>NC_057861.1:442027733-443277229 GCF_019393635.1 Dromiciops gliroides
TTATTTTAAAGAACACCAGACCAGATTAAGAACCTTGTGTACTACTAGAGAATGCTAAGAGCTCATAGGAATCACTAAAAATCAGGAGGATCTCTACCATGACACATAGCATGAACTCCAGAAGAGTCATTCTATGAGTCAACTATATAGAAAGAGGAAGCACACTTTGAAGTGCCAATGAAATCTAACAAAAGAAATAGCATCCTAGTGCTCCTGTGTGCTACCAATTAACCTAGCCTTTTATCTCTTGTTTCCTCTCCAAGAAAGGGAACCCTGGTCCTTGGTTTCCTTTGTGCCCCATTTTCCTGGCCAAACACAGGGAAGGGTTGAATCTCATCATGTTTGTCATTGGAATGATTTAGTAATTTAGTGCTTTTCTGAAGCATTTTACATGCTTCAGGCATCCTGTTTTCCTAGAGTTGGAACCACTATGAATTTTTGTTAAGCTGCCATCAGCATTTGAAATAGTAGAACAAGAACCAAATCATTTGGGTACTTAAGGGTACTGGATCATACTCTTTACCCCTATATGTTTTTTTCAGATCTGTTTCCCCCCTAACATGATGATATTGATGGTCTATTATCTAAAGCATACCACCAGAGACTAGAGACGCTGAGGAGGTAAGACACGTGGATAATCTACTCCCTGGGATCATTAGATCTCATCTTCACCACTTTCATTTTCTGCCCTACTGCTATGCACACCCTTCCACCTCACCATTATCTATCTCTTGTTCCAAAGAACTGTAGGCAAATCAATAGTATAATAGACTCTAGGAAAGGGTATGCCAGTTCACTCCACTATGGTTCCATTATCACTTCCCAAACCCTAAATTCCTTACCTATATATTACTCTACTATTAGAATATAAACTCCTTGAGACCGGGGACTTTCTATGTTTTTAAATCATATTCCCAGCACAATGTTTGGCATATAATAATTGCTTTTCATTCAATTATGAATTTTGTTGATCATCTTCATTTAGGCCATACCTGAATGAAATATAGTTTTAGTGATTATCCAGTTAATTCAAAAAGAAAATAACAATCATTAAGCTCCTACTAGGCGTATATATATATATATATATACACACACACACACACACACACACACACACACACACACACATATATATATATAGCATGACATATAGCCTCATGGCTAGAAGGCTGACCTTAGAGTCAGTTCAATCGCTGTCGTTGACATATTCTTTTGGCTTTGAGCAATCTTGCGGTGGAGAAAAGATGAAAGAAAGAGATAAATTTTTTCTCTCTCTCTCTTTTCTCTCCAACTTCCATTAATTATGTCATTGAAAGAATTGTGCAGAAGCAGATAGTACAAGATGCTGGGAGCATGAGGAGACATCCCATCCAGCTTGGAACAATAGTTCCCCAAAGAAAGTCAGCATGAGGGATTGTGGCCCCTAGCTGGGGAGAGGAGTGCTGAGATATAGACTTAACAAAGGCACTGAGCCTCAAAGCATGCTAAGGAGCTGAACTGAAGAGGATCTTCATGAGGTTTCTATTAAGGTAAAAAAGAACTTTGAGTAATCAGGAGTTTAGAGTTACCCTGTTGCCAACTGTGTTCTCTACATGTGAGTATCTGTGCTTTTGTACTTTAAGTTTTTGCCCTCACAGACTCCATGTGCATATGTTGGATGGAAGATTTTCTCCTATTTGTGTTCTTGCTATGCCATCTTGGTAAAATACCTATGCATAAAAGCTAATTTAACCTGCTTGACCATTATTGAAAAGTATAGCAGTGGATGCTTGTGAAATATGATAGAAAAGTCAAGTCAGATTGGGACTGAGGAAAAAATTTCATCATATCTGGCAATTAAGAGATCACAGGTAACTTTGGAGAGAGCAGTTTCAATTGATTGTTGAGCTTTGTGATCCATATTGCAAAGGGTTGAAGAATTAGTGAGAGGAAAATAGAATCAATGAATATAGACAGCATGTCTTAGAGTTTTGACTGATAAAAGAAGGAGATGTAGAATACAGATTGAGGGGAAGGTTGGGTTTAGTGAAAGGTTTTTTTTAAAGATAAGAGAATGTTAAGAATGTTTTAAGGCAAAGGATAAGTATCATCAGTACAGTTTGAGGATTCAAACTTATGACAATGTGGAGCTAAATTTAACTATGGAAACAAGGATGGGAAGGGAAGAATGTAAAGTCAAAGCAGGAGTGATGGCTTGAAAAAGGGATCAGTGGAGGGATTAAAAGGCCATGCTGAAGACAACAGATTTAGGAGGGGTGAGGCACAGGGAAAGACGGAATGATAGGACATTATGATCAAGTGGAAGAAGGTCAGTTTTACTTTGGTCAAGAGCTTTTCCTCATCAGGAGTTTCTTACACCAATGAAATCAGTCTCTTTCTAACTCTAAAGATTGTAATTTGGATTATCATATTCATCATAGAGTTCATCTGTGGGTCAGGAGGGAGAGATCAAAAAACAAATTTGACTATGCTAGGTGCTAGGGGATACAAAGACAAAAATGAAACATTCCTTGCCCTCAAAACACTTTCATTTTGTTGGCTTTCTTTTTGATTGGTTAATTTGATTGAGTTCAAAGCTATTCTCATTTTTTTTTTTGGTGAGGCAATTGGGGTTAAATGACTTGCCCAGGGTCACACAGCTAGTAAGTATCAAGTGTCTGAGTCCGGATTTGAACTCAGGTCCACCTGAATCCAGAGCTGGTGCTCTATCCACTGCACCACCTAGCTGCCCCAAAATGAAGCGGCTTGTTCAAAGCTATTCTAAAGGCCTAAATATGTCAGTCTCTTTGTTCATAATGCTTAAATTTACTAAATAATAATGTTCAAGATTATATAAGGAAGGGACAGCTAGGTGGCGCAGTGGATAGAGCACTGGCCCTGGAGTCAGGAGTACCTGAGTTCAAATCCGGCCTCAGACACTTAACACTTACTAGCTGTGTGACCCTGGGCAAGCCACTTAACCCCAATTGCCTCACTGAAAAAAAAAAAAAAAGATTATATAAGGAAAACTTTCTGATAGAAAGTGGGAATATTCATATCTCATATGCATGTTTCTCATTAGTATTCATTTCCTCAACTACATGGAATGAGCATTACAGGTATTATCTCTATTTTAGAGATGGTGAGTTTGAGGCTCAGAAATGAATGATTTTACCATAATCATATAGTTATTAAGTTCTAGAAGTAGGCCTTGAACCCTCTTCCCTCTTGACTCCAAATCCCATATTTTTTTCCATTTCACTATGAGGCCTTATAAAGAGTTTATTGGACCACAAGTTGTTTTGTGTGTGTATTTCTTAAGTCATCTTTTTTTGTTGTTGTTGGAAGGGTCAGGATATATGAGTATTTGAAATCAATGCTTTTGGGAAAGGGAGAATTCAGGTTTTTTTTCTTTTTAACATTCCCTTCTTCATTGAACCAATGGTCCCTCCTATTTCCAAATCAGTTGAAGGCAACATTTTGAGGCATCATGGAGATGCCCTTGCTGTGTCACTCCATGATCAATTTTTATTAAATTTCATGGCGGGAAAAGAAAGTAGTGATGAAGAAGATGCCTGGTTAGCTCACCTATCTTACTGATGATGGAACAGTAATATTGCTTGTGTCAATGAAGTACTATATACTTGTGCAGGCACGTGTGTGTGTGTGTGTGTGTGTGTGTGTGTGTGTGTGTGTATGCATAGTCACAGACAGGAATGTCTATAACAACATGGAAGCAGGTTGTATGAAGAGTTTGAATAGGTTGGGAAGATAAGTTATTTAAGGAAAGATGTTATTTAAGATGCTATTTTAAAAGAATAAATTCTCCTACTCTCATATTAGAGGACTTCATAAGAGAAAATGATATTCTCTCAAATACCTTAACTTCCCAGTTTCTACTTAGTTCCCATGATCTACTTCTCCACTCTACCACAAGTATGTATAAAACTGATCATACACTTGATCTTTCCATCACGCACATGTTTGATTTCTATGTTCACAAATGCTAACATTTCCTTTATTTTATCACCAACTTTTATCATTTCGCCCTTTCCTATGACTTATGACCCCTAACCTTCTTAATCCTCACTGTGACCTCCATTCCCTCCACCCCATAATTGTCCCAGGCTATCATCCCTATGCTACCTATATATTCTTCCCTTACCTATCTCAACCTCTTTTTGAACAAGCTGAACTCTATACTATCCTGTACTCCAGAATCTCTTAACCCTCACTGTCCAATTGCTTATGAAGCCCCAACCTTTGATTGCTTCCATCCTTCACTTCCCTCACTCCTATTCACATGCTGTTGAAGTAAATTGGAAGAAATCCCCAAAACATGATGACTGGGATCACTACAAATTTATGTTCTCTAATATCAACTCTCCTCTTACTACAGCAAAGCAAACATTCTATTCCTTTCTTATTGACTTGTTATTCCATTCTCCCCAGCAACTGTGACAATCATTTTTATTTCTTTTCAAATTTTCTATGACACTCTTTCCTCCCAGAATCTCAGGTGAGGCATCACCTCATCCTTCACCAAAAAATTTGAGGCCATTCACCAAGAGCTCTCACCTTCTCATCTCACATCATTTAAACATTTCCCCTCACCATCTCATTCCTTCTGGTTTCAGATAAAGAAGTGACCCTTTAATTTACCAAGATTAACACTTTCATATGCACCCTATATCCCACACTCTCTCATCTCCCATGAGATTGTCCCTACACTCATCTCCATACCCCCCTTCTTTCTCTTTCTTTTTGGTGAGGCAATTGGGGTTAAGTGACTTGCCCACGGTCACACAGCTATTAAGTGTCAAGTATCTGAGGCTGGATTTGAACTCAGGTCTTCCTGACTCCAGGGCCAGTGCTCTATCCACTGTGCCACCTAGCTGCCCCTCCACCTTCTCTCTTATCTTCAATCTCTCCCTACCAATGGGCTACTTCCTTACTGCCTATGAGCATCCTTAAAAAAACTTCACATAATCTAACCATCTCCACCAGTTATCTATCATCTTGTACCTCTCCTCCTCTTTCTGACTAAACTCCTTGAGAGAGCTGTCTACACTCAGTGCCTCCACTTCCTCTCCTCTCACTCTCTTCTAAACACTTGGCAATTTAGCTTCTGGCATCATCACTCAACTGCAACTGTTCTCTCCAATGTTAGCAATTCTATCTTAATTGCCAAATTGAATGGCCTTTTCTTGACCTCTCCGGCACTGGACACTATTTATCATCTTCTCTTGGATAGTCTTTCCTCTCTATGTTTTTGTTACACTGCTCTCTCCTGCTCCTCCTCCTAACTTTCCATTCTTTGTCTCTTTTCCTGGTTCTTCTTTCATCCCTCAAGTATTTTTTAGTTTTCCTGGCTTTCTTAAAGACTCAACTCAAATCTCAACTTCTGCAGGGGGCCTAGCCCAGTCCTTCAGCTTCTAGTGCTTTCCTGTCTAAGATAACATTCCATCTGCTTTGTATATAACTTGTATGTACTGGTTATTTGTATGTTCTCTCCCCAGTTAGGCCATGGTACCCTTGAGAGCCAAAACTGTTTTTGCCTTTCTTTGTATCACAAGTGTTTAGCATAATGCCTATCTCATGGTGAATCTTTAATAAATGTTTGTTGACTGACTATTGGACTTTATTACATTAATAACTAACTACATAACACTTTAAATATTCTTTACACATTTTATCTAATCTTGTCCTCACAATACTTGGTGCTATTATTATTCCCATTTAACAAACAGGAAAGCAAAGATGAGAGAGATAAGAGAATGTTGTGAGTCACACAGTAGAAAGTATCAGAGGCAAGATCTGAACTCTGATTTTCCTAATTCTGAGTACAGTATATGATGCTCTACTCCAACCCTCTTCTCCAAATGTTCTCCATTACTTGGAACCTGGGGCTATTACTTAAGACCTGATCCATCCTTTGTGGTTTAATAAGGAAAAAAATATCAGGTGGATAATGCAGTATAGTTGGGAGTGCTTACCTTGTAATTGTAATATTAGATAATTAGGTGAATTTTATGCCAACATTTTAAAAAGTAGAATTCATTTATTTCCTCCCCAACCCAGATACTTCAGAAGAGCAAAAATTTGAAAATACATTTTTTTGTTGTTGCCATTACTGTAGAATATTGAAGAAGAGTATGCTTCTGCTTTCCTGTGAAAGGGTTGTAAAAAATAATCCCAGTTAAAAAGATTTTAGCACACATTAAAAAAAATCCTCTCCCTTACAATTAACATATGAAATATGTCTTCTCTACAAATCCAGTGTCTGTATAGAAAACATATTTCATATACCAGTCTTAAGAATTACTTATCTGCTACTCTTCTGATGATTTTTCAAATAAAAAAACAGTGAATAGATGGAATTACAAGGACGTTAAACCTTATTTTGGTATGGTGCAAGGTCTGCATCTACAGAATTCCCATTTTAATGATATTCCATTTAGGCTGTGGCCCATTAGTCACTGTATAGAGTGGGTTAACAAAGGATTATTATGTCCCTGCATTAAGAGTTATGGGAAAGATCATAAATTCTATTTATGGGTCATTTCCTCCAAACAGTCATTGTAGTATTGCTAATGGAGAGGAAGCAGCATTTGTGCGTTGCTTTGTTTGAAATTTGTGGGATTGGAATGGTACAAAACTACAGTTTTCTCTTTTGTGGTGAGACTTTGCATTGATTACTTTTCAACACCTTATATTATCTTATAACAGATTCATCCTGTCAACCTTTAGAGGTGAATTAGCATCCTTAGCATTATGGCACTGGTAAGAAAGTGTGGCTCAGAGAGAGTGCTTAATGACAGGGTAAGGTAAGGATTTTCCCTCATCTCACCCTTTTTCATTATGTGCTCATTACTTTACAGTCACATTTAATAAATATTAATTGAATTTAATTGAATGGATGGTGGAGGCAGACTCTAAGCCTCTTCTGAAGGATATTTAGTCCCTCAGTATGTCTGAAACATGGATGTTTGAAACCTGAAAATATGGTTAGTCCTAGATCAAGGGATTTTTTTTTTTATCATTTTTGTGTGTCATGGTCCATTTTGGCAGGATTATCCATGAACCCTTTCTCAGGATAATGTTTTAAATACATAAAATAAAATTCATAGAATTACAGAGGAAATTGATTATTTACAAATAGAGTTATAAAATTATTTTTTAAGTAATCTTATGTATCCCCGGTTAAATACTTCTGTTCTTGATTTTCTCTGTTTATGAGACTATTCTCTGTCTTTACCAAGCAAGAATTCATATATTGAAACTCCCTGGTTACTGTTAGAACTGGACAGACCCTTTTTGACCATCTGGTCCAAATCCCCATTTTGCAGTTGATGGAACTGAGGTTCAAAGAAAGGAAATGATTCGATCTTTCCATATTTAATAATTAGAGACAGACAACTCTCTGCTTGGTGCCTTTTGGTGTATCTTTAAAGAGGAAAAAGCCAATTCACTAAGAATGCCTAGAATAATGTGATAGAATTGTATGAAAGGTATTTAATAAACATTTGGTGAAGGTTTGAGGGGCTATTGTTAGTGTTTAAAGTTATTCATTATGAGCTGTTTCCATGGATTTCATTCAATATTCCTCAGCTGGTGACATTTCACTGTTCCTTCACCTAAGCTCCATCCATTTTACTCTGGTGTGACCTGGTCAGTGATGGATCTTCATTAGTCTGGGTCAGAGCATGTGCTTGTTGTTGTTTTGTCATTTCAGTCATGTCTGACTCCTCTTGACCCCCTTTGGCAAAGATACTGGAGTGGTTTACTATTTCCTTATCCAGCTTATTTTACAGATGAAGAGACTGAGGCAAATAGGGTCAAGTGACTTACCCAGGGTCACACAGCTGGTGATTGATGCTGGATTTGAATTCATGAATATGAGTCTCCCTGATTCCAAGTCCAGTGCCCTGTAAAAGGCACAACTTAGCTGCTCTGGAGCACATGCTATCATAAACCAAATACTCTTTGTTTGTTTGATTTTTGGTGGGGAAATAAGGGTTAAGTGACTTGCCCAGGGTCACACAGCTAGTAAGTGTCAAGTATCTGAGGCCAAATTTGAACTCAGATCCTCCTGAATCCTAGGCTGGTGCTTTAACCACTGGACCACCTAGGTGCCCCCTAAACCAAATACTCTTGATAGGTCTCTATCATGTACATAACTCAACATTAGATGATGATCAGTTGATATGACTGCCAAGTTACCTAGGTCTTTCTCTGGAACTCAGGGAGTCAGCTGCTACTCCCCTCTTGACTGCACCCTTCTGTGGCTGGTGTTGCTGGTCTCATCTACATGGGGTGTGGGATAATTAACCTCTATCTTCTTAGCTCCTCTTATCATCCTTTTACTGTTGCCTTCCTATCAAAGTTCTTACAAAGTCTTTCTTAAATGTAGTCATTAATCAGAATATTAGAAATAAATACAAATAAATTAGCATCAAAGCCCCCAGCAGATGTAGTTCTCTTTCACTGCCTCTTCCAACCAACCCCCAAACAATCACCAAGAACCCTCACTCCCAGTGGGGAATCTAGAGGGTATTTTCTCAGGGCTATCCATTCACAATAAAGAGTCCAATGTACATAAGTATAAAAAAGAAGTTCTTAACCTGGAGTCCATAAACATTTGAAAAATATTTTGATAAATGCATTTCAATGCAACAGGTTTCCTTTATAGCCCTATTTATTTTATTGTGTGCGTTTTAAAGTATTATTCTAAGAAGGGGCCAATAGATTTCACTAGATTGCCAAAGGTAGGAAGTTTCCCCATATGAAACAAGTTCTTCTGTGCTTCAGCCCTACTAAGGCATTTGTAAATAGAAGAGGAACTTGGCTCCAGAAAATTGGTCCTAATTTGCTCCTGCTCACCCAATTTCATGTCCACATATTTTTCTCACCATGCCCCAGCTTCTTCCATCATTGAGTGACTGTATGTATTTTTTGCTCATACTAGCCCCAGGAACTTTATGTGGATCAGGCACAGGCTCAACACCAGTATGACTCTTTCTGTAGTGAATTATTAGCCTGGAGTCCCTTTGGCAGTCACTTCATTTCATTGATTCCGCCTCAGTGGATAGAGGGCAAGGCCTGGAGTCAGGGAGATCTGAATTCAAATCCTAACCTTTGTCTACCTCAGTTTCCTCAGCTATAAAATCAAGACCATAATAACATTTGCAGGATTGTTATAAGGATCAAATGAGATAATATCTATAAAGTGCTTAGCACAGTGCTTGGTACATGATAGTTGCTTAAGAAATATATGTTCCCTTCCCTCTCTCCCCTACCATTTCATTTTGCAAACTGGCCACATTGTATAATAATAGCTACAAGATGAGTATTAATATGCACGTAAATTCTGTAGTCATTGAATAACTCATTTATGCAAAAAACCCAAATCTGTCATCATCCTTATTCTCTTTTTTCCTTCATATTTGCACCAATATGAGGGGGGAGGGAGCTAGGGAAGAAGGAAGGAAGGAAGTTAGAAAGGAAGGAAGGGAGGAAGGAAAGAAAGAAAGAAGCAAAAAGAGAAAGACAGAAAGAAACAGGAAGAAAAGGAATGGACAAAAGGAGAAATCAAAGGAAAGAAGAGAAGGACATAGAAGAGATTATAAACTAGGAAATATGGAGGGCACTTAAGATTATTATAAAATTGCATAATTGTCTTCTAATAGCTCTCTATTCTGCTATCATTCATTTTATGTCTCTTTTGATGCTGAAACATTAAACTATAGAGATGTGTTTTTCATTACAAACCTAATTTTTATTGTTGGTGTGTATTTCCTGTTTTTTTCTTTTTTTCTTTTCAGTTCCTACACCTTACTTTAGGAGTCACTCAAAGGATGGATTTACAGAGCAACCTGTTAACAGAGCAATAACCACAGTCTTGTACTCAGCTACTGCCTGTCAACACTCCCACCAAAGCATTTTGAGATGATCCAACCCCTATTGTTTCCCTCTCCTTCTCTTTTATCATCTAGAAGCCATTTCAAAATGTGGATGTTATCAGCTCTTAAAAGGACTTCAGGGAATGTTGAAGCCCATTACCTACAACCAAGACTTTATAGAATAAGAAAAATTGAGAAATCAATGCCTGAGGCTATACAGGACTGGATATCATCACAGTGTCTCCGTGTTGTCATCTCATAAGGAGCACTTCTGCCAGAAAGAGCCAGATTGTACAAGGACAACGTGGAATTGTATGGGATATTGTTAATTGTGCGGCAAATGCAAAACCACATGGTCCTCCCTTTAAAGCTTTGCCTCTTTGAGAAGTAGATAAGAAACACACATTCCAGCATTGAACTGAAATATAATGCAGGTTTGTAAATAAATAAGCAGAGAATCAAAAGGCACGTGACTCAGTAATGGCCCTTCCTCTGGGTTCTTTATCCAGTTTTTGTTCTTTTATTGCATTAATTAGCCAGTTCAATCTCATTGACTGTCTTGCATACACAGGCACACACACACACACACACACACACACACACACACACCACATGACCTATATCCCTGGAGAGGTGTTACCTGAAAGCCTGTCATCTTTATTGAGTTTTCTTCTTTGTACTGGGGACTTTAATTTTCAGGAGGTCATTGTTGAAGTAAAGTGGTTCCAGGTGTAGCTAGACTAGTTCAAGTGGTAAATCATTCCTTTCATAGGTTATACTGATAGGCTGTGATTTGTTTTCAAAATGCTCTTATGGAGGGATTTCTTATGAAATTACAACTAAAATTGTTCCCAAACTGTGTTAAATGAGTACTTTCTAAAGAAACAAATGCCCTCCTGATCTGAATGCCCAAGATTTCTCATAACTCCCAAAAGTGAATGCATCCTCAAACAACTCTTTTCAAATGATCAGAGTGGAAAGAGCCTAATTTGAGTCAGGGCACCAGAGTTTGAATCCTGGATCTGTTTGACCTATCTGTTTCTTAGTTTCCTCATCTGTAAAAATAGGAAGGTTGGATTAGATCTTAGATGATATCTATATAGGACATCAAAGTCTACAGAATGCTTGATAATCAAAACTCTGAGATAACATCGATGAAGAATATGATGATGATAATAACTAGTATGTAACACTTAAAGTTTGCAAAGTCCACTTGATTTTACAACCTTGCATGGTAGGTGCCCATTATCCCGATTTTTTCAGGTGGGGAAACTGAGGCTTAGACAAATTATGGTTCATCCAGGGCTCACCCACAGCTAGTGTATTCACCAGTTTTCAAGTCTTACTGACTCCATGTCCACCACTCTAGATACTATCATGTTTTTATTCCCATTATATGGATGAGGAAACTGAAGTTCAGAGAAGTTAGGTTCCCTGCCAGTGATCACACAGGTAGTAAATATAAGAAGCAGAAATCAAACCCAGGTCTTCTTACTTACAAGGCCAACACTTAATCCATGACATCCAAGTTGTTTATATCTCACATGTACATAGTTGTTTGTATGTTGTCTCCTCAACTGGAATGTGAATTCCTTGGGAAGAGGCACCAGAGTAATTAACTGACTTAATGACCAATATATCTTTTAGAATGAACTCTAAGGTTCTTTCTAACTTTAAATTTGTTCTAAAAACTATAGCACTGTGAACTATAAGATGGGAGATAAATTGAAGATGAATGTTGGAATTATTCTATTTTAGTGAAATAAGTAATAAGCAAAATGCTTGAATTTGTGAATCCTGATTCCCCAAATAGCTATTTGAACTTGGACTCCTGATTTGTAAAATGAGGATACTGAATTGGTCTAGATAATCTCCAATGTCTTTTATTATTCTAAGTCTATGAGAAGCATGTTTTTTCAGTCAAGTTGTTCATCACTAATAATCTGCCAAAATGCATCAGAGCCTTTAGCATTTATTGTCTGGATCATTCCTATATCATTTATACATAGCTTAATGTGTTCCTTCCTTCCTTCCTTCCTTCCTTCCTTCCTTCCTTCCTTCCTTCCTTCCTTCCTTCCTTCCTTCCTTCCTTCCTTCCTTCCTTCCTTCCTTCCAATGTATCTTGTCTCCCCCAAAATCAATCAACAAGTATTTATTAAAGAACTATTGAGGCAGCTAGGTGGCGAAGTGGATAGAGCACTGGCCTTGGATTCAGGAGGATCCGAGTTCAAATCGGGCCTCAGACACTTGACACTTACTAGCTCTGTGACCCTGGGCAATTCACTTAACGCCAATTGCCTCACCAAAAAAAAAAAAAAAAAAAAAAAGAACTATTATGTGATAGGCATGAAGCCTAAAACAAAACTGTTCCTTCCCTCCATGAGTTTATATTCTACTAAATTAAGACAACAAACATATAAGTAAATGCAAAATATACATGGTAAATATGAAATACTGGGTGAGGGGTCACTAGTGCTTTTTTTTGTGGGGCAATGAGGGTTAAGTGACTTGCCCAGGGTCACACAGCTAGTAAGTTTCAAGTGTCTGAGGCCAAATTTGAACTCAGTTCTTCCTGAATTCAGGGGTGGTGCTTTATCCACTGCACCACCTAGCTGCTTCCACTAGTGCTTTGAAGAGATCTAGGAATTCTAAAGTGAAGATAGAGTGTGTTCTAGGTGTGAGAGGCAGCCAATGCAAATTGGGAGATGGAATGTTGCCTATGGACAAGAGTAAAAAGGTCAATTTGGCTGGAACATAGAGTGTGAGAAAGGCTGTGAAGTGTAACAAGCATGGGAAAGGAGGCTGTATCAACTTTGTAGGTGACATTAAATACCAGAGGAATTTATTAAGGATATAGTAGTTGTTTATTAAATATTGACTATCTGATTAGAGGCAATAGGAAACTATTGGTGCTTTTTTTGAGTTGGGAGTGACAAGGTTAAACCTAAGCTTTATTTTTTATCACTTTGATAGATGTATAGAGGAATGGAGACTGTTGACATAGTCCAGGAAAGAGGTGATGAGGGTTTGAATTCATGGTGATGCATTTGAGAGAAGTTATGAAGGTAGATTCAGACTTGGAAATTGATTGGATATGGGAGTGAAGGAGAGTGAAGAGTTGAAAGTGACTCTGAGGTGACTGCAAGATGGTGGTGCTTTCAGCAGATGTAGGAAAGAGGACTACATTTTGGAAAGAGAAAAAATGTTTTATTTTGGACATATCGAATTTGAGATGATAATGGGATATCAAGTGGGAAATTTCCAATAATAGCCCACTGATGATGTGAGACTGGTGCTCTAGAAAGAGACTAAAACTGGATACTAGAAAATTATAAGTCATTTGAGAGCAGACCTTGTTTCTTTATACTTGCCAATGACCAGCACAGTGTCATACATTATTGATTGGGAGGACACTAAAGCCATAAAAACCCAATTACAAAAGTGCTATACAAACAGTGATGTTAACGAAACTCAGTATATATATATAGATAGATATATATATATAGATAGATATATCTATATCTCTCTCTATATATACATATACATATATACATATATATACATATATATATGTGTGTGTATATATATATATATATATATATATATATATATATATATATATATGTGTGTGTATATATATATATATATATATATATATAGTCAGAGTCTTTTCTAGTCAACATACAAGGTACCCCAAACTTTACAAAACAAGCAAACTTACAACTATAATGAGACTTTGGGGATACCCTTTAAATAGACGTGGTAAAATAATGGAATTTGGCAGATGTCCAGGGGTCCAACCTGATTGACTACTAAGTACCCCTGGTGGTGAGTTAATAAAATCCAGCTCTTTGAATTAGCTGAGCTGAAAGTGAGTTCGGATTTTGAGACAGCCTTTGCTAGAGCCAAGGAGATTATCCATTTTCCTCTTTCCCTATCCCTTGTCATTGGCTTAATTAATTTCACCTTTGCTGTGTATTTTATTCCCATTAATACAAGCTCATTTGTTTGTGGAAGGGAGGCTGTCGATCCCCTTTCTTATTGGCCTGGGAGAAATAACTAAACAAAGGCAGTTCAGAGGGGAGGAAACTTTGGACCTAGAGGTCCCTCATTACTTTCTGAACCCCAATATTTGATGAGCCACCCAATTAACTCTCCCCATATTAAATTTGGCCCTTACAGAAATTAATACTTGATAAAACAAAATACAAAAATAAATCCTACAAACAGCATTATCCCTAGCTTTAGAGGCACCTAATTAAAGATCTCAAACCCCAAGCTGAGAGACCAGGTGGGGCTGTCTGAAGAGCCCTAGTTATATTGTGTAGGTTTTTGTTTAAGTCAGGGAAAAATTGTCAACAGATTAAGTCTCCATGAAGATAAACAATTACTCAATAGTAGGAGTATGCATAGATGTGTGCTATAAACTTAAAATAAACATGCCCATGGGACTGGAGACCACAGCTCAGTAGAACATCTAGCCTTAACCAAATGCTTCCAAAAAGTTTGACTTGGCGATTAACAAAGTGAATGTCTTAAAGGAACCTTTAGATTACTTTACTGTTTTAAATCTGTCTATGTGTCACATTTGGTTTTATGGCACTTTTGATGTCAACAACCAAGTCAACAACGATTTATAAATCACCACTATGGTCAGAGCCAGTGTGAAGGACCTAAAAGGGACATAAGTTTAGATAAGACAAATGAGGACAAGTACTAAGGGAAGATTTGTTTTTCAGGACTACAGGGTCACCAGTGAGTATTACAGAAAGAGAGATTTAGCCAAGGAAGTTTGGGAGTTAATTAGTCCTGTTTGAATGCATAAGCCTCCCTACTAATGCACATATGATGTCTATTCCCTTACCCTCACCTTTCACCTCCCTTCAGACTTTATTTTCAATTCAGATTCCTCTTCTCATTTGTGGGCAGCCTTTCCTCTTCCTCTCACCTCCTAGTCTCTTCCCCTCAGTATGAACTTCTATCTATTCTGTGTATATCTTGTATGTATCTACTTCTTTTCGTGCCTTTCTCCCCACCTCTTGAGGACAGGAACTATTTTTGCCTTACATTTTATCCCTAGTGTTTAGCACACTCTCTGGCACATAGTAGGCTCACAATTTATGCTTGGAGACTGGTTCAATTAGTTGCTCACCTAACACTGCTCCAACACTGGATTATGATGGACAATTGTATCTTTCTTCTGCCTCCTCCCTTTCCTCTCCCCAACATTCTCTTTCTCTACTTCTGTGAATAAAATGCATTTGCACTGATGTATCTGCCATAGTTATTATAGCATTCTTCTTTGCTAACCCCTTCCAATCTAGAGGTATTTGTGTAGGGGAGTGAGGTGGGTTAGAGTATTAATAATTAATATGATCACATGTAGAAAGCTAATAGAATAATCATTATTATAATCATTGTTATTATATTGCTTTTTATGTACTTATATAGTTGTACGTATCATTTTTCCCTAGTAAAATGTGAGCTCCCCAGGTCAAAGCCTTTCATTTCTATGTCTATGTATCCCAACACCCAGCATAATGCCAAGCACATTGTAGGCATTTAATAAATGTCTGCTTGCTAATAATTATTATTTTTAGATTTCTTTGACATGTTTAAATACATTGTCTCATTTGAGCCTCTTAACTGCATGAACTAGGTACTACATGTATTATTATACTTTCTTCAAAACAGCCTGCAAAGCAAATAGTGGGAGGATTATTTCTCCAACTTGAAGATGAGAAAACTGAAGGTCAGAGGGGTTAAGTGAATTACCCAAAGTCAAACAACTGGTAAGTTGAAGAACTGGGAATCAGACTCAGGTCTCCCCTCAACAAGGCCAGTGTTCTTTCTGCTATATTATGCTATTTTCCTCCTCGTGACACTTTATCAACAAACATATAATTTATTAAGCACCCATTACATACCAAGAACTCTGCTAGACCCTAGAATTACAAAGACAAAAATTAAATAGTTCCTGCCCTCGAAGAGCTTACAGGCAAGTTAGGAGAGACAATGGGGGTAGGTGGGTACACATGTGTATGTGCACACACACATATATACACACACACAAAATATGAGACACAAGATTATTTGGGTGATAAGTCATTAACAGCTGAGGATGAGGAAAGATTTTATGTAGGGAGTAATACCTGAGCTTAGTATTTAAGGGAACTAGGGAACATAAGAGGTGGAGGTGATAAAGGAGTCCTTCCAGACATGATAGAGATGGAATGTACTTGTAAGTAACATCAAGAAGCCCAGTTTGATTGGACTATTGTGTGAAGGGAATAATAAGTAAAGTGTAATAAGGCCAAAAATATATTTTGGGTTTCATATTGGAACCACTTCAAAGATGGATTGGAGGAAGAGAGACTTGAAGCAGGAATATAAATTAGAAGACTACCACAAGTGTCTGGACAAGGGGTTATGAGGGCTTTGTGAACTCTGGTAGTGGCTATGTGAGTGGAGAGAGGAGACCAATAGAAGAGATGAAATACAAGTAGGAAGGAAAAGATTGATTTCAGAGGTAAAGTAAGTGAGAATGAGGAGGAGAGGATGACACTGAGGTGGAATATAAACATGATGGTTCCCTTGAAAGGAAAAGAAGAGTTCAGAAGAGAGATAGAATGGTAGGGATGGTGTAAGTAAGTTCAGCAGCACTTGAGTAGGAATGGAGAAGGTAAATAAGGGAAGCAACCCAGGGATGGAATTTGTTTAGGTGTGAATGATAATAGGGCAAGGAAACTAAAAACTGCATAGTTACCAATAGAATTGGTTGACTAAAGGGTTGAGACTGAGAAGGAAGAAATGTGAGGTTAGAGCAGGGTGATGCTCTAGATCAAGAATAACCTTAGAAGAAATAAGGCAGAGGGAGAGATGGAATCTTGGGAAGTTAGGAATAAAGGAACTCAAACTTCTAGATCATGAAAATGAAACAACTCTATGTGATAGATCAAGAGCAGGGGCAGCCTTCTATGTGGCTGAACAGTAGTCACAGGAGTTGAGTAGATTGAGGAAATGGTGGGTTAGAGTGTTAAGGAATGTTGACATGAACGTTGACATCTGTAGTATAAGGACAGACATTGTGGCAGAGAGGAAGACTGTGAGCCAGGTGCTGAACTCCTTAAGAAAGGAAAGAAAAACATCTGACCACCAGCCTGTAGGTAACAGCCACCGCAATCTGGATTGTATGACAAATTTAGATAGGCCACCTCCTAAACAAGGAGAGGTTGATCAGTTCTGGCAGCAGAGACAATGTCTGGAAATGGTAATGGGGAGCAGAGTGTATTCCAGATTCCCCTCTAGGACCAATGTGTCTAAGTAAAGATGCACCTAGTATTGCAAAGGATGGCTAGGGATCTAGTGTCATCTGGAGAAAGTCAGTGCTCTGTATTAGAATATGAAACAAACATGAGAAAGAGGTATAAAATGCATGGTAGATTGTTAATTATAGAACAGAAATTTCAGTGGGTACATTTGAAGAAGCAGACAGATCTGGAGAGGGACATTAGAGGGATAGGGTTGAGGTATAAAATGGTAATAGAACAGGAAACAGAGGCAGAGAAGGATATGACTCACTTTTAGGTAGGCAGGGATTTGGTTATCAGGATTGAGAGAATAACAAGGGGTGGGAATTTGTAGCCATACAGGGAAGAGTCTGGCTAGAGTCGCAGCAGATTGGGCCAGCTCTGGTGATGATTGTAGGTAAGTAGCACATTTGTGGTCAGCATCTCTTTGGTGTCTCAGTTCTACTCTCCAATGGGCACATGAGCAAGAATGAAAAAAAAATTATCCATCTCTCTTTATCTGAGGTCTTCAGTGAAATAGAAGATTTGAGGGTACTCATGTTTTTCAAATTTGCAGGTGACATAATGCAGTGGTAGGGAGGATTGGCTATAGCTAAAAAGTGATAGATAGGGAATTGAGCAGGGAAAGTGGCAAAAAATCCAATAAAATAAACATATAATGAGGAAAAAGATGGCCAGCCATGTATCATGAACAAAGAATAATAATAATAAAAAAGCTTGTGTATTCATTCCTATCAATACAATATCAAGAGGTCTCTAAGATGACTCCGAGCACACTGGGTAGACTGTGAAAAATTTACAGTAGTACATATATGGTCTCACAGGATGGAGAGGCACACCTGAATTGCCATCTACAATGTTGGATGGAGGTATTACCTTCACCCAGGACATCACAAATCCATTACATATCAAAGCATCTTGCAGGACCTTTCCTAAAATTGAATTATCTAGACACGATGGCTTCTTTTACTTTCTGTTTCTTGTCATCTTTGGAAA
The DNA here is from genome assembly GCF_019393635.1 of Dromiciops gliroides. Lineage (NCBI taxonomy): Eukaryota > Metazoa > Chordata > Mammalia > Microbiotheria > Microbiotheriidae > Dromiciops > Dromiciops gliroides. The sequence goes on from NC_057861.1 coordinate 442,045,921, forward strand.
CCTGGTCCCAGAGGACTTTTTTTTCCCAGCCTTTCCACAGGCAAACTTCTTAGGAGGAAACCCTACCTCTCTCCACAGAAACGCAGTGGCTATTTAATTTTGTTTCGGTTCTGAAGACAGCAGTTCCTCCAACCTTTAGAACGAGACAGCCAGGAGAGTAATATTGGTGAGGTCTTTTAATATTAGGTGATTATTGTTTCATCTCCTAGGTTAATAAAACATTACAACATCTATTCATCTGCACATTAAAGAAAGATGGTTCACCTATTTGGCTTTGGTTAATAATTGTTTTTTTATTAAAAATTATAAAATTTCAACTCTTGAATGGATTTCAGTGCATTAAAATAGTGTTGCCTGTTGACTGTAATGCTGCAAGGCAGGGATTATAGTCTCATACATCACTGTGCAATATGCAACCCCAGCAGTCCTTTGTAAAGCTCCTCACATCTGGCTGGTAGTGAATGAACCTACTGTCAAACTCTTGCTGCTGTCATACCTGGTTTCTCAGGAATTAATGACCAGTTTTGACCAAAGGAGTTAAGGGAGTCTGGGGGCCTGAGGCTGGAGTTCACATGGTCCTCTTTAAACAAAGGAGGCCCTGTTTTCATATGTTACTATACTTAATGAGGAAATGAGTTTGACCAGGGATTGCATTAAGAATCACTTATTTAACAGGGGACTGGGGGTTTGGGTCAAACTTTATTTTAGGTAGGATATACGTTTTAGCCATGCAGGGGCCTGGCTTTGCTATATCTGACTGACTTTACATATATATATATATATATATACATATATTTATATATATACACACATATACATATACATATTATATATATAAAATATCTGACTTTTCAATATTTTGGGGTTTGGTTTGGTTTTGTCTTTGGTTATGGATGAGGCCTAGTAAAAAGGGAAATAGCATGTTTAGCTTCTCAGGAAGCAGAAGGTATTAAAGAAAGAAAAAATGGAAAGACCTCCACCAAATGATGGCTTGTTATATAACAATGATAACTAATAAGAAGAATAGTTAGCATTTATATAATGCAAATCATTTGGCATATAATATCTCATTTCACCCTCACAACAACCCTATGGTTATTCCCATTTTACAGATACAGAGACAGGCTTAGTTAAATGACTTCCTCAGATAAACAGTTAATGTCTGAGGCATAATTTGAAATCAGATCTCCTGACTTCAGGCCCAGCATTCTATCATATTTCCTCATTGCTTTTCTTTGTATTGGAGTGATAGATTTGGATTCAGAAGATCTAAATTCAAACATTAGTTTTGCTATTAAGTACCTGTCTGACCTTGGGCAGATTAATAAGCTTCTTTCTGAGTCTCAGTTTTTTTTTATCTGAAATCGAAAAGTTGAACTAGATGATCTTCAGCTCTAAGTCTCACGATAGGTAACAGCTTTCTGTTAGGATCTTGGAGACTAAAGTCTTCTCAGCAGTAACTTCCTGTTACCCTAGGGTCTAGTGAAATCTTGGCTTCCCCCCAACCCAGAAACCTTTATCTTATCTGATAAAGGTACTTACAAAAGATTTAAACGTTATACCAGAGTAAATAGAAATAGCTTAAGGAAATAAAGCATGGTAATATCAAACAGCAGCAAACACATGTAGAATGAACTACACAACTCAGAGCAATGGGTAGAAAGAGCAAAGAGGCTAATTTACGCTTGAGGAAAAGGAAAAACTTCCTAACAATTAGTACTATCCATGGATGGGAGGGACTACTGCAGGAACTGGTAGATTTTCCCTTCTTGTTGTTGATTTTAAGTAATTTTTTTTATCAGTTTAAGGGAAAAATTTCATCATTTCTACCTGTACTTTCAAGTGTTTTTAATAAAAATTAGTGTTGTGAATTATCAAAAGCTTTTTCTGCAACTATTGATATAATCATATGATTTTGTTACTTTTATTATTGATATAATCAGAGAGAGAAATGATAAATAAAAGTGTATATAAAATGATTTTACATATATGTATCTATTTGTACATATTTGTGTCTAATGGTAGTCATTTCTAGGTCAGAGGAATGGGGAAGGAAGTAAAAAAGAAAGTAACATGATAACTTTATATATTTAAAAAGAATACCAAGTTGTATATAATAGATTTGCAGTTTCTTTTAAAATTTATTTTATTTTTAATTTATGGAATAAAACAAGCATTTCCGTAACATAAAATAGAGCAATAAAAAAGATGATTGCACATGAAATGGCAAATCTATTATGCGCAACTTGCTATTCCTTTCAAATATACAAAAAAATTATAATGTAAATTTCTTTTTTTGTCCCCTCCCCCACCTACCCTAAAGATGGCTGCTATTAGACACACATAGATATAAATAAATAAACGTATATAAATATATATACACACATATGCATATAAAATTATTTTATACATACTTCTATTTATCAACTCTTTCTCTGAATACAGATAATATTTTTCTTTATCTGTAACTATCTTTTACCCCATTCTTATGTTATGGAAATGCTTGTTTCATTCCTTAAGTTCAGAATAAAATAAATAAATGTTGATGAAAGTAAAAAAAAAAAGATAAATAAATGTTTGCAAAAGTTAAAAAAAAAAAAGATTTTCCCTCTTTAGCCGTCTTCAAGCAGAGGCTAGATGACCACTTGTTAGGTATGTTGTTGCACATGTGGTTTGAGCAAGATAGTCACTGACGAAGCTTACAATTCCCTGATTTGGTAGACACAAATCCTTGTCACAGTCCAGGTTACCACCAGGAGAGAGGAAATAGTTTGTGTCTTCTTATGACTCCTCTCTCTTTCCTCACTGTCACGTTAATCACAAACTGCAAACAACTACTGTTAAGGCTAACCTATCTACCTGCACAAGTTCTCCTATTCTATCCCATCTCCTCCAGCAGATTGCCCTTCTAGCATTCCTACTCTTTCACTTATTTTCAATTTTTCCCCATCTACTGGCTCATTACCTACTATATACAAATAAGGTATAGCTCCCCATCCTGAAAAAGCCCTTACTTGATCCTTCCATCCCTGATAACTATTCTATTCTTTTTTTCTACCTCTTCTGGCTAAATTCCTTTAAAAATCCATCCACGATAGGTACCTCCACTTTCTCTCCTCTCACTCTCTTAAGCCCTTACTATATGGCTTCCTTATCATTCCACTAAAACTGTTCCTCCAAAGATACTAATGATCTCTTAGTTGCTAAATCCAATGGCTTATTCTCAGTTCTCATTCTCCTTGACCTCTTTGTAATCACTGACACTGTAGATCACCTGCTCCTCCTTGATATTCTCTTGTCTTTAAGTTTTCAGGGTACCATTCTCTTCTGGTTTTCCTCCTACCTATCTGACTATTCCTCCTCTGTCTTCTTTGTTGAATCCTAATCTAAATCAAGTCTTCTAACCATATGTGTCCCACAGGGTTTTATCATGGGCCCCCTTCCCGCCTACCTTTATATTACCTCACTTGTTGATCTCAACAACTCCCATGGATTTAATTACCATCTCCATGCTGAGAATTTTCAAATCTATCCATCCTAACCTCTTTGCTGACCCCCAATCTTGTATCTCTAACTGTTTTTCAGACATCTTGAACTGAATGTACAGTAGACATCTTAAACTCAACATGTCCAAAATCAAAACTATTATCTTTTCTGCTAAATCCTTCCCCTTCCTACCCCACTATTACTACAGAGGGCAACACTATCTTCCCAAACCCTCAGGCTAGCAACCTATATGTCATCCTTGACTCCTCACTATTTCTCACCTTCCATATTAAATCTGTTGCCAAAACCTGTCAATTTCACCTTTGCAACATCTCTCATACCTGTCCCCTTCTCTATAGGAATGCATCTATTCTGAGTCCCCTATGCTTGTTTTCCAATTGGTGCTTGGATTAGAGTTGAAAAGCCAGTCCCATAGCCTGACTTCAAAAGGGTAAGGATTATATGGGTTTCAACTTTGTCTTTTGACCAAGAGTCTTCATGTGAAGAGTTCTTCAGTCTGGAGACTTGTTGCTCTTTTGAACATACAGCTTTAGCTGATTATCAGAGCTTACTGCTAGCCCACCAGTGGGTTGCTATATACAACATTCTATAGGCAGAGTCCCCACCATAAGCTCAAACAAGTCATGATATGAGTAAACATCGATGCTTTTCAGTGCTTGGTTTGGGACTAGGAATGGCATGCTACTGCTTTCCATCCTAGTCAGTGTTTATTAAGTGTTTGCCTAATAAATCTTCCTTTGTCCTTGTGTGTTGCACTATGCAGGGTGCCACATAGATCAAGTGAACAGGAGGGGTACCTGCCTCCAGGACCTTACAGTATTAAGCAACATTGGCATCTAATACAAAGAACAGGTGGATAACAGCAAGAACAACTCAAAATAAATGAGTGAATCCATAACTAATTATACACAAGTCACAGGATGAATGAGGTCATTACATTCTGAGTAATCACAGTAGCTCTTCCGTTTCCAGAGAGGGCGGAGAAGAGAGAATTTTCTGTTTCTGCCATCCTTTGGCATGACAGAGATTGTATGCCCTTGAAGGAAAAAAATCAGAGGACCAGAGTTTACAGAAGCAGGAGAGAACTTGGATGGAGGAAATGATAGGAGAGAGTGGTGGTAAAATGCAAGAAAGCTTGTTTAATCAGCATTCCTTTTTTCTTTAGTGATTGAATTCTAATTGATGAGTTCTTTGTCTCTTTAAGAATTGCTGTAGGGGCAGCTAGGTGGTGCAGTGGTTAAAGCACTGGCCCTGGATTCAGGAGTACCTGAGTTCAAATCCGGCCTCAGACACTTGACACTTACTAGCTGTGTGACCCTGGGCAAGTCACTTAACCCCCATTCCCTGCAAAAAACCCCCCAAAAAACAAAAACAAAAACCAAAAACAAAACAAGAATTGCTCTAACAGCACCATGGAGAGTTACCCAGCCTTTGCCTTTCTTTCCTTCCCATCAGTCTTTCAGAAAGTCAACAAGCAATCTCCCCACCACAAAGGGCCTCCCCAACTTCTCATAGCCACATGTTGGTGGGAAAGTCAGCAAGCATTAGTAAGAGAAAGCACGTGTATGTTTTTATTTTCTGTCCTGTCTGGAATTAGCAGCTGTGTTAAGTGTGCAAATGAATTAATCTGAATCACACAGTAAAATAAAAAGTGCAGTACAGGAAATTCTAGCAATAGGCTGGAGATCAGTTGATAATCCTTTTCCATCACTAAAGATCACACCAGAAATGAGGTGAGGTTGCTATGCATTATGGTGTAAAGATGGCCAGAGATTTCTGTATTCTAACGGTTGCAGAAGTTGTTACCCTATACTTATTGGGGTTTCTCCCCCTAAATCAAAGTCACCAGAAAGATTGGCTTCAGCAACAGAATTGATTAGTGACTTCTCCTAGGTGCATGTTATTCCCATTAGCCAGTATACAGAGCTTTCCTTGTCCACAAAATAGCTCAAATGCCCCCTGGCAAAGGTAATAGTCCTTGCCTTGGGGTACAGTGGATCTTATGTTTCTTATGTTTTATGTTTTTAAAACACCACATAGATAAACCCAAAGACTCCAGCTTCTGGGATAGGAACTCAGTATTTGACAAAAACTGCTGGGAAAACTGGAAGATAGTATGGCAGAAATTAGGCTTAGACCAATATCTTACACCTTATACTAAAATAAGGTCAAAATGGATACATGATTTAGACATAAGAGGTGATACCATAGGTAAATTAGGAGAGAAAGGAATAGTGTACCTATCAGATCTTTGGAAAGGAGAACAGTTTTTGACCAAACAAGAGATAGAGTATATTATAAAATGCAAAGTGGATGATTTTGATTATATTAAATTAAAAAATTTTTGTACAAACAGAAGCAATGCATCCAAAATTGGAAGGGAGACAGAAAGCTGGGAAACAATTTTCGAGGCCAGTGCTTCTGATAAAGGCCTCATCTCTAAAATATATAGGGAATTAAATCAAATTTATAAGAATCCAAGTCATTCCCCAATTGAGAAATGGTCAAAGGATATGAACAGGCAGTTTTCTGATTAAGAAACCAAAGCTATCTATTCCCATATGAAAAAATGCTCTAAATCTCTAATGATTAGAGAGATGCAAATTAAAACAACTCTGAGATACCACCTGACACCTATCAGATTGGCTAAAATGACAAAAAAGGAAGATAATAAATGTTGGAGAGGCTGTGGGAAAATTGGAACACTAATGCATTGTTGGTGGAGCTGTGAGCTGATCCAACCATTCTGGAGAGCAATTTGGAATTATGCCCAAAGGGCGATAAAGCTGTGCATACCCTTTGACCCAGCAATCCCACTTTTAGGTCTTTTGCCCAAAGAAATCATGGAAGGGGGAAAGGGACCCACATGTACAAAAATATTTATAGCTGCTCTTTACGTGGTAGCAAGGAATTGGAAGTTGAGGGGGTGCCCATCAATTGGGGAATGGCTGGACAAGTTGTGGTATATGAATACAATGGAATACTATTGTGCTGTAAGAAATGATGAGCAGGAAGAGTTCAGAGAAACCTGGAGGGTCTTACATGAGCTGATGATGAGTGAGATGAGCAGAACCAGGAGAACATTGTACACAGTATCATCAACATTGAGTGTTGACCTACTGTGATGGACTATATTCTTCTCACCAATGCAATGGTATAGAAGAGTTCCAGGGAACTCATGATAGAAGAGGATCTCCAAATCCAAGAAAAAAAAAGAAAGAAAGAACTGTGGAGTATAGATGCTGATTGAACCATATTATTTCTTTTGTTTTGGGTGCTGTTGTTTTTTTTTTCTATTTTGAGGTTTTGCATCACTGCTCTGATTCTTTCTCTTGTAACAGGATTAATGCAGAAATAGGATTAATGTTATTATGTATATATATGTGTGTGTATATATATATATCTATATGTATATGTATAGAGATATATAGATATAACCTATATCAGATTACCTGCTGTCTAGGGGAGGGGGGAGGGAGGGGAGGGAGGGAGAAAAATCTGAAATTGTAAAGCATGTATAAACAAAAGTTGAGAACTATCTTTACATGTAATGGAAAAAATAAAATATGTCATAAAAATGAAAAAAAAAGAATAAAACATAAAGAAAGAGATGGAAAAAAAAACACCACATAGTTGCATGAAATTGTAAACAGAGATGGGCAGAAGCTGAAGGAAAAATTAAAGGAATACACCTGTACTCTGTATTCAACATGTATATCTATGTATATTTATATATATGTATACATGTATAAATATACAGATATGCCCACACAAATGTCTACTATAGAGTACCCATGTATATTAATATAGATACACACATGTTGCCTTAATTTCTAGATGTATTTTAATTAAATGTGTACCTTTAATTATAAATACACACATATTTATAGAATCACATGTGTATATACCCATAAGAGAAAAAAAAGCAGCTAGCATGTTTTACCTCATCTTACTTATTGAAGTAGAAGATGAATCTCTTCCTCCCCACCTTCCTGCCCTCTGCATATATTTTAAAAGGTATTAACAAAGTTCATAGGCATCCTAACTGTTTCACATAGCATGGGGAAAAGTAAGTAAGTCTCTGCACTGAGTGATTCTCCACTTCTAGTACCACAGGAAATAATAACATCTCCTATGAGGCTCTGAGAGATGAAAGCCCACCACATCCTGTCCCATTTGTTGCTCTAAACTCACTTAAACATCCATTTGGATGTGCTTCATACTATTTAAAATCACTTTAAAGCCATGCCTCCTCTTTCAGAGTTTGCCATCTAGGACGATGTAGAGAGTTCTTAGACATTAGTTCTAGGCATTAGTTGTAGGGTTCTGGGAAGCAAAGTTGGAGCAGGACATCCCCAAACCTGCTTAGTTTGATCTGCTCCTCTGGGCTGATGTGGATATGATCCAACTTCAATCCATCTTCATCTCATTGATTTTCTTGGCAGGATGATTTTTCACCTTCTTATCTCAGCTGCAGAATAAGTCCGGTTTTTCTTTGTTTTGTCAGCATGACCTCAAAATGAGTGATGGGGTTTATATTTGACATGGAAGCTCCCTGGGATGATCTATTTGGCAGCATGTGGTATGGAATCATTTTACCTGGCTTGTCCACCATAAAGGCATTGAAAGTTTCTATGACTTTCCTTCTTTAGAAACAATAGACTCAACATCCCAAAACCTTCTTCAGAATCTTTCGGGAATCATTTACGGAAGGAGGGAAGAAAATAAGCATTTATTAAGTACTAGGCACTTAATAAATATTTATTTACTGACTATGTGCCATGCACTGTGGTAAAACCATGAAGCCACAATTACAAACAAAAACAATCCCTGCCCTCAAAGCAGCTTACGTTCTATTCCATCATTGCTGGTTTTTTCCCCAGGGCAATGAGGGTTAAGTGACTTGCCCAGGGTCTCACAGCTAGTAAATGTCAAGTGTCTGAGACTGGATTTGAACTCAGGTCCTCCTGAATCCAGGGCTAGTGCCTTATCCAGTGCACCACCTAGCTGCCCCCAGGAGCTTACATTCTAATGGAAGGGAGAGAACACAAAGAGGAGCTAAAAACAGAGGGCAAAAGGAAATGAAAGTACACAGCTCAGGGAGCATGGCTCTGAAATCCAGAGTAAGTCAGGAACAGAGATGGGAAAAGAATGAAGGCAGGCCAGCCTGGGTCCCTCCACAAAATGTATATTTGAGGAGAAACTTGCCAGTGAGAGAAGTGGGACCAATCTTGTGGAGGGATGTTCCATAATGAGTGGGCTAAGGGAGAGTATTCCAGGTTGAGGGAGACCCAAGCCCTGAGGGAAGCCTCCAGGATGAACCAACAGTAGAGGAGAAATGATACTAAAGTTCAGATGAGGTCAGAAAAAAGCCTCTGTTTCTTCATTTGCAAAGTACTGATTTCACTACCCGCTTAAGAGAACTGTTGTAGGGAACAAATGAGATCATGGATTTACAATGCTTTGAAAAGTTGAACCATTTCACAAGTTCAATTCATTATTATCATTCCCCTTTTTTCTCCTTCATATCTAGGCAGACAACTCACTAAGAAATTCATGATTTCAAACACATTGACAACAGAGGATAGTAATCTACAGAAATAAACCTCAAAAAACATCCATATTGATATTCACCTATATAGATATGCTCAGAAATATACCTCCTCATGTGCTTCCTGTCTCAAAGCTTCCAATGAACTATATTCTAGCTAATATTTTATCTTTTGGGGGGGCAGGGCAATGAGGGTTAAGTGACTTGCCCAGGGTCACACAGCTAGTAAGTGTCAAGTATCTGAAGCTGGATTTGAACTCAGGTCCTCCTGAATCCAGGGCCAGTGCTTTGTCCACTGCACCACCTAGCTGCCCCGACATTCTAGCTAATATTAATAACATTTATGAAGCACCTACTGTGTGCCAAACACTGTGCTAAATGCTAGGTATATAAAAAACAGATAATAGACAGTCCCTGCCCCCAAGGAGCTATTAATCTAATAAGGGGAGCAATGTGCAAACAAATCTATACAAAGTAAGCTATATTGAGGACAAATAGGGAATAGCTAACAGAGAGAAACCATTGGAATTAAGAGGGGTAGGAAAAAGTTTCTTGAAGAAGGTGGGATTTTAGTTGGGAATTAAAGGAAGCCATGAAGGTGGTCAGAGAGGAAGAGGGAGAAACTCTTGGGAATGGGGAAACAATCAAAGAGAATACCTGGAGCCAAGAGATGGAATGTTGTGCTCGTGGACTATGGGTACTCTCCCCAAGGATACATTTTGAAGCACATTCAGGCCTTCTCTACCTGAACAATTTGTGTCCATGTCCTCTTATTAATTATAGGTTCATAGAAGGACTTCAGAGGTCATCCAGACCACCACTGCCCCATGCTCAGAATTCTCTCCTTCTTCATCTTTGCCTCTTTGCTTCTCTGACTTTCCTCAAGTATAAGCTAAAGTTCCATGTTCTGCAAAAAGCCTTTTCCAGGCCTCCTTAGTATTTTGCCTTCCCTCTGAGACTACCCCCAATTTATTTTGTATTTATCTTGTTTTTACATAAACATTTTTAACCATTATTTTTATTATTTTTTAATAATAATAAACATTTTCATTTAAAATATTGAGGGGCAGCTAGGTGGTGCAGTGGATAAAGCATTGGCCCTGAATTCAGGAGGACCTGAGTTCAAACCCAGCCTCAGACACTTGGCACTTACTAGCTGTGTGACCTTGGGCAAGTCACTTAACCCCCATTGCCCTACAAAAAAAATAATAAAATGTTGAGTTCCAAATTCTATCCCTCTTTCTCCCCCTTCCCTTTCCCCCTCCCTGAGGTGGTAAGTAGTCAGATATAGCTTATACATTGTACATAGTCATATGCATGTTGTCAGCTAATCCCTGATTTCTATTTTTCTATCAACATGGATAAATGGATTTCTTTGCTATGTGTGTTTATTGTGGAACTATTATTTAGTGGGAAGGGTTTTAAGCCTTGGATATAAAGCTTGGGGGTCCTCTTTTCCCCATTAATGAATAGTGAACAAAACTTTAGCTTGTAACTAAAAACCAAATTCCCTATGCCAATTATATTTAAGGAAGCAGGTAAGTATAATTCTAAACTGGTACCTCCCTCTCTCTGAAGACAACAGAGTGGCCTCTGGCTCCAAGCTCTTATTTCCCTCCTTGCTGTAATGAATTAAAGTCTATATTGGAGAAGGGTGGTGGAGAAGAGGCTAGATATATTTATTCTGCCTCCCTTAGAGCCACATGATGACATGATTGTACTACATTGGGGGACAGCCTTGATATACCTGTATGTTGCTTTCCCCATTAGACTATGAGCTGCTTGAGAAAAGGGATTTTTCCACATTGGGGATTGTGATGTTACAAACCAAAATAATCAGGTTTCACTCTTACTGATGAGAAAAAATGTCTGATATTTTTTCATTTACTTGTTATCCTTTTCCCAGGTCCATCCTTAAAGACTGATTTGACCTAATTATGTCCCATGTCAACCTTTGTAGAAATTATTATTTTTCTCTACCACTTGGAATTGTTTGAATAATTAATATTGTTTATTTACAAATCCACATAAGATGTGACAAAGTTATCCTTGCCTTTTTACTGCATAGGAAAGGGGAGGAGGGAGAAAATTCAAAACTGAAAACAAAATACAATTTTTTAAAAATTAATTAAATATAAAAGTTAAAAAAAGATGTGACAAATTTTTATTCTAAACTAGTCTTGCTGTTGCCTGCTATGTCCCACTTCTTGTCAAGAATGTCAAATGTTTTCTATCAAAGGTGGTTTATAGACCTTTTTGCTTCCTTATTGTGGTGACAGTGTTAAATAACATAATCTTATATAAGAAATCTCAATAACCATGCCGATGTCTTTTCCAATATCCATTTCCCATTCTTCAGTGTCAACAACTTGTTTAAATAGGTCAGGTTGGCATTGCTTTAACTACATACCATTTCTTCTTATCATTTTTAACAGTTTTCTAATTTGTTTCTGATTTTGATCTTTGTTTTGTTTTATTGGGCTCATGATCTGAGTGTACACAGACATCTGATTCAGGAGATAGCTCCTACACTGGCAACCAGTCATTGTTAGTCTTTCAAGATTTCATTTTTGTGATGTTATCCAATACTTCCATATGTAATGCCTCTCATCTCTTCTTGAAGCATGTATTCATAATAGACAGGCAGTTTCTTTGTAGTGTGTGAGCTTTTGGTCTCTCATGTCTTCTGAGCAGGGAAGTATCCAATATAGGATATAGATAGCAGCAGAGAGACCAATTAGGAGGTTATTACAATATTTCACATGAGCACTACTAGGCCATCTCTTCCAAGAGGTTCATTTTATAGATGAGGAAGCTGAAGCCTGAAGAGAGGAAGTGACTGGTCCTAAAGTTGCATAGACAGTAAGTGGCAGAGCTGGGCTCCAAACCCTTATTTTTTGACTCCTAAACTTGTGGGTTTTCCACTGCATGCATCCACATGACTGCATTTAGAATGAAGAGTTTATATTTGAGGAACCCAATGTTTCTTTTACAATTTTATAAGTCCCTGTGTTCTAAAAATAAAAAGAACCATCTTTTTATAGTCCAACCGTAAAATATAAATTGATTAAAGGTTAAATATAACTTACAAATAAATCATTAGGAAAAGACCATTTTCCATTTTTAAACATTGCATTTTTATGGGACCTTTTTTCTATGATACCATCATTTAAAATTTTTAAAAAAGTTCCAGACTTTACAAGCCATGAAGAAAAACCCCTAAAATATGGTGTCTACAGAAGTCAAAGGATTGTATGTTGTTAACTGATATCTGGCATCTCTGCCTCACTTCAGCAGGTAACCGAATAGGAATCAATCAATCAACACATTCTTATTGAAAGCTACTTCTATTAATGTGCCTATGTGAAGGCTGCTTTTATCAATCCCTTTCATTTATATGTTTGGAATAGAACATGTTCTTATTTGTATGGTTGGAATATTCATAATTGCATTCAGGAAAAATAATCTAATTGCAAGTTTGAACCTCTTCACTATATATACAAAGTCATCTATCAGCAGAAATACAGAGATGAATAAAAGGTAGTCACAAAGTATTTTTAAAAATTCTAATCTTAGGGGCAGCTAGGTGACACAGTGGATTGAGCACTGGCCCTGGAGTCAGAAGGACCTGAGTTCACATCCGGCCTCAGACACTTGACACTTACTAGCTGTGTGACCCTGGGCAAGTCACTTAACCCCAATTGCCTCACAAACAAACAAACAAAAAACAAAAATTCTAATTTTTGGTTTCCATTATTTATCTAGGGCATAGAAGGTATGTCCTTCTGGAAGGGTTGAGGATTTAGTTTAGAAACTTACTCTTACTCCAACTACCTTGGAGAACATCCAGAAGTTTCAGGAATTTTTCTGCCATCCCTTTTCCCTTGAGAGGTTATTTTTCTTCATATACATTCTCTAGGGCAGAGGGAGAAAAGTCAGTTGCTGTGACCTGGTATAAAGACAGGAAGGAGCTATCCTCTCTGAGAACTTGGCTTGGAATATGTGTTAGCAAAAATTCTTCTTAATCAAGATATAAGATTCTTAGGTGAAGGCCCTTTCAATGCCAAATCATTACCCGGTCCTGGCTCCCACAACACAAAAGATATAGCATTCATTTTCACTACTTCAGGATATTTCAAGAATACCTATGAGAGCAGGATCTCATTAAGCTGGGGTGTTTGGCCCACAAAACAACACAGAATGAATTTATCTGATATTGGATTCTTTCTTTAAAATTGACTCCTCCTGTGGTTTATAGATTTCCCACAAGTGGCCATCATTAATGCCTGTTAAACGAAACAAGAAAGAACAAGCAGTTCTAAGGGATGCATCCAGGCCAGTTTTAATTCCACACTCACTTCTAAGTGTGTGTACATTACTCTAGATCAAGCTTTCCTATCTGATTGTTTGTCTCATCTTTTGTGGTCCATCCTCCAAATAAGGATTTGTTGTTGGCCATGGAGCCAGGAGAAACCTGGGTTTAAATACTGATATTAACACTTAGTAGCTGTGTTCCTTTGGGTAAGGTACTATTTGTTCCTGGATCTCAACTTCCTTATCTGTTAAATGGGTGTTACCAGAGGCTCTATGAAATAATAATGATATCTAATAATTATATAGCTCTTTCAAGTATGTAAAGCACTATACTTATGTTATTTCATAGTGGAGAGAACACTGGATTCAAATCAGGACTCAGACTCTTATTAGCTGTGTGACCCTTGAGAAATTATTTATCTAGGCTTCGAGTTCTTCATCTATAATCTAAATCTAGATTTTAAATCTATAATCTTGTGTTGTACTTAACTCGTGGTTGTGATCATCAAATGAAATAATGTACATGAAGTATTTTCTGAACCTTAGAATTACATGTTGTCAGCTATTATTATTAGTGTTAAGCATAGGAACACTATTATACCTTGTTTTTCCCACTGGTAATTTTTTTTTAATTACAAAAGTATTTTATTATTTTTTGGTTACATGTAGAGATAGTTTTCAACATTTGTTTTTATAAGACTTCTAGTTTCAAATTTTTCTCCCTCTCTTCCCTCCCTCCCCCCTCCCCAAGAAAGCAAGTAATCTGATATAGGCTATATATGTACAATAACATTAAACATATTTCTGCATTAGTCATGTTATAAGAGAAGAATCAGAGCAAAAAGGAAAACCCTCAAAAAAGAAAAACAACAGCACCAAAACCAAAAGAAATAGTATGGTTCAATCTGCATCCATATTCCACAGCTTTTTTTTTTTTCTGGATTTGGAGAACCTTTTCCATCATGAGTCCTTTGGAACTTTCTTGTACCATTGTATTGGTGAGAAGAATCTAGTCTATCACAATTGATCAACACATAATGTTGATGATACTGTGTACAATGTTCTTCTGGTTCTGCTCATCTCACTCATCATCAGTTTATGCAAGTCCTTCCAGGTTTCTCTGAACTCCTCCTGCTCATTGTTTCTTATAGCACAATAGAATTCCATTACATTCATGTACCACAACTTGTTCAGCCATTCCCCAATTGATGGGCAGCCCCTCCATTTCCAATTCCTTGCCACCACAAAAAGAGCAGCTATAAATATTTTTGTACCTGTGGCTCCTTTTCCCTTTTTTATGATCTCTTTGGGAAAAAGACCCAAGAGTGGTATTGCTGAGTCAAAGAGTATGCACAGCTTTATAGTCCTTTGGGCATAATTTCAAATAAGCATTGGTAATTTACAGATTTTACAAATATTAATAGAACATTCTGTTGACTGAATTATCTAACAGGTGAATTTATCTTTTGTAATGACTAGACAATCTTCTAGCTCAATAAAACACCCACTTTCAAAACTTACATCGAACTCACCTAAATTGAAAAAGATTTCCTCCTTTCCCTCTTAGCCTTCCTTGCCTCCTTCTATTGCTCATATGACAAGATAAATATGTCTCAGACTTTGCATTGGGATCTTCAGGGAAGTCTCGCGGAAAGGAGAGAAGTTCCTCTAATTGGCTCTGTAGAAGCACACAAACCCCCTTATAGAGGGTGAGATGCAGGGCTGGGACATGCACCAGCTCATAGAATGTTCATCCCAGAAGGGAGCTGAGTGAGGTTTGAGTTCGACTTCATTATATCAATGACAAAATCCTAGAAAGTGAGCTGCTTATGGTCACACCATTTATTAATAACAAAATGGGACTAGGAAAAAAGTCTTTTGATGCCGTCTGGTTCAGCATTCTTTCAACTATATAACCACTATACTATATCCATAGAGATCTGGAGATACTTATATGTACATACACACACACACACACACACACACACATATATGTGTGTGTGTGTGTGTGTGTATATATATATATATATATATATATATATATATATATATATATATATATATATATATATATATATATATATATATATATATATATATATATATATATAT
This sequence comes from Dromiciops gliroides, assembly GCF_019393635.1. Classification (NCBI taxonomy): domain Eukaryota; kingdom Metazoa; phylum Chordata; class Mammalia; order Microbiotheria; family Microbiotheriidae; genus Dromiciops; species Dromiciops gliroides. Next base: position 442,061,405 of record NC_057861.1, read on the forward strand.
ATATATATATATATACTGAACCAAAGACAGCTGCGCTAGCTCGGTCATGTGCACCGCATGCAAGATAGGCGAATTCCTAAAGACTTACTCTATGGTGAGTTAGCCTCAGTCCAAAGACCTGCTGGACTCCCCCAGCTTTGCTACAGAGATGTATGCAAGCGAGACTTGAGGGCTCTGGGAATAGACACCAGCAGTTGGGAGGAGATGGCCAAGGACCGCGCCCAATGGAGTTCAGTACTCAGGAGCAGCTTGCATGCAGCTGAGATGGGCCTCCAAACTCTGGAGGAAGTAAAACGAATGAGACAGAGGAACCGATGGGCAACAGAGAGCACAGTGTTCCGATGTCCTCGTTGCGCAAGGAACTGTGGCTCCTGTATCGGACTGCACAGCCACATTGTGGCCTATGGCTCTTTAAGGTGCTGATCCGTGGTTGTCCTTGGCTGGCAGAAGCCTACTACTACTACTACTACTACTACTACTACTACTACTACTACTACTACACACACACACACACACACACATATATATATATATATATACACATAAATACATGCACACACATATGCACATACATAGATACAAACATATGGAGACATATACACACATAGACATATATAAAATATATGTATCTACATGCACATGTATACATATATGCATATGTGGAATAAACATCTATTAAGTGCCTATTCCAGGCACTGTGCTAAATGCTTTACAAATATTATTTCATTTGATCCTCACAATGATCCTAGGAAGTAGGTGCTTTATTGCCTCCATTTTACAGTTGAATAAATAAACTGAGGTAGTCACAGTTTATATGACTAGACCAGGGTCACACAGTTAGGAAGAGTCTTCCTGAATCCAAGCTTAGTGTTCTATTCATTTTGCCACCCAGCCTCCTAATACACACATCTATCTATCCTTCTATTCATCTGTCTTTCTATCTATCTATCTATCTATCTATCTATCTATCTATCTATCTATCTATCTATCTATCTATCTATCATCTATCTGCCTGTCTATCTATCTATCTGTTTATCTATCTATCTCTCTATCTACTACCTAGAGGCAGCTAGTTGGCACAATACACAGAGTGCTGGACTGAAGAGAAGACATGAGTTCAAATCTGGCCTTAGAAACTTATTAGCTGTGGGACCTGGAGTAAGTCATTCAACCTCCGTCTGCCCAGTTTCACCATCTGTAAAATGGGATAATAATCATAAATACCTCCCAGGACTGTTTTGAGAATAATGAGATTACATTTGCAAAGCACTTTGCAAACTTTAAAGCTCTCTATAAATACTAATTATTATAATAATACATGTTTACACACACACACATATATATTATATATGTATATATGTATGCATATATTTATGACCCATCTAGGCTCACAGAGTCAGTATATGTCAAACAAACTACAGCAAGGGAATTGCCATCCTCTTCTGAATTTCCCAGGTTGCAAATGAAAAGTTAGTTTCATCAGGTTTTTAACATAGACTCCTCTTTAAATGTTCAATCTTTGGCATCTTGTAAACATTCATGGAGACCATTCAAAGGATGATTCAATTGCTTCTGGTCTTCTGGGGTCAGGGGATTTAGAAGCTTTGATAAAGAGGGAGAGGATTTCCTACTTCTCCCTCTGATCCTCAACAAAATGCTTCTTTTCAAGTGGGAAGGGCTAGTGGAGCGCTTCTCTTCACAATAAGAAATAAAGAGTGAGACACTGACTTTACAACTATAGGAAAGCCTGACTTTATCATTTATTCCATGCTTCCTCTGTGGAATGAATCTGGGAACAAATCCAGGTTGTTGTTTTTTTTTTGAGGCAACTGGGGTTAAGTGACTTGCCCAGGGTCACACAGCTAGTAAGTGTTAAGTGTCTGAGGCCGTATTTGAACTCAGGTACTCCTGACTCCAGGGCTGGTGCTCTATCCACTGTGCCACCTAGCTGCCCCACAGATTGTTGTTTTTTTTTTAAAACAGATGATGCTAAAAACAACCTCCTAATTATAATTTGAGGATAGATATTAGAGTTGTGGGTATTTTTTTTTACCTCAGTGACAACATGGAAGTTCATCTTCTCTAGGAAAATCAGAATAAGAACACATCTTTTTATATTTAATATCAATATAGCTGTTGGGTTTTACCCTTAGGTTAAGGAAGATATCATCCTTTGACATGTTTCCTAGGAAACATTTTGATGGCTGTTTTTGATATTATTTACAGTGCCTTTTCTTTCTTTCTTCTCTCCTCTTCAAGTAAAGCAGCAACCACTTTAAATTTTCCTACTAAAGCCCAACTAATGTCACAACCATTTGAGGAAGTGGCTTGAGAAAAGTCAAATAACTAATCTGCCCATCTCTGACTTCTAAGTGATGAAAACCCATGGCTACAAAATTGGTTTCACTTTCCTGACCATCATCATCCAGAAGACAAAAATAATTGAATTGACACCTTGCAGTTCAGGTTGATAACCATGGAATTGTAGAACTTGAAGAAAGCTTCACAAAAATGGAAAAGAACAATGGAAGCAGATTCAGAGGACTAAGGTCATATCCCAGTCCCAATATTTACAACCTGTGACCTTGACCAAGTTGCTTATCCTCTCTATGAAATAAAGAAATTGGACTATATGATCTCTAAAGTCCTTTCCACCTCTAAAATACTATGATATTTGTCATAGACTGTGACAGTTTTAAGAAGATCTGAATTCAAGTGACTGAGGGAGTAGAATTAGAGCCCAATGTTATTTCAACTTCTCCAGATGGCCTTCATTAGTTTATATTGTTTAGGATGATACAAGTGACATCATGGTCACAGGAGTGATCTCTTTACAATTCACTTAGACTCATTCTATTCCATTACCCCCAATTTATTATTGTAACCTATTCTACACTTTCAATGTATATGTCTTGGCTTACATGAACTGATGCAAAGTCAAGTGAGCAGAACCAGGACAAAGTTGTACACAGTAATAGCAATATTGTATGATGAACTGTGAATGCTATTCTCAGCACCATGATGATCCAAGATAATCTCAAAGGTTTCATGATGAAGCATGTGATCTGCCTTCAGAGAAAGAACTGATATTGTCCAAATACAGATTGAAACATGCTATTTTTCACTTTATTTCATTCTTTTAAAAAATTTTCTTCTTGTATGGAATGACTAATATGGAAATGTTTCACATGATTCCACATCTGTAACCTATATTGAATTGCTTACCATCTGAGGGAGGGGTGTGGGGTAGGAGGAACAGAAAGATAGAATTCAGAACTCAAAAGTTACAAAAATTATTTTAAATGGTTTAATATGTAATTGGGGGAAAATAAAATATTATTAAAAAATTTTAAAAATGAAACAATAAATATCTTTGGATACTAGGTACACTAGAAAAGAATGCATAACTGGGTCAACAAGTTCTCCCAGACCAGGGATATACTGGGGCCAATTTGAATTCACTTAGAAGAGTTGATTTTTAAATATTCAGTGAGCATTTATGCCTCAGAAATTGACAAATGTTTGATTTATTGTTTTGTTGATTTTCTAGATTTAAGAAAGCAATAGAGGAAAGTATTAATAATACAAATTAAGTTTATAAATTGTTGTGTACACATTTTTTCCCCTGGAGAACCATTTGTTAAGCACTTACTAGCAGAGTCTTCCCATAGCCCTCATATAAGTCTGGGACTCGTTGGAATTTCTCTAGTTGAATGTATTATTTGTGATTGTCTATTTTAAAAACTTTGGTTTGAGCCCGCCCCCCACCCCAACTCCTGACATATCTCCAGGCCAGACCGTACTTAATACTGATTATTTTTAAAAGCAAAAGGCAGCTAATGAAAACAGATAAATAACAAGAAATGGGATCCTATAATAAATATTCTCCACAAAATAGCTATCATCTCACATGTCTCCATGAGAGTGATACTCAAATTACTTTCTCATCTGTCTCTTTCTTGCAGATATCATTATAGGTGGGAGGACAGTCAGTTCAGGTGATAAAGCTCGGTCATTTGCCTTTTGAATTGTTTATGCAGTTTTTTTACTCAGTGGGGCAGGCTAGGCAGAAGTGATACCTTGGATTTGGATGACCAGAGAAGCTTCTCATATACAATTGACTCTGAAATCATCACAGCACTCAGACTGTACCATTCAACCTCCTTGTGTATCCTCTGTGATGCCAATCTCTCACAATCACCTGCACCTGTGGTTTTTGCAGGTTTTATTTGTTTCACTTTGCTCCCTTTCCCCATGATTGCTTCCCAGGCTCCCTATCCTAGGTTATGCTTGGCGATACAGTCCCATATCCAGGTACAAGGCACCCTGGGAGTCTGGTACCTCAGAGCTTTCTCTGATGAATAGTATCTCCATCCTTCTCTGAATTGTGGGCAAACTCAAGCTGTGTTGGAGAATCTCCATTAAAGGCAGAGTAGTCTTCAGTTCACATTACAAATGTAAACCTGTTTCCATTACTAGAGAAACCCAAACCTCAGGCAGTGGTATAATCTTCATATCAAAAGGATGTTATAAAGAGCTGACTCTTTTACATGTTGTTTTCTTCCCTAAGTCTTTCCCTTCTTGAATTTCTCTCTAAAGAGATTTGGAAACCCTGTGTCTTCTCTCTTCTAATTCAAGCTGGAAGCTGGAAGACCAGGACCTTTCTGCTCCCAAGCTCTCACTAACTCCACCCCTCATGCAGGTAGGGAGCATTGAGTAATCAATCTCCATCAATAAGGAGAGTCTTAGCAAATTTTCTTTGAACTGAGGAAAACATGAGGAAACATTTTATCTCAATTTAAAATTTGTTTTTAAGGATGAGTAGGGAGAAAAAGAGGGGAAATCCAACAAGTATATTGGGGAAATTTATGACGAGTTGGATATGAAACAAATGCTAATCAGGTAGAGTCAATCTCAAAAACACCACCACCAAAATATGATACTATTCTAATGCAGATCTTGATCTTCTTTTTGAGCCTATGATTTGGTACTAAAAACCTTGATGTTTTGCAATGTTAATAGTTCTGCATTTTTATTGATTATACATGTGCTTCATGTGTGTGTATGTGTACATGTATGTGCACCTAGGGACAAGATCTAGATTGTTTGTACTAAGTGTAATTAGGAATTGTTTTAAATGACATATTAAACTGTTCTAATGGAACAGTGAAGTACATGGAGGATACAGAGTAATGAGGAGAGGGTGGAATGAAGGAGAAATGAAAAATGTGAGTGATAGGAGAGAGAGAGAGGGAGATCAAATATATGAAGGAATATGAGCAAAGTGTGAGCTGAGGAAACTGATAGCTGAGCAGAGACAGACAAGGAGACCCAGAGACAAGAAATTATTTCTGTTTAAGTTATTCTAGAGAAGTAGCATGAGAAGAGTATATTGGGGGAAAAATCAGTCTACTTCAAACCAAGAAAGATAGGTAGATACAAAGATACATGGATAGATACATAGACAATAGATAGATAGATGGTAAGATAAATAGATGATAGATAGATTATAGATAGATAGATACATCAACACATAGATGCATAGATGATACATAAATGGATAATAGATACATAGATGATAGATGGATGATAGATAGATAGATAGATAGATAGATAGATAGATAGATAGATAGATAGATAGATAGATAGATAGATGATAGGTAGATGGGTGATAGATACATAGATGATAGATGGATGAGAGATGGATGATAGATAATAGATGGATGATAGATGGATGATATAGATTTAGATAGATACATAGATACATAGATGATAGATAGCTTGATAGATCAAACATTTATTAAGGGCTTACTATGTGCCAGGCACTATAATAAATACTGGGGATAGAAATACAAGCAAAAAGAAAGACAGTACATGCCCTCAAAGAGCTTATGTTCTAATAGGTATGACAACACGTAAAAAGGAGATAAGGTTAAGGGCTAATAGTCTAGTTCAAGATATTTCTGGGTATAGGACCCCCTGAGGCAAAAGGACCAATTTGGGATGATACATAAAGAATTAATAATTTGGTATAATTTTAAAAATCCATCATAATGAAAAATTCCCGGGAATTATATCATCAGTCTAAGCCATTGTACTTGGGAAACCAGACAGAAATTCAGGTTTTATTTTCCTCCCTGAGGCCTTGAGGGGTAGGATGTTTGAGTGAGAGAAACAGAGATCATCTGGCCTGGGAAAGGGGAATGGCACTGAAAAATCTAAATTATCTGTTAAATTGAAAAAAGTTAAATTTTGTAGGCATGTTATGTACCTGTAATTTACCTATTTGGATATAATTTGTAACCAGAGGTTCCTCCTCCTATAATGTCTTGAATGTAAAGGGATTGCTGAGTTTGTGATGAGTTGATGAACCATTATTGTAAAAGGGTAGTGAAACAAAAAGGAATAGATAAAAGAGAATATTCCCTTTAATATAATATGTAGTGATAGTGGAGAATACCAGCATCTAACGGAGGTGGTGATACCATGAATAAAGTGGATGGGGGGGGGGGCTGTCCTTGGAATTAGAAACATCTGGTTTCAAGTCCTACTTTCACATATGCTATCTACATGACCCTGGGCAAGTCACTTACCCTTTCAATGCCCTCAGGCAATTTTCCATAACTGTGTTCAATTGCCCAGAAGGGAGTTTCTAGAGTAGAATATGTCTACCCTCAATAAAATTACAGATCTAGACCAAAAAATAAAGGTAGAGAACATGTAAATATTTTATTTAATATTTCCCATAATTAACAAAAGACTAGAGGTTTACTAATTAATTCAAATGACAGTTGCTCCCAAATTTAGTGAATGCTCCTGAAAGTGAAAATAATCTACAATTCCATCAATATACTTGTGCTATGAATGCTATATTTTTATTTTACACTGATAATAGTTTTTTTATCACTACATTTCTATTTTATTCACATATTTCTTTTTTTTTTTAAATAAACATTTTTATTTAAAGTAAAAAAAGAAATAGGTGGGAAGTAGCAGTACAGAACCAGAAACAATGGGTCCAAATTTTGGAGAGCAGATCATTTGTGGTAAAGAAAATTATATACATTATAGTAACATGACAAAATGGGATGCTCTGGAAAGCAGTAGGTTCCCAATCATTAAAGGTCTTCCAAAAGAGCTAAATTATAACTTGTTTGGGTTTTTTAATTTAATGCTGCATTTAAAAAGCAGACAATTTCCATACATAAATCAAAACATGCAAAAAATAGGACTGTATATGAAATTGTGAATTCTATCTCATACCAGTTGCTCTAAGTATATAATTCTATAATTTCATTTTTTAAAGTTCTGCTTGTCATGTATTTGATCTTCCCTTGAATGAATCTGAAATATTACAATGACTCCTTAAGACTATTATTACTAACAAAACCTCCTGTGATGTTTAAAATCTAAATTGTGGTCGCCTTAAATTAGAGGCTTTAGCACCAGTCCTTGGGCATTAAACATTTATTAAAACATACAGATATTCCTATGGTGTTCAGAAACTTAAGAAAAAAGCCTATTTAGCCTAGAGTTCCAGCCTGGTTTGGTTCTTCCTCAAGTCCTCTGCCACAAGCCTGCTTCAATCACGAACTCTCTCCAGCAAACTGATTGTGGAAGCTTTTTATAGGTCTGGAACAGAGGCCGTCCTTACACACTGCTTCAAGCTGATTGGTAGGCATCACCCAAATCCATTGGTTCTGAAGATGTTCTCAGGGTGTGATTACAATCCAGTTAACTTGAAGTAGGCTAATCAGCAGTTAATCACTCTCACTTGATTCAATCAGTCTAGATTAATCTCCAGGTGGGTCTTTGAGTATCTGCTAAATCCCATTATTTCATCACACTCCCATTAACCTTACTTTCTTCCTCTCAAATTCTCCCTCCACAATGGGGAAGTGGAGATATACGCACACTATGGCCATGTCTAAATATATTCCTTTTTCCATCTGTTGTCCACACCTTCAGTATGAAAAAGGGTAACATGTTTAAAGTATTTTCAGGTGTCCTGGAGGCTTGATTCTTTGTATTCATTAGTTTCAGAATTGTTTTCTCTTTATCTTGTCCTTATACTTGTTTAATTTCTTCTGACTCTGCTTATTTCACTTTGCATCAATCAGTTCATACTACCCAGGATTCGATGAAGTCACCTCTCATCACTTCCTATAATAAAACAATATTTGTTGAACCATTTTCCCAATTATCTATTACCACTTAACTTTTTTTTTTTTGGTGAGGCAATTGGGGTTAAGTGATTTGCCCAGGGTCACACAGCTAATAAGTGTTAAGTGTCTGAGGCTGGATTTGAACTCAGGTCCTCCTGACTCCAGGGCTGGTGCTCTATCCACTGTGCCACCTAGCTGCCCCAACCACTTAACTTTTAATCCCTACATTAGGATAAGGACATGTTTTTATGAGGACTCTTATCTCCCCAGTACTTTCACCTTCTTAATGACAGTTCACTCTGTTCTCACCATTAACCTTGGTTTTACATACTTCTACACCAATACACCTTTGTGTATTTATATACACCTCTCATGTACCCCAATTATGTGAAATAAAAAGGTTCACCTTTCCTTTCTATTATTTTTTTTTACCTGCCCTTGGTCTTATCACTCTTCACACCCTTAAACTAGAACTAGTCCTATCACTCTTCACACCCTTAAACTAGAACTAGTCCACCCCCCTGCCCCCAACATCCTCTGAAGACATTAAGGTTCTAAAGGCCTACCAAAAGTTTCTTCCTCCCCCATCCCCATTAAAATGTTAGCACTAAACTGATTCAACCATTCTGGAAAGCCATTTGGAACTATGCCCCAAAGGGCTATGGGACTGTGTATACCGTTTGGCCCAGTAATACCACTACTAGGTCTGTATCCCAAAGAGATCATATAAAAAGGGAAAAGGACCCACATGTACAAAAAATGGGGAATGGCTGAACAAGTTGTGGTATAAATGTAATGGAATACTATTGCGCTATAAGAAACGATGAGCAGGAGGAGTTCAGAGAAACCTAGAAGGACTTGCATGAACTGATGAGAGATGAGCAGAACCAGAAAAACATTATACACAGTATCATCAACAACTGTGATAGACTAGATTCCTCTCACCAATACAACGGTACAAGAGAGTTCCAAAGGACTCATGATGGAAAAGGCTCTCCAGATCCAGAAGAAAAAAAAAACCTGGAATATGGATGCTGATTGAACCATATTATTTTGTTTTTGTTTTTGGTGCTGTTGTTTTTCTTTTGAGGTTTTTCCATTTTTGCTCTGATTCTTCTCTCATAACATGACTAATGCAGAAATATATATATATATATATATATATATATATATATATATATATATCAGATTACCTACTATCGAGGGGAGGGGGGAAGGAGAAAAATTTCGAATTGGAAATCTTATATAAACAAATGTTGAAAGCTATCTCTACATGTAACTGGAAAATAATAAAATACTTTTATTTTTTAAAAAATGATGAGCAAGCAGTTTTCAGAAAAACCTGGACTTAAGTGGACTGATGCTGAGGGAAGTGAGCAGAATCAGGAGAACATTGTACACCAACATTGTGTGATGATCAACTGTGATTGTGATCAACTGTGAGCAATACAATGTTACAATTCCAAAGGACTCATGATGGAAAATGCTCTCTGTATCCAGAAAAAAAAAGCACTGTGTAATCTGAATTAGATTGAACCATAGTGTTTTCTACTTTTTTCTTTTAAGATTTTCCCTTTTGTTCTGCTTCTTTTTTTAATCATAAAAATATTTTATTATATTCTAGTTACATGTAGAGATAGTTTTCAACATTTGTTTTTATAAGATTATTAGTTCCAAATTTTTCTTCCTCCCTTCCCTCATTCCCTCCTCCCCAAGACAGCAAGCCATCTGATACAGGTTATATATGTACAATCACATTAAACATATTTCTGTATTAGTCATGTTGTGAAAGAAGAATCAGAACAAAAGGGAAAAACCTCAAAAAACAAAAAAAGTAGAAACAGTATGGTTCAATCTGCATCTAGATTCCACAATTCTTTTTTCTGGCTGTGGAGAGCACTTTCCATCATGAGTTCTTTGGAATTATCTTGGACCATTGTATTGCTGAGAAGATCAACACACAATATTGTTGATACTGTGTACAATGTGCTCCTGGTTCTGCTCATCTCACTCAGTGTCAGTTCATGTAAGTCCTTCTAGGTTTCTCTGAAATCTGCCTGCTCATCATTTCTTTTTTTTTTTTTTTGAATAGAATCTGTTCTGCTTCTTCTTAAACATGACTAATGCAGAAATGTTTTATGGGATTATACATATGCAACCTATTTCAAATTCCAAATTCAAATTTGGAACTGAAAATCTCAAAAAAACAAAATGTTGAAAAATCTTACATATAACTGGAATTTTAAAGAATGCTTTTATGATTTCAAAAAAGTTAGCACTATCATCATACAATTCCTTTTAATTATTCCAATAAATTGACCTTTCTAGATTTCACTAAACTCATTTGTTTCTTCTATTCCAAACTTTTTCCTTAGCTCTGGTCTTTGCACCAAAAATTCTTCAAAATCTTCTATTGTATTAAATGTCCACTTTTCCCCATACCAAGTTTTGCAGGATAGCTCGTTCTTGGTTGTAAGCCCAATTCTTTTGCTTTTCTAAATATTGTATTCCAAGATTTCCTCTCATTTATAATTGAAGCAGCCAAGTCTTGTGTGATCCTAACTATAACTCCTTGGTACTTGAACTGCTTCATTCTAGATTCTTGTAGTATTTTCTGTTTGACTTGTAGGTCCTGAATTTTGACTATTAAATTCCTGGGAGTTTTTATTTGGGGATTTATTAGAGGAGGTGACCTATGAATTCTTTCTATATTTATTCTGCCTTCTTTTCCTATTAAGTGTGGGCAGCTCTCACTTATGATTTCTTAAAATATAGCATCCAAGCTTTTTACTAGATCAATGTTTTCAGGGAGCCCAATAATTTTAAAATAATCTCTTCTTGACCAGTTTTCCAAGTCAGTTGTTTTTGATACCAAATACCTTATATTTTCTTCTTCCAGCTTTTCAATCTTTTCATTTTGTTCTAATATTTCTTACTGTCTTGAGGAGTCATTGTTTTCTCCTTGGTGCACCCTTGTTTTCAAGGACTCTACTTCTTGGGTAATGTCTACTACTTTGTCTTTTAAGTTATTTATTCTACTTCCAATTCTTTCCTCCAGATTTTTTATTTCATTTTTTATGTCTTCCTTCGTTACTTGTAGGAATTCACGTAGTCCTTATGGAAAATCCACATTTCCCTTTGAATCTCTGTTTACATTTGTTTTTTTTTTTATTTGTGCTTCCCATATTTATTTTTTTTTTCTCAACAAACATTTATTTTGTTTTCCATTTACATGTAAGGGTAGTATTCAACATTCATTTTCATAAGATTTAGAGTTTCAAATTTTCCTCCCCCCTCCACAAGATTGCAATCAGGTTATATATGTACAATCCACAAGTGTTCTTTTTATCAGTTCTTTCTATAGCAGTGCATAGTATGCTTCCTCATTAGTTCCTTGGGATTGTTCTGGATCATTGTACTGCTGAGAGTAGCTAAGTCATTCACAATTACTCATTGAACAATACTGCTGTCACTACGCACAATGTCCTCTCAGCTCTACTCACTTAACTGTGAGATTTAAAATTGGATACAAGAGCATTAAACTCCCCTTTAACCTTTCCCTTATATATTTCCCAGACCAGTAAGTGAAAGAAGCCTCTGAGCTTTAGTTAGAGCTTTTATTGTTTGGGAATTATTTAGCCAACAAAACAAGGTCATGTTGATTAGAGAGATAGGAAAGTAGAAATACAAATAAGTAGTCTTAGATCTAAGCTTAGTCTATATTCCGTATAGAACTCACCAAAAACCCAAGGCCACCTCTGAGGCTGAGAATTGCGTCAAGCACAAGCTGTTACGAAGGGCCAGGCCGATAATCAAGGACGTGAGTCAGCGTCTGTCTGCCTAGCGAGCCAGGCAGGAGTGAGTGAGCAGAAAAAAAGACCTCACTTCCGTTCTCTCCTTGCCTTTTAAGCTCGCACCCAGAAGTGGAGTGCTTAGCAGACAGAAGCAGAGTGCTTAGCAAACACACTGGAGGTTCGTCACGGTCTCCTCCCCAAAAGGGTGGTCCTTCAAAAAACTGGCGTCTTTCAGTTATCGCTAACTGACTGTTAAAAACTTTCACTTTTTACCACATCACCATACATCGATGTTCATTAGTCTTTCAAGGTTTTTCGGGGATCATCCTGTTTGTCATTTCCTGTAGCACAAGTTCTGTTTACATTTGTTATGAAGTTGCTTTCTCCTTTGAGAGCATCTCCAGATTTAATATTGGATGATGTTTTCATCTTTAATGTAGTCATCTCTCCAAGTTTAGTTTCAGAATTGAGATTTTGTGGTAAGGCATGGCTATGTCCCCTCATAGGCTTCAGGGTGGGTTGGCTGCAGGGTCTTGCTCTCAATCCCCTGGATTCTTGCACTGACTTCCACATCCTGGGATTAAGTGTCTGAATCTTTAAGGTTTAGAGCTGAATGGTCAAGGGGCAGTTGTCAGGAAAGAAACTCAGACCACCTAGGTCAGGAGTGTCCTGTGTGTGCTGTATGTATGATGGCTGTGGGTGCCTACTACACATCAGTCTTCTAGCACTTGCAAGTTCTCCACCCTAAGGTTTTTGTTGTTGTTTTTTTTACAATGGAAAAAGTCCTCTTGATTCTTTGCTTTTGCAGGCTACAGTCTTGACTGAACTGGGAGATTTCTTTCCACACCTGAGTTTTCTATTCCCCGGTTGATTTTTCAGTTCTCAGGTAGACGCCACTGACTCAGAGTTTCTCACTGGATTTCACTGTAGAAAGGACTTCAGAGTTTGTTGAAGTAGATACTCAGGAGGTAGGTGGTCTGCCTTCAGTCTCAAAATCCAGACAGCCAATCCTAGATGGTAACTTGTTGGAAATGTTGGAAGGAATTCTTGTTCAGAAATGGGTTTCGCTTAGATGATCTCTTCAAACTATGAGTCTCTTTAACTATTCAAAAGGAGTCATCCTAAAAGTTCCTCTTCTCTCTGGTGTCACAGGAATTCCAATTCCTAAAGTCGGTTCCCTTAGAGTCAGCACCGTGATTTTCCTGGGACTAGAGGAAATCATGTAACCATGGTTAAGACTTGAGAGCGCTGGAATTTACCCTCACACTCCCTTCCTTGGATGAGGCGTCCTTAAGTCACCTTTCAGGAAAGGGCTCCCTACACTCCTTCCACTCCAACAGACCAGGAGTCTCCCTATTCACATATTTCAATTGTTTGCAGCAAATTGTTGACACTTTTTTTTTTCAAGACTGGCCTTGCTTTCAAAATCCTATGAACTTGTCAACTCCTCCACTTAATTCTTTACATATATATAAGATCTTTGCTTACTCCTGTCTTGCAAAAAATGGAAAATGAAAATCTTTTTAACCAAAACATTATGTTCCCTGCCACAAAAAAGGTAGCACAAGAATTAAGAGCTATTTCATGAGTCTAATTTTAAGGTTTTAAGCTATATTAAAAGAAGGAAAACAGAGATAGTTCCATCAACTTATCCAGATCACATCTGGAAGATTATGTCCAGTTCAAGATGCTGTATTTCAGAGGAGGCATTGACAGATATGTCCAGAGGAGGATGGTTGGAAAAGTGAGAGGAATGAAACTGATGCAGGAAGAAAATCTGGCAGATCAACACAAAAATCTGTGTATCTTTAACATAGAGAAGAGATAACTATCTCCAACATGGTTATGGTCTTCACATATTTGAAAGGTTGTCATATGGAAAAGAGCCTTCATTCTTTTTATTTGCCCCCAGAGGACAACACTCAGATCAATGAACAGAAATTATAGGGAAGCAGTTCTCAGATCATTTTTTTTTTCAGTGAAACAAACATTTATTTTATTTTTTCCAGTTACATGTAAGGCTAGTTTTCAACATTCATTTTCATAAGATTTAGAGTTCTAAATTTTTCTTCCTCCCTCCCTTCCCCCCCCCCCCCCAGGACATCAACCAATCTTATATAGGTTATATATGTACAATCCACAAGTGCTCTTTTTTTCAGTTCTTTCTATGGGGGTGGATAGTATGCTTCATCATTAGTCCCTTGAGATTGTCTTGGATCATTGTATTGCTGAGAGTAGTTAAGCCATTCACAATTGCTCATGAAACAATACTGCCATCACTATGCACAATGTCCTCCCAGTTCTGCTCACTTCACTATACATAAGTTCATATAAGTATTTCCAGGTTTTTCTGGCATCATCCTGTTTGTCATTTCCTCTAGCACAATACCATTCCACTACAATCATATACCACAGCTTCTTCAGTCATTCCTCAATTGATGGACATTCCCTTGATTCCCAATTCTTAGCCACCACAAAGAGTTGCTATATTTTTTTGTACAGTTTTTCCCCCTTTTCTCTTTTTCCTGATTACTATTGTTAACTCTTTCCTTCCATCCTATTCCCTTCCCCATGATATTTACTCTATTATCTATCTTCTTTCACCCTATCCCTCTTCAAAAGGGATTTGCTTCTGCCTGTCCCCTCCCTCAATCTTCCCTCCCTTCTTTTGCCACTCTCTCTTTGTCTCCTTCCCCTCCTATTTTCCTGCAGGGTTAAATAGATTACTCCACCCAATTGAGTGTGTATGTTATTCCCTCCTTGAGCCAATTCTGATGAGATTGAAGTTTTTGAGCCAATTCTGATGAGTGTTAGACTCATTTACTGCCCAGATTAAATAGATTACTCCACCCAATTGGGTGCCTGTGTTAATCCCTCCTTGAGGCAACTCTGATGAGATTAAGGTCTTTGAGCCTATTATGATGAGTGTATAATTATTTTACTGTCCTACTCCTCCCCCATCTCTTTCCCCACTCCATAAGCCCTTTCCTGTTTCTTTCATGTGGGATTTCACCCCATGCTAACTCTGCCCTTCCCTCTCCCCAGTGCATTACCCTCACCCCTCAATTTTACCCTAAAGATGTCATCATGGGGCAGTTTGGTGACACAGTGGACAAAGCATCCACCCTGGACCCAGGGGCATCCCAGCCAAAACCCAGCCTCAGACACAAGACAGTCACCCACTGCAATACCCCAGGTATGTCACCCAACTCCAAAATTTTATGGTTCTCTAGGGTCTTGTATTTGAAAGTCAAATTTGCCATTCAGTTTGGGTCTTTTCATCATGAATACCTGAAAGTCCTCTTTTTCACTGAATTCCCATTTTTTCCTCTGAATGATTATAGAGTTTTGCTGCATACATGATTCTTGGGTTGTAATTCCAATTCCTTTGCCCTCTGGAATATCATATTCCATGCCCTCTGATTCTTTAATGTAGAAGCTGCTAGATCTTGTGCTATCTTGACTGGGGCTCCACAGTACTTATATTCTTTCTTTTTGGCAGCTTGCAATATTTTCTCCTTGACCTCAGAGCTCTGGAATTTGGCTATAATATTCCTAGGAGTTTTCCATTTGGGATCTCTTTCTGGAGGTGATTGGTAGATTCTTTCAATTTCTATTTTACCTTCTGCTTCTAGAGTATCAGGACAATTTTCCCTGACAGTTTCTTGGAAGATGATGTCTAAGCTCTTTCCTTGATCATGGTTTTCAGGTAGACCAATAATTTTCAAATTATCTCTCCTGGATTTATTTTCTAGGTCAGCAGTTTTTCCAAGAAGATATTTCACGTTGTCTTCTATTTTTAAAATTCGTTTAGATTTGTTCTACTGTGTCTTGATTTCTCATAAAATCATTAGCTTCTATTTGATCAATCCTAATTTTTAAGCAATGATTTTCTTCAGAGAGCTTTTGTACCACCTTTTCCATTTGGCCAATTTGGCTTTTCAAGGTGTTGCCTTTTTTTCATGACCCTCCTGCATCACTCTCATTTCACTTTACATTTTTTCTGCTACCTCTCTTACTTTATCTTCAAAGTCCTTTTTGAGCACCTCTGTGGGCTGAGACCAATTCAAATTTTTCTTGGAAGCTTTAAATATAGGGGCCCTGACATTGACATCTTCCTCTGAGGGTGCACCTCGATCTTCCTTGTCACTAAAGAAATTTTCTATGGTCCTTCCCTTTCTCTGTTTGCTCATCTTGCCTTTCTTTTACTTGACTTTTAGCTCCTTAAAGTGGGGCACTGTTTCCAGGATGCACTGTCCTAAGCTTCAGGGGGTCCAAGGTGGTATGATTTAAGGAGCGGCAGGTTCTTCACTTGCCTGGCCTGTTCCCTGGTCCATAGATGACCCCAGACCAACTTGCTAGTTAGTCAGCTTTGTGTGTTGTGGTTGTCTACTCTGACAAGCCTGTGCCCCTCCCCCACCTGGGCCACTGCTACTCAAACCTACCTCCTGGTTCCCAGCAGGGGTGAAAAACCCAAGTCCTGCCTCAGCACCAGCAGAGACCCCTGTAATCTCCCCCCTGCCAACAGTTCAGCCCTCTCACCAGACTGTGAGAGTTAGTTCCAGATGACACTGGCACTGCAGCTGATTCAGAGGCCTTGGGGGTCTCTTTCTCTGGTGAGGCCTTCCTGGGATTGGATTTGTGTCAGGGTGACTATGGGGTTAGGCTCCACTCCTGTCTCAGCACAGCAGCTCCCTCCTTCCAACCTTCCAAGCTGTCCTTGGTTAGAAGATGACTTCAGCACATTCTGCTATGGATTTTGCTGCTCCAGGAATTATCCTATGTCTTTATTTGGATGTTTTTTGGAGTGATCATCCTCAGGTCATTTTAAAGATTTTTCTAAAAAATAGTGTCCCAAAATGGTGCATCAATACTGATACCATTAATACTCATATTTCTGCCTTTGAATACTGGATCTAAGAGTCTTTCAGAATGAATTGAATTGAAACAAAATTAATAAAGATTTTCACCTCAATTTCTTCTGTACTTATAATCAGGAATATAGTTAAAATCTCAGAACTAGTTGTTTGTATATAGACCATTTGTTGTGTAACGATTGGAATAACGCCACCTGCTGGAGACTTACTGTAGAAGAGTTCTGCCCATGAAGTGAAGGTCTTTGAGGGCAAGACCAGGAGTCTTTTCTTTGGCGTCAGGAAGTGACGTGGGCTAGTGGGAGGAGGAAGGAAGAGACTGGCGCTCAGTCTCGCTCTCTTTCCTTTGGACTCTGGTGGAGAGCGGAGCTAGAAATGTGCTCTCCCTTTAATAGATAGGAATCTAGGCCTTTCTCTCTCTTTACCAAATTCTTATTCTCCTTAATAAATGCTTAAAAGTCTAACTCTTGCTAAAGCTTATAATTTATTGGCGACCACTCATTAGATATTTTAGACAGTTTAGCTAGAATTTTAGCCCTTAATAGATGGCTGACCACGAAGAGGAAAGCTAAACCTCAGTCTTCTGATCTTCTGGTTGGGTAAGAAATTTCCCCTACCCTCTCCCTTTAACTGCTAAGTACTGGCATACTGGCTGTGTTTTCCCTTTAAATTTTTTCGAATGGACCTTTTAAACTCCCTAATTACCCTATTTTTGATTTTAGTCTGTTTAACCAGACAAATGGGAGCTAAGAACATGTTAATGCTTTGTTTTTGTGGATTTTCTATTTTTCTTTTTATTTTTGTTAAAAGAGCCAGCAATTTACTCACACAAGGAAATATCTCTCCCTCTCCCAACCATGCTTTTTCAGAGAAACCTGAAGAGATTCCTGCAGCTTTTCCCAGTTCTAACACTAATTGTTGCTTTAATTTTGCATGCCTGGAGGCAACGACCCACCCTCTAGAAGCTTTTAATCCCCTAGCGCCTGGAGGCAAAGTGGGGGAAGAGGAATCCAGGCCTGAGTTCAAAATCAAGTCTGATTCAAATTGCCCTGGTCCCTCCCCTCCTCTCCAAACCCCACCCTCTACTCCTCCCATGGCCAAGCCCATTACTTCCCCTGCCTGGGAAGTCCAGAGATCTGATGCTCATGCTCAACTTTCTGTAACTACATTTGCAGCTTCAGGCTCAGCCCTTCCCCAGACTGGATGTGCTTCTGAGACAACCTTAGAAAGCCCTTTAAATTCCACATATGCCTGTTTTGTTCATAATTTTGCTAACCTGCTTTTGTCTTTAATTAGTAATCTTATAAAGCATTTGTATGGTGAAAAGACTGACAGACAATATAGAGGGGTTAAAGAAGAAAAACTTAAGCTGAATAAGAATGACAATCATCACCATAGTTCAAGACTCCGCTTCTTTTGCCATGGAAGGGTATATATTGTACAGAAATGTAGAAGTAAGCAGCAAGGTATTGATATGAGTATTGGGGATTTTAGATACCGAAATCAGAAGTGTTCTGAATTCACTCAGAGTATTAATGTCAGTTCAGAGGTTACATAGGATTTCTATGCTATTACATCTACATTTTGAAATTAATGGTATGGGTTTATTTTCATAGAGATTTTCATGCTTTTGAGATTGTGTTTTATACTTAGTTTTTAAAACAAGGAGAACATTTGTAAAAGTTTTTTATAGTCATGTGATCAAGTTTATATTTTATAATACTCTTATTAATATTAAGTTCATATTCATTTAGATTTCCCTAGTTTGAATTTCATTGTCTTTTATTGTTCCATGTGTATTTTCTTCTATTCATTCATCTAATTTTGAAACATGGTTTTGATTTCATAATACAATGTTAATTCTAGGAGTATTGTGCTCCCATTTTCTGAGTTGTTTGTTTTTGTTATTTTTTCTCAACTGATTATTTGATCAAACTCTTTAAAGCATTTCCCTCGCAAATTGTTTGCCATGGCAAGTGTAAATTGATTCTAGAAGTATTATTTTTGATAAGCATATTCCAAAAAAAAAAAAAAGAGGGGAACATTTGTAAAAGTTTTCTTTGAGATTGTGTTGTGCTTTAACTTGTATTTAAATATGTTCAGATTTTTCAAAAAAGTAATTGTATACTAAGTAAAAAAAAGGGGTATTATTTGAAATTGTTGCATAATTATATATTATATTCTGAGTCAAGATGTATTCACATTTTTTTTGCAATCATTTATTATCCTCAATTTTTAAATCCATATGAGACTTGGATTATGGGAACTTATCATTTAAGACATTAATTGACTTTATTCTGAGTTATCAGATGCCAGTTGGCCAAGATGCCATCCAATCACAAGAGGAATACATGCAAGAGCAGACACTGAACTGTCACATGAGGGGAGACATGCATGAAGTCAAGGTATGGCCAAGGGAACGGCTTTTGACAAATGTTGAGGTTGGATTCTCTTGGTTTCATATTTTATTTTATTTTTCCCCACAATATTGTACAGATGGCTGGAAGTATTGATCCCACCCATCTCACTTCTACACCTGGCTTCTATGCTCCCTCCTATATGCCTGATGCCATGGACATCTCAATCCCATGCATCTGATTAAGTCTGACTCAGTTTCCTCCAATATGTTCAGTGGCATGGACATATATTCCATCCACCTATTTTAAGCCTGGCATACTGCATGGGCAGTACATATTGCTCAAGTGTGGGAATGCTCATATCCCATCATTTCTCTGTTCTTTTATGGTAACCCCCATAATTATCTCAGGTGTCATGATAAATACAGTGTTGAATTTGGCCTTGACACCTGTTACCAATTGTATTAGATTTTTTAATTTCTCATAATGGCATGAGGATAATTAGGCAGATGATGCAAAAAGTGATGAAACAAAGATAAAAATTATTTTTAATAATTAATATCGCATCAATTGTCTTCTCAATTACCCTCCATAAGGGTGGACTATAGTAATATTATAATTTTAAAGAATGTTTCAATTTTTATTTTATTATATGTTTCATGTGTAACAACTAAGATTCTGAATTCCCTTAGACATGTTTTTGAGAACTTTCATTGTTTGATTTGATTATTGACAAAGCTATTTTAAAGTTGTGTTAAGCTCAATTTTGTAGGAAATTTTCCTGGCTGATTACCAGCATCTACACATCAACCCCTGAAAAGACTTCCATTCCACGACTACACCTAGAGGACATCTGAAAAAAGAATTTCAGAGACTTTAAATGAACAGTTTTGTTTTGTTTTTGTTGTTTTTTTTTCTCTTTTCTCTTTCTGTTATAATATATACCATCTGTAACATGTATTCTCTGCAGAGGCCCTCCCTTTGCAAGACCAATGTCAAAGCGTCGGTTCATGAGGACAAAAAAAAAATCATCCCTCTGGACAAAACTTTACTCTCTCCCTTTTCTATATTGTTATTAACATATTGTTAGTTAGCATAGGTTATTATATTCTGTTATTTTTGACTGTTTCATCAAGGAAACATACCGTTTCTTGAGGAAACAAAGCGGGGAACTGTAACAATTGGAATAACGCCACCTGCTGGAGACTTACTGTAGAAGAGTTCTGCCCATGAAGTGAAGGTCTTTGAGGGCAAGACCAGGAGTCTTTTCTTTGGCGTCAGGAAGTGACGCGGGCTAGTGGGAGGACGAAGGAAGAGACTGGCGCTCAGTCTCGCTCTCTTTCCTTTGGACTCTGGTGGAGAGCGGAGCTAGAAATGTGCTCTCCCTTTAATAGATAGGAATCTAGGCCTTTCTCTCTCTTTACCAAATTCTTATTCTCCTTAATAAATGCTTAAAAGTCTAACTCTTGCTAAAGCTTATAATTTATTGGCGACCACTCATTAGATATTTTAGACAGTTTAGCTAGAATTTTAGCCCTTAACAGTTGAGATCAAGCAAAATGCAGTAATTCCCATCTCACTGACATGATAAAATTGGCTTTAAAACAATGTTATTTTTGGCTACTTGCAAGTTATATAGGAATCTGCTTTCTAGTGGTTTTTCATTTGAAAGGCTCTCTGGGAACTATTTTGTTAAGAGTACCAAAGGGATATACAATGTGGTCCATGTTCCTTTCCTTCTGGAAGTTTATCAACAGTTTGATCATAATTCCATGGTTTCAGTAATACTGACCTCTAGCCATGCTGTTGTTTTTTTCCTTGTGTAGGACTTATCTCCTCTGGAACTACTTTTCCAAACTCACACTCATATTCTCATGTTGGGTCCCCAGAATGACTGTGACTATTATCAGGAATATACAGGTAATCCTAAGGGGCTATAGCCCTAACATTGTTGCTCCTAGGGTGGTTGTGGTGACTATTGTTTAGTCATTTAGTCATGTCCAACTCTTTATGAGCACATTTGTGCTTTTCATGGCAGAGATAGTAGAGTGGTTTGCCATTTCCTTCTCCAGCTCATTTTACATATGAGGAAACTGAGACAAACAGGGTGCAGTGACTGGCCCAGGGTCATAGTATTAAACTATTAAGGGCCAGATTTGGATTCAGGGAGATGAGTCTTCTTGATTTCAGACTCAGTTCTCTACTCACCGAGCCACCTAGTTGGGAATGTAAGGAATTAATTATGATTCGGGGTTTCATAACCCTATCTTTGCTTTATTATGGTCAGACTAAAAAAAACGTAAGCTTAAAAAGCCTAAGAGAAGATGGGTGTGTACTTTGCAAGATAATTGAGCAAATAAGAGGAACTCTGACCACAGGGAACATTTATTGAAACTAAGTAACTAACCCTCCCCTAGTGGCTCCCCCATGCCCACATAGGTCTGGCCAGATTATAATGGGGACAGCTCATGTGGGTATGCTGAGCCAATTGGAGACTCAGAATGACTAAGAACTGCCCCTTCCTGTGGGAGAGACAGTTAGAGGCAGTTGGAGGAAGAGGAGAGGATTCTGAGAGAAATGGGGAAGGAAGGTAGACAGTTAGAGCTGCTGTTGGTGTTTGACCTTCGGACCAAAACAGAAGAGACTACACAGCTAATTCTCCTTAGAGCTACAGATTTTGGGTGTTGGTGAGTTTGTGCTTTTTGAGACAGAGATAGCTGGGCTGGAGGCAGGTTCGGGGTACCTGGGGCCTTTTTTACCCCAGAGATTTAGATTACCTAGCTCTATTAACTTCACTTGTGTTTTGAACTTGTTCCCGTTAATAAACCTGTTTAGGTTTTCTTTTTTTGGAAGAGGCTATTTCCTTCCTTACCACAATACTATTGGCGAGCCAATTTGTAAGGGCCAAATTTAGTATGGGAAGAGTTAAGTGGGTGGCTTGCCATAGTATTGTGAACAAGTACCATCTCACACATATCAGATTGGCTAATGTGAGAAAAAAGGAAAATAATAAATGTTGGAGATGCTTTGGAAAAATTGGAACACTAATGCATTTGTTTGTACAGTTGTGAACTGATCTAACCATTCTGAAAGCAATTAGGAACTATGTCCGAAGGGTTATAAAACTGTGCATACCCTTTGACCCAGCAATACCACCATTAGGTCTATATCCCAAAGAGATCATAAAAAAGGAAAAAGGACACACATATACAAAAATATTCATAGCTGCTCTTTTTGTGGTGGCAAAGAATTAGAAATTGAGAGGATGCCCATCAATTGGAAATGGTTAAACAAGTTGTGATATATGAATGTAATGGAATATTATTGTGCTGTAGAAATGATAAGCAGGAATATTTCAGAAAAATTTTGAAAGATTTATATGAATTCATGTTGAGTAAAATGAACAGAACCAAGAGAACACTGTACACAGTATCAACAACATTGTGTGATAATCAATTATCATAGACGTACGTCTTTTCAGCAATACAATGATCCAAGGTAATTCCAAAGCACTCATGATGAAAAATGCTCTCCACACAAGAAAAAAAGAACTGTGGAATCTGGATGCAGATTGAACCATACTGTTTCTACTTTTTTTTTTTTTAATTTTCTCCTTTTTATCTGATTCTTATTTTACAACATGACAAATGCATAAATATGGTTAATGTGATTTAATGTGATATGTTTAATGTGATATCAGACTGCTCTCTGTGTTAGGGAGGAGGAACGGAAGGGAGGGAGGGAGAAAAATTTGGAAATAGACATCATATAAAAACAAACATTGAAAACTATCTTTACATGTAACTGGAAAACGATAGAAAACTTTTATGATGAAAATAAATAAAAACAATATAAAAGATTAAAATACATAAATACATTATTTTTTAAAAATCTCTGTTGGATTTCTCTCAATTCGCATTTGCTACTTCTTGTATTTTGTCAACAAAAATAACCCATTTTTAATTTGATTCACTGCTATTAAAATAGAGGGTTTTAATGGTAGAGTCAAGAATTAAATGCTTAACACATTGAGTTGTTTGTTATTCATCCTTCTTTTTCTTTCTTTCTTTCTTTTTTTGGTAAGGCAATTGGAGTTAAGTGACTTGCCCAGGGTCATGCAGCTAGTAAGTGTCAAGTGTCTGAGGCTGGATTTGAACTCAGGTCCTCCTGAATCCACAGCCAGTGCTTTATCCACTGTGCCACCTAGCTGCCCCCATCCTTCTTTTTCAAAGAGGACCAGTGACATCACAGGATGATGTCTTGACTTGAACATGAATTGGATTTAAGTGAGGCAGAGTTGCACAAAGTCATTAACTTCATTTTCTCTTCCAGAGTCATCAAAGTCCAGTAACAAGATGAAATCAAGATGACCAGTGATGGCCCAGAATGCAGTAGGTGACCTTGACATCCTTGATGCCTACACAAGCTCTAAGCACTCCACAGTACCTGCTTTAGTTGCCTTCTTGGCTATTGCAATAAATTATTCTTATCTGCCCATTCAAGTGAGGGAAGTCTTCTCATGCTTGGGGTAGACATCCTCCTAATGCATCAACAGGTTGGAGGCCTGCAGGTTACCACAAACCTGGTTTAGCCCAACTGTCAAGATGGGTTTACTGGGATGTGGCCTATACGCAAACTACAACTTCTTGGAGCCACAGGTAAGAGCTGAGTGCCAGGTGGACATCAAAGGTGGATAGGCAGCCCTGAAAATGGCCTGTCAAGTCGTCCTACCATAGGTGCTAGTCCTTCTTTAATACTGCCCACATCCCTACAACATACTTCTACAATAAAATATAAGTTGAGTATTTGTTGATTAAAACCCATATTTTGTTTTTGTTTTTGTTTTGCAGGGCAATGAGGGTTAAGTGACTTGCCCAGGGTCACACGGCTAGTAAGTATCAAGTGTCTGAGGCTGGATTTGAACTCAGGTCCTCCTGAATCCAGGGCCGGTGCTTTATCCGCTGTGCCACCTAGCTGCCCCTAAAACCCATCTTTTATAAAAAATCTCTTATTAAAAAAAGTGTGATTTTTTCAAAAAAATCACACTTTGGATAGAAGAGTAGCATCACAGGATTTTTTAAAAGACAGCCATCCACTTGTCCCCAGGATCTAGTGCCCCTTCTTTTCTAATATTTTGGAGGGTAGGCCAGACATTATTTCATGAGTTTAGGGACCTCTGGGTCCAAAATTGCCTTGGCAACTTATAGTTTTAAAGAGTTACCTGGTTTGTTGAGATGTTAGTAGATTTCCCAGTGTCATAGATCAATATATGTCAGAGGCAGGATTTGACCCCTGCCATAGTCTTACTAATTCATGTGGCCAGTCCTCAATCCACTACTACATTACACTGCCTCTCTGTTAACTATTTCTTGGTTGGGGGATCTGTGTCTAATTGTTTCAGATTCCTACCCCCATTAGGCATCTCATAAATCAAAGTTCTAGAGCAGTTAGTAATTTTGATTAAAAAAAAAAAGAAGTAAGCAGACTTCTTAGTTCTTAATTTCCTTAACAGAGATGGAGTTAGCCTTCCATGTGAGACTTAATGCAGTTCTAAACGAAACAGCCTCTGCATTTTGAAATAAATCCTCATTTATGAAGGCAGCCCTTAGCATTATTTTCTATTGCTTTGTGAAGTTCAGATGCTTTTAGTCATGGTTTATGAATCATGTTTGACATCAAGGTTTGTATTATTAGACTAAGTAAAAAGCAATTTGGAATGGGTTCTGGGATGCCAAAAATAAGGAATAGATGCAGGAATGTAAATTATAAGCAGGAACACCAGGCTGTTTAGAATCAGTACCAGCTGCTGCTGGGCACAGCACATCACACATCAATTGGGCTTTGTTTCTTTGAAGACATTTCCATATTGTCACCTCAAGTGGCCAATTGGCTTAAGCCTGTTCAAATATTATTCATCTCTGACAAGATAGAAAATGCATTAGATCAGGCATTATTAACTTGTTTTCAGTCACTGACCTCTTTAGCAGTCTAATGAAGCCTATCAGCCCCTTTTCAGAATAATGGTTGTTGCCTCCATTCATTAATGGAAAGAAATACTAAATTTCAGTTAGAGATGAGTGAAAATAAACATGTACTTTTCCTCATCCCAATTTGCAGATTCCCTGAAATCTAACATGGCCTTGGGGAGCCTTGTATCCCTTGTTAAAAATCCAGGTGTCAGGGGCAGCTAGGTGGCACAGTGGATAAAGCACCGACTGTGGATTCAGGAGGACCTGAGTTCATATTTGGCTTCAGACACTTCACATTTACTAGCTGTATGACCTTGGGCAAGTCACTTAACCCTCATTGCCCAGCAAAAAGCCCCACAAAAACCAAAACACACACACACACACACACACACACACACACACACACAGCAAAAACAAAACAAAACAAAACAAAAAATCCAGGTGTCAGAAGCAGGACATAAGGAGAAACAACATGATGTAATGGAAAGGGTTTGGGGTCAGTTGGCCTAGGTTCAAATTCTGGCTTTCTTCCTTACTACATGTGCAACCTGATAAATGTATCTGAGTCTGTTTATCTCTAAAATAAGAGAATTGGTCTTGATCATTTCTAGGGTCCCCTTCTACCTCTAAACATGTCATCATAAGGAAAATAATTTTGTATTCCTTCTTTATGACATAATCCATGGCCCAGATCTGAAGGATTGAACTTATATAAACCAGGCATAGTTTTGGGGACTTCAATACATCAATTAACAAGAATTTTTAAAAGTACCTACTATGTGTTAGGCACTGTGATTGGCCTTCAATAGACAAAGACAGAATTTATGTTCTAAGAACTGCTCTGGCTATTGTTCTCCCCCAAGGTTGTCACAGAGCACATCAGAATTAGCTCATTTTTCACCTATCCAGTTTCCTTTAGAACCGTCCAAATTTGGCTTCTGTCTAAAGCCTTTACAACAAAAAGAAAAGAATGCTCAAATCCCATTCAACCACTTAGGCTACCAAAGCATCAAACATAGACTAGGTTTTATTGAATACAAAGAACTTGAACCCAGTCCTGTAAACAGTTGAAACAACTCTCCTTCCCTCACCAGCAAGTCTTCACCATCCAAGGGAGAGTCATACTATTATCTTGGGTTGGCTCTTCTGCAAGAGGAAAAAACTCAAGATTTCTTGCAAGCCCAGCAAACTTCCCTATGGTGAATTCTACTTCCCTAGCTCTAGCTAGAGACATAGTCTATTCTTATTCTACTTCTCTGGATTTCCCCACACCCCACAAGGGAAAGCACTTATGCTTGCTAGAATCAAGCCTATTCCATGTACCTAGAGAGTTGGCCTACCATTACCAGAAAAGAACAAATTTGGGACCTGTTCTTCTACAAACTGTCTCTGTTCTCTTTTGCTGTTCAGCTCTGGCTTATATTTAATTCAAGAACCTCTCCATTTGGTCCAAGAATCATTCTGTTTAGTGCAAGAGACTTGAGTAAGGAAGGTTGTATTCTTCAGCATATACCACCAGTTCATCAATAAGTATAGTTTTCCAGTATACATTGTTCTCTGAAGGGACTCCATGGCTATTTAGCTTCTCAGGAATTGAGTCTATGAATGTCCAATTAGTTTCCCATCAAAGCATTAAATTTGACAAGGAATTCCATTCTTTATTAGGGAAATTAAAATACTGCCGTGAAACAGTGTCTTTGTCAGTGGGGAAAAATAAAGAAATAAGAACACTTTGTATTGGGAGCCATCATCTATCTCAGAACATGAGACTATCTCAATGATGCCACAAGAACCCAGGACTATGAAAGGCAATATCTAATTTAATTCGATCAACTTTCTCATAAGCATTTTGCTTAGAGAAAGAGAAAGCTACCATTCCTATATTTTTTAGAAACATTTTCCAAATTTCTCTACTTCTCTTGAGGGTACCACCCAAGAGTATGTTAGTAAATATTTCACAGCTGGCTCTGGTGGTAGGGAGGGCTGGAACTATATGTATGAATTTTAAGTTTAATCTGCATTATTAACATTTTCCCATCACTTTCTAATGTCTATACAATCATCAAAACATTAAATTAATAGATGATTTGTAGTTTTTTGTCATTTCGAAGTGTAAGTGCTCAAACTGAAAATTTAACAATCAGCTCTTTAAAACTGATTTCAGCACATTAGGTTCCAACTAAAATACTTTATTTTACTAGAAAGCCTTCTGCAATCCTTCTTAATTTTAGTGCCTTCCCTCCATTAATTATTTCCCATTTATCCTATACATAGCTCATTATATATGTGTGTATACATATATACATCTATTCATATGATGTATGCTGTTTGTGTATATGTATTTGTTTGTATGTTTTCTCCCTCATTAGATTATAAGCTTCTTAAGAGGAGGGACTGTCTTTTGCCTCTTTCTATATCCCTGGTGCTTAGTTCAGTAACTGGCACACAGTAGGCACTTAATAAATGTTGATTGATTGATAAGTATCACTACCCTTCCAGTTATTTAGGTTTGTGGCTTTGGAATTATCTATTACTCCTTCTTCTCCCTCTCTCCATATATCTTGTAAGTTGCCAGGTCCTATCATTTCTACTCTTACACATCTCTTTTTATTAAAATAATAATAACATTTACTAATAATAACATTTCATTGTACCACACATTATGTGCCACACACTATGCTAAGCACTTTCCAAATACAATCTTATTTGCTCCTTACAATAACCCTGTGAGGTAGGGGATATTATTAACCCCATTTTATAGTTGTAAAAATCTGAGACAAACAGAGGTTGTGACTTGCCCAAGGTCTCCCAGCTAATAAGTGTCTGAAGCTGTATTTGAACTTAGGTCTTCCTAACACTAGACCCAGTGTGCAAGCCACTGGCTGCCTTTAATTTTATTATTTTTTATAGTGAAAAAAATTTCTTTCTCTCCCATTCTGTCTCTCACCAATGAAAAAAAAATAACAACAAAAAGAAAATATAACCCTCATAAATATCCATAGTCAAGCAAAACAAATTCCTTCGTTGCCCATTTGCAAAAGTGGGTAACATCATGCTGCATTTAAGTCTATCACCTCACTGGAAGGAGGCAGGTGGCCTGAGCTATCTTTAGTTGTCTGGAAACCTGGTTTGTTATTACAACAATTGGAGTTATAAAATCTCTTAAAATTGTTTCTTTTTATAAATGTTATTGTTATTATATAAATTGTTCTGGGGCAGCTAGATGGCACAGTGGATAGAGCACCGGCCCTGGAGTAAGGAGTACCTGAGTTCAAATCCGGTCTCAAACACTTAACACTTATTAGCTGTGTGACCCTGGGCAAGTCACTTAATCCCAATTGCCTCACTAAAAAAAAAAAAAATCAAATTGTTCTACTGATTCTACTCACTTCACTCTACATTAATTCATAGGGGTCTTCCCCATTTTCTCCTGTCCATTTTGTTATTTCATATATCTCAATAATGTTCTTTAATTTTTTTTTGTGGGGCAATGAGATTTAAGTGACTTGCCCTAGGTCACACAGCTAGTTAGTGTCAAGTGTCTGTGGCTAGATTTGACTCAGGTCCTCCTGAATCCAGGGCCAGTGCTCTATCCACTGCGCCACCCAGCTACCCCTCAATAATGTTCTTTTACATTCATCTAATATATTTACCATTCCCCAATAGGCGGGCACTCCCTTAGTTTCTACTTTTTTACTACTACATAAAGAATGGATATAAGTATTTTTGCACATATGGATCTTTCCCCTATTTCTTTTCTTTTCTTTTTTTTTTTAGTGAGGCAATTGCAGTTAAGTGACTTGCCCAGGGTCACACAGCTAGTAAGTGTTAAGTGTCTGAGGCTGGATTTGAACTCAGGTACTCCTGACTCCAGGGCCGGTGCTCTATCCACTGTGCCACCTAGCTGGCCCCTCCCCTATTTCTTTCATCTCTTAGGAGTATATTCCTTGTAATGATATTGCTGGGGTAAAAGGTATGTATAGTTTCATGACTTTGAGCCCATAGTTACAAATTGATTTCCAGAATGACTAGACCAATTTACAGCTTCCACAACAATCCACTAGTGTGTTTTCCCTATATGGGTCCAACATTTGTCATTTTCCTCTTTTGTTATCTTTACCAATCTAATTACCCCTATCTTTCTATATGACCACCACCATATGCCTGACTCTCATCACCTCTTTCCTAAATTATTAGAATAGCATCCTAATTAATATTTATACCTCCAGTCAGGAACCCAACTTCCACACAACTGCCAGATTTTTTTGTTTGTTTGTTTTGCTTTGGTGAGACAATTGGGGTTAAGTGACTTGCCCAGGGTCACACAGCTAGTAATTGTTAAGTGTCTGAGGCCAGATTTGAACTCAGGTCCTCCTGAATCCAGGGCTGGTGCTCTATCCACTGCACCACATAGCTGTCCCCAAAATATTTTTAATACAAGATCTGACAATGTTTCTCTTCCCTGTGCTCTAAGACCTTTAGTGGTCCCCTATTACCTCTAGAAAAAAATGTAATCTTCACCTGAGATTTAAGTCTCTTCACAATACAGTTCCAATGTACCTTTCCAGTCTTAGTTTACATTATTCCCAGTTGTGTACCCTAGGTTCCAGACGAACTATACTATTTAGTTATTCCCTGAAATCAACATTTTACTACCTATCACTGGGCATTTCCATGGCCATTTTCTATCGCTGGAATATATTCCTTACTCATCTTTCCTCAGAATTCTTATCCTTATCCAAGGTTCAACTCAAATACCACCTCATCCATGAAGTTTTGCCTGATTCTCACCCCACACCCAAGTGGTAAATGTTCTGTCTTGTATTATTTATCTATGTACTTATCATCTCACTCTAGTAGACTATGAGCTCCTTGAAAGCAGATTTTCTTTTCTTCTTTGAATGCCCATCATGGAAACATAGGTATTAAATAAATGTTTGTTGACTCTATGTATTGAGTTCTTCAATAGGTTCTACCATTACCTCCATTCAGATGATTCCTTAGTGAGTGAACATTTATTGTCTATTATGTGTCAAACAATATGCTAAACCTTGTGGAAACAAAGAAAGGCTAAAAACACAACCCCTTCTCCTGAGGACCTCATAGTCGAATGGGAATGACACCATGCAAACAACTATATACAAACAAGCAGTTTAGAGGATAAATCGGAAATAATTAACAGAGGAAGGGCACTAGAATTAAGGGGTATCAATAAAGAATTCTTACAGAAGGAGGGAGATTATCAGGCACTCAAAGAAGCCCAGAGAAACCAGGAGTTAAAGGTGAGGAAGGAGAGAATTCCAAGCATGGTGGACAGTAATTAAAATGCCAAATGGAGTGTCATGTGTTAGGAACAACAAGGAGACCAGTGTCACTGTCTGGCAGAGCAGGTGAGTGTGTGTATTGGGGTGGGGGTGGGGGATGTATTATATATGCGGTATAAAATGTAAGACTCTTAGATCTTAATCTCCAGTATGACTTATCTACCGAACAGCATGCTAAACCCTACAACTTGCCTATTGGACATTTTCATTTGGACATATTACAACTATTATATCAAACTCAATAGGTGTATTGTGATTGAACTTACTATTTCACTCCCCAAACTGATCTCAGATTTCCCTATTTCTCTTCATTATTCAACTTTAAGGAACTGAAGTCAACTTCAATTCTTCTATTTTTCTTGCCCCTTAATAAATAGTCACCAAGCTCTGAAGATTCTTCCTTCTTATGACTTTATTGACACCTGACTCTTCTCTCTCTCTCTCTCTCTCTCTCTCTCTCTCTCTCTCTCTCTCTCTCTCTCTCTCTCTCTCTCTCTCTCTCTCTCTTTCTCTCTCTCTCTTTCTCTTCCCCTTCCCCCAGATCTCAGTTGGAAATGTAGTTGCCATTCATAATCCCAGTCCCAATCTTGATCAGCACAGAAATTTTAACATCCTCAAATTTTTTTCTGACTTAGGCCAATTCACTACTTCTTAAGTAACCTGCTGGTCCCAATGCCTGGCTCACCATGTTGACAGTAGACTTTCTTCAGTCACCCTCTTAGCTTAGCAAATTGTGGCTCAAAACTCCTAAACTCAAGCAATCCACTAAGATTCAGGCTCTAGGATTAAAAGTGTGCACCACATGACCAGTTACCCTCCCGTTGTTTTTTTTTTTAATTTTTAAATTTAAAATACTACCTCCATTTGTTCCTTCATTCATTCGACAAAAAAGATTGTTATGTTTACCAATTTCCAGGTGCTATGCTCAGTGCTAAATATGCAAAAACAAAAGTGAAAAATTCCCACTCCTCAGGGTGCTTATAGTCTGGTGGTAGGGGGTGAAGTGGACAGTGTGAATGGCAACAATATCAACACAGATAAGATCCCAATAGATAGCTTGAGAGCCCAGTCAGCACACTGGACAGCAAGTTAAGGGAAGCCCTTCCCCTCCTCAGTGAATTCCCCATTGTTCAGTTCCTATAAGATGTAGATACACCTTACCATCTGGATGCTGACAGTTGTGCCAACCTACTTACTCCTGATGGATTGGAGGTGGGTTTTATTTTTCTTTTTTAAGATAGTGAAAGATAAAGCTTGAAAGGCAGGACAGGAGCTTGATCACAGAGGGCCTTGAGAGTCAGGCTTAAGAATTTAGTCTCTTTCCTCTTCATAATTGAAAGTTGGCTTTATAGGCTGGTGCTTAAGATATTCATTAGTTAAACTTGGATTCTTGTCTTACCTAAAGTGTTAGAGAATATGGAGAGGTATGATGGTGGGGATAAATTAGTTCTGCACAAAAATGAATCATGCCAGTTCATCATCAATGGGCATTTTGCTCCTCTGGTCTTTCAGTGCTTTCTAATGAAATCCTGTAGCTCAGACTCATCCTTTGTTCCTCTTGTTCAATGGTTTTCATTAACATCTGCATGGAGAAAGACTGTAACACCCAAACAGTTAAGGTTTTGCCTCAAGTTGAACTGCTCTAAAACTCAGTCTCCAGAACCACAATGCATCTAAAACCTGGAAGGGTTTGTACTCTGAGTGGAAACTGCAAAATATTCTGTTTATAGTATATTCTCATTAATTCAGTTTTCTGAAGAGATATTTAGGACAAACCTCAGTGGAGTTTATCTAACCTTTCCCAGAAAAGGATTGAAATCCCAGCTCTTACTGTTACAGAAACTTATAACTATGGTTATGTTAGAGAAATCCTATAACTTCTCTAAACCTCAGTTTCTTCATCTGTGAAATGAGAGCCTTGGTCTGGTAGATCCCTAAGGTACCTTTCAGATTTCAATCTTGGGAACCTATAATCCTGCCTTTAAAGTGAAGGACTTTTTGCTTATCCCTCATAGTGATCAGAACATGATGAGGCATATAGTCCAAGCTGAAGAAATATTCAGGTCTCGGATGTTCCTTGGCTCAGATCCACTTGAGGTTAGCCATGGGGAAACAACCATTTCTTCTTAGAAATTCCCATGAATGATCCTTACTCTGTTCTTCTTCCAGAGTTCCCAAAGGGCCTAAGTGTGGATTGATATATCAGCACACAGCAAGAGAAGGGGGAGAGAGAGAGAGAGAGAGAGAGAGAGAGAGAGAGAGAGAGAGAGAGAGAGAGAGAGAGAGAGAGAGAGAAGGAAGGGATCCCTTGCTCAGATCTGCTCCTCACTAACAACATATTTTGGGAATTAAAAATCAAGACTTCCTATTAGGTTAAATTGCTTACTGATTTCTTAGGCAGTTGAGCCATAAGGATGTCTCAGAGGCTAATGTTCACATACAGTGTGCCTAACCAGAGGCTTCTCTCAGTTTAACCAGAAATTATCCAAACAATTTATATAGATTTCAAAACACACCATCATTTCTCAAAATTCTAACATGACGGAATGGGTTTATCACACCTCTTTGAATGTGCACTTGTAGTTTTGTCTTATAACATTTCACCCAACAGAAGAAAAAAAAAATGAAAAGGCAGGGATGTTTTATAAAAGGGATTATCTCAAATTCCTAAATATGAACTTTTCCTGTCCTTAAAGTCCATGTGCAATTTCCAGTAGACTAGTCATAAAGTTTTCTTCTCTGTTTGATTCAAAACTGGTATAAAACACTGGACAATAAAAATGAAAAAAAAAGTAGTCTTATCTTACTTGATCACCAAATTAGTTCCATCCAATTTACAAGGAGAATGGTACTGAGTTTGAAGGGAGTAATCAAGGGTGAGATGGCAAAAAAAAAAAAAGAAAAGAAAAAAAGGCACAAAGTCCATTGAAAAAAATAAATCTGTGTCTGACTTTCTCTATGAATTATGACTATTCAAAGGGCAAAATCTGAATGCTTGCCAAAAAGACTAACATGTAAAGAGAGCTGGAGTTGGCTGCTAGAGGTTACAATGCATTACTGTTCCATAGGAGGGGAAAAGAAGGATCACTTACCATAATAACTTATGAATCACATGAGACATCAGACTATCTTTGCAATAGAGATGGGTTTTCCCATAGCAAAAGAAATAGGTATTGAAGGAAAACCATTGTAGAGACATGAGTGAGAGATGTGTGAGCAGAGAAATCGGCACCAACTTAGATCTTTTAAAGATATGAACAGAAGATAGCAATAAAGTCATGGAGAGGAGGTTGAGTGCAAAGCATTGCATGGTGATGCCAGAATAACATCAGAAGTGGTCAAGCTCAGACTAGATCAGGCTGACAAGGAAAAAGAAAAATTACTAAAATGGATTTTTAAACCTTAGTTTTTTAAGATCAGACCTGGAATTTCACTGGGATGGAGTACTGCCAGGGAGGAAACTCCCTTTACCAATGCATATTGGCATCAGCTCTAGAATTTATAGTCTTACATCTAGGTGGCACAGTGAATATAGCATTGGGCCTGAAGTCAGGAAGACCTGAATTCAAATCTAGATTCAGATACTTACTAGCTGTGTGACCCTGGGCAAGTCACAACCTCTATTTGCCTCAGTTTTCTTGCCTGTAAAATGAGGGTTATAATAGCACCTACCTTTAAGGTTGTTGTGAAGATCAAGTGATAAAAATAATTGTAAAGTTTTTAACACTGTGCCTGGCACAGGGGAAATGCTTAATAAATGCTTGCTTCCATCCTCCCTCCCTCTTTCCCTTCCTTCCCTCATTCATGATTTTTTCCTTCCCTCTTTTCTTCCTTCCTTATTAAATGACTTGCCCAGGGTCATGCAGTCAGTGAATGTCCAAGGTAGAACTTGACCTAGCTCTTCCTGACTCTTAGACCACGTCATAATCTACCATGTCCTACTCCCTGTTTTTTTTATCTCTATCAGGAAAAAAACAGGATTAAAGGAGGGATAGGCTTTTTTTGGAAAGGTTAGCATACAACAATGAGGAGAAAGAGTCGGTTAGTTCTTCATTTGCTTATTTTTCTCTGCCAAGCAGAATGCCCTTTAGACTAGAAAAGACAGAACCAAAATGTCTAATAAGGAGTTTAGAACAAGATGAGTGAGTAAATCTAACCCACCTTTTAGAAAGTCTTGCAAAGGGCTTTGGATACAGAACAGGGGGGATGCTGTATAGGGATCTAGTTGTCTATTGGCAGGCAAGCACCTTTTCAGTACTCACTGAGAGGTTTCAGAATTTCTTTGAGGTCAAATTACATAAAACATGTGTTTTTTTCCAGCCTGACCCTAAAGGGGTTTTGTGGGTTGGAGAAACCAAAAAGTTAAGAGTTGTAGAGAAGCAAGGTAGGAAGACTGAATACTGCTACCTGGAAGATATTCAGAGAAAGTCAGAGGTTTGGAACCAGAGTAACATCCTGGCTGAAATCTATAAGCAAAAATCTGCCATCAGGGTAGGAGCTGAGCCCTATCAGACACTGCCAATCTCCAATGACAGAGGATAGCACTGAAGAACCAAGGGCAGAATTCCAGAGCTGGATGGCAACCGTCTAAGACACAGTAGTTGGGCTATTGGTGAAACTGACTTAGGGACTCTACTCTTAGGCAAAACCTAAGTAATATTGCTTTTCCTTTCAAAACTGCAATAAGGTCATTTGGGAGAAGGGGGCAGGGTTTTTA
Organism: Dromiciops gliroides; assembly: GCF_019393635.1. Lineage (NCBI taxonomy): Eukaryota > Metazoa > Chordata > Mammalia > Microbiotheria > Microbiotheriidae > Dromiciops > Dromiciops gliroides. Next base: position 442,096,605 of record NC_057861.1, read on the forward strand.
AGGAGATCTCCCTCTGAGCAAGGTTGCTTTTTGTAGCAGCAGGATGAGGATACTAGTAGAGAAAATTTCTGCATCTCCTCCATTATACCCAACAAAACTCTTAAGTTTAGAAAAACACTTTAATTTTGGAATTCACATCTCACAAGTACTCTTAGTCCTTGTTGCCCCTTCCAACTGACTGGATGCCTGAACCTCCATTTACATGCCCTTTAGACTAGAAAAGACATTCTTCATTTCTCACCAGACTGCAATCCAAACTCTTCCCCTCACCCAAGTAGCTTCCTCCCTTTGATTCCACTCCGTATACTCCCCCAGCTTTTTAGTTCCCTTTTCTGTATTGTATGTCCCCATTAGCATGTAAATTCCTTGAGGGCAGGGATCATCTTTCTATTTGTTAGAGTTTGTATTACCAGCACTTAGCACATTACCAGGCACAGAGTTAGCATTTAGTAAGTCATTGTGCACTGGCCATGTAGCATGAATACCATCTGAAATTGGCACCAGAGATAGAGAGTTTTTTTAATAGATAAGAAAGTCAAAGTGTATTCCTAACTTCTGAGTGAAATTTAGTGAGGCTAATGGGAACCTTATCACATGATAGAAATTCCAGAATGGAGGTCCCATCACTTGTAATTGTGTTTGAACTATAATTCAGGGATAATTGTGTTACCTGATTATGAGAAGCAAATTCTGGAATATTCCTCTTTGGATTTCTAAGATGGAGCCCATTGAAAGAGAAACATTTTTATAATCCCTATAAAGCTATTGTAGATTCTACTCAGAATGGCCAGAGGAAAAGGAAGTAGGAAGCAGTGCAGAAATCACTTAGTAAATGACTCAAAAGTAAAGGAGAAGCCACAATAAAGGGGATCACCAATACCAGCTCTGTAGTAAATATTTTTGGCATTCTCTCCCAGAGACAAATAAGCTACGCGTAGCCTTCAAGGTTCTAGGACATTCTGAGAGTGTTGGGATTTCCTCTTCCCCTACTGCTGTTGACTCGAGTCTCCATTGGCTGTAGTCCCCATATTTTTAGGCTCCAGTGAATCCTGGTTTCATTTAGCCACTTAATATCACTTACCTTTTTGAAATGGATATTTACTTTAAAAGATATAGCAAGAACAACTGTATAAACATTTCCCTCCAGCTCTAATTGACATACTCAGTTCAATTTCTAAACTCTTAACTGTGATGTAGGATGGATTTAGGGTCAAATTGATCATAGTCATCCCAAAAGAATTACAAGACCCAGTGACTCAGTTTTCCAAATTTTATTGCAATACTGTGAATGAACACAGAGAGAGAATCAGAAAAGTGGAATAAGGAATAAGGAAATGAATAAGAATAAGGAAAGAAAAGACAGTTATATTTATACTATGGATAAATTGATTATCAGTTTCATTTTAATAATCTCCACTTTAGGGAGGTACAGGGGAGGGCTTTTCCTAATTTGGAGTGCCTGGGGGCTTCAGCCAACCTCCGAGGTGGGTCCTTTTTATCATGGAGGTGTGTTTTGGGGGTTTACATGTCATAAGGTGAATCTGGGGACAAATTTGGCCTTTTCTCTGCATGTCACCTTTCATTCCCAAGTCTAGTTTCAAAATATTTTCATTTATCAGTTGGAATTTCTATACCTTGTCTGTGTATCATTGTTATAGTTAAGGTCTCTACAACCTGCCTCTTTATGCTCTTGTTATAGGTACTGATTAATGTGGATAACAAGAGCCTAAGCCCTAACTTGTATTAATGAAGACTCAAGTCTTAAGTCATCCATTAACTGGGGTCTGAATCCCTTTTAGAGCTCAGATCTAAATTAGAGCTTGGGGCTTAGGTTTTTCTGTTAACCCTTTCTTTCCTTGCTACATCAACTGGACCTACTATGTTCATGTCCAGATATAGTCCAACTGCCAACAAATCCTTGTCTCAGTTTCCTCTGGCCTGAATCCATAAAATTCTTTCTGAAGGTCACTATTTAACTCCTTGTAACATTTATGTTGTTGTTGTTTGTCCTTCCTTCTCAAAGAGGACTAGGACATCAGGGTGATGTCATTACTTGCATGTAAGTGAGGAAGGGCTGTGCAAAGTCATCAACCTCACTCTCTCCTCCAGAGATGTCTGGGAAATGGCAAGATATATATGTATATATTTTTAAGGGCTAAAATTCTAGCTAATGTGGTCGCCAATAAGCTTTAGCAAGAGTTAGACAGTTAAGCATTTATTAAGGAGAATGAGAATTTGGTAAAGAGAGAGAAAAAGGCCTAGATTCCTATCTATTAAAGGGAGAGCGCATTTCTAGCTCCCTTCTCCATGAGCGTCCTCAGGAAAAGAGAGCGAGACAGAGCGCCCGGCTCCCCCTTCCTCCTTCCACCAGCCAACATCACTTCCTGATGCCAAAGAAAAGACTCTTGGTCTTGCCCTCAAAGACCTTCACTTCATGGCAGAACTTTCCTATAGTAAGTCTCCATTAGGTGGCGTCATTCCAATCATTACTATAGATAGATAGATAGATATCAAGATGACTAGAAATGGAACTGCATATTTAAGGGAATTGGGGTTAAGTGAGTTGCCCAGGGTCACACAGCTAGTAAGTGTCTGAGGTGAGATTTGAACTCAGGTTCTCCCAAACTCAGGGCCATTGATGATGAACTGAATGCAAAACCCAGCCTTGACTCTTAGGTTCTTGTTCTCTTGACCTTCAGATCAATCTCTTTTACCTAAAAGAAAGAACACAGAGGCCAAGGACCGAGGTGATTTCACAGAGTGACATGGCTGTAGAGTGGAGTAATCCCCAAGGCCTCTTCCCTTACAGCAGAGGTGTCAAGCACTCAGTCAACTGGCCACATGTGATCCACAAAACTCCTGAGGTCACCTGCACCTGATTAAAATGTAATTGGGAAATATTTAACAAAATTAATAAAAATACAATAAAGTATAGATAATAGTACATTTTAAAACTGAGTCAACATGTGCCCCACAAGGATGCTTGAGTACGGTCCAGAGGTCCCATTTCTATTTGAGTTTGACACCTCTAGGCCTTACAGCATCATCTCTTACCAGATCCTGTGATGGAAGGTTACCATTATAGCATACCTGAAGTGAGAGTGGCCAAAGGGACCAGGGCAGAGACTGACTTGGCCTTTTTGAAGTTGTCTCCAGTTCCAACTACATAGCCAACAAAAAAGGCAGGCCCTAACTACATAGCTAATAGACCAAAATAGATACAGAATGTCTACATATCTTTCAGTTTCTCCAATGCACTTCTGTTCCATGTGATCACAATTCTGAGGAAGCAAACTCCTTAGCCTCTCCATGTAGAGTTGTCATCAGAAGAAACTCTCTTTACCTGTGTCACACCATCATAACACTGGGAAGTGTGGAGAACTATAGGAGGGACCCACAAATCTGGGAATGAGAGACCACTAGGATTCTCCCTAATTCATTATTATAAGTGACAGAAGCTAGGCTTCTAGGGAAAGTTTGTCCATTGGCACATATTGGTGTATGTTTCATTTTCTTCAACTCAAAACCAAAATTTGCTTACATTTTAAAAAATTATGTTGTGATTTGTGTGATTGCAGGGTGAGGTGGTAACAGCACATCAGATGGTGTCATATAGTGAGTCTCATTTTTTTTCTTAATGAAGGCAATGAGCCAGAGGCATGGAAATCCTCCAAATGCATTAGGTTCTTGATGACATTTGAGGGCTTCTGACATAAGAGTTACCAGTGTGTTCAGTGAAATGCTACCGTTTAAAGAACTCTTGATTTGAAAGTACAGAACCTTGGTTGCAGGAGTGGCTTAGGAAGCATCTAGTTGATACTGGGCCTGGAGTCAGAAAGGCTTGTGTTCAAAATATGGCCTCTGACACTTACTAGCTCTATGACTCTGGGTAAGTCCCTTCACCTCTGTTTTTCTCAGTTTCCTCACCTGTAAAATGGGTGTAATAATAGCACCTACCTCCTAGGGTTGCTGTGATGATAAAACAAGATAAAATTTGTATAGCACAGTGTCTGAACAATAGTATGTACTATATGTTAGCTACTATTAATTAAAGTCACCTCATCTTTCTAGGTGTCAGGTTCCTTGTCTTTATAGGGTAAATTGTTGTTCAATAACTATGAAATTTTGGCACTGGACTTTGAATGTTCAATTTGAAAATGAAAGAGTCAAGCTTGGCAGAGCTTGTAGTTTTTTCTCCACTCTTCTGCTTGATTTGGGAGTTTGAATCAGAGAGAGAGAGAGAGAGAGAGAGAGAGAGAGAGAGAGAAGAGCATTCACTGTGTCTCTTGAGGATGCTTTCAGCTCTTGAGAACTTGTATCTTTTGCAGAATGCAAAAGGAGCAGGGAGGGAGATTTTTCTCTCCTTATTTCCCTTTCTGTTGGCAATGATATCTTCCTACAGTAACACATGACTTTAGTTGTATTCTGTGGTTGATTGTTGAAAGAAAAACACATCATTAGAGACATATAGGATTGAAGATACACCTCAAAATCAGAGCAGCCATCCTATGGGGGACCTAACTTGTGAATACCAGTATTGGGGATTACCATTAAGGGTGCTACACTGTAAATGAAAGAATTGAGTTAGAATAGATTCTCTGTAAGGTGACTTGTAGCTCTGAGTCCTATTAATAAGTGCTGCTCTCCTTAGGTACCAGGAATTGGTAGTTTGTCTCATATTCTTAGTTGAAGGACAGACAGCATATTGACTTTTAGCTGTTAAAGGGTTAATTGTGCTTTTAAAAAACATAAATCAGAATATATTTAAGGATTACCTATTTTTCCAGTAATAATTTTACTCCCTATTGTCATTTCCAGGGGCTTAATTAGAAACTAAAGGGGCCCATCTCAGGTCCCTTTAATATAAGTGACATATCTATCATTTTGAGGCATTTTAAAGTACAGAAAACTGTACTTTCAAAATGGACAGAACAAAAGCAAAAGGCATTGTTTCTCTCTCTGAGAAACCACAATTAACAAGACCTGCCTTTCTTCAAAAAAGCTGAATCTTTTGATCTGCATTGAGACTAAACAGGGGTTTCTCTGTTTACTTTTGGAAGCCCTGAGTGCTGAGAAGCTAACTCTAGGGGATAAAATATTAAAGAAGCTTTCTTTGTGTTAGGGGAGCTGTAGTTCAACATTTGTGGAAGATTGAGTGAAAACACATCATGGAAATCCTGCTGCAGGACCCTGGTTCCTTGGTGGCAAAATCAAGTTATAAACTTTCAATAAAGTTTATGTACATTTACAAGAAAGGGGAGTGAGGGGATGGATTGGAAATGTAAACATTTGGGGGTTCTTTTAAAATCTATAGTCACAGGCATGACTTTCTCCATGCTCTTTTCTCTTCTCTCATTCACTGGGAGACTTGCTGAAGTAACACATCCATACTGTGGTAGTACTGCGTTTTTGCAAAACTTGGGAGAACTTTGGTCTCACTGTTTTCCTGTGAAACCAACAACTATTAACGTGGGTGCAGATGAGTACACACACCCCACATATATTGTCCTTTGTCTTCTGTTACAGATCAGAGCTAAATTTAGGTTGCATTTATTATCCAAAGGGAAGGAAGGAAGGGAGGGAAGGAGGGAGGGAGGGAGGAAGAAAGGAAGGGAGGGAGGGAGGGAGGGAGAAATATATATCAAGTGTTTACTATGTTTCAAACCCTATGCTAAGTTCCAGAATACACATACTAAACATAAATTGTTCCTCAATTTACATTCTAATAGGAAGAGACAACACATATTGGGAAGTGATGGTCAAGGAGGGCTCATTATTTCTGAAAGTTAGAAGGATGATGAGGTGGCCATGGGTAATAAATTGAGAAACCCCTTCCAGGAACAATGGGCAGAGTTAATGGTTCCAATTCATGGTTCTAGAATTCAAGGGTGAGTGATAGGAAGACCATATACATAGTTGGCAAAGTTGACCAGAAGATAGCTAGAGAGTAGGGAGCAAAATGAACCATGACTTTGGAATGGGCCAGGAGAGGCAGTCACTGATGGGGACGGGGGAGGAGAAGAAGAGGGGAGGGAGGACAGAGTTTGCAAAGAAGAAATTCAAGAGATGAAAGGGTTTAAACTTCCGGAGTGTGGTCTCTGAGGGTTGGTAAAGGTGTTGAGAAGATAGTCATTGGGTAGAGAGTCAAAAAATTTATCCAGTCAAACTTTACCATCTCTTACCCCTGCTAAAACTCTTCTATATACCTTCCTAATAAGTCTTCCCCCTCCCCCCACTCCTGCATTCTGATTTTTCTATCACAGGTTCCCAGAAGGATTGTCCTTATGCATAGATCTAGTAATATCACTCTGTTAAAAATTTTTTAGGGGTTCCTTATTGCCTACTTTGTAATATTCAGTTTCCTTTGTTTAGCTTTTAAAAGACTTCTATAATCTGGTACCTCCCATGCTATCTTAATAGCCTTCTATAATTCTCCTCCACTTATGCTATACTGCAGCAAATTTGGGCTCCTCCATCTTGTTTCTCACCTTGATGTTTTGTTCACAGTGCCCTCTGTTCCTGAAAAGTCTGCCTTCCCTTTCTTGGCTTATTGATTTCTTACCCAACCTTCAAACCCCAATTCAAATACCATTTCCACTAGAAAATGTCATCTAGTCCTCAACTTTTTGGTTAATAACCTTTGCCCCCTTGGACCTCACCTAACACCACTTTGCATCCCTCTAGTAGATTTATGTATTACTGCTGTTATTGTATTATAGCTATCTGTATTTTTGTCTTATTATATTCTTTGTACTAAGTTGTAAGTTTCAGGACAATTGAGATTAAATACATTTATTCCCATTTTAGTGATGAGGAAAAGTCTTGTGTAGATAGTGGATGAAGGATTATTCAGATATTTCATTTCTTCACCAAGTTAACCCTCAGCTTCTTCTGTTCATTTATTTAATAAGCATTTATTAAATGCTACTTAGTGCAAGATACTGGACGAGGTACTTCTAGTACAAAGATGAAAATCAAACAGACTCTGCTCTCAAGAAACTTACATTCTAGATGTAAAAGGTGAGGAAATAATATTTTATAGATAACCAACATAAACTTTATAAAAATAAATACAAAAAATAGGGCATCTAGGTGGTGCAATGGATAGAGTGCCTGGACTGGAGTCAGAAAGACTACTCTTCCTGAGTTCAAATTTGTACTCTCAGTCATGTCTGACTCTTCATAACTCCATTTGGGGTTTTCTTAGTAAAGATACTGGAGTAGTTTGCTATTTTCTTCTCCAGAGTGTCCCCACTTTACAAATGAGGAACTGAGGCAAATAGGGGTTAAGTGACTTGCCTAGGGTCACACAGCTAGCAAGTCTCTGGGGCCAGATTTTAACTCAGATCTTTCTGACTCCAAGCCCAGTTAGGTGCATACACTGCAGCACCTAACTGCCCCTAATACAATTATTGGTATGTTTAAATTAAAAGAAAAAAAATCTTTACAGACCAGTGCTTTGTACTGGGGCACTTTCCCAGCTAGTACATGGTCTGCTTGGAAGGAATATTTATTCCACAACAAAGTATGAATGGTCAGTCTGGAGAAAATTCAGTGCTGTAGGCTTGACTGATTCAGCTGTGAACGAGTTTTTCTACCTTCATCTTGCCATGAGGAAAGCAACTCTATTTTCCTGGCTGCCATAGAACCCACAGCTAGGGAATGACTCAAGAGAAATCGTGTTGGTGTCATAGATTCACAGATCATAGAATAAGCCATTGTTAGACTTGGAAGGCACCTTCAAAATTAGCTCATCCAATTTCATTTTATTTTATGTTTTATTGATGCTTTTGGGGGCTTTTTTACTCCATAGTTTTATACCCTAGTTAATTTTCCATAAACAACTCTAATCCCCACCAAAAACCCTTCCCTTATAACAGAGAAAGAAGTTAAGCAAAACTAATACACACAATGATCTCATCACATAGCACATCAACATTCCCTACCTGTATCCAACCACCTTTTTACTAACAAGGGGTGGGAAGTTGTATTTCATCTTCAGTCCTCTGGAACTGAGATTGGTCACAGGTTTTAATCTGAGTTTTCTGTCTTTTAGTATTTTTTTACATTGTTGTCTTCATTGTGTTTGGATATCTGTATCAGTATAGATTTATTTTTCCTGGTTTTATTTTCTTCATTTTAACCAAGTCTTCCTGTATTTCTCTGAATGACTCCTTTTTTGTTCTTTTTTTTAGAATGCAAAAATATTTCATTCCATTTTTCTTCCATAATTTCTTCAGTTATTTCCCAATCTATGGACACATAATTCATTTCTAGCTCTTTGCTACTACAATAACTACTACTGTGAATTTTTTTTTAATATAGGGGACCTTTTGAACATTGGCCCCTTTGGGGTATATTCCCATCAGTGAAATGGCAGAGTCACAGGATGTGAACAGTTTAGTAAACTTTTTCGCATAATTCTAAATTATTTTCCTGAATAGCTGAACCGATTCATAGCTCTACCAATAATGTATCCATGTGCCTGTTTTCCCACACCTCCTCCAACACTAATCATTTATAACCTTTTTTCACTTTTACCAATTTGACAGGTGTTACATGATACCTCAAAGTTGTTTAATTTTAACATTTCTTATTATTTTCAATTTTTCATAAGATTGCTCATCGTTTACATGTCTTCTTTCAAAACTTTTATTCAAATCTTTCATCCAGGTATCTGTTGGGGAATGGTACATTTGTTTGCATAAATCTTCTACCTTGAATATCAGAACTTTACTAGAGATAGTTAAAGAAAAGTCTTTTTTTCATCAACTAATGTCCATTGCTTCATAGATAACCTAATCCAACCTCCTCATTTTACAGATGAAGAAACTGAAGTCCAGAGAGGTTAGAAGACTTGCCCAAGGTCACATAGTCAGTAAAAGGTTGGTATTTGGTCCTACGTCCTCTGACACCAAATGTAGCCCTTTTTCCCCCTATTCTGTGCTCTTCTTACTCTACTCCCTCCTTACACAGAGAAACCCAGATAGTGATAAATGATGACGACAACAACAATAACAACAGCTACTATATATGATAGTTTTAAAGTTTACAAAGCCCTTTACATAGAATATCTCATTTGCCCCATGTAAATATAGAGTTGAGGTTAGTATGTGTAGAAAGTACAACAACCATAAGGTCAGTGTTGGACTCCATACAAAATTCCTTTAGGAGGAATGGTTCTCTATGATATTTCATAATCTAAAGAACAGCAGTCATGAAATTTCAACAGCAACTCTTCAGCCCCATTGCATTCTAGAAAGAACTTTTAAAATAGACTTGGGTTTGTTGAAGAATAAAAGAATGAAAGCAGATGCATAATTTTTGTAAGTAGTACAAAATGCTTTACAGATGGTGAGGCTTTATTTTACTTAGCATGAGTGATGCTACACTCTCAATTATAGCAAAACAGACTAACTCTCCATTTGGCTCCTGGTCCCAGGTATAGAGGAAGAGAACTTTCCCATGGCCCCCTTCCAAAGATTTTCCCTTGGTCCCACCACTTGTTTCAAGGAGAACATTATTTTCCTGGAGTTGGAGGTCTCTGTGGCCACAAATGAAACACTTTCCCACCTTGCTTCAAAGATGTACATTGTTGTGGACAGGGAATCAGAGAATACTAGTCATAGGAATAGATATCCCGCCCCCACACCCCCACCAGCATCCTCTCCCTCCCACTCTCCCCTATGTCCATACTGAGGAACAGTGCCATCTGGGAACAGTACTGTGCTGGGGAACTGGGGTCCCTTTCCTTCTATAAGCTCACAGGAAGCTCTTGGGTTAAGGACAACCCTCTTCCTCCTCCTGTTTACAGTGTTTTGAATATATTAGGTATTTAATAAATTTCTGTTGAATTGAATTCCTATGCCCAGAAATGGGACTATTCTATTTTGAAAAAAAAATGAAAGGTTGTTAATAGAGGGAGAGGAAACTGGAGGCTTTCGGTCTCTTCACATGGGTCATTAACATGAGCACCCATGCAGCTGATTCAACACATCATTTTTAAATGTCACATATGCATATGCATCACGTGCCTTTTGGGCTGTTGCTGGGCAAGACACCATTTGCAGCATCATCAGGACTAAGGAAAGCCAGATCACCACATCTGGCTCTCTGTTGGGATGAGCAGAGTGTCACACACCACAGAGAAGCACATGTTGATGTACGTGGCAGCTGTTACTCCCTATGAATCCAGACACATCCTAAGATTTAAACAAAAAGAAAATAGAAAGAGAATGCGTGGTCTGCTGGAAGCTTATTTATTCTACTTCATTTTCTCTATTTTTTAGGGGAAGTAGGAATAGGGATAGCTTTGTGGTTTCACTAATATGGGGGACTAAGTCCCAGGTGAGGAGACTCTGACCATTGCAGGAAAGCATGTTATAGTTTAGGTGAGTTGCTCAGAGAGTGCTGAGAATTTGTGGCTTGCCCAGAGTTCTACATATTTATACATATATTAATGTATATGCATATTTATCAGAGGTGGGGTAGTTGAAATGGGATAGATTCATACCCACCTTTAAACAAAGGACAGTTTACTCAACAAAAATAAGTAGAAATACACATGAGCAAGTTACTACTATTCACGTACATCAGATGCATTCTGGGGAAATAAAAGAATGCAAATAAACATATATACATCCAATTATAATGCAAACACTGAAGCATATTCTGTAGGCCTTGTTATCTTGCCTATGACTCCCTAGTCACCCCCAAATACTTTCTTCCCACATGGCCTGAATGTTTCACTGCCCTTTATTCTCCTGCATGAAATTCTATAAATTAGAGTAAGATTCATTTGAATTAAAAAAAAATTAACTTCTATTTTAAAAACCCAATCTCTTTTAAGAGGTAGATATATTGGGGCAGCTAGGTGGTGCAGTAGATAAAGCACTGGCCCTGGATACAGGAAGAACTGAGTTCAAATCTGACCTCAGACACTTGACACTTACTAGCTGTGTGACCCTGGGCAAGTCACTTAACCCTAATTGCCTAGACAAAAAAAAAAAAAAGAGAGGTAGATATATAGCCATTCCACAAGATAATATGAGTTTGATCAATATTATCTGTTAAATTAATGGAGATGATAATACTTGCAATATCTACCTCCACGGAATTATAGTGAGGTTGGAAGAAGATGAGTATAAAAATAGTTACAAAATCTTAAAGCTTCTATAGATGCCAGTTATAATACTGTCATTATTGTATGTATAATTATATCATATGCTATTATTATTATATGTCATTAAATAAGTAAATGAATGAATCATTCACAGCCTAGTGTGAATTAATTCAATCTTATTGCATTAGGCTGAGGAAATAGAGGTTTTTTAAAATTAATATGGACAGGAAATAGGTAATTTTGGGTAATAGTGTTGATTGGGAGACCATAGGCCTATTTTGGGGGACATGGGGGTTACGGAGAAATACCAAGGCACACAAAAGCCTGGAGAGAGAACTAGGAGGTAGGAGAGAAGTACAGAAAGAGTTGAGAGGGCACCAAAGTTAAAGGATAAAGACTTCTGTATTTTACCAGGAACCAGCATTTGCCTAGGAAAAAGTAGCACAAACTATCTTCCTCCTCCTTCTCCTTTCCCTTTTTGGGACCCATGACTATGACCAGTACAAGTTAAACCATCATGGTATAGGGAGAAAAGCATAGGTATTAGAGCTAAGATAGATATACTGTCTCTAACACTATTTGTGTCATTATGTACAAGTCATTTGACCTCACTGTGCATCAGTTTTCTCACCTGTAAAATCAGTATCTTTTTTAAAAATTATTATCTTTATTTTTTTTTTTCAGTGAGGCAATTGGGGTTAAGTGACTTGCCCAGGGTCACACAGCTAGTAAGTGTTAAGTGTCTGAGGTCGGATTTGAACTCAGGTCCTCCTGACTCCAGGGCTGGTGCTCTATCCACTGCGCCATCTAGCTGCCCCTTGTAAAATCAGTATCACTATGTTGTTGCTGAGTTTTTTCAGTCATGTCTGACTCTTCATGATGCCATTTGGGGTTTTCTTGGCAAAGATACTGGAGTGGTTTACCATTTCCTTCTCCAGCTCATTTGACAGATGAGGAAGCTAAGGCAAATAGGGTTAAGTGACTTGCCCAGGGTCACACAGCTAGTAAGTGCCTGAGGCCTGATTTGAACTCAGGGAGATAAGGCTTCCTGACCTGAAGCCAGATACTCTATCTACCATGCTACCTAGCTGCTTCTAAAATTGGCTCAAAAAGCTGTTGTGAGGCTCAAAAGAGATAAAAATCTCTACAAATACTAGAACTCTAAAATAGTGGTTCTTAATTTGGAGTTTAAAAAATTATTCTGTTTTTAAAATACATGTTTTGATAACTATTTCAATGTGATCAGTTTCCTTTGTAGTCCTACACACTTAATTTTATGCATTGAAAAACATCATTCTGAGAAGGGGTTCATGGGGATGGTTCATAGACTGACAAAAAGGTCTATGATACAAAAAAGATTAAGGACTTTATGGATTCGTCAGCAACTGTTATTGTCTTATGGTAGCAAATACTACAGTGTTGGTGGCCAGCTACACTATGGGTCAAATAGGTTTCTATCAGGTTACCTAGAAACCAATTTGGTCTAGACTCTGTGATGAACATTCTTCATGGTGATGAGAAACACTTTGGAGAGCATATACCCCATTTTATGCCTTCCTTGATATTAGTAATCAGAGGGTAATTAAACAAAGTCAAATCTGTGGTTTCATCTCTAATCTTGTATGATTTTAACATATTTGTGGAATATACATTGCTAGAGGGGAGCCTTTATATGGTGACATCTTGACCTATTGAATCAAGTGGGTTTTAAAAATTTCTATATAGTTAGAAGACAATATAGGCAGTGTAATCTTGTGTTTCTTCATCTTTCAATAAATTACATGATTATAAGGATGTGGTCTACTATAGAATATTGTTTTCAAAAGCCTGAATATTCTTCTTACCTTCCTTAAATCAATGACACCTCTAATACCTGCATAGATTATTTGCATAAGATCTTGTAGAAGTAGAAAAGTTGGCATATGAATTGGTTGGCTAGAGACTACACTCATAATTTATTAGTATATGAAATTCTCCCTACCAATACCAGTCATCCCTTTCTTTGCAATATATTCTCTATGAGACCTGCCTGGAGCACTGAGAAGCCAAGTGACTTGCATGGCCCTTGACTTTAGGTCATATAGTCAATGTGTCAGAGGAAAGACTTGAACTCCATGTCTTCCTGAATTCTCACACATTTCTCTGTCCACTCTGCCATGATGTCTCTCAAATATGGGTTGACAGTTACTGATTTTTTCTCAATTGCCTTTTTTCAGAGAGCATTCATATCCATTGGGGTTTTTTTTGTTTGTTTTTTTGGTTTGGTTTGGTTTGGTTTGTTTGTTTGGTGGGACAATGAGAGTTGAATGACTTGCCTAGGGTCACACAGCTAGTAAGCGTCAAGTGTCTGAGGCTGGATTTGAACTCAGGTCCTCCTGAATCCAAGGCCAGTGCTTTATCCACTGCACCACCTAGCTGCTCCCCTATATTCATTGTTTTTAAACAAACACTTGGTATCCTTTCCCCCATTTTAGATATCTTGAGAATAATCTCTTCAAACTGTCAAAATTGTGTCACTTCAGGCATAGACCATTATTCTCTATACTGATCCTGCCAAATTACTCTTCCCATCTTTGTTTTATTTAGAGATATTCCCACTTCTTCATATCATATATTGGGAACTATGGTTTTGCATCATAAATATGGAAGCTCTACTGCCATTGATGGAGGAAAAGTTTGCTATAATTTGACTGTAACAATACTCCTTTTTTTGTCCAATTCTTGTCATTCTTCCAATTTCATCCTGAAATAACTCTTGAGATGATCTACTTTAAATCTGGTTTGAGTCTTTTGCCAAGTTGTGTGTAAAATTATTTTCCCTTCACTGCCTCTTGCCATTTTATGAGGTGACACTACTCATAATAAACAAAAACCAGACCATTTGCCCCAATGTACGTAAGATGTACAAAGATGTATCTACTGTCTGGGTCCACTGATTCTTTCTGAATGAAGACTGGAAGAGGCCTATGTTCATCCTTTCTCTTTTCAATTTCTTTTTATTCCACCTGATGCTCTCTGTTCTATATCCCAGTCACTTGGTCCATTTGCTTCTCAGGCAAAGAAAGAACGAATCTTAAGCATTTTCTAATTTTTGATTCATCTTCAAGTGCAAGTTGAGGGGGAAAACTTTGAGTCTTTCTTACTCCTAATAACTGTGGCTCTCCTCTGACATTCATTTACCTTCTTTTTGTCTTATTACCAACCCTATTTATCACTATTCATACCTTCCCATAGACATATGTGTACTTTCAGGTAATGATATGATAGTGGGGAAAGAAAAGAGAAGGAGAAAAGGGAAAGAGGAGAGGAAGGGGGAGGGAAAAAAGTTAAAGGAAAAAGAGAAGACAAGGAAGGGCAAGGGAGAAAGGAAAACCTATTGCTTAAAATTGATTATATTAAAATTACAATTTACCCTTGGATAATATGTTACATTTATATGTATAATGTGTGTATATATATATGTATGTATGTGTAATATTTAAAATATGATAATAAAATAAATATAATGGAAATACTACCAAATTAATTTATATCTTTTATGTTGTACCAATCAAATTATGAAGGGGATTCTTCATAGAACTTGATAAAATAATGGTAAAGTACATTTCAGAAAAATGTGATCTACAATATCAATGGAAATGAGGAAAAGAAGTGGAGATGAAGGGGGAATAGCACTTCCTGAACTCAAACTGTATTATAAAACAGCAGTCATGAAAACCATCTGGTATTGGTTATGAGAGAGAGAGAGAGAGAGAGAGAGAGAGAGAGAGAGAGAGAGAGAGAGAGAGAGAGAGGAGAGAGAGAACAGCAGAAGGGAAGGGACTAGACAAGGAGAATAAGCAACAATAGAACTCAATGTTCAATAAAGTAGAAAACATTAATCACCTAGGGAAAAACTCCTTATGTGATATGAAAAGAACTGCTGAGAAAGCTGGAAAGAAGTCTGGTAGAAATGAGGCTTAGATCAACACCTTCTACCATATTCTTTAATATATTCTAAATGTATATGCATCCTCAATATTATAGATAGAAAGAGAGAGAGATAAATGATAGCTAGATATGTCTATATCTCTACCTATATAGATATAGATATATATCACAGCTATGGATAGGAAATGTATTTTTAACCAAATAAGAGAGACAATTACAAAAGATAAAACTTTGATTACATGAAACTGAAGTGTCAGCAAAAACAAAAGTGACATACCTAGGATTAGAAGGGAAGAGGTCAAATGGGAAAAAAAAATCTTTGTATCATGTATATCTGATTAAAGGTTTTGTATTAAAGATATATGAACTACATACATGTGTGTACATATATATGTACATACATGTGTAATGATAGTCATTTCTTAATGTCATTAAAACAATTTTTATTTAATATCTTGAGTTTCAAATTCTATCCCTTCCTTCATTTCATCCCCCTTCCCTGAGGTGGTAAGCAATCAGATATAGGTTATATGTGTACAATTATGTAAAACATTACCATATTAGTCATTTTTATAAGAAAACAAAAAAAATGAAAGAAAGTGAAAAATAGCATGCTTCAGTCAGCATGTGTTGAATCAATATTAGTTCTTTCTTTGGAGGTGGATAGTATTCTTCATCCTTAGTCTTTTGGGATTGAACAAACAGTTCTTAAAAGAATTGCAAAGTATTCACAGCCATATGGGGAAAAAAGTTCCAAATCATTAGTAATAAGAGAAATGCAAATCAAGACAAACCTGAGATTGATTTTACCTCATAGTCTGAAAATCGGCCAAAGTGACAAAAATGGCAATACTTAATGCTGGAAGGGTTTTAGAATGATCAGCACACTAAAATATTGTTGGTGGAGGTTTGGAATGGTACAACCATTTTGGAAAGTAATTTGGAATTAAGCAAAGAAAGTGATTCATCTGTCTATGCCCTTTGAACCAGATTTCATTACTGAGTTTATACCCCAAAGAAGTTATTGATAAAAGAACGTCTCCATATACACCAAGATGTAGATGTAGATATGTAATATTTGTCAGCTCCTTTTGTGATAGCAAGGAATAGGAAGCATAATAGATGCACATCAATTGGGGAATGGCTAAAAGAAATTGTCTCACATGAATATAATGGAATAGTATTGTGCTGTAAGAAATGTGTCTGATGAATGCAGAGAAGCATCAAAAGATATATATGAACTGATACAAAGTGAAGTGAGCAGAGTCAAGAAAATAATGTATTCAGTAATTGCAACAATGAAAATGGAAAGAATGCCTATACACCAACAAATCAAAAGTAACAAAATAATAAAGGTCAAATAGGACTTGAAGAGATATGAAAGGATGTCACCAACCCACCTATTCATCAAGCCATGGTTCACAAGTGTGATATATCGTACAGATTTTCAGATTTTTTCAATTTTTTGCTCAGCTGTGTTGACTTTTTATTTCTAAAAAGGCTATTTTTTATGAAAGGAGAAAGAGGAAAGATGAGGGTTATTTGGGATAATTATGGTTATAAAAGATATAGAATATATCAATAAAACTTATTTTCAAGCAATAGTCTATGAAAGGTAGTTGGTTAGTTCTCTAAAATCAGTACATTATTTTGAACTCACACTTTAAAAAATAATAATAATAGTATTAATTTAATGAGAAAGGGAGAAACCAGAACCAAACTAGGCTAGAGATTCTCAACTTTTCAGAGTATGATTTCTCTTGACAAATTTTTCAGACCTCTACATGATATATAGTTGTGCTATTATTAATATCTACTAATTGAGGAAACACATGTTGACAAAAAGTTAGGTGGTACAGTGGATAGAGCACTGGCCCTGGAGTCAGAAGGACCTGAGTTCAAATCTGGCCTCAGACACTTGACACTTATTAGCTGTGTGACCCTGGACAAGTCACTTAACCCCCTATTACCTCACACACACAAAAAAGGTTATTATGAAATCAGTGATTCCTTTAAGTGAATTTATATTTTATTAATCACAATATTTTGGATACCTTTGAGAATGGTTACTTGTATATATGTGAGACATATTATTTAGTCAGTCTATAGAAGGTCTATTACTTAACTTAAAATACCAAATCATACTGTGCATTTTGTTGAAACTAAGTAAAAATCAAAATGACAAGGAGATGGAAGCTGGCATAGTTAATTAGAGGTTCAGTTCTGTTGACCACTGAGTTAAAATGTCTTACCTCTGATAGGATGCTGGACAAACCATTTAGCCTCTCAGTGGTACACATCCTAGGGTGATAAGCTCCAGAGCAGTCACTAGCCTTCATAGATAGGTGTAATTCCTCACAGGTATATTCCCTATTCAGATTATATCATAGCTCCAGACACCAACAAAAGCAAACAAACAAAAAAGAAAATAGCACAATACAGCATGTCCCAAAAGTCTTAGTGTGGTTTTATGGTATTGAAGCTTAATGAAACATATTTTAATAAACTATTAATATTATTCACTTATTTCAGATAGTAAACCTTAAAACTTCTCTAAGACTTTTGAGGTCAAAATGATAAGGCCAGTTTACAAGTGGATCCCCAGAGCAGTAACTTCTCCTCCACAGGTTGAGAACCATCTATTGAAACCACAGAATCTAAGAAGACCTCAGAGGTACACAGATGTATCTAGTTCAATCTCATTAGGGCAAGCACAGTTTGGCATCATTGCTGTTTCATTTCTAAGACAAATCTCCCATTGAAATATAATATCTGGCCTGACTGATCAAGCTTTGCTGTCTATTCCAGACTACCAAGATAACAGACCTATTTACAAGTTGGCAAAACCTTATGGAACCAAAACCACATTCACTGACCTTTTTCCTTGGCAAAGAGTGATTCAAATTAGAGATTTGTGGCCCCATTCTTGTTAGTGTCCTATCCCTTTGTTTACAAGAAATTTAACTCTATTGACTTTCTGGAAAACACACGGCTTTGCTTGTTCCAGTCAGACTTGAAGTCATGCCCTTCGTCTGCCTATGTTTGGGCTGAGCTCAAAAGAAACAGAAAACCAGTTGGTCTTCTCCTACATCAGCTTTTCACACATCTGAAGGTATTTGCTCTCTTATTATAAGGAATGATCTGATCTTTGTCCCTTCAAAAACAATGCCTTTGAGGGCTCCAGTTTGCCAATATTTACATTCCATTTATTTGGGTTGTATCCCTTTGAGAAAATGGTAAAGCCTTTTAGCATTTAAGAGATAGAACTGGAAGAGAGAATCAGGCCCTGCTTACACACAACCACTGAATCAACAATTTGAAGGCCAAATAAATTTTTCAGTGGGTTCAGTGACAGATTTCTGTACAGTCAATTGGCTCTACCGCATGGCCAATCTGGCACGATTGTTTGAATGCCAATTGCCTCACTAAAAAAAAAAAATTCCATGATTCAAAAATCAAGTGACAATAGTATTTATATTAAATAGAATATATTAAAGATTTATATATATATATTATATATATTAAAGATTTGCAAAGCCATTTTCATGTTCTCTCATTTGATCCTCACAACAACCCTATGAGGTAAGTACCATTATCATTATCATTTTATAGGTGAGGAAACCATGCCTGAAAGGGAGTGAATGAATTACCCAGGGTCTAATTAAGTCATTAATCAGTGTCTGAGACTGGATTTGAATTCAGGTCTTCCTTACTCCAGCTTTAAAGCTCTAGCCATTGTATTACCTAACTAGCAGTGTGTTAAAGAAGTCACAAAGAGGGCAATCTGAGTGAAGAGAGTGGCTATCTCACTCCTTTACGTTGGCAACAAGGGTGAAGAATGGAAGGGAAGTTAGTGCTATTGGATGAGTATGTACATGCAAGCCCCCAGTCTTCGTTTTTTTATCTATCTATCTATCTATCTATCTATCTATCTATCTATCTATCTATCTATCTATCTATCTATCTATCATCTATCTATCCATTCATTCATTCATCCATCCATCCATTCATTTATTTATTCATTCATTCATTTATTTATTGTGAGGCAATTGGGGTTAAGTGACTTGCCCAGGGTCACACAGCTAGTAAGTGTTAAGTGTCTGAGGCCGGATTTGAACTCAGGTACTCCTGACTCCAGGGCCAGTGCTCTATCCACTGCGCCATCTAGCTGCCCCTCCCCCACTCTTTTTAAGCAACACCTTCCTTTCCTGACCTGTGGCCTCCCTCAGTCATCACTACCCAGACTCCTAGAATTCCATTCCCTTCAGGGTTTTGTGCCCAGAGCAGTGAAAAAAGAAACAATCACTTAGGGAAGAACTTAATATCCTATTTCCTTATTTTAACCTAATTCCTTTCTTTTCTTAATAATAAACATGCCATTTAATTCAATCGTGCCTTTTTAAAAAAAATTCTGGGCCTGTTACCTTCTTTAAGTCTTTAAGCCCTTGTCTACTGCCCATATATGTCACATGCACAATACAAACCCTTTCTACAAAGCCCAGGTTCACATTCGTTAATGGGAGGTGACTTAAAAGGGAATCTATTATAGGACATTTCTGGGCCTTTCTGTATGTTGCTTAATGGACCCAGTCCATGGTGTACATTTTAAATCTTTCCTCTGGTCTCTACTACCCTTGTGCCCATACCTAAATGTCCAGGAAAAAAAAAAGTATTCAGGGGCATTTCATTACCATCACACAAGCAAGAAGGAGCAAAGGGCAGGCTGAATCCAGCTGTTTTCAAGCAACTTAACTAGCTGGCTTGATGGCAGTGGAGCAGTTACAGATGTGTTACCCAGTCAGGTCTGCATGATCCTAATTATGGAACCAGCTGCCATTACTTTAACATTTTTCCAATGAACCTTTGAATGCAGGTTACACCATACTACCATGAGTTTATTTTCTGGTCTTGTCATTAAAAAAAAAAAAAACAAATTAAGGAAATGCGCCAGGGGACTGCTTTAGAGTTTTAATCAATTCATTCCCACTCTCTTAATATTTAAAATGATCCCTTCCTCCGTACTCCATCAGAACCTATCTCCTAAACGTGAATTAACAGCTCAGTAGCTCTTTGCTATTGCAGCTTCAAAGACATTTGAAATTATTTCCAAAATGCCATTTCACACTTGGAAGCAATGAATAAAGCAATTCAAAACTAGGCTAAAAAATATGGCCAGAAACATAATTCAAGCCCAAAGAAATGTAGCTAAGTATTTTACTTAAGGATTTAAAAAAATACACTTGACCCACATGACAACCTATAGCCAATGCAAAAATTTTAAGTGAATAAGACTCAAATTGAGAGTTGGAATTGCATTCTGCCATAAGAGAATCTTAAAACACTCCAATGAGTCTTCAGTCAAAGGTTATTGAGGGCCAGCTAAAAATAACTAAAATAATAAATATTGTCAAATAATGCATTTCTTGTTTTGAAACATCATCTAAATCAATTTTCTGCTTCACAGTTTGTTTGGTTTTTTCCACATTAGGGTTACATAGGTTGAGGTAGTTTAGGGGGAAAAATAATTCTTTATTCTTCTGGGAAACAGCATGGTATAATGCAGTGGTGTCAAACAAACATCCAGCTGCCCTCAAGCAACAATCCCAAGGACAGAATGAATCAGATTAAAATGTACTTGGGCGGTGGGGGGCAGCTAGGTGGTGCTAGTGGATAAAGCACCAGCCCTGGATACAGGAGGACCTGAGTTCAAACCCAGCCTCAGACACTTGACACTTTCTAGCTGTGTGACCCTGGGCAAGTCACTTAATCCTCATTGCCCTGCAAAAAAAGAAAATGCAATTGGGAAATATTTAACAAAAGAAATAAAAATATAATAGAACAGGGATCATGTTAATACATGGTTTTCTAAGTCAGTGTGTGACTTAGCAGGGATACTTATGCATAGTTTAGTGGCCCTATTTCTATTTCAGTTTGACAACACTGAGAGGTGAACCTGGAGCCAAGAAAAATCAAGTCTGTCTCTGATACATATAGATTCTGGGACCTTTGACAAGTCACTTGGTCTCTCAGTGTTCTACGCAAATCTCTAAGACTCTTAGTTTCAGAAATAGTGCTCGCCTGCTTTGGTAAAGAGAGTTTTCTCATCCAAGAGTTTCCTGTGCCCATGAAATCATATCTGGTCCCTAGCTCCTTGATCTTCTTCATTATTCAATTGAATTGGAAGGAACCTCGGAGGTCAGTTAGTGCACCCCTCTCATTTTACAAATGGAGAAACAGAGTACGAGGGAGGTTAAGTGACTTTCTGAAAGTCATACAGTTTATGTCAGAGGAGGGATCGATTATGCAGAAGAATATAGTTGAAATGAAGGAAAACTCCAACGTGAAAGTGACCACATAAGAGTTGATTTTGTGGCACTATATAGTCTTTTCTCAAAGATGGTGGAGAGAGCCTCTATACCTCAGGTCTCTGTAGGATAATCTCTCCACTCTCTTCCAGCTTTGTTATTTTATGATTTTATGAAACTACCGAAAGCTAAAAGTTATAGAAGAGATGCTACTCTGCTTTGACAGAGAAAGTTCCTCAGAGTCTCCTTTACTAATGGAATCTCAAGTCTGGCTAAAAAAAAATTAAATTACTGTGTAGAACTCATGTATTGATCCCAGTTGTAGATCACTTCTGCGTCATCTGTTTACGATAGACCAGAAGAAAGACCATCTGTTTGCAGGCAGGGGAGAGGTCCTGTACTTGTCTTGCACCTTCATCCTGGGTTGCTGCTTGACAGAAAGGAAATCCAAAGAAAAGCAGTCAGAAGTGGAGTAATCTGGTGTCTTTGCTCTGGTGACCTCCACTCCTGATTTGTATTTCTCTCCTTGTTGCTTCAGCTGGTATTCTTCCCTTTCATCTGACACAATCCTCTGCAGTGAGAGTCAGACTCCTCACCTCAGTGATGGTACCACATATGCAACTCTCAAATCTCATGTGACTTCTCACTTTTTGGCACTGGGTGACTGAACATCTGTTCGCTTTGGGCCTTTGCTCACTGACATCATTCCTACACGTTTTCTAAAGGAAAAAAGATCAGAGGATCATAGATTTAGATCAGAAAGAGAGTTTAGTGGCCATCTATCCTAATTCCCCTATCTTTCACATATCAGGAAACAGACTCAGAGAGGTTAAGTGACTAACCCAAAGTCACTCTGTTAGCAAATGATAAAATTAGGATTCAAATCTAAGTCCTCAGACTCTAACCCTAATTTAAGAAGAGATGAAATGGAAATATCCTTAATGTCAATTCCCCTCACAATTTATCCAGTCCTCCAAAATTATCTCTAAGGAAAGTATTCAATTACTCCATCCATCCTTCCATCCACCCATGAATCTATACATCCATCCATTCATCCATCCGTCCAATAAATATTTCTTGCACACCAACCGTACTCAAAGCATTATATTATGAAATGAAGGGGAATAATTCCCTGCTCTCATAGAGCTTACATTGTAAGGAGGGAGAAAAATGAATATAGCTAACGTCTTTTGTAAACTATTTCTTCATAACTTCGTGATTTCATAAATGAGGTTACTCACTTCATCGGTACAGATTACAATCCCTTTGTGACTTGCTTAATGGTTTTCAGAATTGCCATGGCTGAAAAATCTATCAAGAGCAACCAAATTAATGATGAACCTTTCTGAATTTAGCTAAATGACAGAATTACAGAATTTGAGAGTTAGAAAGGATCTCGACAGCTGACTATTCCAATTGATGCGCAAAAGAACCTCCACTATACCATACCAAACAAGTAGTCATCTGGATTCATCACAAAGACCTCTATGATGAGGGAACACACTACTTCTTGAGGCTTTCTATTGCAGTTTTAGACAGCTCTGAATGGCCTCTTTTGCAACTTCTTTCTACCCATTGCTCCTGTTTCTACCCACTGGGGTCAAAATCAACAAATTTAATGTTTCCTCCATACAATAACCCGTAACGTACTCAAAGACAGCTATCATGTCCCCAGTGAGTCTTTTTTTATTCCACACTGATCACGTCCAGTCCCTTCAAGTGATTCTTCAATACCATGGACTCAGGGCCCTTCACTATCCTGATTGGCCTGCTTTAGATACTTTTTAGCTTAACAATTTCATTCTTAAACCATTGTGGCCCAAACTGAACATAATATTCCAGATGAGGTCTGACTAGTACAGAGTACACTGAGTTTCATTTCCCTGTTTCTGGAAGGTATGATCTCTTAAAAATTTTTTTTTGTTTTGTTTTTTGTTTATTTCTTTGGGGGAGGGCAGGGCAATGAAGGTTAAGTGACTTGCCCAGGGTCACACAGCTAGTAAGTGTCAAGTGTCTGAGCTCGGATTTGAATCCAGGTCCTCCTGAATCCAGGGCCAGTGCTTTATCCACTATGCCACCTAGCTGTCCCAGGTAAGATCTCTTAATGCAACCCAATAACACTTTAGCATTTTTTATCTTAAAGTCACACTTCTGACTTTAGTCCTTGGGATCCTACCTATTTTTCTTATGATTTTTATATCTATTTCCCCAAATTCTAGTTGAATGTCAGACTATACCTAAATTTCCTTTTTTCTCTGTCATAAACTCTAGGATAAAGTAATCACTTCTCTTCAAGTTTCCCAATACTTCTATCCTAGCAATGAGTTCCTCTCTTTTGTAAGAGTCAGATGAAGAATAGAATTTCCCCTTGTTCATTCCTTCATCCTTTGAAAGATGAAATAATCACTAAGGCAAGTTTTTAAAAACTTGTGAGCTGCTCTGTTTTAGGAGGGAAGAGAGAGAAACAGAGACATGGAGACAAAGATAAATAGACACAGAAAGAAAACAGACAGGGACAGAAGTTTGCAATGTTAGTCATAAATATTTATTAAGTATCTGCTATGTGTAAGACACTGTTCTAAGCTCAGAGTATACAAAGAAAGTCAAAGGAGAACCCATGCCCTTGTAGGGCCCACATTCTAATGGGAGAACATAAAGAGGAGGAGAAGAGAGGGATAGAAATACAGAGATGAGAGAGAGAGAGCTCCAAAAGATGTCTAGAATAGTCAATAAACACTTATTAAGTGCCTACTACATTCCAGCCATTAAGAATGGATTATAAAAATGGGGAAAAAGTCCCTGTACTCAAGGAGTTCACAGTCTAAGGGGGCAGGGACAATATTCAAGCTACTATGCACAAACAAGGATAAATTGGAGATGATCCACTAAAGAAAAGCATTAACATTAAGGGGATTCAGGAAAGGATTTCTTATAGGAGGTAGGGTTTTAGCTGCTATGTAGAAGAAACCAAGAAACCATAAGGTAAAGATGAAGAGGAAGAGCCTTCCAGGCACAGGTACAATCTTGGTTTGACCTGATATAACTTATGTTCCAGTGACATAGTGTTTAAGACACCCCAGAGTCACCTCGACACCACAATGAGATACTTGGAATACACATTTGTGGTAAGGATTGTGAAAAAAGAACATGGTAAATTGCATAAGAAGAGGACAAAGTGCTATGAGAATTAAGAGGAGGGATTGATTCCTCTCAGCTGGGAGACTTGGAGAAGGCTACGTGGAGGAACCTCTGAAAGCACTGGCCTTCAGATTTAATATGAATTTACTGTGTCCTCTGTTAGCATTGATGAACTATCCTTAACCCTGCAAGACAGTTAGTCTATGCTAAAGATTTCTGGTTGTTACAACATAAAAGTCTGGGTCCTTGCACTCTATTTTCATGGCATCAGCTTGAGAAGGGAACAGGGACCAAAGCTGTGAATTCATTGGTGTAGTGATCATATGGAAACTGTCTCTATCATTGCAAGTCAATACCCCTCCTGCAACTTAGAGTCTTAGATAGTTACTGAAAACATTGAGTGCTTAAGTGACTTGACCAAGATCACACTTACTCATAGACATGGGATATAAAAACAGGTCTTCCTAATTCTGAATCCAGCAGGTTCTCTGTCTACTAGGCCAGGGCTTCTTAATCTTTTTCCACTCGTGACCCCTTTTCACCTGAGAAATTTTTATGCAACCTCAGGTATATAGGCACATTAAATAGGTATACATAACCTTTTACTGTTGCACATTCAGTTATGTAATCCCATATGGGGTCAAGACCCACAGCTTTGCATAGGCCAGTATGAAACTCAGGGCCTCCTATTGAGTTTGAAAACCACAAATTAACATTACCTAAATTGTATTTTGTTTTTGTTTATTTTGTTAAACATTTCCCAAATTACCTTTTAATCTGGTTTGGGGTGCACTAGGGAACTTTGCAGGTCAGTCAGTGGGCCACCTTAGCTGGACATTCTCTGCATTAGACCCCATTACCCCTCATATATACTTAGATGGACTGAAAAAAGATGTAAAAGTCTAATTTTCTTCTATTTTATGACAATTCCTCAGAACTGGGGTTGAATTGCTAACAATGGAATCCACCATTTGGATTATTAATAACCAATACATAAAAATCAACACAAAGGGATTGTGCCACTGTCCCCAGCTAGAGAAATCCTTTGTTCCCCAATTCAGAAAAAAAAAACAAGAATGACTTAGAGAAGTACCTTGTATTAACAGGTGCAGAATTTTAGTGAAAAGAACACTTGAAGTTAAAGTCTGATTTTTGCCTCCAGAGAGAATTTAGTTGTGTTATTGTGGGCAAATTATTGAACTTCTGGAGCATGTTTTCTCATCAGCACAGTGGGGCTCATAACACTTTGAATGAAATCAAGTGTGCAAAACATTTTGCAAACATTAAGCCACTAGATAAATATCAGGTATAATCAATTATTGGCATCTACATTTGGGGCAATAGATGATTGGTATAGAATAATAATAATAAAATAGCTAGCATTTATATAGGTGGCACAGTGGATAGAGCATCAGGTCTGGAGTCAGGAAGACTCAGCTTCCTGAGTTAAAATCTGGTCTCAGACATTTACTAGTTGTGTGACCCTGGACAAGTCATTTAACCCTGTTTGCCTTTGTTTCCTCATCTGTAATAATGAATTGGAGAAGGAAATGGCAAAACACTCCAAGATCTTTGCCAAGAAAACCCCAAATGAGGTCACAAAGAGTCAGACAAAACAAAGATTCAACAACAAAAAGCATTTGTATATTATCTACTATGAGCCAAGCATCGTAGTAAGTTCTTTACAAACATTTTCTCATTAGTTTTTCACAAGGTAGACAGATTAATAGATCAAAAGATATAGAAATAACAGGGATGACAGACGAGCATATAGATAGATACATGGCTGAGAGAGACAATAGGAAGACAGAGACAGAGAGAACATGTATTAACCATATGCTTACTATGGTGCTGTGCACTAGGAATCCCTATCATCTATGAGCTTACATTACAATGCGGGGAGAACACATAAAAGGAAGATGAAAATTAGAGGAAGGGAATGGGAGTTAGAAGAGGTGGTAAGTACCCACAGCAGGGGAAGGTGGAAGAGTTCTGAGAGTCAGAAGCTGATTTGGGGTAAAAAAAAAAGTGATGGTGATCAGCCTAGGCATTTCCTCAAATGGAGATTTCAGGATGAACCCACCAATCAGAGAATTGAAGGAGGAGGCCTCATGGGTGGGGATATCTCCAGCTTGAGAAAGGAGCTAGGATTTCTTATAGATCTTAGACTCCAAGAGGGAAGGGACTTTAGAGATTCTCTAGTCTTATTCCTTCATTTTACAGTTGAGGCAACCAAGGCCCAGAGAAGTAGAGACTTACCCAATATCAGAAAGATAAATGAGAAAGCTAGGCCTAAACCCTGGTTCAATGCTCTTTCCACTCCACTATACCTCCAGAGGATGCTGTCAGATACTCCAGCACTAGACATTACATTTAGACATTTGGATCATTAATTTTTCAAGTGCCTCTGTTTGAATATGGTAACTGAACAATCTAGCTCCCATGCGACCAATGCACCATTCCAATCTACCTGCCATTGCATTGGTTTTTGAATCTTTGTCATCTAATCCCAAGACTTTATATATAACCTCCAGGCCAGTACTACCTCTTCCCAAAGGCCCTCCTTGTTCTAATCATGCCTTCTGCCTCCTCATTTCCTGTTTCTTTTCTTTTTTTCTTTTTAGTGAGGCAATTGGGTTTAATTGACTTGCCCAGGGTCACACAGGTAGTAAGTGACAAGTGTCTGAGGCCAGATTTGAACTCAGGTCCTCCTGAATCCAGGACCAGTGCTCTAACTACTGCGCCATCTAGCTGTCCCTACATCCTCATTTGTACTGAAACCTGACCTTCCTCTGAGATACCACATCACTGTCATTCCCCCCCCCCCCGCCCTGCCCAGGAGGGTCATTGTTCCTCTTGCTCTTCCTAAATCATAGGGGCAGGTAAAACATTATTATATTCCTTATTCTGTCATTTCTAGATACATTTTCCTCTACTCTTCAACATCTTTTCACCTTTTGAAATCCATACTATCTGATTCTATGTTTATATACCATTTATGAATGCTTAATATCACCTACTGACTTCTAAGATACCCTCTTAATGACATTAGTTCCTAAATCAAATCTCTCACCTGCCATCATCCCTGACTCCAGTCTTAATATTTACCCTCCCCACCCTCACATCATCCTGACAATGCAATACTTACTTTTCAGCCTCCTCCACCCTACTTGAGTTTCAGTCCAATATAGTCAGACCTTGGACTTCTTCATCCCTGTCAGCACAATACATCCAAGAATTTTAATTTTGCAATTCCATTGTTCAACTACAATCTCATATCATTTAACTACTCCCTATTTGTTGTTGTTTATTTGTTTCAGTCATGTTTGACTCTTTGTGATCCTATTTGGGGCTTTATTGGCAAAGATACTGGAGTGGTTTGCCATTTCCTTCTCCAGCTCATTTTACAGATGAGGAAACTGAAGCAAACAGGGTTAAGTGACTTGTCCAAGGTCACACTTCTAATAAGTATCTGAGGGTGTTGTTTGTCTGCCTCTATTATCAGCCTTAAGTCCATAACTTTAATGTTTTGCCTAATGACTACTCTAGAATCCAGAGACTTTCCACCATTGCCAACATTTTAATTATAATCCCTGAATAAAATGTGTTATCAAGGGAGCAGCTAGGTGGCGCAGTGGATAAAGCAATGGCCTTGGATTCAGGAGGACCTGAGTTCAAATCCAAACGCAGACACTTAATACTTACAAGTTGTGTGACCTGGGGCAAATCACTTAACCTTCATTGCATCTGCCCCCCCCTTAAAAAAAAAAAACAAAACTGCTATCAAACATCTCTATTCCTGCCCCAGGGATGCTGAGAATCATTGGAGACAGTTACAAAATTAAGCTGATTTCATCCGATATGACTTTGTGGCTTTTAACCTCCGCAGAATGGTTTCTGCCTCTTAATGTTCCAGAACCACAAAACTCTCAGAATCCCTGGGTTAGAAGGGACCTCAGAGGTCATCTAGTTCAAACCACATCAGAACAGAGATCTCATCTATGACATCCCTAAGAATGAGTTATCTAGCTTCTGCCAGAAGACCTCCAAGAAAGGCTAAACCACTATGTCAAAGTAGTACCTACAAAATTAATTAGGATTCATTTTGGATAGCCTTACTTATCATCTCTTCCCCTTCACACAGTCCCCTTTACCCGAAGAGCTACAATGCAGCTGGAGTCGAAGAAGCCTGCAGGACAGCATCGAAAGACCATCAGGGACTATGAATGCTTGAGGAAAACAATGACGACAAAAACGCAGTCCTCCTCTACCTCCAACTGAAGGAAGGGAGAGACTGCAAAACCCTCAAGAGGACAGAGGTGACCAAGACACTCGGATAGGACAACACTGCCTGGTGGCCCAAGAGAGTGAGGATGAGATAAAGAGCTGCTGCCTAGCACTGTGACCCCATTGCTGCTTTGTCCATGCACTTACTGTGAACTTGAAAGAGAAAGAGAAAATCAAGAGCAAGAAGGCAAAGACATTAGCTGATGTTCTTCTACCAAACCACAATGGGAAAACTCACACCCTTCATTCTTCTCCTGGGTACTGGATCTTTAACGGAACATACTTCTTATTCCTTGTTCTTTAGACAGCCTGTTCACTTTTAGATTTTAGCCGTGCATTCTCTCTCCTTTTTTTTTTTTTTTGCGGGGCAATGGGGGTTAAGTGACTTGCCCAGGGTCACACAGCTAGTAAGTGTTAAGTGTCTGAGGCCGGATTTGAACTCAGGTACTCCTGAATCCAGGGCCGGTGCTTTAACCACTGCGCCATCTAGCTGCCCCCTCTCTCTCTCCTTTTTTAAGTTTTATTTTTTAAATTTTTTCCAGTTACATGTAAAGGTAGTTTTCAACATTCATTTTTATAAGATTTAGATTTCGAAATTTTTCTCCCTCCCTCCCTTTCCTCCCCCCTCCACAAGACAACAACTAATCTGATATTGGTTGTATATGTACAATCCACAAGTACTCTTTTTTTTTTAGTCTATGTTCAGTCAATGTCAGTTCTTTCTCTGGAGGTGGATAGTATGCTTCATCCTTAGCCCTTTGGGATTGTCTTCAATCATTGTATTGCTGAGACTAGTTAAGTCATTCACAATTGCTCATAGAACAATACTGCTGTCACTGTGCCCAATGTCCTCCTGGTTCTGCTCACTTCACTATACATCAGTTCATATAAGTCTTCCCAGGTTTTTCTGAAGTCATTCTGCTTGTCATTTCTTATAGCACATTAATATTCCATTAAATAATAAATGTTGGAGAAGCTGTGGAAAAATTGGAACACTAATGCATTGTTGGTAGAGCTGGGAACTGATTCAACCATTCTGGAGAGCAAAGGGCTATAAAGCTGTGCATACCCTTTGACCCAGCAATACCACTTTTGGGTCTTTTTCCCAAAGAGATCATGGAAAAGGGAAAAGGCCCCACATGTACAAAAATATTTATAGCTGTTCTTTTTGTGGTGGCAAGGAATTGGAAGTTGAAGGGATGCCCATGAACTGGGGAATGGCTAGACAAGTTGTGGCATATGAATGTAATGGAATACTATTGTGCTGTAAGAAATGATGAGCAGGAGGAGTTCAAAGAAACCTGGAGGGTCTTGCATGGGCTGATGATGAGTGAGATGAGCAGAACTAGGAGAACATTGTGCACAGTATCATCAACATTGGGTATTGATCAACTGTGATAGACTATATTCTTCTCACCAAGCCAATGCTACAAGAAAGTTCCAAAGGACTCATGATGGAAAAGGCTCTCCAAATCCAGAAAAAGAAAGAAAGAAAGAAAGAAAGAAATTGTGGAATATGGACGCTGATTGGACCATACTATCTCTTTTGTTTTTGGTGCTGTTGTTTTTCTTTTTTGAGGTTTTTCCTTCTTGCTCTGATTCTTCTTGTATAACATGACTAATGCAGAAATATGTTTAATGTTATATACCAGATTACCTCATGTCTAGAGGAGGGGGGCAGGGAGGGTTGGGAGGGAGAAAAAATTTGAAATTGGAAATCTTATCTAAACAAAGGTTGAAAACTTAAATAAATTAATTAACTAAAAATATTCCATTACAATAATATACAACAGCTTCTTCAGTCATTCCCCAATTGACTGACATTCCTTTGATTTCCAATTCTTAGCCACCACAAAGAGTTGCTGTAAATATTTTTTGTACAATTTTTTCCCTTTTCTCTTTTTCACAATTACTATTGCTAATGGTTTCCCTCAATACTAATTTTTAAGCAATGATTCTCTTCAGAGAGCTTTTGTACCTCCTTTTCCATTTGACCAATTTAGCTTTTCAAGGTGTTGATTTTTTTTCATGACCCTGCTGCATCACTCTCATTTCTCTTTCTATTTTTTCCTCTACCTCTTTTACCTTATCTTCAAAGTCCTTTTTGAGTGCCTCTATGGGCTGAGACCAATTCATATTTTTCTTGGAAGCTTTTAATGTAGGAGCCCTGATGTTGCTATCCTCTTCTGAGGGTACACTTCGATCTTTCTTGTCACTAAAGAAACTTTCTATTGTCCTCAATTTTCTCTATCTGCTCATCTTACCTGTCTTTTACTTGACTTTTAGCTCCTTAAAGGGGAACACTGTTTCCAGGCTGCACTATCCCAAGCTTCAGGAGGTCCCAGGTGGTATGATTTAAGGAGGGGCAAGTTCTTCACTCACCTGGTCTGTTCCCTGGTCTGTAGATAACCCCAGGTCAACTTGCTAATTAACTAGACAGCAAAACTTTGCATGCTCTGGTTAGTAGTTCTGACAAACCTATGCTCCTATCCCACCTGAGTCACTGCTACTCAGGCCTACTTCCTGGTTCCCAGCAGGGGTGAAAAACCCAAGTTCAGCCTCAGCACCAGCAGAGACGCCTGCAATCTCCCCCCTGCCAACCATTCAGCCCTCTCACCAGACAGTGAGCTTAGTTCCAGATGACATTGGCGCTGCAGCTGATTCAGAGGCTCTTGGGGTCTCTTTCCCTGGCTGCCTAGGACTGGATCTGTGTCAGCATGACTGTGGGGTTGGGCTGCACTCCTGCCCCGGCACAGCACCCCCTTTCTAACTGTCTAAGCTGTCTTTGGTTGGAAAGATCTCAGGGCATTCTTTTGTGGGTTTTGCTGCTCCAGGAATTGTCCTATGGTATTATTTGGAGGTTTTTTGGAGTGACCGTTGGCCATGCATTCTCAAAAATGAACCTGCTTCTCTAAGATATTCTGTGTGTGTGTGTGTGTGTGTGCGTGTGTGTGTGTGTGTGTGTATGTGTGTGTACTAAACAGAAGTGACTAAGGGAACAAATATGATTGCTAAGGGTAGGTGGAATGAGAGACAGTGATACAGGAAGACAGAGACAGAGAGAGAAATTCTCTATAAAACTATGGTGAACAGCTGGTGACTTGCAGAAGGGAGGAAAGAAGAAAAGGAAGGAACAAGGACAAAAAGAAACAAGCATTTATTGGGTGTCTGCTTTGTGTTAGGCACTGTGCTAAGGAAGTGCTTTACAAATATTACTTCATTTGATACAACCCTGGAAAGTAGGTGTTATTACTATTTCCATTTTAGTGTGAGGAAACTGAGGTAAATAGAGGTCAAACAGCTATTAAACATCTGAGGTTGGGATTGAACTCAGATATTCCTGACTCTAGACCCAGTATTCTATACACTGTGCCACCTATTAAAGTGTTCAAAACCATCAATAATCTATAACACCAGAACTTTAAACATTGGAAGCTCAATGAATAATAAGACTGTCAATAGAAATAAAAATAAAAAATCAGGAGAAGCACATTTGTGGAAGAAAACTAATATGCTTCAGGTAATCTTTTCCCCTTTTTCACTTTTCAAACTTCTTAACAATTAGACCCAAATATTCCTCACCTTAATCAACCAATCTCATAGCTTTGTGGTAATTCTTCAGAATGAATGAAAGAGTGAAAAGAAGTGAATTCCATTATGGCAACTCCATCCTATGACGAGAACACAGGGAAGTCATATACTATGGATCACACTGTAGCTTGAGAGCCATTATGGACCTCAGAAGCCATTTAATACAACCCCTCAGTTTCCCCATGTGGAAAATGAGGCCCAGAAAGGGGAGATAGTTGCCTAAGCTCACAAAGAAATGTGTCAGGGTTGGGATTCAAACCTAGGTGGAACCTCTGGCTCAAAATCCAGGATTTCTTCCTCATAAACTCACTGTATTAAAATATATATTTGTTGAATTCTATTTGCTTGTATAATTGAATATAGAAATAAGGAAACTAGAAATCTCTATATGTGGAAATTTAGTTTTTACTGAGTCATACTTTGGTTTTATGATAGAGGAAATCTATAGCTATAAACAATATTATAAATAGGGATCTTTTTAAAACTTCCAATCCTGACTACCCTCCAGGAAGGTCATTGTTAACCAGAAGGGAATAAAAATTCCTTGAGAGAGAAGTGTGCTTAACATAAACTTAGTACATTTGAATAACTGGGAAAAGTTGAATTCAAGAGAAGCACACTTGAAACCTGTTACCAAAAGGTCCAGTTAAATACTAAATGGATGATTTCTACCTAAAAGAATGGACTGTTGGTGAGGTGGATAAAGGAGGGCAGTTTAGTATGGGGTAGGGGCTTCACATAAAAGGCAGAATAAAGAAACTTGCAAAAAAAGTTAGAAAAATATTAGGGAGCGGTTGTTTGTTTTTTTGGTTTGGGTTTTTTTGTTTTATTTTTGTTTGTTTGTTTGTTTTTAATGTAAAGGTGAGCAGTGGTTTCCTGGAGAAGGCTCTGGTTGAATTTCTCCCAGACTCTGATTTATTGAAATAAGCCATCTCAGGGTAGTTGAGGTTTATTTAAACAGGAAAAGCAGCTTCTCTGGGCCTCAGGATTGTTTTTTAGCAGCCTGTTGAGGGGGTTTAGGGATGGAGATACCTTGAGGTTTTGGACTTCATCACCCAACTTCTGGCTTGGCTGATGGTGACACAGATGGACTGGTCAACTCTTGAACTTAGATCCTCCCATTTTCTGTCATATTCTTAGGTTCTGTTGGCAAAGTAAAGGCTCTGGGAAATTGATTGATGAACAGGAGTGAAGATCGTATGTTATTTTCCTTTTCCCCTGGTCCTCCTAAGTTGCAGAATCACAGACTTTTAGAGCTGGCAGAGATTTAGAGATCATCTCATTTCATTCCCCCATGCAAACTTAGCATTGTGCCTTAATGGGCTAACACTTGCTTGGGCTTCTTAATCAAGTTTGGTGAATTGCTCTGAAAACAGCTGTTCCAAGTGCTCTATAAATGCCCAATGGTACATAAGTGCACACAGGAGTCTGCCATTTAGGAGGGAGCATTTCATTTCCAGTCCCTGAAAAGAATGGAGGAAAAACCCCACACTCCTCATGCCACCCAATATTTACATTTCCAGGTCTGCAGGCTCTTTTGTTCATTAGTCAAAGAGACACTTGAGTCAGTATAGAATCCAACCTCTTGGGAAATTTGGGAGGCTGCTTCCAAGGAGCCACTGCTTGAATTCCTGCTAAAAGAAACTCAAGGAGAGGATTATGTACTTAAAATCTTGGAAAGAACCTCCTGTTTGTCCTTTGAGAGTGTTTGCTTCTCCATTAATGTCAAGTAGTTTCTCCCCTCCTCCTCCTCCTCCTCTTCCTCTGGGTGGCTCTGAGTTTTGGAGCTCTCCACTAAACACTGTATCTGACCTTTCTCTCTGGGTCTTAGGGGAGTTTATAAGGTAATCCTTTAAAAGCATTACAGAGATCAGAAGAAGTTCTTAAAGTAAGTAAGACCCAGTGAAAACATTCACAGGAGCCTATCTTCTGGCTTTGGTTTTCCTGAAAGGCTGGGCTAGTCTTCTGTGATTCCCATGTCCTGCCCTTGGTGACCCCATTAATGTTTACCCCTAAACATATCCCCTATTCAGTCTTCTGTCTCATATGACCCTTTGCCTTACCAGCCCAAGCCTGCCCATTTCTAACTACACATTTTCTCCCTTCCCAAAACCATTAAAAAACCTTACATTAGCTTGTGTCAATCGTAGTCTTTGGTTCATTATGGTGGCAAACAGAGGACAAGGGTTGTAGTCCTTGAGAAAGACAAATGTTTCCCAGTTGGATATTTTTATACCCACCTGTAGCACAAAGACATTCATTCATTCATTCATTCACTGATGAATGAGAAGGTAGAGTTGATATAAGATCTACCATTTTGTAAGTAAAATTCTTGGTTCAGATTCATACTTAATGGGATAAAAAAGACTGCAGCTAATCATAGTAGGGAGGAGACAGAGTGGAGAGGAGAGTGGCCACATCTGTGTACTTGTGAGATCTGCTAACAAAAAATATTAAAGAGAAGTGTGCAGGGATTAGGGGCACATTGATGGAATATTGTGGTTACTGGTGATGAAGAAAGAAGTGTTAGAAGCAGGAGTATAGTTCTGTCTGTGCTATTATCAAGTGAAAGTGCTAATTGTATTCTTTTGCATTGAAGTACTGCCACCTCCATTTCAGCTTGCTATCTAAAGCCTCAAAATGGTCCTATTATGTCCAATTTTCAGGGGAGAAGTTAAGGGGAGGTGTCCAAAACTGGAAACTAGAGAAATGATTCTGAATGACTACCTACCATAGTGCTTTAAAAACTATATGACATTCATAAAGCACTTTACACTCTTTAATTCACTCGATCCTCATAATAATCTTGAGAGAGATTGGTACCACAAATATTGCTGTTAACCATTTTATACATAAGAAAACTGATGACTTGAGATGTTCAACAACTATCAGAAGTTGGACTGGAATCCAGGGCTTTCCTGAGTCTGCATCTAAGGTTGTTTGTATTGTCTCTTCTTTCAAATCATAGACAACTGACTGTCTCACCTTCTCTGAGTGCTCTTAGTTCTTAAGTGTATATATTATATATTTCTGAATATAAATGACAAAGACTCTATATAAACATGCTGATTAAATTGGACAGAGCCAGGAAATTAAGTAGAATTCAAGATCAGGTTGAACCTTTCCTGCTCTTAAGTTTTCCCTCCAATATATTTGTCCCCTATGTCTAGTGGATAATTCTTGGCAACTTTTCCTTGAGTTAATATTGTAAAGACCTTTATCATTGAGTTGATGCAATAACCAGGGCATATGTGGAAGTTGATAGAAACTACCTCCATTTTACAAAGAATCTAGGGTGACATGTCACTTGCAAAATCATGATGTGAACACACAGCGGGTCACCAAAATCTTAGTGCCAAGCCTTGTTTAAACTGAACTAAGATTCTAGGGATACCTTATATAATAACTATGTGTATGAAACTAGAATTTCATAGAATGTCTAACAAAAATAAAAAGCAGGTAGAGTTTTCTATGTTTCTCATAGAACTTCTGCAGGTGGCAGAGAAGGTAATCACTGGGACTAAGAAAAATCAACTCTCTTGACAGAAGGAGAGCCAAGTTCCAATATGGGATCCAACAGAGTTCATTATAGGCCAGGCCTGGTCAGAATTCAGGGTTTCTCAGAAATGCCAGGAGATAAACAAAACCAAAAAAGTAAACACAATCTGCCCCCTCCAAGCTATAGTCTTTAGGAGCAATGGTCTGAATTGTAAGTTCCTGCCCTGCTTTGATGAATGCAATCACAGTATTCTTCGTGCCTCCTCAACTATGCTGAGACCATTGCTTCACCCCAGACACCTTCCATCAACTGCACCTCCTCTCTGTGATGCTTCTCTCTCCCCAACGAAATTACGTATCTTGCTCTGAACTGGCTGCCAACTAATCACTGCTTTGCTTATAGACGTAAGGCCTTGTATTTCTTGGATGTGTTTACATTTTAATCATCAACAAGCATTTATTAAGTCCTTACTATGTTCCAAGAAACAGCAGCTGCTGGGTGTGGAGTCAGGAAGACTTAAGTTCAAATCTGGCTTCAGACGCTCACTAGTTGTATGACCCTGGACAAGTCACTTAACCTCTCTTTGTGTCAGTTACCTCAATTATAAAAATGGGGATAATAATAGCACATACCTCTCAGGGTTTGAGGATCTGTTTTCCTTAATCTAGTGAAGAAGAAAATGGCAAAACACTCCAGTATCTTTGCAAAGAAAACACTACGGGGGTAAAAAAGAGTGGGGCACAACTGAATAATAGGACAATGTGTGAAGAACTGTCTAAACACTGTGTCTACAAAGAAAGTAAAAGATGCAAACAATGTCCCTTCTTTCAGTGGAGCTCCATGTACCAACTAGGTACTTAAAGGATACATACAGAATAAATTGGAAGTAATCTCTGAGGAAGGGCACTAGCATGCAGGAGGCTGGGGCAAGCCTTCTTAAAGATAGTGGAACTTTGAGATTTGTAGGAAGTCAGAGAAATCCAGAGGCAAAGACAAGGAGGAAGAGACTTAAAGGTGTGGGGGATAAGCAGTGAAGGTTTTAGTAGAGGACTCTCCATTCAGAAGGTGTTGAAGGTAAAATAAAAACAAAAATCCAGTTTTGGTATTTATATGTCACCTTACCAGTCAGTTGGAGAAAATGTCTTCCTTTGTCCCTTAAATTACTACATGCAATCACTGCTCTGATTTTTTCTCTTGTAACAGGATTAATGCAGAAATAGGATTAATGTTATTATGTGTATATATGTGTGTGTATATATATATCTATATGTATATGTATAGAGATATATAGATATAACCTATATCAGATTACCTGCTGTCTAGGGGAGGGGGGAGGGAGGGGAGGGAGGGAGAAAAATCTGAAATTGTAAAGCTTGTATAAACAAAGGTTGAGAACTATCTTTACATGTAACAGAAAAAATAAAATACCTTATACATAAAAAAAATTACTACATGCAAGGTAAAGTAAGGAACTGAAACATGGGGGAAGAAAGAGGCAGAAGGCCACAGGTGGAAATTTTGGTGATATTTTTAAAAAACACACAATACCTTAAAAAAAACCTTATGTTAAAAAAACAACCTTCCTTGTAGGTGGCTAAGTTGATGAAACACTGTTCAGCTCCTGTTTCTGCTCTTAAATTTCCTTGATTATGCAGCTCACTCAATTATTTCAAAGGATTGGGCTCTTGACATAGAAGCTCTGTGCACATGGGCAGTGTCATTATTCACTTCATTTTTCAAGGCCTCAGCTTACTCAATTAGAAAATAAAGGGTTTGCACTATGTGGTGTCTAAGGGAGCTTCCAGCCCTAGCATTCTATGAGCCTTCTACCCCATGGAATATAAGCTTTTTGAAGTCATATATCCTCAGCACTTAGTACAGTTCATGGCATACAACATTTCCTTAAGAGATGCCTATTTGTGGGGAGCTAGGTGGTGCAGTGGATAAATCACTGGCCCTGGATTCAGGAGGACCTGGATTCAAATCCAGCCTCAGACACTTGACACTTACAAGCTGTGTGACCCTGGGCAAGTCACTTAACCCTCATTGCCCTGGAAAAAAAAGAGATACCTACTGGTTCATCTATTGATTGACTCTCTATACTTAGAGATGCCACTGAGCAATGGGACTAACTGAGCTATTATATCTGCATCCTTTCCAAAAGGTCAGGGTACCTCTACTGTGTCCAAATGTTCTTCCAAAGTATAGGGAGAAGAGCAGCTAGGGAAATGTCATTATTTCCTGCCAGATTTAGGGCTATCACAAGGGACAACATGAGAATTTATGGGAGCATTGGACTCTGAGATGCACATCACTAGGGTTACCCTAGTCATGAGCATAGTAATTTATTAGTAAGTCAATAAATCAGCAAAAATCTTGTGACAAAGACATGTTTTCTTCTTGAAAAATTTTTTTTGTTGATTTTTAAATTCTTATACAGTATCATAACTCTAGAGCTGGAAAGGGTTTTTGAAGTCATCCAATATGATACCCTCATTTTTTCAGTTAAGGAAACAGGTACAGAAAGGTTAAGTGACTTTTCCAGGGACACAGAGCTAGTAAAAGACTGAGGTAGGCTTTAAAATCGTCTTCCTGATGCTAATCCCAGAGCCCTATCTATTCCACCATGCTGTTTCTCATTTGTATTTAACAGTATATACTTATTTAACTCAGATAGCCATTCCTTTTTAAAAGAGGTGAAAAGCAGTTCTGCAAAACTAGCCAAAGAATGACCCAAATCCAACATTATTTGCATTGTTCCATGCCCATATATATACATATATATATACATATATATGTATGTATGTATGTATGTATGTATGTATGTATGTATGTATGTATGTATGGGGGTAGGGGCAATCTTGGTATTTAAAACTTCACACAGACTAATGCAAAGTGAAGTAAGTAAAACTAGAACAGTTTAAATAATATATGGTTAAAACACATAACTTTGAAAAACATGGGAGTTCTCATCAACACAATGACCGATTACAATTCCAGAGGATTTATGAAGAAACACGTTACTCAACTCCTGAGAGCGAGTTGTGCACTCAAAATAGTGATTGAGGCCCCCCCCCCTTTTTGGACATGGCCAATATGGAATTTGTTTTTACTCAATTATACATATTTTAACTGGAGTTTTGTTCTTGCTTTCTCAATGTGAATGGAGGAGGAAGAAAGAGAGAAGGCAGATCTTTGAAATTAAAGTTTAATTTTTTAAAACTATAAAATACCTTTACATTGGGAAAAAATGTATACAATGACTACAACATTGGAAATGGAAAGAGTCTCCAACACAAGAAAATAACCAAATCAGAATGCTCTGACAAAGACTTTTAACCTGAGTTTCCTCAACTTTTTACGCCTTTTATTCTTTTCCCCAGAAAGTATCACTCTCATCATTTTCAATCAGAAAGATTTCTTCCCTGGAAAAATTTAACTCTGCCAGTTCTTTGTCAATGATGAGAAATAGTTTTTTTCAAGCACATTGTAAACTAAACCTTTTAATATTTCTAAGAAAGGAGCTTTTTTTTTCTAATGGAGATCATTTTAAGGCAATCTATAAGCATCTGATTAATTTTAGAGTACTATTTTAGGATGATAGAATTTCACAATTAGAGGAGATGTCAGGAGTCTTTCAAGTCAAACTATATATACTTAAATCATTAACCCTTCCATATTCCCAACGATGGGCCATACAGGCTTCCTTCAAAGACCTCCAGTGAGTGACCTTATCTCCCAAGGCATGCCATTAAATTTCTAACAGTTCTAATTACTAGAAAGCTTTACTTTATATTGAGCTGAAATGTGCCTCCCTGGAAGTCCTGTGAGTAGTGAGTGTTTTAGCTTCCCAGAATCATATTTATAACAAATAACACCCACACAATACCAATCTTAAACAGGGGTATACTGGGGGCAGCTGGAATAGGCTCAGCAGAGCAGATTGTTAAATGTTCAGTGTGAGCATTTATTCCTCAGGAAATTGACAAATGTGACAAATAAGGGCTTTTTATAGCTCGTTTATTTTTTTTGATGGGGCAATGAGGGTTAAATGACTTGCCCAGGGTAACACAGCTAGTAAGTGTCAAGTGTCTGAGGCTGTATTTGAACTCAGGTCCTCCTGAATCCAAGGCCAGTGCTTTATGTACTGCACCACCTAGCTGCCCCACTTGTTAATTTCAAGACAACAAAATGATGAAGAAAATGTTAATAACGTATATTAAACATAAACATCTGTACTACATACCTTTGTTTTTTCTTCCAGGGAGCCAGTTGTTAAACATTTACCAACATACCATTTGTATTCTTGTAGGTTTTGAGAAAAATAAAACAGACCATAACAGATTTTAAAACTATCCAAACAAAAACTATACAAAATAAATACATCCCCCTCCAAGACCCCTATAGAAAGGTTAATACTTCCTCACCAAAAAGGAAGAGGATTGATATTCTCAGAGTACATAATAAACAGATTAAAAAAACAAGTTGCAGCAATACTTCTGGAACAAACAGAAACCACTTCAAAGACAAATAGTAAAGGCTGACAATGTATATAAGTCACTAGGTTTGTTGAATGTTACCAAAACTAGTTTACTTCTAGATATAGCCTATGAAAAAGCTAAAAACAAGACTGGAATCCAAAGATCTTCCTTGGTTGATATTCTCATCAATTCAACCAACAATATATTAGCAAAGAAGCATCAAAATAAATGGATGGGTTGAAATTTGAAATAGTTGAAGTAGAGGGATTTGTGATAGTGATTCAAAACCAGATGTTGCTGTGAAAAAAATACTGAAAGATTAAACTTAATGACTTATTGATTAATGCAGATTATGTAAGGAAACCGCACCTACTGAATACCTAGAAAAACACTATCTCATGACAATTTATTATACCGAAGACTGTTGTTATCTTTTATAAATGATCAGATGGCAAATTTCCTAAAGGTATTCATGAAAATTCAATAAATAAATTATATTAGAACTAGCACATTATTGTATACAAAACTTTCCATAGTTACATAGATACAACATGGATATATTTAAGTTTTAGAACTTTTAAAATAGTTGTTGCCATAATTCAACCAATGTAAAGCTCACAAAATGTAAACACCTAAAAGAAGAAATCAAAATTGTGTGCAAACTCAATGAAGTATATATCATTATAACCAAAGATGCTTTTTCTGTAGAAAATGAGCTTAAAATCCTCTATCTTCATTCAATTAGAAAAAAATAATAATTTTATTTCCCTGTGGAATATTCCCTAGAATGTTAAATATAAGAGAACAATAGTAGGTAATGACTTGCCCTTAGTCTCCACACTCTACCTGAACTTCATTGTCTAAAAGATGAGGATAAACCAGGATGATAATAATAACAATACTATTAATTTAAGGTTTGCCAAGCACTTTACATACTTTTTTCATTGATCCTTCTTAGGGCATGGACTAGTTAACCTTTGTGAGAAAATAATGGGTTTTGGAATGGCCAGAGGCCACCCCACCCCCCAGAGGATAATATTGGGATTCATTAGATTGACTGTGTTAACTCACTTAAAGTTGACTTGATTGAAACCACACCTACCTGACAGCCTGGCCCTCAGGGGGTGTGTTCTCTGAACTCTGACCTCAGGCACCTTCTGCTCATGGACCACCCTCAAGTGCAGTGAACCTTCAATGCTAGCCAATTAGCTTGAAGCAGTGTGTAAGGTCCGCCTCTCATTGGGACCTGCAGGAAGCTTCACACAGGGAGAGAGACTTCCTTTTTTAGCCTAAGACTTGTAGGTGAAGGTGCCTTTTTCTCTCTTCTACCCTAGATCCTAGTGAGGCTTTCTTAACTCTCAGGGCAATGTGCTCTATCTTTACTAATGCCTAATATGCTTTAATAAATACTTAATGCCCCCAAACTGGTGCTAAACCTTCTAATTTATAAGTAGCAATATATTAGAAACCCCAGCTAATTTTTCCCAAACTTGGGACAGAAATAAGGTGACCACATATCGTTTTACTTGCCACACCTTTAAAGTCCTTTCTAAGTTTGAAACGTGAGGTAATAGGAAAATCACTAGGCTTATAGTCAGAAGATCTTGAATCTCATTTGTCCCCTTTACTGGCTGCATAATATAATTTCTCTAGGCTTCCATGACCTCATTTGTAAAATAAAGGCCTTGGTCTAGCTTAAAGTGATTAAATTCCCTTTCAGTTTTCATATGGTGTGATTATTTGAAAATTGTATCAGAGCCAAAGGAAGAGAGATTAGGGTAGAAATACAGTAGACTTGAAAATTATCTAAGTATAGAAAATAAGTAAAGGCAAGAGAAAAATTTCAACAGGAGAGGGAGAGAAGAAGAGGGGCCTCATGGATATATCTCTTGGTGAAAGACAAAGTGAGGTACTAATAAGTCAACCAATCAGTCCATCAACAATCATTTCTTTGGTGAGTACTTTATGTCAAACGCTATAGTAGGTAATTGTTTTAGGCACAAAGTCAAAAACAAAATACTCTCTGCCCTCAAAGAGTTTACATTCTATGTTGGGGGCAGGGAGGCCAGGAGCTTACATTCTAGTGGAAAATTTATGTATTAGGTCAAGGAAAAAAAAACTAGTAGGAAAGGAAGGGGGGCCAGCAAGGTGCCACAGTGGATAAAGCACCAGCCCTGGATTCAGGAGGACCTGAGTTCAAAACTGGCTTCAGACACTTGACACTTACTAGCTCTGTGACCTTTGGCAAGTCACTTAACCCTCATTGCCCTGCAAAACAAAACAAAAAAAGTAGGAAAAGAGACAAGAAAGGGTACTTCCGTAGAAGTCAATGCCATGGACTTTTTGGCAGTTTAGTAAAGCCTATGGTTTCCTTTTCAGAAAAAAAAATAGGTTTTAAATGCATAAAATACATTTGAAAGGATTACAAAGAAAACCAATCATATTAAAAAGAATATCAAATTTTTTCCCAACCAAATTCATGGATTCTTATTGATCTGTCCCTGGACTCTAGGCTAAGAACCCCTGCCATAGAAAATAATGACAAAGGGTAGTAGGTAGCAATAAACAAATCATGGCTAATAAAATAGATAAAGCCAATCTTTGGGAAAAAACAAATTATGATTTGCACAGGAAGCAACAAAGAACAGATTATTCAAAGAAAATAGAGATTAATGGAAGGAAGGAATTAGGATAGCAATTAGAATGGGTAGCAAAATATTTCCCCCATTCTTATGTTTCATCTTTAAAAAACTACCTTCTCAAGTAAGGCAAGGGTGGAACCGTAATTGTTAAAACACCTGACCCTGACACTTCCTGTCAGGAGGGCTCCTGGCGTCATTCTCTCCCAGACACAGTTCCAGGGCTCTTTCAGTTGACCTTGTAAACATACTCTTTCCCCCTTTGTGGTCCTTGTGGTTTCTGTGGTCTCTCTTTGATTAATGTGTTTGAAACCTTTTAAGTTCAGCTCTGTGGCTTTGACATCTAACTCCCAGAGGGTTCAGGTGCTGGTTTCCTGTTACTGGCTTGCTCCTGAGGAATAATTAGAGAAAGACTGCTTTAGAGCAAGGTCATCTTTGAAAATGCATAAAATAAGAATTCTATGGGTAGGGCATGTTTCTGAAATGAAATGAACAGGGTGGGGATTTGACCATGTGGTGATTTTCTCTATCTTGGTCTTTTTTAGTTTGGCATATCTAGATATAGATCACCCCCCCCATATGTATAGATACATATCTAGATATACATACATATATGTATGTATGTTAATGCACACATATATGTATATTAATGCATACATACTGGTGCATAATCATATATGCATATATTCACATATATCAATATACATATATTTTTACATATTTATATTTTAATGTAAGACATATATACATATACATATATATTTGTATATACATAAACATAGATATAGATCTCCATTCTGGAAATTGCATTCTTTGAATCATTTGCCATCTTTGCTCTTTGCATATTATATTCCATTCCTCATTTCTTTCAGTAGTTAGAGAAGACATTTATTGTTAGGAAAATACTGGAACCCAGGGTACAATGACATGTAGACTGTCATAATAAGAACCTAAGTCTAACACTTTTGGACAGATTTCATTGGCCCCATTGGCAAAGTATTTATAATAAAGAAAAAATAACTGAAAGACTATCTGTGCCTCTCCCTCCTTCATTGCACTGAGTATGGGAATCAATAATCCATTGAATAGCTATCGCCACATGAGATAACTGAAATTTTAGAATTGAAGAAATTTTACAATTTTTATATTTCAAATGTGAAATTTTCTCAGCTCTACCAAATTGCCAGCTATCTTATCCTTAGT
The DNA here is from genome assembly GCF_019393635.1 of Dromiciops gliroides. NCBI lineage: Eukaryota > Metazoa > Chordata > Mammalia > Microbiotheria > Microbiotheriidae > Dromiciops > Dromiciops gliroides. The sequence goes on from NC_057861.1 coordinate 442,140,800, forward strand.
TAAAAACTTAATCACAGAAAATTGGAAGAAGAGATGGGATTAAAGAACCATAGACTTGGGCATGTAGCCTGGTATCCTTCATGCATACAGCACACTTAAACCATGTAAGATAAATGGGAAAGATCCTTCTGCATTTCAGATAGATAAATTGACTGATAGATATAGATCTATATCTATAAAAATGGTGATTCTCCATATCTCATCTATATCTACATATCTATGTTGAGAGAGAGAGAGAGAGAAAGAGAGAGAGAGAGAGAGAGAGAGAGAGAGAGAGAGAGAGAGAGAGAGAAAGGAGACAAGACAAGATGAAAATGAGATATAGAGGACTCGTGTGTGTGTGTGTGTGTGTGTGTGTGTGTGTGTGTGTGATAGTTGAGTAGTGGGGATTACACCTTCGTTGAGGACTGAACCAATGGAAAGAGCACTAGCTCTGACTCAAGTCAAAGTATCTGTGTACAAATTATGCTTTGGAGACTTCTCTGTGTGACCTTGGACAAGTCATATAACCTCACTGAGCCTCCGTGTGCTCTTCTCTAAAAAGAGGATGTTGGATTAGAAGACCCCTGAGGTTCCTTCCAGCTCTGAATTTATGATTTGGTGATGATGATGAAAAGATCTTAAGTGAAATTTTGGAAGGAAGTCACATACTAGTTAAAGTTCAACAGGAAAGATGCTTCAGCTACACTAGTGAACCATGTAAAATGAGGGGCATTCCAAAGGGGACAAATGGGTTATGTGAGACCACCTCCTCCCATTAAGAAGATTACTTGGAAGCTAGTTATCGATAATAATTATATGTCATTATACACACACTGTATACACACTATGTATATATACATTCATATATTATCTATATGTATATCTCACTTCAAAATCTGCAAGGATCTCATGTGATCCTCCAATCAACCCTGCAAAATAGTTGTTCCTATTGTTCTCATGTTACAGAAGAAACTGAGACTAATAGAGGTGAAGCCACTTGCCAAGGGTCAGACAGCTAATAAGTGTCTGAAATAGTATTTGAACTGAGGATTTGCTAACACATCCATAATTCTATCCATTATTTCATCTAAAACCCCTACTGCTAATCAGAAGAAGCTAGTGAAAGACTTTAAAGGCTTCATGTCAAGAGGGGAATGGATTGAGGATAATGTGAAAGGTCTGATAGTTGCATCTCTAAAATTTTGTCACTTGAAACTTTACTTTCAGTCCTTTGAATTATATTTATAAAATGTTGAAAATCTGTATTTTTGCATTATTTTCAAGCATTGCCCCTTGAGCAAGTCTGAGAGGGATGCAGCATAATGTAGGGAACACTAGTTCTGGAGACAGAGCACCTGAGTTCCAATTCCAACAGTGATGCTTTCAACTTTGGGACAATGGGACAGTCACAATCTCCCTGGAACCTGGGTTCTTTACTTGAAAAACCAGAGGGTTAGAATAGATGACCCCTGAGGTCCCCGCCAGCTCTAAATTTATGATGCTAATGTAACAGAGTTTCCAGATGATCAGTTGTGCTAGCTCAATTCTTTGGGGAGGATGAAAAGGCCCTTTTACTGATAACTAAGCAGGAAAATCCTATAACTCTTTAGGTCTTTAAAATATGTCTCTTCTCTTCCCATCTGTAGATTGTGTCAGAACTATTCCAGTCTCTCCTGGGAGGGGGTAGGAGAAGAGGACTGGTGCCATTACCCTGACAGAACTTGGCAGCTAAAGCAGGGGTTTGGTTGGTCAAGTTGAGCCTGTGCCTTCAGCTCCCTGATTGTCTTCATGTTTCCTTCTCTGAAACAGGACCACTGAATAGCAATTCCAGGAAGGATATGTACAGTCTTGGAAGCAACCTTGTGAATTTGAGAGCTCTGTAGATGTTGTTTCCAACAGTTGGAACTAAACTGCCTGTTGGAAAGAGAAGTTTCTGCTCTTGAAGAAGTGCATCTTGGAGATGAAAATGAGCCCAATCCCTGGCCTGACTTGCCAGAAGACACGGACTTGAGGAAGACAGAGAAAAGTGAGGTGAATGGTAAAATACCTACTTAACAATCTCATTGACTATTCCATATTGTCATGCTTAAATCTCAACCTCCTAGAACAGTAGTTACTGCTCGCTACTAGTCTAAGGTTCCTTCAATACATGCTTATAATAGCTTTTTATGCTTAGCATTCTTCTATGTGGAATAAATATCTGCCTCATGTCCGATTTATATTATTTATCGAGTGCCTTTATTGCACACCCTTGGCAGGGAGGTGGGTGGGGAGAAACCTTATCTTTCCTAATTGAGTCCAAAGCTACACTCTGGATAATTCCTCCATGGCACACCCAAATGGAGGATAAAATGAACCAAAGAATGCAAGAATCTCACTCTTGCTAGGTGGTCAGCATCCCCCAATACTGAACCTTGTCTGTTCTGCTTGTAATAAGGCCTTAGCAGATAGGCCCCAGAGGGAAGGAGAGGGCCCAGTGTCCCAGCTTTCTGGGTCCAGTGCAGTTATAATTGATAGAATATAAGAAGGAAATCTTTCAGAATGAAAGGACCATCTCTAATTCAGTTCCTGTTATCAAAACCTCCCAGGCACATGTCTACATTATTGAAATATCTGGAGAATTCATTAATTCCTTGGAGAATTTAACTTTGTTCTTACTAGTCAATAAGGAAATTCTAAATAATTTAGGTAAAAAATGTACTTTCCCCCTAAATTACATACATAGTTCATGTAAGAAAAAAATCTTTTTGAACAGAGGAACTTAATTTCCCTAATCTTTCTTGCCCCAATAAATGAAACTGTTCTAATGTAAGCCACACCAATTAGTCCTGATTTCACTCTTCTCAATCCCAATTGTGTGAGTTAGGAAATATGCCTAAGACAAGTTTTTCTAAGGTGGATAATCTTTCAAATTGCATTTTGCCTACTTGAGCAAAAATGTAGGAATGCAAGTAGAGCCTATTAAAAAGAAAGAAAATCTTCTAAAAGAATACCAGAAAACATTTTTTGGGGTAAGACTATTTTGAATGAAACAACTAATCCCCCTTTCGGTTGTTACAGAATGAGCATTGAATAGGCCTTAAGAAACTTCGGTTCTCCTCTTAATTCTACTGCTAACTACACAGCTATATCACTTTGGGCAAGTCCTTCACTTCCCAGAGGCAGCCAAGTGAGACAGTAAATAGAGTCATGAACTTGGAGTCAAGAAGACCTGGACTCAAATCCTGACTCAGATACTTACTATGTGACTATGGACACTCAAATACTTAGCTATGTGACTATGAACACTCAATCTCTGTGAACCAGACTTTTCTGATCTATAAAATGGCGATCATAATAGCACCTACTTTGTAAGTCCTTAAAAAAAATAAAATAGCACATGAGAAGTACTTTGAAAATTATAAATGCTAGCTATTATTATTATAGACTTTAGTTGGATCAAATGATGACTGCCATTAGATACAAATCTGTGTGTGTATGTGTGTGTGTGTATAACATCATTCTATACATACTTCTATTTATAAGTTCTTTATAAGTTCTTTCTCTGGATGGAGATAGTATTTTCCTTCATTAGAATTAATATGGGGGGGCAGCTAGGTGGCACAGTGGATAAAGCACTGGCCTTGGATTCAGGAGGACCTGAGTTCAAATCCAGCCTCAGACACTTGACACTTACTAGCTGTGTGACCTTGGGCAAGTCACTTAACCCTCATTGCCCCATAAAAATTTAAGAAAAAAAATAATTAATATGGGGGGATAGCTAGGTGGCACAGTGGATAAAGCACTGGCCCTGAATTCAGGAGGACCTGAGTTCAAATCCGGACTCAGATACTTGACACTTACTAGCTGTGTGGCCCTGGGTGAGTCACTTAACCCTCATTGTCCCACAAAAAACATAATATGAACATAAATTCTGTAGTCTTTGAATAACTCATTTACAAGAAAAACTAATCCATCTTTATCCTTATTCTCTCTTTTTCTCATATTTGCACCAATATGAGGGAGGAGGGAGGAAGGAAGGAAGGGAGAAAATAAAATATACTTCAATCTATACTCTAAGTTCATCAGTTCTTTATCTGGAGGTGAATAGTATGTTTCATCATGAGTCCTTGGATTTGTGGTTGGTCATTGCATTGATTAGATTTGCTAAGCATTTCCAAGTTGTTTATCTTTATAATGTTGTTGCTATTATATAAATTGTTCTGGTTCTGCTCACTTCACTTTGCATCAATTCATACAAGTCTTCCCAGGTTGATCTCAAATAAATCCTTAAGTCAGTTCTAGCTAGCTCATTCAATATAAGGTGAAATAAGAAAAAAATAGTAAATGTCAGATTAATATTTATGGATAAACCCAATTTTGTAGAAGATATAGGGTTAGCATGGATTAGGAAATTTACATTTTATTTGTAACACATGTAGTACATTTTTAGAAGGAAGATCATTTCATAATACAATGGGAAACAGATGCAAAAGCACTTTAATTAGAAAATCCAGACAATTAAATACAAACCGCCTTCGCTATCTTTAAGGAATAGCTTATCCACATCTCCTTGGAGCTGAGTGGACACTAGAGACCCAAGACAGACATTATGTTCTCAGAATGGGGCTCAGCTTGCCTGCCCTGGGTAACTTCATCAAAGGACCATGCTGATGTCTAGCAAGTTTCTCCTGCTGATGAATTTAAGCAGTAAGATTTTTCTCCTTGTTCTAAATGAGGCCAAAGGGAGAAGTCAATCCTTGAGCTGTGCCCCAGGCACTTATTTCAATAAAAACATGTATGTAAATATATTCTAATGCTGGATGGAGACCACAGAGTTCTGGCCTATTGTCAGCTGGCTCTCAAAAATACCTCATTCGGGAACCCTTGACAGAAATCATATCTTATGACTGGTTTTCTGGCAAATGGAAACAATAAAAAAAGAGACTTGGAGCTTAGTAAGTAACAGTGATGACATTTAAGTAAATGCATTTATAGTCTATAATCTGGATGTTGGGTTAAAAGTGATGAAGAGGAAGTAATCTCATAGAAATTAGAAAAAGTATTTTTCTTTAGAAAAAAAAATTCTGGAGTCAGAATCAGGAAACCCAACACCTAGACCTTAGTCTCCTCACCTGTAAAATGAGGAAATTGGTCCAAAACAACCCTTTCAAGTCTTTATTTCTATTATGGTAAGGGTTTCTCTTTAGGGGATCAGTTGCATGAAATGGCCAGTACTAGTTGATCCTTTCCAATGCTAAAATTCTATAACTATGAAATTAGGTCATTTGGTTTATCTTTAGTGTAATAGACTATAACAGTTTGGCTAAATCTCTGTCCAAACAGTCAGCTTATTATCCACAGAGACATTTTGAATCCAGCCAAGTCTTCATTTTCTTTTTTAATCCCAATTCAAGATGACACCAAAGAGGTGTTGGTGGGGGTTAATAACTTGGAAAATTCTTGTCCTTTCCTTGGAAACTGCTATTGGCTTTAAATCCTACTACCTTTATAGGTTTGTTCCAAGCTCCAAGTTCAGAGTCTCTGTCCTGCTAACTATTAAATGTTAAATTAAAAGGCCATGATGTCACTAGTGCTGGAGGAGCAGGATAACACTGCTGTTGCAAGGTTCCTGCCTTATGAATATCCAGCGAGATGGATTGTACGTAACTCTACACAGGGGATAGGATTAGAGCATAGGAGAGGCAATACTGAGGAGTTTTATTTCAGGGTTTTATTGCATGGTAACAATAGGGCTGCCTTCAGCATTATTCTAATAGGTCTTGTTCAGTGATTGTTATCAAGTCCCATTTTTATTCTTCATGCTAGGAAAATATAGAAAATATTTGAAGCTGTTTATAAGATTACCCAAAGTTTTGATTTTCTAAATTGGTGACAACTAAGTATATACTTATATACTTTTAAATTTTATCTGCCAACACAGACCTCAGTCTTTTGACAGAAGAATCAGAATCTCGGAGTCGGAAGGAATCTCAAAGGCATAGAGTCCAACTCTGACTTGAAAAAGCATCACCTCTAAAACATGCATGTCTGATCCCATGCAACTTTGATTAATTATTCCTAGTTCTACTTTCTGGAGCCAAGGACACTCTCCTGTTCCTACAAAGTCTCCTCGTCTCCAGGCCAACATCTCTAGTTCCCACAGCTGGTCCTTATCTGGAAGTGTTTGGTGACTCAGTGGATACAGGGCAGGGCCTGGAGTCAGGAAGACCTGACTGCCCTGTGTATTTTCTTATTTTGTTATTTAACTTTCTTCTTAACTTTTTCTTAAATTATTATTTAACTTTTGTAATATTCATTAATTGTATGTCTTATCTCCCCAACAGAGAAGCATTGAGGGGGTAATGAAGAGAGAGTTAGAAAGTGAAAAGTAGACAGTAAAAAGACCAAGGAGCAATCAGTCAAGACTTCTAATGTTCTAAAGGAATAAATGGATATGAATCCTGTGGTCAGCAGTGGATTAACACTGAGCCTGGAGTTCAAATCCAGCCTCAAACATTTACTAGGTATATGACTCTGATGATGTCATTTAATCTCTGTTTGCCTCAGTTCCCTTAGCTATAAAAATGGGGATAATAATAGCATCTACCTCCTAGGGTTGTTGTGAGGATCAAATGGGATAATATTGGTAAAAGGCATTTTTTACAGTTCCTGGCACATAGTAGGTACTATATAAGTGTTTATTCCCTTTTCCCTGTATGTGGGCAAGCCACCAAGGGGTATTTTGAGATAAAGTTACCCAATCAAATATTTACACATGTGTGGGCTGGAATTGGAAGACCTCAGTATAAGCCTTTTTTCAGTACTTCTGCATATGTATAGATGGGAGTTATTTGGAGCCCAAATCTTTCTCAGCCTTTCCCTTTTACTGCTTCTCTAAGTTTCTCTCAGACTTCTACATTTGATTTATACAATGGATTTCCACCATAATTCATAACTACCTTAGCTCATGTTTAATCCTATCCCACAAGAAAACACTCTCTTTTCCATGCTCTGCCTGTCTCAGAAAGTGCAACATTTTTATTTATAAATTCAAGTATACTCATTGAAAGAAATAACTAAAAACAAGACTATTAAAACTTAACTTAGACCAACATCTCACATCTTATACCAAGATAAGCTCCAAATAGATACATGACCTAGATATAAGGTTACATTATAAACAAATGAGAGAAACATGGGAAAACTGCCTATCAGATCTATGGATAAGAGAAAAGTTTATGACCAAATAGATATAGAGATCACAGAAGATAAAATAAATAGCTTTTATGACATAAAACTAAAAGTTTTTATAAAGAAAAATCCAATAAAGCTAAGACTAAACAGTAAACTGAATGGAAGGAGGATTCCTTGCAGCAAGTTTCTATGATAAAAGTATCATTTACAAGATAAATAAGAAACTAATTTCAGACTAATTCTTATTCATAAGAATAAAATCTATTCTCCAATTGATAAGTGATCTAAGGTCATTAACAGGCAGTTCTCTAAGGAAGAAATTCAGCTTCTCTATAGACACTTGAAAAGAAAATGCTCCAGATCATAAATAACTAGAGAAATATTAATGAAAGCAATTCTGAGCATCAGATTGACAAAAATCACCCAAAAAAGAAAGTCACAGTGTTGAAGGGACTGTTAGAAAATGAGCACCTTGATCCATTTTTGGTGGCACTAACCATTCTGGAAAATAATTTGGAAAATATTTTATGTACAAAATTATTTATGGCAGCTCAATTTTAGTGGTGGCTAAATAGTAGAGATTAAGGACAAACCCATCAATTGAGGAATAGCTGAACAAATTGTGTATGAATGTAATAGAACACTATTTTATTATAATAAGTGAGGAAAAAAAATGTTATCCAAGAAACATGTACTTATATAAATTGATACTGAGTGAAGTGAGTAAAACCAGAACAATTTATTTCCAAAAAATGGTAAAATAACAAAACAATAATAACCACCTAGAAAGCTATAAGAGCTCTGCTCAATACAATGACCACCTCTGATTCCAGAGGACCAATGATAAAGTATGCTATCCACCTCCTGACAGAGGGGATGGACTCTGGGTGCAAAATAACACACTGCACACAATCAATGAGGGAATTTATTTTGTTTGTGTATGTATATTTGCTGCAAGAATTTTATTTTGTTTTTCTTTTATAATGAGGTAGGAAGGTAGAAGCAAAGGAAAATAGATTTTGGTTCATTAAAAAATAAAATATGATATAAAAACCCTGATGTGGTACAACCTATGTCTAAAATGTTACTTTATTTGAGAGAATGAGAGAGATTGAGAGTAATGGTCCTGAGAATGAGTGGGAACTCAAAAACTACTTAGCTTCTTACAATACTATAAAGGAAGAAAAAAATATATTAAATTTTGAATTCACAGCACTGCAAAGTATGAGGTTACCAATAGCTATACTTCAAAGAAAACCTTTAACTCTTAATTTGCAAGCAAAAAAAGGTTAACATCAGCCATACTCAATCAAGTGCTTCTTCTCATTAGGACAGGAGTTTCCCAAAACAGGAGTTATATTTGTATTTTCCGTATACAGGAAGTGCTAATGCTTGGGCTTAATTCATCCTAGTTTTATTCTTACAGATAGAATTCCATACATTTCCATATCTCATTGCCACCCCACCCCCAGCCATGTGATGGACCATCACTACAGTCAAAATAAAGCATAAGCTATTGAAAAGATTCAGGACAATATCTCTTCGTGGTTCTTGGGGGCTATAGGAGCAGAAAATTAGTTTGAGCAGGTTTTGGTTTTTTTTAACCAAGCTGGAAAAGTTTTGAATATCAACTAAAAATGGCCAACCATGCATGATAAAGCCTAGCTAAGTCTGGAAAGACTCATAACCAAAAGTTTAATGCAGAGTAATGACAGGTTTATCCATAGAAACTTATGAGACTATTGATTCAGAAGACAGTATTATTAAGCTGGTAAAGGGGAATGGTCTAAATATGGTTTAACTAGATTTGAGTAAAACATTTGTTAAAGATCCCATTCTTTTCTTATGGAAATGGGTGGAGAGACACGGGCCAAATGATGACACAATCAGATGAATTCAGGGCTAGTTAAATGACCAGATGCAAAGAGCAGTCATCAGCGTTCCATGTCAGCATGAAGAATATCACCAGTGAAAGGCCCCCATGGTTCAGTTTCACCATGAGCTGTTTTTATCACTGATTTCATTGAGGTATAGAGAGTATGATTATTCCATTTGTAAATGACACATTAGGGAGAAAGGATACTCTGTACACTGGGTGACGGTCAGGATCCACAAAGTTCTTGACAGGCAGAATCTACTAAGATAAAATTTAAAGGGATTAAATGTTAAGTCAAACAATGCACTTCGAAATAAATTTATCTTCACAGGTATTATATGGGATGATTTACTACAAATTAGCTTTAAAAGACCTGGAAGTTTTAGAGGAGGGCTGCAAGTTCAATGTGAGTCACCAGTCTGATGTCAGTCATAAATGCAAACTTGTTGTTAAATTGAGCAGCAAGGTTTCTAGGAATAAGGTTCCTTCTTGTAATCTGCCTTGTTCCAACTACATCTGCAGTATAGTCTTCAGTTCTGGGTGCAATGGTTTAGGTAGAAGATGATAAGTTTGAAAGTTTTCTTAACAATATCAGAATAGTGAAAGGCTTTGAGTCCATACTATATGAGGATCAGTTTAAGGAATGGGGGGTGTTTGTCCTGAAAAGAGAAGACTCAGTGGGGATGTGATAGCTGTGCTGAATTATTTAAAAAGCTGTAATTTAGAAGCAGGATTTCACTTATTTACTTTGTCTCCAGAGGACAAAACTAGGAACCATGAGTGGAAGATGCAAAGAGGTGAATTTTTGCTTGATGTTAGGGAAAAAAATTTCCTAACATTTGCAGCAATCCAAAAATGGCTGCCCTAGGAGGTCTTTAAACATTGTTTTTAGGTTCATTAGAGTGAACTTTTTAAAGTATGGTCTGTATGAGACAGCTTCTAAGGTTTCTTCTAACCCTAAAACTCTACAATTCTGTTATTCCATGTTTTTTAGGAAATTAGATCTCATTGGTGGAAGGAGCAATCAACCATTTTGTTAAGAAAAAGTACTTGTGTTGTACTGAGGCACATGAGTAATGGGCGACATTCGTATTGCACTGTAGGGTTTACAAAAGGTTTTAGCCTATTATATAATTTGATCCTTGTTCATAATGCATTTATGCACATTATCAATATGAATGTCTAATGTTTATCTAATTTAGAATTTTATATGATACTTTATTTTGATGCTTAGAAAAAAGACAAAGAACGACAGAAAGAGGGGGAAGGAATAAAGGAAGGAAGGAAGGAAGGAAGGAAGGAAGGAAGGAAGGAAGGAAGGAAGGAAGGAAGGAAGGAAGGAAGGAAGGAAGGAAGAAAAAACCTAGAGAGACAAAAACAGGGGAAGGAGGGAGAAAGAGAGGGAAGAGGAGAGAGGCAGAGAGAAAGGGGGGGATGGATGGAGGAGAAATCCTCCCACAGATATAACCAGAAGCAGATAACTTTACAATGAATATTGTAATCTGGGTTGGTTTATTATACCAAAGATAATAATCTGTCTTCATGGGTGAGATTTATTTTATTGGATCATGAAAGCCACACTTGAGGGTTACAGTTGTTCTCACTTGGTTACGGTTTCTGAATTCAGTACAGTCATGGAACCCTAGGAACTCCATTTAAGGCTCGGAGTGTAATTGCTAAACGTCAAACTAGGTAAAGTCTATCTGGCACAGAGAACTTTGGTGGTTTGAACATTCAACTCTGATTATTTAATATGTGACTTCATTGAGTACTTTAAGAAAATGCTATTTAGGAAACAGTAGATGATACTGATTTTTTTTTTCTTCCATAAGGAGCAAGCTAGAGTCTCCTCTTCTCTTTCTCTCAGAAGTGGTGTCTTGACTGAATTATATTTTTCTACAGGGAAAAGAGAAGCTTGAAAGACTTTTCACTGTACTCTACACCAAATGAAGTGGAGAGTGGAATGATTATTGGCTGCATTTGTGCACTGGAGAGAAGCCGAATGGGCAACCAAAGTCAGGTGCCCTGTTTCTCTTCAGATGTAATACCTTGGGGGTTTGAATTCTCAGAGGATTGCTCCCAATTCCCTTGGGCTTTGTCCATATAGATGCCTGAAGTACAGGACTTTGCAGAAACATTTTTGGTAGTTCTAGAACATCTAATAATATTAGCAATGATAGCTGATGACTGGAGTTTTCATTTCAATTGCTACAGTTGATTCTGTGGAGATGTTCCCACTGACCTGTGCTTCCTTAGACTATATTCTGGATTTAGCCACCATTCCCCTGAAACCTCTTCATCCTGGAAGATCATGTCAGCCCTGGAATTCACAACTCATAAATACCCTTTATTCCTAAAGTCCCTCTCTCTGATTGGATGGCTCCTCCAAGAATCTCGATTTAAGGAGTGTGCACAGACTAGCCATCTCTTTATTTCTCTCCAGGCTGCATTTATTACTTCTCTATCATGTCTCCAACCTCTCCCCGACCACTTCAGCTTCCTTCTATCTTTCTCCATTAAGATGTAAGTTCTTTGAGGGCAAAGACTATCTTTTTATTTTATTTGAATTCTCAGCATTTAGCATAGTGGCCCACACATAGTAAATGCTGAATAAATGCTTGTTGACTGAGTGACTGACTGACAACAGTCTGAATACTACCTGTCAACAATCCTGTAGGAGTCACTTTATGGATCAGATAAAGTGTTGACCCTTTCTCTGGAAAAAAGAAATATGATTCACAGAATGTGGCAAACTGTCTCAAACTAATTCTTTTTCCCCCCACAACTTCATTAAAATTTTTTTTGTTATTCTTAATTTGATAAAAATTAACAAATATAAACACTTCCATATACAATGAACAGTAAAAGAGGACTGCTTGAATTTCTATTCCATACAGCTTGGTTTTTCCTTTCCAGTTCAAATATCATAAATTCAACACATTAGTTAAAAAGATGTCTTGCTGATCCCTGTCTCTCACCTTCCTCCCTTAAAAGACCTCCCTTGTATACCAACTCCTCAGAGATTCCTGATGAAGAGATGCTTCCACTCTTCACTTCAGAGTAGACACATATATCCTTTTACTGCTTCTTATCTACCAGGAGGACACCTTTAATGGCCTGCTGAGACAGGACTCTGTGGTTACAATAAAGGGGCATTCCCTGGTCCTCAGGCCTCTCCTGCTGGATTCAAGATGTAAGGATGGCACTGATAGATACTCTTCTCCTCACTGGGTTGTATATTATTAACAAAACTCAGTAGCTTCTGGATTGATAACAATTGATAGCAAGTGGTGTTATCTCTTCTCGCAATTTAAATATTGGGTTGTCAGGCATTGGTGATAGATGAGCTGTAGAGGGGAATAGGAAGCTCTTCTGAATGTCCCTCAAATCATACCCATAAGGTCAATTCTAAGTAAAGTTAAGTATTCGGAAAATTCTAGCCACTGGTCAAGGAAAAAAAGGTAATAAACCTTACCTATAATATCTAACTGATACAGATTAATTTCATTTCCAGAGTAAAGGGGGAAAAAAGGGAAACTGTGGGCTTGGGAATCAGGAAAACCTAAGTTCAAATCTGGCCTCAGACATGTACAATTAGTATGGCTTGGGCTAGTCACAACTTCTTTCTACTTTAGTTCCCTCAACTGCAACACAAAGTTAATAATAGTACCTACCTCACAGAGTTCTTGTGAGAATCAAATGAGGCAATATTTGTAAAATGCTTAGCATAGTGTCTACTATATAGCAAGTACTTATAAATGTTTGTTTTCTTCCCTCCCTTCCCTTATGTTAAAGTCTTTGCAATCAGACAAGCAGCTCTTTCTCATTAAGCAATGTACTTAAAAGTGAGATTGTTAAATCTCTACAAATGTTCACATTTCAAAGACAACTGTTATACATCACGTGTGTAATTGGTACTTAAAGTCTTTGCAATATGTATCCACTTTGACAGCATTGTTTTCTTGGGGTTTTTTAATCTTCCTTTGTAAGGGGTCTCAGCTTCATTTTATAGTGTGTATTCTAGGAAAGGAATACTTAGTCCAGAAGTTTAAGCTTCACTACAGACAGATGGTGATTTGACAGGGCCTGGGGATGAAAGGAGGAAAAAGTCCAGCTCTTCTAATAAATTGTCAAAGGAACAAATAAATAACTCTGATCAGCTTCCTTTTATCTTACCAGTCCTAATTTTAAAACTTATTAGACAAAGGGTTTAAGGTGTTTGCCCCCTCCCCTCCTCAAAAACAATAAAAATCTTTTATCGTGCCTATGGTCAGAGAAGCACTTTCCAGTGGTTTCCTCTTTGAGATCTGTTTAAATGTCCATTACTTTAAAAATATATTTAATAAATATTAATCTCAATATCAGAGTCCTTAAAATGGGCCTTAACTCAAGGGGAAAAAGAAAGAAAATTTTGCCTACAGCATAATGATACTATTGATTATTTTTAATGAATCTAAATTTCTTATGCCTTTTATCCATGTAAAGTTTTGGCAACTCTGCTGAGGAAGTATTTTGCCAAGCTGCCTTAGCTCCTTTGAAATCACCAACTGCATTGATCTCTCAAATGCAATCGTTTCCAAATATACAATTAAAGAAAGAACAAGAGAATAAGTTTCTCAACTCTGCTTGGAGAGGAATTAATCATCTCCCTGATAGCTTAGTATGTCCATGGTAATGGGCTACTCTTTTCTTTTTGGTCATTTTGCTGACCTGGAGTTCAGTGATCTACATCAGAGTTGTTAAAGTCAAACAGAAAGGAAGACCATTAAATCATACATAGGGATGACTATGGGCCACATATTGATTTAGAAAAACACAAAATAATAATAGTAACAGTAATTATAATAACAATAACATTTATATAACCTCTACTATATGCCAGACACTGTGCTAAGTGCTTTACAAATATTATCTAATTTGATCATCATAACAATCCAGGAAGGTGAATCCTATTATTATCCCCTTTTTCCAGAAGAGGAAACAAACTGAGGCAAGCAGAGGTTAAATGATTTGCTTAGGGTCATATAGCTAGTAAGTGGTTGGAGCTGGAGTTGAATTCAGGTCTTCCTGACTACAGGCTTTATCTGCTGGGCCATCTAGTTGTCCTAATATTTATGCTTTGTTTTATTTTTATTTATTTTATTAAAGATGTACCAATTCCATTTTAAACTGGTTCAGGAATGTTGCCACCACAGTGCAGCCCAGGGCATATTCGACATTGCTCTATGGTCAAAAATTGGTATCACATGGCATTACCACACCTCTTAGAAAAACCATTATCTATGGGTGCATCATCACCATATGAACAAAGTCCTTGTCAAGCTACCAAATAAAGTCCTTTTTTGTCCTCTCTATTCTGACAATTGATAATAGCCCATTCAGAGAGAGAAATCAGCAGATACTGGTTGATTGATTAATTGATCAATTGATTGATATCAAAGAGGGAGACACTTGCTCACATCTCAATGCTTTGAGCAGTTTTGATCCTATAAATAGGAAACCCTCTCTCTAGCCTCAAAGGATGCACTTACAACTATTCACAGGATTGTTTAAATAATGCTAATGTGGGAAGTTAAAGTGATTTTCCAATTGCCAAAGCTGCTGTTGCTGAAGAAGGGAAAAAAATACTACCACTGAATTGAGAGAGAGAGAGAGAGAGAGAGAGAGAGAGAGAGAGAGAGAGAGAGAGAGAGAGAGAGAGAGAGAGAGAGGAGGCAGGGAGAGAGGAAGCATGGAAGGAAGGAAGGAAGAGAAAGAAAGAAAGAAAGAAAGAAAGAAAGAAAGAAAGAAAGAAAGAAAGAAAGAAAGAAAGAAAGAAAGAAAGAAAGAAAGAAAGAGAAATCCCTCTATCACTGTAACTTTTTAGTCTGTGAAATGAGGAGGTTATCACCTCCCCTGTGACTTTTGAACATCTGAGTTTCCGTTCCTGATTTGTGATTTTTTAGGATTAGTTTTACTTTGTCAATATTGTGCAGGCCATATATGTGAATGTGTGATTGTAATAAAGCTTAAAGAACCCAAATGAAACATTTGCTTCTTTCTTACATTACATTTGAAATAAAGCTTTACAAAATAGATACTTCAATGATGATTATATCTCATTACCAGTGGGAAACTACAAGACAATCCTTCTCTTGTTAACTCTCAATGGCTTCTTTCCAGATGAAAAAAGGTATTGTAAAAGTCTATGGGGCCCACCTTCTATTTTTTTTTTTACTAAGTGTTGTTTTGGGGATATCAGGAAGAATGACTCTTGATATGTCCTGAATTCTGAAAAAGCCTGTCCTCTGTCCTATAGCCACATATAGACCTCAGATTATTTGTGTGCTTGCCTGGTGTTCAATCTCACAGTGAGAGGCGTGCAAAATATGTTCACCCTTGCCCAGATGGGGAGGACTGAATACAAACCCCTTCTGTTGAATGGAAAGAAGTATATCGCATAGTCTGTCAGCAGCATACCCTGGTCACCACAATAATAAGCAATCCTGACTGTGCTGGAGTCAGAGAGCTGGCCCCTGACAGCACTGCAGGCACACCACTCCAGATCAGCTCTTATTTCCAATTTGTTGAGGAAGCAGAAAACCTCCAGATGTGCTCTTAAGAGAAGCTGTAACAGAGAGTTTGGTTGAAATCTCTGAGTTAGGTGGCTCTATTATTATGATTAGCTGCTAGAATAAGAGGATAAATCTCTGGACAGTGCAAATGAAGGTTTTGCATCACTGCCCAGGATGACAATGGCTCAGCTGGGCAAGATGGACAATGCAAAATGGCCCATGAAGAATTGAACAGAAGCCTCTGTATAAAGGCCCAGGTAGTACAATAATCTGGATCAGCTCCCTGGAATGTAACGCAGATAGGATCTCATTAAGGCTTGGGAAGAGTCATTTTTCTGATTCTATTTTCTATCCCTACCCATACCAGTAATGGGCCTGAGTGTACAAAGGAATATAGGAAGTACTTGTGGGTAGCACTGTTTGCTTTAGTCACAGATTGGGGAGGGGGATCTTTCCCTTTTCTTATCTGCCTTCCATTATTCTGTCCTCTGTTTGTGGAGGGAACAGAGAAGACAAACCAAAATAGATGTTCTCTGATGTCTTGCTATTGAAATCTTTATTCTCTTATTTCCTTCTTTTAAAAATAATTTCTCCTTCCTCCCTTATTCTTCAATTCCAATTATGGCATGCCCATTACAGTAGTGTGCAGATAACTGGGAAAGAGTAAAATAATTAAATTTATTGACTAATATACTTTATAACTTTAAAATCTTAAAAAAACTTTTATATGCATATGTTTTTGTTGCAATAAGTTATTTTTGCATGCTTTGACAGGAAATTTACAAGCTTTTGACACATATTCTTTAATTCATCATGAAACCACATACCACATTGACTGTTGAGCTGATCTTTGTTTAATTGACAATGTATCCAAATAGAACCTTGATTATAACCAATAGGTTTCCAAAGGGGTTTAAACGAGAGAAATGCCCAGGCTAGTTTCTCCCTATCTCTTAGGTAAATTCCTTAACCTTTTGTGATGTGTAGCATGGTTGTGTTGTAATATTCCATGTGCATTTGGGAATTTCCATAATTCCAGAAAAATTCTGCTCCTCAGTAATCCTCAGCTTATCAGTACACTTACCAGAATTCAGTATACCATCAGTGGTGGGAAGTAGTGTCCAGGCCCACTGGAAGTAAAACAACAACAACAAATTCTTTTGGGGAGTGTATTGCCATCTAATAAATATGCCCAGAACTTATAGGATCACTTGGACTTCTTGCCACAATAATCTTTATATAGCTTTGAATTAAAAAGTGAGTTTTATCAATAAAATTACTTTCCCCAATATTCATTCCTCTAATTTCTGTATAGTTTTGCTGATGATAGGTTTTCCCACCTTCATAGCAACATAGCAGCTGTTATTTTTAAACTGGTCTTCTTACTGTTCTTCCAACCATAAGAAGATTTTAATTCACTGTAGGGAGCCCATTAACATCCCCTCCAGCCTCTAGACCACTCTAATGGTCTTTTCTTGTTTTCTAAGTAATTGTCTATTTTTCAGCAAGTCAATTAGTTTTGGGTTTTTTTTTTCATATTTTTCCACACTTGCCTTTGCACTTTGGGGTGACATCTTATTTCATTGGGGATTTTTATTATCCATGAAAACTTGATTTTATTACATCAACAACCACTGGCTATAATATCTTTAAAAATCACTGAGATATACTCTTTAAAAGCTACATTTTACATGTTTTCTTGGAGTCGTATTCATTTTCAAAACCCATAGAATAAAGAACACAACAAAAGAAAGCAATGAAACATGTGTATAGCATGTAATCTAATACTAAACTAACAGAGGGCTAACTACAAATGGGGAAACTAACTCAATCCAACCCCATCTGGTCAAAGTCAGCTTAGCATTAAGAGAAGCACAAACCCATCACTAACTATTGCTATCAAAAAATGAAACTATATTAAAGTTATTGCACATCTCAATTAATTATACATCACTGTACATACCAGGCACTGGGGATTCAAACTCCAAAATTGGGGCAGCTAGGTGGTGCAGTAGATAGAGTATCAGCCCTGGATTCAGGAGGACCTGAGTTCAAATCCAGCCTCAGACACTTGACACTTACTATCTGTGTGACCCTGGGCCCTGCAAAAAAAAAAGAAAAGAAAAGAAAAGCTCAAAAATTAAATAGTTCATGCCATCAAGGAGGCTACATTCTACTGAAAGGAAACAACATACATCCTGATAAGTGAATTGTATACATATATGTACATGTATGTATACTATATGTATCCATCCATATATATATATATATGAATTAATATATTGTATTTATAACACAAAATAATTTTGCCAGTAAGAAAATACCAATGATTGAGAAAATCAAGAAATCAAGATGAGCCTCATAGACCATGACTATAAGTCAAGAAGGGAGCTAGGGATTACAAGAAGCAGAGGTGGAGAGGGAAGGTATTCACGAAAAAAATAGAGTTGGAATATCATGTTTTAAAAACAACAAGGAAGTCAATTTGGCTACAAAATAGAGGTTACAATGGGAATTGATATGTACTAAGTCTGGAAAGATAGGTTAAAGTCAAATTGCAAAGAATTTTAAATTCCAAACAGAGGTATTTTTATTTGGTCCCAAGAGTCAGTAAAGAGCTACTAGAGTTTACTGAGTAGGGGAATGACATGCTCAGACCAAGTCACCTTGACAGTTATGTGGAAGATAGATTGTAGAGGGGAAGAGACTTGAGGCAAGGAGAGCAATTGGAAGGCTATCATAGGTTTAGTGACAGGTGGTGAGGGGCAAAACTAGAGTGGTAGTCATGCAAATAGATTGAAAAGAATGCATGTGAGAGGTTTTATGGAGATAAAGCAAAAAGCCGGGGGGGGGGGGGTTGCTCCTAGATTGTGCACTCAGGTGACTAAAAGAAGCCTGGTGGCTGTGACTAAAACATAGAAGTTTGGGGGGAAAGTGGGTTGTGGGGGGAAGAGTTTTAGGGTTTTCTTTTCTTCTTATTCTTTTATTTTTAACAAACCAATTTTGAGATGCCTACGATACATCCATATCCAAGTGGAGCTGGGAAATGGGTGATGTAAGATTGGAGCTTGAAAGATATGAGAACTGGTCAGGTAGATTTGGGGGTAACTTGCATAGTGTGATAAAATTTGTAATAAAAATTAAATCTATGGGAGCTGCTGAGATCATTGAGAGATAATATGTAGAGAGAAGAAAAGGAGGAATAAGACAGAACCCTGAAGGTACCTCCATGCATAGGGAATACGACATGGATTATGATATAGGAAAGTAGACTGTAGAGTAATCAGACTGGCAGGAGGAAAACAAGGAGAAAGTTAGTTAGAAATACACACAGAGAAGAGAGTATCCCCACAAGGAAGAGGTGATCATCAGAATAAAATGCTACACAAAAGTAGAGAAGAATAATGACTAAGAAAAAAACCACTGTGTTTATCAATTAAAAAACAATCAATGTTGCTGACTGAGAGGAGCAGAACCAGGAGAACATTGTACACATTAACAGCAACATTGCGTGATGAACAATGGTGATAGACTCTTCTCAGCAGTGCAACGATCCAAAACAGTTTCAAAGTACTCATGATAGAAAATGTTCTCAACATCCAGAAAAAAAGAACTATGAATTATGAATGCAGATTGAACCATACTGTTTCTACTTTTGGACTATTTTTCCTTCTTTTTTGAGTTTTTTCCCTTGTGCTCTGATTCTTCTTTCACAAGATGACTAATGTAGAAATATGTTTAATGTGATTGTACATATACAACCTATATCAGACTGCCTTCCATCTTGGGGAGGAGGGAAGGAAGTTAGGGTAGGAGAAAAAAAATTGGAACTAAAAATACTATGAAAACAAATGTTGAAAACTATCCTTATATATAACTGGAAAATAATAAAATACTCTAAATTTTTTTAAAAGAAATAAAAAACAATCAATGTTGATCTTGGGAAGAGAAATTCCAGTAAAGTAGTGGGATCACAAGGCCTAGAGAAGTGAATAAGAGGTGAGAAAAGTGTAGGCAAATGGGGAGCTAGGTGATGTAATGGATAGAGCACTATGTCAATCTACTCAAGCATCTTTGCCAAGAAAATGCCATGGACATTAGTCTATGAGGTCATGCAGAGTCAGACATGACTGAATGACTAAACAACAACAGCACAGTTAGCTTTTTCTATTATTCTGATTGGGAAAGGGATGAGAGACAAAGGCTTGAGGGAATGGTATGGTCAAGTGAAGATTTTTGTTTAAGGATTGGAATGATCCAGGCATAATTCTATATAACAGGAAAATACCCAGTGATGTAGTGAGATTAAAAGTTAAGGAGAGAGAAGGAATATTTAAGGAGATGAACTGTTAGAAGAAACTAGAGAGGATGGCATCAAAGAGATATGTTAACGGTTGGATTGGTCTTGATAGAAAAAAGAGCTACTTCTTTTTTTGAGGTTGGCAAAGGAAGAGAAGAAAGTTGATATTGATGAAATATGAGGTGTAGAATTGGGGAGGAGTGGGAGTTTGATAGGCATGGTCTCAATTTTCCAGTAAATTATGATATATAGGTCCTCTGCTCAGGGGAAGCAGATAGAGAGGCTTGCAGATTGAAGAAAAAGTCTAGAATAGCTGTTTTGGTTTGGTTTGGTTTGGTTTGGTTTGGTTTGGTTTGGTTTGGTTTTGTGGGGCAATGGGGGTTAAGTGACTTGCCCAGGGTCACACAGCTGTAAATGTCAAGTGTCTGAGGCCAGATTTGAACTCAGGTACTCCTGAACCCAGGGCTGGTGCTTTATCCACTGCACCACCTAGCCGGCTCCAGAATAGATGTTTTGAGCAATTATAAGAATAGAAAAGGATTGGTTCAATTAATCTTAAATTACAAATTTGTAATTAATCCAATCAACCAGACCGTTGTATGTCATTTTCTAGCAATGTTTTTTGTTTTGTTTTGTTTTGTTTTGTTTTGGTGAGGCAATTGGGGTTAAGTGACTTGCCCAGGGTCACACATCTAGTAAGTGTCAAATGTCTGAGGCCAGATTTGAACTCAGGTCTTCCTGAATCCAGGGCCAGTGCTCTATCCACTGTGCCACCTAGCTGCCCCTCTAGCAATGTTTAGCAATACTTGACTAAAAGTGGATAGTGGTAGTAATCTAGTTATGAGGTTTGGAAAAGGATAAATGGTGATAGAAAAATAGGGCAACGGGATTCATTATAAAGTATAAAATTGAACTGATTAACTCTAAGGATAAAAGTTTAAAGTAAAGACTATGAGAACATTACAAGGCTGGTAACAGTATATTGTAAGAACAGAGAATAGATTTTGAGAGGGGAGATATAGGGAGAGCTGGAAAGACAGGGGATTATGGTAAAATAAGAGAAATTTCAGCGTTATTGATGGAGGTGGAACTCTTATGAGAGATGATCAAAGATATAACCGTCAGTTTGGTTGAAGTAGAAAAATAGAAGGAAAGGAAGGTGATAAGCTGGGAATCAAAATATATTTGAGAGGACTTAAACATGACAATTAAAGCCACCAAATAGAAAGATAGGGATCAAGGGGGAGAGGAAGACCAGAAAGTAAGTACTTAACTAATTGAGAAATGAGGGAGAATGACATGGGGACTGGCAGTTGACTGGCACCAGGATCAGGATGGAATGATCCATCTAGATAGCATGAACCTCAAAGAAGAAGACTAGGCTAGGGAGTGATGGTGGTAGGGGGACTAACTAGAAGCTGTTCTGAAGAGCATGGAACATACTTCTTCCTGTTTTTGGCCTAGTAAGTCAGAGGGCATGAAAGAAAGTATATGTAGTACTGGAAATAATGGCAAGGGATACAGGAGATAATGGCCAGGATGTCTTCTGGAGGGAGACAGGTTTCTATGACAAAGTGAGATGTTGTTTGTCTTTTGTTTTCAAAGAGGACCGATGACATTATGAATTAATGTCTTTACTTGCATGTGAATTGAAGTGAGGCAGAGTTATACAAAGTCATCAGCCTCACTCTCTCTTCCAGAGTCACTGAAGTCCAGTGACAAGACAAAAGTCAAGATGACTGGTGATGGCCCAAGATACAGTGAGTGACCTTAGTGTTTTCAATGTCTGACCAAGCTTTAAGCACCCCACATCACCTTCTTCAACCTCCTTCATGGTTACTGGAACAAATGGTTCTCATTCATCCATTCTGCTGGAGAAAGTCTTCCCCTAATTCAACAACAGGCTTGAGACCTGTCAGTTACCCTCAACCTGATTTAGCTGGTCTGTCCAGTTGGTTTTACCAGGTTGTAGCTTCTATGCATGCTACAGTTTCTTGGGGCCACAGGTGGGAATTGAGGGAGAGGTGGACATCAAAGGTAGATGAACAGCTCTGAAAAGAGCTTAACAAGCCCTCACACCAGAGGTGCTGGTCCTCCCAGAACACCAGGTATAGATCTGGGGTGGGTGGATATGAGAGAGAGGCTATGATAGCTGGAGAAAGAAGTTTGCACTTAGGAAGCCCACAACTGACTCACAGAGATTCTGAAAAGAGGATACACTTTGCTAGCTACTGAATATTCTTATTTACTTTCATAGTCATCATGTCTTTTCCAGTAGTAACAGTACTTACTCCTTCTCTGAGCAAAAGATGGAAAGGGGAGAAAAGATTCTGGTCTGGGCATGGTGACCAGGTAGCCTCCTTTTTACAAACAGAGGTAGGATGTCAGATGGCAAAGAGCCTAAGGATAGTCCTTGGTACTGGTCTGGGACTGATAGCTGTATGGCCTGGTGGTGATGGGTAGGGATAAGAGGCCAGATGAAATTAAGCTCATTTCTGAGCTTCATTCTTTGTTCTGTTTCTGTGTTGCCATTAGCTATAATATTTTCTTCTAATTTCAACAACAAACTACATCTAAATATTTCACTCTGGTGAGGTTATTCCCTTTGAGAATTTCCATTTAGTGAGATGGTCTCTAACTATTTCCTGGCTCTAAGTGTACTTCTTGTTCCCTCAGCTGACAATTGGATCATAGCCATTTGTTTCACCTAGAGAAGGTATAGAAGTACCAAGAAATTCCAATCAACCATGAAAATCTCACAATAATGCAATGAATCATTTTAGCTTTGCATGGATTCCTATAAATCAATTTGACAGAAAGAATGATTGTGTTTTCTAAACAAAAATATTTTATCACCAAAATGATCAGAGAATTCACATCATTCCTCTGGGATTTTCATAAGCACATGAAGAGTTAATGTCTCTAATACAGAGCCTGGTCCTTTGCAAACAGTCATTTAGACTGGAAAATCTCAGACTTTTCCCTGAGTCCACAGTCTCTATCCTAGCGCTGATGGTCACCATTTTGCTAAAGGTACCCAGGAGATCAAGAGAGTTACTGCTTTTGGGTGCCTTTTACCTTGTTCCAGGAATTTTCATTAGTTGAATATTTTGTCAACAATTTATCATGTTAACTAATAAGAAGTCTGACAATTTTACCTTGAAGGTTCAATGCTTCTTTTTGCAAGGTCTTCAAGATGTCTGTTCTAGCACTAAGCAGTGCATATAGAGGATTATTTCAAGAGTTAGATGCTTTGACAGGAAGGACATCATCCTTTCATTTCTGGGACTCTGTCCCAATCATGGTAATTTAACATTTTGCTTACCATAGAGCTAGAGATTTAAAGGTTTTTTATTAATGTAATATAAACCTGCCACACATGTTCATAGGAAATGGTAGAAGCTTTCTTTTTCTGAAATGCAGAAAGCAATGAAATATTTCATAAGAGAATCAACTCTAATTTACAATAGTTAATAGAATCAGACTTTCAATGGTGATTTTGACCTTTAATGCTCATTGTCCATCACTACTTGGATAAGAATTCGCCATTGCCCATCATAGAATCTTGGTTAATACCATATTCTGATTAATTTTCTCCATAGATTCTTTCAAGAATCTATTAAACATGCTCTGTATAGGAGATCATGGCAACATATAGTCACTACCCTCCAATAATCTATGTTTGAGTTTGTGAAGACTCTCTATCTGAACCATAAATAATTTCCAAAGAATCAGAGTATGTGTGGTACAACTTTTACTGCATGTGATTTAATAAGCATTTGATATTTTCAGAAGCCTGTATTCTCTCAAGATCAGCATTGTTTGTGCCATGATAGCAGATCTTCATAAGGGCCAGAAATTAAGTGCGAAGCAGGACAAAAATTCAGAAGTTTCTTTTTCTATCGCTTCCACTCAGGATCAAGGAAGGGATTTCACTCAAGGCTTTTTTACTCACTCACAAACCATTGATATATTTCAGCTTCCCACTGATGTAGTGCTTGAATTCAAGATGTTCTGGAGGCCTCTCCCTAGGTATCAAGGGTAAAGGAAGCAGGGAAACAGTATGAATTAGTATCTCTTCCAAGTGATTGTGTTTCCAATCTCCAATTCACCTTCTTATCTTGCTAACTTGTCCATTCATTTAGTTGCAACTGTGTCCCTTTAACACCAGGCAAATCTCAGGGAGATGTAAGCTGCCTGGGTATTGTGTTACAATTGTATCTTGTTCTAGTTCCCCCCTCCATTTCATAATTTCATAAATTAATTAGCAATTCAGATATCCTATTGCTTCTAAAGTAGAGGAAAAGGGGAGTACAGGAATATTAAACCCAAGTATTGTTTCCCCTGATCTTTCTCTTAACATTGAAGCAAACTCTTTTTAAAAATCACTTGTTGGGGCAGCTAAGTGGTGCAGTGGATAGAACACCAGCCCTGGAGTCAGGAGGACCTGAGTTCAAATATGACCTCAATGATGACACTTACTAACTGTGTGACCCTGGGCAAGTCACTTAACCCCAATTGTCTCACTTAAAAAAATCACTTGTTGGGGTCAGCTAGGTGGCACAACAGATAAAGCACCAGCCCTGGATTCAGAAGGGCCTGAGTTCAAATTTGGCCTCAGATACTTGACATTTACTAGCTACATGACCCTGGGCAAGTCACTTAACCCTCATTGCCCCACCCCACACCCCCCAAAAATAATTTGTCCTGGATTTCTCCATCACTTGTGAACTGATAATTAATTTATGAATTGGAGGCAGGCACTCCTGAAACTTTGGGTAATCACAGGGGAAAACCATTGATTCGCTGCAGGAAATGAGGCGACAATCACACTTTAATAACCACAGAGAGTACAAAGAAAAGTGGTGAAAGGAGGACAGAGGCAGAGAGTAAATGAGGGAATAGGATGGTGAAGGGAGGCAGATAACATAGGGAAGAATATGGAGAGGAGGAGAGGCTGAGATTATCACTCACGTAACCATGGAGTAGAGTTCAGAGCACTAGGCAGCATGGACCCTGTGGAGATAAAAGGCTCCTTGGGGGGCAGGAGTCTGAGTTCTAATATCTTTGCCACCTTGGAGTTAATTCATTAACATATCCAACTTGGTAAAACTTTTAAATCATCATCTCAAAGTTATCATAACCTTTTTGATGTTCTGCTGGTCTTGGAACTGTGGAGGTCTGGAATTTGTCTGGAATTATATATCAGTGCACTAGAACTCTGACAGCAATGCCTTGATGGCTTCCTCTGAGTCAGCACATATTACGTGAATTTGGGTTAATATATGATACAGTTTGTCAGTTAAGCTCCTTTGATCTTTGGGACAGTTTACACATGACATCCACATTCTCCTTTACAATCTTACTTCCTGCCTGCTATTGCTACTTTATACTGGCTACTTATAAATTTACCTACTATGCTGATAAGAGAGGAGCAGAGTCAGGGGTACCAGAATAAGATATAATTTTAACACACTTTGTATAGCCCTGGGTCTATTCTTTATCTGTGCTTGTCTTAAAAGCTATATAGGAAAGACACAAATACGACTAATACATTTAATAGTTCACAGGATCTTTTCTCTGCCTCTACCCTCTTTTTTTTTTGTCTTTCTCCTATTTCTGAGAGTTATTTATTACTATTCTATAGAGCCTCCCACTACTCTTTTTTTTTAAGTCAGTATCATTCACCTACTCTGTCAGTCCTCTGCTTCATGGCCAAGGCCACTCAGGCTATGGTCCAAAATCCCCAAACCCTTTTCCTACTCAGGAAACATCTGAGAGGTCATCCTTCTGATAAATGGGTCCAGACTTTCCCAGGCTTGTTCACTGTTTCCTGTACTTGTACACCTGAAACCACAGGCTCATAGATGGAGAACTAAAAGGAACCCCACTGACCATCTACTTCAACCCCTTCATCTTACAGGTGGGAAACAGAAGTTCATAGGATTACAGTCAATGTGTGATAGATGGGAGATTTGAACATAGATCTTCCTAAACCTGAGGTCAGTTCTCCATCTACTATACCACAGCAGTCTCTTGACACTTTATTTCTTAGGTTCCCCCCCACCCCAGGGCAATGAGGATTGAGTGACTTGCCCAGGGTCACACAGCTAGTAAGTATCAAGTGTCTGAGGTTGGATTTGAACTCAGGTCCTCCTGAATCCAGGGCCAGTGCTTTATCCACTGTTGCCCTATTTCTTAGTCTTTTAAACCAGATTTGCAGATCCTTTTTCCTACCACCGTTTTTCTTACTATTCAGACTTTTACTAGAGTAATATCATTACTTAGAATACTGGTAGTCCCAAACCACTTGAACAAGATTAGGAAAGCATACATCTTTTTCAATGCCAACAAGTAGATGAAGTGTCTAGAACTTGCTAAAAAGCACTAAATACAAACCTTCCATATCAGGAAGGTGATTTTGAATGTTTATATCTGTGGATTAGTTACTCATGTGGTATGGCTACTCCCATGTTGAGATGGTAAAAAAAAAAGAAAAAGAAAAAGAAAAAAAAAGGAAAGGATATTAGAAAAGAGTCAATAAACTTTCCTTAAGATGTCTTGGAGGGCAGCTAGGTGGCGCAGTGGATTGGCCTTGGATTCAGGAGGACCTGAGTTCAAATCCAGCCTCAGACACTTGACACTTACTAGCTGTGTGACCCTGGGCAAGTCACTTAATCCTCATTGCCCCACCAAAAAAAAAAAGATGTCTTGGAAATTCATCTTATTTTCATACACATGACAAGTAAATAAAAATTTTTTGTTCGTTGCAATACAACTGCTATGTATATAATTCTCAAAGCAATGTAGGAACTGGTAAATAATAGCATGTGTAACACTCCTGAAAATGTCATCCATTTTTCCCCCCGAGTGCCTAGTTGAAGTAACCTTGTAGGCATATGAATCCTTATTTAATAAAAAAAAATTAAACTAATTCATTCTGTGTTACTTATTCCTCAGTTGCATATGCTAAAAGAAGCCTTTCAGAAAAGCTCCAGTTTGCAGGGGAATCATAATTGAGCACGTTATTTGTGGAATTTACATTGGACTGGGAAGTTAGGAGGCTCAGATCCAATTCTGACTCCGCATCTCCTAATGACTTGCTATGTGACCTTCAGCCACTTTTGGATCTCAATTCAGCTTTTTGAAAAATCAAGAGTGGGAATGAGAGGGTGTGTGTGTGTAATACTGGATGATCTTGAGTTTCTCCATCTGTAATATCTTGCAATGACAAGTAAACATAAAGCATAACATGGAAATATGTCAATTCCATTCAACTCAACACTTATTAAGTGGAGCCACTTGTGTTAGGGCATTGACAATGCAAAGATGCAAAAAAAACCTCATTACCTGTCCTTACTCTCAAGGGACTTACTATATATATAATGAAGGCAGTGGCTCTTGCCTATTGACATAGATCACCAGCATTTTGCAATTTAGTAGTGATGTTCCTTGAAAATTGCTGTGGTATGGGGGCAGCTAGGTGGTGTAGTGAATAAAGCACCAGCCCTGGATTCAGGAGAACCTAAGTTCAAATCCGGCCTCAGACACTTGACACCTGCTAGCTGTGTGACCCTGGGCAAGTCACTTAACCTTCATTGCCCTACAAAACAAAACAAAAAAGAAAAAGAAAATTGCTGTGGTAAGAAAAATAATCATCCTTTTACAACCAACCTAATGATGAGGCTTGCTAAACTTAGCTAGGCTGATGCTGCAACAATAGACATATGTTTCATCAGTAAGCCCATATGTGAAGTTGTTTCTAGTTCAGACCTTCCAGAGTTTGTACTCTGCACAGACATGGCCTTTGAGAACTCATAGCAGGGGCAGGTAGGTGGTACAGTGAATAAAGCACCAGCCCTGAATTTAGGAGGACCTGAGTTGAAATCCAGCCTCAGACACTTGACACTTACTAGCTGTGTAATCCTGGGCAAGTCACTTAACCCTCATCGCCCCACCCAAAAAAAAAAAAAAAGAAACATAAAGAACTCATAGCCACCTCCATGTCCCAAAGAGGCATTAGAGCCAGATTTTAGTAAAGGAAGTACATAATTGTAACTCAAGTGAGCAGATAAGTATGAAGGCATGAGGAAGGCCTGAACAATTAAAAAACAAAAGAAGTCAAGAAATGTTTAATGGAGGTGGTATCACCTGAATTTGACCGTGAAAGAGGTGGATATTAATAGAGATGACAGGAGGGGAATAGGGAAGAGGGAATGTGGTGAATTAATCCTAGGAATATGGGATGCCATATGCAAACTCAAGGAGGAGAGGGGAGATAGAAAAAGACCAGAAAATTACTAATAGTCCATTTTAATTAGAAGGTAAAATGTGAAATATGTCCATAAAGCTAAAATAAGATCCAAGAAGATTTTTAATACCAGGTAAGGGATTTGTATTTTATTCAGTGGTAATAGTATTACTACTTTCTTATTCAGTCATTATTATTCAGTTATAATAACAACAAATATTCCTGAAATGCTTTAAAATTTGAAAAGCATTTTACAAACATTTCATTTGAACCTTACAATAATCATATGAGGCAGGTAGTATAGGGAATAGTAAACCAATTTCTCAGGTAAGAAAAAAAAGAAAGGGTAAGTGGCCTATTCACAGCTAGTAAGTCTTAGAGGCACAACTTTCTGAATTCAGTACTCTGTTTATAATTACACTCAAGGTTTTAGAGCAGGGAAGTAATGGGGTCAGAGCAATATTTTAGGAAGATTGCCTTGGGAATGTGGCATCAAGGAAGAATTAAAGAGGAGGAAGATTATAGGCAGGAAGACAGACATTTATTTCTTTATTATTATTTTTAGGGAGGCAATTGGGGTTAAGTGACTTGCCCAGAGTCACACACCTAGTAAGTGTTAAATGTCTGAGGCCGGATTTGAACTCAGGTCCTCCTGAATCCAGGGCTGGTGCTCTATCCATTGCACCACCTAGCTGCCCCCCAGACATTTATTTCAAAAGTCCCAAAGAAGGGTAATGAATATGTTGACAGTAGAAGTAGAAAGAAGAGAACAAATGCCAAAGATATTGTGGAAATAGAAATGACAGTTCTTGGAAACTGATTAGGTTAGATGAGAATAAGAGGGAAAAGTCAAAGGTAACTACAAGGCCTTTGCTTGGGCAACTAGAAAATGATTACACATTCTCTAAAATAAGGAACATAAGAAGAGAGACATAGGACAGAGAGTGAATAAATGTTGAATAAAATGTTTAGTAAACATATAGCTGAAGATTTCTGGCAAAAAGTTAGGAAATGTCAAGAGCACAGGGGAGAAGTGAGAACTGGAGATATGGATATGGAGTTCATAAAGCCAATATGGTTGTTGTAACTGTCAGTGGAATATACTTATTTCTAAAAAAAAAATTAAGGGCTCAAATAGATTCCATTGATTAAAATATGAGTATTTCTACCTTCTGATTGATAATTATTTCTTCTAATATTGATAGAATTAACCAATGTATTTGGAAGACCAGGCCATGTGATAGAACTATCTTATACATATGTCATACATTACAGTTTATAAAGCATTGCCATATACATTATCTCATTTGACAGAACCATGTGAGATAGATGTGGTAGATATTTGTTCTTTAGTTCACACTTGTTATTTTACCAGTGGGAAGAAACTCCTGGTATGAAAACTTCTTTCATGCAAGCCAATAGACAGTTCAACAATATATCTGTACCCTTTAATCTTATAAAGTTGCTCGGAGGCCCCAAAATATTAAACAATGTGATCAGTCACACAGCCAATACACACGTTGTCTCAAAAATCTCCAATAGTGCAGTTTTAAGCTTAAGTAACTTTGAGACAACCTGTAAGTCAGAAGAAGGGCTTGAACTTAGTTCGTCTTGACTCTGAGGCTATCCTTCCTATTCACTATACCATGGTTATCACTCTGTTCATCTATTACTTCCCCTATTTTACAGATAAGAAAACTGGAGCCCAGAGAGGTACAAACTTGTATGAGGTCACATAGATAGTTAAGAAGTTAAAATTGAATTTTAACCTAGATCTTCTTCCATCATGGGAGATTTCCACTCTAGTTTAAATTTTAAAAAAATAAATGATCAGTTGGAATACAAGAGAGTTAGTGTTAATGTCTTCCTTTAAATGCAGAAGAAATTTTTTTGGTGAGGAATAACTAAATCAGGATATTCTCTACCTTCAAAACCAGAATCGTCATTTAGGAAACCTGATGAGCTTCCCCTTTCTCTTTGAACAAACACACAAAAAAACAAGCAAAGAGACTGTCAGCTACTCTTTGTCACCTACAGGATTCAGGAAAAAGAGAAAGAAGTTTATTTTTCCCTTTGTGACCAACAGTCATGCTAGAATGCCATTATGCTGATAATGAGCAATAACTATGATTGAGGGAGTTGAATGCATGCTTCCTTTTTTCATTGGCAAGGCAGGACTGGGAGCATGTTTCACTGCAGGCAAAGAATTAGGGGATCAGGTTCACTGGCTACATTTGGACTCCAACCTCCATGTGGCACCCATCTGGAACAACAGGACAGGAGATTGTTCTTAGAAACACATGGTGGCTGGCCAGTTTCCACTAGGAGTGAGCTTTACATTTCCCGGGCATCTGAGACAACCGGACAAGGCACAGCAGCCTTCCTTGGGTTCCCTAGGGTACTCCTCAGAGTGAGTCCATGTACGTAGCCAATTTTTATTTAGCTTAAACACATGGAGCTTGTTTCTTTCTGGGGCTTCATGTTTTCTCTTTCTTACTAAGCCTTTTTCATGTTAAAGCTAGGCAAAAAGTACCTACCCAGCAGGACAGCTCTCCCATTGTGAGATAGATCTGTTTCTCTGAGTTCTACACAGTATGGTTAAAGCTAGTGTTGCTTCAAACAAACAGGCCAGGCAAGGTTTCAGAAAAACAGGACATGTTACCACCCAGAGGGCCATCAGAAAAAAAAATCCTGTTTCTTTCCTTTGGACAACATGCAAAGACTTCTGTTACTTTCTGTCCCAACTACTCTGTTTTTAGACTAACAAGAGCAAAGAAATTCTGACCAAAAAGCATGAAGTCAACTTCATATAATCAAGATCTGCTGGTTTTGATCAGGGCACATTTTCCTCCAAAGACAAACATGGGTATAGTATTTTGAAGCTAGAATTAGTTTCGATACTGTAATCAAGTGGGATCCGTGTATGACATAAAACTAGAATTTGGCATTCCGTTGAGAAGACTGAGTAGTTCCCAAAAGCTTCCGATGATGGGTGCCTTTCTAAAAATGGGAAGATTTTAGCTTGCCGTGGAGGAATATATATCACACAGCTCAGGAAGAGAAGACAGGAAGCAGGCAAAAAGGGAAAACATCTGGCTGAGGATAGAAAGTAGACTTGAAAAGAGTAAGAGAAAGGAGAAAAAGAAAGAAAAATTGGAGGAAATGTGAAGGAAAGCATCACTAACAAGAGTGAGAAGTTCCCTGTATGAACAACTAATTTCAGGTATATTTCCTGTACTGAACTAGATTCCCTTTTGATTTGAGAATAGAAATTCCTTTCATATTTTGGTATACAATCAGTTAGTTAGAAGTTAAAATGAAATTCATCTGTTGGCTTTTAACCTCAATGATTCTGAAGAAAAGAGAACAAAAATTTGGTCTCTCCGTGTGAAGCAGAGTAAAGGTCACTAATCCTTTTTGGTCTTCTACACCTTACCCCATGCTTAGGGGTATAATGAGAGGGTAGGGTTGAAAGGAATCTTCTCATAGAAGCTTATCCCAGCTCCTTTGCAATTTTACTGGCTGGAATGATTTGCCCAGACTAGGGGGCATTGTAGGAATTAAAATGAATGTTCTAACAAATAAGATTTAGATTGAGGGAGTCCAAAAGATGAGGGAAATGAGTAAGTTTAAAAAATGCCTAAAGTTTATTTTGTTGTTTGTTTGTTGTTGTTTTTTTTGTAGTTGTTGTTAAATTATGTCAGTTGTATCCAACTCTCTGTGACCCCATTTGGGGTTTTCTTGGCAACAATGCTGGAGTGGTTTGCCATTTCCTTCTTCAGCTCATTTTATGGATGAGGAAACAGAGGCAAACAGTGACTTTCTCCAGAGTTAGACAGCTAGTAAATATCTAAAGCCAGATTTGAACTCAGGAAGATAAGTCTTCCTGACTCCAGGACAGGGTACTCTGTGCACTGCACCATCATTATTATATCAACAACAAAATCTAGGAAGAGAGAATGAAAACTAAAGTTGTATTTAAAATAAGTATTAAACACTATATTAAAATATATGTGTATTTGTATATGTATACATATATGTATATATGTGTGTGTATACACACACACACACACACACACACACACACACACACATGGGTCAATCTAGCAAGGCAAGCCTAATACCTCTATAGAAACAATTACAAAATGCTCCTTAAAGAAATAAAGAATGAATTAAATAACTGGAGAAATATTCAGAGCTGATAATTGGGCTATGTCAATGAAATAAAAAGAGCAAAATCACCTAAATTAATTTATAGATTTATTTCCATACCAATCAATCAACAGAAATATCTTAAAAGTTAGAATGATAGCAAAGTTCAATTGGAAGAACAAAAGATATAGAATATTAAGGGAAATGATGAAAAAAGTACAAATAAATGGGGAATGACATTTCTAGGTCCCAGACTGCATTATAAAGGAGTAACCATGAAAACTATTTGGTATTGGTTAAAAAATAGAAAAGCAAAGCAATTGGACATATATTCTCTGATGGAGAATCAGAAATGCTTAAACTTGATATACAGTGTAAGATAAGCCTGAAGACATATATTACCTCATAAAGAATTCTCTATTGGTAAAGAAATGCTGTGAAAACTGGAAATCAATTTGGCAGAAATCAGGTTTAGACCAACATTTTATACTATGTACCATAAAGATGGATATATGGGGGCAGCTAGATGGCGCAGTGGTTAAAGCACCGGCCCTGGATTCAGGAGTACCTGAGTTCAAATCCGGCCTCAGACACTTGACACTTACTAGCTGTGTGACCATGGGCAAGTCACTTAACCCCCATTGCCTAAAAAAAAAAAAAAAAAGATGGATATATGATCTGAAATTTTAAATTACACCATTGAAAAGAAAAATAACCATGTCGCTCTCAAAACTATGTCTAGATTTCATAACTAAACAAGGGATAGAGGTGATTAGAAAAGCAAAAGTAGAACATTTTTATGCCATGAATTTGACAAGCTTTTTCATGAACAATATCAATTCAATTAGGATAAAAATGGGAAGCTGCTTACTGTAAAAAAAAAATCCATTTGAATCAAATATTTCTGAAAAGGCTCTGATATCTAAAATGTATAGGCAAACAACAGAAATTATATAAGGCCAAAAGCTAATCTTGAACAGAGAAGAGGTCAAAGGATATGAACAAAAAGTTCTCAAAAGAAGAGTTGTGAACTAGTAACAACCATTTGAAATCATGCTCCAAATAATGAGAAATACAAATCAAAGAAAACTTACATGCAGTAAATTAAGACGGATGACAAAATAAAGTGTTGGGTGTGGGGTGTTGCAGAAAGACAAGCACACTAATTCACTGTTCATGAAGTTATCGATTAATCCAGTCATTGTAGAAAGCAATTTAGAATTGTGTAAAGAAAGTGATTAAAATTTCCATAACCTCTAACCCACAGATTTTACTGCTAGGCATATGCCCTAAG
The DNA here is from genome assembly GCF_019393635.1 of Dromiciops gliroides. NCBI lineage: Eukaryota > Metazoa > Chordata > Mammalia > Microbiotheria > Microbiotheriidae > Dromiciops > Dromiciops gliroides. The sequence continues at coordinate 442,174,385 of NC_057861.1, forward strand.
AAGGTAGGTGTTAAAAAATAAAGACCCAATATACACAAAAATATTTACAGCAGCACTTTTTGTAGTTAAAAGGAACCAGAAACAAAATAGAGACTCATCTACTGGGGACTGGCTAAACAAGTTTACATTAACATACTAAAGAGACAAGAAATGGTAAATGTGATCTGTACAGGAAAACATGGCAAGACTTATATGAACTGAGGAATAGTGAAATAAGAAGAACCAGGAAAATGATATGTACAATGACTATACCAATAGAAATATAAAACACAACAGTAACAAAATAATTGAAACAGTGAGGTGATATTATTATATCAAGTTTGACTCCAAAGTGTAGATAATGTGAATGCATTTCCCCTCATACTTTGCAGAGGTAGGGCACTATGGTTGTAGAATATTTCGCATAACATCAAATGTTTTGATGTGTTGCTCAGTTTTCCTGACTTGTTTTTCTTTTTTATTCTTTGTTATAAGGAATGGATCTCCAGAAGAAGAAGGGAGAGGCATCTGTTGGAAAACGTAAGTGATATTTTAGAAGATATCAATCACATTAATTTTTTAAATGCCCAAGGGCTTCTCTTGCCAGCTGATTGGATATGGCTGGGAGGAGGGGGTTCTATCAGGAAGGAGCTAAAGATGACCCCTGGTGCTCTCAAGCCAGGAGATGCCCAACCCCTCCCTCTATGACACAAAAGAAGTCTAATACCAGCAGATGGCAGCAGAGTGGTAACATAAAGAGGGGCAAGAGCTTCTGAAATGTATGGCAGATACTCAACAAATTCATCAGACCAACTTCATCAAAGATTCCCACTAACAAAGCTGTGCAGAAGCAACATAGGATTCCAGTAGTAGAGTCATCCAGTAATAGAGGTGCCAAGCAGAGAGAAACATGGGGGGGAAATGGAGAATAAAAAAGATCTTAAATCAGCAGAGATGAAGCTTACTTAGGAAAACATTACCAAAGGCTATTAGTCCCTCTACAGTTTTGGAGATATGAGTTGCCCCACCTACAAGCATTCCCTGTCCATATGTATCCCCTATATATGTTCTCTGCCATGCATGTTCCTTGGTGATATGTGTCTCTTCATACACTTGGTGATTCTGGAACTTCTGGAGGGATATATCTCAGTACATCACTTGTCACTTACTTTGCTGTGTTGTTTAGTAAAATACCTTTTTTACTTTTAACTAGTTCATTCTGTGAATGGTTAGTATTGGTGGGGGATCATGAGTTTACAGTTTGGAAATGTCTGCTGATCCATATCCACCTTAAATATAAGGTAAGATGGGGGGGGGGGACAACATGAGAGTGGAGAGAGGCGCTACAATGAAAACTTTAATAAGAGTTACTCAGGGATCTAGTTGTAGAATTTATCAATTTTCCTATAAAGTCATAGACATATAAATGGTATATTCAGTTATATATTATTTAGATGTCTTTCTGTCAGGGGAAAGAGGATTGATTAAAGGTATCTGACTTCAAGATGGATCCAGGAGAACAGATCTTATTTAAAAACACCTTGCCACATTTCCATTATGTCACTTCATCTGGTTATTACATCTCTTTACTTTTTTTGCGTGAGGCAATAAGGGTTAAGTGACTTGCCCAAGGTCACACAGCTAGTAAATATCAAGTATCTGAGGCTGGATTTGAATTCAGGTCCTCCTGAATCCAGGGCCGAAGCTTTATCCACTGTGCCACCTAGCTTCCCCCTGTTTATTACATCTCGATATCTTTCTATAGGTTTGAATAGGTGGCAAACAATGCACTCTCTATTTTTCAAGTGAAGAAATAGCTCTTTTTAGATGGTTAATACAATAATATATTTGGCAAGCATTTGAGAAATGCCGACAATATGGAAAACATTATGCTAAGAGAAGAGCATACAAAGAAGAAAAATGAAGTCTGTACTCTCCCTCAAGGATCACAAAACAAACAAGACTAAGGAATGAAAATGTACTCACTCTATAGACTAAATTGCTTACCTCTGTCCCTTTCCACAGACTATATCCAGAATCTCAAGTGACCATAATACCAATGTACATTGCTCATGATAAAAAGAAAAAGCAAGGGACTAGAGAGAGAGCATATATGTGCAATTTATTTTCCAGGAATTATGATTAATTTTCAGTTCTTCTGCCAGTATTGTCAAAGTCAGAACACCTTGATTTGAAACCTGATTCTGACAATAATTATCTGTTTGTATCTAAGCAAATTCATACCTTTTTGTGATTCAGCTTTCTTATCTGTCAAATGGAGATCATAATAGCTAACTTAATTTGTAGTGATATAGTAATAAAATCAGATCACAAATATAAGATGGGGGGGAAATCTGAGAAACTGAAGCAAATGAATGAACAGTTTAGCAGAAAACCTCATAACTGGTCAATAGAAGAAGAAGAAAAAAAGCACTGAAATTTGAAAGCAAATTCACTTAACTCCAGATTCAAAGAGTACAATCACTGGGAAATTAGTCAAGTTATAAAAAATGGAACAAAATGATGTGAAGACAGATAAAATCATTCAGTCAACAAATGTCTACTATCATTTCAGTTCTTTCTCAGGTAAGTTTTCAATAGTGTATTTCAAGATCCTGAAAACTAGTTTTAAGCAGGTCAAGGAAAAGAATTCTTTTTGGGATATATTATCAATGAGATTGTCAGTCCGAATAATTAAAGCCAAAAGACCAGGTTTTTTCCTGGCAGGCAAATGGTCTCTTTCTTCACCAGTCCCTTTCTTTACTGACCCCCTCCCTCAGTTATTCTCCCTTCATTTATCCAAGTTCTAAAAATGCACTTTTGCATAATTTTTTCCAAAGAGCTGTCTTCATAACAATCCCTTAAAATTTATAGACAGATCAAATGTTATTATTCCCATTTTAGAGATTCAACATTCATCAATCATCTAGTAAAGCTGTATTAAGGGGCAGCTAGGTGGCACAGTGGATAAAGCACTGACCCTGGATTTAGGAGGACCTGAGTTCAAATTTGGCTTCAGACTCTTGACACTTACTAGCTGTGTGACCCTGAGCAAGTCACTTAACCCTCATTGCCCTGGGGGAAAAACCCTGTATTAAGCACTCATTAAGAGCACAGTGTTAGGTGAAGGGAGATGCAAAGTTTAGCTAAAATAGTCCCTCTCTTCATAAAACTTATGTCTATCTAGGGAATAAATCACAAATACAAGTAACTGGGATACATGAAATTTCATGATAAGAATGCTCAAGAGGTACTAAATGAAGTGTTTTGTGAAGTCTTTTTTAGGACAGGAAAACTGAGACTCAGGGAAGTTGAGGGCAAATACTCTAGGTCAAAGAGATGAATATATTAACATCATGCCAACTGTTTTGCTCTTAGCTCAGTGATGAGAGGTGTAGTGAAAGGAGATTATGGATAAAAATAATGAGAGGTGGTCTTGGAAATAAAATTTTTGTGGTTCAATTAAAATTATAGTAAACTCAAAAAGTCTGGGGAATGAACCTAATTCCAAAAAGAGAATCGACTATTTGCTATTTCTCCTCTAAATAATCCGCTAGGGATACCTCTTCAGTACTATATTTTGGGTATCAAAATGACACACAGTTCAATATTCCCCCAAAAAGCTGAGCTGTAACACATACCTTTTGAACAATGCCACTTTTTAATTGTCTGGGTCTATGTAGCCAGCCCCCTGTTACTCCATGTTGGGACCTCTTCCTGGGATCCATGTGGCCTTGCCTCTGAATTAAAAATGACTGTAGCTTTTCAAATGTTCTTTTGGCATGTGTCAAGCTATTTATATATAGTCAAGAATTGGCTGAAACTCAGTTATCTGTAGCTATCCACAATTCCTAGAAAATTTAGCATGTAATGTTCCTGTGGCCTTCTCTCTTTTTCTACTAGCAAATTATTTAGTTATGTTTATGGTTACTGGCCTCCTTTACCATTCTTTTGCAACAAAATCCTCTGGACACCACAAATGTGAAAAAATGTAAATATGGTCACATATAATAAATGATACTATTTTTTACAAAAGCTTGACTCTATGTTAGACATGATGCATCCCAGCAGTCTTCTCTCTTTATTTAGCATGTTTACTAGCAACCAGGAATTGTTTTTATGATGTTATCAGAAATGGTAAACTATGAAACAATTTCCAAAATACATTTTAATTTAAACATAACTTTGGGGAAAAGATATATTTATAATTAAATCAATTAGTCACAATTTTCTTGGAGAGAAATTGAAAGCATGAAATGAGAAAAATATGGACTCATAGCTATACATATACCTAAAAATATATAGAATTCATTGAGGAACTAGGTTTTCAGGGTCACAGGAGTAAATTCTAAGGACTCCTCACCCTACATCACAGAATCTTAAAGTTGGAAGGAACTTCATAGGTAATCTAGTCCTAATCCAACCCTCACTTGACCAAGAATTCCAAAATTCATGATGGAAAATGTTCTCCACATCCAGGAAAAGAACTATGGAGTCTGAATGCAGATTGAAGCATATTGTTTTCACTTTGGTTTTTTTTTCTTTCTAATGTTTTTTTTCCCTTTTGTTCTGATTCTTCTTTCACAACATGACTAATGTGGAGATATGAAAAAAAAAAACTGCTTTCTAGTTTTCCCATCAATTTTGTCAAATGGTGAGTGGTTGCCCAAAAGGACTAGATCTTTGAGTTAAATCAGATACTAGATTACTATGGTCAGTTACTACTGTGTATCGTATACATACATGGCACAGTGGATAGAGTGTTGGGTCTGGAGTCAGGCAGTCTAAACTTTGTGAGTTCAAATCTGACCTCAGACACTTACTAGCTGTGTGACCCTGGGCAATTCACTTAACCCTACTTACCTCAGTTCCTCATCTATAAAATGAGCTGGAAAAGGAAAAGGCAAACTGCTCTAGTATCTTTGCCCAAGAAACCCACCCCCAAAAAAGTGTCACAAAGAGTCAGACATGACTGAACAACAAATTGTGTCCTTAAACTATTTCACTCATCCACTACTTTATTTCTTAACCAGCACCAGTTTGCTTTCATATTACCCTTTTGTAATATACTTAGAAATCTTGTATTACTAAGCTGCCTTCCTTTGCCTGTTTTTATTGATTCACTGGATATTCTTGACTTTTTGTTCTTCCAGATGAATTTTGTTACAATTTTTTCTAGAGCTATAAAACAATTATTTGGTAGTTTGATTTGTATGACGCTGAATAAGTAAATTAACTTAGGTAGAATTGTCATTTTTATTATGTTGGCTCCGTTTACCCATGAGCAATTAATATTTCTCCAAATGTTTAGATCTCTTTATTTATGTGAAAATGGTTTTTTACTTGGGTTCATACAGTCCCTGAGTTTGTCTTGGCAAGTTGACTAACAAAAACTTTATATTGTCTACAATTATTTTAAATGGAATTTCTCTTTCTATCTCTTCCTTATGGGTTTTGTTGGTAGTATATAGAAATGCTGGTGGTTTATAAAGAGTTTATTTTATATCCTGCAACTTTGCTAAAGTTAATTGCTTTAACTAATTTTCAGTTGGCTTTCTAGGGTTATCTAAGCATACTAATATAACATCTGCAAAAAGTGACAATTTATTTTATTGTCTATTTTTATTCTTCCAATTTCTTTTTCTTGTCATTGCTATAGCTAGCATTTCTAATACAATATTGAATAATAGTAGTGATAATGGACATCCTTGCTTCACCCTTGATCTTATTGGGAAGATTTGAGTTTATCCCCATTATAGACAATCTTTGCTCTTAGTTTTAGATAGATATTATTTATCATGTTGAGAAAGACTCTATTGATTCCTATGCTTTCTAGGGCTTTTAGTAGGAATATGTGTTGTATTTTGTCAAAATCTTTTTCTGTATCTATTGATATAATCATATGATTTTTGCTGTTTTTCTTGTTGATATGGTCAATTATGCTAATAGTATTTCTCATATTGTATCAGCCCTGCATTCCTAGGATAAATCACACCTGGTCATAGTTGTATGAACTTTGTGATATATTTTTTGTATCTTTCCTAAAAAATTTTTTTGACAGTTCAAATTAACAGTTATATGTGTGGTTTGTATTTTAAGCTTCTCCAAAATTGATAGGCAATATCCTTATAGAGTAAATAATGAAGACAGTAGAATTATTCAACTCATGAGAGCATGAAAATTTGCCCACATTCCATAATGTGAGATCCAACAAATTGTAGTTAAAGTTTTTGAATCAATATTTATTAAGGAAATTGGCCTATGATTTTCTTTCTCTGGTTTTGCTGTCCTTGGTTCATAGTCAAAACTGTATTTGTATCATAAAAGAAATTTGAAAGGACTCCTTATCTATTTGGAATTAATTATTCCTTAAATGCTTGGTAGAATTTAAATCCATCTGTTCCTAGGAATTTTTTCTTAAAGACTTTATTTAAGGTTTGGTTTATTTCTTTTTGTAAGATAGGATTAAGTTTTTTATGTCCTCTTCTGTTAACCTGGGAAGTTTATCATCCAATGATTTATCTATTGTATTTTTTCTAAAAACAAGTTTTAGTTTTATTTATTAGTTCAATGTTTGTTTTTTTAACTTTCAATTTTATTAATCTTTCCTTTGATTTTCAGAATTTCCATTTTGGTGTTTGAGGACTTTTAATTTGAGCTTTTTAATAGTTTTTTTAGTTGCATACCCAATCAATTAATCTGCTCTTTCTCTCTTTTATTGATCTATGAGTTTAGAAATATAAATTTTAAAAAGCACAAATTAGATATCTTCAATTAAATAGTAAAACAGAAATCCTGAAAATCAAAGGAAAGATAAATCTAACCAAAAAATAAATTTTAAAAAGTAGAAGAGATGAATATAATCTTAGAAAAGTTAGATTTGATAGACATCTGGAGAAAATTGAATGGGAATAGGAAAAAGTATACCTTTTTCTCAGCTATATATGACACTGTCAAAAAGCTGACATGGATAAGGGGATAAAATATTCATAATCAAATGCAGAAGAGCAGAAATATTAAATGTACCCTTTTCAGTCCATAATACAATAAAATTATATTCAATAAATTGCCATAGAAGCACAGATTTAAAATTAATTGGAAGCAATAATGCTAATAATGAGTGGGTCAGAAAACAAATCATTGAAAAACAATAATTTTATTAAAGAGAATGATGACAGTGAAACAGCAGATCAAAATTTGTGGGATCAATTTTAGTTGCATACCCAATTCATTAATCTGCTCTTCTTTTATTGATGTAAAGTGGGTTTTTTGTTTATTTTATGGTTAGATTTATCTAGCTCCAAGAGGGGAAAGTTGAGGTCCTTCACTATCATAGTTTTATGTCTATTTCCTCTTGTAACTAATTTAACTTGTTCTTTTAAAATTTGGATGCTATGCCACATAGTACACATACATTTAGTATTGACATTATTTTATTGTCTGTTTGTGTCATTTAGCAAAATGTACTTTCCTTGCTTGTTCCTTTTATTTTGGTTTATTTTGGGGTTTTTTTGTTTGTTTGTTTGCTTTCGATCTAAGACAATGAATGCTCTGCCTGCCTTTTTTTACTTTATCTGAAGCATAATACAGTCAGCTCCATCTCTTTATTTTAAGTCTGTGTGTATCTCTGCTTCATGTGTGTTTCTTGTAAATAACATTGTCAGATGCTGATTTCTAATTCATTCTGCTATCCACTTCCATTTTATGGATGAATTCATTTCATTCACATTCATAGTTATGATCACCAACTCAGCATTTCCTTCCATCTTATTTTCTTCTGTTTATCTTTCTCTCTTTTTTACCCTGTCCCTACTCTAAAGTATGTTCTGTTTCTGACCACTGCATTCTTTTATTAGCCCTCCCTTTTATCACCCCACCTTTCTCTTATCCCCTTCCCTTCCTATTTCCCTGCTGGGCAAGATAAATTTTTATACTCATTTGAGTATGTATATATTTTTCCCTTTTTGAACCAATTTAGATGAGAATGAGATTCAAGCATTGCCCAGAACCCACCTCTCCCATTTTCCCTTCCACTGTAAAAGCTATTCTTGTCTACCTCTTTTATGTGACATAATGTCATCCATTCTTCATCTACCTTCTACCTTCTCCCAGAGCATTCTTCTTTCTTGTCAATCCTTTTCCCCCATCATCTAAACATAACTGATTCATTTCTACACCCTCTACATAGACTCCAAGCTTCCCTAATAATAAAAAAGTTCTCAGAAGATATATATATATATATACATATATATATATATATATATATATATATATATATATATAATCTTCCCATATAGGAGTGTAAATAGTTTAACCTTGTTGAGTCCTTTGTGATTTCTCTTTTGTGTTTATCTTTTTTATGCTTCTTTTTGACTCATGTTTGAAAAACAAATGTCTATTCAACTCTGATCTTCTCTTCAGGAATGTCTGAAAGTCTTCTATTTCATCTAATTCCATTTTTTTCCCTTGGGGGATTATACTCAGCTTTGCTGGGTTTGTTATTCTTGGTTGTAATCCTAGCTCTTTTGCCTTCCAGGATATTATTTCAAAGCCCTCTTTTCCTTTAATGTGATAGTTGCTAAATCTTGTGTGATCCTGACTGTGACTCCATAATATTTGAATGGGTTATTTTCTAGCTGCTTGAGGTTTTTTTTTTCCCTTTGATGTGGGAACTCTGGAATTTGGTTTTAGTATTCCTGAGAGTTTTCATTTTGAGATCTCTTTCACAAGATGATTGGTGGATTCTTTCCATTTCTAGCATGTGGGAAAGTTTCCTTTGATAGTTTCTTGAAATATGATGTCTAGGATCTTTCTTTGATTATGACTTTCAGGTAGTCCAATATTTCTTAAATGATCTCTTCTCAATATATTTTCTAAGTCAGTTGTTTTTCTGATTGTACATTTCACATTTTCTCCTACATTTAAATTCTTTTTGCATTTTTATTGGTTCTTGATATCTCATGAAGTCATTAGCTTCTATTTAGCTAATTCTAATTTTTAAGAAATTATTTTCTTGGGGTGGCTAGGTGGTGCAGTGGATAAAGCACCAGCCCTGGATTCAGGAGTACCTGAGTTCAAATCCGACCTCAGACACTTGACACTTACTAGTTGTCTGACCCTGGGCAAGTCACTTAACCCCCATTGCCCTGCAAAAAAAAAAATTAAATAAATTTTAAAAGGAAATTATTTTCTTTATTCAGCTTTTGTACCTCTGTTTTAATTGGTTAATTCTACTTTAAATGAATTATTTTCATCAGTGAAGTTTTCTACATCTTTTTCCATTGTTAAGGGCTAAAATTCTAGCTAAACTGTCTAAACTATTTAATGAGTGGTCGCCAATAAATTATAAGCTTTAGCAAGAGTTAGACTTTTAAGCGTTTATTAAGGAGAATAAGAATTTGATAAAGAGAGAGAAAGGCCTAGATTCCTATCTATTAAAGGGAGAGCACATTTCTAGCTCCGCTCTCCACCAGAGTCCAAAGGAAAGAGCCCCAGTCTCCTCCTTCCTCCTCCCACTAGCCCGCGTCACTTCCTGATACCAAAGAAAAGACTCCTGGTCTTGCCCTCAAAGACCTTCGCTTCATGGGCAGAACTCTTCTACAGTAAGTATCCAGCAGGTGGCGTTATTCCAATCATTACACCATTTAGTCAATTCTATTTTGAAGGTATTATTTTCTTCAGTATTTTTATGCTTCTTTTCCTAAGCTGTTAATTTACTTTTCATAATTTTCTTCCATTTCATTTCTTGATTTAAATTTCCCTCTATTTTATTATTTGATTTTTAAACCCTTCTAGGAATTCTTATTGGGCTTTTGTCCAATTCACTTTTTTTTTTTTAATTTGAGGCTTTATTTGTATCTCTTTTCACATCATTTTCCTATTCTGAGTTTGTATTTTGATATTCCTTGTCACCATAGTAGCTTTTTATGGTCAGGTTCTTTTTATTTGTTTTTCAAGTCTCTTTCTTAACTTTGATCGTTATGTTAATGTTAGGCTCTGTTCCTGGTTCATGGGGGGTGGGAATGGGGAGTGTGTGGAGACACTGTCCCAAGCTTTAGGATTTTTCCACACTATTTTCAGAGCTGCTGCTAAGGTTTTTGAAGTTTTGGGGTTTTTTGAGGTAGTGTGATCTGGGAGAGGTGTAGTTACTGCTCTCCTAGTCTGTGCTCCAGTCCTTAACCCAGAAGTACTTCTGATCCTTTGGGATTGCAATTGATACTGCTTCTCAGGGTCCCTGTTACCTTGAGATAGGAAATAATACTGCTCTTTAGGGACCCCTTTCTCTGCCACTGTGCTCTTGGTAGGAGGTTATTGACCTCAGTGGTATGATTTGAAAGGAACTTGGAAAAAATCATAAGATTTAGAGTTGAAGGAGACCTAAGGAATTTTCCTTCTCACTCATTTTATAGATGAGGAAGTAGGCTGTGTCAGTGAAATAACAGAGCCTAGATATTGAGTTTTATACAACTACACATTGTCTTCTCTTCTATGATGATCCCTGCCTGGGTCCCAGAAATTCCTTTATTATTTATTCTTTTTTGTAAAGAAATTAAAGTGAGAAGCAATAGTGTCAAGTGGATGAAAGATGGCCTTGGGTCCAGAAGACCTGACTTAAATCCTTCCTGGTGTTTGAATTAGCTGTGTGACCCTGGGCAAGTCACTTAACCACTTAAGTGTAAGGCACCAAATTGAAGACAAATTGCTGATCAACATAGGTGGAAACTGTCTCAGTAACAGGAGATTCTTTCCCTGATTTAAGGTACGATGAGGAAGAAAGGAAGGAAGGAAGGGAGGGAGGGAAGGAGGAAGGAAATTACTATTAAAATGCAAATATGTTCTGAGAGGCAGACTGCTATAGTTGATAGAGAAATATTCTCAGAAACAACAAGTCTTGAATTCATATCCAGCCTCTGAAACACTTGGGCTATATGACTCTAGACAAATCACTTGTATTCTCAGTGCCCAAAGTATCTAAGCTTCTGAGTAGTTTTGATCTGCATCAATAAAGGAAATTTCCTCATCAAAGCATTTTTATATTAATGAAATCACATATTTACCTCCCCTCCTTCCACCAAAAAAAAAAAATTGTGCTGGAAGGCCTAACAAATGAAGCCATTATAAACTATTAACTTATTAAATTTATTATATTAACTTATTTATGTGGTAAAATTAGTTCATTATTAGATTGACTCCTGTAGCCTAGTAATATAAAAGAAGTAAAAGAGAATACATTCTGAAGCATGGGTATTGGACTTCTGGGAGAAGACCCCCAAAATGGGAATGAACTAGGGTTGTTGAGAGTAATATTAGAGAAAGAGGGACAAACAAAGACATAATTGAGGCAAAATGACAGGATTTAGAGCCAGAATGACAGCAAGGAGAGGGTATAAAAGATAACTCTAAAGCTTTAGGATTTTATGACTATATGGCACCATAAACAGATGGGCAATCAGATGAAAGAATAAGTTTTATCCAGCACTATACCAGGAAGAGGCTTCTCTGTTGGTATAGTGGAAAGAGAACTGAGTTCAAAGCCTGGCTTGCTAATGGCTCCTATCTTTTTAAGTGCATTGATTACATTCCTGGTAGGGAGGATAGCCATTGCAAATATTCTTATTTCCAACCATCTGACCTCCATGGGTAGGCAAGCCAGAGAACCCCAGGAATAGCAGTACCTCCTATGCCACCAGCTCTACTTCCACCTAGCCCCAGCATAACCATCTTCTAGGGGAACAACTCTTCTCTGTGGAGAAGAGGTTTAACCCCACAAACACTAACTGCCAACCAGCTGCCACTGCCAGGACAGGAAATCCAGCCTAGCTGAATAGCAAGGAGTGACAAGAGATGGATTTATTTGCCAGACTTATCAAAGTGCTGCCACTACTTTAACCACTATGGCCACCAATTTGCCTTTTATTCCACTGAGTACAGTTCAGAACACAGCTCCCAGAAGCCACAAGAATGTAAGCACCACCACCCCAGGCCACCAGCTCAGCTTCCAAGCTCACCAACAGACATCATCCAAGATGAGAAATCCCTGTAGGAAAGGGATCTGCCATCTCTGCCACTACCAACACCAGCTGTCAATCATTGTCATTCAATGAGTAAGATCAAAACCTAAAGAACAGTGGAAATTAATATGGTTTTATTCATGGAAATGATACTAAAGAAGGTTGATTACTATCTGTTTTGTCACAGTGTACCCTAAAGACTACAGAGCCTTTCCATCCACCCTCCAACTGCAAACTCCTACATGTTGTCTCCCTCTATTAGAATTTGAGCTCCTTGGGAGAGAGAGACTGGTTTGTCTTTTCTATTTGTATCCGTAATGTGCACTGCTTTACACACAGTAAGAATGTCATTAATATTTTTTCACTTATTAATTCATTGGGTAAGTAAAAATGAAATTAGAATACTGCTGCCATCCATTGTCTTGGCATCTAGGTGGATCAGTGGATAGAATGCCAGGTTTGGATTCAGGAAGACTCATTTTCCTGAGTTCAAATCTGTCTTCAGACACTTACTAGTTGTGTGATCCTGGGCATGTTGCTTAACTCTGCCTCAGTTTCCTCACCTGTCAAATGAGCTGGAGAAAGAAATGACAGACCATTCTAGTATCTTTGCCAAGAAAATCCCAAACAAGGGTCACAAAGAGCTAGACATAACTGAAAATGACTAAACAACAAAATCATCCATTGCATTTCCCTCTGTGAGATCTTGGGCAAGTAACTGAACTTCATAGAACCTCAATTCCTTTATCTATGAAATGGGGACAATAAAACTTATACCATTTACCTCATAGGGTCATCATGAGGAAAGGGCTTTGAAATCTTAAAGCACTATGGAATCTAAGTTATGATGACTGCAATCATTTCAGTCTACATCCTAGGAGGTGGCCAATCAGCTTGCCCTGAGTCAAGGGGCTAGTAGACATTCATAGTGTTGGTTAATGGGCATTTCTGATCCTGGAATGAGAGCCCAGATGAATTTTCCAAATAGACTTTGCAAGAGGTGGCATCAATCAGAAGCCAGGCTGGCAGCTGTGGAGGAAGTGTGGGTCAGATAGAGTCAAACTCTGTCTTAGGCGGGGTTTCTGAGTATGGCTGTTATCACAGTCTATCTCAGCAGAAGGAAGCAGATTTTTTTTAGAAGGGGCCAGCCTGGAAAACTTAAGAGGCTGGAGGGGAACACTGGAACATTGCATGTGTAAAGAGAAATTTAAATATCACTTATGTTTCAAGGGAATGAGATCATTTCCTGAGTGAAGAACTCCCAAATATGACAAGAGTATATATAGAGGGAAGAAAAGGGGGGGGGAGGGGGAGGGGGAGGATTGAGAGAGGGAGAGGGGTGAGGGAGGGAGGGCAGGAGGGAGAGACACACACATGGCAGGGGGAAAAGAGGGAGGGAAGGGGAGGGAGAGACACAGAGAGACACAGACAGAGAGAGGGAGGGGAAGAAAGAAAGAGAGAGGGAGGGAAGGGGAGAGAGAAAGAGGGAGGGAGAGGAGAGACAGAGAAAGAGATAGAGAGACAGAGAGGGAGGGAGGTGGAGAGAGAAAGAGGGAAGGAGAGGGAGGGAGAGACACAGAGAGAAACAGAGACACAGAGAGATGGAGAGAGGGAAGGAGGGAGGGAGAGAGAGAAAGAGGGAGGGAGGGGGAGGAAGAGACACAGAGAGAGACAGAGACAGAGACAGAAACCTTACTAATGTATCCACAGCCTCTCAAGTTTACCATTTCTACTGAGAACACAAAATTGAATAAAGTAGTCTTAGGCACCATGACTGGGGGAGGTTCAGAGGGACAAGAGCCCTGTGAATTGTTTTTATCATGAACTATCCAAACACAGATGGCTCTCTTTCATCTATGCCACTGATATATTTATGGTAGAATCAACTCCCTCCAGAACTTGTATTTCCTTTCCATCACCCTCAGTTCTTTAAGGGGGCAGAATAACTATATCTTCAGAAGCAAAACTGGACAGTCCTGGTCCAGCTCTCTTTGAGTGAAACTAGAGCCTTTTACTTTGGAGTTTTACTGTTCCATTTGGTTTAAATTTGCGTGGGTTTTCATGGCAGGAGAGGTAATGCTATAACTCAGAAGGAACTAACTAGCAAAAATGAAAATAGACTACCACTGTTATCTATTTGAATGTCCACTCTGAATTATATGCTGTCTTACTCTCTTCCTTTTATTAGGAGCAAGGAGAAAGTGGGGGGAGGGGGATGGACAATCAGGGCAAGATAGGAAATGGTCAAGGAGTAAAAGCACAAGTCTATGTATTCATATTTAGGACAGAACATTCAACTGAAATCTACTTTAAATTTCAAACTCAAGGCTAGATTAGGATATTGTGAACATCTGGCATACCTGCAAGCTTTTGTGTTTCTTTGCTCCATTTTGCTTCATTAAGACTATCCTTACAGATATATGGGCAAGTAGATAAATCACCAGGCCTGGAGTCAGGAAGACCTGAGTTCAAATTTGGCATCAAACACTAGTTATGTGACCCTGGGCAAGTCACTTAACCATGTTTGCCTCAGTTTCTTCATCTGTAAAATGAGCTGGAGAAGGAAATAGCAACCCCTTCCAGTATCTCTGCCAAGAAAACCCCAAATGGGGTCATGAAGAGTTGGACATGACTGAACAAGAATGACAGCTATAACACAAAGACATGAACTGAGTGTAATAATGATAATAACTACGATAATAACTAGCATTCATATAGCACTTTAAAGTTTGCAAAATGCTTTACAAATGGAAGGTAGGTGCTATTGTTACCCTCATTTTACAGATGAAGACACTGAAGCTTATAGAGGTTAAATGACTTGTCTGGAGTCACACAGGAAGTACATATCTGAGCCTAGAATTCAATTCTGATTTTCTTCATTATGGATGAGTGTTCTAGTCACTGTACCATTTGACTACCTAAATAAAAAGTGTTTCTTAACATTTTAGCTCTCAGTACTGAGAGGCATAGTTTCTAGGAATAAGGAAGTGATCATCCCTTTGTCTTGTAATGATTGGAATGACACCACCTGCTGGAGACTTACTGTAGAAAAACTGCGCCATGAGGCCAACGTCTCTGAGGGCAAGACCATGGGAATTTTCTTTGGCATCAGGAAGTGACGTTTGCTGGTGGGAGGAAGAAGGGGGAGCCGGGTGCTCTGACTCAGGCTTTTTCCTGAGAACGCTGGTGGAGAAGGGAGCTAGAAATGTGCTCTCCCTTTAATAGATAGATGAATGTAGGCCTTTCTCTCTGTTTACCAAATTCTTATTCTCCTTAATAAATGCTTAAAAGTCTAACTCTTGATAAAGCTTATAATTTATTGGCGACCACTCATTAGACATTTTAGACAGAATAGCTAGAATTTTAGCCGTAACACTCTTCACAGGTCAGACTACCTAGAGGGTTCTGTGCTTAGTTTCAGGGGAGGGGGGAACACATTTTAGGAAAGACATTGTACATTAGAGAGTATCCAAAGGATGTAGAAGGGCCTTGACTTTATGTCCTGTGAGGTTTGGCTAAAAGAACTAGGAACATTTATTTTGAAGAAGAAAATGGCTCAGGGGACATCAGAGCCATCTTCAGGTATTTGAAGCACCATCCTGTGGGAGGAGGACTAATTTTATTCTACTTGGCTTATCAGAGCAGAACCAGAAACAATGGACAGAAGCTGCAAGGAGGCAAATTTTGGCTAGAGGGAGAGAAAAACTTCCTGATGGCTGGAACAATGGAGAACAATGCAGAAGTCTGATGGGCTGCCAGGGGAGGTTGTTAATCCCCCCAGAATTAGAGATCTTTAAGTAGAATCTAGACCATCTCTTATAATATATAATGTTTTAGAGATTCTTTTTGAGTACTAGTTAGGAAAGATGGTCCTTTCCACTCTAAAACCTGGGATTCTGTATATCCTCAGCACACATGGTCAACTAGAATTATGCTCTCCCATGTTCTCCTGATTCTGGTGAGTTGTTAGAGTCCAGTTCCAAACTTATAATACCTAAGGTCTATTTGTGGGGGTCATGTCATATCATGTCTTAGTTTTTGTGACATATGAAAGCCAAGTTCAACAGCCTTCAGTCAATAAACAAACATTTATTAAGCAGTTACTGTGTTCAAGACACTGTGTTATGAACTGGGGATGCAAAGACATGGGAGTTTATGTTTTCCCAGAATATAACCTATGGCTAAACTGAATAGTTTGGAAAAATTGTCTCATTAAAATTAACTTCTGGTTAAGATGGCAATGTGAAAAATGTAAATGGGTCTCAGCTTTCTTAAAACATTCCAGCAAAGTTCTAAAAACTCACCAGAAGGAATAATGATAAACAAAAGCAAAGAAAAATGGCTATAAGCTTTTCCATCAATTGCAGGACTGAACAAAAAGAAATGCCAAGCCTATGAGTATTTTGAAAAGACAAGCCAAGGAAAGTAGAAGTCATAGTGCCTGGGCGATAGTCATAGCAGGATATAGGACAAGCACAGTACCCAAGCAGATTAGTATCCAGGCAACAGAGTGCCCAGATTTCCCACACCACAGCCATGGCAGGAGAGAAGGAAGTCACAACACCATCACAGCATAAATGCTAAGGGTCATACAGAAGGTCTAATACCAATGCAATGGACTGCATTCAGTTGGTGTCACAGGAAAGGAGTGAGTCAACTCCTGACTGGGGACCAGTCAAAAAGGCACTATAAATATATCCACATGTAACACATATGTAGTGAATGAATAGTACAGTGTTTCAGTACATAAGAAAATGAAAGCTAATCAGATTGCAGGAAGAGATAGTGAAAGTGTCATTTGGGGACCTCAATGAGTCCCTTTATGATCTAGAAAAATCTTACAAAAATAAAAATAAGAAGTTAAAGACAAATAGAATTTTAGAAGTTGTATGCGATAAATCTTTGGTAATTTCTGGATAGGAACTAAAAGGAGTTTATATTTCAACTGTGTATATATTCAAACTTACAAGAAAACTAATTTAATCCTAAAGAATTGTTATGTCAAAAAACCAAATCATAGAAATAATAGTAAATTTCATCAAATAAAATAAGAAAAATGAGATAGTTTGTTAAAACTTTTAGGATGTATCCAAAATAGTCGTTGGGGGAAAATGTACATCTCTAAACAATTTTTTCACTAGAAACAAGAAAGAGCAAATTAAAGAATTGGGCATATAATTAAAGGAAAAACAATAAATAAGAAAAAAATAACCCCAATTGAAAACAAAAATAGAAATTCTGACAATTAGATATGATGAACCAAACTAAAAACAAAATAAGACAATTGATTTAAGAAATTTAACTAGAAAATTTTTGTATTTTCTTTTTGTTAATTCTAAACTTAAGAAATAAAACAAGCATTTCCATAACAAAGTAGAATAGAAAAAAAGATAATTGCACATGAAACTTCAAATATATTATGTATAATTTACTATTCCCTTTAAATATATATTAAAGTTATTATGTAACTTTCTTTTTTTTCCTTCCCTACCCCACCCTAGAAATGGCTGCCATTACACACAACTATGTGTGTATACATATATATGTGTGTACATACATATACATATACCTATGCCTATATATATACATATTATATGTGTGTGTGTGTGTGTGTGTGTATAATTCTATACATCTATTTATCAGGTTTTTCTCTGGATGCAGACAGCATCTTCCTTCATAGTCCTTTGTAGTTAATTTGGGTATTTATAATAGTCCAAATGAGTTAGTTATTCAAAGTTGTTCTTAAAACAATATTGCTGTTACTGTATACAACTTTCTCTTGGTTCTGTTCATTTTGCTCTTCATTATTTCATGCGAGTCTATTGATGTTTTTTCTAAGATCATCAAGCTCATCATTTTCATCATAGTCATATACCATAACTTGTTTAGCAATTCTCCAATTGACAGGCATCTCCACAAGTTCCACTTCTTTGCCACCATAAAAATAGCTATTATAAATATTTTAGAGCATATAGGTCCTTTTATTTTTCCCTAATCATCTTTGGAAACAGACCACATAGTGGTATTTTTTGATTCAAAGAGTATAAACAGTTTAATAACTCTTTGGGCATAAATCCGGATTGCTCTCCAAAATGATTGGATCAGTTCCCAGTTCCACCAACACTGAATTAGTGTCCCAATTTTCCCATATCTCCTCCAACATTTGTCACTTTCCCTTTCAATCATTTTAGCCAATCTCATAGGTATAAAATGATATCTCAAAGTTGTTTTAATTCACATTTCTCTAATAATTATTGAGAGCATTTTTCACATGACTATAAATTGTTTTGATTTATTCATCAGAAAACTCCCTGTTCATATCTTTTGACCTCTTATCAATTGGGGAGTGACTCATATTCTCATAGATTTGACAATTTATATATATATATATATTTGATGTATGAAACCTTTATCTAAAAACTATCTATAAAATTTCCCCCAAATTTTCTTTCTTTCTGATCTTGCCTTCATTGGTTTTATTTGTACAAAATCTTTTTAATTTAATATAATCAAAATTATCCACTTTACACTTCATACTATTCTCTATCTCTTGTTTATTCACATATTGTTCACTTATCCATAGATAATATGTTCCATGTTATTCAAATTTCCTTGTATTATTGCTCTTTATATCCATTTTGACCTTATTTTGGTAAATGGTGTAAGACATTGGTCTGTGCCCAATATCTGCTAGACTGTTTTCTAGCTTTCCCAACAATTTTGCCAAATAATAAATTCTTATTCCCAAAATTTATGTCGTTATACTTTGCTGCTCTAAATTGTATGTTTATTCTGTTCCACTGATCTACCTTTTAATTTCTTAGCCATTCCCAAATAGCCTTGATAATTGCTGCCTTATAATATTGTTTAAGACCTAGTACTGCTATACTTCCTTCATTCACATTTTTTTCATTAAATCCTTTGATATTCTTGACCTTATTCTTCCAAACAAAGTTTATTTTTTTCTAACTCATTAAATTACATTTTTGAAAAGTTAATTGGGATGTCATTAAATAAATAGATTCATTTAGGAAAAATTGTCATTTTTTAATATATTGGCCTGCCTACGTGTGAACAACTAATATTTCTCCAATTATTTAAATGTCATTTTATTTGTATAAAAAGGTTTTTTAGAATTTTATTCATATAGTTCCTGGGGTTTTTTGGCAGGTTTACTCCCAGGTATTTTATACTGTCTAGAGTTATTTTAAATGGGGTATCTCTCACTATCTCTTCTTGAAGGGTTTTGTTTGTAATATATAGGAAGGCTGATGTTTTATATGGCTTTACTTTATATCATGCTGCTTTGCTAAAAATTAATCATTTCAACTACCTTTTCAGCTGTCTTTTGGATTTTCCAAATATATCATCTGCAAAAGGAGATCATTTTATTACCTCATTTCCTATACTGATTCCTTCTATTTCTTTTTCTTCTCTTATTGCTATTGCTAGGATTTCTAGTACAATATTGAATAATATTGGTGACAGTGAGCATCCGAATTTCACACCTGATCTTACAGAAAAGGCATCTAGCTTTATTCCCATAGCACATAACACTCACTGACAGCTTTAAGTAAATGCTTTTATTATCAATTTAAGGAAAAATCCATTTATACCTACACTTTCAAGTGCTTTTTTTACTAGAAATGAATGTTGTAATTATCAAAAACTTATTCTGCATATATTGATATAACCATATGATTTTTATTACTGATATAATCAATTAATAGTTTTCCTTATGTTAAATAATTTCCATATTCCTGATATAAATTCAACTTGTTCATAATATATAATCTTTGTAATATATTGCTGTAATACTTTAATAAGTATTTCATTTAGGATTTTTGCATCCATATCAATTAATGAAATTGGTCTATACTTTTCTTTCTCTGTTTTTACTCTTCCTGGTTTAGGTATCAATATCATATTTGTTTCATAAAAGGAGTTTGGTAGGACCCCTTCTTTCTCTGTCATCCCAAATAATTTAATCAATACTGGAATTATTTGGTCTTTAAACATTTGATAGAATTCACTTGTAAATCCATCTGGTCCTCATGTCTTTTTCCTTAGGAAGCTCATTTATGGTCTGTTCAATTTCCTCTCCTAAAACAGATCTATTTAGAGATTCTATTTCCCCTTCTGCTATTTTAGGCAGTTTATATTTTTGTAAATATTCTTCTATTTCACTTAAATTGTTAAATTTATTGGTATATAATTGGGCAAAATAACTCCTTTTTATTTCATCTTCTCCATTGATATAATCACCCTTTTCATTTTTAATACTAGTGATTTGGTTTTCTCTCTATATAAAAATCATATTGGCAAATAGTTTACTTTGTTTTTTCATAAAATCATCTCCTAGTTTAATTAATTAATTAATGGTTTTCTTATAATCACTTCTACTAATCTCAACTTTAATTTTTAGTATTTAAATTTAGTGTTTAATTGGAGAGTTTTTTGCTTTTTCTTTTTCTAGGTTTTTTAAATGCACATCCAATTCATTGATCTGCTCTTTCTCTATTTTATTGATGTAGGCATTTAGAGATATACATTGTTTAAAATGTATAAAATGGACAAACAATTTGATAATTTAATTTACAAAGAGACAAAGACAGAGATAGAGGGATGGGAGGTAGGGGGAATGAGAAACCCAATTGTCAGCATCAAAAATGAAAAAGGAGAATTCACAACATATTAAGAAAAAATAAATTATTAGAAATTACTTTGCCCAATTCTATGCCAACAAAACTGGTGCCATCAATAAAATAAATATTTACTAAAATGCAAAGCATGTAGATTAACAGAATAAGAATTAGAGAATTTTAATTACCTAATCTCAGAGAGACAAAAAACTTAAATAAATCATAAAATAACTCTTAAAGGGAAAATAATCCTGACTAGATAGATTTATAACTGAATTATATCAAACACAACATTTAACTCAAGTTTTCATGATTTACACAAATAGTGTTAGTGGGGGGGGGAATCACATCTCACTAAACTCCATTTATAAATAAATATGGTCCTAATATATAAACAGGGAAAAACCAATAGAGCACTATCTCTAATGAATATTGATGCAAAAAAATGAACACATTAGCAAAGGGAGGGGGGGCACTAGAATAAAAAATTTAAAAGATTATATAAGCAGCAGCTATGTAGCACAGTAGATAAAGCACCAGCCCTGAATTCAGGAGGACCTGAGTTCAAATCCATCCTCAGACACTTGACACTTACTAGCTGTGTGACCCTGGGCAAGTCACTTAACCCTCTTTGCCCCGCAATAATAATAATAATAATTTTAAAAAAGATTATACAGTATAGCCAGACTGGATCTATACTAGGCATATAAAGTTGGTTCAAAATTAGGAAAACTATGAACATTATAAGCTATATTAGACATTAAATTAACCCAACCCACATAAAAATATCTTTAGATGCAGAAAAAGATTTTGACAAAATAGAATAGCCATTTATACTTTAAAAAAACAACCTAGAAATCATAGTAATAAATATAACATTACTTAATGTAGCAAACATTTATCTAAAACTATGAGAAAAGATGATTTGTAAGAGAGAAATCTTAGAAGCCTTCCAGATAAGAACAAGGGTCAAGCAAGGATATCCATTGTTACCATTATTATTAGATTTGGCAGTCAGAAGAGAGTTTGGAACAGAAAATTTAACGAATGAAAGTTTAAAAATTTAAAAATTAATTGTTGGCTGAAGAGGAGAAAAATGTAAGAGTTGATCAATAGAATAAATTATGTTGAAGATACAGAAATAATGGAACATAACAATATAATATCTAAAACAACAACAACCCAAAGATGCCAACTACAAACCTAAGGACTTGACAAAAACTTCTAGGAAAATTAAAAATAGTATAGGAAAAACTAGATTTGGACCAACATCTCACACTAAACAGACAACCTCAGTATAAAAGTTCATACCATCAACAAGTTAGAGGAGCAAGAAAGGAGATACCTTTAACAACTATGAATAATAGAAGTGTTCTTGATCAAAGGATGAATAGAGTGGATTATCATAGATGAACATCACCTTCTGGAGGAAGGTATTGTATGGCCACACAATTGCTACAGCCTTCCTCTCCAGTTACCTTCTATCTACTCTGTTGATGGTGGTGGTGTTGTTCAGTGGTTTCAGTCATGTCTGACTCTTTGTGCCCCTGTTGAGAGTTTTCTTAGCAAAGATATTGGAGTGTTTTGCCATTTCCTTCTCCAGCTAATTTTATAGATGAGGAAACTGAAGTAAACAGGGTTAAGTGACTTGAGCGGAGTCATATATATAGTAAGAGTCTAAGGCTAAATTAGAATTCAGAAAAATGGGTGTTCCTGACTCCAGGCCTGACTCTCAATCCACTGTGTCACCTAGCTGCCCCGTCTACTCTGTATCTCATATCATCTATGTTGTTCCTTCATTTGAATGTAAGTTCCTTGAGAGTAGGAACTGTTTTTCTCTTTCTTAATGTCTCTAGCACTTAGCACAGTGCCTAGCATATCATAAGCATTTAATAAATGCTTATTATTGATTAATAAATGAACAATTGTATTACATACAGTTGAAAAGCATATGCACGAACAAGAATAATGAAGTTAAAATTAGAACTCAATTAATTGAGAAAAAATATTTGTAGTAAATTCCTCTGAAAGAATTTTGACATACAAGAGACATAACAAATTGTTATAAATATATGAGAACAAGTGATAGTCCTCAATAGATAACTAATCAAATGACACAAATAGGCAGTTTTCAAAAGGACAATTATGTGAATAATAATACAAAAATGTCCAAATCAATAATAAGAGTGATGCAAACAACTTTGATGTTCCTCCTCATATTCCTCAAATTGATAAGGATGACAAAAATCAAAAATCTCAATTGCTGGAGAGCTGTGAGAAGAAATGCACACTAAGGCACTGTTGGTAGAGTTGTGCTATCATCTAATCAATCTAGAAAGTAATTTGGTATTAAATACAAAAAATTCACTGAGCTTTTGACCCCCCTATAATACTATTAGGTTTATGCCCATAGAAAGTCAAAGACAAAGTGAAAGGCCCAATATATACCAAAATATTCATTGTGGTACTTTTTGCTATAGCAAAGAATTGGAAGCAAAGTGTGTAGCCATTAGTTGGGCAATAGTTAAACAAATGTAATGAAATATTATCATGTAATAATAAATGATAAAAGAGACAGAACCAGAGAATCTTGGAGTGAAGAGGTATTGATGATGATACAAAAATGTAAATGAAAAGAAAGAAAAGAATGTCAGTAAAATATATTTTTAAAAAACACACCAAAGATGGGGCTGCTAGGTAGCTCAGTGGATAGAGCACCAGCCCTGGAGTCAGGAGGACCTGAGTTCAAATCCAGCCTCAGACCCTTGACACTTACTAGCTGTGTGACCCTGGGAAAGTCACTTAACCCCAACTGCCTCACAAAGAAAAAGAAAAAAGAAAAAAAACACACTAAAGAAAACATAAGTTCAGATGGAGACACAGAAATATGACAGTGTTAGTACTATTATTTTAAGTATATTGATGTTGCTCAGTTATTTCAGCAGTGGCCCCATTTGGACTTTTCTTAGTAAAGATACTGGAGTGGTTTTCCATTTCATTCTCCAGCTCATTTTACAGATAAAGAAACTTAAGCAAACAACAGGGTGAAGTGACTTGCCCAGGGTCACACAGCTAGTAATAGAGGCCCTATTTGAACTCAGGAAGATGTTTTCCTGATTACAGACTTGGCTCTCTATCCACTGTGCCACCTCGATGCCCATTTTAATCATACTTTATGTTTGCTTTTTTAAAGCTGTGCTTGGTAGATTCCCAGTGTCATATGCAATCTTCTTTCTCTGTCCTTTGTATATGGAAATGTTCACAAATGTTGATGACTGTCAAATTCATAATAAAAAAATTACAAAGAATTTTTTAAAGAAAAAAATAGAATGTGTGTATTTATATAGAAACAAAAATCTTATTAATCCAGCCTCTGCTTGCTGAACCTACCATTTGTCAAAACTTTTTGTTTTTACTTTTAAGGATTCCCTCTTCTATGGGTACTTATTTGGCACATCTCAATGGATTATTACATTAAACAGAATCTGAAGAATAAGCTTTTTTAAGTGTTTTTATCTTTGCCAAATTCTGATAGGAAATGACAGAAGATCAGGGAATAGCCAGTAACCCACTGAATACCACAGGCAGATTGGAGCCAGATTGTGGAGGGTCATGAATGAATAAATGAAAGAATGAACAAATGAAAAACATCTATTAATTTATCACTTTGTGCAAAGTACTGTACTTAATTCTGGTGATACAAATAGAAAAGCCAAGCTAAGGAATTTGAACTTTATCCAAGAGGCAATAGGGAGCCACTGAAGTTTTTTGATTAGTGTATTGACATGGTCTAATTATTCCCATTCCCATTTGTTTGAATTCTTAAGATTGCATACCATAATGTAGTCTCTGGAACTAATAATTTACTAAATGATCTCCTACTAGGCTTAATGAGTTAATGCAATTTTCAAAAATGCCCAATATATTCCCAGGGGATAATATAACCACAGGGAGAAATTGAACTCATCATTCTTTGGAGGAGCTAAAAGCACTTCTCAGGCATTATTCTCTGTAACTTATTTGATAAATCTCCTTAGAGATGACCATAACAAAAAGTGCTGTCACTTTGGCAAGGTCATCCTCTTCTCTAGCCAGTATTAAACATGAAGGAATGGAGGAAGAAAAACAAGGAGAGGGAAACACATTTAATATAAAAAGTTTTCCTGAATAATGATGACTAACATTTATACAATTCTTTCAGTGTTAGAAACATAACTTGATTAAGATGAACTATAATATGAGGTGCAAACATTTAACAATGGTTTGAAGTGTTGTTTGTTGTGGAAAATGGTTTGATTTTTTAAAGCCTTTATGTAACATTTAGTAGACTTTTAAAACTGAGCATTTAGAGTTTTCAAATGTAGAATTCTCCTTATCCATTAATATATGTCTCTGAGTTTAAATTCCTTATGGAGAAAGTTTTTTTTTTAAAAAAGAAAAGAAAAAAGATTTTCCTTCTCCTGAGTTAGTAATTCCACAAAAGTTCACATAACTCAGATATTAGTTGGAGATCTATTAAACTTATTCCTTGGTAAACTAGCCAGTGAAGCTTTATTTGCCTTGAGAGATATCTTCATCTTAGTTTAGCATCCTTGAAAATTGGATAAGTTGTACTCTGGTGGTTTGCCACTCTTTGATAGGGACTTATCTGCTTTGAACTTCAGTAACAGCCCCTGAAAGAAAGATGAAAATCCCCTTAACAAGCAAGCATTCACTTTGTAAATGTGCAGATTTCCCAAGCTTGAAAGACTTGGTTTTGAAAGCTGGGGCCTTGCAGGCCAAACAAAGCAAGAATGTGTCCTCGCTCAAGTGGTTACAATGGGTGGAGCCTTGAGAAGCAAAGTCGTTGTTGGGGACGGTCAGCAAATTGAAAAAGCTGCTCTTCCCTCCGACAACAACAATTGCAGATTTCTCTCCCATAGTGATACTTATATGTGTTGCCAACCCAATTAAGATTGCATAGGGAGAAGATCATTATTCCTTATAGCAATTTTACTTTCCATTCATTTGTAAATGCTGTGAGAAAACCTCACCCTACTACTTTCCCATCCTCCTGGAAATGATGGTACTTGACTGAGAGCCACAAATGTCAACTTATCAATGTAATTCATGTTGTTTATGGGTTTGGGGAAACAAATGTTTCCAAAATCAGAGCAAATTAGTCCTTGGCAATAAAATGCAAGATTATTTATCCTCATGGGACTTGCCCATACAAGGGGAATTTGGTTCGAGGAAGAATAAAGTCTTGCCTACAATTCCCAGGAGACTATGGCCTCGATCAAACTGAATTCTAGAAACCACAGAGGTCTATCCCAAGTAGGGGAGGGATTCAGTCAAACTGGTTAATCAGTGTTCATTAAAACAAAAGAAATGATCTGCAGGAGGGTTTGATTACCTCTGAATAGCAAAAAAGGTCGGTTCCCACGGTGACAGGCCTTCAGACCAGGGTTTCCAGGGGGTGTCAAGACACTATTACCTTCTGGGATTCTTGCAGACCCCAGACCTCTCTCCCACCTTCTCTTGTCTCCTATTGTCTCAGCAGTTCTCAATTTAGTTAATGATTCTCTCTCTCTGAGAGAGCAGTGGGAGCAAATGTTTTTTGTACTCTCCGGTCACCTAAAACAATGCTGGGTTTATATTGGTCCTTTCATTTCCCCCTTAATGATGGCAATCGCTAATTTTTATTTAGTGCTTTAAAGTGTACAAAGTAGGGAGAAGCTAGGTGGTGCAGTGGATAAAGCACCGGCCCTGGGTTTAGGAGGACCTGAGTTCAAATCCTGTCTCAGGCACTTGGCACTTACTAGCTGTGTGACCCTAGGCAAGTCACTTAACACTCATTGCCCCACCAAAAAAAAAAAAGTGTACAAAGTACTTTAAATATATCATCTCATTTCATTTTCAAACTACTGCAAGGTAGATCATAGAAGACAGGTAGATAGAAGAAGGTAGATTATAGAAGAGACCTTCATCTAACCTTCCCAATGTACAGATAAGGAAACTCAGTAAATTGTCTAAAGTTGGATTTGATCTCAAGACCCCAGGCAGGCACTCTTCATTACATTGTGCTGCCTAAAAGTGCTATTTTATTGTTTTGTCATTTCAGTCGTGTCTGATACTTTGTGACCCTTTTAGGACTTTCTTGGCAAAGATACTCGTTTGCTATTCCCTTCTCCAGTTCATTTTACAGATGAGGAAAATGAGGCAAGTAGGGTTAAGCGACTTGCCCAGGGTCACACAGCTGGTAAGTATCTGAAGCAGTATTTGAACTCAGATCTTCCTGACTCCCAGACTAGCACTGTATCTATTTCACCACCTAGCTGCCCTAGAAGTGCTATTAGTATTCCATTTTACACTTGACAAAATTCACACTGAATGGTTAAGTGACTTGTCCAGCGTCATACAGCTAATGAGTGCTTGAGGCAATATTAGAACTCAGATCTAACTGCCACCAGGCCTATTCTTGTCTTGTAGCCTTTTCCTCATTTTCCCCTGCCTAGAAGGCTTGTTCTACTTCTTTCCACTACCCTTTTTCTACAAACAGCTGGGTCTGGAGTCAGGAAGAACTGAGTTTAAATCTGTCCTCAGACTCTAGCTGTATGAACCTAGGCAAGTCACTTAACCCTTCTGCCTCAGTTTCCTCATCTGTAAAATGAGCTGGAGAAGGAAATGACAAAACCATTCTAGTACCTTTTCCAAGAAAACTCCAGTAGGGGTCATGGAGAGTCAAACACAACTGAAACAACTGACTATAGCAAACCCCTCACTCAAAAAATTCTAACAATTTTCTATTACCTCTAGGATCAAATACAAACTCTTCTATATGATATTTAAAGCTCTTTACAATCCAGCCCCCTCCCTGTATTTCCAGACTTATTACATATTATTCCCCTTCACAAACTCCATGGTCCAATCAGACTGGCCTTCTTACTGTTCCTCATACATGACATTCCATCTGCCATCCAAGTGTCTTCACACTGTCAAGCCTCCATGTCTAGAATCCATGACCTCCTTACCTCTGTATCTTAGAACTCCTGTTCTCTTTTGAGGCTCAGGTTAAGTGCCACTTTCTAAATGATGCCTTTCCTGGTCTTTTCAAGCTGCTAGTGCCTCCCCTCCCAAATATATGTATATATGTGTGTGTATGTATGTGTGTGTTTTATCTTTCTTCATAGATTGTAAGCTGCCTGAGGGTAGGCACTATTTTACATTTTGTATCCCCACTACAGTTTGGTACACAGTAGGCACTTAATAAATGCTAATTGATTGGTTGTTTGAATGATTCATTTATAGCTAACACCTTGAACTCTTGCCAGAAGCAACAACCTTAGTAGGTAAATTCTCTTTAGATCCTGAAATCCATGAAGATGGTCAAAGGACAATTCTTTTAATATACATAACCAGGATCCCTCCTTTAATTTTTCTACCGAAAACATGAGTCCAAGTTGTTCTCCCCCAGTTGAATTTTGCTATTCTCAGATGCAAATCTTGTGGTAAAGTGACTGCACTCTTTCAGAAGGGAAATCTGTCTTTAGTGGTGAGAAGTTGGGGCCATGAGGGTGGAACCTCCCACATAAGTTTCACTTTATTGGAACATCTGGATTAGAGATTCCATTCCCTTTTAACTTTTCCCCTAATTCAGTGCTAAATTCCCTTTCTCGCTATAGTCACCTAGTTCTCTGTTCGGTCAATTTCTAAATTGTTGTGTTCAGGGTTATCTCATTAAATATGATGACCAAGCTGTTCCCACAAAGGCTTATTTGTAGATGACTGATCATCATAACAGTTTACATTTACACACTGCTTTAAGACTACACACAGCACAGTGAGGTTAGCATTAGCTGAATTTTGTATTCTCTGTGTGCCTGAAAAGATTACTCCTTTTGCCCTTCTTTGTTTCCTGCCTTTTCTCTGGGGACCGATTTAAAATGGACTGAATTTGTTCTGTAACCTGTTTGTAAAGCATATTTGCTTGTATAGAAATGGCCTGGTTTTCTGGTTACCTGCCATATGCTTCAGGCTTTCCCTTGTTTCTTTGCCCTATTCCATTTGAATTCCCATCCATTCCAAGGCGAACTCAATTGTTTAGGTAAAAAGGTAAGGGTTTATGTTTTGTTTTGCTGGGAAAATGAAACCACCTTTGTTTTTTTAATGCTATTTTTCCTTTACATTTTCCTTAGGGTTCCTTCTCTTCTGCTATGATAGAACTGAATGTCAATTTAAACCTTGGGGTATGTGAAATGGCCTAAATCTCTATGACTAAGGGAGTAGAGGATTTTTCAAAGTTGTTTTAGTGATCTACCCTCAGTTTTTTTAGTTAGTAATATATTAAATATGAACTACAAATTAGAAGAACTTATACCATAAATAGTCTCTCATGGCACTCTGAGGACATCTTTTTTTTGTGTGTGGGGGGGGCAACGGGGGTTAAGTGACTTCCCCGGGATCTCACAGCTAGTAAGTGTCTGAGGCTGGATTTGAACTCAGGTCCTCCTGAATTCAGGGCCTGTCCTCTATCCACTGTGCCACCCAGCTGCCCTGAGGACATCTTGAATAAGAAATAAAGATGGTCTCCTTCTGCTGAAATTGGCCTAAATATCAGTAGAGTAACAAGAAGCCCAGTCTTGGACAGACTGCCATAGAGGATAGGCTGGTCCCTAATAATGTGGGATGAAGCTCCTGAGGCAAAGATGATTCCAGGATGCAGAGAGTATTTGGCAGCCTATGTAGCCATCAAGTAGTGCCCTATACACTGACATGAAATGGAAAAGGTTTCAAGTAACACAAGGTTCTTGTTTTCAGTGAAATGGAAAGGAGAGCAGATCTGAGACTCTTCTTCAACTACTTCAATATTTCACGTATTTTACAAATATCACTTCATTTAATCCTCACAAAAATCCTGGGAGGTAGATGTTAGTATCTGAAGTTTACAGGTGAGGAAATCAAGGAAGACAGGTTAAGTGACTTTCTCAGTGTCACAGAGCTGGTAAGTGTCTGAAGCTAGATTTGAACTCAGGTCTTCCTGACTCCAGTCTCAGAGGCTTATCCAATGTGCCACCTAGCTGCTTCAAGTATATGTGTGGTTTTGCCTGAATTGATTTGGGCCCTAAATTATGGCAAATCAGAATGAGCCAGTACTCTTATTTAAGCAAATTGTGCAGTAATCTGGAGAGGTCGTTAAGAAGGCCAACTTATATGGTTTGTGTAGTCATCCAAAGGTTAGATTTTAGTCCCATGGCTCCTATTTGACAGGCAACTTTTATACATAGATAGAAATACCAAAGTAGATATGCAGTTTCTTGGCATTGTTTGGTAAAGGCAAGAAGTCAGTGTGCCAAACCCTTTCTCTTAAGGTCCCATTAAAGTGCTGTGGTTACAAAGAAAAAAGTCTAATGACCCCTGCCCTCAGGCATCTGACAATCTAGCTAGGAGAGATAATGTATCTTTACATAAGTTACTACAGAAAAGATACAAGGGGATGAAAGGGAGAGTAGAGAATCAGGAAAAGCTTCATGCAGAAAGTGGAAGTCAAGCTAAGCCTTGAAAGACATGACAGATTCCAGATTCAGGTAGGGGTACACATTCCAGTTGTGGAGATAACGGTAAATGAGACAGAAAAATTGAATGCCATGTATGAGGAATGCTAAGAAGGTTTGTTTTGTGATTGTTTGTTGGTTGTCTTTCATTCCTGAAGAAGACCAATGACACCATGAGGGTGATGTCTGGACTTGAGTATGAATTTGATTAGAGTGAGGCAGAACTGTGAAAAGCCATCAGCCTCACACTCTTCTCATAGTCATCAGAATCCAGAGGCAAGACAAAGCAAGATGATTGGCAATGGCCCAGGATGCAGTGGGTGACCAACACTAAGAAGGTCAGTTTGGCTGGAGGATGTGAAAGGGAGCAATGAGTAAGTAATAAGACTGAAAGTGAAGTTGGTGCTACCTTGTTAAAGGCTTTAAAAGCCAAACAAAAGTTTCTATTAGATCCTAGAAGTAATGGGGAGCCACTGGAGTTTATTGAGTAGGGGAGTGACATGGAAAAAGTTTCACTTTAAGAATATCACTTTGACAGCTGTGTGTGGAAGATGAATTGGATTAGGTAGAGACTTGAGGCAAGGAGACCAATTAGAAAAGTATTACAAAAGTCCAAGTGAGAAGTGATGAGGACCTGGAAGGGAGGAGAGGGAGAAGAGCTCTATGAAGTGGAGAGGAAGGGACAGATTTTGGAAACACAGAAGTGGAAAGGAAAAAATATCAACTGATTGCTAACACTTAGGTTGTGAACTTGGGTAACTGAAAATGGTGGTGTAAGAAAATAGGGAAGTTTGGAAGAGTGGTGGGTTTGAAAGAAAGATGATGAATTCCTTTTGGATATATTAAGTCTGAGATGCCTAAAAGACGATTAGTTCAAAATATCTAATAGGCATTTGGTGGTGGGGGAATGGTGAGAGTATCAGGAGACTTATGGCTGGGAACATAGATCTGTGAATCATGAGCAACTCAATAATTCAATCTATAGTAGCTACTGAAGTCACTGAGATTATAGGAGAAAAAAAGAAAAGAGGACTTAATTCTGAACCTTGGGGTGTACTCACAGTCAGAAAACAACAAACATTTGTTAAGTACCTACCATTTACCAGGCATTGTGCTAATTGTTGAGGAACAAAGGCAGGCAAAAGACAATCCTTGCTTTCAAGGAGTTAGAGGGCATGAAATGGATGATGAATCACCAAAGGAGACAGAAGGAGTAGATAAGTCAGAGGACCCAGAGAGAAGAGTGTCACCAAATTCCAGAAAGAAGAGAAGATGCAGGAGGAGGGGGTGGTAAGCAGTGTCAAATGCTACAGAAAGGCCAAGAAGTTTTGAGAAAGGGCCATCAGATTTGGTCATCAAGAACTCATGGGTAACTTTGGAGCCACCTATTTCCGCTGAGTGATGAGGTTGGAAGTCAGAAATGCTCATGGGAAACAGAGCATCCATACAAAACTTCATTTCTCCAACTTCCTTCCTCCCCAGGCTGAAATCCAGATAGCCGGGAACTACCATGCCCAAGAAACTTCATGCTGATGCTCGCCGCAGCCCTGAAATCCACGAATTGGCAATACCTTTCTACCCATGCTACCTCACCCTCTGCCTGGATAACTCCTCCATCTAAGGAGCGTGCCTGGGCTGGCTGTGGCTCCTTCTTCTCCAGGCTCCACCCTGCCAA
This sequence comes from Dromiciops gliroides, assembly GCF_019393635.1. Lineage (NCBI taxonomy): Eukaryota > Metazoa > Chordata > Mammalia > Microbiotheria > Microbiotheriidae > Dromiciops > Dromiciops gliroides. Next base: position 442,206,225 of record NC_057861.1, read on the forward strand.
CCCCTGACTTTCTCTACTTTGCCCCAGCCTCCAAGCCCCTTTGTTCCCACTCTCCCCCGCACACTTATTCTCAGCTTCAATTTATATGACTTCCCCTATTAAAATAAAAGCTCCTTGAGGACAGACTGTCTTTCAGTTTGTATTTGTATTCCCTGGTGCTTAGAGAGGTGCCTAGAATACAGTCATGACTTAACAAATGCTTATTGCATGGCTGACTGACAGATTTCAAAGGATCAAGAAAAATTGTTGTTGTTTGTCCTTCCTTATCAAAGAGGACTGGGACATCTGCCTGATGGTATGACTTGCAGTGAATTGGATTTAAGTGAGGTTGGGCTGTGCAAAGTCACCAACCTCACTCTCTCTCCTCCAGAGCAATCTGGGTCCAGTGGTAAAGTATACATCAGGACAGCTGGAGATGGCTCCAGATGTTTAAGGCAATTGGGGTTAAGTGATTTGCCCAGGGTTACACAGCTAGTAAGTGTCTGAGGTGAGATGAGAGTCAGCGGAAGCAATGATTGTAAGGGTTTTTGGTGTTTTTGTTAGGAGTCTGATTGAGAAAGGGAGTGGAAATATAGAATAAATATATTTTTAATATTTAAACTTCATTATTTTTTTTAATTTAGTAAATATGTAACCCAAGAAGTAGCTGGTTAAAACAATAGAGTTCTGGACATAAAATGGGAAAAAAACTTTATTCAAATTCTACCTTGGACATTTGCTCACTTAGGCAAGGGTCCTCAAAGTTCTGAATCTCTGGGCTTCATACTAGATGGAACATCACCTCTTTATGAATTATCTACTAAGTTAGAAACTTGTATGGTATATAGGTGGAGGGAGTTCCCATACCAAAGAAGTAATCAACCAAGATATCATGAAATTTACTTGGTTGTTTGTTGTCCTTTGTTCTTGAAGAGGACTAAAATGACATCATTATGTAAGAGTCAAGTTACAGTTTGTCCAACTGTGGTTGATCAGACCAGGATGAGCTTGGAATGCCCTAAATAATCCATGTGAACATTTGGGTTGGATTCTCTAAATCTGCTCATCTCACTTTTCTTTTGAGCTACTTCAATTCTGCTTTGCTAGTAGAGCACAGCACCTTCTCTGATGAGGGTATGCCATGCTGGGTAGTCCTGTGCCAGTGTCTCCCATGTCATGCCATCAGTTCCAAAGCTCTTAATATTGAGCTTGAGAGTGTCTTATATTGCTTTTTTCTTTCCACCATGTTAGTGCTTGCCTTCTGTAATATCTCCATAAAAATCTTTTAAGCAAGCATACATTTGGCATTCAAACAATACGGCCAGCCCATTGGAGTTTCACTCTGCAGTAGAGTTTGAATGCTTGGCAGTTTAGCTTGTGAAAGGGCCTCAGAGTCCAATACCTTATCCTGACAGGTGATCTTCAGAATCTTCCTAAGACAATTTGAAAAGAAGTGATTCAGTTCCCACGCATGGCACTGATAGACTGTTTAGGTTCTACAGGCATACAACAATGAGGTCAGCACAATGGCTCTGTAGACCTTCTGTTTGGTAGTGAGACTAATACCTCTTCTCTTCCTTCAGAGCCTCCCAAATGCTGAGCTAGCTCTGGCAATGCATATATCAACCTCATTATCAATGTGTACGTCCCTAGAAAGTATACTGCCAAGTTAAATGAACTTTTCCTCAGTATTCACAACTTCTCTATTCGCTGTAACTGATGGTTCCAAGTATGGATAGTGTGGTCAAGGTAAGATACTGCACTGAGGGTAAATTCTTAACTTGAAAAGGCTATAAGCCAAGACCAAAATGGAGGGAGTGTTTGGGCATGATTTTTTGTTTGCAAATGATTGGCCACTCAATGGAGCCTCTGAAGCTGAGATGCAACAATTCTCTGCTGCTGGTGATAATTTTGGCCTAAAACCAAAAAAAGCACAGGTGTTCCATTAGCCAGCACCACACCATCCATACGTGGAACTAACAATACTCATGTAGTACATGTGTGTGATTCATGGTGTGATATGAACAAAAGAGACCTAGGTTTGAAGTAAAAGGACCAGTGTTGGAATCCCAGCTCTCTTCCTAACCACTATATAACCCTTAATAAGGCTTTTCCACTAGCTGAGACTGTCATTTCATCTCTAAAGTGAAGACTATATGATATTTAAGATCCATTGATTGAACAAAATGCAACAAACTTTGTTAAGCTCTTACCTTGTACAAGGCATCATGCCACTGAGTGTATAAAGAAAAAAAGAAAATATAAAGGGGCAGCTAGGTGGCGCAGTGGTTAAAGCACCAGCCCTGGATTCAGGAGGACCTTAGTTCAAATCTGGCCTCAGACACTTGACACTTACTAGCTGTGTGACCCTGGGCAAGTCACTTAACCCTCATTGCCCCCACTAAAAAAAAAAAAGAAAGAAAGAAAGAAAAAAGAAAATATAGTCTTTGCCTTCAAGGAGCTCAAAATCTACCAGGGATTACAACCTAAATCACAACTTTCTGCTTCTGATTCTTCACTAAGGTCCCATATTTCCTTGAAGATTTAACCTCTCTGTCCTTCAGTTTCCTCATCTGTAAACTGAGGAGATGGACTAGATGAAATCTTAGTTCCCTTTTATCTCTAAACTTATGATTTTTATGAATCCGTGATTCTCTTCTAATGCCAATGGAAGAAGTAGAGGTGACCTGAGTTTTATAACACAGAAAAAGCTCCAAGTAATGATATTAATAACAATCATGATTAACTAGCATTTATATAGTGCTTTAAGGTTTACAAAACTTCCTAAATTCTATACCAATTTATCTTGACTATAACCTTGGGAAATAGGTGCTTATCCTCATTTTACGGGTGAAGAAACTGAGGCAGACAAAAATTAAGTGACTTGCCCAGGGTCACAAACTCATTATGCCTTTGTGCTGGGATTTAAACTCAAGTCTTCCCGACTACAGGTCCAACACTCTGTCTAATATGTATGTCATTGGAGAAATAATCTAGCTAAGTTCAGGATAGCACATCACCAGAATATAGTTAACAAATGTAAAAAACAAACAAAAAACAAATGTATTACCAGGTGATAAATTCTTTCTAGTTATAACAGTTCATGAAAAGGGGTCTCTACTGAGGATTTCTAGTGAGGTAGTATAACATAAAATGTCATTTACCCTCTTTGTGACTTGGTTTCTTCATCTGTAAAATGGGGAGAGAGGTTGGGCCTAATGGTGTCTAAGGTTCTCTCCAACTACAAACCTATTTGAGGTAGTAACCCCGCCAGTGAAATCATCTTTCCTTGTAATATTGAAATGCAAGTATGTTTACATGTGTTATGCGAAAGTGTGTTATGTACTTGAGTGTATTTGACAGTACAGCTTCTCGCTCATCTCAGATGTATATCCGCCAAGGAGAAGCCGGTGTTCTCTCTCAGATGGTTTCACAATCTCCAGGCAAAGCAGATGGTGCTTCTGGGGGAGCAGCTTGTTTGCCGAATTACCATAGCTACACAGAAATTTTAAAAAACACATGGAAAGGGGGCTGAGAGCCTCATCTGAATAATGAAATACCTGATGTTTTCGCAGTGCCACATGCGGCAGATAATGAGATGAAACAATCCCCAGCCCTCTGTTGCTTTCTATGACAAAACTCCAACCACATGCCTGTCCTATTCCAAGTCTCTGTGGATAATCTCTTAAAGGAAACAAGTTTTTGTTTGATGGGTTCCCTGGGTATATGCAGAAGACACCCCAAGGGAAGTAGTCCTCACTAACAGTAAACAATCCTGAGAATAATTTGTGATAACAAATGATTCATCGAATATTTATTTAAACTTTTTTTTTAAAAAAACTTCAAACAAAAAAGAAAGTCGAAGGTTGGCTGAGACTTCTATTCATTTCTTGTTTCTTGATGGAGTAAATTTTTCATTGTTCCTTTAAAGAGGGAGGAAGGCTTGTGGATTAATGGAAGCAGAGAGTTCCGAATGATTCTTATAAAGCTTTGATAATTGTTATTAATTTAAACATATCACTTGGCCATTTTGCTCTACCATTATATAGGCATACTCATTTCAGACTTTTAATAGCTGCCAGATTGTGCCACGTGCTTGGGATGCTGCAGTGAAATATACAAACCACAAGTTTGTTTTCTGGGGCTGAAACACCACTGGGCTAAGCATACAAACAAGCCCCTCACTGTATCTGCAGGGCATTCAGTAGATTAGAAGTGACAAATAGAATCGACTACAGGCCTGGACACAGGATGCCACTGCAGGTAATAGGTCTAATTAGATTTGTCTTCAATGGTGCAGTTCAGTGATGTCAAACTCATATGGAAAAGGGGGCCATCCATAAAGATCCTTATGGGGCACATATTGATTTAGAAAACCACATACTGACATTAATTATGTTTTATTGTGGTCAGCAAGGTGGCATGGTGAATTAGAGCATGGGGTCTGGATTCAAGAAGATCTGAGTTCAAATCTATCCTCAGATACTGATTAGCTATGTGACTCTGGACAGGTAGGTCACCTATCTGTTTGCCTGTATTTCCTCATCTATAAAATGAGGCAAACTACTATAGTGCCTTTGAAAATCCCAGATGGGATCATGAAGAGTCAGACACAACTCGACAACAACAAATGTTTATTGTATTTTTATCTACTTTGTCAATTATTTCCAATTATCTTTTAATCTGGTTCTAGTTGCAGTTGATAGTGTTGTATGTTTAATACCTCTGATAGTGTTTGTAAGTGTGACAGTGCTGCCTAACTCCAGTGAAGCTGATTGGTGGATGATCTGTTTGTTCATGTCTCTTATACTCACTTTCTGCAAACACAGAGGACCCCACCTGCAGTGAGTGCCTAGCCATAACTTTGCAAACCTTCCCAAATGTATCCTGAGAAAAGCAAAATATCTCAATGAAAATGAAATGAAAAAGATTGGAGGAATAATTTGCAATGGAGACAGAGTGCATTGGAACGGAGCTGTGGAAGAAAAGCCAAGTATCATTTAGGCAACCTGGGATCCTACTCACCCACAGCCAGACCCTTTCCCTCACGGTTGTTTCTGGGAACAAAGCAATTTGCCTTCTACTTGGAAACAAATTACCCCAGGTCTGAAAGTACTGGGCAGGCATTTATTTTACATAAGGGAGAAAAGTGAGAAACCCTTAAAGGCCAGCATAGGAGGAAGGGAATATGCCAGGTTTGGAATATCAATTGATTTTTCCCCCAAGAGCTCTTCAATCAAAGCACAGCCAGAAACCAATTGTTAATGCTGGGAAGCCATCCTGAAGAATAGAAAATCCTTTTTCTTTCCCCTGTAAGCTTAATTTGTCCAGACCTTGGTTTCAGAGAACAGAAATTTAACATCATAGGACTGACATGTGAAAGGGACTTTAGTAATCATCTAGCCCCTCTTCATTAGTGAAAACACATAAGGGATCTGAGTCCTCTGGAAGCTGAGTGACTTGCTCTTGACAAAACACCACAGGTGCCACACCCATCCATCCCACCCCAACTCCAGCCATGACTCCCTCTCCAATTAATTCAGAAACATTTGCATAATATTGTGCTAAAATCTGTGAGCAAAGGCAGAGAGATGAAAGAGTGTCCCTGCTCTCAATGAATTCCTATGTAGCTTAAATTCTAGTTGGGGAGATGAGATAGAGGTAGGGAAAGATTACTATAAATGCACATCAGTGTAAATTAGCTGAATGTGCTTCATCCAGCAAGTATTCTTAATTGTAGGAGCTAAGAAGCAGATTAGCTACATAGGAGAGTAGAGCTGAGTGGACCTCAAAGGCCATCTAGCTTGAACCCCCTCCCCCATTTTACAAATGAAGAAAATAAGACTGTTAAAATAAGGATGTTTAGTGACTTACCCAAGATCTTACAGGGAGGGAGCATGATATGGAATGCAGGCAGAGAGGTTCGGGAAAAGGTAAAGGAATTGTGAATAGCCATCCTCTGACTTCCAAATCAGTGCTTTTCCCATTATACCAATGGTCCCCATTTAAAAATTGTAGAACCAATGATGGTTCAAGGGGTTTGTGATAACATTTATTTAATGGCTCCTTAAGCAGTAAATAATTATAAAGAATATTATAAATAGTATACCAAATCCCCCCTGGGAATTCATAACACATTTTTCTTGTCATTGAAAGGGATTCGTGGAAGACAAAACATTGAGAACCATTCACTTCATGATACCATACTCAGGTGTGAAAGCTATTTCACTGAACTCTCCTCCAGGTTGTAGGAAGTGGGAATGTTGTCAGCTACTATAGGCTGGTATAAAGCTTGCCACTCTTCCTCATCCCCCTGAAAAGAATAGACCAATAGTTGCCAATTTGTGGCTCCAAGCACCCTATGGTTAAAGAGTGCACTGTTGAGCACTCATGACCACAGCCTGTGATGGAGAAAAGTTGTAAGATGATACCTCTGACAAGCCTTTCTCCATTGCAAGCCAAGAAAATGACAAGCCATTTCCACCACAAGCCCTTCCTCTGCCAAGAGCATAGGTTCTTCACCTTATTTGTGTGTCATGGGCCTCTTTAGCACTGGGAGAAACTTATGGACCCCTTCTCAGAACAGTGTTTCTAAATAATTGATGGAAATTCTCATTTTTGTTAGAGGTTAGTTTTTTAAAAAAAAGATGTGATTTCCCCCCATTTGAGTTCATAGACACACTGAAATCTACCCATGGGACTCCCTGGGAAACATCAAATTTCATGACCCCCTCCCCTCTCTGACCCCCCAATCTATTCCTGGACATCAGGTTAAGAACCTAGGACTAGAGGAAATGAACAGATATTGTTATTTTCTAAGTGGCAAGCTCATTTGTCAGGTATGGAATTTATTCCCTTGGCTCACCTTTAGAACCAGAAAAAAACTCCCAAAACTCATGGTCCTTTGATCTGGAGAAGTGTGCTGCTGACAGAACAGTAAGTAGAAGACTTTGGTAAGATTTGTTTTTCATGTAAGTCACTTAACCTGTTTTAGTCTCAGTTTCCTTATCTGTATAATGGTTTTAGATTCAGTGCCTTCTTTTTTTGTTTGTTTTGTTTTGTTTTGATTTTTTTTTTGCGGGGCAATGGGGGTTAAGTGGCTTGCCCAGGGTCACACAGCTAGTAAGTGTCAAGTGTCTGAGGCCAGATTTGAACTCAGATACTCCTGAATCCAGAGCCGGTGCTTTATCCACTGTGCCACCTAGCTGCCCCCAATTCAGTGGCTTCTAAGGGTGGTTGTATGAAAGGAGAGAAGGTTAGCAATGGCTTCTAAGGTTATTTCTAGCTCTTAATCTTTTGACATCCTACCATTAGAGCTGTACATAAAAATATATCATTCTTGTGAATGATGAATGTGAAGCTATATAAAGAGTGGATGGGAAATGGAAGCTATTTCAATAATTTAGAGAAGTGAAAAGAGTAACAAGTAATAAACTTGGGTGGAGAGGGGATTGATTGGGAAAGAGGACAGATAATATAATATTAGCCTTCACATTGAATTCAAGTAGCAGTGTGATTCCTGGGGGCTGAATGGGATACCCATAACACTTGTACAGTTAATAGAAAATACCAGCTCCATGTTCTACTTAAAGGATTGAGTACAGTAAATTTGTCTGGAGTTTTATAGAGCACCTGTGGAAGTCCAAACTCTCATGGCCATCATTTTTCTGTTAGATCCAACTGCTTCCTATACAAAAGAACACAATTGAGATTCCAGCATAAATTATAGAATGTTGTTAATGGAAGTAATCTAGGATCCTTGTAGTCCAAGTCTGTCATTTTACCGATGAAGGAAAAGGACTCAGAAAAGTGAAATGAATGGCCCATGATAGTGTTAGGAAAAATTCCAGCCTCTTAGCTTAGTGCAAGTGCACACCTCTTTCAGGAAGTCCTTTCTCAGTCTTGTAGGTTCTGGTGCCTTCACCTCCAAGGTTACCTTCCATCTATTCTGAATTTGTCTTGTGTTACTCATTTGTATATGTTGTCTTCCCTAATCAAATGTAATCTCCTTGAGGGAAGAAACTTTTTCTTCTTTTTCTTTGTATCACCAGCATTGAAATACTGGTACCATATGAAAGGCTTGATTGTCTGATTGATGGATGGAACTGGTTAAGAGATGCTCACAGAGACAGTATTTTGGATGCTTTTTGATTTGGATACTTTGCATGGCAACTTGAGATACCATTCACTTGTTATTAGATCTGCACATATCTTATATCATTATTTAACATTTATTAAGCCTCTGTAGTGTTTCAAGAAATGCAGCCCTTGAAGGAGGAGCCAAATGTATAAACTTGGCCCCAAAGTTAAGGCTATCTGCCAAACACTCTTTATATTCAATGTTTTTTGTTTTAATACAGAGATAAAAATACCTGTTCCTACCACAGAGGAATGTCATAGTCCCTCAGGTAGTACCTTGGGAGCTTATTAAATTTGAGTCAATGATGATGAGAATGGAAAAGACAGTTTTTACACTTCTTTGAGATCTTTGGACCAAAAATATCATGTAAAGCCAAGATACTGTGCCTGGTGGTTCCCTGGGCACTCTGGGAGGAGGGAGTAGCATGGTCCTTAATCATAGAAGGAAAAGAAGCCACTTGCATATCTTCCATACATCTAGGTTTACAACTAGGCTGGTATTCCATTGCAGTTGGAAAGCGAGTCAGTCTCTGCCGATTATGTCTCTGTGTAGTGAAAACTATAACCACTTTTTGAGTCTATATCTGATTCTAAGGCGGGGGAGGATTCATTTCCTTTATTCTCCTGTCCCACTCAAGGCCATATTCTTTGGGATATGTGGTTGCATCCCAGTCATGTTCTGCTGATAGACAATTCTCTCAAGGGAATTGATCAAGTCCCATGGCTCTGAAAGAAATAGCCCAGATATAGTTTCATAACACAGAAAAGTTTCCAGCAATTATTATTCTCTTCATTTTTGGTCTAGATTATTGAAATAGCTTTCTTTTCCAATTCACATAGCTGCTAGAATGATATATTCATAAGGCACAGCCTAACTGTAGGATCTGAAAAAATAAGAGCTAGAAACAACCTTAGAGACCATTAAACTGCTGATTATACAGGTAAGGAAATTGAGGCTGAGACAGTTAAATGATTTGCCACGGGTCACATTCCCATAAGTGCCTGAGGTAGGATTTGAACTCAAGTCCTCCTAACTTCAAGTCCCATGCTCTATCCACTATGCCAGCTGGGTACCATTTTGCTCCACTGCTTAACAAATTCCAGGGGCTCTCTATTACCTCTAGGATCAAAGACAAATTTGCCAATATAGTTTTTAATGCACTTTATAAGCCTGGATTCACCTTAACTTTTCCAGGGGGTATTGTATACTATTTCCCTTCACAGACTCTATAGACTAGCCAAATTGGCTTTCTTACACTGCATATATCACATACAGTTCTTCATCTCCCCTGTCTGTACTTTGCACAGACTGTCCCCATGTCTGAAAATATATTCCCTCTTCATCTCATCTACTGTGTATATAAGCAAGATCTCATGGTTGGTCACTCATATGTCAAGATGTTCTATTGTCTGGGTCCCAAGGTTTCCCTTATCTATACACTTCATCCTTGAAAGAGGCTTTGCATTCTACCCTTCCTGATTGAGGTCAAAGGACCAACAGAGCCTTGGGCTTTTATCTTTATGCTGTAGGGATACCCAGTTGAAGCATCATATTTAATCTACAGGAGTCTTGTCATAGGAAGAGAAAATACACTTCCTTTACCCAAAATACAAAATAAAGAGTTTATCAAACAATAACCAGACACTTGATATGAAGCTCTGGTTCACATTTAAAGAAGCTGGGTCAGAAGCTCCTCCAAATAGAAATAAACTTCAGTGGTCATGAGCGGAGTATTTCACCAGAGCCCTGACCACACTCAGAGTGTTTTTAAGGCTGAAGGGGAAGGAATTCTCTGAGATTATAAACTCCCAGAGGGCAGATCTATGCTCTCACTAGACTAAGATACATATGCAATTAGGTTTTTCTAATAAATTGAGGATTTTCCCTTCCCATCCTGGAGTAACTGCATGCTGGGCTTCCAAGGGCATGCTTATAAAAGCCCACTCCTTTCATTTTCCTTTTCTTATATAGGATAGAAGGGCAATATTGTGGCTTGTTATCAAGTGGGTTTTAGTAAAAAAAAAAATTGAACTTCCTTTTCAAAAACAAGATTGAAAAGTATTTCAGGAAAGGCAATGAATTTTCCTCAGGTACTTGAAATCACCTGGCATCAACATGAAGCCTTTAGCTGGGTTACTATCTCTCTTAAGTACATAGATTGTCCTATGTTATTGCTTCCTTCCATAGAACACGTGGCAACTCTCCAAAATCTTCTTGGTGTGTTATTATACTGCTCTTGTCCTCCAAAGCAGAGGGAGGGATTTCTCCCCCTTTGAAATTATTTCCCATGCTTTTCATAGACCTTGGTCATGTTCCAAGATTTCCCTAATCAATCTAGCATTGTAAGCTGTCAGACTTCATTTTCTTCCCTATGAATTTATATGACACCATACGTTTAATATTTGTTCCATACAAATCCTTCTACTACTATCTCTTTATGTTAATTTCTATTATTCCCTGAGATATTTAGTTTTGTTCTCTGCAGGCCTATTGAAGTAGGAGTTATCTCCCATTTGTAATGATTTTCTATTGTAGCTCTACAAATATTTTTTCAAGAAAGCAGAATCAGCAATCTTTTTTGACAGTTCTCCCCTGAGTCCCTCTGGGCTGAATATATGAGAATAGAATGTTCAAAGCGGTTTAAGCAGTGCCTAGATTGTGTTTTAAGTCAGGGGCTTTGAATTAATTGTCCAATTGATTCACTTAATTAGTCACACTTAACTTAATGTGACTGTGTTTTTTTAGTTAGTTTGATTCTCTCTAGTAGTAGCCTAGACAGATTAGCCTAGACAGATTAGAACACATAAGTTTAGTGTTTGGGCTCTGTTTTGGCCTGGTTCTGTTAAGCTCCTTAATATATGCTTATCTAGAGGAAAACCAAGCACAAGAATCAATGTAGAGTTAAGGCATAAGAATCAAAGTTGGAAGTGGCCATTGAAATCAGGGAAATGAATGGAGAAACTGAGGTCCAAAGGAGTTATCTGTCTATTCAATGTCACATGGGTGATCCGACTACCCATATACCACATGGCCCACTGAGTCTTCCTAGTTAAAGAAGTCTTACACATCCAAGAATCACAGAAATCTGGATTCAGAAGGGACCTGAGAGGTGGTCTGCTTTAATTTGCACCTGAATAGAATTCACCTCTAACATGATACTAACAACTCAATCTACCTCTATTTGAAGACCTCTAGCAAGAGAAAACCACTCTCTCTCTTTGGGATAGTTATAATTAAGACACTTTTCTTTATATGGAGCCACTATTTGCCTTTCTGTAACTCCTACTCTGTCTCTCTGGAGACAAAAAGAAAAAAAATAAATTTTTCTTCCACATGACAACCCATCAAGTACTTGGAGATAGCTATCATGTCTCTCTGAAACCTTTCTACCCCACTCTAAAAAGTCCCAATGTCTTAAATGGATTTTGCTATGGCATGATCTCAAGTTTTCTCATTCTGAGGACATCCTCATCTGGATGGGATCCAGGTATCAATGTCTTTCAGAACATGATAATCTAAATAATCTGATTATCATAGATTAAGAGCTAGAAAGGACCTCAGAAGTCATTAAGTCCAACCTCCTCATTTTAAAAATGGGAAGAATGAAACTCCTATTAAGTGACTTGTATAGCTTCACATAGCTACAAAATACCTGAGACAGGATAGGATTCAAACCAGCTCTTCCGTTATTCTATCTCCTATAATAGATTGTCATCCAGATGTGGAGGCTGTTGCAAACACTTTAAAAATGCCCAGAAGAGTACAATAAGAAGTGAAGAGGGAGACACAGACAAGCAGGACAGTTTTGAAACTATGTTGACTTTATCATATACTTTTTGTTGAAAATCAAGATGTATAGAATAGAAATGCATTATTTCATTTATAATCCTCTTTTATTATCCTTCTTTATATACAAAACTGTTCAGGTTTGCTGTTTGAATCAAATGAAGAAGCATTTATTAAAGCACTGTGTCAAAAGTCCTGTGTTAAGTGCTGGAGAGGCTTGTAGAAAAATAAATCAGTCTCTTCTCTCAAGGATCTCACATTCTAATAAGGAAAGACAATACATATAGGACATCTTACTTGGATATAAAGTTTCTAGAATTCAGTGGCAAAACTGGTCGCCTTGAGTTTTTAATGCTATTTCCATGGATAAAACCATATTCATCTTTGATGTTGAACTATTTGACAGAGCCAAGGACTTGGGTATCAAGAACTTTTTTCCTCCTGAGTCTTCAGTACCTGTGGCTGCTGAGGAGGCAGGGAATAAAGAACTTGCAGAACTAGTTTTTGTGTTAGCAACCCCAGAAGAGTTGATTTCCAGGATGATGACTTTGGGGTTGGAGAGGAGATGGAGCTAGTCTCAAAACAGGGTTGATGTTGTATGTGTGTGTGGGTGGGGAGGAGATACCTTTGGGCTTCTTGGACTCAGGGCCTTAGGCTGTCTCCATTGGAAGGGGTGGTGCTGAAAGGGCTAGTAGTGCTTTGACTCAACTGTAATCTCAGCATGCCTGGTGGTTTCAGCTATTCTGGCTTGCCTGCCCTCTTGGTCAGTAGTTGGTGGCAATTGGTGGAGATGGCTCACCTTTTATTTAAAGAGGTCTCCCCATGCCAGGATGGGTTGGACTAGAAGTAGTGCTAGTGCTTGGCTACAAACCAAGATCAAAAGTGAAGAGAGAATTGGTGTATGACTTTTTAGTCGCAGATGACTGTGCACTCAATGTAGCCTCTGAGGCTGAGGTGCAAGAGTATGGATTGATTCCCTGCCACTTGTGCTAATTTTGGACTGACAATTAACATCAAGAAAACAGAGATTCTCCACCAGCCAGCACCATGCCATCCATATATGGAACCATTGGTTACAGCAAATGAAGAAATTTTTTTATGCTGTGGATAAGTTCACATACCTTGGCAGTATATTTTCTAGGAATGTATATATAGATGATGAGGTTGATGCATACATTGCCTGAGCTAGCTCAGCATTTGGGAGGCTCTGAAGAAAAGTGTGGGAGAGCAGATGTATTAGGCTGCCCACCAAACTGAAGGTCTACAGAGCCATGGTGCTGACCTCATTGCTGTATGCCTATGAAATCTGTACAGTATACCAGCATTGTATCTGGAAACTGAATCGCTTTGAATTGTCTTAGGAAGATTCTGAAGATCACCTGGTGACATAAGGTATTGGACACTTAGGTCCTTTCACAAGCTAAACTGCCAAGCATTCAAACTACAGCAGGGAGTACAATTCGGATGGGCTAACCACATTGTTCAAATTCCAACTGTATGTTTGCCCCAAAGATTATTTTGTAGGGAATTCACACAGAGTAAGCACTCACATGGAGATTAGAAGAAGCAATACAAGGACCTCCCCAGGTCTCTCTGAAAAACTTTAGAATCATTTGTGAAACACAAGGGACACTGGCACAGGACTGCCCAGCATGGTGTGCTGTATCAAAGAAGATGCCGTGTTCTATAAATAAAGCAGAATTTCTGTAGCTCAAAAGAAAGATAAAATGTGCAAAATTAAAGACATCTCTATCCCAGATGTTCAGATAGACTATTTGTGCCCTACCTGTAGTAGAACTTCTGGTCTGGTCACACACAGTCGGATCCGCTGTACCTTGACTCCAACATAGTGATGTCATTTTGGTCCTCTTCAAAGATGAAGGACAATACCCAGTGCCAGTACTAGAATGGGGGTGAGGGAGAGGATGTTTCTATTCCTAGATCTCTTGGTATTATTTGACTATGGATGACATTTGGTCAGAATGAATGCAGGGTGCATTCTCCACAAGGTTTATTCTCCTAGGTGATGGTTGTATAGGGCTAGTAGGGCTAGTAGTCTCAAAGGTATTGTTATTCTTGGGGATCTTGTGGTGAGTTTGGGTCCTCAGCTGTCTTCATCAGAGTCTGAGGATTGAGGTGGTGGCAATGGTTTGACTCACCTGACATACATCACCTCTTGTCTCTAACTCAGTGTGCTTTAGTTCTTCAGCTAGGCTAATCTTCTCAACAGCCTATAGTTGGTCAGCAATTTGTGGGGATGGATGACCTTTTCCTCAAATGGGATGCTCCCTATTCAGGGAGGATTTGGTTTGGGAGAAATTATGAATTCTATTTTGGAACTGTTGAGTTTGAGATGCCTACAGGACTTCCAGGTGGAGATTTCTAGCATGCAGTTGATAATACATGAATGAAGCCAGAGGAAGAGATGAGGGCTGTATATGTAGATTTGGTAGACATCTTGCTTAGAGATTATAGTTAAATTCATGTGAGGTGACAAGATCTTTAAGAGAAAGCAGAGCCCTAAGGTACACCCACAGAAAGCAGGTAGATAATATAAAAGAGAATGATATCAGTCTGATAAGTAGGGAGAGAACCAAGAGAGAGCAGTATCAGGACAATCCAGAATGAGGGTGTGGTCTGTATGATCAGAAGGATGAATAAAGAGAAAAGATCATTGGATTTAGTGATTATTAGATCACAGCTGACAGTGAATAAATCAGTCTCAGTGGAGTAGTGGTGATAGAAGCCAGATTGGAAAGGAGTAGAATAGCAAGTGGGAAGTGAGAAAGTAGGGAAAAGATATATTAGCATCTTTTTTAAGTTGTGCTATAAAGGGGAAGAGAAATACAGGACAATAGCATGAAAATATGTTAAAGTGAAGTGTTTTTTATATTAAGAATAGGGATAGGGGCAGCTAGGTGGTGCAGTGGATAAAGTACCTGCCCTGAATTCAGGAGTACCTGAGTTCAAATCCAGCCTCAGACACTTGACACTTACTAGCTGTGTGACCCTGGGCAAGTCACTTAACCCCACATTGCCCTGCAAAAAAAAAAAGAAAGAAAGAAAGAAAAAGAATAGAGATAGGGGCAACTAGGTGGCACTGTGGATAGAGCACTAGCCCTGGATTCAGGAGGACCTGAGTTCAAATCCAGCCTCAGACACTTGACACTTACTAGCTGTGTGACCCTGGGCAAGTCACTTAACCCCAATTGCCTTACCCGAAAGAAAGAAAGAAAGAAAGAAAGAAAGAAAGAAAGAAAGAAAGAAAGAAAGAAAGAAAGAAAGAAAGAAAGAAAGAAAGAAAGAAAGAAAGAAAGAAAGAAAAGAATAGGGATATTTTGGCCATATATGTTGTTGTTCTTTGTCCTTCATTCTTGAAGAGGACCGTTACATCAGGGTGATGTCATGACTTTCAATGAATTGGATTTAAGTGAGGCAGGACTGTGCAAGGTCACCAACCTCACTCTCTCCTCCAGAGCCATTTGGGTCCAGTGGCAAGATATACATCAAGATGACTGCATATGGTGCCAGATGTTTAAGGCAATTGGGGTTAAGTGACTTGCCCAGGGTCACACACCTACTAAGTATCTGAGGTCATATTTGAACTCAACTCCTCCTGACTCCAGGGCCAGTGCTTCATCTACCACACAACCTAACTGCCCTTGGTCATATAGGAAAGCATCAGAAAAGAATCCCATAAATAAGGAGAAGTTTGAAAATTAGAGAGAAGGAAGGGAAAACTTATTGGATGAGACAGAATGGGATGGAATCCAAGACAATAATGGAGAGATTGGTGTTGGTGAGGCAAAGGACCATCTCATTATGTGAGGAAATAGCAAAGGAAAATGGACCAGGGAATGATACTGAGATGACATTAAGTCATTGGAATTGGAGAAGATCAGGAGTCCTTGACTAACAGTCTCAATTTTTCGGTGAAGTATGAAAAAAGGAGGGAATGGCTAAAATCTTCAAGGCAACAAGATAGAAATTATTTATAAGATGGTGCTCAAATCAGTTTCCTTAGAAGCTTTAATTCTGTGAGAAATGGAGACTAAAAAAGGAATAAATAAGTATAAGGACTATGAATTGAAGATTCATTTAGCATAAGGAAAAGAAAAGAGAATTAGTGACAATAAAGTATATTAGTCCTTTTTAGACAAAGGCACAGAAAATGAAAAACAAATTTAACAGATGAAGTGGAAAAAAAGGAGAGAAAGGGGATTGTAATGAACTACTTAACTGAGAGTAAAAAGGGGGAAGAATTGGATAACTAGATGAGAGAGAGAGGAAGAAGAAGGAGGAGGAGGAGGAAGAGGAGGAGGAGGAGGAAGAAGAAGAAGAAAGAAAGAAAGAAAGAAAGAAAGAAAGAAAGAAAGAAAGAAAGAAAGAAAGAAAGAAAGAAAGAAAGAAAGAAAGAAAATAATGAGTTAATTAAAACTCTCAAACTAGGGAAAGTGGTGACAAACAGTAAAGGAGGGGATTATGGGGAAGGGGTAGCAAGCCCATAGGGAAAGGGTTTCCTTAAAGTCGATTATGCAAAAATAAGATATTATCTTCAAAAAGGATAAAGAGCAACATAGTCCTACATCAGAAAAAATCAATATTAGAGAAAAATAGTAGAAAATATAAACCTGTCATAACTTCAAAGGTAAATAAAAGGAAAAAGAGTGAACCACTGGATAAGAAAACAAAATTCTATGATTTGTTCTTACAAGAAGGCAACCCTAAACACAACACACCTAAAGCAACATACTTTAAAAAGCAGACATACACAGAATAAAAAGGGACTAGAACAAAATGTATTATGTATCAGATGAATAAAAGAACAGAAATTGCTATCATATAAATAAAACTTCACAGCATAGGTATAAAGAAAGAAATTGCATTTGCTGAAAGAAAATAAGCTAAAATTTCAATATTAGAGCTATGTGCTCCAAATTCCATAGCATCTAAATAAATAAATGATTAATAAATAATAATTGTTATTTATTAATTAATAATTAATGAAAAAGTTACTGAATTATAAGAACTAAACAGTAACACAGGAATGTTAGAAAGCTTTATAATAATAGTAGGAAACTTATTTGTCTATCCCCCTCTCAGATTTACACAAATCTAAGAGAAAGATAAATAAAAGAAAAAATATAGAATTTAACAAATTGCTGGAAGAACTAAAACTAAAAGATTTATGGCATCTTCTAAATAAAACTGAAGATGATATGTATTTCTCAGCACCATATGGAACTTTCATTTTAAAAAAACAACATGTATTAAGGCACCAGTTTATTTCAAATAAATGTTAAAATACAGAAATAGTAGCCATATACTTTGTCAACCGTAAGGCAATAAAAATAATAAACAGTTTAGGGAACACAAAGAAAAACACAGACCCCCAATGAAATCTTAAATAATGAGGTCAAAAATCAAATCATAGAAACAACTAATAATTATATGAATGAAAATGATAAATATGTTAAAATTTTAGGGATTCCCCTAAAACAGCCCTCAGAGGGAAAATTGTATCCCTAAAAGCTAATGTTAACAAAAAACAAAAGATTAATAAACTGAATGTACATTTAAAAAATTAAAATGTCAATAAATAAACAAAGCCAAATAGGTAAAGAGAAGTTGAAAAATAGAGGAGAAATAGATCATTTAGAAATCAAAAAGACTATATAAATGATTAACAAAACTAAAAGCTAGTTATTTGAAAAGACCAACAAATTGGAAAACCTTTAGCCAACCTGATTAAAAAGAGAGCAGTGTTCACTTCAGCAACACATATTTCAAAATTGGAATGATACAGAGATTACCATAGTCCCTGCTCAAAGACAACACTCAAATTAGCAAAGCAATCTATATTTTGTATTTTTTAAAAGTAAAGAAATAAACCTAAGAAATTTACTTCCCCCCCAGAAAAAAGAAGAGAACAGAAAGCCCTATCAATAAAATAGTCAATTAATAAAATCATTTATTCATTTGTAAAATCATCACAAAACCAGAAGATATAAAAAGAATTATCAGAACCTATCATGCACAGTTATATCCTAACAAAACTGAGAACAAAAGCAACACATTGAAATACCTTCAAAACATAATGAATAGGAAACCAACTAGAAATACTAAATAATCCAATTTCAGAAAAGAAGTTAGAACTATAAAAATAAGAACCAAAAGTGGAATGAGAAGAAGCCAGGGAATCTCCTGGTCCTGATGAATTCACAGGATAATTCTATCAAACTTTTAAAGAACCATTAATACTAATACTATACAAATTATTCTCAAACACTTCAAAAGAAAGCTCTCTAAGAGTGCTTTTATATATGATTGAATCTTAAAGTCAAAACTGACTTTAGGGAAAAAGACTCTATGACTCAGCAAATTCAGGCTGTTATGTTTGACCTTGTTAACTAAATATTCCCATCCCTTCCTCCAACAATTCCTTTCGACTTTTTACAAATTAATAGTCAGTTTAAGTTCATAATGTGATGATGCATTTTGGCCTTGTGCATTTGAAATTTATTTGTGAGTTGTAATATAACACATTTTATCTTGTCTTCCTTACTTCATACCCAGTATGAAATAATTTATTTTATTGCAAAAACACCATCTAAAAATATTTTTTCATTAAAATACTGGCAAAAATGGCATGTCTATATTTATTACCTAATTTTAGAATACTGGCATATCCCTCCTACTCCAATGCAAGCTTTATGAGGTCAGATGCTGTTATGTCAGCAACTCATACAATATTTGTTGAATACACTAACAGGTGCTTAATAAGCTGCTGAGTGAAGTCTATATTAATTTGAGATAACCAAATTAGGTTACATCAGACAAGAAGGTATTTATGCAAGTCTAACAACAGGAACATCTGATGAGCCTGGGGTGGGAGATAACTACTGAACTCACTTCCTTTCCACTAAGGAGAAATTTACTTTGGATACTCACAGTCCAAATTAGGTTTAGTTCCTAAAGAAACTTCCTCTAAACCCCAACCCCAGCACTCTGGAACTAGTTTACTTTAATTCAGATTTTGGCTTATGTCTAGAGTCTCTCCAAAAGACAAGACTAGAAATATACTCAATGTACAATATGAATCTAGTATAAGGCCAGTATTTCTTTCCTGTACACAAAGAAATGCTCAAGGCAGACCATTTCCAAGCATGAATTTTATAGAAACAAACAAGTGCCCAGTAATAACTTCTATTATATTTCCCAATGAAATTGATACGCAAATCTCATCTAGACATAAAGCATTTTGTGTTACTGGTAAGTAAGCATTTTATATTTTACCTCTGCACTGCACTGTATACCTCACTGTAAACATCTTCTGACAAAGTTAGGCCAGGGTTGGGGTTCATCCTGCTTTTGCTGATACTGATCTTCCCGCTTGCTACAAGTCATTTCAGGCTAAAGGACCTAGAACTGGCCAATCTCTGGAACTCAGAAGCCTAGACAAGTATGTCTTGGGATTGATACTTGTTTACCTGAGATCAGGAAAGGACACACATAGAAGTGGCAACATAAAACCCAGCTTCAAGCTTGCCTAAATAGGACATTGACTCGAGTAATTTTGTTCTCACATTTCCATGTCAACCAGGGTGGGGGATAGGGCAAGCTGTGCTTCTCCTACACTTCATGGAAATCATAATAGTTCAAAATAGTCACAATCAGCAGCCAGGAAAAGGATAGAATACAGGAAACCAGGATAGAATCACTCTTTTTCTAAAGAACCAGTGTCATGTCTTCTTCTTTTTCAGTGGCCAATGAGGGGGTGAATTCAACATCCTCAAAAGATCTAAGGACTTGAGTTAGTATAGCTGGCCAACTAGAACCAAAAAGGGCAGTTTTGCACACTCTCTGTTCAACCTCCAATTATATCAGGGGTGGGAAGAAGGGTAGGTGATAATATAGCGTTATTTAAATTAATTTTATTCAAATAAAATCCAACTAGATTTTGAGGGTTCATCTTAATGAAACGTTTCTTAGTTTATTTTTTAAAAAATTTTTTATTTTTAATTTAAGAGATAGATAATGGACTTTAAGTTGATTTTATACATTCTATTTGGGTTTTATTCCTTCACCCACCCACCCCCAAACACACAGACATACACTAAGAACTTTAAAACTTTCATTTTCATATCTACGTGTGGTAGAAAATAACTCCAATCTTTACACATAAATTGGTAGAACTGTGAGTCATTTCTTAAAGCAATCAAGTTCCATATTTTTCCTTTTTCAAAGACCTATTTATTAATTTTATTTAAGGCCTCAAAAATGTTTTGGGTAGGAATAGTAGTCCTTTAACAGCAAGAGAGTAGAAATGGTTTGTCTTCTTCTTCTTCCTTAAAATATTTAGAACTGGGGCAGCTAGGTGGCGCAGTAGATAGAGCACCGGTCCTGGAGTCAGGAGTACCTGAGTTCAAATCCGACCTCAGACATTTAATACTTACTAGCTGTGTGACCCTGAGCAAGTCACTTAACCCCAATTGCCTCACTAAAAAAATATATGTATATATATATATATATATATATATATATATATATATATATATAACTTAGAATTAATTAAATATTTTTCCAAGCACTTTTTCTCCATTAAAAAAAATACATCTAGTCCAAATGTTTGACTCATTTACAACAAATTCATCACACCTGAAAAGAACCATTTACTTTCTACAATGCCTAGAGATTCCTTTTTTTAAAACCCTCCTAAATTTCTTGTCTTTAGACTACTCTCTTCTCAACGGAATTCACACCCCTGAGGAGTAGGTGCTGCTGAAGACCTAAGGCCCATTAAGCTAAAACTGTCCTCTCCCACTTTTTTTTTCAGGCATCTTTCTTGGCTTTGTCTATGTGGGGGGTCCTTATTTGTCCATTAATAATACTGTCTTATTTTAAGAAATTGCCACCACCACTAGAACCTTAAGCAACCACCACCCTGATCAATCAGCAGTCCATCAACATTGGGGCAAGACCCCCCAGTAAAAAGATTACAACTTGCTGAAGGCTCAGATGATGGTTAATGTATTTTGTTTTTGGCAATAAAGGTTTTTTTTAAGTATGTAATTTTTTTAGACACAATTCCATTGTACACTTAATAGACTACAGTACAGTGTAAACAACTTTTATATGTACTGAGAAATTTTTAAAAATCATGTGATTCACTTTATTGAGACATTGGCTTGATTGAGGTAGTCTGGAACTGAATCCACAACATCTCCAAGGTATGTCTGTATTTTATTTTTTTCAACAACCAATAGAGGCAGCTATGACCTCAGAGTCAGGGTTGTGTTCAAGCCTTGCTTCTGATACACACAAGCTGTCTTCCCCTTGCTAATTTATTCAACCCCTCAGCATCCCTAGCTAACTCTCTAAGACTAAAAATTATCCAGCAAGGACCAATAATCAGTGAAAACATAAGACCACTTTCCATCCCTACTCTCCCACAAAAAAAACCCAAAAAACCAAAACCCCCCCCCAAAAACACAGCCTCACTTTTATTGTGATCTAGGAAGTTTCCATTTAAGATTTCTCAAAAGGCAGAGATTTATGTGAAATGAGGCATCTTGAAGGAAACAGAACTTGAAAAATAATATACACAGTGTAAATGAAACAAACAGAAAAGGAAATTGCAGGTTGTGTACTCAACAAGCTTGTGCTTAAGAGGAGATGAGAAACTGCATCTTCCTTCCTTCATGGGATGGGGGAGGGAATGGGCAGAGAGAGACTATGGCTATGGACCACTGAGGGCACTGTTGGACTTAGCTGACTCATTCATTCATTTTGCTGCACTACTCTCTTCTTTTGCTTCTGTTTTTTGTTACTAGGCATAGCTCAATGTGTAAGGGAGGGAAGATATGACATTTGTAGATTAAAGTTAGCCTTCATCTACACCCTAGGCATTTGGTACCTACCTAATTATTTACATGCTATTTCCCCCACTACAATGTGGGCTCCTTGAGGGCAGACATGGGTTTTTGCCTCTCTTTATATCTTTAGCACTTACTTCAGGGATTAGCATATAGTAGGCACTTAGTAAATGCTTGTTCATATAAAAACAAAGCTTTTTTTTTTTTTTTTTGGTGAGGCAATTGGGTTTAAGTGACTTGCCCAGGGTTACATAACTTGTAAGTGTTAAGTGTCTGAGGCCGGATTTGAACTCATGTCCTCCTGAATCCAGGGCTGGTGCTCTATCCACTGTGTCACCTAGCTGCCCCTAAAACAAAGCATTTTTAAAAGCTGTTTGGGGCAGCTAAGTGGTGCAGTTGATAAAGCACCAGCCCTGGAGTCAGGAGGACCTGAGTTCAAATTAGGATTCAGACACTTGACACCTTATTAGCTGTGTGACCCTGGGCAAGTCACTTAACTCCATTGTCTTAAAAAAAAAAAGCTGCTTAAGTTACCCAAAGGTCTATACTCAGGAACACCATAGAAAGGAAAGGCCTGATTAACAAATAAAACTACAAAAGCTGAACCTCAGTATATTGGCCTTGAGTATTTTCAACCACTAACTAACCAATTGAATATTCACAGATGCCTGATACGTGATCAGCATGGCTCTAAGAAATAGAGACCATGGCTTTCAAGGACCTTTTTATGTCTTTGGGGCACATTTAAAAGAATTTGGATATGATCTTGCAGATACCAGCTAATCTTGACTCAACTTTAGGATCCTGTGATTTGAAGGAAATGTTTTGTTATCAAAGGTACTCCTTCAAAAACAATTTTTTTTAAAGTCATGAATTTTAATTCCATTTTTTTGCTCTACATGGTTGGTGAAAATTTCCTATTTATTAGTCATGAGAAGAATTGTTGATGATCTTTTTGTCCTTCGTTTTTGAAGAGGAACATGAAGTAGGGGTGATGTCATGATTTACACTGAATTGGATTTTTTTTTTAAGTGAGGGAGGGCTGTTGAAGGTCACCAACCTCACTCTCTCCTCCAGAGCCATCTGGGTCTAGTGGCAAGATAGAAATCAGGATAACCGGAGATAGCCCCGGATGTTTAAGGCCATGAAAAGAATATTCAAATACTGGAAGGATTTATACTTTAATTTTTTGTCAATTTGATGATCTCCATTCTCTTTACCATAACCATAACAAATCTATCTGACTTAGAAGATAAGCCTTTATGGAGGTGGTGCTGGTAGTAGTGGTGGGGGTTTTTGGGGGGTGGCTTATGGAGGTTAAGTAACTTATCCAGGATCATACTGCTAGTACATGTTGAGGAAAATTAATAGTATGTTGCTGTTTGGGTGACAGAGTGGATAGACTAGTACTGGGCCTAGAGTCAAATTCATCTTCATGAGTTCAAATGTGGCCTCAGACACTTACTAGCTATGTGACCCTGGGCAAGTCACTTAACCCTGTTTGTCTTAGTTCTTCATTTGTAAAATGAGCTGGAGAAAGAAATGGCAAACTACTCCAGTATTTCTGCCAAGAAAACCCCAAATGGGGTTACAAAGAGTGGGACACAACTGAAACAACTGAACAATGACAGAATTACTTTGTAATCTATCCTTTTTCAGATTTTGTCAAAGTCCCACCTCTTAGTCTAGCTCTAGCTCACAAATCAGTCTCTAAAGCCTTGGTTCAGTAATGGCATCACTCCTAGCCCTCAGAGTACTTGCTTGCTAATCTGAGCCCCTTGCCAGAGCTAGGCCTTCCCCAGGGACAACTCTCCTTCCTGTCTTTTTGTCTCCTAGTCAAAAATTAGGTGTGATTCAGTCTCCAAGGGGGAGGCCAAACCTAGGGGGGAACCTTGTTGGGATGGTTTTGTTCTTCTAGCCAAGATTGCTAGGGACAGCTGGGACCCATAAAGCAATTAACATTCCTAATTGTCAGAGAATGGTGTGATCATTCATACCTAAAAGCCAACCCATTTTCTCCAGCTGCAGACTAATCCTATCACTTGAGGATTATTCCCGTCTCTCCCAAAGAGAAAGTAATAAGGGAGGATCTGAGGTAACTCAACTCACTTACTCCCTTAGTAAAATGCCTACCAATCAGCACTATGGGGGCGGCTAGGTGTCACAGTGGATAAAGCACAGGCCCTGGATTCAGGAGGACCTGAGTTCAAATCCGGCCTCGGACACTTGACACTTACTAGCTGTGTGACCCTGGGGAAGTCACTTAACCCCCATTGCCCCACCAAAACAAAAAACAATTAGCACTATCCTACCTTTGCCAAGGGAGGTCCAAATGATGAACTGTCAGGTCAATCAGAAGAAAGACACCCAGGTTTCAAAGATCCTATTGGCCCTCACCAGGGATGTTTGGTCATTGAGAGAGACCATTGACCCAATTTATTGGTTACTAACTGATAAATTGATAATGCTCAGGTCCTTGGATTTTTGGCTGAGATAGGTCAGTGTGACCCACTTTACTAACAGCCTACAATGTTAGTGTTAATAAATTGTTATCTTGCCCTGGAGAAATCTCTGTCTCAGCCTGCCTTTGCTTTCTATTTTACTCACCACAATGTCAAACATGAGATTTCAACTCAGGTCTTCCTAACTAAGCCTAGCATTGTAGCTGGTATTCTAGACTGCCTTTATTATCATAGTTATGACAATGAGAAAATAATAGCTTTTGGTACTTCTAAAGAAATATAGTGTTATGTACAAAAATGGAGAGCTCCAGTTTGATAATTTAAAATTTTTTAGACTTGTGATCATTTTTATCTGTCTGCCTTGTTAAGGGCTAAAATTCTAGCTAAACTGTCTAAAATATTTAATGAGTGGTCGCCAATAAATTATAAGCTCTAGCAAGAATTAGACTTTTAAGCATTTATTAAGGAAAATAAGAATTTGGTAAAGAGAGAGAGAAAGGCCTAGATTTCTATCTATTAAGGGGAGAGTGCATTTCTAGCTCCACTCTCCACCAGCGTCCTCAGGAAAGAGAGTGAGACCGAGCGCCAGTCTCTTCCTTCTTCCTCCCACTAGCCCGCATCACTTCCTGACGCCAAAGAAAAGACTCCTGGTCTTGCCCTCAAAAACCTTCACTTCATGGGCGGAACTCTTCTACAGTAAGTCTCCAGCAGGGGGCGTCATTCTAATTGTTACAGCCTCATATAACATATTTTTAGCCAGGAATGTTTCATTGAATTTAACACATTTTGCAAACATTACATGATGTCAGGGTCGGCTTTAGGGGGACATTTAAAAGATTTTCATTTTCTCTTACTATGAAGTCTTATAAGAACTGGCATTTATCTGGTGCTTTAAGGTTTTCAAAGTGCTTTACAAACATATCATTTGATTCTCCCAACAATCCTGTGAGGTAGATGCTATTATTATCCCCATTCTACAGTTGAGGAAACTGAGGTAGACAGAGGCTAAGTAACCTGGGGTCACACCGTTATTAAGTGTCTGAGGTCTAACTCAAACTCAGGTCTTCCTAACCCAGGGTCCAATGTTCTATCCACTATACCACCTAGATGCCTATATCTGATTATGTCTTCTCTATGCTCATAATCAGTATCATTCGTTCACAAACTGGTTTGTAATTCATTGAAAGTTGATCCATACTGTTGCTGTATTTAGTTTTGGTAATAGTAATTACTCTGGCCCATACTGATTTGACCACCAATTACATCCTATTTCACTCCTCCCCCAGCATTTTCCAGTAATGGTAAAGAGATTTGTGGGGATCTAGTCTCTGCCACTGACTTAGAGCCCCCACAGATGGTATTCTGTCAATTTTAGAGGTCCCCTTCACCTCAGTTCCATTTAACCACTTAGTAGTCAGATTTGGTTTTACAAAGGAATATTTACAGGGCAGCTAGGTGGTGCAGTGGATAAAGCACCAGCCCTGGATTCAGGAGGACCTGAGTTCAAATCTGTCCTCAGACACTTGATACTTACCAGCTGTGTGACCCTGGGCAAGTCACTTAACCCTTATTGCCCCACAAAAAAACAAAAACAAAACAAAAAACCCCAAAGGAATATTTACTTGAAGGCATAGCAAGAATAATCATAAACATTCCACTAATACCTTGGGGGCAAGATACCAATCACCCACCTCCAGCGCTTTTAGCACTTCATACATACTCTGGGGAGAGGAAGGGAATTAGGTTCCCAGTATAGCTAAGTTCCTATATATCATAGTCCCACCAAGTTTCAAGTCCAAAGGTCCCTCTGAGCTTCAGTCCCAGGCATGTTGACTTCTCAGGGCTTCCCTGGCAGGGCTGCACGCCAAGATCATCCTGAATACATACCAGGTCATGTGGGGATTCCACCACCTGTGCCTAGAATTGAAAAGGACAAACAAATAAAACAGATCAAAACAAAATCGCAAACCCATGTCTTGGGGTCATAGAATAAAAGGTGCCTGTGCTGTTGGTGAATTAGACCTTTACCCTTTCTGGACACCAGGAGAAAGAAAATATGACTATCCCAGTCACAGTTTTAAATAAGCAGGCTGTTGTGGCTCTGCAATCAATGGAAAGAGGCTGTTGCTAACCATGTGGAAGGTGTCTTGTCCCAGAACCAAGGTGATTTTAGGTGATCTAGACATGTCTAAAGACCCTCGCCCCACACTACATTTCCATAAACTTTTAGATGTGTGTCACCTGCAAGTTGTCAACAGAAGAGAAAGAGAAACAGATGGGTAGTTCTGTAAAACATTTTCAGGGTTCTCTCTGAATCCATCTCTTTCTCCTCTGTGTGTCTCTCAACTTCTTTCTCTGTCTCTCTGTCTCCTTCTCTCTGTCTCTGTCTGTCCACCTTTCATATTTTTATTTTCCTGTATTTCTTTATCTACAGCAGGACCACGGCTAAACTCATATCTGGAAATCCATAAAAAAAAGTCAGCAAAAAAAGTTCCATAAAAGAAATGACACAGAGCCTACAATAGACTCCTACCTCATAGTTTTGAGCATGGCTGCTGCTCCCTCTCAATAGCACTTTATTAAAAATTAAATGTATACGTTCCAAAGAACTTTGTAATGTATTTTGCAACCTATATGACTCTTGAGTCAGACATGAACACTCACCATGATCCACATTTAGTGGTAAGATTGTCCTTGCTGTAACCATACCATTTATTTTCTTTCTTCTATCACCTTCTCCCCATTTTTCATATTCTCATTTTGAGGAACTTTGTCAACTGTTATGAAAGTAGAATCTCAAATTCGCCAAAGGAAGCAACACTGAATCCAAATTGGCATTGATGAGGCAAAGTAGGTATTTCCCTCTCTTCATGTCATATCCCTTAGCAACTCCTTCAGAGGATATGGATTTAATTTGCCTGTGAGGGAATGTGGGAACTGTCCCAAGAACATTATTTCCTAAGTAGAGGAAGAAGCCATTTCCCCTGACTGTTCATGAGCTGTTGAGAGGTGGCAAAGTCATCAATCAGCCATGGGTGAGGGCCACATTTTGCCAGAACAGAAGGAGTTCAAAAGAAATACTACCTTAGAATCATAACATTTCACAAGAGACCTTTGGTTCAGCTCATTTGCTCTCTCATTGTGAGGAAAAAACGGCATAAGATCTCCTCATGCAATGGAGATAGGATTGGTCCTCAGCACAAAGCTGTGGAGAGAAGAAAATACTATATTGGGATAGAAGTACACATAGTTTATCTCACCTCTCTCCCCAGAAGAGGATCTAAGCACAACCCCCTAGGAATCAAAGGAGAAATAAAACCAAATACATTCGTTTTATGTTTTTCTCAAAGACAAATGATCATCTCTCCCACCACTCTATCATGATACTATTATGCCTCAGGGAGTCCTAAGGCTTTTAAGGCTGTAGTTCTCAATGAATGTTAAGATCTTTATATCCCATTTACCAAGTAGGAAAAAAATCACAAATGTTAGTTTGTGAAATGAAGAGGACATATCATATGGGCAAGCAATTGACTAAGCACTGAAAAACCTGCTTCCCTTTATACCTCTCTCTCTCTCTCTCTCTCTCTCTCTCTCTCTCTCTCTCTCTCTCTCTCTCTGTTTCTCTCCGTATATATGTGTATGTATGTATATGCATGAATATACACGAACATACATATGTACAATATATACACAGAGATATGGACAATGTGGATTTTTTTTTCTTTACTGCACTTCTATGTAGAAGGGAGGGGAGGGAGGGAATAACCGCTTATATTACACCTACCATATGCCAGGCACAATCTCATTTTACAAGTGTTATCTTATTTGATTCTCACAACAATTACAGCTATTTTCTCATTTTACAATTGAGGCAAAACAAAGGTTAAGTGACTTGCCTAGGGACACACAGCTAACAAGTATCTGAAGCAAAATTTGAACTCAGAACTTCCTGACTCTAGGCACAGCACTTTATCCACTATACCAATAGCTGCCTCTATATATACATGTGTATCATATATGTATGTAGATGTGTCCAGTGCAGAAGTTAGTTTTTCTTTACTATATAAATGGTTGTAAGAGGGGTTTGTTTTTCTTTCACTTAATTGGAGGCAGGAGCTAAGAAGAAGGAGGTAGAGAAGGTGGATTTTTGTTGACTAAAAAAAAAAATCTAAAAAAAAGAATACTGGGTTGGAATATTTCACAATGCTTTTCTGCATTTCTTTAAGGATTGTGTTGTTTTTCTGGACACTTCTTCCACTGAGACAGATCACAGCTCCTCGGTACCTTCTTTGAAAGTTTTAGTGAATTGGTATATCCCAAAATATTCACCATCCATCACTAACTGTCTGGTTATGAGCCACTCCAAGTTTAGTGAGGCTGTCCCTCAGGCAATGGGCAGACCATTGCCAAGCTTTACTAGGGACCTTTACAGTTTGATGGAACTCCAGGCCTTGGACTCCCCAGCAGGGCCTGAGACTATAGCCAACCCACAGAACTTAACTGCTTTTATATACCACGGCTCCACATTGGAATGGAACTTAAGTGAAGGGAAGAATGGATGAATTCATTATCATGGATGAATTTAAAACAGAGAATAGGATCATAAATTTATGATGAGACATAATAGTCCAAACTACACATACACAGAAGCCATCTATCCCAATCTCCTTATTATTATTTTTTTATAACAGGTAACTGAGGCCCTTTGTTGTTTAGTCATTTCAGTCATGTCTGACCCCATTTGGGTTTTTTTTGGCAAATATACTGTAGTGGTTTGCCATTTCTTTCTCCAGCTCATTTTACAGATGAGGAAACTGAGGTAAATATGGTAAAGTTACTTGCCCAGGGTCACACAGCTAGTAAGTGTCCGAGGTAATATTTGAACTCAAGAAGATGAGTCTTCTTGACTCCTGGCCCAGCATTCTATCCGCTGATCCAACTAGCTGCCCTGTCATCTGAGAATGTTGCTTTGCTATTTTGGATCAAACTTTAGTTAACACATTCAGAAACAGCAGGAAAAAATAATCACCAGATCAGCAATGCTTGACTAATAGAACATGCCAAATCTACCAGGCTGTTAAAGGTCCATTCCTTTCCATACTGAGCCTTATGGGCTTCTTAAAATTTAGAAAAAGAAAATCAGTATCAGGTCTTGCTTGAGTAATGTAGCTGAGGAATCATACAAAGTTTTCACTTTGTAGCATGCACTTCCTGTCCTCACTCTCCCAGAGTAAGGCTTGCTACATCTGTCCTCAAGGCACCAGAGGTACCTCATAGGGCTTGGGAAAGTCTTTCTCTAATATTATTAGATAGAATACTTATATTGGATGTGTTCCCCACCACCACTTTTAGCCACTAGTGACTAACACTCCAGTTTCACATAGCCAATTAACTTCAGTTAGCTTTTAGAAAGGGACATTATTTCTGAGATTTAGCAACAACAGAAATACAAACATTTTCCCCCAACAACTTGGTGCACATTCTCCTTGACACAGCCTTAATCTCTAGGGAAAGTGGACTCAGACTTAAGGCAGTTTCTTAATGCAGGGGGATAATATTTATCCCACTAAGTTCATTTCCAAACATGGCCCTGATGTTAGATGAGCCTTTATCTCAGCTACTGCTGGACTGAGTCTCAGAGGTTGCTCCTAGCTCCTCAAAGTTGGGCTACATACAGACAATATCACAGGTTCCACTTCGGGACTTCCTCATGGTTTTCTCTACTGACCTTTTGAATCTTACAAGACTGCAGCCTCCTATCTTTTACTTAGAATGAAAGCCCAAATGCCAAGGAAAAAACCCTTCTTCTTGTTTGGTCATTTCAGTCATGTCTGATTCTTTGTGACCCCATGTGGGGTTCTCTTGGGAAAGATACTGAAATGGTTTGCCATTTCTTTCTCCAGTTCATTTTACAGATTGCAAACTGAGGCAAAGAATTAAATGACTTGCCCAAGGTCACACAGCTAGTAAGTGTCTGAGGCCACATTTGAACTCAGGAAGATGAGTCTTCCTGACTTCAGGCCCAGTGCTCCATCCACTGCCTGGGAAAAAAATCTTAGACCCATACCTTTGGAGTATATCTTGAATGGGGAAATCCAAGGCTTCTTTTCCATCCACGTGTCTCACCATAATTCCACCAAAATGGAAGAAGTCAAACCAAGAGACAGGAGTAAATCTACTGTTGCCTTTTTGAATACAAGCCCAATTCAGACTAAACAGTTATAGCCAGAGGCCTCTATTCATCATTCAATTAACTGAGAGAAATCGGGTATGGAACATCTACAGATACTCCAAAGTTCACCTAAGAATTTCGTCAGCTGAGCACACTCCTGTGCTCTTAAGAACTGAGCTCATTGGGCACTCCCCCTTTTACACTTGCAGTGCTCTCTTGGTTTGATGCCAGTTGAGGGCAAGGTGGAGCAGATTCCTTATTACATATCTAATAACTTCAAACAGAGGTGGCTGATATACCTAGCCCAAGGCTAACAACTTCCAACTAGCCTAGCAGCTGATGAAGAGTTTAATTCTGCTGGCTTCTTTGAAAGAAAGCTTTCAGATTGGCCCATGCCCACACTTGTTTTCCTGGGGAATTAAACTCTTTTACCTGTGACTGAGGATGGGCATGACCCAAGGGCTGATGAGATACTGCCTTAGGTTGGCACTCCTGGTGCCCCAAGACATCTTCCTCTTAGCAGCAGCAAGGACCTAGGCTGCAAACACAAATTTTACTTTATCATCGCCAAAGGCAAAGACCTGGCTAGGAAGATTACACCATTACTTGTCCCAGAAATTAAAGGTACAGTTTCTAATATAAATGTTATCTGTGACACTCAGGAAAAAGCTCTTGTCAACAGCTCTGTCAACAGAATATAGCATGTGCCTGCTCTCCAGTATTTGCAGCTGTTACCAAGCATACTGGCTCCTCTGCCACCTACAGATTATATTAAAATTCTGCAGAATCTGCAAGAAGAGAAACATTGAGAGAGTGTACTATTCACAATCCATCAGTATGAATCCCAGAAACTGTCAGAGCTGTTCATATCCCTTGACCTTAATTATATCATCACATACAAAACTAGAAGCTTTTGTTCAGTGTTTATAACTACAGGCTTATCCACAAGTGTACTCAATACTGATGCCCCCCAATTTTTGCCATGGCAGACTCCAAGGTATGTAATGATGCCTCTAATGGAAGTTTTCATCTTAAAAGACTTCCTGACCTACCTCTTCAGACTGAATAAATTGACCAATTAGCAGTATTGCAACCCTAGATCAGCCTGGATTCAGAACTGGATGTGGAAGGGGAGGGTCAGTAAAGAAAATGTATGAAACATTCAAACTTTTCATATGCTATCAATAAGAGTTATCTGCTCCAAAGGATGTCTTTTATTGGGGTCTGGCAACTGTTTGTATGAAAACATTAGCAAGAAACTGCATCTAGTGACAAAAGACAAACTCAGATGTCTTAAAAAACCATCAAGGATGTGTTAAGCTTCCTTATGGCAAAGGTACCTCCTTTGCCATAGGAATTGATTACCAGACATTTGTTGAGAATCCATAATGGTTTTTTCACTATCATTTCCAGGGAATACCATCTTGATTATAGGTAAGATTAGGAGATGAAAGCTACTCAATAGTATAGTTGGGTGAATTAATATCAGGCTAGGTGGATGGCCCCAAAGAGTTGTCATTAATGGTTCAGTGTCAGCTTTGGAGTGGGCAGCTAGGTGGCACAGTGGATAGAGCACTGGGCCTGGAATCAGGAAGACCTGAGGTCAAATCTGTCCTCAGACATGTTCTAGCTGTGTGACCCTGGCAAGTCAAGTAACACTTTGCCTCGGTTTCCTCATCTGTGAAATGAGCTGGAGAAGAAAATGGCAAACCACTCCAGTATCTTTGCCAAGCAAACCCCAAACAGAGTCATAAAGAGTCAAATATTACCGAAAATGGCTGAAATCAGATTGGAAGGAGATCTCTAGTGGAGTGCCCCAAAGAATTCTGCTCTTCCCTATACTGTTTAAAAAATGTTCCCCCTAATAACACAAATAAGGGCATAAATAGAAAGATTATCAAATTCACTGTTAATTGAGGTTATGCACGATAACTCATATAATGAATGTCAGTCAGGATCCAAAAAGAACTTGACTAATTAGAAAGCTGGATCAAATATAATAAGATTAAATTTAATAAAGATAAAGTCACATTTGAGTTAAAAATGAACTTCACAAATATAAGATAGGACAGATGTTGCTAGGAAGTAGTTTGAAAAACATCTGTGGTTTTAGGAGATTTTAACTGACAGGGTTATGTGGCTGCTAAAATATCTAATGCAATCTTAGGCTACAAGGAGAGGTATAATGTCCAGGAACGGAGGGCTTACAGTCCTGCAATGCCCTGCCCTAGTCAAATCACATCTGGAATTTTGTTTCTAGTTTTGCACATCTTATAACAGAAAGGATATTCATAAACTGGAAAGCACCCAGAAAACGCAACCAGAATGATGAAGGACCATGTCATGTAAAAATAATTGGCTGGAGCAGAAAAGACAGGAGGGATATGATATCCTTAAATATGTGAAGTGATGCATGTAGAAGAGGAAATACCTTTGATCTGTTTGTTCTTATGAGCAGAACTATGAGCAATGGATGGAAGTTGCAAAGAGACAAGTTTAGACTTGATGAAAGGAAAGATTTCCTCATAATCAGACCTGTTCCTAAGCAGAACAGGCTACCTTGGGAGGTAGTAGTTTTTCCCCTCCCTTCAAGCAAAGGCTAGAAGCATCTATTTGTCATATGTGATATAGAGAGGACTCATTGTCAGGTGCAGGTTGCACTAGCTGGCCTTGAAGTCTCTTCTGATTCTGTGATTCTGTGATAGAATCCTTCTCAAAATGGCCCTGAAACCATTTGTGGTCAGACCATTGTGGCTCAGAGCCACAAACACTTTGAATCAATGGATAAAGGACAAGACTTCTCAAGCTAGAGAGTAGAGAATGGTTATGGCTATGAGGGGCCCTCTGGCTGTGAGTTGGTCATGAATAGCCACATACATGAATGAATGAATGAATGAATGAATGAATGAATGAATGAATGAATGAATGAATGAATGAATGAATGAATAGCATTTATTTAAGTGCTTACTATATGCAAAGCAGTGGGCATACAAATAGAAAAGCATCAGGAAGCTCACATTCTAATAGGAAAATTAGAGATATAGGATGTTTCAGGAGCAGGTCAGATTCAGTACTTTCTGTCGAGGAGATTATAGTCTGAGCAACCAAACTAACAACAAAAATATCGAAAAATAATACCATAATACCATGACGATGTGCTAAATTATGTGGCATGGACTATAAGTCTTCTATTCAAGTCTCTTGAGACATTTCATTCAAATATGGAACCAGTTAGTTCTTCATGTTCCCAGCTGGGGCTGGGGCCCAACACTAGAAATGAGCTGCCAAATCTCTACTCTTTCCTGTACAGGGAAAATGAACACTAGCAGCAGGGTCAGAGGACCTGAGTTAAAAGTCCCAGGTCTACAACCTACTAGCCTTGTGATATTGGGCAGGTCATTAATCTCTCTGGGCCTCTGATCTTCCATTTGTAAAATGAGGAGTAGATGGACAAGATGACCTCTTATGTCCCTTTCAGCTTTTGAGGAAGAAGTGGTATTGAGTTCCAACACTAAACCCCACAATCCTAATTTAGAACCACACAGCATTCCATGCAGGCATTTAATTGCCAAATCGCCACTGGCCCATCTTTTGTGAAGGTCCTGGGGCAGTGTGTGAAAGAATACATCGGCAAGACAGGCTCTGGGAAGCTTACAACAGCTTGGTTATGGTCACATGGGGTTTCTTTCCTGTCTCCTGTTTTTGTTTTGTGTAGCCCCGGCTGCTGACCCTTTAGAAAAGGCAGACAGGAGCTTGTGTGATGTGTTCCTGTTTACCCAAGTATGTATGTGTGTGGTCCAGGGCCCAGGCCTGTGAGTCTTTGCAGCCAGGATGCTACATCAACAAGGTTATCTAAGTTGTAATGACAGGTCCAGTGGTTTCAGGTTAAGATTCTAGTCTAATCCCATCATCTGGAAAGATTTCCCAGTAGTGGGCATTTTGTACATCTAAGCATCCTTCTCTAGGCTTATACCAGCAGTGCATTCCTTGCTTTTATAGGGATTCCCTATGGAATGTCTTTTTCAGGAGTCTCAGGTGTGTATACCTTTTAGGGGCTTATAATTCTAAGTGCAAAGCACCTCATCTAGTTAACATTTGATAAATGTGCCTTGATTGATCGATTGGGTTACATTGAGTGCCTTTTGGTAGCCTCGGAAATGCTGCTAATGCTTAATGACAGCTTGAATACTCTGTGCTAAGTCTGACTCCTGCTTCCAGGGGGGTTTGAGCTTGTGGACACACCCTTCTACGGATCATAATTTTGTTGTCTTTATTGCCATGTTTATAACAAGGCAATGTGTATGTGTATGATTTTTTTTCAGTAGGAATTTTAGATAATGAAACAGTGAGAACTGAAACTCTACTGACTTGTAATAATTAGAAATGAAGATGATTGGAAATCAAAGCTATTCCCCCTGAAGCAGGGTTTTTAACCTAAGGGCAACCTTTATTTCTTTGTGAGACCAAACCAACTAATTGGCAATACTCACTGAGGCCTTAGGAATCTAATCAATTTCTAGAGCTTTGGGGTGGGGAGAAGGGGGAGGAAATATATGTCAGTTGAAGACCCTAATCATCAAATTAGGACAGCAAGAGCTAGGGGCCTGGAGTCAGGGAGACCTCAGTTCAAATCTGGCCTGAGACATTTAATATCTGTGTGACCCTGGGCAAGTCACTTAACCCTGTTTTCCTCAGTTTCTTCATCTATAAAATGAGCTAGAGAAGGAAATGGCAAACCACTCCAATATCTTTGCCAAGAAAATCCCAAATGGGGTCACAAGGAGTTGGACCCAACTGAAATGATTGAATGACAATCTTCAAAAGGAGGGAACAATACATTTTGGGGTTTTTTTGGGTTTTTTTTTGTTTTTTTATGAGATATTTTATTTTTTCCGTTACATGTAAAGATAGTTCTCAACTTTTGTTTATACATGCTTTACAATTTCAGATTTTTCTCCCTCCCTCCCCCCTCCCCTAGACAGCAGGTAATCTGATATAGGTTATATCTATATATCTCTATACATATACATATAGATATATATATACACACACATATATATACACATAATAACATTAATCCTATTTCTGCATTAATCCTGTTACAAGAGAAAGAATCAGAGCAGTGATGCAAAACCTCAAAATAGAAAAAAAAAACAACAGCACCCAAAACAAAAGAAATAATATGGTTCAATCAGCATCTATACTCCACAGTTCTTTCTTTCTTTTTTTTTCTTGGATTTGGAGATCCTCTTCTATCATGAGTTCCCTGGAACTCTTCTGTACCATTGCATTGGTGAGAAGAATATAGTCCATCACAGTAGGTCAACACTCAATGTTGATGATACTGTGTACAATGTTCTTCTGGTTCTGCTCATCTCACTCATCATCAGCTCACGTAAGACCCTCCAGGTTTCTCTGAACTCTTCCTGCTCATCATTTCTTACAGCACAATAGTATTCCATTGTATTCATATACCACAACTTGTCCAGCCATTCCCCAATTGATGGGCACCCCCTCAACTTCCAATTCCTTGCTACCACGTAAAGAGCAGCTATAAATATTTTTGTACATGTGGGTCCCTTTCCCCCTTCCATGATTTCTTTGGGCAAAAGACCTAAAAGTGGGATTGCTGGGTCAAAGGGTATGCACAGCTTTATCGCCCTTTGGGCATAATTCCAAATTGCTCTCCAGAATGGTTGGATCAGCTCACAGCTCCACCAACAATGCATTAGTGTTCCAATTTTCCCACAGCCTCTCCAACATTTATTATCTTCCTTTTTTGTCATTTTAGCCAATCTGATAGGTGTCAGGTGGTACCTCAGAGTTGTTTTAATTTGCATCTCTCTAATCATTAGAGATTTAGAGCATTTTTTCATATGGGAATAGATAGCTTTGGTTTCTTCATCAGAAAACTGCCTGTTCATATCCTTTGACCATTTCTCAATTGGGGAATGACTTGGATTCTTATAAATTTGATTTAATTCCCTATATATTTTAGAGATGAGGCCTTTATCAGAAGCACTGGCCTCAAAAATTGTTTACCAGCTTTCTGCCTCCCTTCCAATTTTGGATGCATTGCTTCTGTTTGTACAAAAATTTTTTAATTTAATATAATCAAAATCATCCACTTTGCATTTTATAATATACTCTATCTCATGTTTGGTCAAAAACTGGGAACAATACATTTTGAATTCGAAGAGAGCAAAAGATCTTGTGTTATGCAATAATTCATTTCCTGACATGTATATTCTAATTTTAATAGGAAAATATATACTTAATTGGAATTTTTCTTTGGCCTTAGAGAAGACAAAGAATTCAATAGACATCCTTTAGGGATTTCCTTTCTTGAATTCTTTCAAAAACCTTTTCTTTTCATCTTTTTAATTCATGCAGGTATTATAAAGATAATATTGTTCACATAGGCCAGGTGTAAGATTTTTTATTTCTTGTTCACTCTCTATGACATTGACAGAACACCCCTGGAGCAGAAAGTGGAGAACAGTTTTGTGGCTTAAATAGATAAGCATTTTTATGTTGAACATTTTAAAATAAATTGACATATAGCATAGAATAAGAGGTAGTATGCCATAATGGATAGAGAGACCAGACTCAAAGCCAGAAGGACTTGCATCCAAATCTACCTCTGACACATACTGGCCAGAAGGGGCTTGCTGGAAGCAGCTTGAACAAGGTAGGGAGAAATGATTATAAAATTTTCATTATGAGCATTCACACCTTAGAAATCACAAGAGCTACACATCAGAGCTGACTTATTATTTTGTTGATTGTCTACACTTTTAAAAGTGTTGGAGAAAATGATAATGCAAATGTATATCCTGCTTTTGGAGAGCTTGTTGTTAAACACTTGCCTTCACATCCCTGTAATGTGATCCTGGGTAAGCCCATTTTCCACCCAAGCACCAACAAATTGTCTTTGCCTAAATCTGAAATGATCCAAGGGCTTGAAGGAGCAAGACAGACAATTGGGAGGTAACATTAATTTATATTCACATTGTGTATGGAAAGAAATATGCCAATAATGAAATAACAGTGCTTGTAACAACCCAGGACACATGCTTACAATGGCCTGTGCTGTTGGTAATTGCATCAAACAAAGAGCAGAAAGAAGCGTATCATTCGGAAATATAACAATGGATCTCCACACTTGTAGCTGTTGCTTGTTCAGGAATTGCTGTCACACCTTCTATTAGAAAAGAGCAATTTGCAGTTTCTGTGAAGACAAAATGGATCTTCGGTTGACTGTAAGCTCAATAAAAGTCAAAAGTATAATGTTACTTGCTCCCCCGAAGCTAATTTGATCTCAGGCTGTGAATGTAATGTAGTGTTAGAAAGAAGAGAGGTAATTGTCCAGACTGTATCTGAAGTGCTGTGTTCAGTTCTGGCCACAACATTTTGAGAGAGACCCTGACAAGCTGGAACATAGTGCTGGTGCTTTCCCTCTGACATTATCTCCAGTTTGTCCTGTAGATATCTTGTTTGTATATAGTTGTTTGTTTATCAATGATTAGATTTTGAAGTCCTTGAGAGCAGAGACTTTACTGGTCCTTCCTTGTATTCCCAGTGCTTAGCACAGTGCCTCATACATAGAAGACACAATAAATTCCTTTGAACTTGATTTGACATTCAGAAGAAAGCAACAAAGATAATCAAGGATTTTATAGTCATGCCATATAAGAAACTAATGAAGCAATCAGAGATTTTGGGGTTGGAAGAGAGACCCCTTGAGAGGGATACAAATTTCAGAAGGTATATTATGTGGAGATAGAGCTGTCACTAGGGTGGGGCAGTAGGGCTGTGCCTTAGGTTGCCAAAATTTAGAAGATGCTAAAACTTGTATTTTATCATGTAGAAACAAAAGAGTTTAACACAGAGGTAATAAGAATAATTATGTAAAACAGGAAGCTACCAGATGACTGCATTTCCTCCCCATCCTCCTACTCACAAGCTATATCCTGGGTGTGTTTCTCCTAGCTTGAATTCACTCTATTCCTCCCCTCTGTAGCAGACTGCCTATCAGTAGACTCACAGTGTCATAGAATCTCTCTGCCTGTGGAGGTTGTTATCCTAGGTCCCTGGGTCTCCCTCATATACACCTACGATTATGTCTCATGGTCTCTTTGCCCATAGGACTTTTGGTTTTAAGGGTCTGTCTCCTCTGCTCCCTCCAAGTTAAATTTGTCTTTTCAAATAAATTTGAGACTACCAGAATTACTGTGATAGCTCTGTGTACAAGATGGTTTAGAATTACTCTGTATAGTTCCACAGGGAAGAACTAGGACCCATTGACTGAAATTACAGGGATGTAATTTGGTTAAATGTAATGATAATTAAAGCTATCCAAAAATGAAATAGCAGATCTTAGAAAATAGTGAGTTTTGAGTCATTAGAAGAATTCATACAAGACACAACATGACATGCAAGCATGGCATAACAGTCAACTTCAGTGCCAAGAAAGTCTGGGTTCAAGTCACACCATTGACATTTATTAACTCTGTGACTCTGGACAAATCTCAACTTCTCAGTGCTTCAGGTATTTCTCTAAGACTGTAAGATGAAGAGGAGGTATTGATCTTCAGATCAATAGGCAGTAGCTGAATGGGGAGTTCCTTATGCCAATGAAATCACAGGTCTGGTCAAAACCAAAACCAAAAGAGTTCTTCCAAAGACCAGATGACTACGAGGTATCCATATTGTACATGTAGCTGTAAGAAATGATGAGCAGGCAGATTTCAGAAAAACCTAGAAAGACTTAAGTGGACTGATGCTGAGTGAAGTGAGCAGAACCAGGAGAACATTGTACACAGTAACAGAAACATTGTACGATGATCAGCTGTGATAGACAATTCTTCTCAGCAAAACAATGATTCGAGACAACTCCAAAGGACTCATGATAGAAAACGTTCTCCATATCCAGAAAAAAAGAACTGCAGATTATCAATGCAGATTCAACTATTCTGTTTCTACTTTTTTTTTTTACATTTTCCCCTTTTGTTCTGATTATTCTTTCACAACATGACTAATGCCAAAATATGTTTAATGTGATTGTACATATATAACCTATATCAGATTCTTTCTATCTTGAGGAGGGGGGAGGGAAAGGAGGGAGGGAGAAAAATTTGTAACCAAAAATCTTATGAAAACAAATGTTGAAAATAATCTTTACATATAACTGGAATATAATACACTTTTATGATTTAAAAAAATGTACATGTGATTCCTATATTAAGTGAAGCCTGTAAGAGATGGACTCTGGGGACCTTTCCAACTCTGAAATTGTAGTCATTCCTCTGTCATCAGAAAGGTTGGACAACCTTGTCATCTCTATTTGTACCTAAGAAAATCAATGTGCCAGTTTATATTTTTAATGTCCTAAGCAGGGGAGCTAGCTGGTGCAGTGGATAGAACATTGCTCTGGAGTCAAGAGGGCCTGAGTTCAAATCTCGTTTTGGACATTTACTAGCTGTGTGATCCTGGAGCAATCTATTGCCTCCAAAAAAAATGTCCTCAGTATCACATTAGGAGCAAAGGCAATAAAATTATTTTATTTAGATGTGGGTCATTAGGATTTGTATGTGCAAGCATCCTTATTTTATAGATTTGGCTACTGAAGAGGAGAAAAGAGAAGTCACATAGCTAGTGTAAGGAATTAATTGTGATTTGGGGTTTCTATGACCCCATCTTTGGCTAAAATTAGAAACCCCGGCACACGCCCATGTGTGCTGACCTCACACTGGAAACCCACATGCCTACATGGGCCTGACCAAATTATGATGGGAATGACTCAAGGGGTATGTTGAACCAATTGGAGACTCAGCATGGCTAAGAACCTCCCTGCCTGTGGGAGAGGCAGAAAGGGGAAGAGAGAACTCCAGAAGGAAGCGAGAGAGAGAGAGAGAGAGAGAGAGAGAGAGAGAGAGAGAGAGAGAGGTGGTCTCCTGTGCCCTGCTTGCTCTCCCAGGCCTCTTCCAGCCTGCCTGGCTCACTCTCTCAACCATCTTCTTCTTTGCTATCCCCGCTGCCCTCTCCACTGCCACCATCTGCTGACACCATCTTTCTCTTCTTGGGCAGTGACATATTTCCTCAGCTGGAGCACCTCCGTGGGGTGAACCAGAAGATACTGTACAGCTGATTCTCCTTAGAACTACAGATTCCAGGTGGTGGTGAGTTTGTGTTGTTGAAGCAAGGCTGGCTCTTTAGCTGATCTGGAAGCAAATTTAGGGTTTGAGTCAGTTACCTGGGGGCCTTTTTAGATTCTAACCATCTGGGAAGTGGGTCATATTTTTCCCTTTCTCTATCCCCTTTCTCATTGTCCCTGGCAATATTAACTTCACCTGTGTTGTAGATTTGTTCCCATTAATAAAACCCGATTTGTTTGTGGAAAAGAGGCTGTTAATCTCCTTTCTTATCAGTCTGGGAGAAATAACTAAAAAAAGGCAGTTTGGAAGGGAGGAAACTCTGGAACCTAGAGGTCTCTCATTATTTTCTAAACCCCA
Source organism: Dromiciops gliroides (assembly GCF_019393635.1). Lineage (NCBI taxonomy): Eukaryota > Metazoa > Chordata > Mammalia > Microbiotheria > Microbiotheriidae > Dromiciops > Dromiciops gliroides. The sequence continues at coordinate 442,247,156 of NC_057861.1, forward strand.
ATATTATGGCAAGCCACCCAATTAACTGTCCCCATACTAAATTTGGCCCAAACACTAGTAAATGATAGAGCCCATGTTCTCTGACTTCAAAGCCAGTTAGTATCCCAAGTCTTCTAAACTCAACTCAATGGCTTGCACCCTTAGGCACATCCCATTCCATGATTCATTCTGAAGACACATGATGAAAGAATTTTGAATTTGTAAGGAGAATGAATGGGGATCAAATCCTGTCCAAGGTAGTTACTAGATGGATGACCATGGTTAATTCACTTTCCCTCTCTGGCCCTTGGTAGACTACTTTGCCAAATGGAAGTAACTTTTTCTCTGTTGGGATGGAGTCATAGATATAGAACTGGAAAAGTGCTGAGAGCACGAGGCAATCAAGTCCAACCTCCTGATTTTACAGATGAAGAAACTGGAGCAGAGAAGTTAGTAAAATTCTGAGGGTCACACAGTAAGTGCCTGAAGTGAGATTTGTAGTCAGCTCTTCCTGAATCCAAATCTAGTGACCTATTCACTATGTCACTTGGCCTCTTCCCTCAGAATGATTATGAGGAAAGTGCTTTGCAAGACTTAAATGACAAGTGATGATTCTTTTTTATTTTTCTGTTATTAAATGATAGCAATTGCTGATCTATGCATATATTGACATATACTTAAGACACTGTACTTTATATACCTTATTTCATTTGATCCTCACTTATACTAAACTTGACTATAATAGCATTAAACATTGAAGACTGACAAGTGTATGATGTAGGTATTCTCTGACCCTTTCACTGTGATTTACATGTTCCTAATTTTCTGCTGCTTATTCCTATTTTGTCATATGGTCTTCTGGCTTTTGAGCAGTTAGGTGGTACCATGGATATGTGCAGATCCTGGAGTCAGGAGGATCTGAGTTCAAATACATCATCAGTCACTTAGTAGCTGTATAACCCTGAGCAAGTCACTTACTCGTATTTGACCCAGTTTCCTCATCTGTAAAATGAGCTGGAGAAGGAAATGGAAAACCACTCCAGTATTTGCCAAGAAAACCCCAAATGGGGTCACAGAGAGTCAGACATGACTGAAATAAACTGAACAAAAAATGACTTCTGGCTTTCTATCTTCTAACAGTCTTATATTCAAAGGACCCTATCAGTCCTCTATTTAGCAGTAATTCTGTTAGTACCATGTTGTTGTTGTTTGGCCTTCATTCTTGAAAAGGAACATGACATCCAGGTGATGTCATGACTTGCACTGAATTGGATTTAAGCGAGGCAGGGTTATGCAAGATCACCAACCTCACTCTCTCCTCCAAGAGTCATCTGGGTCCAGTGGCAAGATACACATCTGGATGACTGGAGATGGCTCCAGATGTTTACAGCAATTAGGGTTAAGTGACTTGCCCAGGGTCACACAGCTTGTAAGTGTCTGAGATGAGATTTGAACTCAGGTCCTCTTGACTCCAGGGCCAGCACTCTTTCTATTGTGCCATCTAGCTGCCCTGGTTAGTAGCATAATGAAATAATTTATAACCTAACTTATACCCAATTCTAGAGTAGTCTTGTTCAGGGCAGCCCTTTGCTGCCAACTCATAGAGAGGAAAGGAGATGCAACTCCTAACTGGCTGAGAGAATTATATTAGTACATATCTGTCTTAAGGGACGTACTCGAGTTTTACTAGAGAGACTTTGAAAACATGTTGAGAGAAGATCCAGGGAGATGGTTGAGATACTTTTTAATGGCAGGAATTAAAAAAAGCAACACCTGATTGTATCTTCTTTAAGATAGTAGTAGAAACCCTACAAATATGTAGTTTTCTAATTGAATATTTTTTAATATTTCAGGGAGAAGACTATGACCCTTTAAATTTCGATGGTTTGCTAGTCTATAGAGATTGAAAAAGTGTTAGAGAGTATATTACAGTAACTTCCAGCTACCTGCTGGGAGAGGGAAAGCTCTTCCCTTTAAGTGGAGAAAATGACTTCACTCTGACTAGAAAAGGAAGACAATTCATAATATAGATGTTGATCATACACAGTAGGGTCATAATCACTTTCTTTCGACTCAGCCAAACTATGTGGTACAAAAAGTCAGTTTCTCTCCCCTGAAAAAGTACAGAGAATTCTTTAACTATCAAGAAAGCTATTTGGATAGGAATTTAATGCCTTCTTTCTGGTAAGTTGTAAAAAGTCAAAAGTTTAACTAGATCCCTCACTTCCAATTTATTACAATTATTGCTGCATTGTGCAAGGGAGTGAAGGATGTGGCCAGAGCATTACATTTGTCGATTATTCTAGGTACAATGTATAGGATGGGTTAGGGAAAAGACTCTCTAGATGTTTGGAAAATAGTTTGGAGGGCATTATTATTTTCCAGGCAAATGGTAACGAAGGCCTGAATGAAGGGGAGGCAATTAGAATGCAAAGGAAGGTAGAATTGGAGAAAAATATCCAATGATGTTTTAAAGGAATCAGGAGGATGTGGTGACTCTGGGGACGTGAAGGCTGTAACAAAAGGAGGGGTCACAGATGAATGGTACCCAATTCAATCAATCAACAAGAATTTATTAACTGCCTACTGTGTGACACTGTGCTAGGCACTTGGGGCTACAGAGACAAAAAAATAAGTAGCTCCTAAATTAGGTGCTTAATTCTCTCAAAACATTATATCACTACAATATGTGTAAATCTGATTTTAAGTACAAATAACTCTTCCTATGGAAATCCTCTCCTCTGAGGCAGACTTCCAACCATGTCATATAGTCGGGGGTGGGGGTGGGGGGGCACTATGAGAGGTTAAGGGACTTGTCCAAAATCATACAACCAGTACGTATCAGAGGCAGGGCTTAAATCTGGGTCTTCCTGGCTTGAGACTGTCCATTTCTTAATGCTACCGCTTGCTTAACTTCTTACTCAGTTATGAAAAATGAGTAATTGTTGTACTGTGTTAATCTAATAAGGAATTCTGCTTTTTCTAGGAAAAATACACTTGGAATCATGTGTTCTGACCTGAAATTCTGTCAACTACACCTATGTGAAGGCTTCAGTTCACCCTTCAATGAAGGCATGATTCCTAAGGAGAAAGGAGGGCAGCAAGGTGGCACAGTGAATAGAGCACTGGCCCTGAAGTTGGGAGGACCTGAGTTCAAATCTGACTTCAGACACTAGCTGTGTGACCCTTGGCAAGTCACTTACCCTCAATTGCCTTAAACATCTGGGGCCATCTGCAGTCCTCCTCATAATATATCTTGCCACTGGACTCAGATGGCTCCAAAAGAAAGAGTGAGGCTGGTAACTTTGCACAGCCCTTTCTCACTTAAATACAATTCATTGCAAGTCATGACACATGTCATGGTCCTCTTTGAGAAAGAAGGACAAACAACAACAACCCTAAGAAGAAACAATGAGCCTTACTGGTGCTAGCCTTGAAAACCTGAGCCTATGAAGTACACATATAAGGTTGTCCTACCTCTCAGAGCACAGTGGAAGAAATAAAGTATAAGTGAAGTTATTCTATGTTGAGAATGGAAATCATAATCAGATGAAAATATGGCTTTTACAATGCTTGTGGAAAGCTGTGGGTGAAACAAATCATTTGGACAAATTTGGCATTGACAACAAAGCAAAGCATTTTGTAGCACCTTGTTGAAACATTATGAAAGCTTATCTCAGGCTCTGCAGAGGAATATACTTCTCCCAAATATGAAGGAAACAATTTTCTTCCTAGAAAAATAAAAGGTAGAGCCTTGAATTGATCCTCAGAAACCAAAACCAGACCAGATCAACCCTACAGCTACCCATGGTTCAGAGCTCCTGATACTGATTCATTTGTGTCAGGACTTCTTTCTCATTTCCCTCTGCTTCTTATGTAAATCCAGAGCTTAAACACACACATGTGTGTATATAATACACACTTATATACACATATGTGTATGTATGCATGTATGCATGTATTCACCTATATGTGTGTGCGTACATACATACCTATCACTAGGAAGACAGTATAAAAAGATTCTGCATCTATCTAAGTTTCAAGTAGCTGCTTGAGCCCTTTGTTTGGCTACTTAGGGTCTCATCTTGCTTTTCTTAACCTTCTGTTTACATTTTGTGTCTTTGGGGTAAAACACCAACTGGGGCTAAAAGTCAACATGCATAATGCCAGCCTGGAAAAACACTTCACCTTCTATAGGATGATGTGAAGAAGGGGATGCTTAGTAGTGTGGAGGTCAGAGGAGCTTGGGTTCATGTTTGTATGACTTTTCCCTTAAGGTTAATCTTGCAATTCAGAATCTATTGAGGGGGCGGGCAGCTAGGTGGCGCAGTGGATAAAGCACTAGCCTTGGATTCAGGAATACCTGAGTTCAAATCAGGCCTCGGAAACTTGACACTTACTAGCTGTGTGACCCTGGGCAAGTCACTTAACCCCCATTGCCCCACAAAAAAACAACAACAACAAAAAAAAAACAAACAAACCCAAGAAACAGAATCTATTGAAGGAAACCCATGTTTACTTACTACTAGAAAAACAAATGAAAAGACCTCCTACCTATCATATAGTAAATACTCAAAATCTCTACAAATTCATTTTAGTCACTTTTGTGTGATTATAGGTGTGCTTGGCCTTAAATCATTGTTGAAAACATCGCATTTGATTATAAATCTTTGTCATGAAGCTTGTCTTTATGTCAGTTGAATAAGCGAATGAATGAATGAATGAATGAATGAATGAATGAATGAATGAACATTTGTTAAGTGCGATGCACTATGCTGAGCCCTAGGGATATAAGTCTTCAAGGATCTTATATGCTATCATAAGAAATAACACATGGAGGGGGAGTGGTAGCTAGGTAAAGATATTTTGGTTCAAAAAGTTAGAGGGATGGTGAGTGGAATCATGGGGGAGAACTGACATGCTCTTTCCAATAGCAGTGACAGTATTGATCTGATTGTGTGTCCAGTGTAAACTGTAATGAGGACAGGAAAGGAGTTTTACAGCTTCAAACTGCACAAAGAGTTTTGGGACATTATCATATGCCACACAAGACATCCACCATTCAGCATGACTTCCTGATCTGAAAGGGCTAAAACCTCCATGTCTTAGGGTGGGAGAGGGGGAAAGCAAGTTCAATTAAATATTAGAATTGAACACAGACTGTGACTATTTATATTCTTTTTTTTTTCAGGGCAATGAGGGTTAAGTGACTTGCCCAGGGTCACACAGCTAGTATGTGTGAAGTGTCTGAGGCCAGATTTGAACTCAGGTCCTCCTGAATCCAGGGCCGGTGCTTTATCCACTGCACCACCTAGCTGCCCAGACTGTGACTATTGACACCAGAGTACTTTCTCAGCTCACTGTTAGATTCTGCCTGTGGGTAGCATGGTATTGTAACGGGGTTCTCTAAGTCCTGGGAGTCCTGCAGTGAGGTCAAAATTACTTTCATACTATTTGTCTGTTAAAATACTCCTCTTTTCCAGTTACATATCTGTGTATAGAAGGGGTTTTTTCCTATACTTAGACCAAAACAAAATATCATAACAAATTAAATGTAGAAACAAATAGGATAATATATCAGACATTAAAGATATTTGGAGAAATATTTAAACAATGCCACTCTTCTCAGTATTTTTTTTTCATTTTGGAAATGATAGCTATTTTTCACAAAAATTTATAATTATGTTAACATATACTCATTTTTATTGTTATTTTTAAATTAATATATATCTTAAAATTTTCTGTTTTTATTAAATATTTTCTATTTCTTATATCACCACAGTTACCCCATGTATCCATTCCCTTCCCCTATTTGCCATCCTAGGACGGATAGTATTTTTCAGAATGGAAAAAAAAATCAGCACAACTGATTATTGAGAATGTCTGAAAACAAGCATAATATGTAACACCTGTGGACCTCCCACCTCTGCTAGTTTATGGGTATCTTCTCATATCTCCTCATTCAAGTACTGCTTGATCTTTACAATTTTGTTACATTTACTTTTGGTTTTTTTGTTGTTGTTTTTTGGTGTGGCATGGTTCTTTCCATTTACATTGTTGTAGTTACTGTGTATATTATTTTCTTGGCTCTGTTTATTCTACCTGGCATATGTTCATAGATCTTTACATGCTTCTTCCTATTCATCACACTCATAATCCCATTACACTCATGAACCATAATTTATTTAGTCCCCAATTGATGGGCATTGACTTTGTTTCTAATTCTTAGCTATCACCAAAAATGCTGTTATAAATATTCCGGAGTCTATGGGGACTTTTTTCTTATCAGTGGTTTCCTTGGGATATAAACCAGTATGGAGTCTCTGGTTCAGCAAGAATGAACATTTCAACCATTTTATTTGTATAATTCCAAATTGCTTTCCAGAATGGTTATACCATTTTACAGCTCTACCAGCACGGTATTAATGTGTCTATCTTCTCACACCCCTTCAAATGTTAATTGTTGCCATTTTTGTCATGTTTTGCCATATTTCAGGGTTATTTTATGAGTTAAAATTTCAGGGCTGTTTTATGTTCATTTCTCTTATTATAAATGATTTGGAGCACTTTTTCATGTGCTTGTGAAAACTTCTCAGTTCTTCTTTGGAGAACTTTTTGTTCCTATCCTTCAACCATTTATCTTTTGAGGAACGGCTATTAGAAGTAAACATGTTTGGGGGCAGTTAGGTGGTACAGTGGATAGAGCACTGGCCCTGGATTCAGGAGGACCTGAGTTCAAATCCTACCTCAGGCACTTGACACTTGACACTTACTAGCTGTATGACCCTGGGCAAGTCACTTAACGTCAATTGCCTCACAAAAAAAAAAAGGAAGTAAACATTTATTCATTCTTTATAATCTCAGATTCCCAAACTGAGGCATTTGATGCAAAGATTTGCTTTCCTTTTCTGAGATTGAGTTATTTGTTTTCTATCAGGTCTTTTTATATTTTTGAAGGTGATCATCTATTTATTTTGCGTTCTCAGTTTTTTAACATAAAATTGAGCATAATATATTCTGATTATTCTTTTTTATTTTCTCTAGTTTTGCTGTGATTTCACTTGCTTATTTTTTATTTGATTTATTTCATTTTCTGCTCTCTTTAATCAGATTAGCTAAAGATTATCAATTTTTCAGTCTTTTCAAAGAACCAATATTTTAGTATTATTTATCATTTCCATGTTTTTGGTTTCCAATTTATTTCCCCCTCTAATTTTTTATATTGCCTCTTTGACCTTATTTTACATTTATTTAATTGGTGATTTTATAATTTTTAAATGCATATTCAGTTCCTTAATCCTTTCTTTTTGCAATTTTGTTAATGTATATTTGTAAGGATGTGATTTCCTCCCCTCCCTGCCCAGTACTGCTTCAGCTGCATTCCAGAAATTTTGGTGTGTTGTTTTATCATTATAATTTTTTTACATTTATTTCTAAGATTTATTCATTGACCCACTCATTATTTAGGATTTCATTATTAAATCTCCATTTGTGTATGTATCTTTTGTTTGTAGTCTCAGAACCAATTTCTATTTTTATCACACTATGGTCTGTAAAAAATGTATTAACTATTTCTACCTTTTTCATTTATTTACAGTATCTCTGTGCCCTAGTACATGGCCATTTTTTTTAAAAGTTCGATGTGGTACAGAGAAATATGTACATTCTTTTGCTGTCCCATTTAGAAGATGCCTTAAGTTTTTAAACTCATTTCTCTAGGAATTTGTTCAGTTCCATATCTTCCCTTTGTTTGTCTTTCTGTTATACAAAACCAAGAGAGGGATATTGAAGTTCTTGTTGATTACTATATCGTCTTATAGTTCAGATGATATTTCCTTTATAAATTTTTATGTTAAGGCATTTGGAGCATATTGATATTGATTTGTTGTCCATGGTTTCTTTCAGCAAAATGTAGTTTCCTTATTTATACATTTTTTTTATTTTTTGAATGTTTGTTTTTGCTTGTCAGAGAATGATTACAATTCTTGCTTTTTTGGAATAATTTGATGCATAGTAAATTTTCCTCCATTCCTTCAGTTTTATTTTTTCTGTGTCTATTTTTCAAAGGTGTTTCTTGTAAACAACAGATTGTAGGGTTTTGTTTTTTATCAAATATTTCAGTCTTTTTTGTTTCATTGTTTAATCCATTCATATTTAAAGTTATGAGTTAGGTTTATGTTTTTTCCTCATTCATTTCAAATATTTTTTTTCAAATTATTATTTTTTTTCAGTCTTCTGCTATAAACACAGTTTTATATTCCTTCAGTTACTTTGCTTTGGTCTTTTCTAAAGATGGTCCTGTTCCCTCTGGCTCTCTTTCCCTCACTTCTGATTCCTTCATCTCATTACCTTTTATCTGGTTATTTATTCATCATCTGCCTTTTCCCCCTCTCAATTGGTCAAGTAGATACCCCTTTCCTTTCCTCTCCTTCAAATAGTTCTATTTGTTAAGGTTTTTTGCGCCCCTTTCCAAAAAAGGATTTCATTTACTCTCTTCATTTTACATCTTCTCAGAGTATTCTGTCCTAATCCTTCTATTCCTTAGTGCTTTGGTCCAGCACTGGCAGTTCAAAGTTTTGCAACACTGGTGCTATGGGACTTTGGCCCTCAGCAGGTTTCTACTCCTGAGTTGTTGTGGTTACTTGTCTATCTGTCTAGCCTAGGACAAATTTCCACAGCTTAGAGCCAGGATCCACATGGCAATGGAAAGAGGGAGGGATGGATTTATTATGAGCCTGTCTCATGTCCTTGGGTCTGCTAGTACAACTCCACTGCCAGTAATGTGTTAGGTGGAGGAAGAGTGCTTAGTGAATGCAGAGTTGGTGTGCATCAGTTCATGGTTGAGTTTTTTAGCTTCTTTTGGAATCTAGATGTCCTAGATCATGGAAGCAGCTGAGTTGCTTTTTTCATCGGCTCATAAAATTTTGGAGAGGTTTGAGAGGTGTGGGATCTCTCAAAGGGCTAGAGAAAATGTCTAGTCCTTCATCCTGTTGTTCACATGACCTAGAACTTTAATTTTAAATATGGTGTCAATAATCTTTATTATTATTATTATTATTATTTTGTGGGGCAATAAAGGTTAAGTGACTTGCCCAGGGTCACACAACTAGTAAGTGTCAAGTGTCTGAGGCTGGATTTGAATTCAAGTCATCCTGAATCCAGGGCCGGTGCCACCTAGCTGCCCCTATGTAACCTACATTATTAAAAGCTCTTAGTAGGATGTCCATAATAATTTGAAGACTGTAACAGAGTCCTAAGACCAAAAAATTTGAGACCACTGGTGCAGTAGAAAGAAGATCAGAGTGGGACCAGGAGAACTGGTTTCTAGCCCTTGTCTTCATCACTATGTCTATGTTTCCTTGTGCAATTGCTTTAATTTTCTCAATTTCCTTAACTGGAAAACTAGAAGGCTAGCCAAGATGATGATGATGTTAAGGATAGCATTTGTGTGGCATTTTAAGGTTTGCAAAGCATTTTATAAATATTATCTCACGTCATCCTTACAACAACCCTGGCTGCTAGGTACTATTTTTAATCCCTGTTTAACAGATGAAGAAACTGAGACAGACAGAGGCTATGACTTACCCACAATCACACAGTTAAGTATCTGTATCAGAATTTGAACTCAGGTCCTCCTGACTGTAGGCCCAGTGTTCTATTCACTCCACCACTTTTATGTATATTTTAAACTTTATTCCTGGTGTTAGCAATTGTAGCAACTAACTTTTTAGATAGCAAAACCAACTTGCAATTTAAGAGTTAAATGGAAAAGTCCTAGGGAGCTAAAGCATGGAGGTTAGACTCTGTTCTTGAATGACCAAAGGTCCTACAAAGTTGGAAAGATTAATATGTCTCTTCTGAAGAGGAATTTAGTTAAGCTAGAAAAGGTTTAGCACCAGAGATTTGATCACCTTGTGAGGAAATATTATGACTCTGGTCATTCATTAAATTGGCCATGCTCCTTGGTTTGCCTCATCCATTTTGATTAAGTACATCTATGGCACTATATTGATCATAGGCCAAAATAATATAGAATAAGAAAGACACTGTGGTATGCTGGGAAGTCTTCTGAACACAAGTGAAGAGACCTCAGTTTGAATCCTAGCATTATCACTTCACTGAACCTTGGTTTTCTCATCTTCAAAATGGGAACACTAATACTTATACTTACCTACGTCATAGAATTATCATGATATAACATTTTTTAAGTTTAACTTTAAAGTCTTATAATAAATCTTGGATTTTATTTATATATATGCACACACACATATATGCATATATATGTATTTTATATGTGTATATATATGTACATGTGTGTGTGTGTGTATAAAATCTCAGATAAGGAAAACCATCCAGAGTCAACAAAAGGATCCAAAGTTGTGACTTAAATTGTGATTAATTTAAAACATCTAGACCACTCCCACATTCAGGTTTTTCTGAGTTGTCAGGTACTTCAGCAGAGAGAGCGGGAGGATAACTGGCAAGAAGAGAGAAGTGAAAGGGAGCAATTAAAAACATTTTCCAACTGAAGTTATTTTCTTTCTTCTGTATTTGAAGCATAACTGCTCTAGCCCAGCATCTTCTTTCAAATACCTTAATTGGCTGGTGTGGCTATCAATTCTGCCCTGAGGGAGCAAATAGAAGAAAGGAGAGCATAGAAAAGGATACTGAATAGCTCACAGTCAAAAGAAAAAAGGTGAAGAAACTGCTTTCCACCTGGAATTTAAAAAGGCAGTGTTTAGTCTTTTCCCCTAAGGTTCATTTTCACACCATCTTACAGAACCTTGGCCTTCTTCTTCCCTCCCTCTGAGGGACCAATAAACTTGGAATGTCTGGGCAAACAGTGCTTTAAAATTATCCAGGGAAAACTCAGATTGTGCAGTTTTTTGCCATAAAGTAATGAGAGGCCTCTACTGTATTGATGTGAAGTCACTTAAAAGAATTAAGTTTTCCCAATAACCTTCTTGATTAATTTCATGAGATCTCAAGGGTGATAATGAAACAAAGACTCTGAGATAGTGAGAATCTTTTTCTATAACCAATTGAATTATTTGAATCCAAATGTGGGCTTCAAAGAATACACAAACATAGGTGGTACCCGTTGGCATAACATTTATGCAAACTTAGTGATGTATGGCAAACTCTATCTATCTCTGAATGATTGGCATCTAGTATCATAATAGTTTATTTCTCAGGTCTGGACTTAGAGATATCAGGAATATATTAGCAATATTTGATATACACGGTAGCAGAATAGAGAAAACAAAAGAAGTTTTACAAAGAAGTTTTATTAACTAGCATTAAATTTCAAATAATCTTACATGCCCTCAGATGAAGGTCTACAGATTAAATCTCTTGAGAGGGGAGGATCCAGGCAAGGAAATTAAAAAAAAAAATGCATCTGAATCTGACAATAGGAACCACTACTGTCTTAGGGGAATGCACTTATCTATATAAGCGAAATAATCTCTAATACCTACACACACACACACACACACACACACACACACACACACACAAACACACACACACACAAACACACAAACACACACAAACACACACTGAGAAATTTGGATGTAGCTTTCACCAGAATTTTGGCCTCTTTTTTTGGTATGTTTCAAACTTCTAGAAATACTAACAAATAATAATCTGTTCCAAAAATATATAGTGAGTTGGCAAATCTTTAAGGAATGAATTGGATTCCCAGGGGTTATTGAGTGTTGGTATTTTGGCATGAAAGCCTTCTGGTCCAAGTAAAGTCCTTTGTGTGATGCAGCAATGTGGACAAGCAGCTGTCTTTTTTTTCCACAGATTTCTCCCTCTGAGATACAATACCTAGGCAGAACTACACCTGGAGGGAGTGGAAGGTTACCAGGTAACTGATTTTTCAATGAAGTACCAAATCAAGGGAAGAATTTCTTGGCTGGGGGAAAGGGGGGTACGTGGGGGGGGGTGGAACACTAACCTCCTTGACAAATAATAAAATCTGCTTTTCTGATTCATGGAAAAGAACAGCCCTATCAGATAACACTTCCTGTTTAAAATTCATTTCAGAAGCAATGTAAAATTTCAGATAACAATTTGAAATACTTTGCCATTGCTTTTAAACTTCATATAAACATGTAGTAAAGTCTAGGGAATCCAAATGGATATGTGGAAATAAATTAGTTGCAATTAGGTCACAATTATTACCACCAGAAGAAGACAACATTGATGCAAGTAAGCCATTACAGAAAATAATTTAATAGACATTTGTTTTTTACTATGTTGCATGATCTTTTTTGATGGCAAATGATTCCCAGTTGTGTTTTCATTAGACTAATATTAAGGTTACTTTGTCCTCCCTGAGCACAAGCAGATCAATAGTAAAAGATAAGATTCTCAAAGTACAATGAGAGGGAAAGGAGGCATTAATATTAACAAGGTATTCCCATACCATCCATAAAGTCACCCTGGTGTAATGGATCTACTCCTGGGCTTGGAATTTAGGAAGTTTTGGTTTTCAATCTGGTCTCTGACCCTGGACAGATCCCTTTAACCTCTTGTGTGCTTCAGGTTTTATCGCCTAAATTGTGATCAGAGAGGGTAAAGGAGTTGCCATCGAAGGCACCTTCACATATTTGTTATCTTCAAAGTGGATAAGGCAAACGTGGAAAAAGGAGAATCAGCTGCTTAATTAGAGATTCTCTTGGGAAACATTCCAAATTTGTTAGTGCAGTTGCTGATTCGTAGAGTTCCATATGTTCTCTCTATAACACTGAAGAAAAGCAGCTGAAGCATCTGCAGTCTTATTTCTAATCTTTAAGTACTGAAAGTAGAAAACCAAGTGGAAAATCCACCCCCTACACCACTAAGAAACAAAGCCCTGGGTGACATGATCAGAACTACAGTAAGAGTACCTAGGGGTCATTAAATACAGCAGGGTCCTAGAGCCCATTGCTTAACAACCTTGATTTTAACTTTGTATACAGAGGAAACATTTGAATAGTAATTCTGCAATCTGTTACTTTCAGCAAAGGAAGGCAAGCAAACTAATGCTGTTTTAGCTTTCTGTGCTCACGCTTGTTTGCAGAGAGTGCAAAAAAGCTGTTAAGTGTTGAACAAAATATATGAGCCAACAGAAGAGAAAGTGCTTACAAAAGAAAACACTTGACAGAAAGTTATACCCAAGCATAGCAATGAGCTTCTCACTTCTGATGAATATGCTGCTTAAAAGCTAAAATATGCTTTTCTGCATCTCACCTGGCTTCTATAAAGACCAAGGCTAACACAGATCACACCAATAACTGCTGCCTTTTGTCTGTCCTAGATGCTGGAGGCTGCATGAGCAGAGAATGAGCAAATGAGGGGAAATCAGTTGCTAATTTCATTTACCTTTCAGACCTCAAATGTCAAAGTGAAAGTTCACTATTGAATCATAGGATTACATACTTAGAGTTTAAAGGAACCTTAGAGATCCAATCATGTCACTACCACCCACATTCAATAAATTCCAGTGGTTTCTTATTGTCTCCAGGAGCAAATACAAAATGCTATCTTTGGTATTTACAACTTAGCCCGCTCCTTGATTTCCAGTCTTCTTACATCTTACTCCCCCACATCTACTTTTCAATCCAGTGACACTGATTTCCTTACTGTTCCACAAACAACACACTTTGTCACTCAGCTATCCCCCATTTCCGGAATGCTTTCCTTCTGCTCCTACTATTGACCCCCCTGGGTTCCTTTCAGTCCCAACTAAAATTTCAAAAAACCGTCCCTATCCCCTCTTAATTCCATTTCTTTTTTCTTTTAATTACAATATTTCCTGTTTTTCCTGTATATAATTGCTTTGTTTATATTTTTTTGCAAATTGTCTTCTCCATTTGACTGTAAGCTCCTTGAGGACAGGGACTATGTTTTATATCTTTTTTGTATCCCTGGTTCTTAGCACAGTGCCAGGCACATAATAAATGCTTATTGAATAAGGGAGTCCAACTCCCTTCATTTTATATGGAGATTAAGTGACTTGCCCAGGATCATACAGCTAATAAATATTAAATCCAGGATTTGAACTCAGTTCTCCCTGTTTTCAGGTCCAACACTCTAACCACTGTACCACCTAGCTGCCTCAAGTTATCAGGGTACCCACAGTTTGGCTAGATATGTATTGTTAAATTTTTTTGTAACAAGCACAGTCCTACAAAATGATGCGCACATTGATCATTGATCATGTCTGAAAATGTTTGTCTCATTCTGAACTTTTATAGAATGATGGGAAAGCATGCTTCATTGTGGCTATAATTGAAGTGATTAGAGACCTTAAGCCTTCTAAAATTATTTTTCTTTGCACTTTTGAAGTCACTATATCAACTTTTCTTGGATCTGCTCACTTCACGCTACATCATTTCATGCAAGTCTTTCTAAGTTTCTCTAGATCTTTCCCTTTTATCATTTCTTACAAAGCAATCATTTTCTGTTACCTTCATAGGAGGGAGTATATTCTAAGCCCAGAACTAGAGTGAAGACACAGAGACAGAATCTGAAGTGTTCTATTTGAGGAACATGAGAGCCAATTTGGACATATAGGGTACTGTGCAAGAAAGCAGGTGTCATAGATTGGGGACAGGCTGTGACAGGTTTTAAATGACAAACATCTGATCTTTTGGCTGAGTTGTGGGTAAGGTTGTAACCAAGTTTCTATAAGGCTATCTCTATCTTATCATATGCTCCATTTTGGAGATTAAGGCCTCTGTCTTCAGTTGCTGACTATAAGCCTTTACGATATCCAAGGCACTGGGGAGTTATTCCTGCCTTAATGCACATTTATTTGATTATATCTACCTGCTACTATCTAGCTGAGATTTGATGAAGCAAGTTTTGTTATTCATTCCCATTTCAGAGTTGCATGACTTATTTATATTTTATAATTTAATCGAACAAAGCAAAATCACAAATAAATTAAATCAGACTTTATAAAAAATTCTTGTTTTTTTAACTCAAAAAGCATATCTTTCTAGTTGTATATGCTAGCGTAAAAGAATATATGTCCTAATTTAGCCAATATCTTTTTGTCATTTGTTTCACAGAAGTCTTCTTTGATTTTTATTCTATTCTTTTTTTATTAATAAGCAATTATGTTGGGGCAGCTAGATGGCGCAGTGGATAGAGCACTGGCCCTGGAGTCAGGAGTACCTGAGTTCAAATCCAGCCTCAGACACTTAACACTTACTAGCTGTGTGACCCTGAGCAAGTCACTTAACCCCAATTGCCTCACTAAAAAAAAATAATAAAATAAAATAAAAAAATAAGCAATTATGTTTCTCTTCCTCCCATTCTCCCCCCTCCCCAATTTGAGGAACACAAGAGAAAATAATATAACCCTTGCAACAAATAACCATAGTCAAGCAAAACAAATCCCTACACTGGTCATGTCCACATACATATATCTCATTCTTCATATTTAGCCCAGCTCTGGTGATGGGCAGAATGCATCATCTTTGATGTTCTGGAATCCTGGATTATTATTATTGCATTGATCAAAGTTCTAAAGCCTTTCAAAGTTGTCCTTTTAAAAAAATTATTAATACTTTTTGCTGGTGTAGCTTTTATGTCATGACTATTTACCAGTAATCCCCACTGGTACCTTCACTCCTATTGAATTTTCTCTTGTGACAAAGGAAAACAATTAAGCAGAAACTTAACCAGCAAAGTCCTCAGCTAAAGCCACCACTTCTCCACCAAGAGGAGGGGAGCATTTTGGAGACCAATAGTAGACATCATGGGTTCTGGTACTTCTTTCCCCAGTGTGGTTCCATTTGTGTTGTTGTGACCATTGTGTATATTGCTTCCCTGTTTCTGCTTACTTTGCTTTGCTTCAGTTCATATAACTCTTCCCAAGTTTTTTCTGACAGCCTCATTTTTTATTTTCCCAATGGCACGATGACATACCATTATATCCTCCACCTTTTTATTAGAGCTAATAATGCCTGACATGTAGCAAGAAAATGGAGGGTCCTAGGAAATCTGAGTCCCTATTTTATATCACTCCAGCAAGATTAATCTTGCATTTCACATTTAAGAAACCTATTGCTAAGAATTCAACATTGTTGGTAATATTATGAAAATTAAAACTTTCTTTACCTTCTTTCCTTACCTTTCTGAATTACTAGAGGGCAGGATTTTATTGGATACACACATGGATATGAAAACATGGGGTGCAGGAGCAAATCTTGTTTTCAGCCTGATATAAGCAAAGGGTTTACCTTAACATTACCTTATGTTAAGGATTAACTTTCCCTCCTCCATTGGAATATGCATAGATATTCTTTGCCTGCTTTCAACCATGTATGACTTTTTTCTGGCTTGAATTTCCTGACTGGTGGCTGAGCCAGAAAACCTGAAGATAAAGATTTAGAAGAGGCCGCCTCAGGCTGGTGGGTCTCTTGGGGCTAACTTTTGAAAAGACAAATATGATTCCAGTTTAGGGGGTGGAAGAAGGAGGGATTCTTACCCACCCAACCATAATGGCAGGGGCCCTTGATTCCTATATGGAGTGTAAACTAAAATAGATGGAGGTTTGGCTGCTTTGGCCCTCATTTTGGGTTTTTTTTTGGGGGGGGGTTGTGGTTTTTGTTTTTTTGCAGGGGAATGAGGGTTAAGTGACTTGCCCAGGGTCACACAGCTAGTGTCAAGTGTCTGAGGCTGGATTTGAACTCAGGCCCTCCTGAATCCAAGGCCAGTGCTTTATCCACTGTGCCACCTAGCTGCCCCCCTCATTTTGTTTTTTCCCTCTAACACCAACCTATTAAATATCATAAGGTCCTAGAAGGCTCATGAATGCTGATGACAAGAGAGTATCTACCTGGAATTGTTATAATTGCAACAGAAATAACAGGATTGAGTTTACCACAAGGAAAGTGTGGGAATCAAAGAGGGAGGCCCCTAGGAAGGACTATTCTTTTTTTTTTTTTTTTTTGGTGTGGGGCAATGAGGATTAAGTGACTTGACCAAGGTCACACACCTAGTAAGTGTCAAGTGTCTGAGGCTGGATTTGAACTCAGGTCCTCCTAAATCAAGGGCCTGTGCTCTATCCACTGAGCCACCTAGCTATCCCCAGGACTATTCTTCTTGATGATTGATTGGATTGTGCTCAATGGAATCAAAATATGAATGGGCTAATTAGCAAATTTGACAAAACCCTTTCTAACCCAGTGCAGCCTCCCAACTAATTGTATTGACAGTATTAAGTTACTGGATTCTCTTCTAATCATTCTTCACTGCTAAATATTCCCTTTTCTGGGTGGGAATAAATTGTCTGTTCTACACTAGATTCACATTTATCCAAAGAAGAACTTTTAGACTTTAAGCTCACAAGCATCATAGATAAAGAACTATAGGCGGCAGTTGGTGTCACAGTGATAAAGCGCTGGCCCTGGATTCAGGAGGACCTGAGTTCAAATCCAGCCTCAGACACTTAACACTTACTAGCTGTGTGACCCTGGCAAGTTACTTAACCCTCATTGCCCCGCTTAAAAACGAAAGAAAGAAAGAAAAAGAACTATAATGAGTAGTCCTAAAAGTATCAACTTTCCCTGGTACAATCAGGTTACTAGTGAAGATCCAGGGAATATGAGAATGCTTTATTATTGAAAAATCAGGAAAGTGCAGAACAATGAACCCAGAGCAAACTGATGGCAAGTAAAGGACAGGTGTCAGCCCCTGTATTTTCTGCTAAGTGGTGTATAGTAAGCTACTATAGCAGACTTATGTTGGGCTATATTCATGTAGGCACGTGCACAGCATTTTAAGGATATAGCAATATCCACTCGAATTTAGATAATCCCTTTGACTAGCAATCAAGCCCTACTTACCCCTATTCCTCCCTGTCACAATTATTTAAGCAGCAAGGGCCGGATAGTTTCTCATGTGTAAAAAGAGAAGATTGTATTCGATGACCCCCAACATCCCCTCCAGTCTTCTCAATCTCTGTTCTGTGTTCTAAATCTGTTCTGTCATTTGCTGCTTAAAGCAACACCCTGGAAAGTTTTGCTTCCCAGGGACTGCTAATGATGTGAGAAGTGGTGGGCAATCAATCAACAAGCATTTATTAAACCCATGCTATGCACCAGATACTGTTCTAGATGTTGGGGATGCAAATAGAAAAGTCCCTGCCCTCAGAGAGCTCATATTCTACAAGTCCTGGGAGGATCAAACAGAGAGATAAATTGTTGTGTAGAAAAATTCAGTTTGATCTCAATGAAAGTGAGGCAGCACGGGGCAGTGGGGAAAAGCAGTGGTTTTAGCATCAGAGAACCTGTGTTTAAATCCCAGCTATGATGTTTGCTCTCTGTGTGACCTTAGAGGCAGCCAGAGGAGTCAGTGGATAGAGTTCTGGGCCTGGAGTAAGAAAAACCGGAGTTAAAATCTGGTCTCAGAACCTAGCTGTATGACCTTAACCATTATCTGTCTCAGGAAGATAATAATAACAGTACTGACCTCCCAGAGTTGTGGTGAAGAGCAAATGAGATAATAATTGTAAAACGCTCAGCACAGTGGGAGGCATGTAGGAGGGGTTTAATGAATGCTTGTTCCCTCCAATCACTCTCTACCTGTGTGTAAATCATTTTTGTTGTCTCATCATTAGTTCTTCTATACAATGAGAAGTTAGACTAGATCAGAACTATGGCTCTAAGTCTATGATCACCTTACTTTATATCCCACAATCCATAACAGGCCCAAGACCGGCCTTTTTGTCTAATGTCATGTGCAAGGATGGAGACTCGACCTATGAATTCACTGGGATAGATCGGGGCTTCTTAAACTTTTTCCACTCATGACCCCTTTATACCAAAGAAATTTTTATACAACCCTGGGTATATAGGTATATAAAATAGGTATACAAATCAAACATTTACTGCTGAATTTTTCACAGCCCCCCACATTCAGTTACATGACCCCCATATGGGGTCCCAACCCACAATTTAAGAAGCTTTGCTATAGAGAACTCTTGGATGAGGGGATTCCCTCTATCAATACAGATCAGCACTTTACCTGCTTCTTAATATTCCTTTTTTGTTGTTGTTGTTGTTGTTGTTGGGTTTTTTTGCAGGGCGATGAGGATTAAGTGACTTGCCCAAGGTCACACAGCTATAAGTGTCAAGTGTCTGAGGCTGGATTTGAACTCAGGTCACCCTGAATCCTGGGCCAGTGCTTTATCACTGTGCCACCTAGCTGCCCCTGCTTTTTATATTCTTAGAGGGTTAAGGGAGGGCACCTAGAGGTCAATTGACTTGAAAGGGTCATACCATGTGTCAGGGGCAGAACTGGAACCCAGATCTTCCACCTCTGAGGCCTGCTCTCCATCCACTGTACCATGCTGCCTCTCTATACAGAAAACATGTTCCTTTTTAAAAAATATATATTCCAAAGTTTTTCCACTTCAAAAGTAGAAAGTGAATTGTATGCATTGGATAGAAAGTGAATCATCACTCTTTGATATGTTCTTCAAATGGATTATTTGCAAACTCACTGAACTGTCTCTCTAACCTCAGTCCCCTACTTATGTTGCTATTTGTGGTATTCAATTTCTATAAAGCAATAGATTGTGCTGTTTCCTCACTACATTTTTTTAAATTTATAAATTTATAAAGAATGTCCCCTTCTTGTAGACCCTTTACAATGCCCTTTTTCAGAGACAATGAGAATACTGTGTGGTAGTCCTTTATCAGCACTGTTTATACTGTGTGATTTTGTTTATTTAGATGCTTTTACACTGTAGAATTATGGGTTTGGTGCCTAGCCAGAATCTACTTCCCAATTTTCAGTCCTTACTTTTCATAGTGAAATTAGAACTATTTTTTTTTCTTATTGGTCCTAAGGGCAGAGAATGGGTGGCCATAATCCCCCACAGGGAAATAAACTCTTTGTCAATTTATCCCCTGAGGCAAATGCTTCACTGTACTGTGTTACAAGGACTGTAGGTGGGCTGGGCCATGCAAAGGTGAGAATGCCTACTGGTAGGTATTACCCTGAATGTTCAGTTGTTACCCCCACCAGATCATTAAGTGATCTTAATGAACCACTGTGCCTGGTTTCAACTCCACAGAACAAGGTGCTCCTATCACATTAAGCTCATTATTTCTAATCTCCTCTTATTTGCATTATTGTTCAATCATATACAAATCTTCATGACCCTATTTGGGGTTTCCTTGACAAAGACACTGGGGTGGTTTGCTATTTCCTTCCCCAGTTTATTTTATGGATGAGGAAACTGAGGCAAAGAGGCTTAAGCAACTTGCCCAGGGTCACACACGTAGTATCTGAGGCTGTATTTGAACTCACGAGTCTTCTTGCCTCTAGGCTCTTCACTCTATCCACTGTATCACCTAGATGCTAACTCAAGTCTTGACTGACACCACTTCCCTCACCCTCCTCTCCCTTCTGATTAGAGGACTGGAGGGAAGGGTATCAAACTCTTCCCAATGCCTTTCTTTATGCAGGGCAAATATCGGACTCTCATATCATTATACTTTGCATCTGCTCTCTGCCTGGTTTCAATTCCACCTAATAAGATGGCTCTGTGCAGGGTACCCCTTAGTATCACCTCACCTTTCCTGTCTCCTGGTTTTGTTTTTTGTTTGGTTTGGTTTGGTTTTGGTTTGGTTTTTGGTGTTTCTTTAATTATTATTTTGTTTTTGTTTTTGTGGAGCAATAAGAGTTAAGTGACTTGCCCAGGGTCACACAGCTAGTAAGTGTCTGAGGCTGGATTTGAATCAAGTTCTTCCTGAATCCATGGCCGGTGCTTTATCCACTGCTCCACCTAGCTGTGCCCTCCTGCCTCCTTTTGTGTGTTGTCTTCCCCCATTAGATTGTGAGCTCCCTGAAGGTAGGGAGTATTTTTCTTTTTATTACTTGTATCCCCAGTGCTTAGCACAGTGCCTGAAACATATAAGGTGCTTGAGACATGTTTATTAGATTGGATTGGTCTACTGGGATGTAGAGGGGTCACAATCTGCTTTGGTAAAGAGTACTCACGTGGACAAAATCACAACTTCTTAAAGTCATTAAGTATACTGTATATTGTTAAGAGTAAACCACTCTAATCACCATACCTGCTCCCGTATAGCCCTAATCAAGTGACATTAAGCAGAGAATGACATGCTGTGACAGAAAAGGTCTCAGGGCCATTATCCACTCTGATGTCACATGTTCCCTGAGTTTCTTTTATGTGGGGTTGTGCAAGGATGTAAAACTTATATACATGTACGTATGTATGTGTAAACATATATACATACACACATATGATTGGTTGTTAGTCGTTCTCTGACATCTCTATGACATCACTATGTTGAGGTAAAGGTATAGTGTGTCTGACTATGGCTGATCAGATAAATATGAGCTCAGGAGACTGTACATACAACAGGGGCAGCTAGGTGATGCAATGGATAAAGCACCGGCCCTAGATTCAGGAGGACCTGAGTTCAAATCTGACCTCAGACACTTGACATTTACTAGTTGGACAAGTCATTTATCCCTCATTGCCCTGCAAAAAAAGAAGACTGCACAACAGGTTGGGCACAAATAGACCAAATGAATATATATATACTTGTGTATGTACATATATGTATGTATGTGTATATTTGTGTATATGCATGTATATGTCTATATGTGTACATACATATGTGTGTGTCTATATGTATAAGTGCATAGGTATTTGTGTGGGTATAGGTGTAGGTATAGGTATATGTGTGTATATGAGAATCTTTACAACCTTTTAATTCACTACCCTTCCCTAATCACAACCTTTTTAGGGATATACCAGCTGGCTAAATATGATTCAATTCAATATATTCCAAGCTTTTACTTGTATCATCACTTACTGTATGCCAGGTGCTAGGATTACAAACACAAAAATAAAAAGAACCCTTTCCACCAAAATGCTTACAGTCTAAATAATAATGACAGCAATAGAAGTATAACCTTTTTTATTATTCCGGGGGCAGGGCAAGGGAGGAGCAGGAACTATGATTTCATTTCTTTGCTATAGTAAATTCTTTGTTTGGTATATTAAACTCCATCAATACAAAGTGATACCTTGTCTGTAATTTAGAACCTTAGAGAATTGCCTGGGTTACTGAGGAGGTAAGTAATTTATTCAGCTATGCAGCCAGTATGTGTCAAAGACAGGGCCTGAACCCAGGTGCTTCTGATTCTGAGGCCAGTTCTCTGTCTACTATCTATCTCAAGCTGCTTCTTCATTTTAGGGCACATGAAATGATCATCTAGTTATCTATTTAGGGCTGGAAGGGACCTGAGAGGTCATGGTTTCATGGGATTCTAGCTAAAGTCCAACACCCATAAGATGGTTAAGTTCCCTGGCCAAGGTCTCTCTCTTTCTTACACACACACACACACACACACACACACACACACACACAGAGTCAGTGATTATATCGGGTGGGATTCAAACCCTGGTACTTTGACTTCAGAGTCAGTGCTTTCCTTTTACAGAAGAAAAAACTGGGGCCCATAGAAATTTAGTGACTCACCAAGGGTTACATAGCTATTAAGCATCAGAAACAGAACTGAAACTTAGGTCTTTGTGACTCCAACTCCATCCATCTCTTGACCACACCATGCTCATTTTACCTGCTCCCATATAGCCCTAACCAACTGCCATTATTTATTTTAGGGGGGGGGTGACGCAATTGGGGTTAAGTGACTTGCCCAGGGTCACACAGCTAGTAAGTGTTAAGTGTCTGATGCCGGATTTGAACTCAGGTACTCCTGAATCCAGCGCTGGTGCATTATCCACTGCGCCACCTAGCTGCCACTCCAACTGCCATTATTAAGCTCATCAGGAAGACTCATCTTCATGAGTTCAAATCTGGCCTTTGACAATTCCGAGCTGTGTGGACAAGTCACTTAACCCTGTTTGCTTCAGTTTCCTCATGTGTAAAATGAGCTGAAGAAAGTAATGGCAAACCACTCCAGTATCTTTGCCAAGAAAACCCCAAATGGGGTGAGAGAAATTATTTTACTATTATACTAACAATCAATTATTAATTTGGGATCCAGGCTTTTCTCCCCTATTTCCTCATTTAAGGCCCAGCCCCCATAAAAAGTCAGTTTCTGAAGGACCCGACTGATTGATGAGATTGTCCTAGCCCTCTAAATACAAGCTCTTCAATATTGGACAGGACCCCAACCAACTAGGAGACCTTACTTCTGTTCAGAATATAAATGAAATCTAGTCTAGGTAAATTTTTACCCTGACGAAAAGAGCCTCTGTGTTTGGATCCCTACACTGAAGTTTAGGGTGACCCAGATCATGAAGGAGAAAAGCAACTCGAGAGATCTGGATGGGGATGGATTCTCCTGTCCAGATTGCTGGAGACGGCTGAGTCTCATGATCAAGCCACATTCTCAGCACGAGGAGCTGCAGAGTTCTGACTCACCTCCTCATTAAATGTCCATCAATCAAGGCTGATTTTCACTTCTGAGGAACATTCCCCCTTTTTTGTGGGGCAATGAGGGTTAAGTGACTTGCCGAGGGTCACACAGCTAATAAGTGTCAAGTGTCTCAGGCTGGATTTGAACTTGGGTCCTCCTGAATCCAGGGCTGCTGCTTTATTCACTGTTCCACCTAGCTGCCCCCAGCATTTCCTTCTACAAAGGAATTTAAGGTATTTGGTGTTGCCATTGGTTATCAAGAGAAACCACTGGCCATCAATTTATTGATTGCTGGCTAGCCTAATTAATAAGTTGATCCTTAATTGCCCAGAAACTCTGTCATTTCATTCATCACAGTGGTCACAAAGAGCAAGACACAACTGAAACAATCTAACAACATCTCCCCTCCCCTCCCCAGGTTTAATTAGATCAAAACAGTATCTGAAGTTAATCCAGCCTTTCCTCTGGTGAAGAAATAAAGTGATAGCTTTCCCTTCTATTATATGAGGTGTGCAGGTAGATAAAACAGTTCTTCAGCACACCCAGTGTTGAAAACAAACTGTGATTCGAAGAACAGAGAATCAAAACATCATCCTGGAACCACTAATCCACTGCAGCCATCTCATAAAACTGCCATTTTGAATCATCCTTTATTTTTTTGGACTTCACTGTAAAGGTTATGTAAGCACTGAGGGGCCTATGGCTCATCTCAAGAGTAGGGAAATGAAAACTTCTAGAATCTCCCAGGGATCCTTTCAAGTTGTAAATTGACAGAGAGGATGAAAACTTTGACAGGAGGGAAATATCAGCAAACAGATGGATCTGACAAATGATTACTTGTTAAAAACATAAGCAAAAAGAAACAAAAGCTATCTTGACTATAACAATTGGCCTTCGTAGCAAGCTTTTCTTCTTTTTCTGTTTTTAGACAGAAAGAAAATTGTGCTATTGATGAATAGAAAGACAACACCCTTCTGAGCAACCCTTCTCTATTCACTTTCATATCATCAGGGTTTTCTTTCTTTTTTTTTTTTTTTGGTGAGGCAGTTGGGGTTAAGTGACTTGCCCAGGGTCACACAGCTAGTAATTGTTAAGTGTCTGAGCCCGGATTTGAACTCAGGTCCTCCTGAATCCAGGGCCAGTGCTCTATCCACTGTGCCACCCAGCTGCCCCATATCATCAGTTTTTAAAGAGTATTGGCCATCTGGCCTCAGACACTTGACACTTACTAGCTGTGTGACCCTGGGCAAGTCACTTAACCCTCATTGCCTCACCAAAAAAACAAACAAACAAAAAATACTGGCCAGCTAAGTTTTACATACAAACACACTTACCCACATGCGTGCATGCATACACACACACACACACACACACACACACACACACACACACACACAAATACTGATGAAGTTTTTAAGAAGTTTTCCAAAATACTTACTGCTATCTCAGCCCTATTCACTGGCCTACAAAGTCAGGTGGCTTATAGGAAACCTGTTTCTCATTTCTATTGGCATTCAAGATAATTAAAATATACCCATTATTTATCCTCTTTCTTCTTTTCCTTCTTCCTTCCCTGCATTCCATCCTTCCCTTCTTTTCTCCTTTCCTTTTCCCTATTTCTCAAAGCAAGACAAGACAATAATAATTTATTAAAAGCTTACTATGTGCCAGGTCCTGTGTTAAGCAAGACAGCAAGAAAAAAAAGGGAGGGGAGTGGGGGCAGTTCCTACCCTCAAGGGCATTACATTCTAATGGGAGAAGGCAATATACAAAAGGGAGCTGAAAAGGGTTTCGGGTCATCCCAAAAATAGATGTGGAGGAGAGAGCAAAATACAGGGGGCAGAGGAGGAGAGAGACAGAGACAGACACAGTAAGAGTGAGCCAGAGAGACAGAAAGCCAGAAAGAGAGACAGAGAGACAGAAAGAGACAGACAGATAGAGCCCATCAGTTTGCTTAGCTGATACAATTTCCTCACATAGAATACCTAGGGAGGTGGCTTCCAAGAGAATCTTGATAATATAAAAGGGAATTCCTTTGGAGAGACTGTGAAACATGTGTGGACATACTATAATTGGCTTTGGTTGGCTAAGTAAGTAGTTGGGATGAAACTTGCAATTGGCTTTGTAGCTGAATTGTTGGTGTTTTCCAAAAAGCCTCAGAAAGTTTTGGCTTCCTCTATTATTTCATTTGTCAAATCAAATAATACTTGTAAAGTGCTTAGCAGAGTTCCTGGAACATAGTAAGTACTAAAAAAATCCTTGTTCTCTTTCTTGTTCTTTCCTCGATTTGTATTTGGAGGAATGTGGTGACTTCTTCACTCATGGCATCCAATGAGACATCATGCTGTGACAGAAAAGGTCTCAGGGCCATTATCCACTCTGATGTCACCTGTTCCCTGAGACCCATTTCTCTGATCTAGTTCAAATCTAGCCTCAGATGTTTACTAGCCATGTGACCCTCAGTAAGTCACTTAACTCCTATATCTCAGGTTCCTCATCTATAAAATGGGAATAATAACCTCCATTCCATGCTTGTTGTGAGGATCAAATGAGATAATAATTGTAAAGCGTTTAGCACATTGCCTGACACATAGTAAGTGTTAGATCATTGTTAACTGTTGTTATTATTAGACGAGTAGAACAGAGTCTCCAGCTTAGATGGGAATGTAAATCATAATAATCTAGGAGTTAGAATCTTGACTGAGTGTTGGTTGCCAACAGGTGGAGCATGAATGCCCTGAAGGATGGAGAGTTATCCTTTGATACCACTACTCAGCTGAAGGATCCACCCAACAGTAATACCACATCCAGATATGAATTTGGTAGGACCAAACCTATATATGAACTGAGCTAAGTTTTGAACATACTCCCAGAGAGTAGGGTAGGGTAAGGGTGAGTATGCCCTCAAGATATTGGGAAATATTTACATTTGCTTTTACTATGCTTGAAGTAAATAATCCTTTGTAAAAGCTACCTTACATGAAGTGGTTAAATGGAACTGGAGGTGCTCATTACAGGCTTTTAACATATGGTAAGGACAAAGCTAGTGGGGGTTGGAGCCAAGGGCAAGCTACCCACAAAACCATAGTTCCTCTCCTTTGTTGCTTAAACTTTGGGCATTTGTCATAGACATTTTAGAACTTGAATTTTTACCATTTTATCCTTTCTTGGATTTTTATCTTCTGTGAATCTCTGGGTTTCTCGACTGCTATTCTTTCTTCATTATAATTACCTTCTATGGTATCTAGCTTAGTAAATAAACATAGGCAGTTTTCTCCCTCCTCCATCCTTTTTAGTTTAAAGCCTTTTTTATTAGATTTGCAAGATGGAGTGCAAATACATTCCTAAAAGCCATGTTGCACTGTGGATAAAGGGCTGGCCTCAAAATCAGGTCAATCTGGGTTCAAGTTCTACTTTCTACAAATATTGATTTGTGACCTTGAGTAAATCACTTAACCTCTGGTGCTCTGGGCTACTCTCTAAGACTATTATTCTCAGAGAAGTTGCTGACCTGCATCTCTAAGTTGTCTCCTAATGTCTTCCTCTGGTGCTTCATCATGACAAAGAGTTTGCTCACCAGAGAGTTCCCTATAGCAGTGAGATTTTATTTTATCTATTTTAATCCATGTACCAGATATCCATAATCCATTCTAAGCCACTGCTTTCTTAGCTAGCTATTTACTTCTCAAATCATTTTTCCCTTTTTCAGCCCCTACCTTCAATGGGCAGAAATGAGGAAAATAATAACCTGGGCCCCTATAGAATTTAGTTTATTATCCTAAACTTTGTAATCTTCGGTGGTATTTGTTAGGTTCTTTTTTGGTAGCATCATTTGGTCCTATATGAATCACCCAAAGCATGTAGTAGACATGTTTTAATAAGTCCTGTGAGGTTGTCTGTTGGGCCTTGGAAATCTCACTATTAGGCTGACAAAAATGGATGCCTTGGTACCTTTGATCATGAAGTCACCAACCACCACTTCCCTTCTTCCCCTGACTCTTACTAATTCATTTCTCACCTAGTAGTTTCTGTGATTTTTATTATTCCTTTGAGGACAAGCAGCTGCTTCATCTTTGGATTATCTAACTTCTTTCTCCTCAGGAAGTCTCCATTTTTAATTATTACATTTTATTTTTAATTTATGGAATAAAATAAGCATTTCCATAACAGTACAAGAAAAAAGTGATGCACAAGAAACTGCAAATCTGCTATGGACAACTTGCTCTTCCTTTCAAATGTACAACAAAATTATCATGTAAATTTTTTTCCTTCCTTCCCCCCCTCCAGAGATGTCTACCATTAAACACAAATAGGTGTGTGTATACATACATACATGTATATATATGTATATATACATATATACACATGTATGTATATACATATATGCACAATTATTCTATACATACTTCTATTTATCAGTTCTTTCTCT
Organism: Dromiciops gliroides; assembly: GCF_019393635.1. NCBI lineage: Eukaryota > Metazoa > Chordata > Mammalia > Microbiotheria > Microbiotheriidae > Dromiciops > Dromiciops gliroides. Next base: position 442,274,997 of record NC_057861.1, read on the forward strand.
GGATGCAGACAGTGTCTTTCTTGATATGTCCTTTATGGTTAATTTGTATATTTATAATAGTCAAAATAACTTATTTATTTAAAGTTGTTCTTAAAACAATATTACTGTTACTGTACACAATATTCTCCTGGTTCTGCTCAGTTTGCTCTTCATTATTTCATGCAAGTCTTTCCATGTTTTTCTAAAATCATGGAGCTCATCATTTCTTATGGCATGGTGGTGTTCCATCACAATCATATACCACAATTTGTTCGGTCATTCCCTAGTTGAGAGGCATTCCCACAATTTCCAGGAAGCATCTTAAAATTATTTTTATATACAAATATAAAATCATCTTTATCCTTCTCTTCCTTCTCTAGGTGACATTATTTCACTCTCCAACCTCCTTGGTCATATCAAGTTTCTCCTCTACACTTCTAGATACTTTTTTTTTCTTTAGCATCAAAGTCCCCTTCTTGTCTCTTTCAGTAGCATTTCATTGTCCTTTTCAACCTGGAGTATGAAAGAAAGGCATTCCTTGATTTCTTTCAGCTCCTTGAATACCTTCCCTTTCTGGAGGGAAACCAGTTGACAATCAGAACACAGGTAATAGACTCTTCACTATGTTAGAAATATAAACATGGCATAGTCAATGCAGGTCACTGAAAGATTCTCCTTATTATTGATGATTTCAGAAAAACCTATAAAGACATATAAACTGATGCAAAGTGAATTGAGCAAAACCATGAGGATATTGCACCCAGTAACAGCAATATTGTAAGATGACCAACTATGAATGACTTAGATATACTCAACAATGCAATGATCTGAGACAATTCCATAGTACTCATGATGAAAAATGCTATCCATCTCCAGAGAAAGAACTAATGGAATCTGTATATAGATTGAGGCATACTATTTTTCACTTAATTTTTTTCATTTTTTTTTCTTGTGGCTGTTTTCTTTCACAACATGACTAATATAGAAATGTGTTTTTCATGATTGCACATGTATAACCTATATTGAATTTTTTACTGTCTCAGGGAGGTAGGAATGAGGGACAAAGAGTATTTGGAACTCAAAATATTTTTTAAATGATGTTAAAATTGTTTTTAAAAACAAATAAAACAGTATTTTATAATAATAAAATGTATTAAATATATTAGATAAATTATTAAAATAAAATATTTTTAAAAGATTCTCCCTGTTCTCTGTACTGATTGTTTCAAATATTACTATCAGCTATTATTATTGTTAGTATAGATACATTGAGTTCAATCAGATTGTGGAAAAAAATGTGTCAGTTTGAAGTATTAGTCTGGTCTCATCAGGCTCCTTACATTTTATCTCAATAGAACCTTGGCAATTCACTAATACTTTCCCATCTTAAATAACTCACTTTATTTCAGTGGCACAGGATGAACATTTTCAGGTATGGAAGTTGTATGCATTCCCCTTGAGTACTCTTCCAATGGGTATATACCATAAAGGGCATTAGTGATACATCTTGAGATGATAATTAACTATGGCAGCAGAACAACCATGTGTTACTCTAGGACTCTCTCTCTTCCAGGCTCAAAACAGAAAATGTCTAGTGAAGAATCTGGAGGTGTAGCTGATAACCATGAAATGACCATTATCCAAGACTCCAATTATGATTTTCTACAGTTAGACAAGCCTTACATGATAAAGTCTTTTTGTGACCATAAAATGGGAGAGAAGGCAAAGAAATGGAAGCACAGAATGTTCTCAGCAGTGAGAGAAGTGCCTTATTAGTTTCTTTAGAATCACATGGAAAGATACATTCCTAGATTTCAAATACCACAACAAAAAGACTCAAAGATCACCCAATATATAATGGGGGTTCAATAAAACCTTGTTTTTGACTGTTGATTACTAACAAGGGTACAGAATGCCTGCCAAAAAGTAAAAAAGATGGAGGCACCTTCCCATATACTACATTCAAAAGAGGGGGGAAACAATAACAGGAATTACAGCTCATATTTGTATAATGCTTTAAACTTCACAGAACATATTACTTAAAACAACTTCATGCATTAAGTAGCATCAGTATTATCACTATTTCATAGATGATGAAGCTGAGGTCCTTGAGAAGTGGTCAGTGAAGTGACTTGCCCAGGGTCCCATAGATCCAGAATTCAAACTGCCTCTAAATCGAATATTATTTTTAATATGCTTTGCTATCTCCCAAGGAGAATGTGTCAATGGCATTATCTAACCCAATGAAGATGGGCAATGGATAGAGATTTTCTCTAAAAGGTCTAGTTGTGAATTGAGTGCTAATCACACAACAAAATATAAGGTTACACTTGCAGTGAGCACTGTGCCAGGTTTTAATTTGTGTGAATGAAAAGATCCACATATTGGAATTCTATCATGGATAAGGAGGGAGGAATAACTTTTAAATTAAACATTTCTTTGCCTTTTGAGTTATGCCATTATTCTTCCCAATAATGGGGAAGTCAACACTTTTATGTATCTAACAAAACAATGGCAAGGAAGTAATAGTAAATAAAGATATGGAGTCACTAAATTATCCCCTTAGGCCCTCCTCTGATTTTTCATCATGGCATAGAAATGCCAATAAATGTTTCTCTAGAAAGTGATGAATTTTTTTGTCTTCAGAAATTCTTAGGAGATGGGGTGATGATCTGAGTCAGTGGTGGGAATACTCATAGTGATAAAATCATACATTCTAAAGAATCAAAATTAGAATAACTGAATAATGTGAAAAAGTATCTCAATCCATCCACAAGCACTTATTAGGTGTTTAATATGCGCCAGACATTTAGTAAAAACTGAAGATAAAACTCAATTCAGTAAATATTTATTAAACATCATATAGTGTCAAGAGATCCAAAGAGAGGCCCCCCGGCATGATAGAGGATTTATGAGAGGATATGGGCAAGATGAGAAATCATAAATGCATTTCAATCTGTACCACTAGAGAAAGTAGGTCTATTAATCCATTGAATTCCATGAGTCCATAATGTCCTAAACTGTGGTGCCCTGAACTTCAGGTATGGTTTGACCAAACTGAATTAAATTCCTATCTGTCATTATCATACCCATGAGTTCTATTAAGCTTGCAGTTTTTAAAATACACACACACACACACACACACACACACACACACCCAAACACCGGATCTTTTTTAGGTGAATTTGTAGGTATTGTTGATAATACATCTTGGTCATAAAAAATGGAAAAGGTTTTACATTTTATTTTGCCATGAAAAGAGCAATTTCTTTTTTTCATAAAAAGGTCTTTTGGAGTAATAGAAAGACAGTGCTAGGGAAACTGAGGTCCTTAAGATCCTGTCATGTCCCTGTTACTTCTAAAATTTTAATCTGGGTTTGGATTCATTTTGCTTCCCATACACTGGTACCTTTCTCTTTCATTCTTTCTTTCTTTTTTTTTTTTTTTTTGGTGAGGCAATTGGGGTCAAGTGACTTGCCCAGGGTCACATAGCTAGTAAGTGTCAAGTGTCTGAGGCCAGACTTGAACTCAGGTCCTCCTGACTCCAGAGCCGGTGCTCTATCCACTGCGCCACCTAGCTGCCCCTACTAGTACCTTTCTTTTCTTGATTCCAACTGTTGTTACCTTGTGTTTCATATAGTAATAGAGAAGAACATTTTTCTTAAAATGGCAAGGACATCAGCAACTAGCATTTCCAAGCAAAGCACCCTGCCTCCTCCCATCCCCTCAGGGAGTAAGGGCAGTTATTCCTCAGAGAAGAAGCAAAAGAGCTTAATCTCATCCTACTCCTCCCTTCCCCTCCCCCACTGTTATCTTTCCCCCTGCCCATGGAAGAGGAACCTAGCTAGTCACTCGCTGGAGTGTCTCAAGCTTTAGTCCTCCTGTAAGTCTCAAAAGGCATGGTGGCCTTTGCCTACCTACTCCTCACACAGTGCTGGTAATTGGCTTAACAAGATGGAAACACAGCTTTCCTCAGATGTTTTGACTTACACCATTCCCTCCCAGTTATCTAGATGACTACTGACCCTTTATGAGGGGCAGTGGTGTTGGACTCAGGACCAAAGGGTCCTGAGATTGAATTCTATTTCTTTCACTCACTGTCTTGGACAAGTCACTTTACCAGTGTAGGACACAATTTTGTCATCTGTAGGAAGACTAGGTTAGACTAAAATTTCTCTTCTAGCTTTAAATCTGACCCTATGATTTCAGAACCTCAATTTCCTCAAGTATAAATGAGAGGGTTGGATTAAATTATATCTACAGTGCCTTAAATGGTGTCTAAGGAGAGAAAGAGAGAGACAGAGAGGTATGTGTATGTGTGTATGTGTGTATGTGTATGTGTATGATAATTGTGAAAACTTGCAAGCTCTTTTTAGGTAAGTACTAGTTGTACAATAAACATGCTGACTAGTTTGGTTACTAGTGCCCAGTCTACACACACTGGAGTTTTCTATAAGAGTAAATGCTATAGACCAACAACTTACATCTTATACTAAAATAAGATCAAAATGGATACATGATTTAGACATAAAAGGTGATACCATAGGTAAATTAGGAGAGGAAGGAATAGTTTACCTCTCAGATTAATGGAGAAGAGAACAGTTTATGACCAAACAAGAGATAGAGAATATTATGAAATTCAAAAGGATGATTTTGATTACATTAAATTAAATTTTTTTTTGTACAAACAGAAGCAATGCATCCAAAATTAGAAGGAAAACAGAGAGCTAGGAAACAATGTTTTAGCCAGTATTTATGATAAAGGCTTCATTTCTAAAATATATAGGGAACTAAATCAAATTTATAAGAATCCAAGTCATTCCCCAATTGAGAAAGGGTCAAAGGATATGAACAGGCAGTTTTCTGATGAAGTCAAAGCTATCTATTGCCATATGAAAAAAAAATGCTCTAAATTACTATTGATTAGAGAAATGCAAATTAAAACAATTCTGAGGTACCACCTCACACCTATCAGATTGGCTAATATGACAAAAAAAGGAAAATAATAAATGTTGGAGAAGCTGTGGAAAAATTGGAACATGAACGCATTGTTGGTGAAGCTGTGAATTGATCCAACCATTCTGGAGAGCAATTTAGAACTATGCCCAAAGGGCTATAAAGCTGTGCATATCCTTTGACCCACCAATACCACTATTAGGTCTTTTTCCCCAAAAGATCATTAAAAAGGGGAAAGGACCACATGTACAAAAATATTTATAACTGCTCTTTCTTTTCTTTTTTTTTCTTTTTTTTTTTTTTGCAGGTCAATGGGGGTTAAGTGGCTTGCCCAGGGTCACACAGCTGTAAGTGTCAGGTGTCTGAGGCCGGATTTGAACTCAGGTACTCCTGAATTCAGGGCCGGTGCTTTATCCACTGTGCCACCTAGCTGCCCCCTATAACTGCTCTTTATGTGGTGGCAAGGAATTGGAAATTGAGGGGTTGCCCATCAATTGGAGAATGGCTGAACAAGTTGTACTAAATGAATGTAATGGAATACTATCGTGCTGTAAGAAATGATGAGCAGGAGGATTTCAGAGAAACCTGGAAGAATTTGCATGAACTGATGATAAGTGAGATGAGCAGAACCAGGAGAACATTGTACACAGTATTAACAACATTGTGTGTTGATCAACTGTGATAGACTTGACTCTTCTCAGCAATACAATGGTCCAAGATAGTTCCAAAGGACTCATGATGGAAAATGCTCTCCAAATCCAGAAAAAAAAAAGAACTGTGGAATCTAGTTGCAGATTGAACCATACTATTTCTACTTTTTTTGTTTTTCTATTTTGAGGTTTTTTCCTTTTGCTCTGATTCTTCTTTTGCAGCATGACTAATGCAGAAATATGTTTAATGTGACTGTACATATATAACCTATATCAGATTGCTTGCTGTCTTGGGGAGGGAGGAGGGAGGGAGAAAAATTTGGAACTAGAAATCTTATAAAAACAAATGTTGAATACTATCTCTACATTTAACTAGAAAATAATAAAATATTTTTATGATTAAAAAAGAGTAAATTCTAGTTCCTCAGAAAAACAAAGATTTTTCTCCTTCCAAATTAACTTTTTTATGACTAATTAAAGTATTAGAAACTAGGGAAAGAAAACCTGAAAGTAGAAAATTTCCCAAATGATTCCTATTGTCGGCTGTTCCAAGCCAAATCCAATCTCTTGAGAATCTTTATCTCTGGAGCTACAGGTGGCTTTAGATAGAAATAAATATCTGGGTGCTTAGGGGAAACAAGTGTAAAATATGCCTTGTGAAAACACCTACTGAATTATGGCAAGACATGTTTGATTACAACACACCTTAATACAATAGTAAGGACCCTAGGGCTTTTGTGGCATGTTAGTATCAATTTCTAGAACAAATGTGAAAGTTTTTTGTCTGCAGCCTTTACACATTATATTTTACTTTGGAGATGTGGGTAGAACTCTGTTCATAGAAAACTGTTCTGTCAGAGGCCTCATTAACACTTAAGTATCAAGTCTCTTGACAATCTTTACTGCCATTCTAAGAAACTCGATCAATTTGAATGCAACTTTTTGAATAAATTATGAAAAGGTTGGATTTTTTTACTTGGTTATCTGTCTTAGACTACTTGGGAGAAACTTATTGATCTCTGTGTTGCTGTCTCTGTCTGTCTCTGTCTTTGTCTCTGTCTCTCTCCTGTCTCTCTGTCTTTCTCTTTGTCTCTCTGTGTGTCTCTCTCTGTCTCTGTCTCTCTGTCTTCACCCCCTTAATTTTTCAATTCTGTTCCCACTCAATTTAATTGTGTCTGTCCTTCTACATTCTTCTACTCTGTCTTCTTTCCATTATGTTTACTTCTTTTGCCTGTCTCCTTTATTTTCTTTATCAATCATCTCCTTTTCTTTGAATCAATCAGTGGCATTTATTGAGTCCCTAGTCTTTGTGGAAGATGTCAAAGAAGATAAAAAAAACAACTTGCCCAAAAGCAGCTACTGTCACATAAGGGAAAGAAGACACCCACTTGAAATGCTTTAAAATAATACAAATGATGCATATTTAAAATCTAAAAATCAAATAGCTTGAATTAGAAGTGCTTTTAAAAAGTTCAAAGTTCTTTCTTACTATTCCAGAATTTAGGGGAAGGTTTTATTTTTTGTATAAACCTTTAATTTTTATCATTTAAGGATGTGATTTTCCATGAAGGCATCTCTCTCTGTTAATACAGATCTGTAACTATTCTACAGCTTATAGTCTTTTTTTTGGCGGGGGGGGGGGCAGGGCAATGAGGGTTAAGTGACTTGCCCAGGGTCACACAGGCAGTAAGTGTCAAGTGTCTGAAGCCGGATTTGAACTCAGATCCTTCTGAATCCAGAACCAGTGCTTTATCCACTGCACCACCTAGCTGCCCCTACAGCTTCTAGTCTCAAGGGAACTGAATAAGTGACCAGGGACACTGAGGCAGTATATGTCAGAAGCAAGACTGGAACCAAGGCCTCCTTGACTTCAAGCTCTCCAGAAAACCATTATGCAATGATTCATTTCCATTATTCCACAATTATCTAGATGAAAAATGAACAGCTGAGTTCATTCTAATTCTCATCCTCCACATTCTGAAGGTGCTAGTTGTATGCCTTTGGGGATTGCCCAAATAAATTGGACTATTAGAAGGCTCCTATGCTGACTCTGCATCCAGAATGAAGTCTGGCTAGTGGACAGGGTGATAATGGGATGCTACCTTGCATCGTGATTGCCAGAGAGTTGTCAGACTAGAGGACCAGGGACTAGAGGGAAATTGACAATGTTTCTCTCTTTCTATAGGTATTCAAGGAGGACCAGCACCTCTATTGTGAGGGTTTGCTGAGCCCTTTTCAGAGCAGCTTATTCATCTTTGGGGTCTACCTGGTACTCAACTCTCACCTGTGGCTCCAAGAAATTGTAACGTGCACAATGGACATACCCTGGTAAAACTGTCTCAGGTTGAGGGTAACCAACAGGTCTCAGACCTGTCAGTGAGTTGGGGGGAAGGGTGTTGTTTACCCCAAGCACATGAAGACTTCCCCTAGCAGAATGGGTGGATGAGAACAATTTTGTTGCAAAGGCCATGAAGGGGGCTGAAGCAGGCACTGTGGAGGGCTTAAAGCTTGGTTAGACATTGAAGACTCCAAGCTCATTCACTGCATCCCAGGCCATCCCCACTTGTCTTGCCCCACTTTTTTCTTGCCATTGGGCTTTGATGATGCTGGGAAAGAAAGAGAGGCTGATGACTTTGTGCAGCTCTGCCTCACTTAAATCCAATTCACTCAGGAGTCACGACATCACCCATGATACCACCTATCCTCTTAGAAAATGAAGAACAAACAACATGTTTTCTTGTAGAATTACTTAGCTCTCTTTTGTATGCTGTATTGGGCTATGGGTAGAGAAGCCTAGGGTTGGTTCTTTTCCCAAGTTGAATAGTGTAACTGTGAAACTTTGAAACTGATTTTCATTATCCACATACTTGACATTAGTTTACAGGCACAAGACCTATTTGACCATGTAACTGAAATAAATCCCTCTACAATCTTGGTGGTTACACCCTTTTAAGTATTAGAAATCATATAAGAAATTGCCTGTATGGGAATCCTCAGCAGCATTCTTTCACTTGATGGCAAGTAGAAATAGCTTAGCAGTATATAAACTATCTCTCAGTTTCTAATTGGAGTTGAGGGGTTGATCAAGTTAGGAAAACAAAATACATTACATTGCAAAGTAGCCAAAATGTAACCCTTCTTTTTTAACAGTGGTAAGAGCCCAGGTTCTTTTAATTTTGAAAACAAATGAACAAAGATGCAATAGTCTCATCTTTCCTTTGTTAGGTTTTTGTTTTTGTGGTGTTTTTTTTTTATCCCCGGCACTTAGAACCTACTAATACACAGTAATTCTTTTTGGGGGAGGGGCAATGGGAGTTAAATGACTTGCCCAGGGTCACACAACTAGTGTCAAATGTCTGAGGTTGGATTTGAACTCAGGTCCTCCTGAATCCAGAGACAGTGCTTTATCCACTGTACCACCTAGCTGCCCCCTCAATCACTTAATAATTCTAACTACATTCATAAAAATTGCCACTTTTCTACTAGAGAATGATGTAGTTTCCCTATAACTTATATATAATCCTAAAGCCACTAGGACTTCTAGAATTTCTATTAATAATTTAAAATCAATAGTGTTCAGGACCAAAGAGGTAATAGTCTTGCTTTTCCCTTTCCTTAGTCAGACCACATATAGAATATTATATCCATCTCTGGGTGCCATATTTTAGGGAGGAAATTGATTATCTGGAGAGCATCCAGAAAAGGGAAACTAGGAGCATAAGGGACCTAAAGATTACGCCAAAAGGATTCTCATCTGTATCCTCAGAGTTATCCCTTCCCTGTGTTTCAGCTTCCTTTTCTACTATATTCCTCCATTAGATTGTTAGCCCCTTGAGGACAAGGACTGTCTTTCTTTTTCTTCCTTGTATCACCAGTGCTTAGCATAGTGTCCATAAGAGGTATTTAATAAATGTGCATTATTTTGTATTGTGCTGTATTGTATTCTAATGTGTTCTATTGCATTGTGTTGCCAAAGGCTTGACTTCCTTCCCACCAAATACCAGTCACACAAAGACTATTACACATAGTGAAGAGCAAACAAATTCATTTATCCAAACTAATAGCAAATAGAAAGCAGAGAAGTTACACAAGTTAAATTATGTATTCCAGGCAACACATAGAATGAATGAATTTTCCCACAGGAATGAAATATCTCAACTCAACTAAAGAGACAGCCCCAGATCTTACCCAAGGGATAATTCCATAGTCTTTAGCATGGTAATTGTTATGGGGTTGGGAATTTGTTACTATTAAAGTTTAAACTGGCCAGTTAAACAAAAGGACATGGGTCTGAAGTAACTCTCCTTGAGAAGCTAAACTGAAGGATGAACATACCTCAAGAAGGGAGATAAGCCTATTAGACATGGCTGCAGCCTGAATAGTGCCAAGGAGACAGAGATAGCTCCAGAAATCAGAACTTCCCGTCACCTAACTCCTCCCAACCCACCTCCAACAAGGGTTCAGGTGATCACCCCATCGAGAGATAGCTATCTCAGACAGATGGCACTATCTCTGTGCCATCTCACCTCTAGAGAAGTTTTTTACTTCTCTCCATCTCCTTTCTCTAGTGCCCAAATAAAAGATGATTTTATTCTAACTGGATCTATGTTCGAAGAGGTGTAATTCTTTGAAGAGGAATACCTAGGGACCTCTACCATCAATTTCCCCTGTGACAGTAATCTAAGGATAGGAATATGATTAAGGAACTGGTTCCTCAACATATCAATTTCTCCATAAAGTCTTTCCTTTCACGGACCTTTCCCTGAAGAGAATCCAGAACTATGTATCTCCTCTCTTCTGGTTAGAAGCCAGAAGACTCCTCTCCCAAACAATCCCCAAGTCTACCCTCACACAGGAACAATGAATTGCGTAATGATTCTCCACCAATGAGAAGAATCTTATGCAAATAGGCTTGGGGCCCAGGTTACCAATTCAATTAGCAGAAGGAGGAAAATCCACAAGGGACAGGAATTCTTCCCTTACTGATCCATAGGGGATAAATAGAAGAAAAGCAATTGTCATTAAGCTTCAACTAAATTATATAAGGATGCATTAGATTGTGTTTGGTTCTGCCTTCCATCATTTAAGTAATCCTAAATACATTCATAAAAATTGTCACTTTTCTACTAGAGAATTATGTGTTGTTTTCCCAGAATTTACATAAAATTCAGAATCCTCTAGGATTTCCAGAATTTCTATTAATAATTTAAAATCTGAATTAATCTTAGGTAGCACTAAGAGAGCATAAGGGGCCAAAGGATCATTCCATAAAATCAATTGTTACTATTTAGGATGAAAAACAAAAAATGGAAAGGGGGAAAGAGGAGGAATAAATAGAAATTATTTTCTACTTAATAGTAGAAAATGTTATCTTCTAATATTTTAAGGGCTTTCACCTTGAAGAAGAGTTAAAATTTTTAGTCTCTATCATGGACAATAAGCTTTTAGAAATAGGTGTCCACTCATGTGCCAAGTCACTCTATTTCAATTCAATTCATTCACTAAACATTTATTGAGTGCCCACTATGTGCCAGGCACTCACTTGTTCCATTTTGATTAACTAAGATGCTTAGACCTCTCACTGATTACTTGATTCAATAGAAAAGTCTAGGCCTCATTCATATCTAGGGTATAACTCTCAGTCAGTCAAGAAGTTTAGGCCCTCTGTAATTAGTGAGGTAAGGGCATGGAACATGAATATAATGGAGGAAAGATTCTGGTTCAAGTTTGTGTTAAACAAGACAGCCTGGGATGACTTTTCCAACTGATATCCTATAATTCTATGAACATTTCTAATAATTTTCAAACAGTCCCATTCATGCTATTACTATAAGATTTCAAATCACTTCTGGCTTTCAAGTGAGTTCATATAGGTCCTTTGGGGTTTTGTTCTCTACCTAATGCCATCACCCATGAATATTTCTGATTGACCGTTCTATATTTGTCTATCGTAACAGAACAAACCCTAATCTTAGAGACAAGGTAAATAGGGGAAATGCTAAAAAGGGTCCACAGGAATTTTTCCTATCAACCTTTTCAGCAAGACAAAGGCTCTCAGGGGAAATATTTTACAGCAAATAAAAATGAATTTGTAGTTATGTTTTATTCATTTTTTAAATCCTTGCTATTTTTCCTCTTATGGTTGTTAGAAATTCAGACAGGTATAAACCCACAACCAGATTTGAAGGGAAGTAAAGCCTAGAAGTTGAATTTCTTTTTCCATTTAGGTTTTATATATAATTTCTCAGTAAAGGCCAAAGAAAATAGAGAAGACCATTGTTCATCCTGACTGAGTGTTATACTATGGTGGACGGACCAAAGTCACCATGACCAACCAAAAAGTGCAATTTCACATATCAGTGATTATAATGGTAATTTGCACAGACCCAGGCAAGAGATTCATTTATATTATTTTCCCCATACAGCATAAGATCATAAGACCCTGTGAGACTAGCATCCTTGGACACACGGATCCTTGAATGATTTCCTCCAGCTGGTGCAATGTCTGATTGTACAGGTTTGTGGCAAATAGGTTCTATTTTAGCAGATCTAAGAGTACCTAGTAAGGCACAGGCAATATGGTACAGGGGATAGAAAGCTGGCCTTAGGGGCAAAAAAGACAGGTTCAAGGGCCGACTCTACCATATACTGGAGGGTTGATCTTGAGTGAGGATCACTTTGACTTCTCATTGTTCCAGGCCTAGCTAGTGCTTTCTTAGTCCAAAGTGATCATAGGCAGGCAGGCAGGCAGGCAGGCAGGCAGGCAGGCAGGCAGGAAGGAAGGAAGGAAGGAAGGAAGGAAGGAAGGAAGGAAGGAAGGAAGGAAGGAAGGAAGGAGGAAGGAAGGAAGGAAGAAAGGAAGCCTTACTGTGGGAAAATTTTTAAACTTTTTAATCTTAAAATGCATAGCTGCTCTTTATACCCAGAAAGAATTGCTGTTTGGAAGCTATCCAAGCAGGAGGGAAAGGGGAAAGTGAAAGAATACCTGGAGGATGTCAATAGTTAGCCTCTGGAGCAATAACTGTCATTAGAATAGAGGCTCCTAACCCCATTCTAAACTTTCACTCTGACCTAGACACCTGGCTAATGTCTCCTTTCCCCATAATTTCACTTGAGATTAGATTTATGCTCAAGGAAAATAGAACAAGCTTACCTGCAGCACATTGGGATGAAGAACAAGGTTGGACGTAGACAAAGAAAAGTTGTCTATGGCTTTTATGATTATTTCACTACAGATTATGGAGTGCTGACAGGATGCTAGGTACTGAACAGAACACAGAGAAAAGGCTGGTGTCACCATATGTCCATGAGTTAAAATGATGAAATAAAGAATAAGAGAAAAGAAAAACCTATGAATAAATTTCTCAGGAAGGGTTGCTTTGAGTTACCAGTTTTTTCTTTGTTTATTTTTTTCTTGACAAGTAGCAGCACTTGTTCACTATTTAATAACCTACATTGCTATGTCCGATTATCCCAGAACCTCAGCCACTTTCTGGTTGCAAACGAAGCATAGTTTGAAGCCACACTGTCTGGAGCCTCTTTCATCAGAGTGAATTCTGGTTAATTTATCCCTAAGTGGGATGAGTGAAGATGAGACAAAATGGGTGATAATACAACATCTTCTATATATGCCTTATATTTTATTTCCCAACTAAATAATGAGGCTAACCTGGGCCCTCTTCAAACAGAAACAGGTCCCCACAACCAGTGGCCTGACCGTTGGACACCTCTCCTCTTCAAAACTTTTCCCTGAACTCTGCCCTGTAGCCAGAGAAGGGCAGCCCTCTCCCTGAGGGATGTCATGGGCAAATATAAAGCAAAATAGACATAGCTAGATAATGAGTGACAGGGAATAAGTGAAAGGAAGGTAATAAGTTTTAATTAGTACCTACCATGAACGAAGCACTGTGTTAAGTGCTTTACAAATATCTCATTTGATTAATGATTTGCCCAAGGTCATACATACAATGGTCAATACAAATCCCTGGCTTTTCTCAAATCCCTCTTCTAGTCTCCCTTTAATTCTGCTTGCCTTCCCTCTATGAATTATATTCTACTTTTTCCAAGAGAAAAAAAAAGTGTAAAGAGGGATTAAGAATATGATTGAGTGCATTAGAACAACAGAAAGTAAATAAACACTTATTAAGCACCTTTTATATGCCAGCATTGTGACAAGCATTTTACAAACATCTATTTTTTTAATTTAAATTGGGAATTTTATTATCCTAAATTACATGTAAAAACAAATTTTGACATCAATTTTTTAAAACTTTGTGTTCCAGGGGGCAGCTAGGTGGTACAGTGGATAAAGCATTGGCCCTGGATTCAAGTGGACCTGAGTTCAAATTCAGCCTCAGATGATTGACACTTACTAGCTGTGTGACCCTGGGCAAGTCACTTAACCCTCATTGCCCTGCCAAAACAAAACAAAAAACAACTTTGCGTTCCAAAAGTTTTTCCTCTCTCCCTCCCCACCCACCCCCAAGAACTCAAGCAATTCAATGTAAGTTATACATGAGTCTTGCAAAACATTCCCACATTAGCCAGGTTGTGAAAGAAAACAGACAAAAACAAAACAGGAACTAAGAAAAAAATATGCTTCAATCTGTATTCAGATACCACCAGTTCTTTCTATGTAAATAGATTGCATTTTTCATAAGTCCTTCAGAGCTGTCTTGGATCATTGCACTGCTGAAAATAACCAAGTCATTCACAGCAGATCATCTTACAATATTGCTGTTATTTTGGATACAGTACATTTCACTCTGCATCAGCTCATGTAGGTCTTTTCAGGCTTTTCTGATAACATCCTGCTCATCATTTTTTAAAATAGTAAAGTACATTTATATAGTACTTTAAAGAGAGATTTCCCTACAATAAACTCATGAGGTTGATTATTGCAACATCAGTAATAGATAACATTTACATAGTAACTTATACCAGACAAAGAATTTTCTTCACAATAGGCCAGCAAAGTAAGTACCATGTTTTATCATCATCAACAATGAATCATCATCAATCAATCCTCCTCATCATCAATCTATCAATCAGTCCTCCTCATCAATCAATCTTCATCTTCATCCAATCCTCATCAATCCATCAATCAATCAGTCATCATCATTATCATAATCATCTTACATTGCTCTTGCCTCTGTTACAAAATTTTTTTCACAGTTACTATTGCAAATTGTGTTTCTCTCCATCCTTTTCCCTCCCCATGATATTTACTCTATTTTCTGTCGTCTTTCTCCCTAACCCTCCTCAAAAGTGTTTTGCTTCTGACTGTTCCCTCCCCAATTTCCCTTCTTTCATCCCTCTCCCATTATCCCCTTACTCTCCTACTTTCCTGCAGGGTTGGGTAGATTACCCAATTGAGTGTGTATGTTACTCCCTCTTTGAGCCAATTCTGATGAGAGTAAGGCTCACTCACTCCCCCACACCTCCCCATCTTCCCCTCCACTCCATAAGCTTTTTCTTGCTTCTTTTATGTGAGATACTTTATCCCCTTCCACCTCTCTCTTTCCCTTTCTCCCAGTGTATTTCTCTCTCACCCCTTAATTTTATTTTTTAAAGATATCATTCCTTCATATTCAACTCACACCTATGCCCTCTATCTAAATATACTCCATCCACCTGCCCTAATAATGAGAAAGTTCTTATGAGTTAGAAGTATCATCTTCCCATGTAGGAATGTAAACAGTTTAACCTTTTATATCCCTCATGATTTCTTTTTTCCTGTTTATCTTTTTATGCTTCTCTAGGGTCTTGTATCTGAAAGTTAAATTTTCTATTCAGCTCAGGTCTTTTTGTCACAAATGCCTAAAAGTCCTCTCATTGAATTCCCATTTTTCCCCTGAAAGATTATACTCAGTTTTGCTGGGTAGGTCATTCTTGATTGTAATCCCAATTCTTTTGCCCTTCATAATATCATATGCCAAGCCCTCTGACCCTTTAATATAGAAGCTGTTAGATCTTGTGTTATCCTGACTGTGGCTTCACAGTACTTGAATGGTTTCTTTCTGACTGCTTGCAATATTTTCTCCTTGACCTGGGAGTTCAGTAATTTGGCTATAATATTCCTGGAGGTTTTCATTTTGGGATCTCTTTCAGGAGGTGATCATGGAATTTGGGTTTTTTTTGGTGGGGCAATGAGGGTTAAGTATCTTGCCCAGGGTCACACAGCTAGTAAGCGTCAAGTGTCTAAGGTTGTATTTGAACTCAGGTCCTCCTGAATCCAAGACTGATGCTTTATCCACTGTGCCACATAGTTGCCTGATCAGGGGATTCTTTCAATTTCTATTTTACCTTCCGCTTCTAGAATATCAGAGTAATTTTCCCTGACAATTTGTTGGAAGATGATATCTAAGCTCTTTCTTTGATTTTGCCTTTCAGGTAGTCCAATGATTTTCAAATTCTCTCTCCTGGATCTATTTTCCAGGTCAGCTGTTTTTCCAAGGAGGTATTCCACATTGCCCTCTATTTTTTCATTCATTTGGTTTTTCTTTATTGTCTTGATTTCTCATAAATTCATAAGCTTCTATTTTCTCAGTCCTAATTCTTAAGCAATTATTTTCTTCAGAGAGTTTTTGTATCTCCTTTTCCATTTGGCTTTTCAAGTTGTTGACTTTTTTTTTTCATGATCCTCCTGCATCACTCTCATTTCTCTTTCCACTATTTCTTCTACCTCTCTTACCTTATCTTCAAAGTCCTTTTTGAGCACACCCATGGCCTGAAACCAATTAATATTTTTCTTGAAAACTTTGGATGTAGGAGCTTTGACTTTGTTATCTTCTTCTGAGGGTGTATTGTCACCAAAGAAACTTTCTAGTGTCCACATTTTTTCTATCTGCTCATTTTGCCAGCCTATTTTTGACTTTTAACTCCTTCTTAAAGTGGGACACTGTTTCTAGGACACACTGTCAGAAGCTTCTGGGGGTATCAGGTGTTACAACTTAAGGAGAGGCACATTCTACACTCCCCTGGCCTGTGCTCTGGTCTGTAAGTAACCACAGGCCTGCTTGCTCTTTAACCCTGGAACAGAATTCTATTTCACTGTGGTTGGAAGCTCAGGCATGCTGCACCCTTCCCCAACCTGGGCTGCCACTCAAGGCTGCTTCCTGGTTCTGAGCACAGGCAATGAATCAGAGTTCTACCTCAGTGCCAACAGAGGTCCTTGCAATCTCCCCTGGCCGACCACTCAACACTCTCACTGGTCCATGAGCTGAGTTCCAGAAGTAGCTGCTGCCTTAGCTGATTCCAAGGCTTCAGATGCCTGATTCTCTGGAGCTGTGGCTGGGTCTGTGCAGTGAGACCTAGATCTGGACTCCACTCTCCCCCCAGTATAACAGACCTTTCCTGAAGACCTTTTAGGACGTCTTTGGCTGGAAAATGATCTCACCCCATCCTTTTGTGGGTTTGGCTGCTCTAGGAATTGTCTTATGGCATTATTTGAAGGGATTTGGAGGGATTTGGGGGAGAGCTCCAAGGAGTTACTGCCTGTCCTCCTTCATCTTGGCTTCACCCAGGAAATGACAAACAACTGATTTGATACTTACAATAAGCCTGGAATGTCAAGTAGGTGGCACAGTTAATAGATTGCTGGGCCTGGAGTCAGAAAGACCTGGGTTCAAATCCAACCTCAGACACTTACTAGCTTTATGACCCTGGGCAAGTCACTTTAACCCTGTTTGCCTTAGTTTCCTCATCTATAAAATGAACTGGAGAAGGAAATTGCAAACTACTTCGTTATCTTGGCCAAGAAAAACCCAAATGGGGGTCACAAAGAGTCAGACAAGAATGAAATGACTGAATAACAATCCTGGAAATTATGTGTTATTGTTACCCCCATTTTACAGTTGAGGAACCTGAGACAGGCTGGGGCAAAGCAACTTCCTTGGGATACACAGTTAGCAAGTCACTAAGGTTAAATATGAACTCAGACCTTCCTAATGTCAGACCCAGCACTCCAACCTCTGGACCACCTACCTGCTTAAGAGAGACCAGTGTATTTTTCACATGCATTTTGGGTTACAATATATTAAATACCTGGCATTTGTTTAACCTTTTAGAGTTTTTAACATGTTTTTACATCTCATTCAATTCACACAACAACTCTGTAAAATAGATAAGAATGATTATCACTTTTATATAGGTGAGGCAGCAAAGATACCAAATGGATTAGATGAGTTGTTCAAGGTCATATAGAGGTAGAGCTAGAAGTAATATACAGAACCCTATATTCTCTCAAGTCTCAGCCCAAATCTCTTACCTGATTCCCACTTTATGCTAGTGCCTTCCCTCTGTTAATTACACCCAATTTATTCTATATGTATCTTATTTGAACATTAGATTGTGAGTCCCTTGAAGACAGGGACTGTTTTTGCCTTTCTTTGTATACCCTGAACTTATACAGTGCCTGGTATACAGTAGATGCTCAATAAATGCTTATTAACTTGATCCTGCTAACTCATAGCTCAGTGGCCATTCTATTACTCCCATGCTGCCTTGAATTTCATCAGAAGGGGTTAAAGTTAGATTTCAAGGCTAAAAATGTCATTTAATACTCACATGAACATAATGGTAATTCAAAGAATCTGCCATTAAATCCACGGCAAAGTTTCCAATAGATTTTCAAGTTTAAAGTGTGGAGTCAATTGTTTTGTTTTGTTTTGTTTTGAAGGGCAATAAGGGTTAAGTGACTTACCCAGGGTCACACAGCCAGTAAGTGTCAAGTATCTGAGGCCAGATTTGAACTCAGGTCCTCCTGAATCCAGCTGGTGCTTTATCCACTGTGCCACCTAGCTGCCCCTGTGAAGTCAGTTTTTACCTTGTAATTTTCACCAGCAGTTATTTCTTATGGGTGAATGGATTGATTGCAGTGGGGATAATAGCAAAATGGGAGGGGTGCCAAAAAAACAGTTCTCTGTTACATCAAAATCAGTGAAGGGGCAATCATCTTGGTACAGTGGTGGTCATAACATAACATAACATAACATATGGCTAGATACTTATTAAAGAATTCCTTGCCTGTTTCACTATCCTACTTGAAGAATGATTTTAACAATAATGGTGGTGATAATGATAATGATAATAAAGTACATTTAAATAGCACTTTAAGGTTTGCAAAGGATTTGACTTATAGTAACTCTTTGACCTTCACAACAATACTATGAGATTAAATTTTATTATCTCCCCATTTTTTAGATAAGCAAGTCAAAGGGCAGAGGTCTTGTGACTTGCCCAGGGTCACCAAACTATTAAGTATCTGAAGCATACTTAAACCCAAGTTTTCCTGATTCCAAATGCAACAGTTGTCCATTTTACCAGGCTATGGCAATTATAACTTCTCCGTTATAGATTAGATAACTTTATGTCTCAAGTGGCATAGGCCAAGTATATACTTCAAGTCAAGAGTGGTAGATAGATGACTTCTAAAGATTTCCAATCCTGTTCTGTGATTCTGGGAGAAAACTTGGCATGTCGAGAATGTTTGTTTTCAGAAAAACAAATATCATAAAGGTCTTATCTGCCTTCAGTAGTTTATGAAGCTAATATTTTAATAGGGAGATTAGAAACTGAGCTTATATAAATAATAGTAGAGGTCAGGACAAATCCACTATTCTGTTAAGTAAACACCTTGCCACATTTTTCCTCATTTCCTCAAATTGATGGATGGTGGAATCAAAACTTTCAAAAGCAGGGGGTAATTCTGGGGGTAAGAGAGGGGAGCTGCTTGAAAGGTCAAATTATGTCAAATTAATCATTTGCTTCACAATTCTACCATTAACATTGACAAACTAAATTTTTTTAAATGTTTGGTTGTCTGCATCTGGTGCATAAAAATTACCTGTGTAGTCTTTGATATTACATTAGTTTTATCTCTTAGACTCTCCTTCAGGTCATTCAGGGACTATGTTGTCTAGGATGTAGCAAATGAGGGGAAGTACAGGTTACTTAAAAGACTTATCTATACATACAAAATGAAGTGGAAGATTCAGGTAATTACATATGACAGTAGATGGAGAGCTGACCTTTAAGTCAGGAAGTCCTCGATCCTCAATCCTTATTCTCTTAGTGCCCCATATAACTCTTTTTTAAATTTTTTTTTGGGGGGCTGGGCAATTGGGATTAA
Source organism: Dromiciops gliroides (assembly GCF_019393635.1). Lineage (NCBI taxonomy): Eukaryota > Metazoa > Chordata > Mammalia > Microbiotheria > Microbiotheriidae > Dromiciops > Dromiciops gliroides. Next base: position 442,294,713 of record NC_057861.1, read on the forward strand.
GTGACTTGCCCAGGGTCACACAGCTAGTAAGTGTTAAGTGTCTGAGACCAGATTTGAACTCAGGTCCTCCTGAATCCAGGGCTGGTGCTCTATTCACTGCACCTCTTAGCTGCCCCCATATAACTCTTTAAAACTATAAATTATGGAGAAGGTATTGATGTGCATTGGTAGAAGAAAAGCCTCATTGGGAGTTCACTATAGTAATGAAATCACAGGTCCAGGAAAATACTGCATATATCTATGTTTCTTATATAAACTATATATAATATACATAAATCATTATTCATACATAAAATTATATTTATTATATATTTATATACATAGATTATATAAATATATTTATATACATAAATATATTTATATTTTATATTATTTCTATTATATGTGTATATAAATATATGTAGATAAGGCCAAAAAATCAATTTGTCCAAATATAGAAAATAGGAATGTTGATGGTGATTTTTTTGTTCATTGTTTTTTGTTTGAATTATCTAAATATTCTTGCATTAATTATCCACTTGCATAAACAGTCATAGTTTGTAGCTATGTGGGGCTCAGAGGAAATAAAAAGTTATCTAGGTGACATAGTGCACAGGTATGACAGTTGTGCCTTGGCCCCATAGTAAACCAAATATGTAATTGGGAAATGTTTACCAAGACAGACAAAATACAATACAACATAGATAATGTTAATTTGTGGTTTTCTAAGTTAATATGTTACCATTTCTATTTGAGTTTGACACTGCTGATGTAGTAAATTGAGGAATATCTGAATTCAAATTCTTCCACTAGCTGTGTTGCCCTGAGCAAGTTACTTAATATCTTTCAACCTCATTCCCTCAAAATGGAGATAATAACAGCATCAACCTCATGGGGCTGTGAAAAGAATGAGATAATGTATTATATGGTGTGTTTTGCAAATATTAAAGTACTACATAAATGATACCTGTTATTTAAATTTTAAAATCCAAAAATATTTAATTATCTGGATTATTTTAATGAAACTATTTAATCTCTAGAAAAGTTACTAAATTCAGGAGACGCTAACAAATAAGACGATATGGGCCAACAACAACAAAAAGTGCTGGATTTGGAATAATTAGTTCAAATATCTTGTGACACTAAATAGCTTTTATGGACATAGGCAAGTCATTTACTCTCTCTGGGCTTTAATCTCCTCAATGGTAAAATAAGAAGGTTGTATTTCTACTTTAAATCATTGATCCTAAATATCTGCAGTGCCTTGTATCTAGTAGGATCTGGGTAAAAGAGCCAACAGTTTCCCAAACAGCCTGACCAGTTCTTGGAGGCTAATTCAGATGCAGAGACCTAAAGCGAAAGACGATCTGTGCCAAGCAGCCCTGACCTAAGCATGTACATAAGCACACTGTGGCCACCTCATATTTCTGTCTAAGCTGTTAATGTATGAAAAGCCAGAATCACTACCTTATTTTTATTGCCTAGTCTTCTCTGACCATATGCTGACCACATGTTGCATTGCTCAGTATCCTTCTATGCTACAAAACCAGAGGTTTGAAGTCCAAGAGGCAATTTTGGATATGAAAGGTTCTTCTTGAAGTTGACTTTATGAAACCAAGAACCCAACTCATATTTCATTTCAACCATCCAACCATTCGTTCACTCATCCATCTGTCCATCTATCTACCTCTCCATCCATCTGCCCATCCACCCATCCATCCATCCATCCACCTGTCTATTTGTCTATCTTTCCATCCTTCCATCCATCAATTCATTCATTTATCTATCCTACCCATCCAATAAATATTTACTAAGCATCTATTATGCTTTCTGAGTACTTTGATAGACTCTGTGGACACCAAGACAAAAATGAAACAGTCCCTGTCTTCAAGAAGCTTATATTCTTCATCAGCAGGATTAAAGAAATGATGGAGAAGAAAGAACATTGGACTAGGAATAAAGGAAAGTTGAAGACTCAGTTCTCTTACTCACTAGTTATATGGAATTGAGCAATTAAATTCACATCTCTGATCCCCACTCTAAAATGGCAGGTTTGGACTAGAACGATGCTATAGACCCATATTCAAATTTGGTGCTATCTTTGGCTTTCTCCTCTCCATGTCTTCTTTTAGTGGTATATCCTTCCTACACCATCACCTAGCACAGCTCTCACACAGTGGGTCCCCAAAATTGTTTGCTGAATTGAAATGGATTTGAGTTTTCTGATTCTATGAGCTTGTGTTCTTGCCTTAAATTTTCCTCAGAGGCAAACCAAAATTGTGCACAGTAGTGCTTTTCTTTTAAAAAAAGTATTTAAAACAACTAATTGGCCCCAAATATTTCTTAAGTAGTGAGGCTTTGATCACTCAACACTAAGGAAAAATTGTATGTCAGATCATTTGGACTCTGGTAATTAGATATTTATTTGCTTGACTCATCCTTGCTTTACCCCACTTTCCATCTGAAGTTTCATAATAGGAAAATGGCTTGTTCCTTATAATTGGGCCACAGTGCCTGTGTGGCTTCCTCATTCTTGGTTTTCACTAATTCTAGCCAGGCCCATTGGTTTCACTGTTTCACTGCTTTTTAAAATTCCTATTTCTTTTTGCCTCCATTACTTAGCATGATGCATAGCATATAGTAGATACTTAAAATGTTTATTGACTGGCTTCTTGGCCTATATAGTCTTTGGTGCATGAGTCAAATTTTAACCCTTTAAATTAGTCTCAACATAGGATATAATTTATTGTAGTGGAAAGAGCACTGGATAGAAAGGCAAGAGTCCTAGGTCATAGACATGCCTCCTCCCACTAAGTAGATAAAAGACCTTTGCCAAGTACCTTGACATCTCTGGGTCAAAGTTTCCTTATCTGTAAAATGGACATGTTGGACTAAATGGTCTCTGAGGTCCCTTCTAGCTCTGAAGTTAAATGAGTCTATGAACAGTGAGGCTGGGGGCAGCTAAGTGGCACAGTGATAGAGCACTGGCCCTGGATTCAGGAGGACCTGAGTTCAAATATGGCCTCAGACTCTTGCCACTTACTAGCTGTGTGACCCTGGTCAAGTCACTTAACCCCAATTGCCTCACCAAGAAAGAAAGAAAGAAAGAAAGAAAGAAAGAAAGAAAGAAAGAAAGAAAGAAAGAAAGAAAGAAAGAAAGGAAGGAAGGAAGGAAGGAAGGAAGGAAGGAAGGAAGGAAGGAAGGAAGGAAGGAAGGAAGGAAGGAAGGAAGGAAGAAAGAAAGAAAGAAAGAAAGAAAGAAAGAAAGAAAGAAAGAAAGAAAGAAAGAAAGAAAGAAAGAAAGAAAGAAAGAAAGAAAGAAAGAAAACTGAGGCTAATTAAAACAGAATACGGGGCAGCTAGGTGGCACAATGGATAGAGCACCGGCCCTGGATTCAGGAGGACCTGAGTTCAAATCTGGCCTCAGACACTTGACACTTCCTAGCTGTGTGACCCTGGGCAAGTTACTTAACCCCAATTGTCTCACCAAAAAACAAAACAACAACAACAAAAAACAGAATACACAAATCAATTAATTGATGAGCGTTTATTAAGTGCCTATTATGTACCAGACACTGTTCCCTATAGGTACTAGAGATATAAAGACAAAAACAAGCTGACCTCAATATATTCTAGAGAGTATACTAGATTTGAAATCAGAAAATCTGGGCTCAAATCTCATCTCAGCCACTTATTAATTGTATTTATTACCTGTTAGACCTTGAAAAAGTCATTTAAAATTCTACATACCTCAGTTTCCTCATCTATAAAATGGGGAAACTAGACTAGATGACTTCAAAAGTCCCTTTCAACTCTAAACATATAAAACAGGACATCATTCAGGTTATATTTTTTGCATAAAACAATTTGTTCAAGATAATGTTGGGTAGAAGGGAAGAACTGATGACTGGGAGGATCAGGAAAGACCCCAGGGAAGGAGTTGACTTGACTTGAGATCTGAATGAAGTTAGGGGTTCTAAGAGGTGAAGGAAGGAAAGTCATTTGTGAACGTGGGAAATGGCCTGTGCATAGGTATGGAGATGAGAGAAGGAAATATCATGGGTAAGAGGAGGTACATAGTCCAGTTTTGCTGGAACATAGAATGAGTAAAGGAGAAGAATGTACAGTAAGCCTAGAAAGGTAGACTGGAACTAAACTGTGAAGAATTTTAAATGCTAAGCTGAGGAATTTGTATTTTTTAAGTGTTCTTGATCTGTGACCCATGAACTTTTAGATGATAGATAGATAGATAGATAGATAGATAGATAGATAGATAGATAGATAGATAGATAGATAGATAGATAGGTGCTATATGGATGGATGGATGGATGCAGGTAGCTATTTCAATAAATCAGTTTCCTTCATATTCCTGTGTATTTTATTTTATGAATTTTACAAGCATTATTAAGGGAAGAGTTTTATAGGCTTCACCAGCCTTTGAAAGGGGGCTATCGCTCACACATACACATACACACACACATACAATATCTTTGAGAAGCTTTAAGAATTAATTAGAAGCCATTGGAACTTTCTGAGCTACTGCTCAAAAACCTATGCTTTAAGGATATTACTTTGCAGACTGTGTGAAGGAGATGTTGGAAAGGGGAAAGACTTAAGGCAGAGAGGCCAATTAGGACTTTATTACAATATTCCAGGCACGAGGTGATGATAGCCTGAACTAAGGTAGGAGAGAGAAAAGGATTGATATGATATGTCATGGAGATAGAAATTATATGACTTGGCACATGACTGAATATGAGAGCTGAGACAGAGAGAGAATCAAGACTTAAGGATATCTATGAGGTTGGTCAAAAAGAAGTATTGAGGTGGGGCCTTCAACAGAAATAGAAATGAGAAACTTAACAAAGTCAAGATACCTTTCCCTACCCCACCCCCACATACTCCAGACAAAATGTTGATCCTAGACTGACTTTCTCACAATTAAAATTAATGACTTAGAAGTAAAGTTGTCAAAGCATTTTCACAGACATACCTTTCTGTAAGTCAATGGTAGCAGTGAGAACTGATAAAACGCTGTCAGCGTGTTTGTAAGGAATAGGCATTTCACAAACTGCAGCTAGAGAAAGGTTTTTTTGATATTAGTAAATGCAAAAACCAATGGAAGGGTGGTCATTGTAAGCAACAAAAAATTAACTTAGATTTGCAATGACCCTGGAATGCTATGGGTCAGGACTCTGTATGTGTGTGTGTGTCTGTGTGTGTGTGTGTTTTGTGTGTGTGCAAAAGAGCACAAGCATTTGCAATGGCCGGAGTGGGGGGGTGGGGCGGGAAGCATGCTGATGGTGGTCATCATCACCGTGGTGGGAGGTGGGGAGATTAAGATGTTTTTCTTTAAATAATTTAGCTGTTGAAAATTTATGGGAAGCCACAAACTTTCTAGTAAAGCAAATAGAAAAAAAATTAATTATCTTAATGACCTGTGGTCTGTAAAAAAAAAATTACTACTACTATGACAACTACTACTACTACCACCACTACCACTAATATTACTAGTACCACCACTACTACTACTACTGGTCTTATTCCCACTCCCATCATCACTCCCACTCACCACTCACCACCACTACTCCCACCACCACCACCACCGCCGCCGCCGCCGCTACTACTACTACTACTACTACTACTACTACTACTACTACTACTACTACTACTACTACTACTGTGTAGACCTATAATTTCATTATTATTGTGAATGTACCATGTGAAAACTCCCTTCCTTGGTGCAGATCAGTGGTATCCACAATTTAATCTTCAAACTGGTTTACATTGCATTCTGTTTACACTTTTAAAATTTTATTTCCTGTTTGGTCCTTCTATCATGCATACAATTTGGGCAGCCGGGTTCCAATTGGATTACAATATACAAATGTTAATTCCATTAATTTCCCCACAAGGTGTTTCTTTATACAGCATTTTCCTTTCAAAAATCACTTTCCAATGTTGGATGTGGGAGGCACAGCTCAGGGAGAAGTTTAGTCAGGGTACATAGACCACAAATGTCTGGGGTCCTCCTCAGAGGTCAAGTGTTAAAAGGTTAGGTTTTCTCTTGTATATCTCCTTCAGGTCCCAGGGCAGCCTAAACTGAAACACTCCTGGAGAGAGAGAGCAGAGCATTCTTTGACTGGCCTGAATTGTTAACATTTGTTCTTAATCTAGCAAATGCTCTTAGCTAGGTTCATAAACACAGTTTCTGAATATCCTCTGAAGCTATAACTGCAGTGTCTAGCAATTTCAGGGAAATTGGTCTAGTCCCATTGGTGTGGGAGTTTTTGCAAGGATGGGAGCCCTGCTTATTTTTTTCATTGCTTTCAATATCAACAAGCAAGAACACTCTCCAGGACACTTTTCACATTTGCCCTTTTTTGTTTTTCACCCTCTCCAAAAGGGAAGCACACATTTAATTCTAGTAAAGATGTTTGCAGGGTGAAATTGAAAGCCCTTAGGTAGCTTCTCCTAATATCCCATGTGACTATATGCATCAAAAATGTATGAGCATTTCAAATGAGAATCTAAGAAAAAGCATAAAGAAATGGGTGTGGAAATAAAAGGTTTGCAATAAAGCTAAGTCTCCTGGGTCTACAGCCTACACACACATGCATGAAGACATAGGGACACACATATAAATGCACATATATGTGTGCACATATTTGATCAAATCCATCCATATGTGTGTATACATTATATATATATACACATATATATATACATATATATATATATATAATCTTACGTGTCATAGTAAGGAAAGTTACTAAAGCTTTAAAGACAAATAAATGATGATAGATGATAGGTTGGTAAGGATAGAGATGTATACATAGACATAAAGATATATCATTGTAGAAAAAAACCCTCTCAATATACATAGAAATATATGTGTATAGGGCTTTTTCCCCTAGATTTTTTTCCTAAGATGTTTTTGCACCTTTTTGGAACTCAGAAAGACAATTCCACCTGTATTGACTTTCTGTTGTGTCTTTTATGATGAACAGAAATCATCACATAGTTAGATATATACATCATTGAATCTACAAAAAGACAAATTAAAATTCCAAGGAAGTTTAGACTGTGGACATAAGCAGAAAGAGGTAATGAGGAAAGTCTTAGTAGAGATTATTAGATAAACAAAAAGCAGAGTTTGAAGGTTTCTTTTGGGTTGGGAAGGGGAACAAAAGCTATAAAAAGAAGCATATAAAGTCCTTTCCTGACAAGCTTCTAGAAATCTTCTAGAGAGAATTAGTTGACTTCGCTATCTCAGGGAGGTGAGGTGATGCTTAGCCTCCTTCTCCCCTACATAGTTAAGAATGAACCAGTAGGGGCAGCTAGATGGCACAGTGGTTAAAGCACCGGCTCTGGATTCGGGAGGACCTGAGTTCAAATCCAACCTCAGACACTTGACACTTACTAGCTGTGTGACCCTGGGCAAGTCACTTAGCCCCCATTGCCTGCAAAAAACCACAAACAAACAAACAAAACAAACAAGAATGAACCAGTAGAACAGAAAAACAAATTCTGAAAAGTTGGCCTTATGATGGTAGGAGTGAGGAAGGGGCTCTATCTACTCACTGATCTCCCCTTTCCTGTCCAGTATGTTATTCCTTACCATTCTGTCCTGGTGCCTTGTCCAAGAGCCAAAAACTAGAAAGACTTCAGAAGAGCAGAGAGGACCAAGCAGAGAGAAACACAGAAAATGGAGTTGTGGAGGACACTTCAAAGCATGAAATTAAAGCTATCTCATCTCAGAACAATGATGAAGGTGTAGTAGAGAGAGGTAAGATTAAGTTGGGAACTCTGCCACCTACAACATTCTCTCTAGAAGACCAGAGTCCTGTTCTTTCCTGGGCCATGTGGCCCCCAGATGAGATGAGCCTTCAGAGTATCAGTCAATACAGAAGCCTGAGAAAAATGGAACTGCTACAGGCAGTGGGGATAATTCTGAGGCTGCCATTTAAGGTTGTTTGGTGAATTCACTAGAAAGAAAATTCAGTACTGATTCCCAGTAATCACAGGCTTTCTCCTGTAATAGCAGTTTGAGCCACCAAAGTCTAGCCTGCTTCATCAGCCCCAGTGTTCTTTCCTATTAACCAAAGTTAAGTAAAGAGAAAGGGGAATGCAATGTAGGTGACTTGTTTCTACTCATCTGGGTAGAACAAGGGGAATTTTGACAGTGAAATTACTTGTTTTTCATGTGAATAAGGGAGAACTTCAGAAGAATTTCCACTGGAAGAGGCAAACAATGTCTATGTCATCATGCATAAAGAGAAATGAAGAATTAAGGCAGTCATTTCAATCAGATGGTGTCAAATTAAAATAGGAATAGGAGGGAGGGGTAAATAATCTGTTCAGAAAGATGCCTATGGGCTGCAATATTAACAGTTTTAAAATGTAATATATATGTTTTACTTATTTTGTTAGGTATTCCCCAATTGCATTTTTAATTTTTTTTGTGGGGCAATGAGGACTAAGTGACTTTCCCAAGGTCACACAGCTAGTAAGTGTCAAGTGTCTGAGGCCAGATTTGAACTCAGGTCCTCCTGAATCCAGGGCCGGTGCTTTATCCACTGCGCCACCTAGCTGCCCCCCCCCCAATTGCATTTTAATGTAGTTCCTTCCATACTCAAGAATGTAGTGAACCACACATGGCCAGTGGAATATTTGGCACCTCTAATTTAGATACCTAGAAAGAGTATTTCATTGTAAACTAAGGTTCTAGTCTAGGCTCTGCTACTAACTTCAGGCAAACCACTTCTCTGGGTCTCATTTCCTAAATAAGCACTTTTTTTGGTGGGGCAATGAAGGTTAAGTGACTTGCCCAGGGTCACACAGCTAGTAACTGTCAAATGGCTGAGGCCAGATTTTGAACTCAGGACCTCCTGACTCCAAGGCTGGTGCTTTATCCACTGTGCCACCTAGCCACGCCTTCATTTCCTCATCTTTAAAATCAATGAGTTGGAGCAAATAACTTCTAATGCTCCTTTCTATTCTAGTGAAATATATATTAAGAATTAAGGATAATAAATTACTTGTGGTTGAGTAATAAGTGCTTTTGTCTCAGACAATCAATTTAGAGAGACTAAATATTCTATTGCTGTCAGAAATAAATAGCAAAGGCAGGAATGTATAGTAAATGAACTAGAGCAGAGGTTGTAGCTCTACCTGGTCCCTTTAATCCTGATTCAAATTAATTTGCATGGCAAAAAGGACCATTATAGGGGTTGAAAACCTACTCACCCTAGTGCCTCACAATTTCTTTCCAGTTTTGTTCAATGGAGTCCCCAATATGTTTTGAAGGGATTTGAACTTATGACCAGTGTATGATAAGTAGGAAAAGGTGATTTTCTAGCCCTAAGTCAAATAGAAGACTGGAATCAAGGACCCATGCACAGCCAAGGGAATTCAATTCAAAGCTAAGATTTTAAAGTGCCTAAGAGCCTCTCTAGCTAATTATCTGGGCACCTTTGTGTATGACTGTGGTGGGATAGAAGAGTAGGTCAAGGAAAGTGAGTAGATTGAGGAATTAAGTGGTGTTAGAGTGTTTGAGTGAGAGAAAATATGAATGTTGAAATCTCAAAATATAAAACGAGAGTATGAGAGAAAAATTGTGAAACAAGTACTGAACTCACAGAGGAAGAAAAGGGAGTGACAGACGTCTGTAGAAAACAGTCAGCAGGATTTTGATTAGCTGGTAGATAGGAATAACAAGCTGTGGTATATGATTGTGATGGCACACTTCTGTGCTATAAGAAATGATGAGTTCAATGATTTTAGAAAAACATGGAATGAACTGCACAAAATAATGAAGAATGAAATGAACACAACTAAGTGAATATTGTATACAGTAACAGCAATATTGTTTTAAGAACAACTTTGAACAAATATACCAAATTAACCATAAAGAACATATGAAGAGAGACAATATCTGCATACAGAGAAAGAACTGATGAATAGAAGTATGTATAGAATAATTTTACATATGTACCTATTTGTGTCTCATGATAGCCATCTCTAGGGCAGGGGTAAGGAGGGAGAAGGAAGGAAGGAAAAAAAGAAATGTGCATGATAATTTTGTTGTATATTTGAAAGGGATAACAAGTTGTGCATAGTGGATTTGCACATGTGCAATAATTTTTTATTGTACTATGTTATAGGGGGAAACTATAAAGGACATGAAGAAAAATGCTATCTGTCAGAGAAAGATCTGATAGAAGTATGTATGGAATAATTTTATATACAGATATACATACATATGTGTATACATACACACAAATACATATGTGTGTATATGTGTGTGTATACATGCATCATATACATATACTTATTTGTACCTTATGGTTGCTATTTCTGGTGGGAGAGGGAAGAGAAAAAAAAGAAAATAAATTTACATGGTAACTTTGTTGTATACTTGAATGGAATAGCAAGTTGTGCATGGTAGATTTGCAGTGTCATATACAATCATCTTTTTCATTATACTATGTTATGGAAATGCTTGTTTTATTCCACAAATTAAAAATAAAAATTTTAAAAAGGAAATAGCATAAATCTTAAAGTAGAAAAGGTTACTGAATAATGGAAGTAAGGAGAGAATCTGGAAGTGGCAATGAGGAGCATTAAGTATTCATTCCAACTTCCCCAGTTTGACCAGTGAGCAGTCAGTACTGGAAAGAGTAGCCAGGGAAACTATATCATGGGAGTGGGGGAGGGGGACGGAGTATGATTCTAATGATTTCTAGCAGATGGAAGAAGTAGGAAAGGAGACAATTTAGGTTAAAGGAAGTGTGTAGCCTATAAAACAGGCATTCCAGAGGGCACAGTGAAAGGATATTGGTTGGTACTTTGGATTGAGATGTGGAAGATGGGGAATGAGGTTTGAATGATAAGCTATAGGGGTTCAAAATCACTGGGATATAAAGGGCATGACCAGGTGTAAGAATGCTCATCACCGGGGCAGCTAGGTGGTACAGCGGATAGAGCACTGGCCCTGGATTCAGGAGGACCTGAGTTCAAATCCAGCCTCAGACACTTAACACTTACTAGCTGCATGACCCTGGGTAAGTCACTTAACCCCAATTGCCCCTAAAAAAAAAAAAAAAAGAATGCTCATCACTGAGTGGAAGGTTCCACCACTTTTCACAGAGGAGGCTGGAGATGACACTGAAGACAATCATAACACAAGATGGGAGGCTGCTCAGATGAGAGGCCCATTTCACTACTCCTCTTTCCTCTAAAGGCTGGTAATTGAGCAGGAGATAATGCAGCAGGAGATGGAAATCTAGGCCTCCGCTGACTTTCTTTTCCTTCTTTCCTCAAGGAACAGGCACAGGCAAGAGATTGAAGGACTGATGTCAAAGGGAAAGCTGCTCCTCTTCTCATGGGAGGCTCTCCACATCTTTGGCAGGAGATGAGGCTGATAGCAGAGGGGAGAAGTTGCCTTGCTCTGGCAAAGATGGAAATCATGTTGTGAGCCTCTGACAGGCTTTCCTCAGGGGACACCAAGCAGGAGATGAAAGCCACTCAGCCTCAGTCAAGGAAGGTCTCTTGTAACTGGTGGGTGAGTATTCTTCTGTGTTTATAAGGAAAAAACATCTTTGTCACTTTTTTCTGCTATGTTGTTTAATTAAATGTCTTTCGCTTTGAACTAACTTTTTTCTCTGGTTGGTTAGTAAAAGAAATGCATTGAGGGGGATTCATGAGTTATAGTTTTGAGGTGATGCTGACTGGTACTCCAATATACTTTGAACTTGGGGTAGTGATAAGGAAGGAGAAATACAAAGTGGGGGATTTTCATTTGCTGCATGTGGATAATGACTTCAATTCTTCTCTTCACTTTAGTATTTAAATGCTGAGCTGAAAAGTCGAGACAGTTTCATTTCAGACACTCATTTCCTTTTCCCCACACTACCAGCCATTTTAACCACACATCCCATGAAAATGCAGAGTTCTTATTCTAAAAAGATTTTAGTGAAAGATTAGGGCCTTCTGAGGGAATGAAGTCCTAAAGTGAAGGAAAGGGGGTTTCTGTGTGCTGGAATTTTTCTGCTTTTCTGTTTCAGCGGCCATGCTAGGGACTCTAATAGATAAACTGACCACAAACTGAGAAGAAGGGGAGGAAGAGACAGAGGAAAAAAGAGACAGACATATAGACAGATGGATTCAGAGGCAGAGAGACAAACACAGAGAGGCAGACATAGAGAGACACAGACGGGGAGAGACAGAGGCAGAGACAGAGAAACAAACACAGAGAGACAGAGAAACAGATACAGAGAGACAGAGATAGACACAGAGACAGGGACAGAGAGACAGACAGATACACACACAGAGATACAGATAGAATATCTCTCTGTGTGTGTCTGTAGAGGTAGAGGGGAGAGACAGTGAGGAGGAGGAGGAGAGGGAGAAGAGGTGGGGAGAGAAAAGAAGCAGGCTTAACCAAAATGGCTCTTTTGTGAGAAGAACTGTATTAAGAATCATTCATACGTAAAAAGTACTTTTGTCCAGATTACAGCTATCTGCAGGGTCATGAAACTATGTTTCTATGTATGTCTCTGAAGGGAGTCTTTTCCAGTCAGAGTATTCCCTGCTGCTGAGAAATTAATTCAATATCAGATACCTTCTGGTGACTTTCTTTCAAAGCTCAAAGTGAGAGAAGTAGGATAAAGACTGGGCCTCTGATTCCACTGATATAGGGAACAAAGGGGAAACTAAATCAAAGCATTCACTCTGTTAGAAGGAAGTAATAAGCATTTATGAAGCACCAAGTATGTGCCTAGCACTGTACTAAGCAAAATACAAATTTTGTCTCATTTGATCCTGACAGCACCCCTGTAAGGGGGCTGATATGATCATCCCTGTTTTACTGTGGAAGAAACTGAAGCAAACAGAAGTTAAGTGACTTTCTCAGGTCATATAGCTAGTATCTGAGGCTGAATTTGAACTCAAGTCTTCCTGACTTCAGGACAAGGACTCTATCTACTCCATCACCTAACTGATTATTGGATGTTCATTGGAATGTTTGGGGAAGGGGGAATAGTAAGGAAGTGATGTTCTGATAAACTGAATGACAATAAAAAAGGATTGTATAAAAAGCCCTGGAGTTAGAAGAGAGACTTGGATTGTAGTCCCAATCTAGCCATTAGTTAAATGTCTGACCTTCAGTAAGTCACTTTATCTCTCATAAATAAAATGAGGGGATTGATTTTAGGGGTAGATGTCATGTTTTAGAAAGAACATTGACAAGTTAAAATGAATCCAGAGAGTAAAGAGAACAATGAGGGGATATGACAACATGCCATATGACAGGTTAAAAGAGCTGGTGGTTTTTAGTCTAGGAAAGGAAGGAAAGGAGGAAGAGTGGGAGGGAGAGAGAGAGAGAGGGAAGGAGGGAAAGAGGGAAGAAGTGAGAAAGGAAGGGAGAGAGAGGGAGGGAGGAAGAAAGGAAGGAAGGAAGGAAGGAAGGAAGGAAGGAAGGAAGGAAGGAAGGAAGGAAGGAAGGAAGGAAGGAAGGAAGGAAGGAAGGAAGGAAGGAAGGAAGGAAGGAGGGAAAAGTAGGAGAAAGAAAACATTGGGAAGGAGAGGAACAGGATCATTGTTTTCAAATATTTATAAGTCTGTTTTGCAGAAGAAAGATTAGACCACTCTCACCTCAGAGGATAGGAGGTAAAGGGAAATAGATTTTGGTTCAAGATAAAGAAAAGCATTCTAATAATTAGAATAGTCCCAAAATGGAACAGGTTTTCTTGTAGAATAGTGAATTCTATGTCACTATAGTTATTTAAATGAAATTGGTTTAGTTAATTTTAATTAATGAGGTGTGTAATAGAGGGAATTCATACTTCAAGTATTGAGTATGAACTTAGATGTCATGGGAATTAAAAGATTCAAGAAATCTACAAGTAGATGATGATGACGATAGCTAGCATCTGTATAGTTCTTTAAGGCTTACAAAGCATTGTATATATATTGTCTTCTTTGATCCTTATAAAAAGTTTAGGAGGTAAGGGCTCTTATTACTCCCATTTTATAAAACTGAAGCTGAGAGGTTCAGTGACTTTTTCAAGATCACACAGCTAGTGTCTAAGGTGGTATTTGAACTCAGATCTTCCTACAAATCCAGTTTTCCCCACTCCAACTCTAGCACTTTGATTCCATCCATCCATTCATTTATTCAACAAGATTTATAAACCACCTACTATGAGTAATGCCCTATGCTGGTTCTAAACTGATAGGCATTTGAGATCATTTTCCCAATAAGTATTTTAATATAGCCCAAACAGATAAAAGTAATCATAATTACAAAATATCTCAATGGGGATAAATTCCAGAATTTTCCCTAATTGCTCATTCTAATATTTAAAAATTCTCATTCTTAGGAAATCCTTCCTTATAGCTGACCTAAGTCCTTCTTACTACAGTTTAAAACATTTCCTCTTGTTCTCCTCCTCAGCAATGATGAAGAACAGCTGGTCACCATCTTCTCTAAAATAACACTTCATACACTTGGAGACAGTCACTTAGTCATGATTTAACCTTCTCATCTTTGAGCCAAATCATCTTAGTTCCTTTCAACTTTTTTGGGAGGTTCCATTTTCCAGCTCTTCATTTGTATTTGCCACAATCTCCTCTGTCTCCCTCCAACTTCCCTACCTCCCTTTCAAGTAACTGAGAACAGAGCTGGCTCCATCGTGCTCCAGTAAGGGTATGATGAAATGCTGAGTGTGATGGAAGATCGCCTTCCTACTCTTCAAGTACTAATCAATAAATGTTTGTAGGGCTATAACCATTCATCCTCTGTGAGTCAGAGTGAATAAATTACACCTGGGGAAGTCTCACATGAGGGAAATTACAGTGACTTCCCTAAGACAGGGAAATACTGCAGTTGGTTTCTTGGTGGGATAAGGATTGAATATACTCTTTTTTCCCTCATAATGCCTGAAACCAGATCATATCCACAGTGTGTGTTCAGTAACCACTAGTAGCTGGCAATGATTATAAAGGTGACAATGAAATTGGCTCTCTTGTGATCCCTTGTAGATTTCCTAAAGAGAAGCTTTAGGAACAAGTACTGTATACTTGCTCTGCCTCACAAGAGAATGTATATTTTGCAAACTAAATCTACACCATGCTTAAGACACTGTGATAATAGTAAAGTGAGGTTGGGGAGACAGAGGAAAGAGTACCTTTCAAATTTCTTTTTTTTTTAAACTGGTTTTAAAAGAATAACTAGTATTTTTAAGGAATTATTCATGAGCTCTTTTCTTTCATGTCAATCTAAGGTCAAACATTATCCCAAACTTCCCATAGAGATCATGTCGCCCCAAAATAACTATTCATGTATAAAATAATAGGCATCTAGGTGGTGTAGTGGCTAGAATATCAGGCCTGGAGGCAGGAAAACCTGTGTTCAAATCCAGTTTCAGACACTTAATAGCTGTGTAGCCCTGGACAAGTCACTTAATCCAGTTTACCTCAGTCTCCTTATCTACAGAAGAAAATAGCAAACCATTCCAGTATCTCTGCCAAGAAAACCTCAAATGGGGTAATGAAGTCAGACACAACTGAAAAATGAGTGGCCATCAAATCATTAGCTAATTTAGTTTTATAACCAATGCAAAAGGAGTTTCCTTTTTTACTATAAGAATGACTTCCTCCTTCCCAAATCAGAGTTCCTACATACCTGAGAAAGATCTGTTGTGTTTTAACAGGGTCCATGCAAACCAGTTAGCAAGCCACAAATGTGACAAGTCAACATTATATGATCTGAGAAATACATGACTTGGCCAATAAGTCAATGAACAGAAAACATTTTATGGAATAGAAGTTTAGTGTCACGACTGATCAACTTCTTGCTTTATCAAGGAGTTAAAGAAGCCCGTTTATGGCACAGTCTAGTCATTTAAAACTAGTCTGTCCTAATGGGCTGATATTTGAGTAAGTCTTATAGTCTGATAGAAGAACTGTGTTTGAAAGGGAAAAAAGCAATAGAGATTGGCAAGATCTCATTGCAGAGCAGTACAGGGAGTATACCTGTATGAACTTACCTATGTCTGTGTTTGTGTTGCTTTTTGTGGTATACCTCAAGATACATATATTGATAGATGAGTTCTATCGAACTGCATATCAGAGACTAGCATTCTTCATCTACTTAGTTTTTCCTCCATCTATTGTTAATCAACTCCTTTGAGTAATCAGAGATCTCATTTATTAGGAATTGCAATGTCCCAGGGCTTAATACAATCAAGACAATGTCATCTACAAACAGGAGCATCTGCAACACCATCTACAGGAAATCCTTCTTTGACTTGAACTCTGTAATACACCTTCTCTCTGACAATGGTGAAGTTTTTTCCTTGTTTATATTTATGTTTCCCTATTGATGGCTTGCTCAAAGACTGATTGAATCAAGTTATCTCTGTTATTACATCTATCAAGAAATCTTGTATAATTTTTACTTGCTAATGGGATACACCCCTTTGGAGGGGAGCCTTTAAAAAGGCATTTTGCTTTTATTGTGTCCTGTCTTTCATAGTAAACAATAAGCTCCAGTGAATTCAATTATCATTTTTATGCAAATGATGTGATGCTCAGATCAATTTATCCAGCCTTAACATCTCTGCCGACCTCCACTCTCCCATTTCCAACTGCCTTTTGGGCATCTTGAACTTGAAGTCTCTTACACATCTTGAATTTAACATGTCCAAAAATGAATTAATTTTTTCCTCCAAACATTCCCCTCTTCTTAAATTCCCTATTACTGTAAAGAACACCACAATCCTTCCAGTCAGCTCAACCCCAAACCTTGATATCATCCTTTACTGCTCATTCTCTCTCACTGCCCCACCATATCCAATCTGTCAAGTCCTGTCAACTCTACCTTCTCAAATTCTCTCATGTGTTCCCCCTTTTCTACTCTAACATTGCCACCACCCTGGTGTAGGCACTCCCCATTTTATGCCTGGGTTTTTGCAATAGTCTCTGGTTACTCCCTGCTTCAATTCTCTTCCCCACTCCAATCCATCTTCTAATCAACTATTTGATCTCCCTAAAGCATAGGTCTTACCGTGTCACTCCTTGTGTTTTCTTTTGTTTTTTTCTCAGTAGTGACCTGTGATTTCTAGCAATCTGTATTTTATTCTTTGGTTTTAGTACTTTGAGGCAATTTCCTTTTATGATATTCATCCAAATATTTCTTGAAATATGAAAAAGGTTCTTTTTATTACCTATTTTCTGGGTTAGTTGTTTTTATGATAAATGTATCATGAACATATCCTTTTTAAATTTTTTTTTGTGGGGCAATGAGGGTTAAGTGATTTGCCCAGGGTCACACAGTTAGTAAGTGTCAAGTATCTGAGGTCAGATTTGAACTCAGGTCCTCCTGAATCCAAGGCCAGTGCTTTATCCACTGTGCCACCAAGCTGCCCCCAAACATATCCATTTTTGCTGTCTTTTCACTTTCTTTTATTATTTCCTTTTGTCATTGTTGAATTTTTGAGTTCTCTTTCCTACATAATTTTTTCAGTCAACTGCTTTGCTTAGATTTGCTAGCTTCTATTTTAAACTGTATATCCTACTCCTTATATCCTCCTTCACTTCTATTATTAGGCTTTGCACTCACTCTTGCATGGTGGAAATTTCACATTCTTTTCTGGAGAATATAACTTTAATAACTTGTAGTTATTAAAGAATTTTTCTCTTCTGGAATTTTATTTTGGGGGGATTTTCTTCTATTTCTTCCACAGTATTGCCATAATATGTCCTCATTGTATTAGGTGTTTTCATTTGGTCATTTCCTTAGTTTCTCTGATCTTTTCCTCCCATTGGGGTTCAGCTCCTCCACTTCCCCCAGATCTACCTGCATTTCACTATCCCTATTGGCATTCAGGGAGATTTCCTGGTTAACCTATAAAATTGAAAAGTGCTAGAAATGGGATCTGATGTTTGGCTTTGTTCTAAAGCCAGAGGCAGAAAATATTTTTGTTTTTTCAAAATGCCATTACCAAAGAGCTTTCTCAGATTACATATTACATCAGATTTGTTTGACTTTTGCTTCCTTTGTTTGCACATCAATAAAAACAAACTTTTGTATCATTAGGATTATTTTTTTAAAGTCCTTTAATGAATAAAATGGGATTGGTAGTATTTTATTGCTCTTAATCCCAGCTCTTTCCTAATTTTTGTATTTCTGAAGTCTGGAGCAGAGAAAAGCAATTAAAAAAAGAACACAAGAAGAATAGCACTTCCACTATATGGTGCTTCATTTTGGGATCCTGAAAAGTACTTAGAGACTGGACCAACCCAAGGTTTGCACAGTTTGTAGGAGACCTCAGTTTCCCTGGTGCATAGACACCTCCACATGTTTTCTTATCTAGATTGTGACTCAGTTGATTTCTATGTAAGTGCTTCCTTTTTCCATGTGGAGACTCCTACGGGCTTAAAACTGTGCCAATCATACATTAATATCTGCTTAAGCTTTCTCCTAATTGCTCCTTGATTGCTACTTTATGACAGAGGATATCAGAATGTCAAACTACAAACAATTTTAGGGTTTAAATCACCAGCAGAATGAGGCAGTCTTGATCATTCTGGCTTCTGGTGTGTTTTTCCAATCAGTCAATCATCAATAAGTATTTATTAAGCTACTGCAATGTGCCAGGGAGCATGCCAGGTGCTGGCGCTACAAGGTGAAAGAATAAAATAGCCCCAAATCACAATGAGTTTGCATTCTAATGGGGGAGTCAAGAACCCATAAAATATATACATCATAAATATAAAGTTAATAAATATAAATGTAGACAAAGTATACTTCCGAGATAGGACACTAGCAGTGGGAAGATTTTTAAAAGTCTTCATGGAGAGCATAAAAAAGAGGAATTCTCAAAGGATCTGGTAAGTAGGGACTACATTCCCCACCTGAGCAATGGCCTGGGCAAAGGCACAGGATCAGGAAATGGAGCATTATGTATGACAGACAAAGAGAAGGCCAATTCAGCTGAAGCTCATGGTGTGGGAAGAGCAGAAATGTCCAATGAGGCTGGAAAGATGTTATGGCCAGGATGTATAAGGGAAAACCCTAAAATCTAAAAAGCCCACATTTTCCATGCATGCCTTCATATTCCCTATTCATGTGTTCACACTAATCTATGCTCCATTATCTCTTCCTTATACTTATCCCCATCATACTTTCCCCATTCAGAAACAACTCTAAGACACTTGACACTTACTAGCTGTGTGACCTTGGGCAAGTCACTTAACCCCCATTGCCCCACACAAAACAAAACAAAAAAACAAAAACTAATACAAAAACAATTCTATACTCCATCACAAGCATACCCAATTCATGCAATAACTACCTCTTGCTCAGGCACTAAGACATTGATGGTCCCAATCTCATTGCCATCATGCCAAACAAGTTCATTCACCAGGAAGGAAGGTGTGTATTAATGCTCTTTAAAGAGCCAGCAAATTGACAGATGTATTTAGCAGATGCCTATAATTCCCTGCTGTCCTTGTACAGCAGTTTGCCTTTTCATTTGGATGGCTCTGAAGTCTGCCATAATACCCTATCCCACCAAATCCTAGAAGCTCAAGATTCTTGCTCCATTTTAACATTTTATGTAATATTGTCCACTGCTGAAATCTGACAGAGCAGCATTTGCTGGCCTTGGTAGGGAATGGGTCAGAAACAGATGCAAAAATTTTATTCTTTTTAAAAATTCAATTTCACTTTATTTTCAGTTCCAAATTCTCTCCCTCCCACCCTACCCCTCCCTCATTTATTCAGAAAGCAAGAAAAATAAAACTTGTATTATATGTATAGTCAAACAAAACAAATTCCCACATTAGCCACGTCTAAAAGATATGCATGTATGTATATATAACATATGTGTATATATGAAGTGTATGTAGTATACCTATATGTGTATACATACATACACACATACATACTTCAATCTGTACTCTGAATCTATCTCTCTATCCTAAGGTACATAGTTTCACCATTAGTCCTTTGGAATTGTAGTTGGTCATTTTGTTGACGAGAGTTTCAAAGCTTTTAAAAATTGCTTGCCTTTAAAATATTATAGTTATTATATGAATTTTTCTCCTGCTTCTACTTGCTTCACTCTGAATCAGTTCATACATGTCTTCCTAGGCTTTTCTGAAACCATCCAAGAGGATCATGTCTTACAGCACAATAATATTCCATTGTATTCATTTACTATAACTTGTTCAGCCGTTCCCCAATTGATAGGCACCCCCTCTATTTCCATTTTTGCCATCAGAAAAAGAGCTGTTATAAATATTTTTGTATATATGAAAACCTTTATGTTCTGTCCTTTCTCTCTAAATTGTGTGGGTCTGATGCAGAAGACCCATTAAGACGTAGCAAAGAAATATAAACAAGACTTTGAGATATGTTCTTTCCATTGGCATGATGGTAAGGGAGATTCTCCACACCTTTTATTAAATTGTTATTTTACCATGCAATCCCTGACCATATTAAAACAAAAGCAAAGAGAAGTCAGTTCCTGGCAGCCTGCTCTATGTGGTCATTACTAGATGAAGCATTTCCTGCTTATATTCAGAATCCCAGGAGCTAGAATAGACATTGTTCTGACCACTTTGCAATGGAGAGCACTTTTAAGCAAAGAAAACTAATAAGACACTGGCCCTGAATCATAATTTTTATTCAGAAAATAATGGTAAAAACAGAGTTAGTTTCATAAAAGCATAGTAACTATACAGCTGTTATCACACTAAGCTGGGTAATTAAGTAAAAAATATAATAAATCTATCATGACTTTAAGAACATTAGGCTCAGAATATCCCCCCCTTGTAATTATGTGCTAAAATTTACTGGAGGGAGGTGCTTTATGATTATGTTTACTTCAATTTGCTGTGCAAATGTGTAAAAAAAATGGCATATCAAATCTATTTTTATGTCCTTTGGGGTTTATTTCTCAATTACAGCATTTAGCCCAGTGTGATTCTTTGACTAAAACCTGCTGGTAGTAATTGGGAATATAGTACCAAGTAAGCACTGATAGGAATTTAAATGGATGAAGCTGTCTCTGGACTCTGCCATTATCCACTAGGCTCATTAAGAGATTTGACACAGTGCTGCAAAGAGTAAGGATAAGCTATGTTGAGATAGGAAGGTTGATTTGTATAAGATTATGGAAATCCTTTCCACTAACTCGAGTGAATAGACCTTTACTCCGGCACTTCATCATATACTGACCTTGGATTTTTGAAGGTCATGACAGTGGAGCATGTGCTCTCACCATGTTCTATTAATCCTGGAAGGGTTTGAGTACAAGACCAATGTATAAACTATAGGCCTTTTTTGTTTTTTACAAAGACAGGTTCAAATATGTTTTATATGTAAAAGTTGTTAATTAGATAAACTATGGGACAAAGCATTTTTGAGTCATTTCAACTCAGGAAGAATGTCAAAGAAGATATATTTGGACTTTGAGCTGAAGAAGTAGAGGGATTGTTCAAACTATTGAAATTGTGTCTCTGAGGTATTGAAGCATAAGAATTTACTGAGCCTATGAATTTGGGGCAACTAAGGTCATGGGAAAGAATAAAAAAACTGGTTACAGTGGCATACATATGTAATACCTGCTGATGGGGAAGGTGAAGCTGGTATTTAAAGCTTGAGTTTGGAAGATCTCAGCTGCAGTATGACTAAAGGGTAGGCAAACTAAGTCTGGTACCAATATGATGAGCTAGTGGGGGTAAGAAGGTCACTGGGTTGCCTAAGGAAGGGCAAATAGGCCCAGGTTAGAAACAGAGCAGGTCAAAGATTCCATGCCAATCATTCCTAGGGTTAGGCCCATGAGTGGCCACAGTACTTTCACCCTGGGCTAAATCATGGTGACCCAATGAGAAGAGGACAAGAAAAGATGAAGAGGGATAGAAGACGACAACAGAGGAAGAAGAGGAAAAGGAAGAGAAGGAGGAGAAAAAGAAGGAAAAGAGGAAAGGGGGATGATAAAGCTCAACTATGGTCACCCCAACTCAGAAATTCCAGGCAGATTGGACATCACAATCACATTACTCTTAATCATACTTTCATCCCTACCTCTTCTTTTGAAAGAAGTGAAGAACACTCCACTAGCTCACTTAATCCTCAGCCCTACCCATCCACTACACAGTTTGGTTCTTCCACACCCAGAATACGGAGAATAATTCTGTATCAGAATGAGCAAAGAAAGGCAGTCAGCAAGGACTTGATAATAGTGCTCAGTAAAGGACCAAATACACAGGGAAACTTGAGGTCCTCTATTCTGGTTGTCTGGGGCTAGAGGAGAGAGGGTGGCAGAGAAGGAGGATCCAGGACTACCTCATAAGCACCCCAATAAGAGAATAGAAGATGCAAGCAAACAACTTCTGCTTTGATGTTCTGACTTTTAGAAAGTTGTTCTAAGGGAGGGTAATTATGGTCATTGAAATTAGGAATGGAATTACAGCTGAGCCCTAAATAACATGACTGCTTTGGTAACCTTCATTTAGCTTCCACAGTGAACAATTTGAGGCAATGGAGGGGACAGGATATGTTTGTGAAAACTCTAATTTTAATTGGAGGGTTGTCTATTTGTAGACCTTTCACTGCTTCTTTCAAGGAAGGGAAGGATCTGGCAAAAATTGTTTGCTTCAACCCCATTTTTCAGTGAGGGAACACCATGCCTCTTCATCTTCTAGAAGGAGGCTTTTCTATTTCAATCTTTCCTAGGGATGCTGGGGAATTAATATGCCCCTGTCCCAAGCCAGCTGCTGAATGAGGCTCTCTCTCTCTCTCTCTCTCTCTCTCTCTCTCTCTCTCTCTCTCTCTCTCTCTCTCTCTCTCTCTCTCTCTCTCTCTTTTTCTCCTTTTTCAGTTGTTAGATCGATCTGATTTGAAAGATACATAAATTCTCCTCTCTTGTGAAATAGGCCTCTGCCTTTGCAAAAGCTTGCATAATTTATTCTTTCCCTAAAGGTGAGTTCTGAACTGTTAGAGAAAGTATAGAATACAGGCACAATACATGACTGGAAAATGGATCTTTTAAATGCACTCATTCTGTAAAAATGTTTTACTCTTGTGACGATGCCTAGTCAGGCATTAGTAGTAGAAATAAGCATCTCTACTTGCTTCCAGTCACCTCCCTCTCCAAACAATCCTTCACACAACTGCCAAATCTGCCAAACTGATGTTTTCTGGAATACAGATCTAGCCATCTATGGCTCAAAAATCTTGAATGACTCTTCATTGCCTCTAAGAGAAGATACAAAATCTTCAGTCTAGTTTGTAAAGCCCTCTGCAGTGATGGGTCCCACTTACCTTCCCAATCTTATATGACTTCCCTTCATGTACTCTCTATTCCAGCCAAATTAACCTGCTGGCTGTTCCTCATATATTGTTGTTCAGTCATTCAATCTTTGTGCCCCTGTGGACCACAGTACACCAGTGATGTCCATGGGGTTTTCTTGGCAAAGATACTAGAGTAGTTTGCCATTTCCTCTCTAGTGGATCAATCCCCATACATAAAATTCTATTTTCTATTTCTATGCCTTTACATAAGTGATTCATCACTGTGGGGAATGCATTTCCACCTCTTGGAATGCCTCTTTTTCTTCAAAGTACAGCTGTAGCACATGTCCTACATAAAATCCTTTCTAACTTCCTGCTGGATCTCATTTAAAGTTACTTTGTGTTTTCTTTGCATATGTTTTGTATTTAATTTAGCTATGTATAGGTAATATTTCTCTAGTAGAATGTAAGCCCCTTGAGGACAAGGACTGGTTTTTTTTTGGTCTCTATATCCATAAAACCTGTCTGCTCCTTCTCAGTATCCATTGTTGGATCTTCATCCTGGACATAACCACTAACCAAGGCTCTGTCCTCGGCCTTCTCTATTCTCCCTCTATACTATTTCACCTGGTGATCTCAGCAGTTCCCATGGATTTATAATCTCTATGCTGATGATGATTCTCTAGCTAGCCCTAATCTTTCTCTTGGCTCCCAATCTCTCATCTTCAGTTGCTTATTAAACATCTCCAATTGGATATCTCATAGACATCTTAAACTCAACATGTCCAAAACAGAAATCATTAGCTATATCACTATCCCCTTTCCTCTTCTTAAATTCCTTATTACTCTCAAGAACCTCTTCCCAGTCACTGAGCAGGAAGGAGATAGACTTAGGTTATCACCCTAGGTATATACCTCTAGGTATCATCCTAGATTCTTCACTCTCACTTCCCTTATTCAATCTGTTGCCAAGTCTTGTCATTTCTACCTTCATAGCATCTTGTATGTGTCTCCTTTGCTCTATTCAGTCAACAGTCAGCCTGCTACAGTCTTCATCTCCTCACACTTGGACTATTGCAATAACAACTTCTTACAATTTACTCACTTCCACATACTCTATGATGCAACGACACTGGTCTTCTTGCTCTTCCTCATGCATGACACTTTATCTCTCAATTCTGTGCATTTTTCCCCATGGGAAACTGCTGTCCCCCATTCCTGGAATGTTTTTCTTCCTCAAGTTCCACCTCCTGATGTCCTTCTCTAAGAGGCTCTACCTGCTCCCTTCCTTCTAACGCTTGTGTCTTCCTTCTGAGATTACTTCCTGTTTACTCTGTATATAGAGCTCTTGTAAATAAATAATTTTATATATACATACACATGTACATATAAATACACATGTATGTTTATGTGTGTATATCTGTATATATAGTTATAGTTATTATATATAGGTAGATAGTTTTATATATTATATACATATGTCTCTAGGGCATAATGATTTTGTGTGTATACACATACACGTATATAAACATATACATATACACACATACATACATATGTTAAGGGGGAAGGGAGAAAGAGGTGGTTTTCAGGTTGTCTCCTCCATTGGAATATAAAGACAGGGGCCATGATTTGCGTTTCTTTGCAGTCCCAGATCTTACAACAGAGCCTTGCTTATGGTAACAGTGTAATAAATGCTTATTAACTGACTCACTATAGACCCTTAGCACAGTACATGAAGTAGAAACATGTTTGTAGTGTTCTTTAGTTCAATTGTTGTTTCTATTCCATAACACTTAGGAAGGGAGGCAATTGGAGTTAAATGACTTTCTTAGGGTCAAATACCTAATAAGTGTCTGAGGTCAAATTCAAATTCAGGTCTTCCTGACTTCAGTGTTAATGCTCTATCTGCTGTACCACCTAGTTGCCCCTGTATGAGTTCTTTTTTTTTTTTTCAGGGCAATGGGGGGTTAAGTGACTTGCCCAGGGTCACACAGCTAGTAAGTGTCAAGTGTCTGAGGCCGGATTTGAACTCATGAACTCCTGAATCCAGGGCTGGTGCTTTATCCACTATGCCACCTAGCTGCACCCATGAGTTCTTAATAGAAGCATAAGTACTGGTCATCATAGATGTGGAATTTTAGATTGGACATAAATTGGTTGAATATCTTTGGTGATCAGTGTAAATATACTATATTCCTTTGCCAACTACCATCTGAATGCACATTCCCCAATCATTTTGTATTTTCCTATGCTTTTAAAGAACTAGACTCTTAAATGTTGCTGCTCAGTCATTTTATTCATATCCAACTCTTTGTGACACTATTTGGGGGGAGCGGTTCCTGGCAAAGATACTGGAATTATTTGCTATTTCCTTCTCTGGCTCATTTTACAGATGAAAAAACTGAGGGAAAGAGGTTAAGTGACTTGCCAAGGGTCACACAGCTAGTAAGTGTCTGATGTTGGATTTGAACTCAGGTCTTCCTGACTCCAGGCCTGGTGAACCACTGAGCCACCTTGCTGCCCAGAATCTTAAAGAACAAACATTAATAACAGCTAGTTTCTAATTATCTGAACTCCGGATTACTCACAAGCCAGGCAGGCTGAGAAGAAGCCCAATCACCCCCTGGGCCACACGGTAGCACCAACAGTGTGTCCTGGAAGCAGTGCTACACTTTAAGAAGGAGTAAAAAGCCAAGAAATAGTAAGTCAGGATGAGTAGGCAGAGAAAGCAGAAGACCATCGAAAACTTCTTTGGGGGAAAGGTAGACCACAATACATCCTCAGAAGAAGAAGAAGATAATAACAGGGTCTAATTATCTGGGCTCCTACTTGATTTAAGCCTTAGCAGTAACCAACCAAGTAATCATTTTTCTTTTACTCCACAGGTACACTTCATGGAAGGAAATTAAATTCCTTGTTCCCAGATCAGAAAAGGGTAGTTTGTTTTTTGTTTTTGTTTTTCTGATAAAATGCTTTCTCAGAGAGAATTTACAAGCCATCAATATTTTTCCTGAAAGTTCAGAGTCAGATACAAATATAAATCCATGATGTATGGTGTAATGTCTGTTTTAATGTCCCCAGTGACATTCAAGTGAATGAAAGAGAATTGTATTTTTAAAGACCTAGACCTGAACCTGGACCTGGAGAAAATGTAAATCTAAAATCATACTTTTTTCCTTTTCAGTTCCTTGTCAGTATTTTTGTGCTGATTCTCATCAACAAATCATTTTTCAGTGTCATTCTTTTGGTGATATGCTACAGTGGAGAGTTTTGAACCAGAAGACACAAAAAATTGGATTCTAATCTGACCTCAGACACTTGCCAGTTGTGTGACACTTGTTACTTATATTCCTTCTTCCCTCCTGTCTCCTTCATCCCTGTATCACATGGTGAAGGGACCTTCCTCCTTAGCAAGGCAAACTAACTCCTCTACCTGCTCACTGATCACATTCTCTCCTCTCTCCTCCAACAGACTGTCCCTCATCATCTTAACCTAACACTTCTTTTCATCTGTTACTGTTTACTGGCTCATTCCCTGATGCTAACAATATGCCCTTGTCTTCTGCGTCTTCAAAAAAACCTCTCACCTGATCCTTCAGTACCCACTAACTATCATCCCATACCTACTAACCTTCAGAGAGGGGGATTACCATGGTAGGATTTATCTACTCCCTTAAAAATACTTAGTTCAAGGGAATTAATTTTTAGGTTCAAGCTAAACTGTTAATCACTGTTTCTTAATGAGGAAGAAGGACCCCAAACTTTATATCTGAAACTTGGCTTACTTCCCACCAAATACCAAATGCACAATGAACACATATAGTAAATAGCAAAGAAACCCATTTATCCAAGCGAATAGCAAAACAGAAATCGGGGAAAACATGCACATACTGATATCTGCAGATAGAATGAGCTCACCCTTTGGGAGCAAAATAATTCAGGATGACAGAGAGAATGCCAGATTTCATCCAAAGGGAAATTTCCTAAAGTTTCTAGTGAATCAAGTTGAGGGTTAGGATATAATAGAGACTGCCAGCTCCTCTCCTGTTAGCTTCTTTCCAGAGTTGTTCTCTCCCTTCAGCAACTTGAAGAGAGGTTGGAATCGCACATCTCTCTTGAAGCCTGAAGAATCCAGATCTCTTTTTTCTTCCACTTTCACCAACTCTACCCCTCACACAGTTGTGGGATATTGAATAATCAATCCCAATCAGTGGGAAGAAAGTCCCATACAATTGACCATTTAACCCATGGATTACATTAGGAGTTGCTCTCTGAGAAAGGGAGGAAGAAGAAATATACTGGAAATGAAGGTGATCTAAAAACAAAAGATATCAACAAAAAGTTTAAGGAGCTAATCAAAAACATCAAAGGATACTTTCTAGCACTTCATTATATTATTTTATAGCATTAAGATTTTTAGAAGTATCTTACTCCTTTTTTTTCAAATTTTCCTTTTTATTATTTTGAATTTTACAAACATGAGGGTTTTTTTTTACCTATACAAAGAACAGAAAAAAGAGAAATGCATATGAAGTTATAAATATTCACTATGTATGACTTGGTTTCTTTGGTATTTCAAATTTAACATAATAGCTACAATATTGCCTGTTTGTATCCCCTTCTGAACTTGCTTCTACTCTCTGATTATATTTAAAGACTCATCAATGACATTTTCTTTCTTTATTCTTTCTTCTTATTTATTTATATCATCATCATTATTCCCACTCTCCCTTCAAAAGCCCTAGCTTATAAGTATGTTCTCTATATTACTGCCTAATTTAACATCGTCTTCCCTTAGGTTTCAGCAAGAAAATGTCTTCCAGCTCTACTGAAAAATCAACAAGCATTTTTTATGTCCTCTCTCCATACCAGGCACTGTGCTTACCCTGAATCTTTATTCCTCTAAGTAAAAGCCCTTCTAAAGAATAGCCATGGCATTGGCCTTTTGGTGTTCGTAGGTAGTTTTGTACAATAATGTTTTAAAGGTTTTCATTGTGTAGTAGAAAGAGTATTGACCTGCTGGTATTTGGAGTCCCACTTTACCCTTATTATGTCTGACCACAGGCTTGGCCTAAATCACTTAGCCTCTTTGAACTATCTTCATGTCTAACATTGTGGTACTAAAATTTGTACCACCTAACAGGGCTCTTGCGAGGAAAGTACTTTATAAATCGTAAACCACTGTATAAATGTGAGTTATTTTAGTAGCACTTTTAACTACCACGTAAGAAAGTTTTTACCACCTGCTTACATATCAGAGAAGGCTCCCATGCACCCTACTAAGTTCCCTGCTACTTTTAAGTCTTTTAAAATGTTTTTCTCTTCCTTATGGCCAAAAAGAAAGAGGAATGTAAAAATTTGCACAATAATGTGCTATTGGTCTCTATAAAATCCTACGAATGTAGTTTCCCTAGAAAGAAATAATTTTCTCTTTCCAAAGCAGAAAGACTTCACGGAAGATAAGTGACTTGAGTTAGTCACTGAGGAATGGATGACATTAAATTAATCAGAAATGGAGAGGATCTTCTGGGAGATGGGTATAGGGATGGTGTGAAAGAAACAGCACTAGGGAGGATGTAAAGCATGGGCTAGTGGAAAGAACAGCAGAGCTGCAGTCAGGTAATGATATGGGCTCTGCTCCTTACCACCTTTGTGACCTTGGGAAAGTCTCAGGTTCCTCATTTATAAAATGAGATTCTTAGAGTCGATTAGCTCCAATATCCCTTCCAGTTCTAATTCTACCAATCCCACAAAAAAAGCCTAGTGTATTCAGAAAGTGCATAAGCTATTCTTCTGACTGCCGTCTCCCTTAATCTACCTACTTCTTATCTTCCCTTCCAACTGACCCCACAGTCACTTTCTCTTAAATCCTTAAGCTCCTATTTCTCTGTTGGTTAAAATGTATTCTGTACTTAAATCTGTGAATGCGTGTGTGTGTGTATGTGTGTGTGTGTGTGTGTGTATTCTTTCCTCCTTTGACTAATTCAGATGAGAATGATGTGTAAGTGTTGCCCATAGTTCCTCACTCCATCCTCCTTTTTATATACAATTCCTCTTGCACACCCTATTTATGTGAGATATTTTTTCTGATTCTTCCTCTCCCTCCCCAGCACCACCCAATTTATTCTTCTTCCCCTTCCTATTTTTCTTTTAAGATCATCAAAACATAACAGAATCACTCCCCAATCCTCAATCTAATTAGATTCCCATTATGATCCTTAATAATGATAGAGTTTTGTTTTGTTTTGCTTTTAATTTTTGTAGGGCAATAAGGGTTAAGTGACTTGCCCAGGATCACTCAGCGAGTGTCAAGTGTCTGAGACCAGATTTGAACTCAAGTCCTCCTGAGTCCAAGGCCAGTGCTTTATCCACTGTACCACCTAGCTGCCCCCATGATGACAGAGTTTTGAGGAGATAAATGTATTATTTCCTCATATAAGAATGAAAACAGTTTAACCTTGTTTAGTTACCCTCTGCTCACTTATGTTTACCTTTTTATGTTTCTCTTCACTCCTCTGTTTGAACTTGAAAGTTTTGACACAGCTTTAATATTTTCATCAGGAATGCTTAGAAGTATACTATTTCATTAAAGGTTCATTTTTCCCTCTGTAGGAAGATAATCAGTTTTACCAGGTAAGTGATTTTTGCCTCTAAGTCCATAATCCATTGCCTTCTGGAATTATATTTTGAATTGTCTCTTCCTTTATGGTATGGCTGCTACATTGTATGTGATCATGTCTATAGCTCCTTGGTACTTGAATTCTTTCTTTTAAGATGCTTGGAGTATATTTTGTTTGACCTTGATGGTCTGGATTTGGATTATGATGTTCCTGGGAGTTTTCATTTGGGAGTTTCTTTAAAGAAATGACTGGTGCATTCTTCTTATTTCCACATTGTCCTCTGGTTCTGAGAGATCTGGGCAGTTTTCTTTTAGGATGTCTTAAGTTATAATATTTAAGTTCCTGTTTTGGTCATAGCATTTAGAGATTCTAATGATTCTCCATTTTTTTTCACAATGTTTAGATCAGCTGTTTTTGCTGAGATGCATTTTTTCTTTCTACTTTTTCAGTCCTTAGAGTCTTTTAATATTTCTTCTTGTCTCATGCAGTAATTGACTTCTATTTATTCCATTCTGATTTTCAAGGAGTTTGTTGCTTGGGCAAGCTTTTGTACCTCTTGATTAAAGCCATGAATTCCCTTTTGATATCTTTCTTCCTTAGTTCTCATTTCTTTTCCCCTTTTTTTCCTTTACTAGTTCCATTTGGTTTCTAAAATCATTTTTAGTTCTTTTTTTTGAACTTCTGTTTTTTGCTGTATCCTTTCTGGGAACTCTGATTGTACTTATACCCAAGATGCATTTTCTTTAAGGTTTTACTTTTAGATGTTTTTAAGTCTTTCTTTTCTGAATTTATGTTTAGGATATCTCTGTCACCATTATAGCACTTTAGTTGGACTATATTTGGTTTGTTTATGCTTCCAGCCTACTTTTTAAGTTTGGTCTTGTAAGAAATTACTATTAATAACACACATCTTGAGGGAGATTCAGAGCTTCCCCCCTTTCTTCCAAAAGTCCTTCAGTTTTTTCTGAAAGACAGTATTAATAAGATTGCATTTAACTCTCCATTTTGGTTAGTCCCTACCCAACCATGCAAGGAATTTACCCTAGGGTGGGGAATCTCACTGTGTTCTATTCAAGCTTGGGTAGAGGCAGATTCTTTTTTCTAGATAGTAAAGGAAGGCTTCCCTATTCAGGGGTCACCATTGAACTATGGAAAAAGATATACATTTTTTCAAAATTGATAGCCTAGGGCAGCTAGGTAGGGAAGTGGACAAAGCACCAGCCCTGGATTCAGGAGGACCTGAGTTCAAATCTGGCCTCAGACACTTGACACTTATTAGCTGTGTGACCCTGGGCAAGTCACTTAAGCTTCATTGCCTCACAAAAAAAAAAATTGATAGCCTAAAGCTATAAGTAGTCTGGTACAGCCCTTTAGTTTAATTATAGCCTACCTCCAATTATGATAACCAATTAGATTTGATTGCTGTTTGATGAACCACCTACTATTTCAAGGGTATATAAGTTATGAGACCCACTGCTATGATTGTCTTTGGTCTGTCTGAGAGACATGGCCAAACAAGCATCATATTAATTAATACTATTTATTATTATATTAATTATTATTAACATATTAATTAATCATATATATTAATAACCTGCTGGTTTTAGTAGTAAAATGACTAAATTATCCAGAAATTATGTCTCATATTTTTATTCATCACAATCTTTATGTTGGGGCTGGACTCTGCATACTTCTGTGGGGAATATCTGGGTTGAGTTGTTGTCCTCTTTCATCCTTGTCCTGCTTTTGCAGTTCACACTGTGGACCTGCAAGTTTCCAGTGCTCTGTAAGTAATGAGATCCAAAACAAAGTCTGCTCACTGTCCTCGTGGTCTTAGCTCTGCAGGTTGATGACCCAAGTTTGGGTCTGGTGATTTGTCCTTGGTTGGGAGTCTCAGTAGACTGATGCTGCATTTAGCCACTATTAGTTCACTATCAGCAGGTTCAGAATGATCCAGCTGCAGGCTCCCCTTTTATTCTTTCATTCCTGTCCTGGTTATTGCACTGGAGGCTTTAGCTTGGGAGGCTAGAACTGAGTTCCTGCTCTACTCCTGAGATCAGAGCCACACAGCTGCTATGTTTCTGTAACCATTCCTCTCAGTCACCTCTAGCAATGGAGATCCTCTCTTCAGTTTGCCTTGGATCTCTGACCTAGAACTGGGTAATGGGCATCAGAACTGACATATGGCACTCATTCGTTCACCCTGCACTAATTTAGTGATATCCTAGGATCTCTTTCTGTCCCAGTGTTTCCTGCAGTGGTGATGTAGGCACACTTCCAGTACTTGGGCACTAGAATGTTATGCATATGCTTTGCTCCTGGCCAGATCCTATCTCCATTGTCTACAGATATCTCTGTATGGGAATATAACTCATTGTAATTTTTTTCTTGGATTTCAAAATTGGATCTGGTATATTCTCTAAATATTTGTGGAGAAGCTATTGTAGAAGAGCTATGCCATATTCTTCCTACCACTATCATCTTGACTCAATTCAATAAATATTTATTAAGCATTTACTATGTGCAAGGCACTGCTCAGTACATGCTGATAAGAGAAGAAGGTTGGTCCCCAGTTGAGAAATGGCCAAAGGATATGAACAGGCCATTTTCAGATGAAGAAATTAAAGCTATATGCAGCCATATGAAAAAATGTTTTCAATCACTACTGATTAGAGAAATGCAAAATAATGTGAAGTACTACTTCACACCTATCCAATTGGCTAGTTTAACAAAAAAGGAAAATTATAAATGTTGGAGAAGCTGTGGAAAAATTGGAACACTAATGCACTGTTGGTGGAGTTGTGAACTGATCCAACCATTCTGGAGAGCAATTTGGAACCATGTCTAAAAAACTGTGCATTCCCTTTGACTCAGCAATACCACTACTAGGTCCATATCTCAAAGAGATCATAAAAAAGGGAAAAGAACCCATATGTACAAAAATATTTATAGCTGCTCTTTTTCTGGTGACAAAAATTGGAAATTGAGGGGATGCCCATCAATTAGGGAATAGCTAAACAAGTTGTGGTATATAAATGTAATGGAATACTATTGTGCTATAAGAAATGATGAGCAGGTGAATTTCAGAAAAACCTGGAAATACTCACATGAATTGATGCTGAGTGAAATGAGCAGAACCAAGAGAACATTGTACATAATATCAACAACATTCAATTATGATCAACTATGATAGACTTAGCTCTTCTCAGTAATACAATGATCCAAGACAAGGCCAAGAGACTCATGATGGAAAATGCTCTCCACATCCAGAAAAAGAACTATGGAATCTGAATGCAGATTGAAACATATTATATTCTCTTATGTTGCTGCTTTTAAGTTGTTTCTTCTTTCTTATGTTTTTTTTCTTTTGTTCTGATTCTTCTCTCACCACATGACAAATGTGGAAATATGTTTAACATGAATGTAATATATAACCTATATCAAATTGCTTGCTGGCTTTGAGAGGGGAGAGAGAAGAGAGGATGGGAGAAAAAATCAGAACTCAAAACCTTTCAAAAATGAATGTTGAGGGGCAGCTAGGTGGCGCAGTGGATAGAGCACCGGCCCTGGAGTCAGGAGTACGTGAGTTCAAATCCGGCCTCAGACACTTAATACTTACTAGCTGTGTAACCCTGGGCAAGTCACTTAACCCCAATTGCCTCACTAAAAAAAAAAAAAAAAAAACCCCAAAAAAAAATTAATGTTGAAAACTATCTTTACATGTATTAGAAAAAATAAAATAAAATACTAAGAAAAAAAAGTTTGTATGAGTAAGCCATGGAATATAAGGTTGTATGAATAAAGTGAGACTTTTAATAAGAGGATAATGTGTTTGGACTTGATTTGTCAACACAGTCAATGTATGTTCTTCAGCAGAGAAATGTCATGATGAAATCACTGTTTTAGGAAATTAGTCCGATATCAGTGGAATATATTGGATTTAATAAAGAATGGAAGGAAAGGAATCAATCAGAGAGCATTTTCAATCATCTAGGTACGAGAACTAGAGTGACTTTTAGAATAGAGATGCCGGGATATATATGAGATAGATTTTTTTTTTTTTTAGTGAGGCAGTTGGGGTTAAGTGACTTGCCCAGGGTCACACAGCTAGTAAGTGTTAAGTGTCTGAGGCCGGATTTGAACCCAGGTACTCCTGGCTCCAGGGCCGGTGCTCTATCCACTGCGCCACCTAGCTGCCCCCGAGATAGATTTTTTAAAAATAATCAATATGGTTTGGTCACACATTAGACATAGGAGATGAAGGAATCAGAAATGAAAAAGGATACAAAAGTCCTGAGCTTGGGTGGCTTGAAAATGGTGTATCATTGACAGAAATACTAAAATTAGGGTGGAGAAACACTATATTTGGTTTAAATATATTGGACCTGGATAAACTCTGGGGCATCCAATTTTGATTAAGATCCCTCATATTTTACAGGGGGGAAAATGGAGGCCATTTGCTGTGATCTCTCCTCTTCCTAATTCCCTATCACTCTGGTGCCATCCACTATTTCCTCTTTCACCCCTATTTCACATGATGAAGTGGACTTACTCCTTACCAAGACTAACAGTCCCTCTACTTATTCAAGTGATCGCCTTTCTTCCCAAAGATTGCCTGCCTTTTCTGTCATCCCCATTTTAACTTATTTTCAATCTTTCCCTATCTACCGGCTTCTTCCCTACTGTTTATAAACATGTGCATATCTTTACCACCTTGAAATAAAAAAAAAAAACTCTCACTTGATTCTTCCATCCCAAATAATTATTGTCTTAAAATTCTCTGCCTTTTGTGGCTAGACTCCTGGAAAATATTTTCTAGCATATATGTCTCCACTTTGTCTCCTGTTACTCTTCTCTTAATGTCTTATCATCTGGGGGGCAGCTAGGTGGCGCAGTGGATAAAGCACCAGCCTTGGATTTGGAAGGACCTGAGTTCAAATCCATCCTCAGATACTTGACACTTACTAGCTGTGTGACCCTGGGCAAGTCACTTAACCCTCATTGACCTGCAAAAATAATAATAATAATAATAATAATAATAATAATAAATCTTATCATCTGGCTTCCATCCTCATCATTCCACCAATATTGCTCTCTCTAAATTTATTAATGATCTCTTAGTTACCTAATCCAATGGCCTTTTCTCAATCCTTAATCTTCTGAACCTCCCTGCAGCTTCAGACACTATTGATCATTCTCTTTTCCTTGATACTATGTCCTCTCTAGGTTTTCTGAATACCACTCTCTCCTGCTTCTCATCCTGATGATGTCACCATTCCATCTCTTCCTTTGCCAGATCCTTTCCAGATCATGCCCACTAATGAACCATAGGTGTCCCTCAGGGTTCTGTCCTTGGGCCTCTTCTCTTCTTCCTCTATAGTATTTCACTTGGTGATCCCATCAGGTCCCATAGATTCTCTCTGCTAATGATTCTTAAATCTACTTTTCCTACCCCAAACTCTGCTGACCCCATATCTTACACCTCCGATTGCCTTTCAGACATCTCAAATTAGATGCCCAGTAGACATCTTAAATTCAATATGATCAAAACAGACTTAATTCTAATATTTCCCCCAAACCCTCCCCTCCACTTACCTTCCTTATTACTGTAGAGGGCACCATCATCCTCCCAGTCACTGAGGCTCACAACTTGGGGGCAGGATCCCTCCTGGACTCCTCACTATCTCTCACCTGCCATATTTATTCTGTGAAATAGACAGAATATTTCACCCTTGCAACATCTCTAAAATACTTCCCCTTCTCTTCTCTGACACTGCCATGGCTCTGGTGCAGGCCCTTGTCACCACACACCTTAATTATTGTGTTAGCCTGCTGGTGGATCTGCCTGATTCATGTTCCTCTCCACTCCAATCCATCTTCCATTCAGGTTCCAAAGTGATTCTCCTAAAACATAGATCCAATCATGTTACAACCCAACCCCCTACTCAATAGACTCCAGTGGCTCCCTATAGCCTCTAGGATCAAATACAAACTATTCTGTTTGGTTTTCAAAGCCTTTCATAGCCTATCTCCCTTTTACCTTTCCAGGCTTCTTAATACCTTATTCCCCAAGTATACTTTTTGATCCAATGACACTGACCTCCTGGCTGTTTCAGGAGCAAGAAATTCTGCCTCTGAGACAGATGTGGTACCTGGAATATTCTTCCTCATCCTCCACTGTGACTACTGACCTCCCTGGCTTCCTTTAAGTCCCAATTAAAATCCTGTCTTCTGCAGGAAGCTTTCCCCAATCCCTTTTAATTCTAGTGCCTTCTCTCTGGTATTTCCTATTTATCCTGTATATTGCTTGTCCTGAATATATTTGTTTGCATGTTGTCTCCTTCATTAGATTGTAATTTCCTTGAAGACGGGGATTATTTTTGCATCTTGTTGCACCCCTAATGCTAAACTCTGCTGGCACACATTAGGCACTTAATAAATATTGATTGATTGATCCCTAAAATATGGCCAAAAGTATATAAAAGTATACTTTCATGGGATTTCCAGGGTCTTTCTTCCTCTTATCCAGGCAATGAAATCCATTATAGTACTAGCTCCTTTCCTTGGTGTCTCATATTTAGGAATATATTGGACAGAATAGAATTTTCCTTCCACAAAGACAGCAAGAAAAAAATTCTAGAATAACTAATTCTCTAGAGTCAAGTCAATGTTCTCTAGAATGACACTGCTGCCCTAGAGAATCAGAGTAGTAAGAGAAGTAAGAAGAGAAATATCAACATCTTCTGTTCCTAAAAGGATTATGTTCCCAGGTACTGCATAAGTTTTAAAAAGTATATGGAGAGGTGTCATGTCCTTCTAATTTGCCAGAAACTGCACAAAATGCTGCACCAAAGCCAGAGTTTTTTACTGTTGAGATCACAATAAAGGCAGAAATGAAAGCCAGAAGAATAGAGAACAATGACTTTATTTACTTAACTTAGATTAACTTAGATTTTTTTCTGGTTCTGATTCATTTGCATGCCAAAAAGAAGATGACCTAGGGAATTTCTAATGCCAATTCAAATAAGCATCTTGGACAGTGGACTGAAATTCAACCTATCCAAAGGAGTTAAAATAAAAAGCTTCAGGGCACCTTTCAAATCTCTTGTTTAGCACACTCTTAGCTAGGTTTTGTGGGTCATGTATGACCTCTTGGTATGAGTAAAGAATTGTCTGCCTCATCAAGGAGAGGCTTTCTGGTCACTACACACTTGGAGATAGTAACTAAGATAACCAGAATTTTTCTGAGGAAAGGAAATCTCTCTCTCTCTCTCTCTCTCTCTCTCTCTCTCTCCCTGTATGTATGTGTATATGTCTCTCTTACACATACACAATCACACACATGCATACACAGACACAGACACACAAGGATCCAAAAGCAACAAGTTATAGTGCTTAGAGTATTAGGCTTAGAAGCAAGACTATCTGGGTTTGAGACACAACTGACAATTACTGTGTAGCCAGGGCTGTGTCAGATCCCTATCCTCCACTAGAAAATTTAATGGAAAAAAACCCTTGTTCATCATTTCCTTCCAACACCCAACGATGAACTCAATAGTGAAGTTTAAGACTCTTCAGAAACAGTGACCAACTATCTAGATCCCCCAAATCACTCAATTACTGGAGCATGGAGAATTCTACCTAGGGTCCATTCCCTACCATAGAACTTAGTCTAAGAATATTAGGTTCATTATATTGCCCTAGTGGTGGGATGCTTATCTCAGGAACCCTTCAGACCTCTTCTTAGTTTTAGCAACTCACTTTTCGGAGTGTTTTGGAAAATTCTTTTGTGTTTTATGACTTTCATTAAGAGTAGGTTGTTCATATGGACTTGATTCTTCTCAGCAATACAATGGTCAAAGATAGTTCCAAAGGACTTATGATGGAAAATGCTCTCCAAATCCAGAAAAATAAAAAAGAACTGTTGAATCTGGATACAGATTGAACCATACTATTTCTCTTGTTTTTGTTGTTGCTGTTTTTCCTCTCTGAGGTTTTGCCTTTTTGCTCTGATTATTCTTCTGTAACATGACTAATGCAGAAATATGCTTAATGTGATTGTACATATATAACCTATATCAGATTATTTGCTGTCTTGGGGAGGGGGAAGGAAGGGGAGGGAGAGAGAAAAATTTGAAACTAGAAATCTTATAAAAACAAATGTTGAAAATTATATCTAAATGTAACTGGAAAATAATAAAATATTTATATGAAAAAAGAGTAGGTTGTTCACAGCTTAGTTACCAGAAATCATTTATGAATGTCTCCATTGTCATCACATAAAAGTTGTACTCTCCAGGCAATGATTCTCTCACAAACTGCTGTGGTTTGTATAATTATAAACACTCAAGAATAGTTTTTGGTGGAGTAATTAATAACTACCTTTGTGGCAGAGGGAGAAAAGTGGTTAGGAGGAGCAGATTTTAAGAAGGTAGAATTGCTACTTATTCTGAATAGGGTGACCCATAACCTTTTCCTAGTGTCTTTCTAACCTTCCTATGCAGGTTTTGGGATTCCCTTCACCAGGCCTAGAGACCACCCCTAGCTGTTCAGGGCCTTCCAGGCCACCCTGATGGATCCTCAGTTTACTTGCATGAACAACTGGGAGCAAATTTTGCAAATTAAGCAAAATAACCTCCAGTCCACAAAGGAAATTGAAGCAATTAATCTTCAGTATAATGTCATGGCTAAATTGTTTGTTCAAAAGCCATCAAAATATTGAGTTTTAAACATAAACTATATGAAAATATGCACAGGAAATTTTGTCATCATATATTTCCTTAAGACCCACAAGAAAGACCATTAGTCCATGTTTTCCTCTCATAGTGCACATGTAATTCCCATTAATACTGATGGAAGTTATACATGTTTTCTTCAAAGGCAGGATAGAAATCTCACTGAACACATGAGCAACAGCTGAATTAACATAAATCTCACTATAGGTTTTAAACAAGTCACCAAAGCCTCTTGGATCACTGAACATAATACTGGATATGCATATCCTAGCCCCTTGAATTGAGCCAGTCTTGGTAATTTGGATATTTTAAAATGATGTTAAGGGGAAAGGAGTGCTATATTCAATTGCTCTAATTTAGCCAATAGCTTCATATTAATCATATTTTTAAAAAATATATAATTGCCAAAAAATCTACTACATTTTTTCATAGATTAACCAATAAAACATAAAAATTGAAAGTGTCTCAAGACTGTTAAATCAATCAACATTTATTAAGTACCTACTATGTGCTAGATCCTTTAACTACAAATACAAAGATGAAACATTTCCACCCTCAATGAGCTTATATTTTAAGGGAAAAGAATAAGTACATATATAAGTAGGTGCAGAATTAAGTGTAAAGAGAATAACTACAAAGTAGTTTAATACAAAACCAGGAGGGAGGGCACTAGCACTTGAGGGAATCATATAAGGTTTTATGTAGAAGGTGGTACTTGAGCTGTTACTTGAGACAGAAGGTGGCCAACAGTGTTAATATAGTAAGGAAGTTCAATGGAATGAGGACTGAAGAAAGGTCATCACATTTATAATTATGAGGTTATTGGTAACCTCGGAGAAACAGTTTTAGTGGATTGAAGAAATCAAAAGCCAGATTACAAAAGGTTGAGGATTGGGTAAGAGGAGAGAAAGTAGAGACACTAAATAGAGACGGTTTTTTTTTTTCCTTCTAGGAGTCTAGCTGAGAAAGGGAGGAAAGATATAGGACAGTTGCTTGAGAAGATGTTATGGTCTAGTGAAGGTTTTTTTCACTGGACCTTACTGGGGAATCTTGGGTACATTTAAAAGCAGAAGAGAGGATCCAGTAAATAGGGAGAGGTTGAAGAATAGAGGAAGAGAAGGAATTATTGAGGGGGTAATCTTCTGGAGAGGGCAGGAAGGGATGGGTAAATGTAAAGGGTAAAGGTTGGACCTAACAAGGAGAAGGTCCACTTCATTATCAGATACTATGGAAAAGGAGGAAAGACTGGGGAATCATTTCAAGGGCTCTTGAGATGAAGAGAAGTGGAGAAGGAGCTCATAGTAAATGGTCTCAATTTTCTCAGTAAGTCAGAATCAAGGTCTTCAAAGAGGGTTAGGAAAGAGAGAGGGGTAGGAGTCTTGAGAAGAGAAGAAAATGTTTGGGATAGATTATATGGAGAGTAGGATGTGAAATCAACTGGAGAGGAATAAAAGAATTGCTTTGCATTAATGAAGACCCAGATGAAGTTGGGTAATATGACTTATAGTGTACTCACCAACCATGCATGTTACCCAAGGCTCTGTCCTGTGTCCTCTAAATATGTATTAACTCACTAAATATATATTGATCTCATCAGTTCCCACTGATTCAAATATCACCTCTATGCAGATGATTCTCTGATCTTATTATCTAACCCTCATCTCTCTCCTGACCTGTAGTCTTGAATCTCCAAATGCCTGTTGGATGTCTCACAGACATCCTAAATCAACATGTCCAAAACAAACTTGTTATCTTTTCCCCCCAAACCCTCTCCTCTTTTAAACTTCTCTATTATAGTTCAGAATACCCTGTTACACAGATTAATAATCTAGAAGTCATCTTCAACTTTTTACTCTCTCATCCCCTGTGTCTAATCATTTCCCAAGTCTGGTTATTTCTGTTTCCAGAGTGTCACTAGTATTCACCTTTTGCTCTCCCCTGATACTGCCTCCACCTAGTACAGTCCCCTCACACCTCATGTCTGAACTATTGCAATAGCCAGTTGGTTGGACCCCCTGAATAAATAAATTTGTCCTCCATTCAGCTTTCAAAGTGATTTGACCACATAATTCCCTCTTCAATAAACTTCAGTGTATCACTTATTACCTCTAGGATCAGATATCTCCTAGCTTTTAAAGCCCTTCAAAACCTGGTCTCTTCTGACCTGTCCAGTTTTCTCATACCTGGCTCCCCTCCATGTACTCTTCCAACTAGTGATTGTGGATCTCCTTGCTACTCCTTGCCAAAGACATTCTTAGCTCCTGGCTCTGGGCATTTTCACTGGCTGTCCCCCATGCTTGAAACACTCTCCCTCCTCATCTCTATGTCCTGGTTTCTCTGAAGTCCCAGCTAAAGTTCCATCTTCTGGGGAAAAACAAATCTTTCCCAATCCTCCTTAATCTTAGTATCTTCACTCTGAGATGATCTCCTATTTATCCTGAATATTTATGTACATCATTTATTTGAATGTTCCTCCCCACCCCATTAGACTGTGTGCTCTTTAAAAGCAGGTACTGTTTTGCCTTTCTTTGTATACCCAGCATTTAGGACCATGCCTGCCATATGTTAGATGTTTAATAAATGTTTATTGACTTGACTAGAGCAGGCATAACCTTCAAGAGTACAGGATCATGGGGCAGCTAGGTGGTGCAGTGGATAGAGCACCAGCCCTGGAGTCAGGAGGACCTGAGTTCAAATCCGGCCTCAGACACTTAACACTTACTAGCTGTGTGACCCTGGGCAAGTCACTTAACCCCAATTGCCTCACCCAAAAAAAAAAAATACAGGATCATTTCCATGGCAATTTGAATCATTGAGAGTTAGACTTAAACAGAAAAAAAATGAGGGTTTAGTCTCAACAAAATACATGCCTTTGGAATTTCCATAAGTAATAAATCTAATTATAGAAATTTCAGTTCTGTGAGAAAGATAATCTCCATAATCAAAGGACCTAAATATCTCTCAGATTTTAGCTGCTAAATGAGTTGTCTACTCTGCCTCCCAGAGTCGGTCCTCTTAATAGAGAAAATGGGTTATTTTAAGAACCTTTATTTTTTGTTTCTAATTTACAATACCATAGAATCATATGCAGTATATATAGGAAATGAATTTACATTATGTATGAAAAATAAAATTTTGTAAATAATGAAAAATAAAGAAAAATTAATTTCCAAAAAATTACTAAAACATAATACCCCTTTGTGACTTTTGGCTGACCCTATTACAACCATTTTGAAAAGCACTTTGGAATTATGCAAATAAAGTGACTAAAATATCCACATCCTTTGACTCAGAGATTTCCACTATTGGGCTTATACCCCCAAGAAGTCATTGATAAGAAGAGACTTCATACACACCAAAGTATTTATAGCAACACTTTTGTAGTAACAAAGAACTAGAAACAAAGTAGGTGCCTATTAATTGGAGAAAAGCTGAACAAATTATCATACATGAGTGTAATGAAATATTATTGTGCTGCAAGAAATGACAAATATA
The DNA here is from genome assembly GCF_019393635.1 of Dromiciops gliroides. NCBI lineage: Eukaryota > Metazoa > Chordata > Mammalia > Microbiotheria > Microbiotheriidae > Dromiciops > Dromiciops gliroides. Next base: position 442,336,853 of record NC_057861.1, read on the forward strand.
ATTAATACTGAGAAGCATGGAAAGACTTGTATGAACTGATGCATAATGTGGTAAGCAGAGACTAGAAAACAATATACACAATAACTACAATAGTGTGAATGAAAAGAACGAAAACCACAAAACAATCAAAAGTTAACTTTGCAAAATTATAAAGAATAGGTCCCAAAAATAGATATGAGAAGAAACCCTAAACTCACTCTTTTGCAGAGGTGATAGGTCCATAGGTGTGGGACATTGAGTATATTTTCAGACTTTTTTCCATGAATTGATTGATTTTGCTGATTTCTCTCTTCTTTTGTTCTTTAAAAAATTAGACTCTCTGAGAGATAGAGGGGAAGGGATAGTGGGAGAAATTTTGACAATGTAAAAATAAATCAATAAAATCATTATGAAAAAATTACAGTTTTGCTTTGATATGTGTTTTTCCTGGGGGCGAGGACTGTCTCATTTTTTTTCTCTTATTTGTAACCCAAGCATAGTGTTAGACACATAGTAAACATTTAAATGCCTGTTGATTGATTATTGATTGAAACAAGAAAAGGATATTTACAGCAGTGGTCCCAAATAGAGATGAGGACTACTAAACCTAATTTGTATATAAGGATCCCTATGGGGCTACATACTGCCTTAGAAGACTACATATTATTAATATCTATATTCTATTATGTGGGCACCTAAGTGGCACAGTGGATAAAGTGACAGGCCTGGAGTCAGGAAAACTCTTCTTTCTGAGTTCAAAACCAGCCTCAGATACTTACTGGCTGTGTGACCCTGGACAAGTCATTTAACCTTGTTTGCTTCCATTTCCTCATCTGTAAAATGATCCAGAGAAGGAATAGCTAAACCACTCCAGCATCTCTGCCAAGAAAACCCCAAAAGGGGTCACAAAGAGTCTGACATAACTGAAAACTACTGTTCTTTGTAGCAAATCTTCTATTGTATGTTTATTTATTTATTTTGTTAAATATTTCCCAATTCCATTTTAATCTAGTTCAGATCACATGTTTGATAGCTCTGAACTATAGAACTAAAATGAAATTCCTAAAATTCTATTCTCTCTATAGAGATAGAAAAATATAGAGAGATACAGATAGATTTAGAGATGGAGCTATATAAATGCAATGCGGGCAGCATTTCCAGAATGAGCTGTTTCTGGAAGGTAATAATTTTCATGCTATCATATTACTTCTGGGACTCGATGGTTTTCTACATGGTATAATTTGAAAAGAATTGGATTGAGAATTTAGGAGACCTGGTCTCTAGACCTAGCTCTGCCACTAATTGCACTAACCCCTTACTGAGCTCCAGTTTCCTCATTTGTGAAACAAAGGGGTTGAAATGAAACATAATTTTTTATTTTGTTTTTTAAAATTCTACTGATGCATTTTCTTTTTATGTTGCAGTTGAGTCATTTGAAATTTTATGGGGATGTCTATCTCTGTCCCAAGTTTTAGGGAACTTACCTGGGGTTTCTAATATATTGCAACTTAGAGGCTTTAGCATCAGTTGGGGGCATTAGGCATTTATTAAATCATATTAAATGTTGGTAAAGAGAGAGCACATGGCTCTGAAAGTTCAGAAGCCCTACATAGCTAGGATAGAGGGGAGAGAGAGAGTAGGTCATGTGGCTGCCTCCTTCAGCGTCCCAGGTCAAGCAAGCTTGCCAGAGTGTAAGCTCCCTGCAGTCCAGAGGAGAGGCAGCCCTTACACACTGCTCAAAGCTAATTGGCTAGCATCATTCAAATCTATTGGTTCATTGGATTTAAGGGTGGTCCATATTAAAATGAGCAATATGTGCTGAGGTCATGGTGCAGAGGACAGACCCTCTGAGGAGAAAGGCTTTCAGGTAGGTGTGGTTTTAATCTCTATTGCCTCTATTCAGAGTCTTAGGTCCAACTTTACTGACTCTAAGCTGGCTCTGAAACTGATCAGATGAGGCTCTGGAGTTAGACCCTCAAGGGGGGGTGGCTCTGGGAGCCCCAAAACCTATTATTTTCTCACACAGTAATTTTCAAATATATTCTCTCCCTCTCCCCACCTACTAGATCATCTATTATAATGAAGAGGGGAAATTAAGCAAAACCAATTGCCACAGCAGCCACATCTAACAAGGTATATAATAGTCCACACCCAGAAGCCTGGACACCTGCAACAAGAGAAGGCAAAGACTGGGTATTATAATTATACAGCATTTAGCTTTATTTCAGTTTTATTTTAATTTACATTATTTTACCATTGTATAAATTGTTTTCCTGGTTCTCCTTTCTTTACTCCACAGTAGTTCATTAAGTCTAACCATGTTTCTCTGAATCCTTTATATTTGTTTTTTCTTAAAGCACAATAATATTCATATACCACAATTTTTCATCCATCCCCCAAACAATGGGTATCACTTTGTCTTCAATGGTTTGTTTTGTTTCATTGTGCTGCTATGAAATATTTGAATGTATGTGAAATTTGAATGAAATTATTTCAAAGGTCCCTTCCAGTTCTGATATCTATGATTTTAGAAAATTATCTTTCTTAAAACTCTCAACATCCACACAAATGAGGTAGTGCTGCTATTCTGTTGTTTTTAGTTGTGTCTGACTCTTTATGACCCCATTTGGGATTTTTTTGGCAAAGATACTGGAGTGGTTTGCCATTTCCTTCCCCAGCTCATTTTACAGATGAGGAAATTGTGGTAAACAGGGTTAAGTGACTCGCCTAGGGTCACACAGCTAGTTGGTGAAGCCAGATTTGAACTCAGGAAGATGAGTCACACTCTAGGCCCAGCATTCTCTATCCACTGCACCCCCTAGTTGCCCTAAGTAATACCACACACAGTTTAAAGTTGGAAAAAATTGAAACATTGGTCAAAGATAACACAGAATGATATTAGTAGAGCTGGGATTGGAATCCAAGAATGTTGAATTCTTGCCACATCCCATCTGATCCAGTGAAGCAGCAATCTTTCTCCATTGCTTCTCAGACTAAACAAAACTGTTACTAGCTACAACATTTCCCAAGTTTTCAATGAGGTCATGGCTTACTGCTTATCATTATTATCCTCTTCAGGATTTTCAAATAGATACTGTTCTGACCTTGTGTCATTTTGCATCTTATCAAAACCAGAAATGCCTTCAGGTTTATGTAGCTAAAAAGAGTTAAGGTTTATGGCAGATTGTCTTATCAAAGGAACAGAAATTTTTCAGCTCTAGGAGATTGTATGTAAGAAAAAAATTGTTTATGGACACAAGAGTTTTCTAAGGTATTACTATCTGTCAAGTGACTAAAGGGGAAACAAGTTATTTTACTTTGAAAATCTATATGTCCACTAATAAATTAACTCTGTTTCATTTTGAGTGAATCAGAAGGCTTTAAGTACACCAACCCCAAGTGTACTAGGAACTTCCCTATTTTATCTTGTACTATGAATCCTATATACTACCCTTAGAACTCCTGTCACTTTCCCTATTTGTACTGAAGGTCCTTACAAAAAGTCAAATTTCCAAATTGACTCTAAAACCACACATGCTTATGGGACTTGTTTTCTTCTCTTAGGCTTTATAAGACAGTAAGGAACCTCTGTTGCAGACTCTTCAAGCAAATACTTCTGGGAAGTAGCATTTCTCACCAACTTTGTGTGCTTCCTTTTCAAAAGCAAAATGAAAAAGCGGTATTTTCATAGAGTAGCTGCTGAGTTGTCCATCAGTACTGCCAGATGCCATAGTAGTAAAGACTTGGACCTCTTTTGTACTTCTCAGTCCAGGTGGCTCTGGAGGGTGGGCTAGAAAGCCAAAAAAATGTGTTTTGGGACTATTCAAATAATCTTTCCAAACAGACAAAATTCAATGAAGATTTTCTAATGCTGTACTTCATGCTCAAAAGAAGCCACTAGAATCTATATCTATATCAGGACTGCCTATTCATAGGGCTTATTGCTCACGTCCTGTTTTTCCAATTGTTTTTAGGGAGAGACAGAGACAGAGAGTGACCAAGACAGACACAGAGAGAGAGAACAGAGAGACAGAAAAGAGAGGGGGGAGGAGAGAGGAAGATAGGGAGAGAGACAGAGAGACAAGAAAGGAGAAAGAGAGGAAGAAAGGGGGGAGAGGCAGAGAGAAGGAGAATCCATTATGTAGTTATTAATGTTTTAACAGGCAGGCTGGTTCAGAAGGCAAACATTGACAGGAATTCTCTGGCAAGACCAAGCTTTAAGATTAACAGACTACCTGGGGAGGAAAGTAAAATAATCAGAAGTGTCTTCCTGATAACCTGCATATTCTTTGAAATTATAATGAATGGGTATAGGATTATTTTTATCAATTTCTTATTATCTGAGAATGCATGCCATTGAAATTGGCTGGTATCACCCAGACTTTTAAAGTATTATTTTTAGCATTTCCTTCTCTATTGATGTTATCTTATTTCAGTACAATCCTGTCTCAAGTCCTACCTCATCTCAAAGTTCTCTTACTACCCTCTGATTCCTCAGCTTATTTTTCCTAACTATAACATTAAGATTTCCTTGTAATTTGCTGTGATGATCACATTGGAGCCAGCATGCTGGGATTACAGAGCAAAAATTTCTCTAAGGGATGAGGGCTGTATTGGAAAACTGTTGGGTTTCCCTGGAACACTGAGAAGTTATTCTCTCACTCTATCCCCACCAGGTTTTGTTCTATCTAAACATGGCTCTATTACAGACTCTCTCTTCTTTTTAGATGCAAAAGTCTTCCCTTCCCCAGTGACAGCCCAGAAACTCTGTCTGTACTCTGTGCTCCATACCCTCAGAGGAACTTTCAGAATTTTAAAAGAAATCTGCCCACACCAATCAGCAGTTGGCAAGTTATAGTTGTTGGCTGGTAACTGCTGCCAAAATAAAAGAATAGAAGATTGGAAGAAGATGACCTATAGTCTTGATTTCTGTCAGCAGTATAGGCTAGAGTTTCCATTATCTGTACTAGAGTTGGCAAGATAGTGTTTATTCTACATTAGAGAACAGCACACTGCTCCCAGAATGAACAGCCAGCCATGTGCTAGATAAACAAGGCACATTTCTAAGGGTGGAGCTCTTAAAGATGCCTTATGGTCCTTCCATTGCTCAAAGTACCAATTGAAGCATAGAAGTCATTGTCAGTTTTTCCTTCTGTAAAAGAACTCAAAGAATTATTGATTCATTTCTTCCACATTTACTTCACTGTTCTGAAGGGTGTGAGTTATGGGAGCAGATAGGGAGAAAAGAGCATTTAGCTGATGGAAGAAAGAGGCTTATCCCAAGGCAATGCAACTTTGAAAAATCCTTGGCTTCTGTAAACTAGAGAAACTCTCAGTCTATAGTTCCATAGTCAAAGTAAAGGCATGGATTCAATTTCATTAGTAAGAAGGACATACAGCAGTGGAAATGAGAATTTTTGACTTTGGAAATCCTGGCACTGTTACTCTTAAATCATTTGCCTTCTGTAGGGTTATTTGCATATTAGTAGGGCAAAGCAATCTGAGGACTTCCTTTCTGTTCATTTCCTTCTATTTCAAGCATCACAGATACCTTTGGGGGATTTGCAACCTTTGGATTTGAGCAAGACCAGTGATGCTATTTTAACCTTTCTGCACAATAAGGAAAATATGTCCCTGTTTTAAAATGAAGATAAATCAACATGCTGCCTTATTCTCTAGGCTTGGGAGTATTTGTTTGCTAGTTAGCTCAGTTGCTTAGACAACTGTGCTAATGAGACTAAGGTCATGGATTCAGTTCCCATGTGGGCCACTTAACTTGGCTCTGGTCTAAGACCGAAGGTTGTATTCCTATCCCCCAGCCTGTTAGTATATGTCGATGGCCATGAGGAGGATGGAGTGTGAAATAGAAAAGGATTCGGCAGAAATCTATCACCACTGCTCAAAACACAATTCAAAGAGCATACGTTCCTGACAGATGATCAGTGTATCATCTTCATCTAGGAACAGCATTATATGTTATGTTTGAAGGATGGAAAACTATATAAAGTTTTAGCTAGATTAGCCAGGTGAGGGGGAAGAGAGAATTATAGAAAGAATAATAGATTGTCCCTAAGCCAATAGAGAGAAAATAGCTAGCTGCCTTGCAGATTATAGAGAATGCATAACTAGTCTCTCTCCCAGATGTAAAAAAGAAAATTTAGCTGATTATTTCCTTTAAAGAGCATCCAGAACCGGGAGCGATCTTTTCCTGACAGTAGACAAGACAGCGGAAGTGGAGCAGAAGAAGAAGCAAACCTTCTGAAAGCTCGTGTACTGCGGTGTGGACCTGGATCAGCTCCTGGACATGTTTTATGAATAGCTCATGCAGTTGTACAGCACTTGGCAGTGGCTGAGACTTAACCAAGGTTGGCTGCACAAGCAGCATTCCCTCCTGAAGCACCTGAGGAAGGCCAAGAAGGAGGCACCCACCGTGGAAAAGCCCAAGGTCGTGAAGATACACCTTGGAGATATGATCACCCTGCCAGAGATGGTGGGCAGTATGGTGGGTGTCTACAACAGCAAGACCTTCAATCAGGTTGAAATTAAGTCCGAGAAGATTGGACACTACCTGAGCGAATTCTCTATCACCTACAAGCCTGTGAAACACAGCAGGCCAGGTATTGGAGCCACCCACTCCTCTTGTTTCATCCCTCTCAAGTAACCCAGATCCTAACAATAAAAACAAGAAGATTCTTAGTGAAAAAAAAAATTTTTTTTTAAAAAGAGCATCCAGGGGCAGCTAGGTGGCGCAGTAGATAAAGCACAAGCCCTGGATTCAGGAGGACGTGAGTTCAAATCCAACCTTAGACACTTGACACTTACTAGCTGTGTGACCCTGGACAAGTCACTTAACCCTCATTGTCTGCCCCCCCCCAAAAAAAAGATTTGGGGGCAGCTAGGTGGCGCAGTGGATAAAGCACCAGCCCTGGATTCAGGAGGACCTGAGTTCAAATCTGGCTTCAGACACTTGACACTTACTAGCTGTGTGACCTTGGGCAAGTCACTTAACCCGCATTGCCCCACAAAAAAGAAAAAGAAAAAAAAGAGCATCCAACTGTAGTGGATTATTTTGCCATATATATTTCATTTCCAATCATATCCCTTAAGCTATTCCCTTTAATCTTATTGAAAGCTACATCATAAATATTTCTTCTATTCTGTTTAGTTTTCCCTTCTTCCTCTACCTGAAATCTTAAACTATAGTCACTACACCTAAAGTTGCCTTTTACCTTTAAATCATTAATTTATCTTTCTCCTCAGACATTTACTAATCATGTGACATTAGGCCAGTCACTTTACTTCTCTAGGTCTCATTTCCCTCATCTACAAAATGAGGGAATTGGATTCAATGACATCTAGGGTCCCTCCCAGCTCTAAATATGTGATCCAATGATCCATTTTTTCTTTCTTCAAGCCCCAACTTAAGTTTTGTCTTCTCTACTCCCCAATCTCCCTCTCCAAAAGTGATCTTTCCCTTCTCAAATTTCTCATAACTGCTGCTTACTTTGGCAGAATAGAGTATTGAAAGAAAGGGTCCTGTCTGCATTTCTCCTTTGTTTTTATTCTGGCCTGCTTTGTATTATACTTCATATTTAATGAAGTGTACTTCATCTTCCTCTTAAACTCTCATCTTCCCTCTTAAATTCAAGCCCCTGAAGGCCAGAGACCACGTCATATTTCTCTTTCAAGTCCGCTCTCCCAGCACAACACCTTGCATACAGAAGATACTAAATATTTGTTAAATTGAACTGAATGGAATATTAAATCAAGAAGAGTACATGTTCTACTTGGTACTTTGCCTTTGTCAAGAAGCAGTTGTCCTCCATTCGTTCCAGGAGTTGATTATTAAAATATTTGATGCCTTATATGGGTAGGTGGATTCCTTCTTGCTAAAGTTATGGGTCTCACTAGTTTGGGGTATTATATATAGAAAGTCTTTGGCAGTCATATGCAGAGAGAAATGAATTTAATAATGGAAAGTCAAATTGTTGGGCTCTCCATGACTGCCTCTGCTTTCCCTGAGTAGAGTCATCTCCTTTTTAAAGCACATGGAGAATGACTGAAAGGGCAACATTTTAGATGAGTTCTATCCTCAGTGGGGAGCCTTGTCTTTTGTTTAAAATGCTGATGTATTACCTCAGCTATTCAGAACAGATAATTCATCCTGGTTTTCAAAAAAAAATTACAAACTGAGCAATCTGCCTTCTCCAATTTAGCACTGGTACTTCTCCCTGTGCAAAGTGACTAGAGAAAATTGATATAATTATCTAGGTAATTTTGGCTTAGCAAAGCAGTCACAGTAATTACCACCCATCTTTGAAGCAAAAGTAGGTCACCTATTGATTGATTGGAAGTTACATGTGTCACATAGTGTGGCAGAACCCTGAGAAAGTACTCTACACACACACACACACACACACACACACACACACACACACACACACACACACATCAGACCTCCACTTCCACAAATTGAATTTGTCATCATACCAGTGTCATCTCTAGGGAGACTAGGGAAAGTCTAGGTGCTAAATCAATTAATCAATCAATAAGCATTTATTAATTGGCTTCTATATGTCAGGCATTGTACTAGGCATACAAGTACAAAGAATGAAATAGTCTTTGCTCTCAGTTATAGTAGAGGAAACAAGGGATAGCTAGGTGGGGTAGTGGACAAAGCACTGACTCTGGCTTTAGTAGGACCTGAGTTCAAATCTCACCTCAGACATTTACTGGCTGTGTGACCCTGGGCAAGTCACTGAACTCCTATTGCCTTAAACATCCAGGGCTATTTCCAATTGTCCTGATGTATATCTTGTCATTGGACCCAGATGACTCTGGAAGAGAAAGTGAGAGTGAGGCTGGTGACCTTGCACAGCCCTCCCTCACTTAAATACAATTCATGACATCCCCCAATATCATGATTGTCTTTGAGAACTAATGACAAGCAACAGAAGATGAAACAAGTACATATATAAGTATATACAGTATAAATATAGAGTGAATAAGAGGGGAAAAATAGCTAGGTGGTTCACTGGATAGAGTGCTGGTCCTGGAGTCGGGAGGACCTGAGTTAAAATCCAGTCTCAGATAGTGACTAGCTGTGTGACCCTGGCCAAGTCACTTAACCCTGTTTGCCTCAGTAGCTTCATCTATAAAATGAGCTGGAGAAGGAAATGGCAAACTATGAGAGTATCTTTGTCAGGAAAACCTTAAATGTGGTCACAGAGAGTCAAACTAGACTGAAACAACTCAACAACAACAAAAATTTGAGGAGGACCCTAATAATTGGGGTTAACAAGAAAAGCTTCATGTAAAAGATGGCACTTGAGTGGCATCTTAAAGAGACAGAATGAATCTGTGAGGTACAGATAGCAGTACATTCCAAGCATGTGAGATAATCATTGGATAAAGGAGGAGATGGAGTATGACATAAAAAGAACAGATAGCAAGCCAGTTCAACACAATGAAGGGAGGTAATGCCCAAAGAATCTAGAAAGATAGGTTGAGGCCAGGTTGTGTAAGGGCTTTAAAAGACACGTTGATTTATATTTTATACTAGAGGCAATCAGAAGCCAATGGAGTATAAGAATGAAATGGTTAGATCTAGACTTAAGGAAAATTCCCTCAGCAATAGGGTATAGGATGGACTGGAGTATAATAAGAAGGGGCAGAGGATTTTTATAAATTTCCATATTAGTCATGTTGTGAAAGAAACAGAACAAAAGGAAAGAACTATCAAAAAAAATAAAAAATAAAACTAGTATGCTTTTATCTGCATTCAGACTCCATCAGGTCTTTCTCTGGATGTGGAGAGCATTTTTCATCATGAGTCTTTTACAACTGTCTTGGATCATTGTATTGCTGAGGAAAGCTAAGTCTTTCACAGTTGATCATGGCACAATGTTGCTGTTATTGTGTACAATGTTTTCCTGGTTCTGCTCATTTCACTTTGCATCAGTTCATCTAAGTCTCTCCAGGTATTTCTGAAATCTGTCTCCTCATCATTTCTTATAGCACAATAGTATTCCATCACAATCTTATATCATAACTTGTTCAGCCATTCCCCAATTGATGAGCATCCCCTCAATTTCCAATTCCTTGTCACAAGAAAAAGAGCTGCTATAGATATTTTTGTACATGTGGGTCCTTTTCCCTTTTTTATGATCTCTTTGGGATACAAACTTAGTAGCAGTATTGATGGATCAAAGGGTATGCACAATTTGGTTGCCCTTTGGACACAGTCAGAGAAATTAATTAAGAGGTCATTGTAATAATCTGGGCAAGAGGATGAGGGACTGAAATGAAACATTTGCTGTGTGAGTGAAAGGAAAGAGGTCAGATGGTAGAGACATTGTGAAAGTTAACACAGTAAGATGTGGCAATTGATTGCATATGTAAGATGAGTAAGAAAGTGGTGTAAAATATAGTTAAAAGGCTAAATAAGGCAACTAGGTGGCGCAGTGGATAAAGCACCAGTGCTGGATTAAGGAGGACCTGAGTTCAAATCTGACCTCAGACACTTGACACCTACTAGCTGTGTGACCCTGGGCAAGTCACTTAACTCTCATTGCCACACCAAAAAAAAATTTAAAAAAAGGACTAAATAGGAGGTTACTACCATAATCTAGACAAGAGATGATAAGGACCTAAAGTAAGGTACTTAATAGAACCAGAACTATCAACATGCATCTTGGCTCTGTATTAGACAATTGTATTGCTAATTGTATTACAATCTAAATTAACCTACCCTTGCTAGCATCATCAGCCTTTTTTTCCATTTCATCATCTTGGCCTAGCATGACTCCCCCTAGCCACCCAGAATATATGGTCACATGGTGAGAGAGAGAGGGATAACCCAGATGCACTGCCCATATGATCTAATGTATCCTGGAAATAACCAGAGAATGTGGAGTCCCTCAGCATGCTGGGTGAATGCCTTATAGTTAACTTATGAGTAGACAGGGACCAATCTATCCCAGGACAAGTATATAGGCCTTAAATATTATGATTGATAATGCCGTAGGGTATAACTACACCAATGTGCTCACAGATCCATTGGCAAACTGGATTATTGTTTGGAGGAAGGTTGGGAGTTAGAGGTGGCAAAGGGAAAAAAGGAAGGAAGGAAGTGTGGTAAAAAGTGAAAGCTTTTAGAGTAGGTTAGCAATAACCGAAGGACGCCAGTTTTTGAAGGATCGCCCTTTCGGGGAGGAGACCATGAGGAACAGCAGTGATTCTGCTAAGCACTCCACTTCCGGGGTGCGAGCTTAAAGGCAAGGAGAGAACGGAAGTGGTGCCTTTTCTCTCCTCCCCCACTCGCTCGCTCTGAACACACACGCTGACTCAGGTTCGACAGCGTGGTCCTTGGTGATCCACCTGGTCCTCTGTAATAGCACGTGCTTGCCTCGGTTCTCAGCCTCAGAAGTGGCCTTGGGTTTTGGGTGAGTTCTATACGGAATATAGACTAAGCTTAGATCTAAGACTATTTATTTGTATTTCTACTTTACTATTTCTCTAATCAGCATCTCCTTGTTTGTTGGCTAATTAATTCCCAAACAATAAAAGCTAAGTAATCCATTTCTAACTAAAGCTCAGAGGTTTCTTTCTCTTACTGGTCTGGGAGATATATAAGGGAAAGGTTAAAGGGGAGTTTAATGCTCTTATATCCAATTTTAAATCTCACAGAAGGAACAGGAAGAAGGGCTGAATTATCCAGATAACTACCCAAAAGTCTCACTTCAGTAGCCATTATATAGAATTATGAAAGACCCTTCTAAAATTCTTAAAATCCATTTTCTCCAAATTAAACAATTTCTAACACTTATGTAATTAGAGCCATATCTGGGTTTTGGTGTGTGTGTGTGTTTTTTTTTAAGAAAAGCCTGAGGGAAGAGATTATAACCAAAACTACTCATTGCCTTCCTTTGTATAAATTATTTGGCCAAGCCTCCATTTATTTATATGGAAAAGTTCTACCTTGACTGACAACAGCATTCAAAAGCCTAAATACTTTCAAGTCCCCATAGACTAGACATAGAAAATGATGTTAGTAATTTCCAATGGCCAACATCAAATATAGGTAATGTTTGGGAACAGAATTGTGCCCTGTGATTTTCAGAATATGCATCATGGAAACCCAGAAAGGAAGAGGAAACAAAGCCTAAGCTGATTTTTTACCAGGAGCTCTCTGGGTGGCAACATTCAGTCATGTCTTGGTCATGAATGAAGACTGAGTCACTTAGCTTTGTACTTAAAATAAATATTAGCAAGAGAAGAGAGAAGGGAATAATGGGAGAACGGAACTTATATAAACAGCTTCCTTCCAGCCATTTAGATTATTATTGCACTTCATACACATAATAGAAACAGCCCAAGCTTTTCCTGTACAAAGAGAGAGAGAGAAAGATAGAGAGAGATGGTTCTAGGCCTTAAATATAAATCACACTTATTTACTTCCAAAGTGACAGTGTCTGTTTAAACAATGTTGTTTGGGGAGATTTATTGGAGTGGACAACTGTTTCAGACTCACAGGAGCTATTTTGAAAGACAAGTACAAACTAGTTCAAAAGAAGAAATGTGTACCATAGTTTCATCTTTATGAGTACTTCCTATTTCTAGAGGCTAATTTCCTGAATGAAAATTCTCATTCTTACATGTTTGTCCTTGTTTTTCTTAAGTATTTTTTATGTTAGCCATTCTGAAGCATATGGCTTATTCTATAATGGTGCACTTCTTGTCAGATTCCACCCCAAAACAGCCAAAATTACTTAATGAAGACTTTAGAACTTAAAGGAAAAGGGAATACACCTTAATCCTCTAGTTTCCAAAAATGTTTAAAACTGAGCCTTGATGCTCTTTTCCCAGAATAAGCCTAGTAAGCATATGGGATACAGACATGCATATTATATTCTTCTCTGACCAGTAAGCACTTTCAACATATGCAAAGAAAACATACACATTCAAGATAAAGGTTTGTGCAGAAAGAAGGATTAATAACCTAGCAAACATCCTTGTTCTGGTGAGAGAGAATCAATCCTATGACTGAATTGCCACTGTAAATTCAGTTTTGTTGGGAATGCACTTTCCCCATAAGGGCAGATATTTGTTTTCTTAGAGATTTAAATAAGGGAGGGAATGACACATATATGCAAAAAGGATATATATATATATATATATACACACACACACACATATAACGCATACACACATGTATATACATATATAACACATACACACAAGTATATGTGTGTATATGTATATACATGTATGTATGTGTTATATGTGTGTGTATATATATATGTATGTGTATATGTATATATATATATATATATATATAGTCTTTTAATTACAATAAAACAAGAGGTAAAGGACTATGAAGAGCTGCCTCTAAACTGTGATGAAGTCTACCCTGAAAGCATTACTAACATGCCCAGCTACCTAGGTTAGCCAACTAACAAGTCAGGGTTGCAATTAGTCCTTACATTTAGAGAAAAGAAAGTATTGCTGCATTCTATTAAATCAGGGATTCTTAACCTTTTTGTCAGGGATGCCTTTGACAGTCAGACCCCTTTTCAGAATGTTTTTAAATGCACAAAATAATATGCATAGAATTGCCAAGGAAACCAATTATTTTGAAAGTTACTAAAATGTTTTTTAAAAAACTAAATTCTCTATTCCAAGATTAAAAACCCCTGAATTAGATTGATGATAGGTCATAGTCTCTGTTTATTCACAAAGTCTTGACATTAGAAGCCAAAAAAATTTTAACCACTGGTTCAATTCTTTCTGACTAAATTTACATAAGACGTTAATAAATCATCCTTGTGATAATATATCTTGGCTGATGAGACACCCCCATATAAAAATCTTTTCATACTTCCCTTTACCTCCTCTTCTCCTATGAGCTTTTATTCATTAATTGATTCCATGGCACCAACTTGAGGAAATGTCTTGGCTTTCAGAAAAAGAAAGTAATTTGAGGTCAGTATCCTGCATGTTAAACAAGCTTTTTTGTAAATTGATCAAATTTATCTGCTTCTGCAAAGAGGAAAGGCTTGGAGGAATTCCAGTGTTCTCCAAACATAGTCATTGTTAAATCTAGTTCAGTTGTAATTAAGTATAAGGAAAGCTCTCCTGAAGATATTTCCAGAATGAGATGTCTCGAGGGGACAGTAAATTGTATGCTTTTGAGGTAATTTCCTAAGGAAAAGGCTTTTATACAATACTATGATTTCTCCTGAGCACCTCCCATGGAGTACAGGGGTTGACTTTCATAAACAACATAATGACTACATGTCAGAGAAAGAGTGATAAACTGTGGGTCTTCAAAGAAAGAGAAGGAGCCCAAACTTTCTTTCCTTCTGTTGACATGAGAAAAAACATAAACTTAACTCACAAGACATTTGAACATGGATTTTCTCTTTGCAAAGGTGAGCAGTTCTTCCCAAAAAAAATGCCTCCAGCTTTCTTACTTAAAATGTTCATGTTATGTCTTTTTTTAAACTCTCCTTTAATTTTTAAATTCATATTTCATATTCTTTTTTTAAAATTTGAGCTCCAAATTCTATTTTTCCCTCCTTCACCTCCCCTACCCATGGGGACTCACTGGGAATTTCTCTCCATCCTATTTTCTTCTGTTTACCTTTCTCTCTTCCTTTTACCCTGTCACTCCTCAAAAGTCTGTTTTGCTTCTGACACTGCCTCCCTTAATCTGTCCTCCCTCGTATAAGTCCCCCCTTTTCTTATCCCCTTTCCTCTCTACTTGCCTGCTGGGTAAGACAGATTTCTAAACCCAATTAAATACACACACATGCACGCGCACACACACACACACTCCCTCTTTGAAACAATTTAGATGTGAGTGAGATTCAAGCATTGCCTGCCTCCCCCCATTTTCCCTCCCTTACACACCTTTTATGTGAGATAATTTCCTCCATTCTTCTTTTCCCTTCCCCCTTCTCCCAGTGTATCCTTTTTCATCCATCTACTATTTTTAGATCATCCCAACATAATCAACTCACTTCCATGCCCTTTATGTAGAGTCCTTCTCACTGCCCTAATGATGATAAAGTTCTTAGAGTTATGTGTGTAATCTTCCCATATATAAATGTAAATAGTTTTACTTTATTGAGTCTTTTATGATTTTTCTTTCATGTTTTCCTTTTTTGCTTCTCTTGAGTTTTGTATTTGGAAGTCAAATTCACCTCTCATCTTTTCATCAGGAATGTTTGAAAGTTCTCTATTTCATTAAAGATCTATTTTTCCCTCTGAAAGATTACACTCAGTTTTGATGGGTAGGTTATTCTCTTGTAATCCAAGTTCCTATGCCTTTGAGAATATCATATTCCAAGCCCTCTGCTTCTTTAAAGTGATAGCTGCTAAATCTTGTGTGAACCTGATTGTGACTCCATGCTATTTGAATGATTTCTTTCTGGTACTTAAAGTATTTTCTTTTAATCTGGGAGCTCTGAAATTGGTTTATAATATTCCAAGGAGTTTTCATTTCGGGATCTCTTTCTGGAGGTGATCAGTAGATTCTTTCAATTTCTATTTTACTCTCTAGTTCTAGGATATTGTGGTTTTCCTTTATAATTTCTTGAACCATGATGTCTAGGCTATTTGTTTGATCATGGCTTTCAGGCAGTCCAATAATTCTTAAGTTATCACTCCTCAATCAATTTTCTAGATCATGATATTTCACATTTTCTTCTACTTTTTTCATTTTGTTTTATTGTTTATTGATGTCTTGTGAAATCATTAGCTTCTATGTGCCAAATTCTAATTCTTAAGGAATTATTCTCTTTGGTGAGTTTTTGTATCTCTTTTTCCATTTGGCCAATTCTGATTTTTAAGGAATTGTTTTTGTTAGCAAAGTTTTGTACCCCTTTTCCCATGTAGCCAATTTTGCTTTTTAAGATGTTAAATGTAGGGGGCAGCTAGGCGGCATAGTGGATAAAGCACCGGCTTTGGATTCAGGAGGACCTGAGTTCAAATCCAGCCTCAGAAACTTGACACTCACTAGCTGTGTGACCCTGGGCAAGTCACTTAACCCTCATTGCCCCACCAAAAAAAAATGTTAATTGTTATTTTTTTCAGTATTTTTATACTTCTTTTACCTAGCTATTCATTTCTTTTCCTAATTTTTTTTCTACCACTCTTATTTTATATTTTTTGGACTTATGTCCTATTTTTATGCTTTATTTGTATTTATTTTGACATCATTATCCTTATATTTTTATGGTCAGGTTACCTTTTTTGGTGTTTGCTAATTTTTCCATTCTTTTTCTTGATTTTGAACTTTATGTTATTCCAGGATGGGGATGGGTGGGGTGCCACTGTCATAAGCTTTAGGATTTCTCATACTACTGTTTTCAGAGCCAGTTCTGGGGGCTTGGAAGTTTTTTAGAGCTTATAAAGTGGTGTGGTCATTGCCCTCCTGGTCACACTCTGGTCCTTACCCAGGAAGGTCCCCTGATGCCTTTCAACCACAAATGCTCCTCAGGGGCCCTGCTCCCTTGTAATTGGAAGCACTCCTCTCCCCGGAACTAGAACCTGGAGGTAGGTAGAGGCAATGGAGTTGCCAGAAAAGTGCTAGGTGCTATGCCCAGTGCTACCATAGTGCTATCACAATGGCTGTTGCCACTTCCAAAGTGCATAGGTAATGTTGCTACCATGTGGACTCCTGTCCCCACCCTACTGTCACAGACCTTCCTTTTTGACCTCCTAAGTTTCTTTAGGCTGGAAAAATGTCTCACTCCAATATTTTGTTGGCTCTGCCACACTGGAATTTGATTTGAGATGTTATTTTAAAGGTTTTGGAAGAGAATGTTGGGAGAGGATGGGTGTAGTGTTTCTTCTACTTTGCCATCTCCACTCCACCCATCATTTTGTGCTCTTAGGGAAAAAGAAAAATTCTTCAGGATCATGAATTATGTTTTATTTCCCTTCAAAACTGCACAAATAAAACTAGGTGCCATCAGACATTCTATGACAAAAGCCAAGAAACACCCAGCATCTAAAGTTGCCAAAACAAGTCCATACCCCAATGTGAAGTTTTCTTGATTCTCATCAGCAGAAAGATAGAATCCTAGAGTTGGAAGAGATCTCAAAGGCTATTTGTTCCAAACCATGTATAAACAATTGCCTCTACCTGACAAATGGTCATCCAGCCTTTACCAGAAGACCCCTTATGAGGAAAACATCATTAACTCCTGAGGCTTCCCATTCCACTTTAAGCTATGGTTAATAGTTATTAGGAAGTTTTCTTCTTGTTGTTGTTGTTTTATGAAGCCTCTCTGTCACTTCCATCTATTTCTCCTAGTCCTACCCTCTGGAGTCAAGCAGAGCAAAGAATAATCCCCTTTTCAGTACTTGGAGGCAACTACCTTGTCTTCTGCAAGTTTTCTCTTCACCAGACTACCCAACTCCTATTCCTTTAATCAACGCTTATATGACATTTCTCAATAACATTATTAATACATTATAAACAAATCCTGTGCTTAACTGTCCTTGTCAATTCTGGGAGACTAGCCCTACTCAATACTGGTGTCCAAATTGAATCTTTGTTCTTATCTTGGCTTATTCAATAATAGAGAAAGGGTTAACCTTCATACATGTCCCCATAAACAGAAGTCCCCATCTATAATAAAGGGGTATGAAGTTAATTGTGTCTAACTATAGCTTAGCTGCTTACATAACACAAAAAGTAGGGGAATCCTAAATTTAAAAAAAAAACTTTTATGTTGGGGGCAGCTAGGTGGTTCAGTAGATAAAGCACCAACCCTAGATTCAGGAGGACCTGAGTTCAAATCCAACCTCAGACACTTGACACTTACTAGCTGTGTGACCCTGAGCAAGTCATTTAACCCTCATTATCCCCCTCCTAAAAAAAGAAAAAACCTTTTATCTCAAGTTTTGCAACTTACAGCCATTGGATTATTCTATATCTCCCCTCTCTTAAGAAGAGTGATCAAGAGGATTTATCTTTTGAAAACTTGGCTCTGATTTTAATCAGATCCCTTTTTTCTACCCACCCCACCTTTGTAGCTTAGAGCTTCTCTGTTGTTCTGTTCCTCTTATACTTAACTCAGCTACAGACAATAGTTCAGGGAAGGATTTTTTTTTGGACAAATGACGTTTGGTTTCATGTGAGGGTCACAATCTTCAGGTTGATCCTAACCTGGAGATTAAGAAATTCATACAGAAAAAAAAATTGGCCCCTCTTCACAGCTACCTTCAAAGAGTCAGGCTAACCCCAGCCTCTAAATGGCAATGCTCAGTATTTTAATATTAACTACATAAAATGTTCAAGGTATCATGTTGTATGTGAAAGAGGTAACGACAGCTATAACCTAGACCTTGCCCTTAAGGAAGATTTTTTTTTTTTTATTTTGGGTCTTCTCTTCAGTCATTCACAGGGTCATAGTTTTAGAACTGAAAGGGACCGTAGAGGTGATCTAGTTCAATTTTTTCTTAAATTAAGAAAATGAGACCGACAAACACAATAGGACATAGATAATTCTAAGTCATTATGCATAGTCTAGTGGTCCCTGTTTCTATTTAAGTTTGACATCGCTGCTCTGGGGGACACCAAATTGCCCACTTTTGTACAAATAAATGTGGAGAAAATTGTGATACCCTTTTCCCCCACAGGATAAAAGAGTTGTAGAAAAGCTAATGATCGATGGGATTTTTAATGTCTTTCTGTATAGGGACAAACTAACCAGATTAAGACTCTTCCACTTAGAAAGAGAAAGCCTGAGAGTAGATAGGAGCAAAACCTTCAAAGTCATGAAAGTTATGGGGAAGACAAGCAATCTCATTTTCTTCCATGCTTTTACTATCAGCACTATACAGTTAACTATCAAATCCATCTTCTGCTCCCAAGAATTCTACTGAATTTCTACCTGGTGGACATCTCTCTCTGGCTGCCCCCTAATTCCTCAAACTCACATATCCAAAATTAAACTAATCATCTCTGATCTTAAACTTGTCCCTTCTCCAAAATTTACTCTTTCTATAGAGGGTACCACCATCCTCCCAGTCACCCAAGTTCATACTCTCAGAGAAATCTTTGACTCTTCCTCTTTCTTCAACCCTCATATCTAATCAGTCAGCAACTCTTTTGATTCTACCTCCAACACATCTCTTTTCATGTGCACCTTTCCCTCTGTTCCCATAGCCTTGACCTTCATTACCTCTTACCAAGACGATTGTAATCACCTCCTTAATTGGTCTATCTGCAACCTTTCCTCCCCACTTCTGTCCACAGGACTGGCAAAATTAGGTCTTTCTAAGGTGCAAATCTGACCATATTACTCCCTTACTCAAAACATTTAATGGCTCATACTTACTCTAGCACAAACTCCTCAGACTGGCTATTAAAGCCCTTCCCAATCAAACTGATAATTACTTTTCCAAACTATTTTTGTATATTAACCCACTTCATGCATTCCAAATTCCAGCTAAACTGAATGACTGACTAGTCCTTAAATTTGATGTCATCTACAGCCTCTATACATTTACAGAGTTGTCTTCCAGGCTTAGAAGTGATGGCTCCTCAACTCTGCCTCTCAGAATACTTATTTCCCTTCAAGACTCAGCCCAGATTTTCTCTCCTCTGTGAAGTCTTAACTTTTCTCCCCATTAGTTAACACCCTCTCTCTTTCCCACAGTTAACTTTTATTATACTTTTCTATCTAAAAAAATATAGGTAGTACTTTTGTGTTTGAAACTTAGTTTCGGGGACAGCTAGGTGGTACAGTGGATAAAGCACTGGCCCTGGATTCAGGAGGAGCTGAGTTCAAATCCAGCCTCAGACACTTGACACTTACTAGCTGTGTGACCCTGGGCAAGTCACTTAACCCTCATTTCCCCACTTAAAAAAAAAAAAAGAAAGAAAAAAAATTAGTTTCATTTAAATCTCAGAACTACCCAAATAGGTGAGTGGTATGGGTATTGCTATTCCCATTTTACAGATTAGGAAACTGAAGTTCAGAGGTATTAAGTGGCATAACCATTGTCACACAGCTAGCAAGCATCAAAGCGAAGGATTCCAAGTCCGCATCCAGCCCTATGGCATGAAGCTGCCACTGTTGTATATGTTGTATCACTGTGGTAGAATGTACCCTTCCTGAGGGTAGAGACTATTTTGGATTTGTCTCTGTAACCCCTGAGCCCAGCATCTTGCCTTGCACATAAGAGATAATTTTTGAAAGTTTATTTAAATTGACATGACAGCTATCTTCAAATAACCAATGGTCTATCATATAGAACAGAGTTTAGCTTTATTCTGCTATGACCAGAAGACAAACCAGGATCAATGAATGGAAACTGCATATAGATAACACTGGACTTGATATAAGGAAGCACTTTCTACTAAATAAGGTTGTACAAAAGTGGAAATGTGACTATTTGGCAAGGAGCTTTTCCTTCATTGTAGGAGGTCTTCAGGAGAAGCTATGTTGTTACTTGTTCAGGATGTCAAAGGGGAGACTTTTTCTCTGGCATAGGACAGACGAGAAGACATGCCAGTACAACTCCTAAGTGAAGTGTGCCCTGAACTAGATTAAAATATAATTAGGTGGGGCAGCTAGGTGGGGCAGTGGATAACACACTGGCCCTGGATTCAGGAGGACCTGAGTTCAAATCTGGCCTCAGACACTTGACATTTACTAGCTGTGTGACCCTGGACTTAACCCTCATTGCCCTGCAAATATTTACATATACATATATAATTAGGTGGGGGCAGATAGGTGGCACAGTGGATAAAGCACTAGCCCTGGATTCAGGAGGACCTGAGTTCGAATCTGGCCTGTGTGACCCTGGGCAAGTCATTTAACCCTTATTGCCCTGACTATATATACATATATATATATATATATATATATATGTGTGTGTGTGTGTGTGTGTGTGTATATATATATATATGTGTGTGTGTATATATATATATACATATAATTAGGTAATATTTAACAAAATAAAGAAAAATACAATTCAAAATGGATAGTATTTATTTGTGATTTTCTAAATCAATTTGCAGGGATATGTTTCTATTTGAGTTTGATACCCCTGGAATGAGCACCTAGGTGACTCAGAGGATGGAGTGTTGGGCCTGGAATCAGGAAGACTCATCTTCATAAGTTACTTATGATACTTAGTAGCTATGTGACCCTGGGCAAGTCACTTAACCCTGTTTGCCTAAGTTCGTCATCTATAAAATGAGCTGGAGAAGAAAATGGCAAACCACTCCAGTTTCTCCACCAAGAAAACCCCAGATGGGTTCATGAAGAATCAGACACAACTGAAAAAACTCAACAACAACAAAAAACACTGAGCTAGATGAATTCTGAGTTCCCTTGCAATTGAAATTTTATAATGCTATGGTTTCAAGTGTAAAATTTTCAAAAGATAGCATGAAGTGAGAAGAGCTTAGACCTTGGAATCAGAAGATCCAATTTTGTATCCAAGCTCTATTACTTACTAGATATATGACCTTTCTGAACTTAAATTTCCTCATCTGTTAAATGAGTCTATGTTGTATCTATGTTACATGGGTCTAATACTTAACACTGCCTGCCACATTAGTTTACTGGGAAACCCAAATGAGATAATATATGTCCAAAAAGCTTTGTAACTGCAAAACACTCAATGAAGACAATATTAATTTTATGGCAAAGAAAGTGAACTCTTTGAGCACCCACTAAGAAATATAGGTAACTTTAACCCCTGGTGAAGTTTTATAAGCTAAAAAATATAACCAGGTTCAAGAAAAGTTTAGATAAATTGAATGAATGCTAGTTTTAAGATTATTAAAGGGAAGTTAGTCATGGAGAAAAATAACATAATGGAGTGTAACTAAGGAAACTCAGAGACAGTGCACTAAACTGGAAGTACCACTGCCCTGGCTTAACATGGATTTTTTTCTGTTCTTAAAAAAAAAAAAACTAGCCAGCCAATGTCCCACACAGTCATCTTTCTTGGGTGATTAATTATCTCTCCATTTTGGCTCACCCTAAAAATGTTACTGGTTCCAGTGACCTACTTTCCAGTAATAGACTCAATTATTCCAGCATTACATAAAGAAATATGAGGCATAGTATATGCATAGTTCAAATGTGAAGCTATTTTTCAGTTTACTTATGGGGAAAACACTATCTCACTTGATAATCTATTATCTCTATGTGATGATATCAAAGAAGAGTTATGATTGAGGCAGGCAGATGGATAAGGAAGCAATCCAGAACAATCATATTTTCCTTTTAGGACTAGAGCTGCCTATTTGAGGAAGTATATTCAGACTATGCTACCATAATGCCAAATCTATCTGCATCTCTCTATGAATAGCTGGCTATAAAAACAAGAAACACCCACATACAAACTCTTGCCCTGTATGTCTATATGCTTTTAAAAAAAAGTTGAGTTACAAAAAAGTAAATACACAAATGCCCCCCTACTGCATGTGGGCATGCATGTGCACACACACACACACACACACACACACACACACACACTTTACATTGCAGTCCCAAATACTTTTATTTTCTAGCCAGTTAATATCACTTGTCAATTTTTATCCTTTCCCCCTACTTTCTTCTTTCTGGTAATATTTGCCAAAATTTAGGGCCTTATTATAATTCTTACAGCATTTTGGCATCTGAGGTTATTTAGTGAGACTGCATATATTTCAAGTTGGAGGGTACCTTTTTTTCCTTCTCCATTTTTAATTTACTCAGCATTTTAAAAGGGAACCAAATGTCATATACTAAGTTAGTAAGGGGTGAAGGGGGTGGAAGGGTGTAATTCTGTCCCATTAAATATAAAGCCTTTGAGGGGAGACTGGTCTCACAGACTGAAGAGTCTTCCTCCAAATTAAAAACTAAACAATTTCATGATCTTGAGAATTTTTGTCATTTGATCATTTCAATCATGTTTAACTCATGACCCCTTTTGGGGTTTTCTTGGCAAAGATATTGGAGTGGTTTACCATTTCCTTCTCCAGCTCATTTTACAGAGGAAGAAACTGAAGGTAAACAGGATTCAGTGACTTGCCCAGAGTCACATAGCTATCAAGTATCTGAGACCAGATTTGAACTCATGTCTTACTGACTCCAGACGTGGTATTCTATCCACTAAACCACCTACCTGCCCTTTGAGAATTTAGTTCAACATAAAATAGTGACCAGGTCCTTGAAATCACCAAATTCAATCAGATCTGAGAATTTGATACTTAGAAGGATAAGGGGAGGAGGGGAGGAAAATGGAAGCTTCCTATGTTCCTGTCTCTCTTTAGTATGCACCGAGGTTCAAACATTTGTATAGAGAAATATGACAGTGTTAAGCCAAACTCATTTGACCATCAAGGGATTCCTGTCATGATAATCTTTATATACTGTTGTTTGCCTGAGTCTGTCATGGTGAAAATCTTGCCTGGTGTAAAGCAAAATTGGGGAGAGTACAGGGAATCAGATATTTGTCAATTACTGATGAGTAGGGGGCAGTTAGGTGGCGCAGTGGATAAAGCACTGGCCCTGGATTCAGGAGGACCTGAGTTCAAATCCAATTTCAGACACTTGACATTTAACTAGCTGTGTGACCCTGGGCAAGTCACTTAACCCTCATTGACCCACCAAACAACAACAACAACAAATTACTGATGGGTGGAGCAATAGCCAATTTATCAAGCACCTAGTGTGTGAAGAGTATTGTGCTGGATACTGAATAATACAAAGTTTTAACAGGCATTGTCTCTGCCATCATGGAATTTACATCCACCATGATGATGATGATATATGATATATGATAACATATAAGTGCCCTAGCACATTTGAGAGATGAAAACCAAAGTGTTATGTAGGGTGCAAGGAGGCAAAGATTTCTGCCATCAGGGAGAGAGGGAGATAAGGGCTTCACAGAGAGGTTTTAGAATTTGGAATTTAAAGTATGGGTAGGAATTCACCACATAAAGAAGAAAAGAGAGAGATTCATCAGACATATGGAAAAGGGGGAACAAGTGAGTAGAGATGGGATCATGTAGGGTATGTTAAAGAGATGTAAAACCGACTATTTTACCTGCATTATTGAGCACGTATCAGGGAGTAGCATCAGGCAAACCCTGACAGGTCAGGTGGTGCCAGATTATGAATGCTGTGAAAAGACTTTTCCTTTTCCTCAGTAGGCAGGGAACCACTGAAGATTTTTGAGTAGGAATATTATATGATGTGACAAAATCTATGCATTAACTAGATTTGGCAGCAGTGGGAAGGATGGACTTGTAAGACTAGAAAATAGACTTTATTGCAGTGGTTCAGGTGGGTAATAATGATGCCCTGTACTAAGGTGAGATAGCAGTAGAAAAGGGAAGAGGAAATGAATGCAGTAGAAATCCATATATAAAGATTGTGAACTTACTCTCTCCATCCACATGGTAGGTGTGCTAGCTGGTTAGGACCACAGGACATGACTGACTGTATCTTTTCTGCCTACCCCCACCTTAGGGTTTTAGTTGTAGAGTTTAGTTGTAGAGTCCTAATGCTCAAGCCTCCATTTGGTTTGTTTCCCCAGTATCAATGTAAGTGATTGGTACCCCAGTTCCATTTAATTCATGTCACAGATAACTAGTTAACACCAGTTATCTTTTACAAAGGGAAATTTACTGAGGATATATAGTGAGAATAATAGTACAAACATATGGCCCTCCAAACATCTGAGGATACATCACCCCTTCTACTCCCTCAATCCCAAGGAAGAGTGAGCTCAAACTTAAGGTGTCTGCTACAAAAATTGTTCCCACCACTAAGTTCACTTTGGGGTATGGCAAAGCCAAAGGATGCCTTGCTCTTTTGCTTTAAGGACAAGGTATCTTTGCTGACAGTTCAATCCACTATTGACTTGGGGAAAATTGGTCACTTTTTAGGGCTGGCCCCTTTTTGGTTCATCTGCCAGTCATCTGGTGCTGATATTAATTCCTGTTGCTCACAAGGTCACAGCCTTCTCATTATATCTCCAATTTTCCTTCACCCAAGATGAGGAGAAAATTAACATAATAGGGACAGAAGAACCAGCAAGATCATACATTCAGATAAAGAGATAAGGGCTCAGAGGTCTCCCCCTACCTAAAGACTTATAACTTTTCTTCCTTAGATCAACACTAGGGGAAAAGGGGGAAAAAAAAGAAAGCACTCTAACCCATTCAAGCCATTCAGTATGTACACCCAATTCTAGCTCAGCAAAATGTTTTTCTTCACCATGAAGTAAGTGGTCAGGAAACAGAGAACATCTTAATATTTTGAATCAGGCATACACAGGAAGCAAAAACTGAGGCTCCTGTTGTGGTGACTTGCTTACAAGAGCGTCCAACTGGAATAAATCCAAACAATCAATCACCTTCAACTCTTGTGTCTATAAGCAAGTTGTGTTTTCTGGGCCAAAGTAGGCAAATGAGGGTATCTTACTCATTGACAATGACAGACACTGGGGTGACACTAGTTGCTTCCAAAAAAAGTCTTCATAGAAGCACAATCTGGCCAAATTGCCTCTTTATTATATATCATCACCCATTTCCAAAAGCAGGTTCACCAAACCTTCCAAATGGACCAAGACCCCTGCATATTTTCTAAGGACTGGGCCTCCATTGGCTAAGCTTCCATTACATCTATACATGAAATAAATTATTTTAAATGCATTAAGAGGTTGTAACATAAGATTGTGATATATAAGGTAACACTAAATACTAACTTTATATATGACAGACAACAACCAAGCATGAGTTAATATCTCCATGAGAGATTACACTATATGTGCTAGGAATTGGGGATAGGAAGATAAAAATGCAAACAATCTCCACTTTAAATAAGTTTACATTCTAACTAATGGTATCTGAATACAGATTGAAGTATAATTTTTTGTTAGTTCCTCTTTCTAAAGTTTTTTTTCTATTTTCTTTTACAACCTGGCTAATGTGGAAATGTTCTGCATGACTGCACATGTATAACTTATATTGAATTGCTTCAGTTCTTAAGCAGGGGATGGGGAGGGAGGGAAAAAGAGAATTTGGAACACAAAGTTTTACAAATTGATGTGAAAATTTGTTTATACATGTAACTTGGGGAAAACTATAAATAAATAAACAAATAAATAGATAAACAAATGAATGAATAAGTAAATAAATAGACAAATAAATAATTTTGTATTCTATCAAGGAAAACAATGTGTAATAATTGTTTCCATTTTTATCTCCGTACCTAGTGAAATGTCTGGCACAAAGCAGTGTTTGATAAAGGGTTGTTGATGGATTTATTGACTAAAATGACAATGATGCAAGAAAAAAATAAAAAGAGCATCAACAGAACATGTTAAAAGGACAAATTAGATAGCATATGCAGGGGTTTGTAAACATTAGTTATAAAGCTACATGAGTATTAAATATTGACTAAATTTTTGCCTTCATTTCAGGCAAAGTGATAATGTGTTTGCATTTCCCAGGCAAATTAGCACCTGACCCTTCTTACATTCCACAACAGGAACTAATTCTCAGATAAATATTTCCATATTAATTTCTAAGGTTATTTTTTTCATGAGAATAGATCTAGTGACATACTTATATAATTATTTATTTTGACCTAGAATTAGTATGGTTTAGTAGAGTCTTTGGTTTGAACTCAGAAAGACCCACATTAAGACCCTGCCTGTGATACATATTGATTAAATGACCCTGATCCAATAATTTATAGATGTTTTAGGCAGCTCTATAGGACTTTCATCTAGTAAATCATGGGCGATTTGGAAAGCACAGATCTGCTTATTCTCAGAAGGGATAGCAGAGAACATTTTAGTCAAATATTCTCATGTTATAGAAGACTCAGGCCCCGAGATGTTAAATGGTTTGTGGGAAGTCACACAAAAAGATAGTAGTATAGGAGGAACTTGTGTTCACAGTACAGCGAGACGTAGCACCAGTACTTTACACCAGCCTTGCAGAGTCACTTTCCCACATGTGTTAGGCAAGCAACTGATACAGAAAATGTAAGCAACTTTCCCAAGGTTATCTGACAAACTAATGAGGAAAGTGATTTACATCTCACAGTCCCCCAGACAAATGGCCTCAAATCTACAGGGTGTAATTTCGGTAGCTAGGATTACACATGTAGAACCTTCCCTACAAAGACCTCACATTGCCCCCACATGTCATCTCATTTGTCTTTTTAACATCCTGGTGAAGTATTTAGGAGCAGAAATTAATCTCCCCCATTACACACATAAAAAGCTAAGGCCACAGGGGTCAAGGGACAAGCCCAAGGTGACACAGTCCAATGGGGCCAGATTAGAAACTGAGCTGCCTGGCTCCAAGGCCACAGTGCTTTGCCCTGAATTGAATAATCACCTATTGGTGCTTTGGGCAAGAGACTGTCTCCTTTTCTGGTAATGGGGTATCTCATGATCTTATTTTATATCTCATAGTATTTCTCATCATGCTAGTTCCCCACTCTGAAACATACCTAGAGAAATAGGGAGGGAATGGGAGTTAGGAAGACCTGGGTTCGAATTCTGATTCCTACACTTACTGGCTGTGTGACCATGGGCAAGTCATTTAAACCTTTTAGGGCCCTAGGCAACTCTCTAAGACTATAGGTTGCATAGTGCTAATCTACATCAGAGGATAGTTTCCACACTGGAAGCATCACAAACAGTGCTATTACAGGTCCAGTCTAAACAAAATATAGTCATAGAAAGAGATTCTACTTTGCACCTCTTCCACTGATTCGCTATATTAAAATCCATAATAACTAACCAGATAAAGAATTTAGAAGGCCATTCGCATTACACATGTCCTTCCTAGATACAGTGCAGCCAAGATGTCAACTTTGTTTTTCTATTCTATGTAGATGTATGATCATTTTTAATGAGTGATGATTTTAAAAAGAAAGATACTAGAGTGACTACGTAAAAGGATTTCAAGGCAAGGGGAGGGGGAGATAAATGAAAGAGATTAAGATGGAATTCTGGAAGAATTAGTGAGGAGAAGAGAAGGACCAACAAGAAAAAGCAGCTATATGGAATGAGCCCTAGAGGTTTCAAGATCTCTTGGGGAGTCGGGGATTTAGTTGCGTGGTGAGCATTTTGGCTTGGGCTAAAGGGAGTGCCTATAGAATCAAGACAACGAGCTGCTTCCTCAGTAGACAGAAGGGTTTGGGGAGAGCTCTAGCTTTTTAACAAAACTAGAAATAGGTAGAATTTTTTAAAAAGCAGATTACTTGCCAAATCCATAAATTCTTAATCTGGGTACTTAGACTAAAGAGTGCACAGATAGATATCAGGGAGTCTGGGAATTTGGGGTATGTATGTGTACATGTATGTGAAGAGAATAGAGGATAAAAGATTTGATGAGAGAAGGTTCACTTCCATATAGGGATATCAGAGAAGGTTTCATGGAACAGGTAGTACCTAAAAGCTGGGTCTTGGAGGAAGAAAAAGATTTCATCAGGCAGAAATAGAGAATTCTGTTATGGATACCAGGGATGCTCAATAAATAGCAGAAGACATGGAGGCAGGACAGGGTAGGATGAGATTGTGGCACATTTTGGTTAAAATGTAGTGGGCATGAAGTGGAAAAATTAACCAATCAATAAACATTGATTAATCTTTTACAATATGTCAGGCACTAGAGATACAAATACCAAAAATGAAACAATCCCTTTTTTGCAAGAAGCTCTTGGCTGGAGGCAGATCAAGAGGATTTAGAATGCCAGGCTAAGGAGTTTGTATTTTATCTAGTATGTAACAGGAAGCAATTCGATATTTTTTCATCAGGAGAAAGATGTTATACAATCTTGACACTGGAAAGATAATTTTGGCAAGAAGAGAAGAGGGATCAGAGGGAGAAATGCCAGTGTAAAAGATGTTATGATATTCCAGGACAGAGATAAGGGCATGATACCTGATGATGGGCAAAGTTAGAAGTAACTGCTCAATAAAGAGATTGGACTTGGAGTATCAAAGAAATATAAGAATGTTTACTATATGAAGCCTTCCTTGACCACCTCAGCCCATGGTAACCTCTGTTTTCTCTTAAACTCTTGTCTGTACCAGTGAAGTGTGCATAGAGCATGAACCAGATGGGCTAGCATACTCCACAGTACCACCATTGGCCTCAAGTCATGAGTCAGCACATCTGGCCTCCAACCTACTCCTATGGGTACCAGAAATTTGAAAATTTCTTGTCAAAAATAGTCATATCAACTTAATCTCCCTAGAATTGTTATATGTAATTATGTTTAATTATCTTGCTTCTTAATTTCTCAGGGACAGAGAACACGTACCAGATTTCTTTGTAATCCCCATAGCACTTTATTTAATACTAAGTTCTTAAGGGGGCAGCTAGGTGGCGCAGTGGATAAAGCACCGGCCCTGGATTCAGGAGGACCTGAGTTCAAATCCAGCCTCAGACACTTGACACTTACTAGCTGTGTGACCCTGGGCAAGTCACTTAATCCCCATTGCCCCACCAAAAAAAAAAAAAATCAAAATAGTAAGTTCTTCAAGATTCCCAAAATATTGGAGTCCCCCACCAATCATACAAAGGAAGATTTTTTTACTAAGTTAAACAACATGTCTGTAGACAAACAATTTAAATTTTTTTTAACTAGCCAAAGTATAATATTGTATGGAAATTCTGAATAATGTCCTACAAATTTTAAATTAAAAAAAACATTTAAACTTTTAAAATATATTCTGAAACACTCAACACAAGATTAAAAAAAAAAGTCCACTAGTGACCCTCAGCTCCTCTGAGTTGGTCTCTGAGAGACAGTGTTGTACAGGGAAAGAGACCTTGGATTCAAAGGCCCTAAGTTCAAATCCTCATTCTGTCATTTCCTGTGTAATCTTGGATCATCTACTTGACCTCTCTGAGTCTCAGTTTCCTTATTTGTAAAATAAAGGGGTTGGATTAGACAGCCTCAAAGGTCTCTTCTGGCTCTAAATCAATGCTCTTATGAACTCAATCTTTCAAAGATTGTGGTATTGGGGCGGCTAGGTGGCGCAGTGGATAGAGCACTGGCCCTGGATTCAGGAGCACCTGAGTTCAAATCTGATCTCAGACGCTTGACACTTACTAGCTATGTGATCCTGGGCAAGTCACTTAACCCCCATTGCCCTGCAAAAAAGAAGGAAAAAAAAGGACTTTCAAAGATTGTGGTATTTTCCAAATAAAGACTATAATCTAAAGTAAAACTAAGGTAACAGCTATGTCATCAACAAATTTTGGTCCAATTAATTTTATTATTGTGCCCTGTCACCTTTCCTTGCCTTCCACGATCTCATTGTATTTCTGGAAATTCAGTCAACTGTCCTATTGTTCCACTCACCATTCAAGGTAGTTCCCAGCCCCCAAATTTCCTTTCCTGGCCCCGTTTTCCTATACACGAAGTCTCCCACTATTGAAATATAAGCCTCTTGCTGGCAGGAGTCTGTATTGCCTTCGTATCTCCAATGCTGAGCCCAAGGCTTGGCACATAGGAAGTGATTCATACATGATTTTTCCTTCATTCATCCTAGTAGTAGCGGGCCTCCACCAGTCGCAGATGACCATGGATCAGCACCTTGAAGAGCCACAGGCCACAGCGTGGCTGTGCTGTCCGATATGGGAGCCACAGCTCCTGAGTGACTTATAACCAGTAACTGCCGCATCTCGTGTTGTATTTACCCCATGAGGAGTAGCTGGAGTGTCCTCTCCAGGGCGCTGACTTGAGCGGATCAATATGGAAAACAAGCTGTTGCCCATGCAGCAGGTTTCCCCTCTCCGCGACATTGGTGGATCCAAAGGAGAGGCAGAGCCAATACAGTTTGGCACCAGTGCCACCGCAGGAGTTGCCAGAGGGCTGTGATGTCCAACATCCAACTGCCTAAGGGACTCTGACTCCTGATTTTTCCTCAGGGTTAACTCCCGAAGCCTTTCTCATATATGGGTATAGCCGCAAGACAGCAGAGGTTTAAAATCAGGGTTTCCTTCCCCTAGGTGGGTTGCCTGCCAAGGCTAACAAGCCCGACCTACCCGAAGCGACTGGTTTTAATGCACCAGTGATTTGTCTTCGCCCCTTCTCCTGTTAGTGGAAACAGTTCTGCCACGAGAAGGCCAGGAGTTGGGCTTCCGTTGTCAGAGGCTATTTGAGACCCACGCTATTGGAGCATTTTATAGAGAGTGGGAGCTTATCCCCACCCCCACCCTGGAATGGCAAATCTTTTCATTCTAAACTGCATGAATCTGTATCTCCTTCTTCTAGAATAGAAACCAAGCAGAATCTCCTTACCTCATTGCATCTAGATCATGAAAACCCCTCTCAGGAAACATGGGGCACAAACCAACAGAACAGATCATTGTTGGTCCTTCATTCTCAAAGAGGACCAATGACATCAGGAGGGTGATATCCTGACTAGTACGTGAATTGGACTTAAGTAAAGCAAGACTGTGCATAGTAATCAGCCTCACTCTCGCCTCTCCACAGACTTGCCCTGGATGTAGTGGGAGACCTTGGCCCTTTTAAGCTAAGGTCATTTCAGTTTGTCTAAGGCAACACCCATTCAGTGATTAAGGCTAGGGAAGAATTTAAGGCAAAAGATGGTTTAGTTTGACTTCCCAAAAGCATCAATCTGGAAGGATTTTGGTCAGAACAGAAACAATTGCTGTTTACACTCACTCTGAGGCCTCAAAACCTAAACAAGGAACAATTGAGGATAAAGTGATAGGGAATATGGTAGCATGTTTATTTCCCTAATGGAAGAATGTAACCTTAGGGGGACAGAGGTGTGCAGGAACTTGAGTTTTTATCTTTTAATAATTACATACATGGGGCAGCTAGATGGCGCAGTGGATAAAGCACCGACCCTGGAGTCAGGAGTACCTGAATTCAAATCCGGCCTCAGACACTTAACACTTACTAGCTATGTGACCCTAGGCAAGTCACTTAACCCCAATTGCCTCACCAAAAATTAAAAAAAAAAATTTTTAATTAAAAAAAATTACATACATATATAGATATAGATATATAGATCACTTTAAGTTTTGCAAAGCATCTTATATATGTTAACTTATTTTATCCCCATTATTTGATAGGAGTTCTTTTAAAAAGCTAGTGGATTGGTGGTGGGTGTTTAATAAACACAGGGTATTCCAAAAATCTTAGTTTGTTCTCAGCTATTAAAGCCAATTAAGTTATAAACGCTTAAAACTGCACTAAGATTTTGGGGACACATGTTCTTGTTTGGTGAATGAATCCTGATGTCATCGTCTAAAGCTGGAGGGGAACTCAGAGCCCTCATCCAACCTACTCATTTAACAGCTGAGACCTAGGGAGATTAAATCAGTTACCCCAAGCCACAGAGATATAGTCAGCATTAGAGTCTATATTCAGAGTCAGAGCTCCTTCCTCTACTGAGTGGTCCAGGCTAGGTCAGGATTTTAAATTAGGGTTGAACTCCTGAGCCAGCGATGGACTATCTACTCTTTATACCTAACTTTAATTACCTATTTTACATAAAGTTTGTTTTTGTTCAGTTGTTTCAATTGTGTCTGACTCTTCATGTCCCCATTAGGGGTTTTCTTGGCAAAGATACTGGAAGTTTTCTATTTCCTTTTCCAGCTCATTTTATAGATGAGGAAACTGAGGCAAATGGAGTTAAGTGACTTGCCCAGGGTCACACAGACTGAGACTGGATTTGAACTCAGGACTTCCTGACTACAGAACAAGTACTCTATCCACTGCACCACCTAGCTGCTCATGTAGTTTCTACCCTGAGAAATTATTTCAGCTATAAGTTAGTAGTTATATCCTGCAGCCTTGTCTTCATTTACTTGAAAAATAAAGGGGAAGGATTTTGCCCGCAAGGTCATATTCCCCTACAAGGAGCTCTAGATCTTCTACTGGTATCAGGAGAAATAAGTCACAGCAGAGATAATGGAATTTCATCTATCTCTTCCCTCTTTTACAGGGATGCAAGGTAGTTGCTGTGGATTTAGCTACCAATCAGAATCCTCAAAAGAGGGCAAAGAAAGGTAGATAATTGGAGGTTAAGCTGCTCACTAGTTTGAGTAATTTTCAGAAAAGTAAAGAGTGGGAGATACTGGGAGTACAGATCTATTTCCTTCTGTAATACAAAGTCTAGCATATGGCTGCTACTGGCTTTGTGCCCAGGCTTGTACATGGGGTCAGTACATGTGTCTAATTGGTAATATCCTTCAGACTCAAGCTGGGAACACAATTCACAGAGGATATTTCTGTGTAATCCTTTTAATTTTAATTCTGTTGATTTCCAAAAGGTTTTACCTGGAGTTCTAAATTATAACTTTAAAACAAGCCTTTCTCATTATATTTTTAAATTAGATGATCAATTGTTACTAAAAAAAATGTACCTTGAGGAGAATTTCATCCCTTGCTAACATATGGAATTCCTGTAAACTGTACTGGGAATTGTTTGGGAAAAATCAAATAAAAGATTAGCCTGTGAGAGCAAAGAAGGCAAATCTCTCTCATCACTTAACACAGTGTTTGGCACTTTGTAAGTGTTAATAAATGTTTGTGGACTGACTGACTTCCACTCATGGTGGGGTAGAAACAACACTGACTCTGAAGTTAAAGGGCTTGTGTTCAAAACCTCCCAACATTATCTTTGTAAAACACATGTCTTCATTGCCCTGAGCTTTA
This sequence comes from Dromiciops gliroides, assembly GCF_019393635.1. Classification (NCBI taxonomy): domain Eukaryota; kingdom Metazoa; phylum Chordata; class Mammalia; order Microbiotheria; family Microbiotheriidae; genus Dromiciops; species Dromiciops gliroides. Next base: position 442,370,530 of record NC_057861.1, read on the forward strand.
TTTTCTGCTTCTACAAAATTAAGGGATTTGTCTAGATGGTGTCTGAGGCACCTTCCTGTTTATATCTGTGATCTTATGATCTTATTATCCCTCACAAAGTGGAACTAGTGATAGGGTTCATGAATCAATGTGGTATATGTATATATGTTTCCTTATCTTTAAAATAGGAGTGATAATACTCTTAGAATCTATCTCCCTAGAGTTATTCTATCAATTAGGGAACTATATATATATATATTATATTTTATATTTTTATATATGTAGGTAGGTGGATGTCTATATTTATACACATATATGTGTTAGAACTGTTCTTCATATTACATAATATATATTTTGTAAATTGTAAAGTACCATATAAATGTGAGAAATTATTATTCATTTAGATAGTATTGAATTCTTAAAGAATATGTTAATAAGGCAGTGTCAAGAAGATATATATTCAACAAATATAAGCTTGCTTGTTCTTAAATGCAACAAGCATTTATTAAGCACCTAATTGTGCCAGGCAGCATGCTAAGCACTGAGAATACAAAGACAGGCAAAAAAAAAGGCTCTGATCTCAAAAACCATGGTAGAGTTAATGTGCAAACCAATACAAATGAACACAATGCATAAAAGATAAATTGGAGATAGACTCAAAAGGGAAGAATTAAGATTAAGGAGGACTGGGAAAGACTTTTTGCAGAAGGTGACTTCTTTAGCTGAGACTTGAAAGAAAACAGGGAAACCAGAGGTAGAAATGAGGAGAGAGTTCCAGACATGGGGGAGAGCCAGTGAAAATGTCCAGTCTGGAGATGAAGTATCTATCCTGTGTGAGGAAGAGCAAGGATGCCAGAGTCACTGGGTCATGTAGTATCTTATGTGGGGCAAAGTGTAAGGTGTAAGAAAACAGAAAAAGTAAGACGTGGAGCAGGTTATAAAGGTTTAAAAGGAAAATAGAGTATTTTATATTTGGTTCTGAAAATAATAGGGAGCCCTGGGGTTTATTGAATGGAGGCTGAGGAGTATAGTATAGTCAGACCTGTACTTTAGGAAGATTACTGACAGATGAGTGAAGGATAGACTGGAGAGAGGTGAAACTTGAAGCAAGGAGATCAACCCAAAGATTATTGCAATAGTTCAGCCATGAGATATTAAGCTCCTGAGCCAAGATGGTAACAGTGTCAGAGAAAAGAGGGAGGCTTCTATGAGAGATGTTACCACGGTAGAAATGATAAGATTTGGCAACTAATTGGATAAGGGGGACTGAGACTGAGTAATCAAGGCTGACACCTAGGTTTTGAGCCTGGAAAAAATGGTGACTCCCTTAATATCATCATCATCATCTTAAAACTGCTAGGTACTCTCAGACCTCAGCTGAAGTTCCACTTCCATTGAAAAGCCTTTACATATATCACTAGTTATTTGTATCCTCTAGCTAGCTAGGTATCATCTATATATTCAATACTAAATGATTTGTATATTCCTATTGTGTATGTGTATATACATTTATGATAGGGATATAAGATAAGTAGCTAGATAGATAGATAGATAGATAGATAGATAGATAGATAGATAGATAGATAGATAGATAGATAGATAGATAGATAGATAGATGAGGCAGAGACAGACAAACAGACAAGGAATCTCTTCTAGTTACTTATCTATGAATATGTTATAACCCCCTGGTAGAATATTAGTGTGTGGAAGGTAAGCAAACCTGCCTCACCTTTATATTTGTATCCATCCCCTTTCTCTTGCTCAGTAGCTGGCAAATAGTGAGTACTGAATAAAGGCATGGTGATTAATTGACCTGACTTATTCTAATCAACTCATTTTAAAGATGATTAAACTGAGACCTAGAGAAGTTGTGACTTTTCCAGTCATATAGCTGGTTCGTAGCAGGATCAGGACTAGAACACAGATTTCCTTATTCCTGGTTCAGCAGCCTGATTACTACAGAATACCTCTTCATATAGAGTAAAACCTACATTTTAAAAAATAAATAAAACTTTGGATGTGGAGAAAATAATACAATTCTGGTGTGTCTTATGTGTATGCCAAGTGCACTGTAGGTGTTAAATAAGTGGGGATTGAATTAAACTGAACAACATTTCAGTAGAAAGTCCAATATAATTTGCCCACTGGTGAAATCTCATCTTGATGCTAGAGGTTCTGAAGATTCATTTTTCTGTATGTCTTACATCACAAAGCTGATCTTTTCATCCTCAGAGAATTCACTGACAACACAAGAGAGACAGCAGAGCCACCGGGGCAATGATAATATATCACTTGTTGTATTCTATTGGTTTTACTTCTTCAGTTTTTTTATTGATTTTTTTCAACATTCCCTTCCATATATCTTTTGTAACACGTAGCTGGTCTTCAGTTTTAGTTTATACTTTCAAAGTTTCCCACACATTCTATTGTAAAATCTCTTACTATGCAAACATATAACATGCAGCATGTGTATAAAACATCAGTTCCCTAGTGGCAGGCAAGCACTTACATTTTATACAAAAGTTATCTGAAAAAATATAAAGTATTATACTCTGCCTGGTTTCAACTCCACAGAACAAGATGCCTTCTCATGATAAATTCATCACTTTTAAACTCGTTGCAATGCTGTTCACTCAAGCCCTGACTGACAGCACCTCCATTAGCTTCTTTTCCCTTCTGATTGGAGACCTGGAGGCTAGAGTAACCCAACTACTCCCAATGTGCCCAAACTGGACCTTTCAGCTCCCTCCACTCTGCATCTGCTGCTTGGCCTGGTTTCAACTCCAGGAAGCTGGATGCCCTGATGAGTACCCTCAGGGGTGTCCCATCCCTAACTCCCTGTCCCCATCTCTTTCCTGCCTCCTTTTTTTTTTTCCTTTTGTCTCCCCAACCCCACCCCCTCTACCTACCTCAGCATGAGATTACAAACTCCTTGAGGGCATCATCATTTTAAAATCTTTTTTTTTTTTTTTTTTTTTTTTTTTTTTTAGTGAGGCAATCGGGGTTAAGTGACTTGCCCAGGGTCACACAGCTAGTAAGTGTTAAGTGTCTGAGTCCGGATTTGAACTCAGGTACTCCTGACTCCAGGGCCGGTGCTTTATCCACTGTGCCACCTAGCTGCCCCAGGCATCCTCATTTTAACACAGTTTCTGGCACAAGATAGGCACTTAATAAATTGGATTGGATTGTAATGGTATTAGATTGGTTAGTAATAACAATAGCAATGAAAGTCAATATGGCCTCAAGGTGGTGAGCTGTCCTCAAAAGAAAACTGGGCCCTGTTCAGATCTTGGCTCTGACTCCTAGTGACTGTATGACCTCTCAGAGCCCTAGGCAACCTTCTATGATAATAAGTTGCCAAGATGTTGATCAGCATTGGTAAAGGAAGTTCCTCAGGGATGAAATCACAGGTCCATTGAAAAATAAATAAATATATGAATACCATTACTAATGCTATTATAAGTAATTGCCTCAGATAAGTTAAGCAGAATAAAGCACTGCTCCATTTAAAATGGGTTTTGCCACCTTTATTTATTTAGGGTTTTTTTGCTTTTCAAAGTCAATAAAGCAGCATTTTCTAAGTTCCCTTTAGAAATCCATGTAGTTTTACATTAGGGTAGACAGGTAGTGTAGGTGGTGCTGTTCCTGGACTCAAGAAAATCTGAGTTCAAATCCAGGCTCAGACACTTTCTATCTGTGTGACCCTGAGCAAGTCACTTCACCCTGTTTGCCTTAGTTTTTCATCTGTAAAATGAGTTGGAGAAGGAAATGGCAAAGCACTTCAGTCTTTTTGCCAAGAAAAGCCCAATCAGGGTCACAAAGAATCAGACAAGACTTAACAACAACAAAGTTTTACATTAGAGAGGACTGCATTCAATGATCCTTGCATTTAATAAATCCTTTTTTCTTCCATATAAAATATGTATATATATATATGTATATATATATATATATATGTATATGTATATATATATATATATATATATATATATATATATATATACTCCTCATTCCTACAGACTTGAAAATGAGCAACATGTTAAAAAAAATAAATAAATAGAAGGGAGAGAGAGAATAAGAGATGCACCAAGGACACTGAGAGATTGAATCATCCTTCCTAATGAATATAACAACATAACAATGCCACCAAGAAGTCACAGTGCATTTCTCCTAAAAATGTGACTTTCAAGACTTTTCTGATGCTATAAGAATATCCCCTGCTGTTATCACACATGCTGAGTTCTTGCACATGGCTGTGGGAGCTTCAAACAAAATTGATGACAGGATGTGGCTCCTGGCTGTATTTGTGACCCGAAACTACACACACACACACACACACACACACACACACACACACACACACACACACACACGACTCTTGGAGAGGTCACTGAAATGCAAGGCACCAAGGGCAAAATGTATTCCTAATGAATGGATTGACTTTTCACTGGAGTGTGGCTTTGTTTAATGATTATGGGTTAAGATGAAAAAGAATCCATTTTAAAAGGTTTCAAATGATCATTGTGGCTGAAATTGTACTTCCTGTTTGGCCTCTCAAATTCTGACCCTACTGACCTTTGAGGACATCCAGTCCTACTTTCTCATTTTACAGATAAGGTAACTGATGCCAAGGGAGGTTAATGACTTACTCAAGGTCACACATTAGCAAGTAGTAAAATGGAAGAAATTGGATTAAATTAAATGTCCTGACTATCCAGGGCTTCTATAATTCCATTTCATACACCTTATGATAGATAGATAGATAGATAGATAGATAGATAGATAGATAGATAGATAGATAGATAGATAGATAGATAGATAGATAGATGGATGGATAGATTGATAGATGGATGGATGGATGGATAGATTGATAGATGATAGATATGTACACATATGTATACACACATATTATATATGTACATACACATCTACTCATACATATATATGAAGAATGTAATTTAAATGCCATTGATAATGGAGAAAATTATGCCTATTTTGAACTCAGTGAAGTGGCAGCAAAATGATCTTCTGGGAAAATTGGTTTTTTTAAAAAAATCCTAGCAAGCAGGAGTGTGAAATATGCTAGTAAATGTTTAACAACAGGATCTGGGGGGGGGGGGGAAGGGGAGAGGAAATGTACATAGGACATCCTTTTAAGTTTATCCTCTATTATTAACATTTTCTTCATCTCTTTCTTAAGTCTAGAAAAATCAACAAAATAGCTCAAGCTCTTATTTGTAGCATTTGCAATTTCCAAAAAGTAAATGCTCTCACTGAAAATTTAACCATTGGCTCTCTTGAATTGGTTTGAGCCACAAACATGCTGTAAACATCTTATACCCCCATACTACCTTGGTTGCTCAAGGCCTTCTATTGTGGTACCCCATTGGAGTCTGTTCCCTTCTTCACCAATCCCTACAACTTCCCCCCTCCTGCATCAGAGTTTGACCATGCTTTGTCCTATCTGTTCATCGTTCTATGCTTTACTGTATGTTGTTGTTGTTAGCTGTCCTTCATCCTTTTTTTAATCGTAAAAGTATTTTAATATTTTCCAATTACATGTAAAGATAGTTTTGAATATTTGTTTTTATAAGATTTTGAGTTCCAAACTTTTCTCTCTCCCTCCCATCCCCCCTCCCTAAGACAGAAAGCAATCTGATATATGTTATATATGTACAATCACATTTAACATATTTTGGCATTAGTCTTTTCATGAAAGAAGAATCAGAACAAAAGGAAAAAAACATCAAAAAAGAAAAAAAGTAGAAAGAGTATGGTTCAATCTGCATTCAGAGTCCACAGTTCTTTTTTCTGGATGTGGAGAACATTTTCCAACATGAGTCCTCTGAATTGTCTTGCTGAGAAGAGTTAAGTCTATCACAGTTGATCATCACACAATGTTGCTATTACTGTATACAATGTTCTCCTGGTTCTGCTCACTTCACTCAGCATCAGTTCACTTAAGTCTTTCCAGGATTTTCTGAAATCCGCCTGTTCATCATTTCTTATAGTACAATAGTATTCCATTACATTCACATACCACAACTTGTTCAGCCATTCTCCAATTGATGGGTATCCCCTTGATTTCCAATTCTTTGCCACCACAAAGAGACCTGCTAGAAATATTTTTGTAAATGTGCGTCCTTTTCCCTTTTTTATGATTTCTTTGAGATACACACCTAGTAGAGGTATTACTGGGTAAAAGAGTATGTATAGCCCCATAGCCCTTTGGGCATAGTTCTAAATTTCTTTCCAGAATGGCTGGATCATTTCTCAACTCCACCAACAATGCATTAGTGTTCCAATCTTTCCACAGCTTCTCCAACATGTATTATTTTCCTTTTTGTCATATTAGCCAATCTGATAGGCAAATTGTTTTAATTTCTTTTTCTCTAATCAATAGTAATTTAGAGCATTTTTTCATATGGCAATACCTTTGATTTCTTCATCTGAAAACTGGTCATTCATATCCTTTGACCATTTCTCAATTGGGGAATTGTCCTTCATTCTTGAAGAGTACCATGACATGGTGTGATGTCATGACTTGCACTAAATTGGATTTAAGTGAGGGAAGGCTGTGCAAAGTCACCAACCTCCTTCTCTCTTCCAGGGCCATCTGGGCAAGATATACATCAAGATGACTGGATATAGCCCTGGATATTTGAGGCAAGTGGGGATAAGTGACTTGCCCAAGGTCACACAGCTAGTAAGTGTCTGAGATCAGATTTGAACTCTGATCCTCCCACCTTCAGGGCCAGTGCCTTCTCCACTATGGCACCTAGCTGCCCCTTTTTCCTATGTGATAGATTATCTGACTCTTTGCCAAGGTATGGAATTCAGCTTATAATGGACTATCCTTCCCAGAGGTAGTTGTGTTTTATTAGAGGAATCCTAGAAACAATACAGAGCAGCACAGAGGATAGGGTGCTGGCCTGGAGTCAGGAAGACTCATCTTCCTAAGTTCAAATCTTGCTTCAGACAGTTCCTATCTGTGTGACCCTAGGCAAGTCACTTCACCCTGTTTGTCTCAGTTCCCTCATCTGTAAAATGTGTTGGAGATGGAAATGGCAAACCACCCCAATATCTTTGTCAAAAAAAACCCAAGTGGGATCATGAAGAGTTGGACATAACTGAAAAATGACTGAAAAACAACAAGAAAGGAACAATATGTCTTAACCTGAAAATGAGTTTCTATAAGCAATATCATAATTCATTTTGTAAGTTCACAAAGCAAATTCAACCTCCATTATTTCATTTGGTTCTTACAATAACCCTGTGAACTAGGTAAGGCAATTATTGTCCTTTTTTTCTTCAGGATGATCATAGATTAAGAGGTTTTTAGAACTAGAAGGGATCTTAGAAATGATATAGTCCAATCCCCTCATTTTATGTAAGAAGAAACTGAGGCCCTGATAGGGAAAGTAGATTACCCAAGGTTACACAGATAGGAAGTCACTGATCCAAATCCTGTTCTTTTTCCATAATGCCACATCTTCTCCTCCTCTCTAAGGAAACAAAGCATTAGTGATATTTTCTTAATAGTTTTAAAATATGGCTCATGTCTAATATTAGCTTTCTATTAAATGTTATCTTTGTCAAATAAATTTCTAGAGCCAAAGTCTTATCTTAGGAATTTGAAAGAGAGCAAAGTATATGGGAAAGATCACTTGACTGAGAGACAAGGGACCTGGATTTAAGCCCTTGACTATGCCACTTGTGGCCTTGGGCCAGTCACTTAACTCTTCTTAGCCTCAATTCCTTCATCTATAAAATGGTGCTAATGTGTGTAATACCTGTCTGGTATAGTTGTTAAAAGAAACAAATGAGGGACAGCTAGGTGGCTCAGTGGATAGAGCATCGGCCCTGGATTCAGGAGTTCCTGAGTTCAAATCCGGCCTCAGACTCTTGACACTTACTAGCTGTGTGACCCTGGGCAAGTCACTTAACCCCAATTGCCTCACTAAAAAAAAAGAAAAGAAAAGAAAAGAAAAAGAAAAAAGAAACAAATGAGATAATGTGTGTAAAATGAAGATAATAATAGCATCTCCCTCCCAGTGTTGATGTGAAGATCAGATGAGATATTTGTACAGCACAGTACGTGGTACATAGTAGGTGCAATATAAATTCTTTTTCCCTTCACCCTTTGGGTAGCTAGGTGGAAGAATGGATAGAGTGCAGGGTCTAGAGTCTGAAGACTCTTTTTCTGAGTTCAAATCCAGCCTTAGACACTAACTTGTGACCCTGGAAAAGTCACTTAACCCTGTTTGCCTCAGTTTTCTTATCTGTAAAATGAGCTGGAGAAGGAAATGGCAAACCATTCCAGTATCCTTGCCAAGAAAACCCCAAATGGGATCACAAAGAGTCAAGCACAACCGACAACCCCCCCCTTTATTGTTGTCAGACAATGCGATTACTCAACTGAATTTAACCCAATTCAACTTCAAATTCAAAGGATCTAGCAGTCACAGCTTTAAAATGATTCAACCACTCTATCATTTTAATTCCTTTATGATAAACATTGTGTTCATTATTAATCAACTATATCATATTCTCATCTCCTACATCAAGAATATAAATATATGTTTTCAGAAATGATGTTTCCAGAGAAAAGGTGGCTAAAACCCTTACTTAATGGTTTGTATTGAATTTCTCTTATTTTTCTTTTCCTTCTATTTCTTTCTTTCTTTCTTTCTTTTTTGGTGAGGCAATTGGGGTTAAGTGACTTGCCCAGGGTCACACAGCTAGTAAGTGTCAAGGGTCTGAGGCCGGATTTGAACTCAGGTCCTCCTGAATCCAGGGCCGGTGCTCTATCCACTCCACCACCTAGCTGCCCCTCCTTCTATTTCTTTCTTTCTTTCTTTCTTTCTTTTTTTTTTTGCGGGGCAATTGGGGTTAAGTGACTTGCCCAGGGTCACACAGCTAGTTAAGTGCTGAGTATCAGAGGCCAGATTTGAACTCAGGTCCTCCTGAATCCAAGGCCAGGTGCTTTATCTTCTGCACCACCTAGCTGCCCCCCTTCTATTTCTTAATAACATTTATATCTGTGACTCTGTAGCCAAAATATTTTGTTTGGATTTTGAACTTTGTTCCAAATACATCTAACCTCGACAACCATTTGAGTCCAAACAAATGAAAAAGTTCAACTACATCCATTCACCAAACCAATTAATTGGATGTTTCTTACTCTTTTGAAATCTGTGTGGCTTAGTTTATGTGAGGCCTGAGTCACAAGAATGGGTGGGGAGATGCTGCCCAACTAAAATGCTGTTAATCATTTCCACTAAGAGGAGAGACTTTATTACTATACTCTTGGAATTCTTGCCCCAAAGACTAAAACAAACAAACAAAAAAAAAAAAAAACAAAGACAAACAACAACAACAAAAACCACCTTCCTACCTGTCAGTCAGCAGGCAGTTTGATTCTAATTGGAAAACTATTATCTTCAAGATATTTTTTATTAAATGCTCACTTCTTTGGTGCTAAGGAGAACATAGTTTAGGATAGAACATGTGAAGTTTAGACATGGTCCCTTTTCTTATAAATTACTTTGGTTCTATGTTAAAAAAATTAAAATATAGATATATATTTTATACGACTATATGTCAGTTAGTCAGTAGGCAATTATTAAATGCCACACACTGTGCTAAGTGCTAGAGGATACAAAGAAAGGCAAAAGATATTCCTGTAACTATGCCCAAAGGGCTACAAAACTGTACATTCCCTTTGACCCAGCAATACCACTACTAGGTCTATATCCCAAAGAGATTGAAAAACAAATGGGAAAGGACCTTATAGAAGCTCTTTTTGTTACGACTAACTAAGAATTGTAAATTGAGGGTATGTCCAACAAGTGGGAAATTGCTGAGCAAGTTATGATATCTGATTGTGATGGAATACTATTGTGCTATAAGAAATGATGAGTGGGGCAGCTAGGTGGTACAGTGGATAGCCCTGGATTCAGGAGGACCTGAGTTCAAATCCAGCCTCAGACCCTTGACACTTACTAGTTGTGTGACCCTGGGCAAGTCACTTAACCCCAATTGCCTCACAAAAAAAAAAAAAGAAAGAAAGAAATGATGAGCAGGAGAATTTCAGAAGAACCTGGAAAGACCTACATGAACTGATACAGAGTGAAGTGAGCAGAAAAAAACATTGTATACAGTTATAGCAATATTGTACATTGAACAACTACAAGTGACTTAGCTATTCTCAGTAATCCAAGACAGTCCCGACTCATGATGAAAAATACTATCTGCCTCCAGAGAAAGAACTGATAGAGTCTGAATATAGACCGAAACATATTTTTTACCTTCCTTCTTTTCTCTTTTTTCATTCATTCTTCCTTTATTCCTTTTCCTTCTTTCCTTCTTTCCTTCCTTCCTTCCTTTCCCTCTTTTTGTTTGAGTTTTCTTCCACAAAGTGTCTAATATGAAAATATGATTTACATGATTGCACACATATAACATATCAGATTGTTTATTGTATCAGGAAGGGGTGGGGGAGGAAGGAAGAAAAGGAGAAAATTTGGAACAAAAATTTTTTTAAAAAATATGAATGTTAAAATTGTTTTTAAATGTAATTAGAGGAAATGCCCTCAAAGGGTTCACAGTCTATTGGGATAACATAAAATGAAATGACATTGGATAAAAGATGGTATAAAATAAAGGAGCTGGTATTGATCTGGAAATCTTTCTAAAGAAAATAATTTTTATCTGGGACAGAGTCTAGAGAAGGACATCAGATATAGAGTGGTAAAAAATAAATAAATAAATAAACAAACAAACAAACAAATACATAAATAAATACAAGTGGGAGAAAGGTAGGAGAAAGCCTGAGGGAAAACACTGAGAGGTTTGATGTAGAAAAAGGAGGTTCCTCCTCTGCTGCAAGGAACACGTGCTGAGGTAAATTAAATCAGTAAAATCAGTGAGGGTCCATAATACTATGCCCAAACCCAGTAGGTGTCCAGTAAATGTTAGTGACTTACTGGCTAGCATGGGCTGATGAAATACTTTGAAGTCTGTGGTTAGGAACTTGAGTCAGGATATTGTAAAGTGGCTGACATTCAGAGGAAACCCTACAACAGTGGTACTTCAAACATTTTTAGTCTCAGGGTCCTTTATCCTTTTAAAATTATTAAGACCCACCTTAAATCTTTTGCTTATGTGGGTTATATCTATCGATATTTGCCATATTTGAAATGAAAACATCTTAGTAATATTATAAAAATTATTGACCTTATGGACACCCCAAAAGAGTCTCAGCAACCACAGCAGGTCCCTGGACCACACTTTGAGACTCAGTGCCCTAAGAGAAGAATGTGTACTTATTTCAGACCCCGTAGTATCTAATATTTCCTTTCTACTCTTAATTTCCTCCCCATTGAGAATTTTATTTAATAACTATTCATAATTAATGGTTAGCATTTTTCTTCAGAACATTAAAATATTAGCAAATGTTCTCTGGCTAACCTTTATAGAATGCCACTAGAAAAAAAGGCAATAGTTTACAAATATCATTAAAGTTTTATCACAGAATTGTGAAGCAAGAACATATTCATTGAAGATATTCTACAAGCTTTACCTATTTCACCCCTGGACCTGCCTATTCTTAGGTATACTGTGTCCAGTTCTCTGGATTTGACTCCTCAGTGAATCAATTACTCTATTTGGCTCTTGCTTCCACCCCAAAGTTTTACCTTGGGGAATTCTGCCTTAAGTATCCTTTATGTCTAAATTTCCCCAAATGTGCATAATAGGATTAGTAACTCTTGCACTGTCACTCAATATAAAATAAAGGCTTAGGGTAGCCTTTATATTCCTTTTAAATAATCAATTTATTAGTTATTTTTAACAAAAATGTTAAGTTCCAAATTATCTCACTCCTGCCCCTCTCCCACCCATTGAGAAGGTAGGAAATGTGATATCAATTATACATTTGAAATCAGTCAAAACATATTTCCATATTAGCCATGTTGAAAAAAAAGCAAGAAAAATAAAGTAAATATATATATATATATATATATATATATATATATATATATATATATATATATGGGGGGCAGCTAGGTAGCGCAGTGGATAAAGCACCAGCCCTGGATTCAGGAGAACCTGAGTTCAAATCTAGCCTCAGACATTTGACACTTACTAGCTGTGTGACCCTGGGCAAGTCACTTAACCCTCATTCCCCTGCCAAAAAAAGCTTCAATCTGCACTCAGATTCTATCTGTCCTCTCTCTGGAGGTGGATAACATTTTTCATCATTAAGTCCTTTGAAATTGTCTTGAATCATTGTATTGATCAGAATCACTAAATCATTCACAGTTGATCATCATTGCAATATTTCCATTACTTTGTACAATATTCTACTGCTTCTGCTTACTTTACTTTGCTTCAGTTCATATATGTCTTCCCAGATTTTTCTGAAACCATGCTGCTTACCATTTCTTATAGTATTCCATCATGATTATGTACCACAATTTGTGCAGCCATTACCCAATGGATAGGCATGCCCTCAATTTCCAATTCTTTGCCACAACAAAATAGTTACTATAAATATTTTTATACATTTAGGTCCTTTTCCTTTTTTTTTTTTTTTTTTTTTTTTTTGCGGGGCAATGGGTGTTAAGTGACTTGCCCAGGGTCACACAGCTAGTAAGTGTTAAGTGTCCAAGGCCAGATTTGAACTCAGGTACTCCTGAATTCAAGGCCGGTGCTTTATCCACTGTGCCACCTAGCTGCCCCAGGTCCTTTTCCTTTTTCTTTGATTTCCTTGGGATACTGATCTAGTAGTAATATTGGAGTAGTAGTAGCTGGGTCACAGGGTATGCACAATTTTATAACCATTTGGGCACAGTTCCAAATTTTTCTTTGGAATTGTTGGACCAGTTCAAAACTGTACCAAAAATGCATTAGTGTACCTATCTTTCCACATCCCCTCCAATATTTATCATGATAATTTTCTGTCATATTAACCAATTTAATAGGTATGAGGTAGTACTTGAGTTATTTAAATTTGTATTTCTCTAATCAATAGTGATTTAGAGCATTTTTTCATATGCCTATAAATAACTTTTTGGGCATCTAGGTGGCACAGTGGATAGAGTGCCATGACTGGAGTCAGGAAGACTTTTCTTCCTGAGTTCAAATCCAGCCTCAGACACTTACTAGCTGTGATTCTAAGCAAATCACTTAGCCCTATTTCCCTCAGTTCCTCATCTGTAAAATGAGCTAGACAATGATATGGCAAACAACTCCAGTATCTCTGAAAAAAAAAATGGAGTCACAAATAGTCCAATATAACTGAAAAAAAATGCCTTCAATGGATAACTTTGATTTCTTCTTCTGAAGACTGCCAGTTCATATCCTTTGATTACCTGCTTAGGGAACAGCCTAATTGATTCCCTTCCCCACTACAAATATAAGTTAGCGGAGGGCAGGGACTATCTCATTTTTGTATTTCTATGCCGAGTGCCTATCATGGTTCTTGGCACATAGCAGGCTCTTAATTCATAATAATAACAATTATAATAGCAATAATTAAAAGAATAATAAATAACATTTATATAGCATTATAAAGTCAGCAAAACACCTTAGAGATATTATCTAATTTTATCCTCACAGCAACCCTATGAGGTAGGTGCTGTTATTTTAAACATTTTACAATGAGAAAATTGAGTTTGAGAAGTTACATGATTTGACCACAAAAGGCAACCAGGTAGCACAGTGGATAGAACACTGGCCCTGAAGTTGGGAAGACCAGAGTTCAAATCTTACCACAGACACTTACTAGTTGTGTGATCCTGGAGAAGTCACTTAACTCCAATTGCCTTAAATATCCAGGGCCATCTCTAGTCATCCTGGTCACATATCTTGCCACTGGACCCAGATGGCTCCAGAGGAGACAGTGAGACTGGTGACTTTGCACAGCCCTTCCTCACTTAAATTTAATGCAGTGCAAATCATGGCATCTGTCATGGTACTCTTTGAGAATGAAGGACAGGGGACAGCTAGGTGGCACAGTGGATAAAGCACTGGCCCTGGATTCAGGAGGACCTGAGTTCTAATTCAGCCTCAGACACTTTACACTTACTAGCTGTGTGACCCTGGGTGAGTCACTTAATCCTCATTGCCCTGGGGAAAAAAAGAGAAAGAGAGAGAGAATGAAGGACAAACAACAACAATGATTTGCCCATAAATAAAATGATTGTTTATTCTTCTTTCATTATTCCATTCTCTTGATCCAATTCTCCCTTTCCATCAAGCCACCATATTTAGGGTGAGTTTAAATAGTTTAAAGGGGTGCTTACCAAGGCCTTCAGAGTTGGAGCCCTGAGTTATCATAAGCACTTTGGGTGGAAGGAGGTGCTAATTGAGGGAAGAGAGCCTCTCTAATAACAGGATATCTGAGTAAGCAATCACATAGGCTGCTGGGAAGGAAATATATGGCAGTATTGATAAAGCTCACCTCTCCCATAGTGTTATCTACAACTAGCACTGAGACAGATTGATCCCTTTGCTTCTCAGTTTCTCTAAAGTTATCATAGTTTACAAGAAAATGAACCTAAATAGATGTTAAAGTTTTGACTGAGGACCCCTCCAAAAGTCAGTACAATGGAAAATTGTTATTATCTACTAATGACTACACTGGGGAAGGGGGAAAAAAAATCAATGAACCTTTGGAAACAGTGATACACAACCCCAGGAACATGGTAGAAAAGTGGTTAAGGCATGTAATAGAGAATACTTGCCCATATTCTCTTGAGTGAGTCAAGTGGGCTCTAACAAAGGCCATTCTCACACTAGAACCTCACTGAAACTCCTATCCCTCTCAGACACAGCTTTGCCTGTCTGATGTGAGCCACCCAAGCTGTTACTTGATGAATGGCATGACTAACCATTCTCTGGTGATCTCACATAGTATGATAAACATCAGCTTGTTAATTATTTTACAAATCTGGCACCAAATGGGTGATATAAAGATCAATCTACTCTAAACCAACAATGGGTTTATCCAAAGATGCTTCATAGTGACCCAAGTTAAGCGCTGCCTTGAATCACTAAATGTGTCTAATCATGTGGTGTAATGGAAAGAACAGAGGGTCAAAGAGGCCAGAGACTCCTTGTTGTGCTCCCTGCCTAGTAGCACTGACTAGAAAGCAGAGAAGATACTGAGAAAGGAAGCAGGAAGGGAAACTAAGGAAAACACCAAAGGAATGAGCCTCTTTTATAAGAACCCCAAGAGACAGGCTTTTTAAAAACCCTTGCTTTCCATTTGGTTACTATTCATTAAACTATCTTTATATTCCTTGAAGAAATGATGCTGTTAAGCTCCCATATCCTTGGAGACAGCATTTTGGTGCAAACAAACACTAGAAAGTAAAAAAAAAGAGAAGTAAATAGGCTCTGTTGGCCCCTGGGGTCAGGACTCCTCCCTAAACTAATAGTTTTTGACATTCAAACTAAGTTGTAAAGTAAGAAATGATTCCTGTAAATCTTACCAATCCACCCATTTTCACAGTCAATCAGAAGGCATGACCAGCTACTCAAATTGCCAGTATGTGGAACTGGTATTGTAACTCTTCAACTGAGGAGCAGGGAAACATACAGAATCTGAGTTGGTCCTTTAATACATAATCAAGGAAAGCTGTTATTTGTTAATAAAGCATGGTATATTGGGTAGATGGCTGACTGAAAGACATGGGTTCAAATACCACCTTTGACACATACCAGTTAGGCAAGTCATTTAACCTCTCAATGCCTCAGGCAACTTTCTAAAATTCATCATTTTAGTTTAGTTGCAAATTGGTAAGAGAAAGTACATTATGCCAATTAAATTACAGGCTCAGATTTTTTTTTAAAGCTATTTTTATTATATCCCTGCAATTTACCAAGTACATTTTTTTAAAAGGTGACTCTCTTTTTTTCATAGAACATACCCAGGCCAAGGAAAAAATTATTTTAAAAATTTTTCTGTCTTTTTTATTTCCTACCCTTTTCTAATAGGATACAGATAAAAGTTTACAAATTATGCTTGTGTGTCCTTGACTCATCAGCAAAAAGTAAACACAAAGTTGGGAAAGATTTCTTGAGACATCTTCTTGCCTTTTTTGCCCATGCATCTAATTTACCCTCTCACAAAAACGGAGATAGTCAACAGGCTTTTTCCACTTTCCAAATTTTGTTCCAAAACCTCACCCATTAAACAACACATGGTTACCCTTTACTCTTAACAAAGACATTTTTTCAGTTTTTGTATCAAATTGGTGGGGAGTAAGGAGGGGGATGGAAAGTGGTTATGCAGTGCAGGTGGGAGATTTTGAAACTCTTTGTCTAGTAACTAAAAGAACTCATAGCTTTTGCCTCTCTTTTCAGGGTGGAATAATGCCCAAATGAGAACAAAGGCAAAGTAGATTCAACTGATTTGGCATTTGGCCACAATTTTATTAAGCAACCTAATGAAACATATTATTCTTTCACTCAGCACCCCAGAAGGTAATCTATGCCAACTAGCTTATTGGCTCACTTTTCTGAAAACTATTATATGTATTACCCCCAGGCCAAAACTCTTTCCTGTGGCAAGGATCATACAAATAGTCTTGTCTAATCATTGCAGTTAGAAATTTCTGGAAAAGGGAATCTCATTCACAGTAGTACATGATAACTTTATTCCATTCTGAGAGCTTAGACACAATCAATCAATCAATCAGCAAGCATTATTAAATGTTTACTATGTGCCAGACATGTTGTATTTAATCATCTCCATTTATTCTATTATATGTTTATAGTATATACAAGTATATATCCATATAATATACTTATGTATACTATAAACATATATCATACAAGTATATAATATAAACCTAATATATACTCTAAATATATGTATATGTGTGTATATGCACATGCATGTATATATACACATATATACATATATGTGTGTGTTCACACACATATATTTCTATCCACCCTGAACATCTTGATATCTACTCTATACCCCTTTTCTGAAATAAGAGTGAAAATCAACCCCACTATGGTTCACTCGCCATCCCTGGAACTCATCAGAACAGAACACCCTTCCCTGGTGTTATAGGAAAGGCATGACTCAGACCTGTCCCTTGGGAGTTTAGGTTTGAAACAAAAATGAAATGAAATAATTGCAAAAGATATAAGAATTTAAAAAGAAGGTCTACTTAGCCATGGGGGAGGGAAGAAAACCAATAATCCCTTCCTATATTGTGCATAGAAGATCAATGATCAAACTTCACTTATACACAGAAAACAAGGAAGCTACATCACTGCCCTAAGCCTAATAAACTACATCTCAGAGATGGTTTCAATACCTTTTAAGGAAAATACTACCCCTGTCCATAGGGAAGGGATTCTGGTAAATATGCCTCTTACCACAAGAGCTCCATGGACATGGTCTCAGGGTCTAGATCAATGGTGTCAAACTCAGTAGAAAGGAGGGGCCACTATACCATACATCAGGATCCTTGTGGGCCACTAATTGCCTTAAAAAAACCACATATTTACATTATCTATTGTGTTGTTATTTGTTTCATTAAATGTTTCCTAATTATACTTTTTTTGTAGAACATTATTATTCCTTAATAACACACAATCTGATATACGTATATCTTTTTTAAGTTGATGTCAAACACTGTTGGTCTTTAGCACAAAATAAGTATAATCCTTATTTAGATTTTTCCAAAAATGCTTTGAGGTGCCTCACACATTGCTCATAAACAGTCTCAAAATTGGAGTCATTTCCATAATAATAAAGATCTTCAATGATGAGTTGTTTCTGTGGCTCATAGCTTCCAAGAAGTTCAATTTTAGCTTTGTAGTTTTTAACTTGATTAACTTCTCTATTCCAATCTCTCAGATTGCTTTCATCTATATACAGCATAAAATCAAAGGTGAAGAAATCTTCTTTGGTAATCTGCCTGGAAATATGATTCATTGTAATGCCATGTTTCTTCGTGCGAATCTGCCTTCCATAGTCAGGAGGGTTTCCTATTTCATATGTAGATGTCTATTCTCTATTTATCTGAAAAATGTTGATCAGTTACAAGTTTCCTAAGAACTGCTTCTGCTGTTGGTGAGTGATAGGTATTACCCAGACACATGAATGGAGCAGACTTGGTCCCCTCTGGGGCCATTTTTCATTCTTACTACCTCCTCATTACATTTTAATTTTGTGTAGTCACAGGGAGGGCCCTATGTTTGACCCCTCTGGTCTAAATGGTTACAACATTAGATAATTTAACATATAGCATCTTCCCCTCCCTCATCTCCCTTCCTCACCTTCTGCTGTTTCTACCTACACAAGGATCATACCTCTTCTGTCAGTAACCTTTCAGCAGCAAGTGGAAAAACAATAGCAACTGAATAACAAAGAAATTATGGCCTTGAAACAGATTTCCAGCAACAAGTGCTTTGAGGGGTTTCAGAAAGTGTATGGGCATGGCAGTGTAGATCTAAAATATAAAATGATATTAGGAATCTACTGACCACCCAAGGCAGGAACTTGAAAATGTCCTGTTCTATAATGTCTTTCTAGTTTAACTTGCACAGAACATAATTTTATTCCAAAAATTGGTTATCAACAAACTGCAGTAGAACATGATTTCATCATCATTGCACCAAACACCAGTCCATGTGGCTACACCATTAAAGGAGAAGATGATGGCTGGGACTTTGATATTGGTGCTGGTTTTTATGAGATTGCCACTGAAGAGCCTTGGAAAATCAACTATGGCATGTATTCTTTTATAATAGATGAGCTGTCCAAACTGATGGATGCATGTTTTCCCGCTGATCCAGAGAGGTGTCTATTTTTGGTGACTCTATGGAGACCATGGAACTATGATTTGTTCTTTGAAGAATCCCAACAAATATAAATCTGTCAGCATTCTGTTCAATCTGCAATTCTGTGCTTTGTCCTTGAGGGGAAAAGACCTTGGGTAAATATTTACAATCAGACCCAAGTAAGTGTGAGGCATATGATGCTTCTCATCTTGTGAAGTCTTATCCGTATTCTCAGATGGATATATTAATTGATCAAGACAAAGATGACAAGTATCTTAAAGAAAGGCAGTTGTTTACTGACAACCTCATACTTGCATGTGTACAAAGGAAAATCCCAGTTGGTTTCAGACTACAATAAGGTTATATCATAACTACTACTTCATTGAAACATTTGTTTATAATCACATCAGATATCATGCAAAATACATGAACACATAAAGCTTCATACATGAGAAATCTCACAATTATAAAAATTAGCAAAGCAGAACTTTTAAAAATATATGATTATACATTAAAAATGACTGCTTATGAATATTCACTTCCAGTTTTTATCAAATGTCTGACCTCCTTCTGAATATATATATATATATATATATATATATATACATAAAATCAAGCAATCTGATTCTAATTTTTTCCATAAGTAAGCTAATAGAAGACATGTGTCATAGCTTAGGATCAGTTCGAAACCCTTGTTAAATTAGGTTTAAAGGATGACAGAATATGCAAATGAACACAATTGACTGTAAAGAATACAGTGATTCAAATGCCCCTGTTGATGTAAAGATCCGTTATTGGTCATCAGATGTGTCAGTTCTGTAAAGAATTAAATGATGGAATTGTGTCTCAGTAACTGAATAAAGAGAATGCAATGGCAGGGCAGCAGGGGGTGGAAAGTAAGATATAGAAGAGTACAGAAAGCAAGTATATTTCCATAGGGACAGATACTTCAGTGCCTTGATGAATTTATGATATCATCAATGTGGGTATTCTCTCCCAGGGTATAGATTGCATACCTTCTCATCCTGTGCAATTCTTGTCCACATCCTCCCCCCAGAGGATCTACCCAACAAGTTAGTGGCATTCCCATAGCTGTCAACACTGTGTGGGTATCCATGGAACAAATTAGAAGTTCATCCATTATTTTTCACTCTTTCTTTATGAACTGTTTACCTCTTCAGGTCATATGTCTCTCATTGCAATCCTAATGTTGCTTCTCTTGCACAGTTCCTCAACCTGATCACACCCATAATGCACATCTCCATTTTGAGGAAGGTAATCCTCAGCTTTCACTTTTTGGAGGGTAAGGTGTTCCATGAGCCACTTATTGACTTAGAAAACTACATATTAACATTTACTTACTGTGTTTTTATGATTTACAGTATTACTGGAAAGTATTGTTTAACTGTGGTTAAAAAAAAAGATGGACCTTTTTTTCAGGAAGAAGCTTGTGGTTATTAAAAACCCTGAGCAATTTCCCAAGAATCAATCCTCTACTCTCTTTTTATTTAGTTCTGGGCCCAGTTTACAGTATTTGTCCAAGTTAGGCATATGCATATCGTATCAAAATCTGGACAACAGGCATTTGTCAACCACTTAATTTTTCCTGTATAAATAATTAGGCCAAATTCTTTTAAATCATTGTAGACATCATTTGGGAGGCTTTGCTATATTCTGATACAATGTCATCTTTTGTTTTGTTTGTTTTTAAATTAATAAAGTATTTTATTTTTTTCTGTTACATGTAAAGATAGTTCTCAACCTTTGTTTATACAAGCTTTACAATTTCAGATTTTTCTCCCTCCCTCCCCTCCCTCCCCCCCCTCCCCTAGACAGCAGGTAATCTGATATAGGTTATATATATATATATAAAACCTATATATATATATATATATAGGTTATATATATATATGTATATATATACATACACACACACATAATAACATTAATCCTATTTCTGCATTAGTCATGTTATAAGAGAAAAAAAAATCAGAGCAAATATGGAAAACCTCAAAATAGAAAAAAAAAACAACAGCATCAAAAACAAAAGAAATAGTATGGTTCATTTAGCATCTATACTCCGCAGTTCTTTTTTTTTTTTCCTGGGTTTGGAGATCCTCTTCCATCACGAGTTTCCTGGAACTCTTCTGCTAATACAATGTCATCTTGAAACAGGAGCAACTGAAGGAATATTAACACCACCAGGAGCTACCTATCCTTAATCAAACATTCCATACTAATTTGGTTTTCCAATCATATTATTTTTTTCCCCAAGCAGGGTGATCTCTCATGGCTACATTACAGAGTATCACTTAATTGACTCAATTTACTAATATCTAAGTTTGATTGTGGGAAAAGGAAAACACTATCATCAGAGGTGTTCAGGTGATCCTGCCTATATATGTAAGGTACTCACTTGAGAAGTAAATGAAAGTTCAGACATGTTAGTGTCACTTCTCTGATCAAGAATGTACGACAGATCCTTACTGTCTAGTATACCAATTCCAAACTCTTTTTTCTTCCCTTTGTGCTCTTTTTATAATCTGGTCCCACTCTATCCATTCCCACTCCATCTTTATTTTTCCCTAATATCCAATCTTTGCCCTAGTCAGGTAACCACTTTATTATCTCCCACATATACCGTGATCATCTCTGCTTCCATTGATTTTTCCATGGTGTTCTTCCATTGAGGTATCTTTCCTGTTCTTGGCTGCATATTCTCCTCATCATGCAGCCTTCTCTATTGTAGCCATTACTAGTCTTCAGTCTCATCAAACGTACAGTAAGTATTAAACAGTTCGGTAACTAATGGCTTTCATTGTTTCCTGTTAGTTTTTTCTACACAATTATATTGTAACCTCCTTTAAATCAAGGACTATGCCATAGACATTTCCTACATTCTTCACAACATTTTAGCACAATGTTAGGTGCACAGTTAATATTCAATAAATATCAGAGTCCTTTATTTTTAAAAATTAAATGTTATTTTATTTTCAAAATAAAATCAGTCTTTTCTTCTTCCAATTTCTCCCCACCTACCCACAACTGAAAAAACAAGTTCATTCATGTTTACTTTTTTATGTTTCTTTTAACCCCTGAGTTTGTACTTCAAAGTTTCTCTTCAGTCTGGTCTTTTCATCAGAAACGTTTGAAAGTCTTCTATTTCACAAAAAGTCCATGTTTTCTTCTGTAGCATTATACTCAGTTTTGCTGGGAAAGTACTATTGACTACAAGCCCATATCTCTTACCTTCTGGAATATCATATTCCAACTTCTTTGAGCATAGTGCTGGCTGCTTAATCATGTGTGATCATGAATGTGGCGCAGAGAGACTAAACCAAGTTAAGGATAACTGATGAACCTCAAACCTGTTAGTGAATTAGGGCAGTGTCTACCCTAAGCATGTGCAGACTTCCCCAGCTGGGATGGATAGATGTGAACAATTTGTTCCAAAAGGCCATGAAGGTAGTGGAAGCAGGCACTGTGGAGCACTTAGAGCTTGGTTAGACATGGAAGATTTAAGGTTATCTACTGCATCCCAAGTCATGGCTGGTCATCTTGACTTTTGTCTTGCCACTGGACTTCAATGACTCTGGAAGAAAGAGTGAGATCCATAACTTCTCACAACTCTGTCTCACTTAAATTCAATTTATGGTGGAGTAAAAAAAAAAAATCACAATACCATTTTGACTTGCCTCAAAGTCCTGTGGCAACAAGCAAGTGGTAAAGCATCAGGTGTGGATACACTGGAAGCTGTAGTCACAATCCTGCACACAGGTGGTTCAGGACATAATTTTATCTTCTCACTGAACTGATGTAGCAGTGGAATTTGGCACCCCCTGGGAGTCTGAACAATCTTCTTAAGGACTGTGCTGCTCACCTCCTGGTGTGAGGAAGGGGCAAGAAAAGGTACCCTAAACTTTTTTTTTTTGCTTATTTAACCCTGTCCTACTTACTGCAGCAGGCAGGGATCATATCCTGTGGTCAAAACACAAAAACATATACAAAATCTACAGTAAAAATGATTCCATTCACCCCTGGTACATATGTGTGCACACTTAGGGACAACGAAAAATCCAGTAGACCTGAAAGACAAACAGCTCTTGTTATGAGAGAACTCAGCAGGTATCACAACCAAATAGTAGCCCTAAATGAAACAAGACTGAAAAATGAAGGTCAGCTTATGGAAGTCAGAGCTGTAGTGGCCACCATGAAACTGATGTAGGTTTTGCAATAAAAAACAATTTAGTCAACAAGTTTGCATGCCTCCCAAAAGGAGAGAATGACATGCTCCTGACAATTCAGTTGCCACTTGCAAGAAAGCACCATGCAACCATCATCAGTGCATATGCTCCCACCATGATGAACCCTGATGAGGTCAAAGGAAAATTTTATGAAGACCTGGAGACCTTCATCATCAATGTGCCAAAAAAGACAAGCTTATAATTCTGGGTGACTTTAATGCAAGAATAGGCACAGACTACCAGACATGGCAGAGAATTGTTGGAAGGAATGGGGTTGGAAATAATAACAGCAATGGTCACTTACTACTGAAGACTTGTACATCTCATGACCTTCTCATCACCACCATTGTCTTCCATTTACCTAAATGCAAGAAAACTTCATGTATACACCCTTAGAACAAACAGTGGCATTTAATAAACTATGTCATTCTAAGGAGAAGAGACAGATAGGATGTGAGAGTGATGAAGGTGATGTCTGGCACAGAATGCTGGACCAATCATAGACATCCTCTCCAAGCTGAACATTCACATTCAACAAAATCAGTGGCCCCAAAGCAAAACATCTACCAAAAGACTTAATTTAAACAGATTAGAGTGCTTCTCTGAATAGAAATGGTTTATTTCTAACTTGGATGGAAAGTTGAGCCAACACACAGTTAACAACAGTGGAGTGGAAAAGGAGTGGGCAGCTTTCAGAGATTCTCTGTATACCCCTACATTTACTCCTCTGGGCCAGAACACCTGAAACCATCAAGATTGGTTCGGTGAAAATGATGGGAAAATCCAAAAGTTGCTAAATGAAAAATAACCCCACAGAGTATAACAATAGTATAGTTTAACTTTATCTAAGGTGGCAGTCTTTAACTCCATAGAAAGCAAAGTGCAAGCAAAGCCTAGTGAAATGCAGGATTCTTAGCTCATGAAGGCAGATGAAATTCAGTTTTATGCTAATAGTAATAATCCAAAACACGTTTATGATGCCTTGAAAGCTATTTATGAGCCAAGGGACTATGGTGAACTTCAGTCAGCTACTCAGTGCTAATAGAACCACAGTGATTAGTGATAAGGATTTGATCCTAGAAATATAGACTGAATACTTTCATAGCTTCTCAACAGACCATTATCAACCAATGTTAAAGCCATTAACCATATACCTCAGATTGAGGTCAATCTCTAACTGAACTTCCAACTGAAGATTAGGTTTTGAATACCATTAGACTCCCCTTGTGTGGAAAAGCTCCTGGTGCTGATTCTATTCCAAATGAAATTTATAAGGTAGGAGGTCCACTGCTCATACAAAGCTGACTGAAATCTTCAAAATTACATAGCAAGGATTTCAAGGATACCCCCATTGTCTATCTCTATAAAGGAATAGAAAATAAGTTGCCCTGTGCCAATCACAGGGGAATTTCTCTCTTAGTTATTGCCAGCAAGATTCTTACAGAGTTGGGGCAGCTAGATGGCGCAGTGGATAGAGCACCGGCCCTGGAGTCAGGAGTGCCTGAGTTCAAATCCGGCCTCAGACACTTAATACTTAACTAGCTGTGTGACCCTGGGCAAGTCACTTAACCCCAATTGCCTCACTAAAAAAAAAAAAAAAAAGATTCTTACAGAGTCCTCCTTCACCCAAGAGCCAGTGTAGCTTCAGAAAGGGCTGAGCCAAGTAATGGTCAATATGGTATTTGATGCCTGACAATTCCAGGAGAAATACCTGGAGCAGAACAAAGGTCTGTACACAACATTATCAACCTGACCAAAGCCTTTGATACTGTCAATCACAAGGGCTTGTGGAAGATCATTTCAAAATTTGGTTGCCTGGAGAAGTTCCATGATGGCTCACACAGGTTCTGGATAATGGACAATACTCTTGTACTTTCCCAGTCAC
Source organism: Dromiciops gliroides (assembly GCF_019393635.1). Lineage (NCBI taxonomy): Eukaryota > Metazoa > Chordata > Mammalia > Microbiotheria > Microbiotheriidae > Dromiciops > Dromiciops gliroides. The sequence goes on from NC_057861.1 coordinate 442,395,451, forward strand.
CAATGGAGTGAACCAGGGCTGTGTTCTTGCTCCCATACTTTTTAGCATGATTTTTGCAGCAATGTTGTTGGATGCCTTCAACAAGAATGAAAATGGCATCATGTCAGCTACCACACTAATGGTAAATTATTTAACTTGGAAGGGCTACAAGCCAAGCCTAAACTAGAGGAAGAGTTGATATGTGACTTTTGGTTCTCATTGGTGCATTCAATGCAGCCTCTGAGGCTGAAATGGAACAAAGTATGGATGGATGTCCTGTTGCTTGGTCTAACAACACCAAGATAACAGAGGTTCTTCACCAACCAGCACTGTACCATCCACACATGGAACCATCAGTTACAACAAATGGAGAAATTTTGAATGCTGTGGATAAGTTTACTTACCTTGGAAGTATACTTCCCATGGACATCCACATAGATGATGAGATCAATGCATGCATTACCAGAACTAGCTCAGGATTTGGGAGGCTCTGAAAAAATTGTGGGATAGAAAAGGTATTAGGCTGCCTACCAAACTGAAGGTCTATAGAACCATTGTGCTGACCTCGTTGGTTGTATGTATGTGAAACCTGAATAGTCTAACAGTGCCATGCCAGGAAACTGAATCATTTCTTTTTGAATCATCTTAGGAAGATTCTGAAAATCATCTGGCAAGATAAGGTACCAGACATTGAGGTCCTTTCTTGAGCTGAACTGCTAAGCACTGCTGCTATTTCTGAACTTTCTCCTTTATTGGTCCATTGCCCAGGGCTTAAACTACCTGGGAAGGCTACCGTAATACACAAGTCCCCTTCTTATTCCACCCTTGATCTGCAAACCAGGACTAGGTACTGCATGAAAAAACTGCTAGTTGGTACCTGTGCCCATTGCAGTGCCTCAGTGTGGGTGCAGGGGTGCCCTGCTATGGGTCTGAGACCTCATTTTGCCCTCGTGCATATCCTCCACACCTGACCCATCTCCAGTGTCTGAAGACATCCTTGTCTTTTTTCCTCTGCCAAAATGGGCTAGCCAAAGGACTCACTGTGATTTGGGGGGGAGGGGAGGAGTTGCAGGGCAATGAGGGTTAAGTGACTTGCCCAGGGTCACACAGCTACTTAAGTGCCAAGTGTCTGAGGCTGGATTTGAACTCAGGTCCTCCTGAATCCAAAGCCAGTGCTTTATCCACTAGCTGCCCCCCTCACTGTGACTTTTAATGGATTTCCCCATCAAGATTACATCTAGTGTATTTTCTAGATCTGTTAGGAAAAATTTATAGAAAAGAGCTCACTGCATTGCTTCCTATTAGTCCACCATCCTGGCTCTTCCATGCTTGATTTTTTTTTAAAAAAAGAAGTCATTTAGGGACTTGATCTAGTTGTTGTTTGTTTCACAAAGATGTGACTAGTGAAATTGAATTATAACTGTAGATTTATGCATATATCCTTGGCCATCATAAAGGCACCTGATATATGTCCATTTAAAAAATTACATGGGGGGAGGCAGCTAGGTGGTGCAGTGGATAGAGCACCAGCCCTGGAGTCAGGAGGACCTGAGTTCAAATCTAACCTCAGACACTTGACACTTAGCTGTTTGACCCTGGGCAAGTCACTTCAACCCCAATTGCCTCACCAAAAAAAATTATATGGGGAGTCCAATAACAGTGATAGTAATTGTGATACACTGATATGAGCCAAGGGATATTCCCATTGAACACAGAACAGAGAATTGATCTGTTTTTTTCATTACTGTTCTAATAGTTCACACTAGGTAAAATTCTCAAGCCCTCAGAAAAGAGCCAGATACTCCTGATCTCAGGAAAGAAGCCCAGGTAAACTAGTGAATGTTAAATAAGTGGATAGAACCAATAGGCATCCAACAATTGTGTCATTCATTGGATACTCTTTTGGAAGTCACTGTTGATCTCTAGCTCAATCTATAGCATAGAAAGCAAGACAGGAGAAAGGAAATTATTAGGAATTCCTTTTTCACCACAAATATTCTTTTTTCCCACTTGTCCCTCAATTCTATATTCTCTTGGTTTTTTAATTCTATATTTTCTGATAAAGACTTATTTGACCACCAAATTGAATCAAAGTACTTGTCAGAATTATAATTTTGAATTTAAACTGATCCAAGTTCCTAGGTATGTGTGAGGTCTCCTTGAGCTCTATTTCATAAGAGAAATCCTGTGAAAACATGAGTATTAATTCTTAGTTAAGAAAAACTCTCCCTGTGTGTCAACATCATTTATCAGATTAGAACTAGTACTCTGTTGCTAAAGATGCCATCTTTCTTCTTCCCCTAGTACACTATATGTCAAATTGGGGAGTTCAAGTTATCCAAATGGACCAACGGACATTCACAAATTACCCTATTCAAGTGCCACTCATAATTACTGATGGGGTTGAAGAGGCTGTACCATTCTCCAGTTAATATTGTTTTTCAACAGTGACTATTCTGACAGTAGTCCAAAGAGCCAGCCACCTGACAAAGTAGGAGTGTCTGTCACAACCTGTACAAACTCTTCAGGAATGTCATAGTAACATGTAGCCTGGATAGAGTTCTTTTTTAAGGACAAGAACATTCTGTGTGGTCTCTTGTAATCAAACACCTCTCAGCCTTAAAATACTAAGTTTTTTAGCTGAGATCCCTGACAATAATAATATTTTTCAAGGTTTTAATGTAACTTAAAAATTAGATAAATAGATAGATTTGAATGAAGACTTCCATCTCACGAACCAATGTCTAAGATATTTTTGTGGATGTCTTTCTTGGTTTGCCTATCATTGCCAATAAGGTTAGCACATGATGGATGCAAAGTGGCACAATGGACAGAACATGAGATTTAGAGTCCAAGAATATGGGTTTGATTTGTTCATCTGAATCACTAAGTGATCTTTGAGATCCCTAACAACTCTAAATGAATGATACTATGATAAGTATCAATAAATAGGAGGCAAAAAAAGATAGCCTACTAGACTTGGAAATAGAAAGACCTAAGTTCTAACTCTGTCTTGTTGTTGTCCATCCTTCATTTCTGAAGAGGACTAATGACATTACAGGGTGATGTCTTGTTTTGTGCATGAATTGGATTTAAATGGGGCAGAGTTTCAGTCGTCAGCCTTACTCTCTGTTCCAGAGTAATTGAAGCCCAAGTGGTAAGATAAAAGTCAAGACAACTGGAGATGGCCCAAGATGCAGCAGATGACCATGGCATCTTAAAGAGTTTCCTAGTGTCCTGAGAGATAAAGGGACCTATCCAGAATTACACAGTTAGAATGTGTCAAAGAAAAGGGTAACTAAGTAGCTTAGTAGATTGTAGACTTAGTAGACTGCACCTGGAGTCAGAAGATTTGAGTTCGAATCCTATCTCAGATACTGTGTGACCTTGAACAAGCTACTTAACTTCTGTTTGCCTCAGCTTATATGTGATATAAAGATAAAAACAGCACTTCCTTCCTAGGGTTATTGTGAAAATAAAATGAAATGTTTATAAAGTACTTTGCAAACCTTAAAGTGCTATATAAATGGTATTGTTATTGTTGTTGTTATTATTGTTGTTGTTAATATTTTTTGTGGGGCAATGAGGGTTAAGTGATTTGCCCAGAGTCATACAGCTAGTTAAGTGGCAAGTGACTGAGGCTGGATTTGAACTCAGGTCCTCCTGAATCCAGGGCCAGTGCTTTATCCACTGTGCCACCTAGCTGCCCCAGGTATTGTTATTACTAAAAAGGACTTGAATGCAGATTATCCTGGCCCTTTATCTATGATACCTTTTATTTGTTAGCTTTCCTTCTCATTAATCCTCTAATTTATGTGTGGAGTGTCAGGTGGGACAGCTTACAGGGAAAAAAATAGTAAGAACCCTTCCTACCTTCTAAAATCAATGGCATTCAACTTGCAAGGGTAATTTTCACTGAATTAATACTTTCTTTGATATTCTAAAGACTATTTCATTGTCATGTTTTTTCCCTCCTCTTGATGAAGATCATTGCACTCCTTAGTAGTTTCTGTGGCCTAAAAAATTCACCAGTCAAATCCCAGGAAACAAATCTCTCTCAACTGAGCAAGAGACAAATTCTCACTTGACAGACATAGGATCTCTCTCAAGGCTAACAACAACTATTAACATTTATCTAGTTTGGACTTTTTAAAAAAGATTTACAAAACACATTATCTTTATAGATAATTAGGATCTATCAGACCTTGGACGTCATGGGTATACCCCTGGAAGACATCAAATCAAGTCCATGCCACAATGAAGCATTATAGTTAATACATGAACAACATAACATTCCAAGCGACATCTTATTTGTAAACTGCTTCCCTTTAAATTATGGCCACTTGATCAGTCAATGATCATTTATTAAACATTTACTATATGTCAGCCTCTGTGCTGTGATAAGAATCCAAAGAAAGGCAAAAACAAGACCCCAGCGCTCATGGAGTTCCTATCCTAATGGGGGAAACACCCAAATAACAAGGTACATATGAGAGTCAGAGGATATGGAGGCTAATTTGAGCTGGAACGTACTAGTAAGATTAGAGAAATATAACTTTGTTTATAAAGTTCTGGAACATTAGAGCTGAACAAAACTTTAATTTTCTTAGCCATATCCTTTATTTTGGTGGAGATTTTTTTAATTCTCAATTTTTATTAAGAAAATAAAGATAGGTTTGGCACTTTCTCAATTTAAAAAAATGTTTAGTTGAGACACGTAAGGTTTATTCTTTCATAGGAGTATTATAGCTGCCCTTTTATTGAAATGTTGGGCTTTGCTTGGTTTTGAAAGTTGGCCTGGAGATAACTACTAGCTAAAGAATTTATCTATTTCATAGAAAGAGATACAGGATATGAATAAGTAACAGGTATTTTCATTTTTCTTTTTTTTCTTTTTTGCAGGGCAATAAGGGTTAAGTGACTTGCCCAGGGTCACACGTCTAGTAAATGTCAAGTGTCTGAGGCCAATTGGAACTCAGGTCCTTCTGAATTCAGGGCCAGTGCTTTATCCACTGTGCCACCTAGCTGCCCCTGTAACAGTTATTTTCTATTGTTGTACACTAAAGCTAAAAGGATGGGCTTAAATTTCTTTTTTTTAATTTCTTTTATTTTTAATTTATGGAATTTTTGTAAGAATAAAACAAATGTAGCCAAGATCAGAGGGAAAACAGAAAATTGGGGGAAGGGGAATTTTATAGAGTTTCTCAGATAAAAGTCATATCTCAAATATATAAAGAATTTTGTCAAATACATAAGAATAAGAACAAGCTAAAACTTCAACAAAAGGCACTTAATCTAAATGTCAGAAATATCCTGATGGTAAATAAATGTTTACATGGGTGAGGAAATTGAGTGTCCTTGTTGTTTTTTTGGTTTGGGTTTTGGTTTTGGGGGGGGGGGGTTGAGGCAATCAAAGTTAAGTTATGTGCTCAGGGTCACACAGCTAATAATTGTCCGAGGTCAAATTTGAATTCATGTCCTCCTGACTCCAGGATGGATGCTTTATCCACTGTATCACCTAAGTGCCCCCTTTTTAGTTGTTTAAAAATAAAAAATAATGAAGGCATCATCATCTGAATGTAGGGAAGGAGAAAGAGGGACAATGAATTGTAGCCATTTCTTCCGGTCCCACATCTCTGCTGTGTATGTATAAATTACATATACTAACTGGAACAGTGGGAACAGAATCATCCTTGAAGTCAGGAAGACCTAAGTTAAAGTTCAGCCTTTACCATAGATTGGCTGTGTGACCCTAAGTAAGTCACTTATGGCTCAGGCAACTCTTTAAAACTATAAGTAGCAGATCTGTATTGTCAAAGGGATTACTTCTTTCTTGCTATCAGAGTACAGTTAAGCAAAATAAAATAACAAAATGACCTTATCTGATCTAGTACCCCTCATTCTGTAAGTATAGTATACTACCTTTCTATTAAATTGCATTCTCTCATCAGTCTTCTAGAATCCAGGTGGGTTGTTTGCTTTAATTAGGGTTTTGATGTTTCTTGTGAAGAGAACACACTCAAATGGCAGTGAAAACAAAGTTACATTTACATAGATGTGCAAAGCATCTCAAGGTATTGACATCCACAGGAAATCATTGACTTGTCCCATTGTTTTGGGACATAGGAGGCAAATATCTCACTTTATTACACATCTGGCTGAACACCCTGTGTTCCTTACAGACACTTTATAAACCTTAAAGCTATTGTTGTTTATCCAAATAGGCTTGTCAAGGAATAACACGTTTCTCTCTGAGAAGAAAAGATTGGTTGTAGTGGTCAAAATTTAAACTTTCTTTTCAGCATCAAAGAAACTGAAAAAGACTATGCAGTAGCTTAAAATTATTTTGGAAAGATAAATATTTTTGCTTGTGCTCCCCCCTTCTCAGCTGTAACCTCTTGAGTCATTTTCCAGCTAAATTAGAGCTTGGAAAGGAAACCCTAACAGAGAGATCCAGTGCCTCCTAAGAGTCCTCTAAAAGTCAAGAGCCAACCTAACCTCACACCATGCTTCCCATCCCTCATCTTCCAACTTGCACAAAGCCCATCAGATTTTGTGAAGATGTTCTACCTTTCTTGCCAGAAGTAAATATATCTCTTATTTTAAATAGAAATCCATTTGATGATGTTGTTGTGTATATTCTATCTGTTTAGGAATGGTCTTCCTCTGGTACTTCAGGTTACCAATGACCTTCCTCTCAACCATTACATGCTTGTAGAGGAAAAAATCTAAGATATTATCTAAGCATACAACGATGTTATTGATTTTTAGTGGAGAAGCCTTACAAAAAAAGAGGGGATAGGAGTTGAGAAGGGGGACACAGTGGGGAGCCTTGAAAACAACATCTGGTGCTGGGTTGGGAAATTAGTACCAGCTATGCTTCCTTATTCTACATTTCAGTTCACATGATCAGATTGCCCAAAATGGTAAAAAGGGAAAGGGTTTGCTAATTAAATTTTTTTTTTCCTAAAGAGATGACGGACAATTTTTAAAATACCAAAATCTTTCTGGATTTTGTTTGAAGTATATAGACCACCCTTAATATACTTAGAGAGATTTATTCAATTCTGCATGGTAGATAAAAAGAGAACACATGACCCACAATGATTTGAGGCGTAAGGGGGGAGGATTTACTTGGCATGATGCCTGGTCACATTTAAAAAAACACTATGGACTATATGGTCCTCTTGGTATTGAGTTAAAGAGTGAAAGGGAAACATGTAGATTGCTTTACAGGCTAATTTTTTTTTCTTTTTTAGACTTTCCAAATAAGATCTCCATATCTGTGTCATTGCACAGAGGGCTAGAAAACCAACAAGCATTCAAGTGGACAGAACTCCAAGTATGAACCGGCATCTTTTTTAGAATGGCCATCTTCAAACAGCATTTGGAGTTCTTTGGTTGAGTTTGGTTTTTTTTTTTTTTTTATGTATGAGGTATTTTATTTTTTCCGTTACATGTAAAGATAGTTCTCAACTTTTGTTTATACAAGCTTTACAATTTCAGATTTTTCTCCCTCCCTCCCCTAGACAGCAGGTAATCTGATATAGGTTATGTCTATATATCTCTATACATATACATATAGATATATATACACACACATATATATACACATATAGATATATATATATACACATATATATATACACATATATAGATATATATATATACACATATATAGATATATATACACACACATATATATACACATAATAACATTAATCCTATTACATTAATCCTGTTACAAGAGAAAGAATCAGAGCAGTGATGCAAAACCTCAAAATAGAAAGAAAAAAAAAACCAACAGCACCCAAAACAAAAGAAATAATATGGTTCAATCAGCATCTATACTCCACAGTTCTTTCTTTCTTTCTTTTTCTTGGATTTGGAGATCCTCTTCTATCATGAGTTCCCTGGAACTCTTCTGTACAATTGCATTGGTGAGAAGAATATAGTCCATCACAGTAGGTCAACACTCAATGTTGATGATACTGTGTACAATGTTCTTCTGGTTCTGCTCATCTCACTCATCATCAGCTCACGTAAGACCCTCCAGGTTTCTCTGAACTCCTCCTGCTCATCATTTCTTACAGCACAATAGTATTCCATTGTATTCATATATTTGGTTGAGTTTTTATGGATCCACAGATGCTGACATCTTCTGCTGCAGAGGGGTCAAACATGCAGCTGAAAGTGTTACCCAACAAGATTAAAATATGATTGGGAAACATTTAACAGAATGAATAAAAAATGTAATAAAACAGACGATGTGTTTTGTTTTGTTTTGTTTGATAATGCGGTTTTCTAAGTCAATATGAAACCATCAAGGATCCTTATGTTTGAATTAGTCCTCCAACACTCACTTAGCTGTGTCACCCTGGGCAAATCACTTAACCTCTCTCTCATTCCCTCAGTTCCTTCATTTGTAAAATTAGTATAATCATAGCACTTACTTCCCAGGGCTGCTGGGAGAAACAAATGAGATAATAGTTATAAAGGATAGCATAATGCCTGGCATAAAGTAAGTGCTAAAAAAAGTCACCTAGTATTATTTTTTGCTTTTATTCTTCTCTCTCCTCTTTATACAATATACTTCATTGAATATCAACTAGTCATCCCTTGATAGCTCATTGCTAAACCTCAAACTGCAAAGACAAAACAAAACAGTCCTTATCCTCAAGGAGCTTGCGTTCTAGGAGAGAGATACATGTAGATAGATTCATATTGTAGAGATAGCTCTATTTTATGCTGGTCATTTGCTTTGGTCAGGGATTCCTCCACAGCGCCTTTTTTTTTTTTTTTTTTGGTGGGGCAATGAGGGTTAAGTGACTTGCCCAGGGTCACACAGCTAGTATTTGTCAAGTGTCTGAGGCTGGATCTGAACTCAGGTCCTCTTGAATCCAGGGTGGGTGCTTTATCCACTGTGTCATCTAGCTGCCCCCCACAACTCCTTTTTGCATAAAATCATTCCAGATGTTAAAATACAATCGTCTGATTACTAGTCTTGCTTTCTTAACAGATTAGATTTTCTCTCTCTCCCTCTCCTTCTCTGTCCTCTCCTATCTGTCTCCTTCTCTCTCCCCACCGTCTTTCTTCTCCTTCTTCCCCCCTCTGTGTGTGTGTGTGTGTGTGTGTCTGTCTGTCTGTCTGTCTGTCTCTCTCTCTCTCTCTATTACTGTCTCTCTCTGTCTCTCTCTCCCCCGGCACAGTCTACTCCTTACAAATGAGAAAATTCAAACAATGTTTTGGCTGTGTCAAATGGGGCTTTCCAGATTTAACGGGGGCACCGCTGGCCCTCTAGCTATCCTTCCTGGGTTAATCTGCAGTTTCTTGTTCCACTTTATTGTTTTCAGGTTTCCCACAGTAAGCACAAGCCTGGACCCCTTTAACTTCATTTTTCCTCAAATTTCTATGTCATGGCATCTGACTCTAAGAAAATAATTGACTCTGATTCCAATAATCAGCTAATTCAAAAATTTCTAAGGGGCAGCTAGGTGGCGCAGTGGATAGAGCACTGGCCCTGGATTCAGGAGTACCTGAGTTCAAATCCTACCTCAGACACTTGACACTTACTAGCTGTGTGACCCTGGGCAAGTCACTTAACCCCCATTGCCCCACACAAAAAAATTCTAACTAGAGGGAATGAGTACTGTTTGGGGGGACTTGTGACCCAGTTCAGGGGGCCAGCTCACCCAAAGAATTGGAGGCTCATCATGAATCTTGTAAAATAAAAGATTTATTAGGAGAGGAATATATGGCCAGAGAACAGATCACCTTGGTGACTTGGAGTAAGAGAAGAATGATCTTTTGTATCTTTACAAAATAAAGAGAAGGGAATTACAAGGTAAGGGGGAATGCAAAGACTGGGGCCGTATAACTAAGAGGGGATCGTTGATAACAGGGTATCAGTAGGCTATGCAGCATCCAACTATATCTTGCATATGTTCTTGCAGACCTAAGAATTGCTTATCAGCATTCTGGGGTGATGTCCTGCCATGCCTCATACCTGAGGTGGGAGAGAGAGCTGCTTTTTCCCTTGGTCTCGAGAGGTTGGGATCTTTAGGTTTCTTGGGGTCCCACTGCATTCCCATAACAAGTACTAGGAGAAACCCTATGTTCCTTCTAAGAGGCCAGTTGGGACACCAATGGAGCATTCAATCTGCCCAATTCAATGCAGCTTTTCTATAGCTCTGTGACACATTTGGGGGTATGTAGCTGCAGACACAGACCTTTAGTTCTCACAATATCTGCCAAACATGTATCATTAAGTGAGACTGCTAAATAGGCATTTTACCTTCACTTTGGCTCCGTGCTTTCTGAAAGTCTCCCTCAAGGTCTGTGTCTTCTAGTCAGCCAGGCCTCCTCATTCTGTCCATGGTCATATCCTCCAAGAGGGGCCTGGCAGAAGAGGCATTTCATCTTTTCTCCCCTCAAAGGAAGTCCCAGAGAGAGAGTGAATTCCATGTCACACCTTCTGGGGAGAAGAGTGATAAACACTGTTGACTAAGATTTGAATAAAGCTTCCCAGGCCAATGAATTGCCTGGCGCTGACCAGACTTAGTCACTCTTAGCCTTTGATTATTTTGTAAAAACCCCCAAACTCTCCCTACTAGAGATTCCCAAGCTTTCTTTATGGACTTTTGCTTGTTCTGAAAAACAACTTATCTGGGGGCAGCTAGGTGGCACAGTAGATAGAGCACCAGCCCTGGAGTCAGGAGTACCTGAGTTCAAATCTAGCCTTAGACACTTAACACTTACTAGCTGTGTGACCTTAGGCAAGTCACTTAACCCCAATTGCCTCACTTAAAAACAAAAACAAAAAAAACTTATCTGGTGAAATTGTGATGTACCTAACGCCTCCCACTGGCAACCTAGTCATTCTCTCTGCCTTAGTACCCTATATAACCTTGTTCCCAGCCCCCTCCTTGGGTACTCCAGTACTTGTTATGTCGTACCCTGAGCTGCAGCTCCTCTGCCCCAATTAAAGACCTCCATGAGGTCTTCCAGAGGTACATGACTATACCTCTGCTTGAGGACAATCACTTTGGTGACTGAGCAGTGGATGGGTTGAAATCTGGAGAGACTTGTGCCCAGCAAACCCACCAGCCGGCTGTTGCAATAGTATATAGACATGAGGAGATGAGGACCTTCACCAGGGTGGTAGCAATGTCAGTGTCAAAAAGGGAAAATATTCAAGAGATATTACAAAGGTGAAATCAACATGCCTTGGAAACGGCAGTAGAGAGAAGGAGGGGTCCTGTGGCCATCAATGAAGCAGCCATTCATTGGTATGTAAAGGAAGTATATAAGTCTCGCAAATTTTGACAGCCTAAAGACCATGTCAGTGTTAACCTAAAGGTTCAGCAGAGACACTTTTTTTTTAAAATCCATTATTTTAAATCATAAAAGTATTTTATTATTTTCTAGTTACATGTAGAGATAGTATTCAACATTTGTTTTTATAAAATTTCTAGTTCCAAATTTTTCTCCCTCCCTTCCCTCCCTCCCTCCCTCCCTCCCTCCTCCCCAAGACAGCCAGCAATCTGATATAGGTTATATATGTACAATCATATTAAACATATTTCTGCATTAGTCATGCTGTGAAAGAAGAATCAGAACAAAAGGGAAAAAACTCAAAAAAGCAAAACAAAAAAGTAGAAATAGTATGGTTCAATCTGCATCTAGACTCCACAGTTCTTTTTTCGTGGATTTGGAGAGCATTTTCCATCATGAGTCCTTTGGAACTATCTTGGACCATGGTATTGCTGAGAAGAGTCAAGTCTATCACAGTTGATCAAAACACAATGTTGTTGATATTGTGTACAATGTTCTCCTGGTTCTACCCATCTCACTCACCATCAGTTCATGTAAATCCTTCCAGGTTTCTCTGAAATCTGCCTGCTCATCGTTTCTTTTTTTTTTTTTTCTTTCTTTCTTTCTTTTTTTTTTTTTTGGCGGGGCAACTGGGGTTAAGTGACTTGCCCAGGGTCACACAGCTATCATGTGTCAAGTGTCTGAGGCCGGATTTGAACTCAGGTACTCCTGACTCCAGGGCTGGTGCTTTATCCACTGCACCACCTAGCTGCCCCCGTGCTCATCATTTCTCACAGAAAAATAGTATTCCATTACATTCATATACCACAACTTGTTTAGCCACTCCCCATTTGATGGGATTCCCCTCAATTTCCAATTCCTTGCCACCACAAAGAGGGCAGCTATAAATATTTTTATACATGTGGGTCCTTTTCCCCTTTTTTTATCTCTTTGGGGAAAATGGTATTGCTGGGTCAAAGGGTGTGCACAGCTTTATAGCCCTTTGGGCATAGTTCCAAATTTCTCTCCAGAATAATTGGATCAGTTCACAGCTCCACCAACAATGCATTAGTGTTCCAATTTTTCCACAGATTCTCCAACATTTCTTATTTTCCTTATTTTATCATATTAGCCAATCTGACAGGTGTGAGGTGGTACCTCAGAGTTGTTTTAAGTTGCATTTCTCTAATCAATAGTGAAAAATCAATTTTTTCGAGAAGTCAGAGAATATTCTACCAACTAAATAAGGATATTTCTTACTATGAAACACATGAGAAAATAAGGGCAGCTGCCTGTTCCACACTGGAGATGAATAACATCTGAGCATTTTATTCTCTCCCTGTCTTCCTTTGGAGTTAATCAACAATTAATCAACTAACAAGTAGTAATATAGTATAGGATCCTCTGTGTACATGGGACAGCTAGGCGGCACAGTAGATAGAGCACCAGGCCTGGAATCAGGAAGTCTCATCTTCATAGATTCAAATCTGGCCTCAGATAACAGGTGCATGACTCTCCACAAGTCACTTAACCCTGTTTACCTCAGTTTCCTCATCTATAAAATGAGTTGAAGAAGGAAGTGGCAAATCACTCCATTTTCTTTGCCAAGAAAACCCCAAATGGGGTCACAGATTTGGACAAGACTAAAGAACAACAAAATGCATAGGTTATTTCAACATATCCTTATTCTATAAGATAGGTGCTCTAGCATAAATGGAGCACTTGCTACATGTCCAGCATCATATGGATTATAAGCAAGCTATAAGGCATGGCCCCTGCCCTCCAGGAGTTTATAGTTCAGGGGAGGAGATGAATCTAACACAGGTGAAAAAAATGAAAAGCAAATGATGGACAAGAAAACTAAAGTAATTAAGTTTTAAATTCTATAGTACAGATTATATATGTTAATAGAGCTTTCATTAGTATATGGAACTCTCAAGTGAGAAAACTCCCAAAGCAGGTTATCACCATCTTTTCTGCTACTACTAATTCATACATAAACATCTTTGTGGGTTGAATATTGACCATTTTAAAATGTGTTATTTTCTGTGTTATTGTACTTTTATTGTTAAATATTTCCCAATTACATTTTTATCTGGTTCCCCAGCACTTGCAGGTATTTGGGGCCACATGTGGCACATGTTTGATTGACACCTTTGGCCTACAGGACAGAGTTCACATGTCTGAATTGATATAGTTAGTACCTGTTAAAGGTGAAACTTGAACCCAGATCTCCCCAACTTCAAGGCTTAGTCACTAGCTACTCTACTATGTAACCCCCACGAACCTCAACAAAGCCCCTAAAGGTCCTCTATTTGTCATTCAAAGCCTTTTATAACCTGCCCCCTCACTTTCCAATCTTCTATTTAACAGTTCTTTGACACATTGTCAGCAATCCAGTGACTCTAGCCTTCTGGCTATTCCTTGAACAAGATCAGCCATCTTTGAACCCTGGGCATTTTCACTGGTGGTCCCCCAGGCTTAGAATGCTCTTCCTTTTCAACTTTACTTTCTGGCTTCCCTGGATTCTTTTTTTTTTTTTTTTTTAGTGAGGCAACTGGGGTTAAGTGACTTGCCCAGGGTCACACAGCTAGTAAGTGTTAAGTTTCTGAGGCCGGATTTGAACTCAGGTACTCCTGACTCCAGGGCCGGTGCTCTATCCACTGCACCACCTAGCTGCCCTGCTTCCCTGGATTCTTAAAATCCTGGCTAAAATTCCATCTTCAAGAGGTCTTTCCTAAATCCCAAAGGACCCATGATGAAGCATGCTTATTCACCTCCAGAGAAAGAACTGATACTGTCTGAACACTGACTGAAGAAAGCTAATTTTTTTCACTTTCTTTTCTCCTTTCTTTCATTATTTTTTTAAAATTCAAGTCTTCTTGTATAAAATGACTAATATGGAAATGTTTTACATGATTGCACACATATAAACTGTATTGGAATTGCTTACCGTCTCAGAGAGGGGAGAGGCTATAGAATTTGGAACTCAATTTTTTTTTAATGTTTAAGAATTATTTTGACATGTCATTGGGAGAAAATAAAATATTACTTAATAAAAAAGAAGTCTTTTCTAATCCCTTTTCACTCTAGTGACTTTTCCCTGTTGAATATTTCTAATTTATCCTTTATATAGCTTGTTTGCACATAGTTTTTTGGCATGTTATCTCCCCTGTTAAACTATGAGTTCCTTTCTTTGTACTGTAATGGGGGAAAATGGGGTACAGGTTTGGGTTAGGGGTTGGGTTAGGGGTTGGGGTTCTTAGGAATTCCTCTTTAAAGAATTACACCCTAGGGGCAGCTAGATGGCGCAGTGGATAGAGCACGGGCCCTGGAGTCAGGAGTACCTGAGTTCAAATCCAACCTCAGACATTTAACACTTACTAGCTGTGTGACCCTGGGCAAGTCACTTAACCCCAATTGCCTCACTTAAAAAAAAAAAAAAAGAATTACACCCTAGGGGCAGCTAGATGGCGCAGTGGATAGAGCACAGGCCCTGGAGTCAGGAGTACCTGAATTCAAATCTGGCCTCAGACACTTAACACTTACTAGCTGTGTGACCCTGGACAAGTCACTTAACCCCAATTGTCTCACACACACACAAAAAAGAATTATACCCTCTTGCACACAAAAGCAATTAGAATAAGGTGGTAGTTTATTTAGGGACAAGGGAAGGGAAAGGTGGGGGGAGGGAAACCATATAAAAAATCCTTGGACTTCTCATGGGGAGATAGGCACAAAGCACGTGACTCAGAGGTACCAATCTCCTCAAGCAGGAGCCTGGCAGGTACTTTTATAGAGGACTGATGGGGGGAGGGGTGACCATTTGACTGTGGAAAGTTCCTCTAGTGAGAGGGGACCATCCCCCACTGGTGGTACCTGGAGGAATTGGGTGAGGAGTGGAGGACCATCCCCCACTGGTAGTGACTAGAGGAATTGGGTGAGGGGTGGCTACAGATCTCTCTTCAGGACACAAAGGCCACAGCCTCACCCAAACTTATCTCCCCAGGGCTAAGGGAGACCTGAATGAGGGGTCGAGATCCCAAAGCTAGCTCAGTCAGATTTGGTTCCACTTATCTCTAGGCATATCTGTCCTCTGGTTTAGTTTCTCAAGGAGAAGATTCCTTGATGTGCCCCAGAGAACTTCTGGGTGCTCTGCACCCCATGACAGCATCCTCAGTGCTTAGCACAATGCCTAACACATAGGAGGTATTTAATAATTAATAAATATTTATTGACTGACACCATGCTATGTAGTACATATGTTATCAGTAGCTAAGAAAGGGAAGAGCATATGAGCTATAGTAGTTGGGGCTAGATTTTGTGGAGGAAGGAGGATGAAGGTCTTGAAGGAATTTAGATGTATAGGAGGGAGAACAGCATGAGCACAGACAAGAAGTTGAGAAGGAATATGGTATATGTTGAGGGATTGTCAGAGAAATGATCCAATTGGATCTGAAGAGTTTTTGTTGGGGAATAGTAGGACATGATATTGGAGTGGTTGCTTGGGGCAATTTTGAAGAGTCCTTAAGATCATGTAGAAGAGGTTGATAATCAGCACTACAAAGAACTAATAGCTCCTTCTTTTCACCTGAAAAAACAGTCCTAAAAGTATTATCCGCTCATTCCCTCCATCAGCTACATCTGTAGATTTCAAGGAAAGAACCTGACATGAATCAGAGAATTGCCCAACATCTTTGAGGTATTTAAATAAAACCAAGAACCATATAAATTACTTAAGTTGCCGAAAAAGAATAATAATTTTCATGTCTTGAGTCAGAATACTCCTAAGGGAAAGTTTTTTTGTTTTGTTTTTGTTTTTTTTAATCCTGGTGATGAGGAAACAACAGCCACCTCAGATTATCTCCTCAGGCATCCTCTCTTCATAGTCCACACTTTTGAAGTTTGCCTAATACTGTAGAATTGTTGTACCCTGGCAGATATGGAATACTTATTCATTCAAAAATATTTGTGGCAAAGAGGAAGGACAGAGGTACCAGAGAGGCTGTTGTTCCCTGAGCACAAATGAGATTGGAAGAGAATCCAGACTTTTACTTTACCACAAAAGGTCTGTTCTGAATTTTGAAAGAAATTCAGAAAACCAAGTTACAAACTCTATTTCCACCCGTATCTGTGCCCCTTGTCCCATTTCTTCCCCTCATCCCCATCTGTATCCAATCCTCTGACATAAAAAAATTCTATCGTTGAATAAGTAGAAGTAAGGCTGAAGTTGATCACCTGGAGACTCACATCTAGGTTTATTAATATCATTACACAGAGTGAACACAGAAAGGAAGTTTCATTTAAAAAAGAAAGAAAACGGGTGTTTAAACTAAAGAGCTGGATGGCCACCATGTACCACACAAGCTACAGTGAAGAATGCAATGAAGATCACTCTTTAGGGAACTATAATACCACTTCACAAGACCCACCTGTTTCCAGTTTATGTTATAAACCCCTGCAATCCTATTTCTCTGTCCACAAGTTTCTTTTTTCTAATTCTCTGTCTCTCTCTGTGTGTCTCTGTCTGCCTGTCTCTCCCTCTTTCACACCTATTTCTTATTTATTTGTTGAAAGGTAGTGTAGTCTAGAAGACCTGGGTTCCAATCTCACCTTTGACACTTACTATTAATAGGACCTTGAACAAGTCATTCAAACTCTCATCCTGTTTCCTATCCAAAGAAAAATGTTGATAATAATATCTATAGTGGCTGCCTCACAGGGTTGTAGTGAAGATCTAATGAAAAACTGTGAATTAACTGTTTTCTAAATTTTAAAATGATATAAAATATCAGCTTTTAAAAAAAATTCCATTGGTAGCCCATCTGAAGATGCCAACTGAAAGCATTAGACTTTTGGAATACCCTGTATAAAATATGATGAAATATATAACCCTGCAGTTTTAAGCTTTATGAGAAAGTTTAAAACCACATTGATATTATTAGGACATTCTGTACTACTGGGATCCTGTCATTTCAGGGCATTATGAAATGCAGTGGTTAGCAACTAATAGAGGGGGAAAGGAGACTAGTCTGAGAGAAAACTTACCAGGTTCCTGATAGCTATCTCCAAATGTCTAAAGAGCTTTCATTTACTGTATATTTTATTTATCTGTATCCTCCATGCCATGCTTAGCACTTTGCATGTGGTGGGATTTTCATTAGTGCTTTTTGAATGTTACAGTTACACACACAATTCCTATGAACAAAGCCCCCTTGCTTGACCACCACTTGCCCAAGTCGGTCTTTATATTCTTTCACTCCCCTTGTCTCTGTATTCTCATTCTTCGCTATTTGTCAAGCATGGTGGAAAGATAGTCTCTGTCCTCCGACAGTAAACTTCAGCATGTGCCTATCTGTCATTCAGTTCCTAGTCTACCTTGGAAAATAATGCAATAAATCTCAGTGGAGGCATTTTTCTTTTGGAAGAAAGAGGGTTTTCAGCTGAGGAATATAATAAAGAAAAGAACTCATTTATAAAAACACAAACAAACCTTTGTTTCATTTGGATATTAACATTTCCTAGACATTGAGAGTGCTCCTTCCTAAATATCCATCCTTGGGAAACCTTTTATTTCCTTCCTTTTCATTCCTTCCTATTGAAAGGGAGTTCAAGGGTATCTGACTAGGTTGCTATAGCTGCCTTCTCTTGAGGGGATAATTAATTCACTTGTGCTGTCCCTGTGCAAATGAACATTAAAGGCCACTTGCTTCTCTGTAGGACTATAGACCACTCAAAGCAGGTTCCTTTCCCTGCATTCCTTTCGACCTTCTCACTTCATGTCAGCAAACCATGTCACCCACATCTGTATATATTTTTTCAGACTGCAAAGGAAGCACCTTTTCAATTACTGGTCAAATAACTTTATTATGATATACCAAAGAAAAATGAAGTCATGGAACTCAGATATACTAGACAGCAGTGGAAGTCTGATGGCCAAGTGCTTGCTTTCCCCATTTATCTTTGTAAAACAGTGCCAATAATCATACTGTAAAACAGCGAATCAGAAACTTTCTCAGCACAATTTGTGCTTTCTATTTTGAGTCTTTGATTTTTGAGAAGCAAAATAAGAAAAGTCTTTAAAAAGGTAAATTGGCACTAATTGTAAAATGAATGAATGAATGAAGATTGTCATGAGAAGAGAAGACCACTAAAGCCTAGAATGATCAGTATTCATTATTTGACTACATAAACTCCACAAACAAAGAAGTGAGGCAGTATTTAAGATATATGTTTTAAGTGTGAATTAGAAAGCTCAAATGATTGAGAACCTACAACAAAAGCATCACATTAAAAAAAATGTGGAAATTTTTTCAAAATTCCATCTAGAAATGGAATTAAGCACACACTGAAAAGTGCATAATGGATAGCTTTAGTTCTAGCAGGCTTACTTTGATGCTCTGCTTTACATGGAAATGTAGTTGCATAAATCTGCCATATAATCTTCATAAGAGATAGGTCTTTTCAGCAATATGAATTCAAAATTCTGAAGCCACCTGTTTCTACCAACTTTCTTTTTATTTTCCTGGATGAAAGTTTGGTGCTTTTGAGGTATCCTCAGGGTCAAGTTAAAATAAAATGACTTAGAGAAACCCATTTGAAACTACTGAGCTTGCTCTGGTTTCTTGTTGAAGCTGCACAAAACCATTATGTTTCATCTGGTTTCCATCTGAAACCATCAATGGACTTTGGTATGACTCTACCTCGGCTGGTTCTGATTTATTCCTAACTCAGGCCAGGCTCCCTACAAAGTGAACCTTGATGAACTTGGGCCAAGTTCAACATTTGTAACCAAACCTGAAGTTCTCAGCATTTTGTCCACCACACAAATTCATGGCAAGCCATTTCTGTACAAGGCACATTTCCAACCTTTGCATGCTACTTGGAGCAAATTAACTCACTCTTCACTTTTCCATTTTGCTTGGTTATGTAGAATGGGAAATATCAAGGCAGGAGTGGGGGGAGGGAGGAATAAAGTATCATTGTAAGACACCTGTGCCTTAAAAGTGACTTCAAGGGATATCCCACAAAAGGTATAATTATAGAACAGTAAGCTTGACTATTATTTTTTAAATTGATGCTAAAAATCTAGAAAAGGAAGCAGTGGTCACCAAGAGTCATCATGGATTCCTCAAGAACAAGTCTTACCAGATTAACTTTATTTCTTTTTTTTGGCAGGGTTAATAAATTGGTAGATGAGAAGAAAGGATTTCAGCAAAGATGTATTAAATTATCTCATCCTATTTATGTGGGAACAAAATGGAGAGTTGTGGGCTATAAGCTGGTACAATTTAATGGATTCAGAACTGGCTGAATGGTTGGACTCCAAAATTAGTAATTAACTGCTCCATGTCAACAGGAAAAGAGGCTTCTTATTTCATGTTCCAGCAGGATCTGTGCTGGATCCAGTGGTATTTAACATTTTAGTCAATATTTTGGATAAAGTTGTAGTTAGCATTCTTATCAAATTTACAGATGATACAAAACTAGAAGGCAGAGCCAAAACATTTGATGACAGGTTGAGGATCCAAAACAAATCTTTACATGATAGAAACCTGGGTTGAATCTAACAAGACAAAGTTCAATGGGGAGAAATGTCATCTTGCATTTGATTTTGTAAGAACATGGTGGAGGGGCATAATTCGACAGCAGATTGCCTGAACAATATCTAGAGGTTTGAGAGAACTGCAAGCTCACTATGAGCCAGCAGTGTCAGGTGTTAGCCAAAAGGTAATATGATCTTGGGCTTCAGTAAGAGGGTATCTAGCTTCCAAGAATAGGGAGGTGATAGCTATTGTATTCTGCCATTGGCAAACTTTATCAGGAATGCCATATTCAGTTCTGTAAATTATGGTCAAGAAGGACATTGATAAGCTAGAGATGGTCCATAGAATGGCAATCAGAATGGAGAAGGCCCTTGAGTCTATACAATTGGTTGTAGGGATTGGAACTCTTTAGCCTAGAGAAGTGAAGGCCTAAAAGGAACATGATAGCTATCTGTAAGTACCTAAAAGCATGCCATTTGGTTTATTTATTTATTTTTATTTTTAGTAATAAACATTTTTATTTATAGTTTTGGCTTCCAATTTTTCCCCTCCTTCCTTCTCTTCCCTTCCCACTCCCTGAGGCAGTAAGCAATCGGATATGGGTTATACATGTACAATTATGTAAAACATTACCATATTAGTCATTTTGTTTGACTTGAATAAAACTTGAATAAAAGAAAAAATGAAAGAAAGTTAAATATAGCATGCTTCAGTCGGGGTTCCATCAATATCAGTTCTTTCTTTGGAGGTGGACAATCCTTTGGGATTGTCTTGGATCATTGTATTGTTGAGAATAGTCAAGTCATTCACAGTTCTTCATCAAACAATATTGCTGTCTCTGTGCACAATGTTCTCTTGGTTCTGCTCACTTCACTATACATCAGTTCATACAAGTCTTTCCAGGCCTTTCTGAAATCATCCTGTTTGTCATTTCTTATGGCACAATAATATTCCATCACCATCATATACTACAGCTTGTTCAGCCATTCCCCAATTGATGGGCATTCCTTTAATTAAAGGATGTCATTAGGAAGAGGAATTAAATTTGTTCTATTTGCTCCCAGAGAGCAGAAGAAATAGGTACAAGTTGCAAAGAGGTCAATTTAGCATTGATTTCAAAGGGAAAAAAAAATCCTAACAATTAGAAGTGGAGGTTTCCTGCATTGTATAAACATTTGGCCTGTTTTGTACTAGAGATTATTTCTTGGATTTGAATTTGATAGCTTGCTACAAACATCTATCTAACTCATAAAGTTTGTAGTTCTGTTAGATGTGAGGATTGTACCTTGATCATTGGTAGTAAGTATCTGGAGGACAGCTTTAAAGGTTTGTTAAGGGCTAAAATTCTAGCTAAACTGTCTAAAATATCTAATGAGTGGTCGCCAATAAATTATAAGCTTTAGCAAGAGTTAGACTTTTAAGCGTTTATTAAGGAGAATAAGAATTTGGTAAAGAGAGAGAGAAAGGCCTAGATTCCTATCTATTAAAGGGAGAGCACATTTCTAGCTCCCTTCTCCGCCAGCGTCCTCAGGAAAAAGCCCGAGACTGAGCGCCAGTCTCTTCCTTCCTCCTCCCACCAGTCCGCGTCACTTCCTGAAGCCTGGTCTTGCCCTCAAAGACCTTTGCTTCATGGGCAGAACTCTTCTACAGTAAGTATCCAGCAGGTGGCGTCATTCCAATCGTTACAGTCCCCCCTGTTGTTCCTCAAGAAACAAAATGTTTCCTTGACGGAACAGTAAAAACAATATAATAACTATTGCTAACTAATAATATGTGAACAACAATATAGAAAAGGAAGAGAGGAAAGTTTTGTCCAGAGGGGCGATTTTTTTTTTTTTGTCCTCATGAACCGACGCTTTGACATTGGTCTTGCAAAGGGAGGGCCTCTGCAGAGAATACATGTTACAGATGGTGTATATTATAACAGAAAGAGAAAAAAAAAACAACAAAAACAAATCAAAACTGTTCATTTAAAGTCTCTGAAAGTCTTTTCTCAGATGTCCTCTAGGTGTAGTCGTGGAATGGAAGTCTTTTCAGGAGTTGAGGTATGGATGCTGGTAATCAGCCAGGAAATTTCCTACAAAATTGAGCTTAACACAACTTTAAAATAGCTTTGTCAATAATAAAATCAAACAATGAAAGTTCTCAAAAACATGTCTAAGGGAATACAGAATCTTAGTTGTTACACATGAAACATATAATAAAACAAAAATTGAAACATTCTTTAAAATTATAATATTACTATAGTCCCCCCTCATGGAGGGTAATTGAGAAGACAATTGCTGCAATATTAATTTTTAAAAATAATTTTTATCTTTGTTTCATCACTTTTTGCATCATCTGCCTAATTATCCTCATGCCATTATGAGAAATTAGAAAATCTAATATAATTGGTAACAGGTGTCAAGGCCAAATTCAACACTGTTATTTATCATGACACCTGAGATAATTATGGGGGTTACCATAAAAGAACAGAGAAATGATGGGATATGAGCATTCCCACACTTGAGCAATATGTACTGCCCATACAGTATGCCAGGCTTAAAATAGGTGGATGGAATATATGTTCATGCCACCGAACATATTGGAAGAAACTGAGTCAGACTTAATCAGATGCATGGGATTGAGATGTCCATGGCATCAGGCATATAGGAGGGAGCATAGAAGCCAGGTGTAGAAGTGAGATGGGTGGGATGAATACTTCCAGCCATCTGTACAATATTGTGGGGAAAAAGAGAATAAAATATTAAACCAAGAGAATCCAACCTCAACATTTGTCAAAAGCCGTTCCCTCGGCCATACCTTGACTTCATGCATGTCTCCCCTCATGTGACAGTTCAGTGTCTGCTCTTGCATGTATTCCTCTTGTGATTGGATGGCATCTTGGCCAACTGGCATCTGATAACTCAGAATAAAGGCAATTAATGTCTTAAATGATAAGTTCCCATAATCCAAGTCTCATATGGATTTAAAATTGAGGATAATAAATGATTGCAAAAAATGTGAATACATCTTGACTCAAAATATAATATATAATTATGCAACAATTTCAAATAATACCCTTTTTTTTTACTTAGTATACAATTACTTTTGTGAAAAATCAGAACATACTTAAATACAAGTTAAAGCACAACAGAATCTCAAAGAACTTTTTTTTTTGAAAAAAGAAAACTTTTACAAATGTTCCCCTCTTTTTTTTTTTTGAATATGCTTATCAAAAATAATATTTCTAGAATCAATTTACACTTGCCATGGCAAACAATTTGCCAGGGAAATGCTTTAAAGAGTTTGATCAAATAATCAGTTGAGAAAAAATAACAAAAACAAACAACTCAGAATATGGGAGCACAATACTCCTAGAATTAACATTGTATAATAAAATCAAAACCATCTTGCAATGTTTCAAAATTAGATAGACAAATGAATAGAAGAAAATACACATGGAACAATAAAATACAGTGAAATTCAAACTAAGGAAATCTAAATGAATATGAACTTAATATCAATAAGAGTATTATAAAATATAAACTTGATCACATGACTATAAAAAGCTTTTACAAATATTCTCCTTGTTTTAGAAACTAAGTATAAGACACAATCTCAAAAGCATGAAAATCTCTATGAAAATAAACCCATACCATTAATTTCAAAATGTATATATAATAGCACAGAAATCCTATGTAACCTCTGAACTGATACTATTACTCTGAGTGAATTCAGAACACTTTTGATTCCGATATCTAAAATCCCCAATACTCATATCAATACCTTGCTGTTTACTTCTACATTTCTGTAAAATATATACCCTTCCATGGCAAAAGAAGCGGAGTCTTGAACTATGGTGATGATTGTCATTCTTATTCAGCTTAAGTTTTTCTTCTTTAACCCCTCTATATTGTCTGTCGGGCTTTTCACCATACAAACGCTTTATAAGATTACTAATTAAAGACAAAAGCAGGTTAGCAAAATTATGAACAAATCGAGCATATCTGGAATTTAAAGGGTTTTCTAAAGTTGTCTCAGAAGCACAGCCAGGCTGGGGAAGGGCTGAGCCTGAAGCTGCAAATGTAGTTAGAGAAAGTTGCGCATGAGCATTAGATCTCTGGACTTCCCAGGCGGGGGAAGCAATGGGCTTGGCCATGGGAGGAGTAGAGGGTGGGGTCTGGAGAGGAGGGGAGGGACCAGAGCAATTTGAATCAGACTTGATTTTGAACTCAGGCCTGGATTCCTCTTCCCCCACTTTGCCTCCAGGTGCTAGGGGATTAAAAGCTTCTAGAGGGTGGGTCATTGCCTCCAGGCATGCAAAATTAGAGCAACAATTAGTGTTAGAACTGGGAAAAGCTGTGGGAATCTCTTCAGGTTTCTCTGAAAAAGCATGGTTGGGAGAGGGAGAGATATTTCCTTGTGTGAGTAAGTTGCTGGCTCTTTTAACAAAAATAAAAAGAAAAATAGAAAATCCACAAAAACAAAGCATTAACATGATCTTATCTCCCATTTGTCCGGTTAAACAGACTAAAATCAAAAATAGGATAATTAGGGAGTTTAAAAGGTCCATTCGAAAAAATTTAAAGGAAAACACAGCCAGTACACCAGTACTTAGCAGTTAAAAGGGTAGGGGAAATTTCTTACCCAACCGGAAGATCAGAAGTGAGGTTCAGCTTTCCTCTTCGTGGTCAGCCATCTGTTAAGGGCTAAAATTCTAGCTAAACTGTCTAAAATATCTAATGAGTGGTCGCCAATAAATTATAAGCTTTAGCAAGAGTTAGACTTTTAAGCGTTTATTAAGGAGAATAAGAATTTGGTAAAGAGAGAGAGAAAGGCCTAGATTCCTATCTATTAAAGGGAGAGCACATTTCTAGCTCCCTTCTCCGCCAGCGTCCTCAGGAAAAAGCCCGAGACTGAGCGCCAGTCTCTTCCTTCCTCCTCCCACCAGTCCGCGTCACTTCCTGAAGCCTGGTCTTGCCCTCAAAGACCTTTGCTTCATGGGCAGAACTCTTCTACAGTAAGTATCCAGCAGGTGGCGTCATTCCAATCGTTACAGGTTACTTATATACTGCCCCCCTCTCTCTACCTCTTCCCCACCCCCTTCACCTCCATTGTTTTTTGTTTGTTTGGGGTTTTTGTTTTTGTTTTTTTTTACCTTTAGGCCCTGGAATTCAGGAGGCTAAAGCCAGGTGACCTTACTATTGAGCTTCAGGCAGCCTTGATTTCCCTCAATCCTCAGAAACCCAAAGTAGATCCAAAGAATCAAAGCAAATGTCCTCAGGATCTCTAAATCACTGAGGGCTCTCTCATCCATGTTTCCAAAGAACTAGGTAGGGGATTTTGTAACAGCCCTGGAACAAACTAATGATTTGACTTCCTGCGTGTCAGTAAGCAATTTTGACCAATAATTATCAACTATTGGAAGAAAATTCTCTTTCCTTTTTTTAGATATTAAAAAGTTTAGGGGGCATCTAGGTGGCACAGTGGATAAAGCACCAGTCCTGGATTCAGGAAGACCTGAGTTCAAATCTGGCCTCAGACACTTGACATTTACTAGTTGTGTGACCCTGGGCAAGTCACTAAACTATCATTGCCCCCCCCAAAAAAGTTTATAGGCACAATATGATTATTTTTTCCTATAAAGAAACAATCACCTGTGCCTATATGCTTTTTTGGTTTCTTTCCAGATTTTTCTTTCTCTTACATTTACTCTGGAAATCTCAAAATTTTTTGTATGTTTTATTTTGACACAACTTCTTTTTTGTTTTTGTATTTTTTTTTTGGACACAACTTCTTAACAAACACATTACTGCTCCATCTCCCCAATATATTACCATAAGAAAAAGTTGAACAACATTACCTAACAGAATGATTGTGACCAGCTCTATATTTCAGAAAGTCTAGAATTTTATAATACTACAGCTTTACCAGTCCTGCTCAAGGGAAGAATGATGGAAGTTTCAGCTATAATCATCCATTACCCAACCTGGGGACACCCAACAAAGGCAATGCAGTGTAGTAGAGAGTATGCTACCAGATAGAAAGATCTGGGTTTAAATCCCAAAACAAATGCTACTATGCAGGTGAGTCTAGGGAAGCCAAAACGCAGGGTTTTCCTTAATGACCTCCAAGTTTTCTTTCAGCTCTAAATCCAAGATCTTATAACAACAGGACCTACTGAGCATTCATCCTTTCTCTCTCTGAAACTTATCCTCATTCCCCTTACTTATAATTTTAAGTATCCTCTGACTATTTCTAGAACCCCACTAGTATAAAATTCCTGCAAACAGATTTATTTAAGGGAGTGGTGCTATACCTCATGGGCCCTCTTTACAAAGAATAGAAATACAAGGAATTTTTATTTCAAAGTTGTCAAAGATAATGTATTTATCAGTCATGAAAAGCCATTAACTTGTGATGTTATAGTGACCTTAAAATTAAGAGACAATAAAAAAAAACGTTTAGTTACTTTAAATAACATATCCAAAATCACACAGTGATTCAGTGGCAGAGTCTGAAATCTAACTCAGTTATTTTGATTTCTAGTCCAGTCAAAAGACATGATATTGTGCTTTGTAGGGGATGAAGCCAATGGCTAACTCACAAAATGAATCTATTGTGTTGGGGTTGTGGCAGAAATTTCATTTTCCTCAACTAGCATTTCTGGCAGAAGTTCCACTGTCAAAATGGAAGCCATTGTTCTTTGTGCACATGATCTATTCAGCCATTTTTTTTTTCAAAAGTTCTAGTTATGAAGGTTTAGAGGATGTTACAGATTAACTCCTCTTGTAAAGGTAAAGGTCCTAAAGCATCAAGAGACAAATACATGATCTCAACTCATCCGTTAGGTACCACAAGATTTGCCCACTTCCTAAAGAACAACAGAACAATTCTTTCTAAGCCAGGCTACAACTTAAGATTTTAAAATTACCTTTTGTGGGAGAAAATGTGTGCAGTAGAGGAATGAGCTCTTGCATCTGGCAAAATATAGGCTTATTTAACGAAAAAAGAAATTTGACCAAAAAAATATATAATAGAAAAGGTGAGGGGGAAAAAGTCATCTAGAACCCAGAGCCCACTGAATAATTTCTCCCAATTTCCCTGTAATATGATCTGACCCTGGTACCTTAATCCCCCTTTGCTTTCTTCAAGTAGAATTCCAGAGTAGACTAGAAAACAAATCCCGCATTTGTAGCTAAAGTCTCTTGGTTCAGATCCAGGCTCCATCACCAAGCTCTGGTAAACTTGGGCAAGTGACTTCAGCTCTCTGACCCTCCAATTCCTTGCCTATAGAATGACAATAGGGAACTCAGTGTCTAAGCAACTTTCCAGCTCTAAATTCCATGATCCATGCCAGAGAAAGAGAGGCAGGTAGTAGTGGAAACCAAGCTGCTGTTTTCATTTAGATTGTCTACCACCATAAAAAAGAGACAGGAGATAGTAGCTTTTAACAGAAGTATCTCTTTTTTTTTTTGGTTATTGTTACTTTTGACACCGACAATACCCTCCGCTCAGAGGAAAAGATTAGCAACAAACCCTGTGGGCTTTTGTCAGTATATTAAAGCAAGATAATATATTATCTCAGAGAAAATTAATCCAGACTCCTGGGCACTATTGTTCTTAGAATCTAACACAGGGGAATCATTCTAAGTAGCTATTTGCATTTCACAGGATTGTTGGGGGTATTTTACCTCCCAACAAATATCTTTAATTTACTCCTATTTAAGTAGTTCTTGATTAAAGAGTCTGGCACAGTTTTATTGTTATTTATAGTTCATAAAATAACTTGATAGAATCAAAATCCAATAAAGCCTTTGAGAAATCATATTAATAATACGATCTCATTAAAGAACTAAGCTATACAAGGTAGAGGAGCCCACACCAATGGCATGAATAAATTTATAAAATTCATCCATCTAACACTAAAGATGAACTGGCACAGATCAGCAAGAAATGATCACAGTTAGTCAGCCTCCTTGTGGGAGAGATAGAGGAAGGTTGATGTAAATTTTAATGAGTTCACTAAAACAAGTACCCCTGGCCTGGACCCAGGCATAGTGGGAAGTCTGAGCTGCTCAGCTTTCTTGAGGCTCTACCCTTCCCCAGGATAGAAAATGTGGAGGAGGTAAAGGAGACAGGGAAAATGAATCCCGAGCACCTGGCAGTCTAAGAGGGAACAGTGAAATTAGGCTGCTTGCTATTCCTTCCATTTGGAATTCCACCTCTTGTCTCTATGCCTAAAACCAACTGTCCCCACTCCTGGTATGCACTCCTTCCTCACCTCGACCCTTGGGATCTCTAGTTACTTTCAAGACTCATATCTAATGCCACTTTCTGAATGAAGTCTTGCCTGGTGTCCTAGCTGCTAGATGGATCTTATTCCACAAGATTATCTTATTTTTTTTATTTTGTATACATTTTGTATGTACCTACACAGGAACATATTGTCTTCTCCATTGGAATGTAGGATAATTGAGGATAGACTTTCAACTTTGCATCCCCAGAACTTGACTTTAGTGCCTGACACATTGTAGGTGATTAATAAATGTTATCTGATTCTTAATTTGTCAAATCCTTCAGTAAATCGTCTGACTCTTCAGGACATTTTGACCCATTTTAAAGGTGTCATAAAAACTCGTTAGTTTGACTGCTAAGGTGAAATTTGTGATCATTTCGGAGAGTTGTGCACTGAAAATTAGGCTTGCCTTGCTTAGCAAATCTTATTCAGAGATAATTAAAATGAGTAAATATTACAAACTAAACCAAACAGCTGGGAAAATGTTGATAACAATTGAAAAGGATGTTTCCAAATACCTCAAGACTTTTAGATATATAGTTCATTACAAATTATTCTTATCTATTTATTTGGATAATTAGGTCAGCCAAGGACATCTGCTAGCAGATTCAAATTATCTTTAAACAAGATAAACAAACTTTAGAGTAATAAAAGTATCTGTTATTTTTTTTTTTAAGTTCTACAATTCAGACTGGTTCTTCATCCAGATTGGGCTTCCCTTCTGTTTTATTAGTTCATTTTTTTTAAACTTTCAATTGTATTATTCTCACTTGATTTTTAGGGTTTACATTTGGGTGTTTAATTGGGAATATTTTGTTTCTCATTTGTCTAGTATTTTTTTTAGTTGAATACCCACTTCACTGATCTGCCCTTTCTCTATTTTATTGATGTAACAGCTTAAAAATATAAATTTCCCTCTCAGTACTACTTTGGCTATGTCCCACAAATTTTGGAATGTTGTCTAGTCATTCTCTTTGATGAAATTGTTGTTTCTATGATTTGTTCTTTGACCTACTCATTTTTTAGTATTAGTTTAGTTTTCCAATTAATTTTTAATCTATGCTTTAACAGCCCTTTATTAAACATAATTTTATTACATTGTGATCTGGAAAGGGTGCATTTAATAATTCTACTTTTCTGCATTTGGTTATAAGGTTTTTATGCCTTAATACATGGTCAATTTTTGTGAAGGTACCATATACAGCTGAGAAAAAGTTATATTTCTTTTTTATTATTACCATTCATTTTTCTCTAAAGGTTTATCACATGTAACTTTTCTAAGATTCTATTTATCTCCTTAATTTCTTTCTTATTTGTTTTATGGTTAGATGTATCTAGCTCTGAGTGAGGAAAGTTAAGGTCCCCCACTAGTATAATTTTACTATTTACCCCTATAACTTATTTAACTTTTCCTTTAAGAATTTGGATGCTATGCTACTTGATGTGTATATGTTTAGTATTGATACTTAAACTGTCTGTGATGCCTTTTAGCAAGATGTAGTTTCCCTGTTTATCCCTTTTACTTAGATCTATTTTAGGGGCAGGTAGGTGGTGCACTGGATAAAGCACCAGCCCTGAATTCAGGAGGACCTGAGTTCAAAAGCAGCCTCAGACACTTGACACATACCAGCTGTGTGACCCTGGGCAAATCATTTAACCCTCATTGCCAAACAAAAACAAATCTATTTTAGCTTTTGCTTTGTCTAAGGTCGTAATTGCTACCCCTGCTTTTTTTTTTACTTCAGCTGAAGCATAATAGATTCTGTTCCTGCTCCTTATTTTAACTCTCTGTCTGTCTTTATGTTTTATATTTGTTTCTTGCCTCCCACACATTCCCATTTTTTCCTCCACTGTAAAAAGCATGCATCTTTTAAAGGAGCTAATTCTCCCCATTCTTCCTCTCCTTCCCCCTTTCTCCCAAGGCATAACTCTTTGTCATCTATCAATTTTTTAAAAATATCATCCCACCATAATTGACTCATTCCTGTGCTTTCTTTCCATGGAGAATCCTAACTGCTTTAATAATGATAAAATTCTTAGATGATACATGTATTATCTTCCCATATGGAAAGGTAAACAGTTTATTGAGTCCCTTATGATTTCTTTCATTTGTATCTTTTTATGCTTCTCTCAAATCTTATATTTCAAAGTCAAATTTTCTATTTAGCTCTGGCCTTTTCAACAGGAATGCTTGAAAGTCCTCTTTTTAATAAAAATATCCATTTGTTTCCCTGAAATCTTATACTGGTTTTGGAGGGAGTAGGTTATTCTTGGTTATAACCCCAGCTCTTTTGCCTTTGGCAATATCATATTCCAAGCCCTCCATGCCTTTAATGTGGTAGCTGCTAAATCTCATGTGATCCTAACTGTGCTTCCATGGTATTTGAATAGTTTCCTTCTGTCTGCTCAAAGTATTTTCTTTTTTCCTGGGATCTCTGTGATTTGGCTATAATATTCCTGGGAGTTTACATTTTGGGGTCTCATTCAGGTGATGATCAGTGGATTCTTTCAAATATAAAAATTCTTGATTTATTTTCCAGGTCAATTATTTTTTCCTATGAAATATTTCAAATTTTCTTCTATTTTTTTCATTCATTTGACTGTTTTATTATTTATTGATGTCTCATGGAGTCATTAGCTTCTGCTTGCCCTTTTCTTCAGTAAACTTTTGCACCTCTTTTTCCATTTGACCAATTATGCTTTTTAAGGAATGATTTCTTCAGTGAGCTTTTGTACCCCTTTTCCCTTTAGCCAATTCTGCTTTTCAGGATGTTATTTTCTTCAGCATTTTTTGTGCTTCTTTTTGTTGTTGTTTAGTTGTTTCAGTCATGTCTTTTTATGATACCATTTAGGGTTTTCTTGGCAAAGACACTGAAGTGGTTTGCTATTTCCTTCTCTAGCTCATTTTTACAGATGAAGAAACTGAGGCAAACAGTATGTTTTTTGGGGTTTTTTTGCAGGACAATGAGGGTTAAGTGACTTGCCCAGAGTCACACAGCTAGTAAATGTCAGGTGTCTGAGGCCGAATTTGAACTCAGGTCATCCTGAATCCAGGGCCGGTGCTTTATCCACTGCGCCACCTAGCTACCCCAAACAGAATGTTTTTTAAATTATTGCACTAGACTGTGCTTTCTAAAATTATTGCTAATTATATATAAATGGCTATTACACCCATTTTAGCAGTAAGCATTTATTAGTATTGTATATTTGTAAAGTATTGACCTCATGGCATTTAACACAAGCAGGAGGAAAGTCTCAGTGCCATGTTGTCCCTCAGAGAAAGAGAGCAGATGGCCTCAATGAGAGTTCAGAAGGCCTACAAACCTACACTGTCCTAAGAGAGAGAGTAAGCACCAAGAGCTAGCAATCCAAGCCAGCGGAATGGGTTAAGGAAGACATGAATGCCAACCCTCCTGTGGTCAAGGCTTTCATCCTCCAAGCAGGTCACTATACATTGATCAAAGCTAATTGGTTAGCATCATTCAATTCTATTGGTTGTCATGACTTGAGGGTGGTCTAAATTAAAACGAGCTCTACAATGACATCATCATGTAATAACCTAATAGGAGGGACCCTTGGCAAACTGTGAAGGCCAATCTTTAGGTAGGGTTTGATCTCATCAGTCCTCTAAACAAAAGAATCAATCTCCATCTCTATTGTACCCTTGGGCTGTCCTTGATCAAGATTAAAACTTCCTCAAGAATTGACCTTTCTGAAGTGGGGGGTCGGGGAGAGAAAGAGACTGAAACTGATCTGGGTACCCCCAAGAAACTTATTATTAATAATTATTCTCTCATGACAGGATTAAGTGACTTGCTTGGGGCTCACATAACTCCTAAGTGTCTGAGGCCAGATTTGAACTCAGGTCTTCCTGATTACAGGCCTGGCATTGAATTCCACTGTACCACCTACTTGCCCTGTACTTCTTTTACCAAGCTGTTAATTGTCTTTTCATAATTTTCTATATTTGCCTTCTTTACCTAATTTTTCTTCTACCACTGTTATTTAATTTTGAAAATAATTTTTAGCTCTTCCAAAAATGCTTTTTGGTCTTGTGGACAATTTATATATTTTTCCCTTGAGACTTTGTTTGTAGCTATTTTTTTTTTTTGGTGAGGCAATTGGGGTTAAGTGACTTGCCTAGGGTCACACATCTAGTAAGTGTTAAGTGTCTGAGGCTGGATTTGAACTCAGGTACTCCTGAATCCAGGGCCGGTGCTTTATCCACTGCGCCACCTAGCTGCCCCTGTTTGTAGCTATTTTGACTTCATTTTCTTCTTCTGACTTTGTGTCTTGAACTCTGTCACCATAGTAGCTCTTCAGGATTAGGATCTTTGCTGCTGTTGTTTGCTCATTTTTCTACACTGTGTCTTGATTTGGAACTTTATGTTAATATTGGGGTCTGTTTCAGGTGGGATAAGAAGCACTGTCTTAAACTCCAGGCTTTTTTGCACTGCTGTTTTCAGAGCTAGTTCTGTGGGTTTGGATGTTTTGAGTGCTTCCAAGGTAGTATGACCTGTGGAGAGATATGGTCACTGTTCTCTTGGTCTATAATCTGGTCCTTACCCAGAAAGGGACACTGATTCCTTGGGATTGCAATTGTACTATTTCTCAGGGCCCCTTCTCCCTTGGGACTAGAAATGATACTGCTTTTCAGGACATCTATTCCCTCTCAATGGAAAGTTCTCCTTTCCACCTTTGAACTATGACCCAGAAGTAGATATAGGCAATAGAGTTGCCAAATACTGTCTGGTCCTGTGCCCAGTACTAGCACAGGGATATCCTGGAATCTCTTTCTGACTAGTTGCCAAGTATCCTTACTATCTCTGGCTTGAAAGTTCCCAAAGCTGCTGCTGCTTCTCTCACTACTACTTAGACCCACCACTAGTGTTTCATCTATGTGAGCTCTGGGCCAGCATCTTCCCTTGTGTCATAGATCTCTCTTTCCAACCTTCTATATTGTCTTGGGCTGGCCTGTCACTCCAAAAATTTGATCTGAGGCATTTTTTTTTTTTTTAGTGAGGCAATTGGGGTTAAGTGACTTGCCCAAGGTCACACAGCTAGTAAGTGTTAAGTGTCTGAGGCCGGATTTGAACTCAGGTACTCCTGACTCCAGGGCCGGTGCTCTATCCACTGTGCCACCTAGCTGCCCCTGAGGCATTTTTTTACAGTTGTTTGGAGGGGAATTTTGGGAGAACTCAGCTTAGTGCTTTCTCTTCTCTGCCATCTTGGTTCTATTCCCAAAAGTCTCCTAGTGGAAGGGATCTTAATTTTTTTTTATTATCATGGACCCCTTTGACAGTCTTATGAAGCCAATAGACCTCAAAATATTGTTTCTAAATACATAAAATAAAATATCATTTGTAAATTAAATCAAATTATCAAAAAAATGTAAAGAATTCATGGACCAGGGGCAGCTAGGTGGTGCAGTGGATAAAGCACTGGCCTTGGATTCAAGAGGACCTGAGTTCAAATGCAGCCTCAGACACTTGACACTTACTAGCTGTGTGACCCTGGGCAAGTCACTTAACCCTCATTGTTCCCCACACACACACACACACACACACACACAAAAGAATTCATGGACCCCAGATCAAAAACCACAGCTATAGCTTTATCTGTGTTCCCAATGATCACAACAATCATTAGCTTTCAGAACAGTTAAGAATGGTTGTTGTTGGGTTTTTTTCATTTTTGGAGCATCATCCATGTCTTCAGTTGTTACAGAAAGACACTTTGGCCTCATATTTGTAATTATACAGTATATACATTTTATTAAACCATTTTGAAGTTGAATTTTAATCCCCAAACACATCGGCAAACAATGTTTTAACCAAGGTGGGGTGACTGAGACTTTGCCCTAGGGTGTGGAAAATTTATGTGACTTTCAGCATTATGAAAACAACAGTTTAGCACCTACTTGGCAAGAAGAATAAGTTTTAAAAGAAAGTTAGCAGATTGAGCCCTTTTCCTCTTGTCCCTATCCCCCAACTCCACCCTAACAGAGACCTTGCATTTGTGCTGGGATCTTTGTCTCTGCATGTCACCTACCTAAGCAACTGAAGCTGCACTTTGTGATAATTGCCCTGAACTATAAAAATTCCTAGTTATAGCTCTGTCACCTACAAAATGCATTTCTGGGTTTGGTTAAGGCAATAAGCTGACTTCAGAATGCCAAGAAGCACATACTTTAATGCATTTAGCTCATTCTGTGAATTTAATTTGAAAGCATACACTGACTCCTTTGATGATGGAATCAAAGTTTCATCATAGAATTGAGTGTCACATCAGTCAATAGCCAGCAGCTACAATTAGATCAATTCCCCATACTTCCTCAGAAAAGTATGACCAGACAAAGGAAAAAGAAACCATAGAAAATGGAGGGGCAAGCTAACAGCGGACAAGAGGTATGGGGGGGCTGGGGGGGGCTGAGAGGGGAAGCAAAAAAATATAAATGTGTGTGTTTGTATATATGTATATATGTGTGTATGTGTATATGTGTGTGTGTGTGTATCAGCCACAAGCTTTACTATTCCAGTTAACTATCTCCAAATGCCTAACCTCTAATTCAGTAAGCATTTATTAAATTCTCCCAATGGGTAAAATACTGAACTCAGGATACAGAGATGGCCATCAATCAATCAACGAACATGTATTATGGGCATACTGTGTGTCAGACACCATGCAGGGCTTTGGAAATAGAAAAATATGCAAATATTCCAGAGTCCCAGTTGCCTTTCCAACTTTTCTTACTTTCATCTGTTGAATATTAAAATATAGCTTTTGTATCTGCCTGCCTCCTACAAACAGATCAGAGAAATAAAGTTTAATCTCTCCTACAAATTAATAAACAGATCAGAGAAATTACAACATCTTATATCTCCTACAACGAACCAGATCAGAGAACATGATATATCTGCCTGTCTCCTACAATGGAACAGAGAAATAATGTTTAATTCCTCCTACAAATAAGAGACAGAAAAAACATACCTGTCCTCCTACAAAAAGAGATCAGAGGGCAGCTAGGTGGCGCAGTGGATAAAGCACCAGCCCTGGATTCAGGAGGACCTGAGTTCAAATCCAACCTCAGACACTTGACACTTACTAGCTGTGTGACTCTGGGCAAGGCACTTAACCTGCAAGAGAGAGAGAGAGAGAGAGATCAGAGGCAGACAGAAAAAAGA
Source organism: Dromiciops gliroides (assembly GCF_019393635.1). Classification (NCBI taxonomy): domain Eukaryota; kingdom Metazoa; phylum Chordata; class Mammalia; order Microbiotheria; family Microbiotheriidae; genus Dromiciops; species Dromiciops gliroides. Next base: position 442,430,754 of record NC_057861.1, read on the forward strand.
TATCAATTTAATATTTTATTGTCCCAAGAAGAAAGATAACATCACACATGATCATGTGGAGACTTCCCTCCTAAGAGAGAAGCTCAGGGGACTCCCCATTTCTGAGGGTATATATGGTTTTAGTCCACTGATTACAAGGTATTGTCAATTTTAATAGTATGATACAGAAATCAACCAAGAAGCAAAAAGTAATTTAACAATTTCAGTTATAACAAGTATGGAGGAAATATAGAAGCATCATGATAAGATTACAGGATCCCAAAAAAGGGTTTGGTAAGGATGAGGACGCCCACGTGTTACCATAAGGTAGGGACTTACTCTCCTGAGGGAAAAGAAATCACTAGGTAGGGTCTTTTATCTGCTGGCTACCTGGGTTAAGTTTGGAGTTCAGTTGAAGGACATTTTGCTCCTATTAATCCAGGGTTTTATAAAACTCCCCTTTGATAATAAGGTACCACCATCAAATCCAGGTGATCCATATATTCATGTTAACACATCTTAATATGCTTTTGGTCCACCAGAGCCGCATACCCCTCTGCCTTCCCTGTTCCACACCCCCTGCACCTATATTACCTACTCTTTTTTTTCTTTTTGTAGTTCCCTTTGGGTAAGTGTGATGAAGAAGCCCTTCTACTCTATCCCACCCCGCAACTTCAGTGCAAGTGCAGATATCCTATTTCCTGTCAGTCAGGAGGACTCTTAATTGGCCTCTGAGCCAGAATCTTTTAGATATACTACAAAGGTAATTCCTAGCCCTCAAGCCTTCTTCTTCCAGATTGTCTTGACGTTTAAGGACAATTCTCTGAGCTCTAAAGGATCAATTAACAGAGGCATGTTGCATACCCCACCAAGGCCCAAAACTAACCTAGTCTAGATTACTTACTCTAGGAAAGCCTGCAAGATGGGATGAGGATGCTTCCTGTTTGCTCATTTTTTCCTTTCGTATGGGGTCTTGTGGGATCTGAAGGAGAAGCTGGCATTTTCTCCCCTTCCCAAGCACCCTGGAACCAGTGTTGGCTAAAGCAGGGCTTCTTAAACTTTTGTTCACTCAAGACCCCTTCTTGTCCAAGGAATTTCTACACGACCCTGGGTATGCATAAGTATACATAACCTTTTACTGATGCCAAATTTTTCATGACCTCCTATTCATTTACACAATCTCATACGGGGTTGTGGCCCACACTTTAAGTTAGGGGTTAGAAGACCAGTGGCAGCAACAGCAGCATAGGGAGGGGAAGACTTCTCCCAGAGAGATAGAAACTACTGAAAGAAAGAACCCCCTTGGCACTGATCAGGTTATACTCAGTAGAGGTGAAGTATATAAAATAGCTAATGAGCAGTCCTGTTGCAAATGCTCCAAAGAAATTCTAATGTTAGCTTTTCAACTAATTGTAACCATTCTATAATCCTGTATTGATCAGTATTTCCCTTTTCTATGTATGAGAATTAAATTCCCTGTCCTGTACCTGATTCATGCTTGTACTCTGATTCCTTTTTTTTTTAACTTCCTTCCCTCTCTCCTAACCCCTACCCTTTGCTAGGAAGGAAGTCTTATACTAGAGGCAAACATGAACTTGTCCTGGGGAATCTAAGGTGAGGATGAAATTGAAGCACAGGAAACCCACTAAGTAATGAGCTCAGGGCCGACTGAGGGTAAGTGAAGGACAGAGATTGGTGAAAGTTGCCAGTCCCTGGGGCCTCAGACTAGTGGTTCCTGTGCAGTTTATTGCTGTTGTTTAGTCATTTTTAGTAGCGTCTGACTCTTTGTGACCTCATCAGGGGTTTTCTTGGCAAAGATACTGTGGTGGTTTGACATTTCCTTCTTTAGCTCATTTTACAGATAAGGACACTGAACCAAACAGGGTTAAGTGACTTTTCCAGGATTACACAGCTAGGAATTGTCAAAGTCCAGATTTGAACTCAGGTCTTCCGGACTCCAGACCTGTCACTCTATCTACTGCACCACCCAGCTGCCTATCCAGCTACTGTGCTAGATTTTATTCTACCATGTATAGATTCCAAGGGTCTCCTTAGTATGACACTCAAAGGTCCTACAACAACTACAATGTTTTAAACTGAAGAAGAGATCCATAAGCCCTGATGGTTTCTTTCCTTCTTTTTTTCAACCCCATCATGGCTAAAATCTTGTCATCCCATAGGGTAGTGGACATATTCCAGCCCTGATAATTGCCATTATTTCTGCCACCACCACTAACTGGATGTGTCATTTCAAGCAAGCAATTAACCTCAGTCCCAGTTTCATCTTTTGGTGTAAAATAACCTCAAAGGTCCCTTTCAGTTTGAGCAAAGAATACTAGATTTGTCAAGAGACTTGGGTTTGACTCCTGTCTCTGACATCTTCTAGCCACAGCTTCATGTGAGGAAAGTACTATATAAATGCTTAAGTCCTTTAAAACTTGGCCTCTTTTTATCTCTCTAGTCTTCTTTTTTTGTTTGGTTTTTGTTTGGTTTTTTGGTGAGGCAACTGGGGTTAAGTGACTTGCCCAGGGTCACACAGCTAGTAAGTGTCAAGTGTCTGAGGCCGGATTTGAACTCAGGTCCTCCTGACTCCAAAGTCGGTGCTCTATCCACTGTGCCAATACATTACTCCCCACCAAGAGCTAACTCTGTGGTCCAGTTGTACTGGCCTTTTGGCTGTTCTTCACACTTAACTCCTTTAACTGTCTCTGGATCTTTTCCTGTCGCCTGGTTCTGAAATGCTCCACCTCCCAACCTCCTCCTTACAAAATCCCTGGTTACCTTTAAGGCTCTGCTCAAGTGTTAACCTCCTACAAGAGGGCTTTCTCAGTCCCTCCACCTGCCAATACTTTCCCCTTAAAAGCTACTTTGATGTAGATAACTTAAGTAAATCAATTTGTGCATATTTCCTCAATTAGAATGCAAGACCCTCGAGGACAGGGGTTACTTTTTTTTTCTTTTTATCCCTAGGGCAGTGCCTAGAAAATAGTAAGCACTTTGATTGATTGATTGATTGATTGATTGATTGAATGGAATTATTATTTAATTCTTCCATTGGGAATGTATAGTGAAGAAAGGATAGAAATAATGTTCAGCCTGGTCAAGAATCCTCATAGAAAGGAATTATTTGTCCTTTCTCTTTTTTCTTTTTCTTTTTTGCTACTGCATTAGAACATTTGCTGGGTTTTGTTGTTGTTTTTACATATCTGAAGTCAAATTTATTGGAGTGAATTTCTTGGGGAGCAGTTGACTTAGGCTCTTGATCTCATACCAAGATACAAGAGCTAGCCTATTATTTGGGACCCCAGACACTTCCAATAGGGATGCATTCTATCCAGCCTATGGGCTTAGAACCTTTATTACAATGTTGGATGTCAAGTTTTTAATCAATAATCACTTATTATGCTCCTATCATGTGCCAGGCAGGGCAGCAAGGTGGCATCCTGAATATAGTGCCAGACCTGGAGTCAGGAACTTTCATCTTCCTGAGTTCAAATTTGACCTCAGACACTTACTAGCTGGATGAACCTGGGCAACTCACTTAACCTTGTTTGCCTCAATTTCCTCATCTGTAAAATGAACTAGAAAAGGAAATGTCAAACCACTCCAGTATCTTTGCCAAAAAAAGCCCAAAAACACACAAAAAAACCCAAATGCTGGAAAAAAAAAGAAAACAGGTCATGAAGAGTCAGACATGACTGAAAAAACAATAACATGTGTCAGGCACTGTGCTAAGTTCTGAAAATAGAAAAAGAGGCAAAAGACAGTACCTAATGTGGGAGAAAATATGCAAATAAATATATCCAAAGCAAACTATATATATATCAATAGGAAATAATTAATAAAGGGAAGGCACTAGAGTTAAGAGAGGTTGGGGTGGTGCAGTGGATAAAGCACTGACCCTGGATTCAGGAGGACCTAAGTTCAAATCCAGCCTCAGACACTTGACACTTGCTGTGTGATTCTGGACAAGTCACTTAACTTTCACTGCCCCACCAAAAAAAAAAAAAAAAAAGACGGATTGGGAAAGATAGGATTTTAATTGAGACTTAAAGAGGGAAGTCAGGAATCAGAATGGAGGAGGGAGATCATTTCAGTAATGGAATATTATTTTTCATCTTTTCCTGTAGATTCAATTTTGGATGAAATCAGAAAACACCAACAGTCTTCAAGGCTCCACTGGAATGCTATGGAAAAGTCTTTAGGAATGAGAACCCAAAATTCCTTTCCATTCTTATGAGTTTAGTTTTATCTGTTGTACTTTGTGCTGTTACCTAGAAAATAGCATTATACAAGTCCTGCCTCTTACACTACCTGTGTGGTTTCGGGCAAGTACCTTAACCTTTCTGAGCCATAATGTCCTCATCTCTACATAATGAGGTTGAACAAGATGACCTCAGGAGTCCCTTCCAGTTCTAGATCTAGGATCCTAAGTCCCAGCAGAAATCATGTTATGTTATTCATCGATGTTAACAACTTCAGGGGGAAATGGCCCACCCAGAATGTTTTTAATTGCCTCTATCTAACCAACCAACCCTCTATCTTTTTTTTTTTTTAACTCTGTGACTCATCAGACCACCAGGTAGAGCCTAGATCAATCCCAAGCAACTAGGCAGAATAAAGAAAGGCTAGGAAATCTAGTCCTGCTGGTTCACAGGTAGATTTTTAAATTTGTCTTTAGACTTACTTCTACCTCCCAACAGCTCAAGATTTGTTAAACCACTACAAAGACTGACCTAGTAAATAGGAAGAACTTTTATTAAGTGCTTGCTCTGTGTTGGGCTCAGAGGGAGGTAAAAGGTTTAAAGGAGATACAATCCATGACCTCCAGAAATGTACAGTTCAAGAGGGAAATGAAATCTGTGTAGTGCATTTGAAAGAGAGAGAGAGAGAGAGAGAGAGAGAGAGAGAGAGAGGAATGGACTTGGAATGCTAGTATCCACTCTGACATTTACTAGCTGTGTGATCTTTGACAAGTAAAATTCTCTTCTTTGTAACTCAGTGCTCTCATTTGTAAAATAGGAATAATAATATTTGCAATCCCTCTTATTAGAAGTAATTAAATGGTGGACTAATATTCAAGTATAAACTGGTTTCCCACCTAAGGAAACAAACCTAGCTAGTGCCATTTTCTCTGAGGTAATCTGTTCATTAAGTAAAAGAAAGCTTCCTGTTTAAGTTATGGGTCATGTGTCAATAGGAGGGCTCTGACCAAGTGTCACATAACTACAACACATGCTGGCATTTTCAGGTTGTGATGCAGACAACCGGGAACCCCTGTCAAACACAAATACCCCTTCAAAGGCAAACACAATAGAGCTGTCTAGTGCTTCTAAATGGAATGTTATGCTTTATATGTCTCTTCCATGCAGGGAAGAGTGAAAGGAGGTGACACGGCTCTAAAGAAGGGTCAGAGGTGGGAGCGTTTGAACGTGCTTGAGGGGAAGATGGTCACATGAAGGGTTTCTTGGATGAGTTCCTGTGAAAGGGAGAGGAGACAGACTGGTAAATAAGAGGAAATAAGGGAAGTTAGGCAGTCTGGGTTAAAATGGCAAAGGGTTTCCTTCACGTCATCAGTCAAAAGGATTTAGTAAAAGCTTCATTGAATTGTGGCATGGCTTGTGTATAATACAAATATAACAATGATAACTGGTATTTACATGCATTATTAAGCAAATATATCCAAATGTTCTATTTTATTTTGAGCATGATGGTGTAGTATCAACCTTTTTATTGCCACCCAACTTATAATAGTGTAGGGGAAATGATTTATTATATTGTTTGGGGAAATTATTTTACTGTTTAAATTCTACCTTGTGTGATTAAAGGTTGGCCATACCTAGAATTTTGCCTGACCCCAGTAACTCTCTAGAAATGCTGGAGATGGCTTCAAGGTATTTTGAGTTACCCCAGGTCCTGGATCTACCCAAATCATTCTTGTCTTGAATTACCACACTGAAGACTTCTGATAGATCCACCCAAGCTTCTGTTTTGGTCAAGTTGCCCCCCTGACAAAATTGCATATCTGGATGAATATGAGAGGTATGTGGGCCCCCTTCACTAAATCCTATATAATGTAAACCTTCCAGAGTCTGAATGAGAGGGAGCCATACTTCCTTTTCAGCTGGCTCTCCTCTACCAAATAGCCTAAATTGTTTTTTTCTAAAACTATTTCAGATTTTAGGGTTTGTTTTCATGAAGAAGCACGAAGCAAGACAAAAGAGTATTTATTAAGCACCTAGTATAGACCAAACAATATGCTAAATGCAGAAATATAAAGAAAAGATAGCCCCTGATCTCAAGGAATTCACAGACTAATGGGGGAGATGGCAGGCAAATAATTCTCTCTCTCTCTCTCTCTCTCTCTCTCTCTCTCTCTCTCTCTCTCTCTCTCTCTCTCTCTCTCTCACACACACACACACACACACACACACATCTTCCAGAGAGTATCAGAACACTACAGATATTGCATTATATGGATGGATACCATTGTAGTTCAGTCATGTCTGACTCTGTGACCCCATTTGGGGTTTTCTTGTCAAAAAATACTAGAATAGTTTGCCATTTTCATCTCTAGCTCATTTTATAGATAAGGAAACTGAGGCAACCAGGGTTAAGTGATTTGCCTAGGGTCATACAACTAGTAAGTGTCTGAAGCCAGATTTGAACTCAGGAAGATGAACCTTCCGGACTCCAGGCCCAGCATTTTATCCATTACATCATCTAGCTGCCCCTCCTGGAAGATAGTAGGTGCTTAAAAATGCTTTTTGACCTTCAGTTGACTTGCTGTCTTGCTTCAAGCCTTCCTAAGTTGGGTAACAGTGAAGAGCACTAAACCTCCAGGAGATCACAGGTACACTTCAGTATTTTTAAAGCCAAAGCAAGGTATTCTGGTTGACAGACTGGTTAGTGTGGAAATAACTCAGAGGATCTGAGCTGGAGGGAAGGCAAGGAGAGAACAGGTGCAAGAATATGACAAGGCAGAAGGCAACATCCCTGGCTGCCAAATGGGCAAAAAGAATTCATAGGCAGAAGTCAAGTCTGGCTGACAAGAGAAAGGCAAAGTCAATGCCTTCATCCTCTAGGGTTACCAAATCTTGTTTCTACCATCTGCCCCTTCTGTCCACTCATACAGCCACCACCCTAATTGAGGGCCTAATCACCCCTTCACTAGACTATTGCAGTAGCCTCCTGATTAATTTCCTTGAGTCAAAACTCTCTGTTCCCTTTCATCCTCCACATAGCTGCCAAAAGGATATTCCTGAAGCACAGATCTCAGCAGCTCAATAAATTCTAATGGCTCCCTATAGCCCCTAAGGTGAAATGTAAATTTCTTTGTCTAGTACTTAAAGCTCTTCAGAACCTAACCCTAATCTCCCATTTGAGCAGGAGTTCTTAGCTTTATTATTTTGTCAAGTACCCTTTTGGCAGTTTGGTAAAGCCTATGGATCCCTTCTCCAAATAATGTTTATAGATACATAAAATATATAGGTTTATAAAAGAAATCAAAGGTTAGCAAAAATAAAGATTTTTTTTTCGCATCCTCTGAAATAAATGTGTAACAGATGTAGAATTGGCCTAGGGGGCCCATTCCAGGGTCCACACAGAGTTCCCTTGGAAATTTCTGGAGACTCCAGGGATATCACAGAATTTGGCCACATTGGAGACTGGCTTCTGGTTTGTCTTCCCTTTGTTGAGCCCTCTAGGTAGTATTATGTAACTCTGAGACTTCTATCAGAGTTAGGAAAAGGTTGGCCCTCCTCCAACCTAGCAACATGGTAATCTTATTCATATGGCTGCTATTGCAGAGATTCTCAACTTGGGGAGCTTGCACTGGGGCTCCTCCCTACCTCTTCTGCTTTTGTGTTGGTTCCTTCATTCAGTTCAGTAATTTTTCAGTCATGTTCAACTCTTCATAAGCCCATTTGTGGTTTTCTTGACAAACATTTCCTCCTCCAGCTTTTAAAGATGAGGAAACTGAGAAAAACAGGGTTAAGTGACCTGCCCAGGGTCACACAGCTAGTGAATGTCTGAGGCCAGATTTGAACTCCAGAAGAAGAAACTTGTGCTCTAACCATTGGGAATCCTAGTTGCTCATTGATTCTTTTGTAATCTTGGGTAAACAAGTATCTCTCCCAAGATGGACATATCTAAGCTTGGAAGAAATCTTTTGATTTCAACAGGTCCAGAGCCTAATGATGCAAGGGATAGAGCACCCCAGCAATTACTTCAGTGCTCTTGGAAAGAATAGACATCGACAAGAGGATTGGACCAAGCCTCACCATTTTACCAGTGGACATATACTGAGAGCTATTTGAACAGTTCAGATAAGGTGAAATATAAAATGCCTAATCAACAATCCCAAGGAATACTCAACCTCCCAGTTCAACCTCCCAGCCATAGAGTATAGTAGGGAGCACTACTGTTTTCTGAGCTTGTCTTGAATACACTGTGCTCTTGTGAGAGTATTTTGGGTATTTTAGCATTTCTTTTGTGTAGATGAAATACCTGTCCCAAACCTGATTCATGTTGTATTTTGAGTACCATTTTTTAATTCTCTCTTTTGAGAGAAAATACCCTGACCTGAGTTTTTGGTTTTTTTGTTTTGGGGGTTTTTTTGGGTGGGGCAATGAGGGTTAAGTGATCTGCCCAGGGTCACACAGCTAGTGTCAAGTGTCTGAGGTCAGATTTGCACTCAGGTCCCCCTGAATCCAAGGCTGGTGCTCCATCCACTGCACCACCTAGCTGCCCCCGACCTGAGTTTTAAAGAAGACAGATTTCAGCAGTGAGAAGTGTGTGTGTCCCTAACAGGGGTTCGGCAATGAATTTATACAATAAAATCAAAGTATCTTAGCAATTTCAAACCATAATTCACTTTAAAAACCAATCCAGGAAGTATGTGAATCCTTTAGTCTTTTCTTATTTGAGATAATCTCCATATTTTATACCTGAAATGTAATTGACAAGGTTTCCATAGTAATATCACACTTGTCTATAGTCCTCAGTTGCTTTCTTAGATTTCACAATATGTAAATCTGTCACTTAGAAAATATTCAATATTGTATAAAATGCTCATTTCTCCACTGAAATGGCATCATAAATGACTAACAATGGCTTTTAAAGGACTAAGAAATCTCTGCTAAGAGCAAGGACCTGGCTTTTTTTTTTTTTCAGATTAAATAGCATCGAGGACATAGGATGTTTAATGAATTTTCAACAATGAATAGAAGGGACTGGTTCTTGCTGGTAAGAAGGGAATAAATAGCTCATGATATAGAGCTACATTCATTCTTTTGGTTCCCTTGGGAAGAATTCAGTGTCCTGCCAATAGGTAATAGCCTAAATGGGTCCCTGAAGGCTGAGAGAGTTAATACCTCTCCCCAAAGGGATCAAGGCTTCCCTCAACAGAAGGATCAGATTCAAAAACAAAGCTATTTCCCTGAGCTCCCTCATGAATGACTAGGATTTCACAATATTAGGGCAATCCCTTCGAGGGGACTTTTGCAGCCATGAAAAGCCACCTAAAGAGAGCCTAACTCTCTTTTCTTCCTGCTTGTCTTTGAAGATTATCCTCAAAAAAGGACTAAGTAGTGCATGGACTTGGGGATTAATGATTAAGAAATTGAAAACATGCATTTGTATTTGTACATATGATAATGACAATACCTTGTATTTGTTGGTGCTTTTCATTTATCAGGAGACTTTTGAGTGTATTATATAATTTTACCCTCATGACACTGGAAGGTAAGTATTTTTATTCCCCTTTTATAGCTAGATAGTGGCATAGCCAAAAACAGAAAGCCAACTAATAACACTTACTATGTTCCAGGCATTGTGTTAAGTAAGCGCTTTTTACAATTGTTATTGGGGCTGCTAGGTGGCACAGTGGATAGAGCACCGGCCCTGGAGTCAGGAGTACCTGAGTTCAAATCCCACCTCAGAAGCTTGACACTTACTAGCTGTGTGACCCTGGGCAAGTCACTTAACCCCAATTGCCTCACCAAAAAAAAACAAACCAATTATTATGTCATTTGATCCTCACAACAACCTTGAAAAATAAGTGCTATTGTTATCCCCATCTTACAGTTGAGAAAACTGAGGTAAACAGTTTTAAGTAGCACCTTTTCTTCTCTATCAAATCTGTCTCCAACAGAACCAAATGCTTTCCTCATTGCTTTTGTCATACATGCTCTGTAGATGGTGAGAAGATTCTAGGGAGCCTCTGACATCATCCTTACATTCTCTCTAAGAGAGACCTTGTCTCCTCTCACACATAAGAGGGAAAAAAAGGCTTTTCTTCTGAAATGTCTTTTCCTATGTCTTTCCTTTTCCCCAGACTTCCACCAGTAGTATTTTTTTTTTTTTAGTGAGGCAATTGGGGTTAAGTGACTTGCCCAGGGTCACACAGCTAGTTAAGTGTTAAGTGTCTGAGGCCGGATTTGAACTCAGGTACTCCTGACTCCAAGGCCGGTGCTCTATCCACTGTGACACCTAGCTGCTCCACCAGTAGTATTTTTAACTTTGTTTCAAGGATGAGTCTGAAGGATTTCAATAATATCTGCCATTTTTAAAGGTTTTGTAAAATAATTTATAAGACAATATCTCATTTTTTCCCAAGAAAACTGCAAGGTAGGTTCTGTAGGGTTTTTTTTGTTTTGTTCTGTTTTGTTTTATCATCATTTTACAGATGGGAAACTGAGGCTGAGAGAAGTCACCCTGGGTTACACAGCTAATAAGTGTCAGAAACAGCATTTGAACCAAGGTCTTTTCTGACTCTAGGTCAATTTACCCCATTATATCACATAAGTTGACCATCTGAACCATGGTTCTAGTCTAGCACAGAGCTAGATTCACAAGCCCTTTTCACTCCAGAAATTTTTATGCAATCCCAGATATATAGGTATATAAAAAAAGATATACATAACCTTTTACTGTTGTAAAGTTATGGGGGTCTCGACCCACAATTTAAGAAGCTAGGATCTACCAAATTCTTTGGGCACAATTGCACAGTACTACCAAATAATCACACACCCTTAGTTTATGGAGAGGGTAAGTGTGGATGCTGCTGCACTTGTAACACCACTGAACAGATGAGACATCTCTCTACCATACACTTCATCAAAAACAATAGTATCTCTCTTATTCTAGCTCTGAAATTAAAGTCCAGTGTGAAATCCAATGAAGAGAGGTTATCTTTTGGATTAGCTAGAGAGGTAAATCAATAAGAATTTAGCACTTGGCAGCTGTCGGCCAGGCTCCTGACAAGTGCCAGCTCTTTGGCTCCCCTCCCCCTACCACTATTTAATTCCCTGGGCAGAAAGCCACAGCTTCAGATGCGGCTGGATGTGGTGATGGCATTAAGAGAGATTCATCTTCCCACTCCTTCCCCTGCCTCCCAATTATTATTAGCTAATCTTTACCATGAGCAGGTTTCAAGAGTTTGGTTATCTCCATTACTAAGAGGTGACAGAGACTAGATTATTGAAAATATTATAAGGCCCATTGTGAAAAATGAAGGGCTACATACATACATATGCTAAAACACAAACAACAACAATTTAGAACACCCACTTAGAGTGGAGCAGCCAAGTGAAATCTAAATATTTAATACATGAATCCTGGAGCTGAGAGATTATGGAGACACCAGCTGGACTTGTTTTCTAATTTAAAACAACAAATACTCCTCCTTATTTTGCCAGCCCCCCCTACCCCCCCAGCCTTCCCTCCTACCACTACAAGTCAGAGCCAAAGTACCATTAATAAACCTGCTAAGATAGTGCTTCATGATGTAGGGTGTGGGGGGAGAGATTGATTTTCTGAGGGTGACTCCTTTATTAGAGTTTGGTGGATGCTTCAAAGTACCAGCTTCACCACCTCACTAAAATACTCCACTCATTTTCACCCTTCTCTAATCTCCAATTCATCTAGACTAGTTCTGCTCCTGCCAATTACAAATACCATTCAAAATAACATGGCTTCACTCTGCTTTTATTGAAAACTGCAGCTTTCATTTCAGGAAAGCCATTGGTTTCCATTTCTAGAAATTTAGATGTTTTATGCCAAACTAGCAATAAAAATTGGGGTTGATTTTTATATTTTTCATTTCAGCCTAAGGGGTTAAAACTCATTTTAAATAAGAGTGTGATGGATGTAATTCTCCCTTCACCTTCTCCCTGGAGTGGTTTGGAAATTTGCATTTAAAGGCCCAGGGTCTATTTGACATAAAGATTAGTTTGGGATAGAATTAAACTAGGGGGTTTTAACCTGGAGTCTGTGTATTTTTTAAATACATAAAATAAAATACATAGAATTACAAAGGAAACCAATTATATAGAAATGTGGTTACAAAAACTATATGTCTGTATATGTATACATGTACATGTATGCATGTGTATGTGTATACATATGCATATAGATTTGTATACATATACAGTTTTATAAACACATTTCTATATAATTAGTTTCCTTCATAATTCTATGTATGTTATTGTATAGATTTTAAAACATTATTCTGAGAAGGAATACATTTTCTCTATCAGATTGCCAAGGGGGTCTATGACACAAAAAAAGGTTAACACCTGAATTAGACTATTATGAAGAGCTAGCAACTTAACAGACATTAAGATTCTGGGGTATTTCCAGGGTCATTTTGGAATTCTGGCCACAGGATTCTTTTTTTTCTTTTTTTTTTTTTTTCTTTTTCTTTTTTTTTTTTTAGTGAGGCAATTGGGGTTAAGTGACTTGCCCAGAGTCACACAGCTAGTAAGTGTTAAGTGTCTGAGGCCGGATTTGAACTCAGGTACTCCTGACTCCAGGGCCGGTGCTCTATCCACTGTGCCACCTAGCTGCCCCACAGGATTCTTTTTAACATTTCAAAAATGTAGTAGAATTTACAGACCACAATTGAACCATTAATATCCTTTGTTTACCAATGTACATTTCCTTAAGAAAGAAATTACACTGATAATCTTATGATCTTAATTTCTAAGAAATTCTAAAGTCCTCTATAACATAATTAGAAAAGAACCCCCTGACTATAGGAATTGAAAACTGTCCAGACACTCTTAGATTTGAGTACAGTTGCTTGGCTCTCTGAAAGGAGAATGCCTCTAACTGCCTGGCTTGTCTTCACACATGCAATATTTATTTATCTTCTGAAAGCCAAACTACTTCAAACAAACCAATGTGACCTATTGACAAATAGGTTTTGCCTGACTTTCTGAAAACAAGGGAAAGTGCTCTCTCTCTCTCTCTCTCTCTCTCTCTCTCTCTCTCTCTCTCTCTCTCTCTCTCTCCCCACCCCCAAGACTTTTCTTCCACTTGATTTTTCTTTCTCCTTGGTTTCAAAATTGGTACCTAATGGGTTCTCTCAGTCAGCTGCAAGGGGGAAGAACAGTGGACTGATTTGCCATTCCTGGAGGCAACTTATTTTGCAGCAGGTATGAATCCTGCTGACTGCTTAATCTCCAGAGATTTAGCTTCTGTTCTCCTTAATGAATTCTGACACTTCAGTCATCAGAGTCATTAGGAGGAGGGAGGACTGGAAGAAGGAGCCATCATTTATTTGGGTGTCATAGGTAATTATGCCATTTATTTCCCCAGTGGCCCCATACTTTTTATGGCAGGTTTTTTTTTCCTGAAGCATATTTCTAAAGGAAAGCTCATCATGCAGAAAACAAAGAATAACCAGGAACAAAGAAAAACACTGCTTCAGAAGCTGAATTAGTTTCATCAGTAGGCAATTAGTGCCAGCAACTGTCGTTATGTCATCCATCTGCTAATTAGCCAAAATCCTCCTGAAAATCATTTGTCCCTTTGTTTAGTGGGATTTTTCGTCTTTCAGTGGGCAACTGATGGGCAAAGTGTATGAAGTTATGCCCACAGGGTTTACACTTAGAATCTCCAGGGGCCTTAGAGGTCTTTGGGGACATGGGGTGTGACAAATGCCTATTGATGGATATATTTGCCAAAGCATTCACACTGGGCATTAATGAATCAGAAGCAGATATTGGAAGTGCTGTACAGGACCTTAACCAAAAGTAGCAAGTTCAAGTGACTCCTGCCCAGCCACTGACTTAATTATTTCTGTTCAACTATGTTCCTAAATACACAGGAGCCTGAGAAAGAGATGAGCCTTGTATTGATGGAGGGTGTGCACTCTGCCCTGAAGGTCATCAGATTTAGGTCAAGGGGGAAATAAATTCCAGTAAATTTATTTTATCAGGGCTCCTGTAGTCATTAACACCCCAGAGTTCAATTCGTTGTTCTGTCCATTTTACTGTAAGTAAAGCCTCCAAGCCAATCAGTTAAAACAGTAGGTCAACAGTATCTGAATTCAAACAATGGAATCATATCCACATAGACTCTTAAAAATCATATGGGAGGGGCAGCTAGGTGGCGAAGTGGATAGAGCACCGGCCCTGGAATCAGGAGTACCTGAGTTCAAATCCGACCTCAGAAGCTTGACACTTACTAGCTGTGTGACCCTGGGCAAGTCACTTAACCCCAATTGCCTCACAAAAAAAAAAAATCATATGGGACCTTGGAAGGACCAGCAAAACAGTATATAAAATAACTACAGTAATGTGAATGGAAAGAACTTTGATGAAAAAGAAACTCAATTCTGTGTAATACAAAAGCTAACATAGAGCACTTTTGAGACTTCTGAAGCCCATTAAGTATAGTATCTCATTTGAACCTCACAGCAGCCCTACAACATGGGTTCTATTCATATCTATTATTAGTTTTATGAAATTTTTTAAAGAAAGAAGTTTCAGTTTTTCTTCCAACTCTTCAAGAACTGATTTTGTTTTTCACATGAGAAGTATTATATCAAGAATCCCTGTATTGCATAAGAGTGGGGCCAGATGACCTTTAAAGTCCTTCCCAAAACTGAAGTTCTTTTATCCTATTTCACTAACTTAATGCCTTTCTTGATAAGCTCTCTCTGAATGTGGTCAGATGTACATCAATCTAATTGTGATATGACAGCCATTATTTTTCCAGTTTGTTTACAAGTATGCTGTGAGAGACAGAATTAGAGGCTTTTTGAAAGCAAAGATATATTACGCCTATCATTTTCCCTTTGTCTACCATGTTTAACAATCAATCTCAAAAGACTGTTCTAACAAAGATTGTTCTTTATGAAGCTGGAGAGGTCCAGTGGTATATGTAAACTAGAATGATCTTGGGCACTGGAATCAAGAGACCATGGTTTCATGGTCCATCTCTGCTTACTACCTGTATGACTTTGAGTCACAACCTCCTTGGGCCTCAGTTTCCTTATCTGTAAAATTAGGGAGTTGTACCCTTGTTAGTCCATTTTAGTTCTTTCTCTATGCTCCTGTGCTTGTTATCAATACCATACTTTATATAAAGTGTTTGCAATTTGGGGTATGTTTTTTTCCTAGTATTTTTCAAGTATAAAAATTAAATTTATGTGTCTGTAATTTCTAGAGTCTTTATAGATTGAAATCTGAACCCTGCATTTCACTAGGGAGTGACCTGTAAAGATTACAGCTGGCATGTGCCCCATATGGAAAACATTGTTCAAAATTCAAATTGCAGCTTTCAAGTGTTCCTCACACCTAACCTGGTTTTGTTTTTCCAATAGAAAAAGGTCAAGTCCATGGTATTATAAATCTTTTTCTTGATTTGATATCTTACAGTAAAAAGAACAATTTTTCTTCTTCTATCTTTTTTATTGTTGTTTTAGTCCTAAAAAGAATTAAAATTATAATGTCCTTTAACCATAGACCAAAGCAAATCATTACAACCAAATTCTTCTTTTCTCTGAAATTTTGTGATTCTTTGATGTCTCTGAAAACAAAGAAAAGCATGGATGTCTTGTAGTCTTTTTGAAAAAGATAAGATTGCAGCTTCCTAGCATAATTGTCAATGGGAAAAAACAATTCCCCCCCCCATCACCTAAGAAAAAAGAAAAAAACATCACAGTGGGTTACCAAAAGAAATATAACATTTTCTTCTCTATCTGCTCAAGGAAAGGAGATGCATCTATCTGTCAAGCGTGGCTTAAGTGCAATATTCCAGATATGGGAAGGAATCGATTTACAGAATTCTAGACCTTATGAAATTTACAAATTACCTCATCTTTCAGAGCTGTTTCCCACTAGCCTTTATCATCTGTGTCTTGAATCCACCCTCTTGAACTCTAATCAGCCTTGTTACACTTCTAAATCTGGAAGCATTTCAGGGGGCCACTTTCATTAAAATGACTCTTCAAAATATTCACTTTGTAAAATCCTTCTGGCATATGCTGCAAGTTGTCTTGATAGCCCCTCCAAAAAAGTTTCACTTACCCCACCTGCTGTCACAGATTGTAAGTAAATCATCTTCCAAACCTAATGGTGACTTCCTTTGGATTGTATAAAGAAAGGCCTTTGGTTTGTCTGCTTCAAATGCTACTGTAAAGTTAGACACTCAACCTGGCTGGTTTGCCTCTAGGGAAAAGGAAACTGGGATTTTTTTTTTTTTGTCCCTTTATTATGACTGTTGCTCCAGAATGCTTTAATGGGATTTCCTCCTCCCTCCAAATAGAACACCTAAGAAAAGAATAATGTGACTGTCAATCACCTGGTCTCCCACGTCTCTTCTCACATATCTCAGCACATTGCTAAGATTTCAGAAATCCCATCCTCACCAACAGTTTTTAATTCACTGTACTGGAAGAAATGTTTTTACTTCCTGGCTATATGCTTCCAATTTTATAGTAAAAATCAATAGGGAAAACCTATTGCAGAATAAATCAAGGAATCAATCAAGGAAATGTTTTTTTAGGCTTTTTCATGTAACAATAAAGAATACCTGCAAGTTTTGTTTTACAGGTTGCTGATTCTAAGAACATGTCTATACAGCTGAAATATTTGTGACGTATGATAATAAGGTTCAGTTAAAAAACATCCAGCTTAAAAAAAAAACTTAAAAAAAAAAGTCCAGCTTGCATGAATCTATAAAGTAAATTGCATGAACAAATAAGGAAACATTTTGACTGGTTGGAATGCCCTTCACAACCACATTGAGTCTGTAAACCTGTCTTAGATCCTGCTCCATCAAATCTGATGTCAGCATGATCTGACCAACAGCAGCTTCTGTGCCACCTATTTCAACATCTCCAAAATCCAAACTTTCCTGTTCACCCCGTCTGTCAGTCTAAAATCCACCTTGTTATTGATCAGAGTTCACCAGCTTTTCTCAGATTAGTGAAAAATTCTGGGAATATAGAGAACCTGAAGAAGACAGGGTAAACCAAGTAATATGGTAAAAAAAAAAAAAAAGCATAACAATGAAATGATCTCATGGACATATTCTTAGAGTCATCAGCTTGGAAAGAACCATTTATGTATTTTTCACTTTGCAGAACTAATAATATTCCTCCCCCAAACTAGATATAGCACATGTGTTGCCATGGACAGAACAGAGAAATAGCAGTATGTAGAGTTATTGGCTAAAGAAACCTCCTGCTCCAACATGTCAAGTCCAGTCAATCAAATGTCATGTACCAAGGGGAGAGATAAAAGGATTAAATAATAAGCTATTTTCATGATCTTGCTACTCACAAGTTTAATGAAATACTTAATGTTTTAGGAATCATTTTATCATGTAAAATTATAACATCAAAAATTTATTTTGCAAAATCTGTATCATTTGTAAAGGTAGCCTGATAGGAATTAGAGGTAATTATTGATTCCTTTCCAAATCATTGGATTCTCTTTGCCTAAAGATAACCAATGAGATAACCAAAAATTCTTCAATACCAAGTTATCTTTTCAAATAACTGGGATTCTTCACCAATATATCTAATAACTGACATTTCCACAACAATTTAAGGTTTAAAAGTTACTGGTAAGTGAATAGCATAAGAATTGGGGGTTTTAAAAAATATTTTTCATCAGGACTGGATGTTCTGCAGGTCCAGATCCTGGCTAAAGATCTTGGGAAAGTAGTAGTAATGGCTTATGGAGTGTAGAGTGTCTTAAGAGAGTATAGTCTTTCAGCCTGAGAGGAGACTCTATTCGATCATCCATTTCAGTAATAGCAGGATTATGCCTCTAAGGAAAATTTAAATATCTGTGTGGGTGAGAGATGTGGTTGAGGAACAGAAGCCAAGAGGGAGGACACTTTGAATAGTTGATTGCTGGGTGCTTTTGCTCACATCTCCACTTATTAAATGAAAAGTATGGTGAGTAGAGATGAGACTTTTTTCCCAGAGGAGGCCCAAGGAGCTGATCAGTTGTGTCCTTTCTCTCTTTCCCTGGGGAAGGTGTTTAAACTGTTTCATTAGTATTTCAGATCTGGTTTTCCCTAGATAAGGATACAATTATCATGAATTGTTTTGTCATTATGTAAATAGGAAGACAATACACAAGTGGGGAGGGGGAGTGGTTGCTAGGACTAATTGATATACAAATTGTTACAGGTCGGGATTTTCTTCTCTAACCCTTTGACTAGAGGTCACAACTAGAGGTCTAACCCTTGGTCTAGAGGACAGCTAGGTGTTCAGCGAATAGAGCACTGGTCCAGAAGTGGGAGAATCTGAGTTAGAAAAATCTCAAAATCACTTAACCCCAAATGTCTTAAATATCGGGGCCTTCTCCAGTTGTCCTAATATATGTCCAGTCTACTGGACCTATGACTCTGGAGAAGAGACTGAAGTTAGTAATTTTGCATATTATAATAATGCTTGATTCATTTATGCCTGTGGGATATATTCAAGCAAATGAATTGAGGGAAAAGACAACAAGCTGAACTTTAAACCTATTTAAAAAGGACAAAAGTGAATTTTGACACTTTAAAATAGGTTTGTTGCCTTAGGAATCACTTTTTTTGTGTGTGATTTGTTTTGGAGACAAGGTATTTTTTTTGGAGAAATATCATACTCATTCAGCATTGTACATGTAAAATTCCATTAAATAGGGTATATGTCTTATGTTTTGTTTTGGTTTTACTTTTACACCAAATCTTTGGCTCTTGGAGTACTTTGAATTGTTGCCAATGAATGAGCCTGGTTTGTGTCACGTTTAAATCCAAATTATTTGCTTTACTCAATTGCTGTAAATGCTTGAAGCTTGGAAGTTAAAAGTAAATAGAGTCCACTTGGGCTTTTTTCAAAGAAGCAAACCTTCTATGATATTTGTGAGTCTATGAAGCATTGTGGATGTGGGGCACATATCAAGGCAATAAAGATATATTGTTGCTGTTAAAAAGGGGGGTAGGGTCCATACATCAAGCAACATAGTCTTAATATGCTTTCACATGGGCCTAAGTACATATTTGTCATCTAAGGATAGACTTAGAAAACTTGGAGAAGTTCATTGTTGGGACCATGATTACCTAGAAATATTTTTTAATAAATTAAGAACTCTGATGGCCATCTACAAAGTTATGAAAGGGTTAGGACTATGCATCTGAAGAGGGAGTCTCCACACAAATGAAATCACTGATTCTTTAAGGGTAATTAAGTAATTATACTAGATTGTTACATAAAGAAATTTCATGGAATGTGAACCTAACAGCTAGGTGGCAAAATGGACAGAACACCGGCCAGGGTCAGAAGGACCTAAGTTCAAAAACTGGTCTCAGAAATTTCCTAGCTGTGACAAGTCATTAACCTCTGTTTTCCTCAGTTTCCTCAGCTGTAAATGGAGATAATAATAGTATCTACCTCCCAGGGTTGTAATGAGATAATAATTGTAAAGGCAGTTAGCACAGTGGTATTTGATAGGATCTTTCAATTATATCTTCATGTACAATCTGTTTTTGTGTGTGTGAGGCAATGAGGGTTAAGTGACTTGCCCAGGGTCACACAGCTAGTAAGTGTCAAGGTCTGAGGCCAGATTTGAACTCAGGTCCTTCTGAATCCAGGGCTGGTGCTTTATCCACTGCGCCACCTAGCTACCACCCTCATGTACAATCTAAAGAAATGTGGACTGGGTTATAGTAAAATTAAGTGGATTAGAATTGGTTGATAGAGGCAATGATTCTGGAAGAAAGAAGAATAAAAACAGGAAATACAGGCTTTCCGAAATTCTCCTACAAACAACACATAATATCACATCAAAGTGAACTTTGGGCACTAGGAATAATTAAAAGTTGGGAGAGCAGAGTCCTTGGTTTTGGTTTCCAGGGCAGAGAGGTGCAGTGATGGGAGGGACTTCAGGGGCAAGAATATTTGCCATGACAACTGTGGCTCAGGGGTAGAAAGAAGTGCTGGAAGTCAGGCCCTCAGACAGAGTTCAGAAAACAAGAGTTCAAAAACCCTGAAGCCTGAGGTACACATCTCAGGACTAGAACCTGACTATAATAATAAGCCATTAAAAATAATAATAAAGTAATGAGTAAGCAAAGGAGAAAGAACCTGACCATAGATAATTAACTATGGAAATAAAGAAGATCTGGTTTCATAAACAGAATAAAATTGTGATATTTTTTAAGCTACTCCTATTTCAAAGAAAAAATGTCAAATAGTCACAAGCCCAAAAAAGAGTACTTGAAAGAGCTTAAAAAGGGCCTCAAAAATCAACTAAGAGAAGGCTGAGAAAAAATAAGGGGGAAAAATCATAAGAGCAATGCAAGAAAATAAAGGAAAAGAAAGTCAACCAATTAGAAAAAGAGATACAAAAACTTAAGGAAGAAAATGACTCCTTAAAAACTAGAATTGGGAAGCTAATCATGTTATAAGACACTGAGAAATAATAAAAAAAAACCAAAAGACTGAAAAATAGAAGAGAATATGAAACTCTCATTAGAAAAACAATTGGTCTAGATAACAGATCAATAAGAAATAATATAAGAATTGTTGGGCTACCTGAAAGTTATGTTTTTTTTAAAAGAGTCTAGATATATTACAAGAAATCATTAAGGAGAATTGCCCTGAAAATTCTAGAATGAGAGGATAAAATAGAAATAGAAATCCATCAATATTTCCTGAAAGAAATGTCAAGATAAAATTTACAAGAACATCATAGACAAGTTTCAAAGTAACCAGGTTAAGAAGAGAATATACAAACAAGAAAAAACAATTTAAACACTGTCAGGTATTACAGTCAGGTTAAGACCAGATCTAGCAGTTCTATATTAATGTTCCAAAGGACTTAGAACATTATATTTCCAAAACAAAAGGAAAGTTAAAATAGTTTAACTAAAATAGCTAACAGTAAAATTACATAATGATAAAGGGACCATAGAAAATGAAGCAATATCAATAAGAAAACCTACATGCACTAAATGCTATAGTATCTAAATTTTTAAAGGAAAAATTAAATTAATTACAGGTGGAAATAAATAGTAATACTACAATAGTGGGGAACTTTAACCTTCCCCCAGTCCCAGAATTAGATAAATCTGACCAAGAAATAATAAGAAAGAAGTTAAGGAGGTAAATAGAATCTTAGGTAACTAGATATGATACAAATCTGAAAAGAATTGAATAGAATAGAAAGGATATACCTTTTCTCCATGGTACATGGTACCTTTACAGAAAATGATCCCATATATTAGGGTATAAAAATGTTATAGTTAGATGTATCATTTTCAGATTACAATGCAATAAAAATTTTGACTCAATAAGAGACCATGGGAAAGACAGATTAAAAATTAATTGGAGGGGCAGCTAGGTGGCACAGTGGATAGAGCACCGGGCCCTGGAGTCAGGAGGACCTGAGTTCAAATCTGGTCTCAGACACTTAACACTTACTAGCTGTGGTGACCCTGGGCAAGTCACTTAACCCCAATTGCCTCACAAAAAAAAATTAATTGGAAAACTAAACAACCTAATCTTAAAGAATAAGTGGGTAAAGAAATAATTAATAATTCATTGAAGAGAATGACAATGAGACAATATATGAAACCTATGGGAATCAGCAAAAGCAGTAATCAGAGAAAAATTTATATCTCAAAATGTAATATATCAATAATAGAGAAAGAGGAAACCAGAGGACTGATTATGCAATTAGAAAAACTAGAAAAGAACAAATTTAAAATCTCAAATTAAACACCAAATTGAAAATCACAAAATCAAAGGTGAGATTAATAAAACCAAGTGCAAGAAAACCATTTAATTAATAAATACAACTAGGAATTGGTTTTATTTAAAAAATAAAAAATAGACAAACCACTGTTTTACTATGAGTTTTTTTAAAGAGAGAAGAAAACCAATAACTAGCATTAGAAACAGAGTGACTATACTACTAACAAAGATGAATCAAAGCAATTAAAAGGGATTTACTTTGCCCAATCCTATGCCAATAAAGTTTACAATTTACGCAAAATGGAAGAATATTTATAAAAATATAAACTACTTAAATTTGCATAAAAGGAAATAGAAAATCTAAAGAAAACCTATTTTAGAAAGGAAATTGAACAGGCCAGAAATGAACTTCCAAAGAAAAAGCATCAGGACCAGATAGACTGGCAAATGAATTCTACCAAAGAGTTAAATATCAACTAATTCCAATATTTGAATAATATGCAAAGAAAGACTGCTGCCAAACTCCTTTTATGAAACAAATATGGCATGATACTAAACCAGGAAGACCAAAAATAGAGAAACAAAATTATAGACCAATTTTATTAATGACTATGGCATGCAGAGGGCAGCTAGGTGGCGCAGTGGATAAGAGCACGGCCCCTGGAGTCGGGGGTACCTGAGTTCAGGTCCGGCCTCAGACACTTAACACACACTTGCTAGCTGTGTGACCCTGGACAAGTCACTTGACCCCAATTGCCTCACTAAAAAAAAAAAAAATGAATATGGATGCAAAAAATCATAAAATAAAATACTAGCTAGGAGACTACAACCAATATATACAAAGATTAATACAGTATGGACAAAGTGGGATTTATGTAAGGATGCTTTAACATAAGGAAAACTATCAACATAATTGATTACGTTAATAGCAAGCGTAACAAAAAATCATATGCTAATATCAATAGATGCAGAAACAGCTCTTTGATAAAATATAACACTCATTCACTATTTAAAGTAATTGAAAGCATAGATATAAGGGATTTTTTCTTAAAATGATAAGAACGCATCTAGATAAAACCATCAACAAGCATTATTTGTAATGGGGATAAGCTTGAAGCTTTTCCCCGTAAGATCAAGAGTGAAACAAAGAAGTCAATGGTACTAATGTTATTCAATATTGGATTAGAAATGCTAGCAATAAGAGAAGAAAAGAAATTGAAAGAATCAGAATAGGCTAATGAGGTGATAACATTGTCTCATTTTTGCAGAAAATATGATGATATACTTGGAAATACTAAAGATTCAACTAAAAGTTAAGTGGAAACAATAATTTTAGAAAGTAGCATGAATATATTTTAAAAACCCACAAAATCATGAGCATTTCTATATATCATTGAAAAACCCTGCAAGAAGAGATACTCCATTTAAATCATTGTAGAAGATAAAAATACCTGGAAGTATGTATAAAAAGCAAACCAGGAACTACATGAACATAATTATAAAACACTTTTTATACAAATAATGTCAGATTTAAATAAATAGAGAAATGTGATTGTTCATGTGAAAGTAGAGCCAATATAATTAAAATAACAATTTTACCTAACCTGTTCTGTTTATGAATGCCATCCCAATAAATTACCAGAAAATGATTTTACTCGGCTAGAAAAAATATATAGCAAAATTCATTTGGAAGAGCAAAAAGGTCAAGAATATCAAAGGAATTAAATGGAAAAATTATAAAGGAAGGAAGTTTAGCAGAACCAGATCACAAACCTATACCATAAGGCAGTAATTATTAAAAACTATTTCTGGCTAGAAATAGAAAAGTAAATCAGTGTAATAGAGTAGACATATAATAACAATAACAAATCATTATGGTAACCCTTGTGTTTGATAAATGCAAAGATTTAAGCTTTAAGGATAAGAATTCATTATTCAGTAAAAACTTGTTTGAAATGCTGGAAAGCAGTCTGGCAGAAATGGGCATAAACCAATATCTTACATATATTACCAAGATGAAGTCAAAATGGTTACATGACGTAAATATAAAGACAGATCTTACAAAAATATCTGAAGAACATGGAACATATTACCTATCGGATTTATAGACAGGAGATTAATTATGAATAAACAAGAGATAGAGAGCATATGAGGTATAAATAGATAATTTCAATTACATCAAATTAAAAGATTTTTCTGCAAATAAAACCAACTGATCCAAGATTAGAAGGAAAAAAGAAACTGTGAGAAAGTTTTTATAGTGTCTCAGATAAAGGTCTCATATCTCAATACCTGAAGAACTTTGTCAAATTCATAAAATATAAATCATTCCCCAATTGAGAAATGGACAAAAGTGATATGAACATTCAGTTTTTCAATGAAGAAATAAAAGCTACATATGTCTATAGACATATAAAAATGTTCTAGATCACTAGTAATTAGAGAAATGATCATTAAAACAACTTTGAGATTATCATGTTACACATATTAGATTGGCTAAGATGATAGAAAAGGAAAGTGCTAAATGTTGGAGGGGATGTGGGAAAATTGAGACACATTCACTGTTGGTAGGACTGAACTGATCCAACCATTTTGGAGAGTAATTTGGAATTGTGTCCAAAACAATGTAAAACTGTGTATACTTTTTGATCCAACAATATCTGTTTCCCAAAGGATTGGGAAAAAGGAAAAGAACTTATATGTTCTAAAATATTTATAGTAACTTTCTTTGTAATGGCAAAAAACTGGAAATTGAGGGGATACCCATCAATTGGGGAATGGATAAACAAGTTGTGTTATATGATCATGATAGAATACTACTGTGCTATAAGAAATGATGAGCTAATTGATTTTAGAAAAATGTAATAGAGCTTGTGTTAAATAATCAAGAGTAACAATAAGCAGAAACCAAGGGAACATTGTACACAGTAACAGCAATATTGTTCTAAGACCCACTGAACAACTAAGTCATTTTATTCAAACCAACTGCAAAGGACCTATGAAGGCTATCCACATCAAGAGAACGAACTGATAAATGAAGTAAGTATACTATGGTTTTACATATAAATACACATTTATCTCTAATGGTAGCCTTCTCTAAGATGAGAAAGAGAGGGAGGAAGAAAAAGTTTTTAAATACACAGCAGAGAAATAAAAGAAAACAGAAGAAGGCACAGAAAGCAGGGCATCTTTGAAAATGATGAGTAGTATTTGTATACATTTTTTTCAGAAAAAGAGTATGCAGTGTGAAATGGAAATTCATGCTTTATATTGAATCCCCTTTTGATGTTATGTTGTGTAGATGGAAATACTCTTTTATTTTTATATTTATGTAAAATAAATAAAAAACATTTTAAAAGAAAAAATTAAGATCACACACACAAAAAAGAATTGGTTGAAAGACCAAAGACAAAGAGTTTGTTATTGTTATTGTTGTTGTTTTTCAGACATTCAGTCATATATGACTCTTTGTGACCCATGGACACCAGCTATTCTATCCTCCATTATCTCCCAAAGTCTTTCCAAGCTCATATTCATGGCTTCCATGATACTGTCTATCCGTCTCATCCTCTGCCATCTCCTTTTCCTTTACTTCAATCTTTTACCAACATCAAGGTCTTTTTTCAATGAATCCTTCTTATCATGTGTCCTAAGTATTTATGCTTCGGCTTCCGAATTTGACTTTCCGGTGAATGGTCTGACTTAATCAGTATTTACTGATTTGAAACTCCTGCTCTCCAAGGGACTCTGAAAAAGTCTTCTCCAGCACCACAATTCAAGAGTGTATAAAGTGGGGGCAGGTAGGTGGCGCAGTGGATAGAGCACCAGCCCTGGAGTCAGAAGTACCTGAGTTCAAATCGGCCTCAGACACTTAACACCACTTACTAGCTGTGTGGACCCTGGGCAAGTCACTTAACCCCAATTGCCTCACTAAAAAAAAAAAAAAAAAAAAAAAAAGAGTGTATAAAGTGGAATTCTAGAAAGTGGTTCCTTATTATGTGGCTAGAAATCAATTAACCAATAAACAAGCACATATTAAATATCTGCTTTGTGTAGACCACAATAAGAGTGCAAACTGTTCTGACCTCAAAGAGCTTACAGTGTGTATATAGAGGGATATACAAAATAGATACAACAAAAAATGCAAGGTAATAGGAGAAAAACTCAAAGAGCTGGGGAAATTTGGAAAAAAAAAAAAAACACACGCAGAAGGAAGGGCAACTAGATGGTGCAGTGGATAAAGCACCAGACCTGGATTCAGGAGGACCTGAGTTCAAATCTCAGACATTTGACATTTACTAGCTGTGTGACCCTGGGCAAATCACTTGACCCTCATTGCCCCACAAAACAAAACCAAAAAAAAGCTTTTTTTTAGGGGCAGCTATATGGTACAGTGGCTAAAGCACCAGCCTGGATTCAGGAGGACCTGAGTTCTAATCCAGCCTCAGACACTTGACACTTACTAGCTGTGTGACCTTGGGCAAGTCACTTAACCCTCCCTTACGCCACCCCAAAAAAAAACATGCAGAAGGGAGTTCTTGGGTTGAATATTAAGGAAAACAAGAGATGCTAAGAGGCATGCATGAAGCAAGAATACATACACACACACACATATATACATATATTGAACAAGAAAGCCGGGGGCAACTAGGTGGCGCACTGGATAAAGCACCAGTCCTGGATTCAGGAGTACCTGAGTTCAAATCCAGCCTCAGACACTTGACACTTAATAGCTGTGTGACCCTGGGCAAGTCACTTAACCCCCATAGCACTGCAAAAAAAAAAAAAAAGAATGAAGAACAAACCCCAGCAACCAACCATCATTGTCACTGGGGAAAAGGGGGTGGGGGTCCTTAGGTATTCCTCCATAAAGAATTACACTCTTGAACACAGTCCAGTTAGAATTAAAATGGTCTTTTATTTGGTGCTAGAGAAAGTGACCAAGGAGTAATTCAAAGACTTCACCCATGAGGAAAAGGGCTCAGAAAACCTTCTCCTCCCAGAACAGAAGGAAGGCAAAAGCTTTTATAGAGTATAGATGGGGGGTGGGGTGGGGAAGGTCCGCCTGAAAATGGAAAGTTCCTTTTTGGGGTGGGGTGAGAAAAGCCTGGATTCTTGCCATATTCCTAGGAGTGTTGGGGGGGGGGATTTTTCTGACATTATAGTCCTGACCTAGGGGGTAATCTCTGTCTCCTAGCTATGATCAGGCACTAGACTCATCTAACTGACTTTCCTGCTATAGAATTTTATCTCCCCTTACTTTTTCTTTTGTGAGGCAATTGGGGTTAAGTGACTTGCCCAGGGTCACACAGCCAGTAAGTGTTATGTGTCTGAGGCCGGATTTGAACTCAGGTCCTCCTGAATCCAGGGCCAGTGCTTTATCCACTGTGCTATCTAGCCGCCCCTCTCCCCTTACTTCTTAAGTGTGTCTGTCCTAATAGCTGGTGGGTCAGTCTCAACTTTAGTAATCCCTTTATTCCTCCATATATCTGTCCTGTTACCTGGTCATCTTTGGGTTTGCTTCTCAAAATGAGAAACTTCCTCTGAGTTACACTAAGCCCCACATCAATCATGATAGGAGAATGAGAGGGCCAAGTGAAATTTCTATGTGCCCACACTTCTCTTTAGCATGGAGGCAACAGGCTACAGAGGAAAGAGCACTGACTCTGCAGTCAGAACACATGGGTTCAAATCCTGCTTCTACCAAACCCCATGTTTTATCTGTGGGCCTCGATGTCCTCATCTATAAAATGAGGGGGCTAGTTTGGAAGGTCTCTGATGTCCCTTCCAGTTCTAAATCTAGGAACTTTTTCCATGGTCAGTGGTACTCCACTTGGAACCTTAAGGCTTAAATGCCCTCAAAATCTGTTCTCTGGAAAGGATCCCATAGCCTCATTAGCTCTAAGGTGTGAAGACTGATTGCATATTTAAGTATTCCTTCTCCTGAGGCTTTTAAAGTTCAATGTGGTACTAAAACCTTAAATTAAAAGAATTAAATACTAACAGTGGGAAGGTTGCTAATTCTTCCAGCTTTACTTATAGGAGTCTTCTTGAATATTATCAATAACCATATCATAATTATTGATTGACCTTATAACCTTCCAATTATTAGGAATAGATGAGCAATGATGTGTCTTCCACTCTCTCACCTCCCAGGTCTCCCAATCTATCTGAGAAAGGGGAATCTTTCTAGGAAGAGTGATTAGATAAAAGAGAAGGCAGAAACTTCTTTTGGGGATGGGAAGAGAAGGGAGCTGTTAGGTCTTCTGGGATTGAAGAACCTCTTTTTACAAGGCAGCAATTGATAGAGAGAGTTACCCAGGGCATGTAGAGTAACTTGTTTAGGATTGTATCCTCAGGGTATGCCAGAGATAAGACTTTTTACCCAGTATCTCTCATTCTGCCTTTGTGAATAGAAGCCTTCAAATCCCATGATCTAACTAGGTCTGATAGCTTAGAATTCAGAAGATGGGATTTTGTCTCAAAAGTGTGGGGGACTGGTGCAATAAGCTATAGAGAAATGGTCCAGGAGGAACTTCCCATAAATGAACTAGCCAGAACCCAAGCTTCCAGCAAAGTGGTCTTGGAATGTGAGAGCATACCCCTGAAATGTGACTTTAATGTTTGCCTTATTCTGATGCAAGACACAGGTCACTGAAATATGTAGCACTATCCAGAATGTAAGTTAGTCTTAGGTGCATAGTGATTTAAGTTAAAGAAATACTGCACACTCTTTCCTTGCTTCACAGCAGTTTTTTGTTGTTCCCTACTTGACTATCTAGGGACAGCTAGATGCTACAGTGGAAAGAGCACTGAACTTGGAATCAAGAAGATTCATCTTCATGAGTTCAAATCCTATCTCAGATACTTACTAGTTGTGTGACTCTGGGTAAGTCAGTTAACTCTGTTTGCCTCAGTTTCCTCATCTATAAAATGAACTGGAGAAGGAAATGGCAAACCATTCCAGTATCTTTGTCAAGAAAACCCCTGGGGGCAGCTAGGTGGCACAGTGGATAAGGCACCAGCCTTGGATTCAGGAAGACCTGAGTTCAAACCCAGCCTCAGACACTTGCTACCTATGTGACCCTGGGGAAGTCACTTAACCCCCATTGCCCTGAAAAAAAAAAAGAAAAAAAAAAGAAAACCCTAAATGTGTTCATGAAGTGTCAGGTATGATTGAAATGAATGACCAACAGCAATTATCTATAATTTTCCCTCCAACAGTTGCTCAAGCCCCCTCCCCCAGTTCCTTTTTTTTTTTTTGGTGGGGCAATGGGGATTAAGTGACTTGTCCAGGGTCACACAGCTAGTAAGTGTCAAGTGTCTGAGGCTAGATTTGAACTCAGGTACTCCTGAATCCAGGGCCAGTGCTTTATCCACTGAGCCATCTAGCTGCCACCTCCCCCCCCCCCCAGTTTCCTATTACTTCCCTTTTAGTTGAGGTCCTAAGTCTCTTACTTTACTGATAAAATAAAGACCATCCACCAATAGTTCTGTTTTCTCTCCTACTCCACAAATCAGAAATCCTGTCTCATTGTCCCTGCCCACCACCCTCACCTCCATCTCACCCCTGCAATTCCTTGCTCTTTTACTACAGTCCCCAAGGAACAGTTGGACTTTCTCTTGCCAAGATCAAGTCCTCTGTATCACAGCCATCACAGCATCTCTTCTGGGAATTTCTTTTCCGTGATTCCCTCACTCTTATCTTCAATGTTGTCTACCGGCTTCTCTAATGACAACAACCAGAACCAACTCCCCATCCCATGCCCATCCGTTAAAAATCTTCATTTTGATCTGCCATCTCCACAAGCTATTTTCCCATATTTTTTCTCCCTTTCAAGTTCTTGAAAAAGTTATGTACCCTTGCTGTTTCCACTTCTTCACCTACCTCTCAATTCTGAATCCTTTGTAATCCAGCTTTCTCCTCTTCCAATGGGATACATCTCCTCTCTCCGTGGTTATCATGATCTCTTAGTTGTTAAATTCAATGACTTTCAGTCTTCATATATTGACATCTCTTATTCATTTTACACTGTTTTCTACCCCTCCTCCTGGATATAATCTTCTCTCTGGGTTTTTGTGATGCTGTTCTCTTCTCATTCTTTTAACTAATTGATACTTCTCAGTCTTGGTTGCATTTGCTAGATCATCTTTTTCTTGGTTCATAATTATCGGTGTCTCCTGAGCCTTCTTCTTGGCTTGACTATTTCCTTATCAATTCTCATGAATTCAGTTATCATCTCTACACGTGTGCTGGTAAAATCTTTACAGTTAGTCTTAACCTCTCTCCTAAACATGGGTTACATATCACTCAGTCTGCTGGATATCTCTACCTAGATATTTGATAATTCAAACTTGACAGATCCAAAATGGAACTTGTTCCATTTATCCCTAACTGCATCCATCCTTCATATTCAATTATTTCTGTTGAAGGGAGCATTATATTCTCTGGTCAGCCAAGATTAGAATTATCTTTGATTCTTTACTCTTTTACCCAATATAAATGGCTTGTCACTTTTGTCTTTATAACATCTCTCATATCCCTCTCCATTTATACAACCATTTGGACCAGATCAACAACCAGGAATTTTGATGTTGTGGCAAATTCAGTTTTGTCTTGGGGGCAAAGAGTAGAGTGGAGAGAAGTAGAACACAAGATAGCTTGCATGGTTAGGTACAACAATGGTGCAAGCTCTGGTTGCCCTCTCTACAGCCTCCTAATTGATTTCTCTTCCAATCTCTTCTTTCCAATGAATTCTTCCCTATATCACCAAAATAATTAATTGGCTTAAGGCACAGGCCTAACCTTTCTACTTGCTTCTTAGCTAAAATAGATCTTCATTTGTCTTTTTGCCTCTTGGATAAAACACAAATTTCTCAGGCTGGCATAGTAATCTCTCTATACTATGGTTTTAATTTGCCTTTCAGATTATTTTATATTACTCTTCTTCACATACTCCAGCTAAAGAGGTCTCTTGTTCCAAAGCTCAACATTCCATCCTCCATCTCCATACCTTCAGTCAGGTTGTCTACCATACCTCTGTCAGGACTTGATTTTTATTTAAGGCTCAGCTCAGGGGTTACCTGAAACCTTCTAGGAGTCCTCTCTGCTGTTTATACTTCTCTCTTTCAAATGACTTTGTACCTCTTTTATCTTTGCATACCCAATATTTCAGACATCCACCCCATCCCACCTGAGTAGAATGTTAACATAAGGACAGGAATATTCTCACTTTTGTATTTATATCCATGACTCAAACCTAGTGCCTGGCACATAGTAAGAGATTAATAATTTGTTGTTGATTGATTGGTTGAATGTTTGTCAAAATGAAAAGAACCCTTGAAAAAATAGATATTAAATTAAGACTTTTTCCATAATTTTTCTTCCTCCCTTTCAAATATATATTCCTTTTTAAAAAATTCAATTTTTAATTTATGAAATAAAACAAGCATCATCATAACAGCAGAATAAAAAAGTGATTGTACATGAAACTGCAAATCTATTATGAACTTGCTATTCCTTTTAAATATATAATAAAGTTATCATTTCACTTTCTTCTTTCCTTTTTTTTTCTCCCTCCCTTCCTAAGATGAATTGGGGCACTAATTCATTGTTGGTGGAACTGTGAGACGAT
This sequence comes from Dromiciops gliroides, assembly GCF_019393635.1. NCBI lineage: Eukaryota > Metazoa > Chordata > Mammalia > Microbiotheria > Microbiotheriidae > Dromiciops > Dromiciops gliroides. The sequence goes on from NC_057861.1 coordinate 442,462,353, forward strand.
CCAAACATTTTGGAGAGCAATCTGGAATTGTGCCCAAAAAGTTATCAAGCTGCCAAATATATATTCCTTTACCACCTGATTATATGTATGGATTAGTTCTCTTGTTCAGAACATAATTTCTCTCCCTACATTTTCTCAATATCTTTCCCCTAATGATAGCTGGCATTTATAAAACACTTTAAGGTTTGTAAAATGCTTTAAATCATTTGATCCTCACAATAACTCTAGGAGGAAAGTGCTGTTACTGTTTCCCCCTTTTTAGAAGAGGAAACTAAGAAAATTAGAGAGGTTATGTGACTTGCCCAGAATCATGCATCAGGTAATTATTTGCGGTAGCATTCGAATTCAGTTCTTTCTGAATTCAAGTTCAGTGAGTATTCACTGTATCACCAAGCCTCCATTTGTATTTAAAGTTTTGAATTACAAATTCTATCCTTCCCTTCTTCCCCTCCCCCCTCCCTAAGGTGGTAAGCAATCAGATATAGGTTATATATGTACAATTATGTAAAACATTTCCATATTTTTCATTTTGTATAAGAAGACTAGAATAAAAGAAAAAAAGAAAGTAAAAAAGCACATTTCAGTCTGTGTTCAATCAATATCAGTTCTTTCTTTGGAGGTGGATTGTATGGTTCATACTATCCTCCTGTTCAAGACCAGCCCTAAAATGCAAGCAGAGATTATTTCAGTGATCCCAGCACTGCTAGGGGAAACTAGTCCTTTGGGATTGTCTTGGATCATTGGATTGCTGATAATAGCTGTCATTCACATTTCTTCATCCGACAATATTACTGTTAACTATGTGCAACATTCTCCTGATTCTGCTCACTTCACTGTACATCAGTTCATGTAAATCTTTCCAGGTTTTTCTGGAATCATCCTGCTTGTCATTTCTTACAGCGCAATAGTATTCCATTATAATCATATACCACAGCTTCTTCAGCCATTCCCCAATTGATGGGCATCCCTTTGATTTCCAATTCTTAGCCACCACAAAAAGAACTGCTATAAATATTTTTGTACAAATAGGTCCTTTTCTCCTTTTTAGATGTTTTGGGGATATAAACCTAGCAGTGGTATTGCTGGATCAAAAGGTATACACAGTTTTATAGCCCTTTGGGCATAGTTCTAAATTGTTCTCCAGAGTGGTTGGATCAGTTCACAACTCTACCGACAGTGGATTAGTATCCCAGTTTTCCCACATCCCCTCCAATATCCATATTTTCCTTGTTTGTTATACTAGCCACTCTGATAGGTGTGAGATGGTACCTCAAAATTGTTTTAATTTGCATTTCTCTGATCGATAGTGATCTAGAGCATTTTCTTTATAATTATAAATAACTTTGATTTCTTTGTCTGAAAACTGCTTGTCCATATTCTTTGACCACTTATCAATTGGGAAATGATTTATATTCTTATAAATTTGACTTAGTTATCTTTATATTTAAGAAATGAGGCCTTTATCAGAGGTACTTGTTGCAAAAATTCTTTTCCAGTTTTTTGCTTTCCTTATCATTTTTATTGCACTGGTTTTGTTTGTACAAATTCCTTTTAATTTTATATAATCAAAATTATCTATTTTATATATTTTTTATTCTCTATATTTTCTTTGGTCCTAAATTCTTCCTCCTTCCATAAATTTGACAGATAAACTATTCCATGCTCTCTTAGTTAACTTATTGTATCACCCTTTATGTGTAAATCATGTACCCATTTTGACCTTATCTTGGTATATGGTGTGAGATATAGGTCTATACCTAGTTTCTGCCATACTGTTTTCCAGTTTTTCCAGAAGTTTTTGTCAAAAAAGGAATTTTTGTTCTAAAAGCTTGGATCTTTGGGTTTATCATATACTAGATTACTAGAGTCATTCACTATAGTATAATTCATACTTATTCTCTTTCACTGATCCACCATTCTATTTCTTAGCCAGTACCAGATTATTTTGATAATTACCCAGTTTGAGATCTAGTATGGTCACCAAGCTCCTTGTAAGAGCTCCTATCATCTTCTTGTGCTGGAGTTTAGATCTGCCAGGCTATGTATACGACTTCACATTAAACAAGACCAATGGGGCTAAAGGAAGATTACTAAACATGTGTATGTGTGATTATAATCCAATTACATCTGTTTTGCTGGATTCTGTATGCGTGTGTATGCATGTCTGAGCATGCATATCTTTAAGGTTTATGCTGTATATCAATTTATAGAAGATATTTTCAGTAACAATTATATATTTGATTGAACTAGAAATGTCCCCATATTTCCACATTTATTCCAGCTTAGTGCTTTATAAATAGTCCTTGTGTTAGAGAAATGACGCCTTTTTTTCTTTAGGGGAGTCAGGCTACTGGTAACAGTCAATTGTTAAAGATTTCAAGGGTGCTAAGGACACTAGTAGGACCAGGGAATTGGGAGAGGGAGTCTACCCTCTAGCAGTGTTGAGATCACTGAAATAATCTCTGCTTGCATTTTAGGGCTGGCCTTGAATGGGAGGACTGTTTACATAGAATTGAAGTGGAGCCAGGGGATGTGTGTTTAACTTTCATATATTTGCATAATAAATTAGCCTCATAGGGCAGTTCATGGTTTGTGATCAGCTTTCTTTTTTAAAACTAATTTCCATATGTGAAACGAATAGATTGAATCTAACTCTCTTCTGTCAAGATTCTGAAAATGCCCATTGGACCATTTACTTAAGGGCCAGGTTTTCAAGTCAGGGAGGTCACCACCTTCTTTTGAGGAGGAATAAACATAAGAAAGCAAGATGAGTCTTCTCCTTAGAACCTCATACTGTGCTGGGGTCATCACACAGTTAAGAGACAGCTGCACAAGTGTGCTGTCTTGGATCATAGCAAGTGAAAAACAGATGGGAGACAGAAGAGAGGGAGGAAAGGCCAAGCAATTAAAGATCTAGAAATAATTTTAATTCTCTTTTCTCTTGCTCTTCTTTCAAGCTGATGTTGACACTTCCTGTCTCATGCTGTGGTCAATGGATAAGTAAGCTCTTCTTAGCACTCGTACTAAGATTTATCTCTATTTGATATCACCTTACACCAATAGAATTGACAAAAGTAGTTCAAATGAGAAAATTCAGTGTTGATAGGATTGTAGGGGAACAAGCATTGTGGTGCATTGGAAGGGGAAGAATTATAAATTGGTTTGATCTTTTGAGAAGGAAGCATGTCAATATACACATACAGTGCTTCCACTTTCTCTCCCCTCACTCACTTTTTAACCCCTTATAATCTGGCTTCTGATCTTTTCATTCTGGTGAAATGGCTTTCTCCAAACTTACTAATAATCTCTTAGTTGTGAAATCTCGTGGCCTTTTCTCAATCTTTATTCTCCTCAACCTCTCTGCAGCCTTTGACACTGTTGTTTACCCTCTCCTCCCTGACACTTTCTTTTTTTATAAGTTTTGGGGACACCACTCTCTCCTGGTTTTCCTCCTACCTGTCTGACCACTCCTTCTCAGAATCTCCTTTAATGGATCCTCATCCAGATCATGCCTTCAAACACCATCTGTCTCACAGAGATCTGTCTTAGCCCCTTTTCTCTCCCCGCCCCCATGGTTCTAATTTAGTGTCTCTTTGCTGATGATTCTCAGATCTACCCATCCTGACCCCATCTCTATGTTGATGTCCAATCTTGTCTTTCCAAACACCTTCAGACAACTTGAATTGGACATCCAGTAGACATCTTAAACCCAACATGACCAAAATGGAAGTCATCATCTTTCCTTTTTATTTCTCTCTTCTTGATTACCGCAAAAAGCAACACCATCTTCCCAGGCCTTCAGGCTTGTAATGTCAGGAGTTATCTTTGACCTCTCACTATCTCTCACCCCCTGTATCCAAGCAGATGCCAAGGCCTGTTGATCTCACCTCTGCATCATCTTTCAAATATGTTCTCTTCTCTCCTCTGACATTGTTACCACTGTGATGCAGGCTCTCATCACTTCACACTTGGACTATTACAATAGCCTGCTGGTGGGTTTGCCTGCTTCCAATCTCTCCCCACTCTGATTCATTCTCTATTTAGCCACTATAGTGATTTTTCTAAAGTGTAGGTCTGTTCATGTCATCTTCCTACTCAATAAAATCTGGTGGTTCCATATTATCTCCAGTCTTAAATACAAAATCTTCTGCTTGGTGTTCAAAACCCTGTATAAGGAGCAGCTAGGTAGCGCAGTGGATAGAGCACCGGCCCTGGAATCAGGAGGACCTGAGTTCAAATTTGGCCTCAGACACTTAACACTTACTAGCTGTGTGACCCTGGGCAAGTCACTTAACCCCAATTGCCTCACCAAACCAAACCAACCTACTCCCCCCCCAAAAACAAAACAAAACAAAACAAAAACTCCTGTATAACCTAGCCCCTCTCTGACCTTTCCAGTTTACTTATACCTTAATCCCTGACACATACTCTTCAATCCAGTGACACTTGCCTCTTGGCTATTTCATGAAGAAGACACTCCATTTTTTTGGCTTTGGCATTTTCTCTGGCTATCCCCCATACCTGTAATGCTCTCTCTCCTCATTTCTGCCTCTTGGCTTCTCTGACTTCTTTAAAGTCCCAAATAAAATCCCATCTTATACAGGAAGGCTTTCCCAACCCTTCAATTCTAGTGTTCACAATTCTAGACTATAGACTTCTTGAGGGGAGGAACTATTTTTTGCCTCTTTTTGTATCCCAGTGCTTAGCACAGTGCCTGGATTATAGTAGGCACTTAATAAATATTTATTAATTGATTGATTATACAAAATGAGTGACAAAACTGACCATATACTTTGATACATTGATCCAGGTAATATATGCAATTAAAAGGAAAAAATAAACTATCTCATTGCTGTTTTTTTATTGACAAATATCTAAAAATAAATTGCATGTTTATTGGTTGAAAAATTGCTGAACATATTGAGGTATATTGATGCAGTCGAATAATTTTGTGCCATTAAAAGAGACAAAAGTGGACTATAGCTAAATATAGAAAGTAAAATAATGCAAAGTAAAGAAAAGATAACTAGAACAATTTATGCTTTTACTATTACTCCATAATAGTAATAACAAAAATGTATGTATTATAATAATAATGCTACCTGAAATTTACAGAGAGAATTAAGGTTTAAAAAGAACTTTATGGGCAGCTAGGTGGTGCAGTGGACAGAAGCCTTGAGTCAGGAAAACTCATTTTCCTGAGTTCAAATCTGATCTCATACACTAGCTGTGTGACTCTGGGTAAGTCAGTTAAGCTTGTTTGTCTCAGTTTTCTCATCTGTAAAATGAGCTGGAGAAGGAAATGGCAAACCACTCCAGTGTTTTTGCCAATAAAGCCCCAAATAAGGTCACAAAGAGTCAGATGTGATTCAAATGATTGAATAACAACAAAAAACAATTTGGTCATTTAATTGTTTATGGACAGAAAACAAAATGGAAGTGGACATAAGAAAAATAAAATGTTCTTATTCTAATACATATTATTTTAACATCAATAATTCCAATCTCATGGCTATACTGGTGATATTTTTTTCTCTTTCTTTGTACTTAGATCATAGTTCCAAAGTTGGATGAAACTTTAGAGGTCATCTACTCCAACACCCTCCTTTACAGATGAGTAAACTTAAGCCTTTCAAGACTAAGTGGTTAATCAGAAATCCATATGACATAAGAGAGTGGGATCATAATCACAGTGAGTTCGGATTCAAACCTAGATCCTCCGATTCTTTGGGTTGGCCTTTTTCCAATAAAACTATTTGGAGAAAGTATTCATCTATTAATTTACTGATTAAAAGAGGGGAATAAAAAATAAACCTCAGTGATAAGCAAAGATATTTTCCACTGAACAAAATACCATGTGAAATATGCATGGTTGACAAGTAGAAAACTCCATTTTGCATGATTCTCAAGCCCCAAAAGCACTGATCATTGGAAGAAATTCTAAGGACTCCATTTCTAATGTAATGAGGTTTCTAAGCACAAGGTGATTGCATCATGAGGCTGGCGTGACATCCTTTTGTGAGGCAGGAGCTTTACTAAATGGAAAAGTTAGTACATGGCTATTAACATAAGAGATGAGTTGAGATCAGGTGCATTCAGATCCCTGAAAGCAGGAAATATGAAAGGACTAAGAAACCCATAGAACAAGTCAAAATGAATTTATGCAGCAGAAAAGATTCATAGGATTCTCATGTAAGCTACTGGGATGTAAATATCTAAGGACTCATCCAAAGATTGAATTCAAACCTGAACTCTTTCTTTTTGCCATTTGAGTCTTCAGGAGAATGTATCTGGGGAAGTGGAGAATGTTGGAGAATATTGTTGCTGTTTAAACTTGTTCAGATGAAATGTCTTACCAATTCTAGCCTATTATTTGCTTGTCTTTCTATTAACACAAGAACAAGTAAGCATTCAGACTTGAGCTGACTTCTACATTCCTAATTTCACATGAGGATAGGGGCTGAATCTATGAAACACGCTTTCTCTCCCTTCTGACACTAGGAAGCAAAATTCACAAGGAAATAGTCTTAGCAGTTACGTGGGTGGCATGAAATTATGTGAATGCTTTGCCTTATAACTCTTAAGAAGATTAAATACATATATTGAAGTATTAATTAAAGTTTCTTGAATACACATTCTACAGTTTCAATCCACATTACATGGAAATGGTTCAGTGAATGGGATTTAAAAACTAACATGATTGACCAAAGTGAAAATGCACATGCTTATGTCCTCTAGAAGCTCCTTCCCTAGCTACTTATTTGTGTTTGTTTGTTTGTTTTTAGCAATTTCTGGGCAATAAAAAAGTTGGGGGTGGAAGGAAGGCAACAAGATAGACATTTATTGGCAATCCTGGCAACAAGATAGGAATTAATTTTTCAGCCAAAAGGTATCATAGAGCTAGCCTAGTCCAATCTTCTCTTTTTTTACACAAGAGGAAATTGAGTCAGAAAGGTGAAATAATTTATTAAAAGACAATGGATCAGTCATGAAGACTATAGAAGATATGAAGGGCCCATCTCCAGTCATCCTGATCTTTATTTTTCTACTGGACCCAGAAGGATCTGGAGGAGAGAGTGAAACTTTGCACAGCCCTGCCTCACTTAAATCCAATTCACTTGTAAGTCATGACAGCATCTTCCTGATGTCATTGGTCCTCTTCGAGAATGAAGGACAACCATCATCACCACCAACAAGGTATGAAGTCTTTCCCCTTGTTTTCCTATGTTAAGGGGGAAGGAAAAAGAAGTTTCATTTTTTCATTCTTCCTACCTTATCAAGATGAAGGTCCATTCCTAATCTTAAATTTCCCTGTGAGATACTTTGACATTTGCTAGGATTGTAAATTTAGAGGGAATAGGGACCCTAGAGTTCAGTGAATTCAATCCCTTTATATTGAGGATGAAGACATTGAGTCCCAGAGTAGATAGCTTGACTTGCCCAGGGTCACACAGGTAGCAAGTATTAGAGTTAGAATTTGAATCTTGAGCTGGTGTTCTTTCTTCTATACCTTAATACCTTCCTATAGTCCAGATAAATACTTCATAGTTGTATACAAATGGGGAAGATGCTTAACCTCATTGATCTGTTTCCTGATCTGCAAAATGAATATAATACTTATACTACCTGCCTCAAAATATTGTCATGATTACTGACTAAACCTTGGTACACTTAAAAATTATAATTGATTAATACCACTGAAATTCAGAACAATAACAATTACTAATATAGCCTATACCAAAATGGGTGTTAGTGGAAGGAAGAGTTGGGAGCAATAATGTAATGGAAGCATTGTTACTGTATTTTTAGTTTGCTGATCACCTGTGTAGAAAATAAATACCAGAAGTGCTGGATCTAGAATCAGGAATATCTGAATTCAAATCCTTTTTCAGACACTTACTAACCATGTGACCCTGAGCAAGTCATTTAACTTTTGTCTCCCTCAGTTTCCTCAGGTATAGAATGGTGATAATAATAGCACCTATCTGCCAGCATTGTTGGAAAGACAAACTGAGGTAATATTTGTAAAATGCTTTGCAATCCTTAAAGTGATATGTAAATGCTAGTTATTATTGTTTGTTTTTGCGGGGCAATGAGGGTTAAATGACTTGCCCAGGGTCAAACAGCTAGTGTCAAATGTCTGAGGCTGGATTTGAACTCAGGTCCTCTTGAATCCAAGGCCAGTGCTTTTATCCACTGTTCCACCTAGCTGCTCCCAATGCTAGTTATTATTATCATTTCTATTCTCTTTCCCCTTGAAAAGTATAACCAAGCTTAGCAAATTAAATTCAAGATTTCTGAATCACTGCTGATTTCAGGTTAAAAATAAATATTGCCTGGGGCAGCTAGGTGGCACAGTGGATAGAGCCCCGGTCCTGGATTCAGGAGTACCTGAGTTCAAATCTGGCCTCAGACACTTAATACTTACTAGCTGTGTGACCCTGGGCAAGTCACTTAACCCCAATTGCCCCCCTCGAAAAAGTAATTAAAAATAAATATTGCCAGCTAGAAGCAAAGGTGTGGAATAAAAAAAAGGGTGATGAGATCATTTTTGGTTTTGTTGTTGTTCATTCATGTACAACTCTTCATGACTCCATTTGAGATTTTCTTGGCAAAGATACTGGAGTGGTTTGTTACTTCCTTCTTCAACTCTTTTAATAGGTGAGAAACTGAGGCAAACAGGAGTTGCCCACCATCTCACAGCTAGTAAGGGTCTGAAGTCAGGTTTGAACTCAGGTTTTCCTGACTCCAGGCCCTGGTGCTCCATCCACTATACCACCTTAGCTACCCTGTCTGGAGACCTTTAAGGGACCTACTCTCTGAAGAGCAGCATCTCAATTTATCTCCAGAGGGAGCAAACCACTTTAGCAGGATCAGAGAGCTGTGAATTCAGAAGCTAGTTTTGGTTTGTGTATGTTTATAATGTTCCCATAAAATGTGTTGGTTATGCTTATTTTAAGCCACCAATACCTCCCAATGACCATGTATTGCCTTGGAATTCCATTGGGTATGATATGTAAGGTGTCCAAGTTCATCTATCATTTTTTTCAACTTCTTCACAGCCCCACTGCTTCACTTCTGGGTTATTTATGTGACCCATATTCCATTTGGGAAAACCCAGCTGCTTAGGTTCTAACATCAAGAGAAACATCATTATATGGTCTTATTTGTGTTTTCCTCTTGTGGAGGACTAAATTAAATTTCCCTTTACTGAAGAACAGCTTTGTGCTATGTTTATACAATTTAACATCTGGTCCGTAATGCTTTTTTTTCCCTTTGGGTTAAATATTGATGCTAATACACTGAAACCTTACTAGAATCTTGTACTCAGGGAAGAGACTAGGTTATAGAGCATGCTGCTTCTCTAGGTGAGAATATATAATTACCACATCCTTTTGGTAATCAAAACCTCTTGGGTCAAGGGGTCTTAACCTGGGTCCATGAACTTGGTTTTTTATTGTTTTTAATATTCTGAGGGTTGTATTTCAATATAATTCATTTCCTTTGCAATTCTATGAATTTTATTTTATGTGTTTAAAAACATTATTTTGACAATAGTCCATAGACTTTGCCAAACTGCCAAAGGGATCCATGACCAGGAAATAATGAAGAACCCAACTAGTAGGTGAACCCTTAAATTGACCTAGATTATATTCCTTAGAACCATGTAGACTGGAGATGGGCATTTCCTATGGTTCATTAGCTAGAGTGGGGGAGGGGAGGGGTGGTATTCAAAGAAGGGGATAGTGGCATTGTCCTGGTGTACTCTGTCAGTATCTGGTTAGCTACTTCTTGTGGGTGGGATTTGGCAATGTTTCCAAATGTTTTGGTCATTTTGCAAATGTTCTGAAGCAACTTACAAGCTGACTTATTTGTATTATAGTAAAAGGCTTTGGGGCATGTTTAAAATATGGCCCAATATAGCCCAGAATATGCTAATGTTTTATTGATGATATGGTTTAAGGATTCATGGATTAAGGCTTGTCATAGCATAATGTGGTATCTTAACAGAGAAGCACTACATGTTTTTGTATACAGATGCATTGTATTGTAACAATTGGAATGATGCCACCTGCTGGACACTTACTGTAGAAAAGCTCCACCATGAGGAGAGGGCCTCTGAGGGAAGGACCATGCAGCTTTCTTTGGCGTCAGGAAGTGACGTTGGCTGGTGGGAGGAAGAAGGGGGAGGCTGGCGCTCTGACTTGCTCTCTTTCCTGAGGATTCTGGTGGAGAAGGGAGCTAGAAACGCGTTCTTCCTTTAATATATAGATGAATCTAGGCCTTTTGTCTCCCTTTACCAAATTCTTATTTTCCTTAATAAATGCTTAAAAGTCTAACTCTTGCTAAAGCTTATAATTTATTGGTGACCACTCATTAGATATTTTAGACAGTATAGCTAGAATTTTAGCCCCTTACAGTATGGTGAGAACAATACTGTCCTATGAATAAAGAGACATAGGTTCAGTCCTAGCTCCTCTGGTAATAACTGATGTCACTCTAGGCAAGTCACTTCCTTTCTACCCCAGTTTCCTCATCTGAAAAATGAAGAATTTGGATGAGATGCTCTCTCTCTCTTTTAATATCCTTTCCAGCTGTAACATTCTCTAATTTTATATTCTACATACTTGAGGATATGCAGAAACCATTGTGTATTTCTATTCAAAAACTTCTATCCAAACATATTTGTAATTCTTCAGGAGAAAAAAAATAGACATACCATTAAGAAGCAGGTGGTAACATTGTAAGACACCGCAGAGGTTAGGAAAGATACCTATTCTATTAAGATGTAAAAGATTAATGAGTAATTTCAGCTTTAGGAAAGGAGAGGAGCCAGAACTACTCATTGAGACAGCATTACAGGTGAGTCACACAGCAGAAAACAGTGGTTACTGTTTTCTTTGCCATTCCCAGGGGAGAAAAAGAATGCATAAACTGAAAACTCAGGAGCAATAAGGCCAAATACAGACATTCCTGAGAGTACTTGAAATCAGTTTCCCCCTATAAAAAGAAGTTGTTGAGATTAATATTGAAAAGGAAAATATTAAAAATGAAAAGTATAAATAATAAAATATTTACATAATATTAAATAATAATTTTTAAAGTATCTTATAAATAATATTGCCAGTAGCCATATGGAGCTTCAAAATAAGGGAGAAGGGTTTGTTTGGAGAGACACATAATTTCTTTCAAACGTGCCTATAGATTTTATTTTTTCATCAGAAATAAAGCTCAGCAATTAGAGGTTAATTTATAATTTATACCGGTTATTTTAGTAAAGAGTTTTCTTTCTCTAGACAAAGTATAATTAGCTGGGTTATTTTCTAGCCTTTGTTCTCTTGATTCTGGAGAAAGCTCAGAAGGATGGACCATGGCCTTCATCTGGGAGCAGTAGACCATATGATAGCTATGGAAATTAGGAGGATTTCTCTTGCAAGGTGTAAGGGCTTACAAAAGTACACTAGAGACCAACATCACAAAGGAATATTCAGAAAATATCCTCATCCGAAAACCTGAAAAGACAATGACTGGTGGTGGCCGAGTGTGCCAATCTTTATCCCTATGTCTAGCTGACAAACTAAATGAAATTTCTACCTTTGGTCTAGATATTCTCATATTTACCAAATGAAAGTGCCATTCTCCTTCTTTTAAATGAGGAGATGTCGTCATTGCTTGCAATTATAATAAAAAGAAACTACACCATAAGTAAATAAGTATCAGGCTAAATGACACTGAGAGCCTTATTTCCTTTAAAAGTATCTTCTACTATGAATTTCAGAGAAACTATTTGCTGTTCTCCATACAATCTTTGCAATCTTCCACATTCCAATAGTTCCACATCTGGTGCAATTGATCCCTCAGAGGCTGGACATTCAAACAAACAGCACTTTTAATAAAAAAAAATGTTTAGGTATCTCCAGGTATGACCAGTCTCCGAGGTGGTGAAAAGCAGTATATAAGAAGATAAAAATAAGTAAAAGCCCTTGGCAAGGTGGTTAAAAGACCTGAGGATTTCAGTGGGCTACAAACTCAATATGGTAACAGTTTGACATGATCTTGGGTATTGGAGGGGATGTGGGAAAACTGGAAACTAATGCACTGTTGGTGGCATTGTGAACTGACCCAACCATTCTGGAGAACAATTTAGAACTATTCTCAAAGGGCTATAAAATGTGGATACCCTTTGATCCAGGATTACCACTGCTAGGTCTATATCCCAAAGGCATCCAAAAAAGGGGAAAGGACCAATTTGTACCAAAAAATGTATAGCAGCTCTTTGTGGCGGCTAAGAATTGGAAATCAAAGGAATGCTCATCAATTGGAGAATAGCTAAACAAGCTGTGGTATATGATTGTAATGGAATATTATTGTGCTATAAGAAATGACAAACTGGATGATTTCAGAAAAATCTGGAAACACTTATATGAACTGATATATAGTGAAGTGAACAAAACCAGGAGAACATTGTACACAGTAACAGGAATATTGTTGGATGAAGAATTGTGAATGATTTAGCTATTCTCAGCAATAAAATGATCCAAGACAATCTCAAAGACTAATGATGAAGCATACTATCCACCTCCAGAGAAGAAACTGATATTGATTGAACACAGAATGAAGCAGGCTATTTTTTTACTTTCTTTCATTTTTTCTTTTATTCTAGTCTTCTTGCACAAAATGAGGAACATGGACATGTTTTATGTAATTGCACATGTATAACCTATATCTAATTGCTTACTGCCTCAGGAAGGGAGGAAGGGAGGGATAGGGTTTGGAACTTAAAACTTTAAATAAAAATGTTAAAAAAAGAAAAAAAAACCCAACAATCCATTATGACTTGATCTTCAAGAAAAGTATTGCAATTTTAAGATTACTGGATTCAGTATCCAGAGCAAGGGAAACAATATTTTTGCTGCATTTAGTTTGGTTAGACCATACCTGGAGAATTATGTTCAGTGTTGGGTGCCATCTTGTAGAAAGGATATTGACAAATAGGTTAGTAGCCATAAGATTATACCCAGAATAGTGAAGACTATGACATTTGGGGATTAGTTGAAGGAAATGAGAACATTTAACTGGTAGAGAACTCAAGGGGAGATGTGAGAACCTTCTTAAGTTTTTGAAGGACCATTTGGAGATGGGGAACAGACTTCTGTTCGGCCCCAGAGGGCAAAACCAGGACTGATGGATAGATGGGAACAGATAAGCTCAATACAAGAAAAAGTTTCCTAAGATTGTAGCTATGCAAAATTGGAATGGGCCGCCTAAGGAAATGGTGGTTTGCCCATCATGGGAAGTCTTTAAGCAAATGCCACTAGCCAGCAATGTTGGAGAGGGGACTCTGATTTAAGTGTTAAATTTTCTGAGGTGGAATTTGAGTTCCCCCCAACATGTGGAATTCTGCAATTCAGTGACATTACAAGTGAATTCCAAATGTAAACTTCAAGGATTCTGGATATAGTACAATAGCCTCAAAGGGACAGAGGTAAAATAATCTGATGGCCATTGTTAAATGACTGATGTAAATTTCCACCAATAGTTAGTAAACACCTCTGGGGCACCCAACTGAAAACTCATATTAGAAAGAGACAAGCACTAGCTTATTCTATGAAATGATTACATTGGTTTTCCCCTAAGAATACATTTCTTTTGAGACTAACACAGAGGGTATCAATATATAGCTGCCCATAATATTGTATACTGTTCTCTTTGTGAGCTTTAAGGAGGATGTGACAATTCTAGGACCAAATTATGCTTCCTTATGGCAATATATATGCCTAAAAGACAGCTCTGTGAAATTTATAGAAAGAACCTTCACAATATATAAATCATCTTTTTCGTCTACATTTTTATTACTAATTATTGACTAGTTTAATTAGGTCTTTGTAGCTATTATGAGAAGAAAATATTTAATAAATTTGACTTTGGTGTGACATGCATGTCTCGTGAAATGCAAACATACTTAGAAAATATAAATATCTTTCATTTACTAAGGACTTGGAATCAAGAATTCTAATCATTTTTGGTAATAGGAATGTAACCAGAAACCCAAGAAATAAATGCCATTGGTCCTTTGTAAAATTTTATCTTTAGGGGGCAGCTAGGTGGCGCAGTGGATAGAGCACCGGCCCTGGAGTCAGGAGTACCTGGGTTCAAATCTGGCCTCAGACACTTAACACTTACTAGCTGTGTGACCCTGGGCAAGTCACTTAACCCCAATTGCCTCACTAAAAAAAAAAAAATTAATCTTTAGCCATGGTGTTCTATACTATAAATATATAGTGCATATATACTTATGTATGTATATTTACATAACATTTAAGTATAAATGCAATCTTGTCTTTGAAATCTCATCTAGGTAGGGGGAAAATTGAAAACTGCTTCTTTCCTTCCTTCCCCAGCCCTGATTTAGAATTAGAGGACATTTGGTGGAAAGTCATACCTTGATTGAGAACTTGTATGTCAATTAAAATTTTTACTACATTTATTAAGACATGAGATTTAGATATCCAAAAAAAGAGCATTTATTGTAGACATACAGAACCTTAAAAGAATGGAATTGCCAGGTCCATGAGTATAATTTGTTTTATGAGACCGAAACTGTACAGTGTCATGTGAATGTCATTTGGGCTACATGGTTCATTCCTCATTTCTTTGAGAAAGCTAAAAGCACTGAATACAAAATGCTTAATGGTGTGTGGTTATCCATTAGAGAGAAGAAAAGGGGCCTGATGCTCTTCAAAATGCTAACCAGGTTAAGTTCATTTTACTCAGAAAAGTTTTTAAGAAGGATCCACCCTTCTGCACTTTTGCTTCCAGAAGGAAGCAGGTTTTATTGTGGGTCATTGGAAGGGAGCAATTTTCACATACAGTTTGTAGCTCTATTTCCCACTAGTCACAGACTGGTTTTAAAGGACTAGTTTCCATGCTTGGTTTCCAAGATTCAATGTCCATGTCTAGTATGTGAATGTCATAAATTAATAAGTTAATGAAATAATGAATTAAAATAACTGTGCTCTCTACTTGATAATAACTTCAAATGGAATGCTAAAACATTCTAACTTCTGGTTATTAGATTTTCATTTGTCCTGAGCGCTGACTAATGATGTCAACAGTCCATTCTGAGTATTTGTATGACCTTTAACTTGGCTTCAAGGATAATACTTGGAGTCATTCATGGCTCTCAGCTCATTTTTTCCTTCCGTGTCCCACTTATCAGTAAGTGTTTCCACCTACAACAGTGCAAGAATCTTTCTAACTTTGACTTTGTTCCTGTTAAAATATATTTTCCTGATTTAATCATGGCCTGTTTTGAGTATTTGATCCTTTATTCCTTAGGCTTTCCACATTTTCTTACTTTCTTTTTTAAAAAAAATGGTTCATAATTGCTTCAAAATTAATAATTCAATGGTTGCTACAGAGGAACAAAAACTGAAATCCTTCAATAAATATGTTTGTGGGCCTTGCCATTTCTGTGCAACTGTAGCCAGGTATTATAGAACCTGTGGTGGTACTTGTGCCTCAGTTCATTTACCATCCATGAAGTCAGCCACAGTTGAAAAGAATTGGAGAAAGAGGATTGGTTAATGCAAGTGGTATACGTTCTCCCCTAAGTTAAATTGTTTTTTTCATTTTTCCCCACAGGTTAATAGTTGATGTTATCCATGCAAACTGTTTGAATTAGAGACAGATTTTGTTATTTCAGTTATGTGAAATTAGATCATATTAGGCCAAGGGTTTTTTTTTGGGGGGGGCAGGACAATGAGGGTTAAGTGACTTGCCCAGGGTCACAAAGCTAGTAAGTGTCAAGTGTCTGAGTCTGGATTTGAACTCAGGTCCTCCTGACTCCAGGGCTGGTGCTCTATCCACTGCACCACCAAGCTGCCACCCAAATTTTTTTTAACAGATACATTTTACCTGTTGAGTTGGAAATTTGGGCTCCATATTAGTAGTGTGGTTTTCTCTCTAAAAGTTTACATTTCTCTTAAAGGGCACTAAGTTGTGCTTTGCTCTACATTGTAATTCTCCTTCCTCTGATCATAAGGAAAATTCAGCTCTCCTTCCCCATTGATATTTAGATATTTTCTAGGGTCAGAGCCCAGCTAAAAAACCACATTAATTATTCTTATTGACTTTAGTGATAGTATGATTTGCTTACTGGAGCAGCTTTTGCTGAGAACCAGAACTCAGTGCTGGGAAAGGTTGGAGCTCCTTACCAGCATTAAACCAAACAACCAGGAAAATATC
The DNA here is from genome assembly GCF_019393635.1 of Dromiciops gliroides. Taxonomy (NCBI): domain Eukaryota; kingdom Metazoa; phylum Chordata; class Mammalia; order Microbiotheria; family Microbiotheriidae; genus Dromiciops; species Dromiciops gliroides. The sequence goes on from NC_057861.1 coordinate 442,478,601, forward strand.
AGAACAAGCTTTACCCATTTCTCAAAGGGGTCATGTCATTTGACTGGCTGAATTACCTGGAGCACTGGCATGGTCTTCACTGTCATAGCTCATCCAGGTGATTCAGGATGGAGAATGAGAATTACATGGAAGGCTCTATTTGAACGTATGAATACTCTTAACCAATTACAGAGTAGAGACTAATTGCAAGTAATTAATGATCGTTACACTCTGAACTAGATTTAAACCACTGCTAGAGGAATTACAACTCCACATCACTTGGGAAACAATTCAACCTATTTGGGTTTGAAAGGTTGTTAAAAGAAACAGCAATATATTAAGTTGAATAGATTTATTCTGCCAAAACCAAAACAAACCAAAACCCCGTGAAAAACCTAATTTGACCTTGGTTAATCGTGAACACAAAAAGATGTATGGGAGATAGGGGTGGAGACAGCTTTCCTTTCCCATCTTCTTCAAATGATAGGCATTTTTTAACCATTAATAAAAAAAAGCATTCATCTGATTAGGAAATTGGAAGGCCCTCAGTAATTCATCTTTGGAGAAGGCAATGCTTTACCATGCTTCTTATCAAGATATAATGAGCTATGTTTCTATCTTTTAACTCTTATTTGAGAAATAACAGATATTATTTTGGCCCACCTTTTAACTAATTAAATTCACTATGCGCATATGTAATTTTCAAAAGCTCACTCTAGCACAAAAGAAGCAGATGAAGTATATGACAAATATGATCTATATATAATAATACCCCCCACCCCCACCCCTGTGGGCCTTTTCATAGTTTACAGATTGCTTTTATGTGCAACACTTGACTAGAAATTATGAGTGTCTTTGCATTATTATTTTAGCATTGTCATGTTAAGCTATTTGTTAATCATAAGACTATCAGTTGGTAACACTATTTAATTAAGCATCTATTGTTTGTGGAAGTTAATAGGTGCTCTCCCTCTCATCTAAACTGGTCAAAAGAAGGAAGACTACACATACAGTTGGGAACCGAAATACATTTCGCTTAACGGGAAAATAGGAGGGAAAGGGGAATTTGAGGGAGAGTAGATCAAAGGAAATTTGTTCTAAGCAAAACAATCTCTAAGTATGAAAAAAAGTTATAGCTCTTTGATGTGGCAAAGAATGGAAATAGGAGGAGTTATCTATAAATTAGAAAATGGATGAACATGCTATAGTATATGAATGTGATGGGATACTATTGTGCTGATCTCATATCTGTGTAATGACCAACCATGGTTCCAGAGAAATAATGATAAAATATGCTGCCTATCTCATGACAGAAAGGTGAAAGACTTAGAATAAAGAATTCAACGAATTATTATTATTGATACGGTCAATGTGGCAATTTGTTTTGATTGATCATGCATGTTTGTAATAGGTCTTGCTTTTTTTGTGTTCTCAACTGAGGGGCAAGTTAGGAGAGTAAGAAGGCTGATATTGGCTGATTAAAACAAATGCAATATTTTAAAAAAGAATATAATAGATACTATTGCAGTATGCTAAAAATTAAAAGAGTGAGCCCTGGTTAAAAGAATTTGTGTTATTTCATCTGCCTTTTCCCTTTCCCTTCCTTTCTGGGATTTGGTAATGTATTTAATAAGACCTAATGCAATTGTTTAGAATTATTACAAGATAGTCTGTGAATATAACCTTTGTTTCATATACTCAAGTAGACTGTTATAGACATTGATTGGTAAGGAATTGAATGGGTCTCAGCTAATAATTAGGATAGTATCAATTTTTACACGAAGCCTTTCCACATCTTCCCTGTTGTTAGTGCCTTCCTGCTAAAAATTACCTTGTATTTTTGGGTATGTATTTTATACATACTTATGAACTTGTTGTTTATCCTGATAGAATGAAAGTACCTTGAAGGCAGGGACTATCTAATTTTTTATTACAGTACCAAACAGATAGATTTAAGACTCAAACCCAGTTTATGAGCAAAACTCATGGGCTGGGGGCAGCTAGGTGGCCCAGTGGATAAAGTACCGGCCCTGGAGTCAGGAGTACCTGAGTTCAAATCTGGCCTCAGACATTTGACACTTACTAGCTGTGTGACCCTTGGCAAGTTGCCTCACCAAAAAACCAAACAAACAAACAAAAACAAAAACAAAAACAAAACCTCATGGGCTGATATTGTCTTCTTTACAACTTATGCAAGTTGAGACTGCATTTATACTGATGTTAAAAAGATGACTTTGGAGAGGCAGTAACCCTGTTGAACTCTCCCAACATTCCTTTCCAAACAACTTTAGAGTTATATGTCAAATTGAATATGGGGGCAGCATAGCCAACAAAAAGGGTAGGGGTGAAATAAGATCAGGAGTGAAGCAGGTATGTTCATTATTACCTCTATTATTCAAAATCGTACTAGAAATGTTAGCTTTAGCAATAAAAGAAGAAAAAGAAATTGAAGGAATTAGAAAAGGAGGAAATACAATTATCACTCTTTACAGATGATATGATAGTATACTTAGAGAATAAACTAAAAAACTACTTGAAACAATTAACAACTTTAGCAAAGTTGCAGAATATAAAACAAATTCACAGAAATTATCAGCATTTCTATATATGACCAACAAAGTCTAGCAGCAAGAGATAGAAAGAGAAATTCCATTTAAAATAACTGTAAACAATATAAAATATTTGGGAGTCTACTTGCCTAGACAAACCTAGAAACTGTATGAACATAATTATTGTGATGAAATAATGAGATTTAGCAGATACTCAAAGACCCACCTGGAGATTAATCTAGACTGATTGAATCAAGTGAGAGTGATTAACTGCTGATTAGCCTACTTCAAGTTAACTGGATTGTAATCACACCTTGAGAACACCTTCAGAACCAATGGATTTGGATGACACCAACCAATCAGCTTGAAGCAGTGTGTAAGGACTGCCTCTGTTCCAGACCTATAAAAAGCTTCCACAACCAGTTTGCTGGAGAGAGTTCCTGATTAAAGCAGGCTCGTGGAGGAGGACTTGAGGTAGAACCCAACCAAGCTGGAACTCTATTCGAGATAGGCCTTTTCTTAACTTTCTGAACTCCTTGTGAATACCTGTATGCTTTAATAAATGTTTAATGCCCAAAGACTGGTGGTGAAGCTTCTAATTTAAGGCGACCACAATTTAGATTTTAAACATCATATTATAAATTAGAAAGAGAAATTCCATTTAAAATAACTGTAAACAATATAAAATATTTGGGAATCTACTTGCCAAGACAAACCTAGAAACTGTATGAACATAATTATAAAACACTTCACACAACTAAAATCAGATCTAAATAATTGGGAAAATATCAATAGCTCATGGGTAGGCCAAGCTAATATAATAAAAAGACATTTCTACCTAGATTAATTTACTTATTCAGTGCCATACCAATCAAACTACCTAAAATTATTTTATAGAGCTAGAAAAATAACAAAATGCATCTGGAAAACAAAGGGTCAAGAATATAAAGGGAACTAATAAAAAATGCACAGGAAGGTGGGCTAGCTGTACCAAATCTAAAACTAGACTATAAAGGGGGCAGTAATGGAAACTATTTGGTACTGGCTAAGAAATAGAGTGGTAGGGGGCAGCTAGGTGGCGCAGTGGATAGAGCACCGGCCCTGGAGTCAGGAGTACCTGAGTTCAAATCCAGCCTCAGACACTTAACACTTACTAGCTGTGTGACCGTGGGCAAGTCACTTAACCCCAATTGCCTCACTAAAAAAAAAAAAAAGAAAAAAAAAGAAATAGAGTGGTAGATAGGTTAGGCACAGGAGACACAGTAGTAAATGACTACAGTAACATACTATTTGATAAACCCAAAGACTCCAGCTTCTGGGATAAGAATTCACTATGTGACAAAGACAGCTGGGAAAACTGGAAGATGGTATGGCAGAAACTAGGCATAGACATCTTATACCGCATACCAAAGTAAGGTCAAAATGGATACATGATTTAGATATAAAGGGTGATACCATAGGCAAATTAGGAGAGAAAGGAATAGTTTACCTCTCAGATCTATGGAGGGGAGAAGAACTTATGACTAAACAAAAGATAGAGAATATTATGAAATGCAAAATGGATCATTTTGATTAAATTAAATAGGTTTAAGCAAACAGAAGCAATGTAGACAAGATTAGAAAGAAAGCAGAAATCTGGGAAATAATTTTTATAGCCAGTGTTTCTGATAAAAGCCTAATTTTTAAAATATATAAAGAACTGAATCAATTTTTTAAGAATACAAGTCATTCTCCAAATGAGAAATGGTCAAAGGATATGAACAGGCAGTTTTCAGATGAAGAAATTGAAGCTATTTCTTGCCACATGAGAAAATGTCCTAAATCACTATTATTAGAGAAATGTAAATTAAAACAACTCTGAGGTACCACCTCACACCTATCAGATTGACTAATATGACAAAAAAAGGGGAAAAATAAATGTTGGAGAAGATACAGAAAAATTGGAACACTAAAGCATTGTTGGTGGACTTGTGAGTTGATCCAACCAATCCGGAGAGGAATTTGGAATTATGCCCAAAGGGTTATGGGGCTGTGCATACCCTTTGACCTGGCAATACCACTTCTAGGTCTGTTTCCCAAAGAAATCATAAAAAAGGAAAAAGGATCCACATGTAGAAATATATTTATAGCAGCTCTCTTTGTGGTGACAAAGAATTGGAAATCAAGGGGATGCCCATCAATTGGGGAACGGTTGAATAAGTTGTGGTATACAAATGTAATGGAATACTATTGTGCTATAAGAAATGATGAACAGGCAGATTTCAGAAAACTCTAGAAAGACTTAAATGGACTGATGCTCAGTGAAGTGAGCAGAACCAGAAGAACATTGTACACAGTAATGGCAATGTTCTGTGATGATCAGTTGTGATAGACTTGGCTTTTCTCAGCAATGTAATGATCCAAGACAATTCCAAGGAACTCATGATGGAAAATGCTCTCAGCATCCAGAAAAAGACCTGCAGAATCTGAATGCAGATTGAACCATACTATTTCCACTTTTTAAAAATTTGTTTTTCTTTCTTAAGGTTTTACCCTTTTGTTCTTTTTCTTCTTTCACAACATGACTAATGTGGAAAGATGTTTAATGTGATTGTACATGTATAACCTATATCAGATTGCTTGCCATCATGGGAAGGGGGGAGGGAAGGAAAAAATTTGGAACTCAAAATCTTATAAAAATGGATGTTGAAAACTATCTTTACATGTAACTGAAAAAATACTATTAATATTGAAACCACCCCCTCTAAAAAAAAATGTTAGAATAAGACATTTTTCCAGCCCAAGACAATTAAGAGGTTAGGAGAGAGGTCTGTAACACCTGGGTGGAGGCAAGTCTGGAATGTGCATGATGTTGCCACCAATGGGCCTTCAAGGTGGCTACAACAGTGGTAGTAGTAGCTTTGGGAACTCTTAGCCCAGAGATGTTTCAGGGCAGAGAAGAGCACTAGTGCTTGTGGATGAAGAGCAGCAGGTGCCTTCCTGGGTAAAGACAAGGATGTAGACCAGGAGAGCAGTGGCCACACCTTTCCTGGGATTATCACCTCAGAAGAACCAAAATTTACTAACTCTAAGAACTAGCCCTGAAAGTAGCTGCACAAAAAAGCCTAAAGCTTGGGACAGTGCTGTGCCACCTCTCCCTCTGCCCCACCAACTTTAACATAAAATTCAAAGTCAAGAACTAGGCTGGAAAAATGAGTATTCATCAGTGTAGCTAAGTCTTCAGTTGATTATCATTAATATATTGCTGATACTGTGCACAATGATCCAGTTTCTGCTCACTTTATCCTGCATCACTTCATGTAAGTCTTCTGAAGTTTTTCTGAAACCATCCTTCTTGTGATATCTTATAGCACAATATTATTCCATCACAATCAGATACCACAACTTGTTTGGCCATTCCCCAATTGATGAGCTTTCCCTCAATTTCCAATTCTTTGCCACCACAAAAAGAGCTGCTATAATCATTTTGTACAGATAGATCATTTCCCTTTTTCTTTTCTTTCTTTTTCTAACATTGGAATACAGAGCAAGTGGCATTGCTATTGTTTGTCCTTCCTACTTGAAAAGGACAAAATGACATCACAATTTTGGGTTCAATGTATAGTGTGTCCAGCTGTGACTGATCTTACTAATAAGAGCTTGGAAGGCTCTACCATGGGTTGGGCACACAGTCTATATGATCATTTGGAAGGGAAATATCTCCAAATTTATACATTTCATGTTTCTTTTGAACTACTGCAATTCTGCTTTGCTCATTGAGCACAACGCCTTCTCTGGCAGGCATGCCATGATTGGCAATTCTGTGCCAATTCCTGTGTTTCCCAATTGAGACCAAAGTTCTTCAGAGAAATCTTGAGAGTGTCCTTGTATCCCTTCATCTGACCTTTGTGTGAGTACTTGCCTTGTGTGAGTTCTGCATAAAATAATCCTTTAGTCAAATTTACATTTGACTTTCACACATGACTAGCCCATTGGATTTGGACTCTGCAGTAGTGTTTGAATGCTTGGCAGTTTGGCTTGAGATAGGACCTCAGTGTCAGGTACCTTATCTTGCCAGGTGATCTTAAAAGTCTTCTTAAGACAATGCAAATGGAAGTGGTTCAATTGTAAATAAGTATTCGCTAAAGATGGAGTGAAAGAAGTTGACCTAGATTCCAAAGGACCCGTTTTATGAAAAATGCTATCCACCTCCAGAGAAAGAACTGATGAATTCTGAGTGCAAATTGAAGTATAATTTTCTTACTCCCTTTAGTTTTGCTTCCCCCCCCCAACATGGCTAATATGGAAATGTTTTTGCAGGACTTCACATGTATAATTGATATCATATTGCTTGCCTTCTCAATGGATAGGGGAGGGACTGGAGGGAAGGAGAGAATTTAGATCTAAAAATTTAAAGATATTAAAAACAAATACTAAGATTTTAATAAAAGAAAAAAATGTATGCAGGTTGAATTCTAAGAGCTTACTCTGTTACCAAAGCATACTGTAAATACTATGGAAAAAACCTCTTCCTGAAGAAGCTATATTATTTTGTTGGAAGTTATATTCACCTTTCTTTTTCTTGAGGGAACCAATATGTAGATATGAAATACAAGTGCTCAGGTATTTGTGATTTTGTTTTGTTTTTTGTTTTTTTAGTGAGGCAATTGGAGTCAAGTGACTTGCCCAGGGTCATAAAGCTAGTAAGTGTTAAGTGTCTGAGGCCGGATTTGAACCCAGGTACTCCTGACTCCAGGGCTGGTGCTCTATCCACTGTGTCACCTAGCTGCCCCTATTTGTGATTTTACATGAAGTCACATTTGCTTATGAAACCTTCACTCTGTATCCCTAGTACTTAACAAAGTGCCTTGCATATAGTATTGCAAAATAATACAAAATAGTAGATCATGTTGGACCTTTAGTCATGGAGATTTAGATTTAAATCTGGCCTCTAATGTTTCAATTTTCTGAGCTATAAAAGGGGGATAATAATACCTAGAAGACACACCTCCCAAGATTGTGACACCAAACGAGATAAAGCATGAAGCGATTGACAAATCTTAGGAATTTGTTAGAGGATTTCTGATCCCCTGAATCAAGTATGATCATTGGATTGAAAACATGGAAGGGACCTTTGAAAGTTCAATGTTCTTATTTTATAGGTAAGAAAACTCAAGTCCAATAGTGAAGCTGCTTGCTCAAGGTTATATAGATGTTAAGTAACAAATCCCAGATTCAAAATCAGGCTCTCTGATTCCAAATCAAGCTCTTTTACTCCACCTTTAGTGAACACTTACTTACAATTGAACTACTTCCATTTGAATTGTTTTTGGTTTTAAGTAGACTTTGAAGATCACAGGGAAAGATGAGGTACTAAAAGCTGAAATCCTTTCTGGAGCTGACCTGCCAAGCACCTAAACTGTACTGCAGAGACATTCTATCATCCATCTACCCATCATCTATCATCATCTATCGACAAGGAAACTGAGGCAAACAGGGCTGTGACTTTCCCAGAGTCACACAGCCAGTATCTGAGGCCAAATTTGAACTCAGGTCTCCTTGACTCCAGACCTGGCACTGTATCCAATGCACCACCTAGTATATCATATCACAAATTCAGCTCCAAGAGGTAGAAGCATTCAGAGAATCTTTGGGGTGTAGGTTCCTACATCCTACTTGTGTTATAATTTTTCTCTCATAGCTCCCCTCCCCCAAGCTGTACGGTGTACTTGAGGCAAGCTATAGAGTGGCTGTCAGAGCTGAACTATATGCAGAAATCTCACAGAATGGATTTATCTTAAATCCATATCTCCACTCTCTTAGAAGAACAAAAGAGGCCACCCTCCATGAGTTTCAAAAACCCTACTCTGTCCTTTGGATTAAAGAACTGGATTCCTTGTTTGAAGGACACATGAAAGAATATGCTAACTGCTTCTTTCCAGAGGATCTTTGGTATTAAAAAAAAAATCACATAAGCTTGTGTTTATAGTAAGTATAGGAAATAAGTTGTCTCCCACTCTGCCCAGCATCCCCCCAAGAGTGATGTTCAAATGTTGCCACAAATGTTTCCCATAGCATTCTAGTTCTTCCTCTACCATAAATGATTGCCTCAGAGGCAACTGTCAGTGGTGATCTTCCAATTTCTAATCCCATCCCATGAGAGACTTTGGAGGCTTTTACATTTTCCTAAGTATCAAAGGTTAAATAACTCTTCAGAGAGTTTTACATCTCCAAGACCTTTACAATCTGTAATTTAACTATTCTAAGTATTTTACCAAAAGCAATTTAGAGAGTATATAAGTGAACCTTACTCTGTTTTCTCAGCAAAACAAAACATTTTATATTTCATTTTTCAAAACACTTCATTCCTCATAATGAACATTGCAAAATAATTTCATGCTATGTACAGATGAACTAGATGCTATGGATATAGATTTTTTAAAAAGGATTGTTAAAATCAAGGATCGTGTTATTATTCATCTCTTGGTTCCTATCAATAACTCCATACACTTGATGGTTCTAGCCAAACTGAAGTCCTCCCTTTAGATTATTCTGTAATGTATCTGTGTCCGTGTGTGTGTGTGTGTGTGTGTGTGTGTGTGTGTGTGTGTGTGTGTGTGTTCAAGCCATATGCCTCTGCTACTAGTAAGTTCATAAGGGTAGAAGCCATGTCTTAGCTAATCTTTGTGGACCTCCTAGAGTGCAGTATAGTACTTAGCTCCTACATGGTGCTTAAGGTTTATTGAATTAAATACTCCAGGAATCGTAGAACTAGTGCTATAATTGAGTATCAGTAAATAGAAAGGATCTCAACTTTATTCCCTCTCCGAAGCAGTTTAAATCACTTTTAACCAGTCTCCAATGTGCCGAAAATGACAGCCCATTATAGTACTTATCCTGTTCTTTAAATGAAAAAAGCAATTTCCCTCCCCACCAAGGGGAAAAAAAAAAACCCTATGAAATAAACTTTCCTCAAATGCTTCCCAGCATTTGTGGTTTAAGATGATGCCCCTCAGGGGCAGCTAGGTGGTGCAGTGGATAGAGCACCAGCGCTGGATTCAGGAGGACCTGAGTTCAAATCCGACCTCTAACACTTGACACTTACTAGCTGTGTGACCCTGGGCAAGTCACTTAACCCTCATTGCCCTGCCAAAAAAAAAAAAAAAAAGATGATGCCCCTCCCCACTATCTTGAGAATAGATACTAACACAATCACATCGAACAGACAATATATAATTTTTTATAAAAGATTTTATTTCCATGACTTTCTTCTCCCTTGAAAATTAACTTAAAAAATGGAAAACAAAACAAAATAATGTTCTACAAATGAGAAATTTTCAAGACTGTTTCTGGATGTATCAAAAAAACCCACACGAGGTTTTTTTTTCACTTTTTCTTGAGCAGTATGGCTGAAAAGAGTGACTAAGATTTTCTCTAGAGGACAATTTTTAATTTAGTAGAAGTATTCTGATACAATTCTTACCAATTTTTAAGTCATAAATAAGAAAGAAAATACTTTGAATGCTTTCTATGGCCCTTCTCAGATTTGACATTTACTATTTCTCTCAAAAGGTTGGATCCCATTGGACACAGTACAGATCTGGATCAAATAACTGAGCAATAAAGGTCTCAAATAGTGGAAGCTAATTAATGCCCAACGAATCCATTTATGCATGTGTTCACACCAATATTTGTGAAAAAGTTTTATTAAACTGGTCTACAATCTGCCAACATAAGAAAACCACTTAAAATAATTAAATGTTTCACAACTTTTGAACTCTACTTTGAAACTGACTGAATTTCCATTGAAACAAAGAAATTTTAAGTGTACCCAATCATGAAAATTTCCCTTTTGCTTTCTCCTTGAAGACCCATAAAAATAACTGCACTCTTCTAGAGTACATAAATTGCACTTGTATAATTTGTTGTTTTAAAAGTTATTGATGTAATTCTTTTGTTCAAGCTGAGAGCAATTTGTATCAAATATTTTTAAGAACAGAGAATACTAAGTTAATGGATTTGATACAGCTCAGTACCTGCATTTACTAGTTATATATCTTTAGACATCTAAAAGACAAGAGATTAAGCTGTCCAGAAAAAAAAAATCATTTGTATGGATCAATTGATCTATTTTCAAGGCCCTTTTTTTTTTAAACAGTTTGAATTTCTGGCAATGAAAACAACTGTTTTATTATTAAAGACTTGAGATCCAAATCAATGACACACATAGAAACCATCATTTCACAATTGTTCTAATTAGTTCACTTCATCTTTCAAATGTTATTTTTTCTTTAGCAGCAGGTATTTGAATAAATGCTTTAGACATATGTAGATCCAGATTTTATGGGGAAATGCCCTAGTAAACTGTCCTGATAGTTCTTTGCTTTAACTGAGAAAATCTATAAGAATTCTTTTTTTTTTTTTGTAATGGGAACTAAAAACAATACTTTTCTTGTAACACTCTTACATACAATCTTAGCAATTTCTCCATATATGTACTGCATAGACTGACTTCATAAAGTTGGAAAATAGAGTGAGCTACAGATAAAACTCAGTACAAATTGAGCTGGCCAGAGATAACATGTTTAAAGCATTATTAGATACAAATGCAAGTTTTATGAACACTTGCATAATATTCGACTATTTTTCTCAAATAAAAAAAATGTTCTTTATAGAAATGTTCTCATACAAGGATACAATTTTCCCGCGAATCATATAGAAAGGAACTTGAGCAGTCATTGACCAAGTTTGCTTTCTACCATATGCAATAGAAATACCTCCTGTAGATCAACAGGTGACATAAAAGAATGACATTTACAGAATGTCTTTGTAGTGGCAGAACTATAAATAAGGTCGATCTTATGCAGATATCAATCTATTCTGGTATTAACAGTTGCATCTTAGTTATTTATAGAGAACAACCTTGGTCCATTAACACATATAATTGAGAACAGCAGCCAGGAATCTTTCAGTCCAGGTACACAGCTGAAAGGGTCAACAATCACTCTTCCCATTGTTTTCTGTAGGCAAGTCCTTTATCTATAGAAATCTGACAGCAATTAAATTCTGGCATTTTCTAGCTATTGGATGAACAAGATGCTGAAAGCCATTACTATACAGCATACTGCCACATAGGGACTCTTTCGTTCACCTGTTGGAAAAAAAGAAAAGAAAGATAGTTATTTATTTTCTTTGACTCAGAGGCATTTATTGAGTGCCTAACATGGGCACATAACAGTAACAGACACTATAGGGGAGGAGTACAAAAGTGGAAGGTACTTATCCTCTGGCTGGAGAAGCAAAGCATAATGCATGTGAAAACAATAGAGGCCTAAAACGGTATTTTGTATTGCACAGAGTATTTTAAGGTTTGCAAAGAGTTTTACATGTGTTACCTCATTTTTCTCACAATCCTGTGAGGTAAGAGCTAATAATCTTTGTTGTGGGGATGAAAAAAACTGAGACTGAAAGTGATTAAATGAATAAGCGCTAATTAAATGTTAAGGATTATACACAAAATAATTGTCAAGGCAGGGCCTTCTGACTCCAAGTCAAACTTTGTAACCACAACATATACACAAACACTACTATATAATTAAGTATCAACTGCCTTAAAACAATTTCATCTTTACTTTTAAACTTATTACAATTATTTCTTACTGTACATGTTTTTGTTTTGTTTTAAATACTGAAAGCCCTAAAACTTCATAATCTGTGTCACTGTAGGGGCCGAAATTTAATATATCAAACGTTAATTGGGTGACTCGCCAAAATATTGGGGTCCTGGAAATAATGAGGGACCTTTAGGTTCAAAGCTCCCTGAAAGGTTACCATACCATCATATTATAGTTCTTCATGTCTAGGAAGAAGCACAAAGCACTGAAGTGGAGAGCAAAGGGTTCAATTAATGAGAAAGCTGAAGCCAGTAAATTAGGGCTAATGAATTATCTAATTATTTGTGTGTTCTAAATAGTACCAGGGAAAAAAATCTAATGTTAAAATATAAAGAGAAATCCATATATTAGCAAAAGTACTTTTAAAATGTGAACAATTTCCTGGTGGAGAATGATTATTCCCATGAGATATATGGGTGTTGATAATAAGCAGGAAGGTGGTCAAATAAGCTACATTTTTAGTAAGATGTGTTTGAAGAAAAGCTCTAAAACAAAAACACAAAAAGGACACAAGTCTATCTTTGAAATAATAATTTCTGTCAATTTATATTTACACACCCGAAGTACCTACAAGACCATTTTTTGTGCAAATGAATATTTGGAACTTTTGTGTTTAAGGCATGTTCATATTTTTGTTGTTTTGGGGTTGTTCTTGTATATTCTTGGCCTAAAGTTGCCATGATTAATTTTTTACCAAAGAGATATAGATCTTTTAACTCTGAGTTAGTCCAGCTTCCCCCCCCAATTTCTTCCATAATTTTTTGGCACTGACCTATTTCTGAGAGCACCTCAACAGTGCTTGGTGCTATAGAACAACCTGCATTTTTAAAGGGACAAATAGAATGTTATCCCTGAAAATTGCTCAGGGGCTTGGCATTGAGACATTAAAGGGTGCTTTCTATAGTATGGGCCAATCTCTGTAAAACTCCATTAACTTTTATTTTTATGAGACAGGACTTACTCAATACTCAAAACATTCTTTTTTTTTCATCTAGTAAGTTCAAACCTACTGCTGCCTCTGGGAACTGTCAATCTTTGTCACCCCATCGATTAAAATCCCTTAGGCCATTCACACAAGTTTCCTGAATAAACTTTTACTTCCTCCAGACTAAGAACTAAGCAAACATCTTTGCTTCAGCTCAATGTAAACATTCATAAAACACAAGAAGAATTTCTAATTTTTGATGAATCAAAATCCTAGTGATACAATTTTTTTTGGGGGGGGTAGGGGGTAGGAGGGGTGCAGAGGGAGGAGTGGGTTGCTGCCTAAGAAAAATTTCCTCATTCTGACATTATTTAATTGAGCCTGTTTCCTAGGATCACTGGTTAAAACAGAAAGTTTCAATCTTACTCGTTTACTGAAAGTTTTTCTCCTTAAAAATACTGTGGGCTCAATATTTTCAGAAACATGGAATATTTTGCATGGAAAATAAAAAATCCTCAAATAAGCCTATCATTCATATGCAAACAGATTTCAGTGATAGATCCTAAAAGCAAGAGTGTCACACTCTGTCATTATGGCAAGATACTATTATCATCTGGAACAAAGGTTTATTAAACCTCAAAACGACTGAGGAAATTAATATGGTCTGCACTTTTCCATCTGATGGAAATTAATTTTTGAGGAAGTTCTTTTCCTCCTCCTCTAATTCTGAACATTATAATTTACATATGGGTTTTATTTTTCTGCTCTTAATTTTCTTAAAAGAGATTGCCATGTGGTAGAGTTAAACATCTTTTAACTGAACTTGTTAAGCATGTTACCACTTGTCTGATTTTAAGTCTGTGCAAGTGAATGTAAAACAGTTGTAATGTGATGTGTAAGATGAGAAGATGATCTGGACTGTGCATTCCCTCATTTAAAAGCTTACTTGTTTGTGTATATATTCTGAGTGGAGAGAAGACATCTAGTCAAGGAAACAGCATTTTGCTATTGCCATTTTTAAACACTATTAAAACTACAAACTGTTCAATTCCACAGTGCCCAATATTAAGTGAAAGTGACGATATAGTTCAGAAGAAGAAGAAAGTAATAACACATTAACATAGTATTATACTTCGACATTTATGGAGCACTTTCCACACAAGTCTTTAAAGAGTGCACATATCTAAAGCACCAGCCCTGGATTCAGGAGGACCTGAGTTCAAATCTGGCCTCAGACACTTGACATGTACTAGCTGTGTGACCCTGGGCAAGTCACTTAACCCTCATTGCCCCGCAAAAACAAACAAAGATTGCAAATATCATTACACCCATTTTATAGATAATATTTCTTAGTCACAAAAAGAATGAGTGATTTTATGATGGTCACATGGCTAATGGACTGAGTTGGAATTCAAATCCAGGTCTTCATATAGCAAATACAGTACTTTTCACTATACCACATCAACTCTCCACAGCTAAAAAAGGATATGAAGGAAAAAGAATGGGGAGAGAAAACTAAGAATTATAGCTGGAAATCACTAACTTAAAAAAAGGCTGTAAGCTGGGCATTTTAAAATTAACATGGAAAATACAGTAATAATCCCTGCCTACATGGATCTTATATTCTGACAGAACTCAAAAATAACCTTTTTAGGTCAATGATAGGGAGAAATACCCCACAGATAGCAAAATAACTGGAAATAACTGGTAGCAAATAACTGGAAATCAAGCAGGTGTTCAACAACAGAATGACTGAACAAATGGCAACATAAAAAACAACAGAATGTTATGCTGCAAGAAACAATGTATATGGGGGCAGCTAGGTGGCACAGTGGATAAAGCACTGGCCCTGAATTCAGGAGAAGCTAAATTCAAATCTGGCCTCAGACACTTGATACCTGTGTGACCCTGGGCAAGTCACTTAACCCTCACTGCCCCAGGGGGGAAAAAAAAAAGAAAGAGTAAGAAAAAAAGAAACAACACATATGAGAAATTAAGAAGAAAATAGAAGGACCTGCATGAATTGGTGAAAAGTATAGAAAGCAGAACCAGGAGGACAAAAGCAATGAGTCAAATTGAATGACAAAGTGACTAAAAAGTAGTTTAACTAAAGTGAAATGACCTCTATTGGTTCCAGAGGGCAGATGAGGAATACCTCCCTTCTCCTGGTGGTAGTATGGATATTGGATGCTATATATGCTGTCAGATACAGGAACTGATTGGTTGGTTTTGTTTAACTGTTTTTCTTTTTTAGAAAGAAGAGTTCTAACAGGGCAGGAAGGGGTGGGGGATATTCGGAAATAATTGGTATAACTAACAAAAAAAGCATCAATATAACTTTCTAACTTTGTAAATGGATTGACCATAATTTTGTATTTTCTTGGCAACCAAGATCATCACTGAGAACACTGATTATTTACTATCAGTACTGATACTGTCATTAGAGGCAACTGGGATATTTACGACTCCTTGCTCTTACAGAGAATGCATCTAGGTTACTATTCTTCTCCAGCTGCTTTTCTCTCTCCCATTCTAAGATAGTATGTTTGGAGACACTCTGTTCATCTTCATTCTTTTCACCTTCCTTTCTCCTAAGCTTCTTGGTTTTGCTGGCAGTAAACTTTACCTTTTTTTGGGGGGGCAGGGGTAGGGCAATGAGGGTTAAGTGACTTGCCAAGGGTCACACAGCTAGGCCAGTGTCAAGTGTGTGAGGCCAGATTTGAACTCAGGTCCTCCTGAATCCAGGGCTGGTGCTTTATCCATTGTGCAACCTAGCTGCCCCCATGTCAGTAACCTTTGGATTTCAAGGTCACAACCAGTGATTTAGAATATTCCTTATCATCATTCTAACTTGATCTCCTTTTGGTTATACTCAATGACTTTTTTAGCTTGTCTCAGAAAAACTGTAGACACTGAAAAATGTAAATTGCTATTATTCGGTCTTTAAGAATAAGCAGTTGGTTACTAGCTTTTGTTTCAAACCTATCTTCAAATATGTTAACTTTAAGCTTCCTTTCTAGGGTTATACATTAAGCAATCCTTTAATTTTAACATTTCCTAATATAGGTTTTACTTTTTTAACTTTTAATTTTCAACCTCTTCATGATTCATCCTTATCTCAATTGTCTTCAAGTGCTCTATACCTTCCAAGTTGGGAACCAAAGTTAGACAGTCAAAATTGTGGTATTTTAAGTGAGGAAAATACCTTGTTGATTCTACAGTTATAGTTCAAAGCTTACACGTGAAATCAAGTTGCAGTTAAGTTTTTTTACCTAAGTCTAGGAAAAATAAGGGAAAAGGAAAAAATTATGGTAAGTCTGTCATTGACTTTTGGGAAAGAAAAATATAAATGAAGCTATACATAAATACAACTGACATTTCTGAATATATTTCTTATCCTTACAAAATGCAGACATTTTGTTTTCTTTAAATGACTAAAAGACAAGTTAAACAGTCAGTTTTATTAGTCATAGCCTAAATAGTACAATCATACTTCAAAAAACAATGCATAAATTACAGTAACTGGCCATCCTTTTCAATGAAATAATGTAACTTCTTCATATTGAGAAAAATAATCAAAAATTGTGAAATTTGAAGACCCTATTAAACTCCATTAAAGGGGCAGCTAGGTGGAGCAGTGGATAAAGCACTGGCCTTGGATTCAGGAGGACCTGAGTTCAAATCCGGCCTCAGACACCCACTAGCTGTGTGACCCTGAGCAAGTACTTAACTCTCATTGCCCGGCCAAAACAAAAAACAAACAAAAAACTCCATTAAAAAACCTAAAAAAGAGCCTTGCCACAGTCAATAAGAAATTACTATTCTATGACAATATGAGATTTAGTTGACATACTACTGAATGTTTGCTACTTGTCTCCCATTATGTTTCATCAAGAAGTGACAGAAAATCATTATTATCTAACTGTAACAAGCACATATGTAATTCAAAATAGTATGTAAAATGAAACAAATTACAGAAAAATCATAAACTATAAATGTATGAATCCTGCTCTCACTAATAATGCTTGACAGTATCAGGCAGTTGAGTTATACATTATAATATGTTATAAAGTATTCTGCATGGCTTAGTTTTAAATGCCAACCAAGAAAGAATTTTATGGATATTTGCAAAACTTTTAAAGAAAAGCAACAAACTGCAAAGCCTGCACTTTTAAAGCTGACTTGTGTGTGTGTGTGTGTGTGTGTGTGTGTATATATATATATATATATATATATATATATATATATATATAATATAAGAAAGTTGATGAATAACTTCCAGCTAAAGGATTGGTGGGAAACAAAAGAGACACTTACCAATTCTGGCACACTTCCAAAATATACCCAACAGTCTGTATAGGATAAAAAGGAAAAAAAAGTGGCTCGTGAATAGTGGTAATGGTAAACTATTCCCACAAGTTCGTTTTTCCACATTGGTGTGATGAATTCATTAGGAGTTGGCCTTTCCCCTCTGGCTACTTTTGTTTTAATCTTACATATACTCATTCCCCATTTTCACATGAAGCCAGAACACCATTTCATATAAATAATCTGTGTGCAAAAGGTCAACTTCAAGGTAAATTAATGTAGTTGAGTGGAGAAAATTTTACAAAGGTTACCACACACAAAGACTTCAAATACCCTATACTTTGAACAGAAAATTTATATTCTAATATAAATGAAAATCAATTGAGAAAACCATAAATAATTTCTTGGATGGAAGTTGACATTTTAACAATTCAATAAGAAATTAAATTTGTAGAATGTAGTGATATTTATTTAATTCCTCTGCAAATATGAACTATAATAACAGTATTTCCATACCGAAGACACTTTGTTCTCCATTGCTGTTGTCTCCCTCTCATTCCTAAACCCATTAAGAGTTATACTAATCACAACAATTATTTACTAATACTATCTTTTAATTTCTATGCAATTAGAGATTTCCAATTTGAAGGAAACTGCATGTGAATTAAGTGACAGTATTTATTAAAATACACACAGAATTTATGTGGTCAGGACTTGTGATTTCACTAGTGTAGTGTAGTAAAATGACTTCATACATGCATATTGGAAACTCATTTGAAAATAACAGTAATAGTAGCAGCAAAAACAAAACAAGCCCTCTCACCCCCAAAGCTTTACATTTATATAGTGCTCTAAGTTTCACAGTGATTTATATACATTATTTTAGAGTCTTGGGGAACTGCTTAGGGGACTGACAGGTTAACTGAACTGCCCAGGATCTCAGAGCTGGTTTGTCTGTTAAGAGGCAGGACTCCAAGACTAGGCCTTCTACTCCAAGACTAGTCCTTTTGTCCATAAGGCCATTTCTGCTTCCAGAGAACTTAAAGTGCTTTTGAAATAAGAGAAATTAGGATGAGGATGGGTTCACTAAACACCTGAATTACATTTTGGGATAGACTTTCAGTGTTTTATTTTGGAGCATGATTGAGTATTGATTTTGTTAGGCATTTATGGTAAATGAATTATTATATCTGAATTGCCTAGACAGAAAAAGAATATTGGCTCAATGAAATCCTTTGCAACCTCCTCACCCTTTCCTGTAAGTATAATAAATAACTTTGTGAATGTAAAGCAAAAAGGCTCCTAATTTAGAGCTGGGCAAAAATATAAGTGCAAGCTGATATTGAATAGGTTGACACTGACAAGGTAAGAACCATTTTATTAGTTAAAAATTTTAAGTTCCATAAATGCCAGTCACTCAGAGATCATCTCAAACTTCATTCTTAGTGAATTTGGGTTTGGAATATTTATTTATATCAATGTATTCCCTGGCTTCCTTATTAATTAATTATTTAATTAATAAGTTTATTTATTTATTTTTGCGGGGCAATGAGGGTTAAGTGACTTGCCCACGGTTACACAGCCAGTGTCAAGTGTCTGAGGCCAAATTTGAACTCAGGTCCTCCTGAATCCAGGGCCAGTGCTCTATCCACTGTGCTACCTAGCTGCCCTTCTTGGCTTACTTTTGTAAACAATTTATTTCAAATCAATAAATTAATAACAATATGCAAATAACCCAAAATGTGTAAAACAGAATGTATCTTCTCTAAAAAGTCTAGACACTTTAAGAAAAATAGCCAGCTGTGTTATTAATGACTCGACAAAATATAAAGTGTGGTTTAAATATAAGGACAGATTTTTTTTTTTAATGGCAACCATTTACCAACTATCAGATCTCACACAGAAACGATGACTTATTCATAATCTAGACCAGGGAGATAATATGTTATAAAGAACATATTCATAACAAACACAAAGTAAATTATGGGAAACGGCTTTAGAATCTGAAGGTAGAAGATGAGAGGAGGAAGACAGGAAAAGTTTCATGTAGAAGGTGGATTGAGCCTTGAAGGAAACTAGAGATTCTAAAGAGGTCTGAGTGAGCAGAAAGGGCATTGCTGCTGCTGCTGCTGCTGCTGCTGCTGCTGTTGTTGTTGGTCCTTTGTTCTTGAAGAAGACCACAACATTGGGGTGTTGTTATGACTTACAGTGAATTGGATATTTCAGTGAGTGAGGGCTAAGTGAGGGCTTTCTTTAACTTTTACTTGACTTTTTACCCATTCAAGAAAATAACTTTCCCAATTACATGGAATTGAAGTGGAATGGAGTAAGCAGATACTTGAGGCAGGGGCTGATAGCTGCAGTACTCTTTGAGAGGGGTGATGAGAGCCTCAATTGTGGAAGTGCGTGAGCACAGAAAAGGAGACTGATGCAAGAGAAGCTATGGAGATAGAAACAGCAACAACCGGCTGTTGAATTAATATAGCATTAAGAATGAGGAATTGAGGATGACACCAAAGTTGACTGGAAGGTTGAGGTGCTCTCCACAGAAACAGGAAGTCTGGAAGATGAGGTAGATTTTGGGGGAGTCTGACATATCCAACTGTCAGTGGATTATACAGGAGTAGTGAAGAGGAGATATGTGATAAATCAATGTAGTAGTCAGCATAGAGGTAGTAATTGAACCCATGAGAGCTGATGAGGTCAATGAAAATGCAAAAAAAAAAAAGAAAAAGAAAAAAAAAAGAGGGAATGAATAAATGAATGAAAAAGCATTTTTTAAGTGCCTACTAAGTGAAAGCACTGTTCTAAATACTGGGCAATCGGTTCTTGCTCCTCTTGTCAAAGAGCTCACATTGTAATGAGAAACCATATATTTAGAAGGTTTTAGTGGCAAATCAGGCCTAAAAGTCTCATGGTCTTTAGGGCAGAGGAATACAAGTAGATGGTAATGGAATTTATTTAATACCATTTCCACCGATAAAAAAAATCCTTTTCTAGTGTTGAACCGTTTGACAGTGCCAAGAGTCTGACCCCCCCCCTCCCCCAGTCTTTGGTACCTCTAGTTGCTTCCCAGGAAGGTGGCTTTGGGGCCTGAGCTAGAATCAGGAATGTTGCTCTGGGGGTTGCCATCACCATTGGTGAGGAAGACACCCCCCCATCCCCACTCCCCTTTCACAATAAATGCTCCTTTCAATGGTGGCTGCAGGGGTTAGGCGGGACGTAGGGTGGATTTGTGAGGCACTGCTATTCCAAGGACTCTTGGGTTCAGAGTTCTGGGCTCATTTCCATCAGAGTTTGAGGGGAAGTGGTGGTCAAGGTCAATGGTCAAACAGAAACAGGGGCCACTGAACTGTGCATGGGGATACTTATAGGCCACATATTGACTTAGAAAATCATATATTAACATTATCCATGTTCTATTGTATTTTTATTTTTTGTTAAATATTTCCCAATTACATTTTATTCTGGTTGGGGCAGTAGGTCTCTGGTCAAGGTGATGGCAGCAATTTGACACCTGGACTTCTTGGCTCTCCCCCAGGGTACCTTGTAGTATAGCCACAGGGAGGGGTATGGCATGAATTATGATTCAATAAAAGACACTAAGATGGAACAGTTAAATGTACAGAAAAAAAACAAGAGAGAACAGGGTCATAAGAACCCAGAGATTATAAAACATCTAGAAGAGGATGGTTAATAGTATCCAATGTGCAGAAAGGTCAAGAAGGATGAAGACTGAGAAAAGGCCATCAGACTTGGCAATTAAGAAATCACTGGGAACTTTGGAGAGAGCAGTTTCATTGAGTGAAAAGATGAAAATGCCCATTACAAAGAGGTAAGAAATGACTGGGAGGTGAGGAAGTAAAAGCAATGAGTATGGATAGATTTTTTTAAAGAGTGGCTGAGATAGAATAGAGAAATATAATTAAAGTGGGAAGGGAAGAACATTATTAAAAGTCTACTATATGTCAGGCATTGTGCTAAGCATTTTATAATAATGTCATTTGATCCTCATAATAAACCTGTGAGGCAGGTGTTATTACCCTTATTTTATAGTTGAGGAAACTGAGGCAAAGAAAAGTTAAATGACTTGCCCAGGGTCGTACAGTTGCCTCTATGTCAACTTGCAGCATGATAATTTGAAGGGTTTTAGGGAATAGGGAGATGTGGGCTTGTTGGGAGGCAGCAGAGAGGAAGAGAATGGCTATTAGAGAAAGAAGAGATGACTATGGGGGAATCTTTTGCAGAAAATGGGAGGGGATGGGATCAAGGACAGACTTAGATGGGCAGGACTTGAAGAGAAAGGACCACTGTTATTTTTGTTTCATTGCACATGAAATTTAATAGTGGTCATCAGCTATTGAAAGCTATACTTTAAGAAACTGCATTAAATCATGACCTTTAGTTAATACGTTTTATTTCAACAATTAAATTAAACATCTAGTATCATCTCAATTTCCTTTACTTCAAAAGATCCATAATTTCGTTAATATGGATACCCCTCCACCCCCAACCTCCCTTCCCTGCTTTAATAGATACTCTTTGTGAATTGGGAGGAGGGGGTAAAGGTGAGCAGAATCTCTTAAAATCTAAAAAGAACTTTAGTGCATTACAATCTGTTGATTTTGCAACTCCCAAACAGTCCATTGTTTATACTTTCTTTCTGAGGCATATTTCTGTGTTGTCTCAAAAACAGGAATACTCTGACAGCCGATGAAACACAGAACCAATCAGTTGGGTAACTATGGCTTTGTACTAATGTGTTTTATTGCTGATAATACTTTCTTATTTATGCTATGGAAAAAGGAAACAGAAGATGAAATAATATTCCTTTTTTTGCTAATTTTGTAGCTTGCATGATATTTGCAATAGAAGAGAGGTGTTATTTTCAGCAGTGAAATAACTAAAAACATGAAGTCACCAGAAC
Source organism: Dromiciops gliroides (assembly GCF_019393635.1). Classification (NCBI taxonomy): domain Eukaryota; kingdom Metazoa; phylum Chordata; class Mammalia; order Microbiotheria; family Microbiotheriidae; genus Dromiciops; species Dromiciops gliroides. Next base: position 442,500,942 of record NC_057861.1, read on the forward strand.
TTATTTTTCTCCAGTTTGTCTAGACATTTCCACTTGAGCATGCAATACCCGTGTTAAAGGATGTTCAATACCATATGATTCGCAGAAAGCAGGCAACTTTCAGAGAAAACAGACATGAAAACAAATTCATTTTCCCAATCAAAGTATACATATTCATATTAAGTTGTATGCAGATCAAAATAAAATGGAACTTTAATCTGTGTAAATAAACATACAAAGATGAAAACTTGAACAACCTTGAAAATATGTTCATGGCAGAGGGGCAGGGGACTAGTAGGGCAGAATATTGGCTACACTATCAGATGCAAGCACTAAATTGGAGATTTTTGCTGAACTGTTCAATGTGGATGGGCATGTGAAATAACTGTGATTAAAGACAAAAAGTATCAACAAAATCTATTTAAATAACCAAATGCCATCTAAAAATGCATGCTTAGGAGGGGAGTTCTATTATAGCTGAAAGACTTGTGAGTCAAGAAAACAAAATGGTGTCGTACAAGGAACATTATATGCTGATATGAATCATAATAAGCACAGAGAATAATTGCTGTGTTGAGTCCATTAAGGTTCCAGAGCTCAATGCACCTAGCCTAGTAGCCTTTGCAAACAGGACCATCTGGAGGACCTCACCATCCATAGGACATCACTTTTAAAATTTAGACCCTGTGCTGGATTTCCTCCATCATGATGGGGAAGTACACGTCTCTGCCTGGCCTGATCAATGATCACTGACCAAGGTTATTTTTTGTTGTCATTATTGCATCACTTTGGAAAGTCTCTCAGAAGAGATCTGTAAGCACTGAAAGAAGGTTGGTCTGACCATCCCTACAAGAATAAGTAAATGAACAGTGTGCCCTGCCCAGATGACAGGGTGATGAATGGCATATAAACTACCAAATCCTATTAATTATAATTCTTCAGTCTCTCTTGATTCGGTGCACTCCTTACTATTTATTTCTGTGGCTACTGCTCTATGATAGGCCCTCCTCACTAGCCCCATGGACCAGTCACCCTCCTAACTGGTTCCTTATATCAAACTCTTGCTTCAACGCAAACTTCACACTGTTGTTTAATATTCCTTATGCTCAGTTCTGTCCATGACACTCCTTTGCTCAACAGTCTTCAATGGCTTCCTATTCTCTATCAAATAAAAAGTCCAAATCTTTTAGATTAGAGCTCAAGAATCTTCACAACCTGGCATTTTTCCAGCCCTATCCTGAATTGCTCCCCTCCCTGTGAACCACCTGCCACAGCTGTACTTTTTTCTTTTTTTGTTGGGGGCAATGAGGCTTAAGTGACTTGCCCAGGGTCACAAAGCTAGTAATTGTCAAGTGTCTGAGGCTGAATTTGAACTCAGGCCCTCCTGAATACAGGGCCAGTGCTTTATCTACTGCGCCACCTAGCTGCCCCCTGTCACAGCTGTACTAACCACACATCATCTTTAGCACAAGTTAGGGCTTTCCTACCTTTGTGATTTTGATCCTATCTGTAGTGTCCTTTCATTTTCCTTTTTCAATATCCTGTTCAAAGGCCCAGTTCAAAACCCATTTTCTTCAACAAGCTTTCCTTATACTCTGAAGTTAAAGATTATCTTTCCTTCACTGGATTACAGTTTTTATAGGGGAGGAACCTTGGAGATCCACTTGTCTAAGAGACTCATTTTTCAGATACACAATAATAAGCATGATTTGAACTTGAGTCCACTAATTTTTCAGACCTCAGCACTTTTAGATTCTCAAACTATTACTTATTAGTGTAGTTATTGTATAGTATTGATGTTTACATGTATTTCATATGTTCTAGCCAAATTATCTTTGCACCTTTTCCAGGGTCTAACATAGTGCTTTGCACAAAGCAGGTTATTTCTGAAAATGGCTTAAAAATGAACAAATGAAAATAGACCTGGTAATGGATACAATAACCTGTTTTTAGAATGTTGCTTTACTTTTTTTGTATAGGATGTGAAAATAAAAATGAAAAAAAAAAAGATGATGAATGTCCAATATTTGATTTACATTACTGTTTTAAGTAATATAAATAAAGTTCTTAAAAGATAACAATTTTAGGTATAGACTTAGAGAAATTATAGTACAAAGAATGATCTTATAGTGGCAAGATTTATTATTTTTATTTATAGGCACTATAAATATAATCAGTAATGTACAATCTGTGAAATATGCTTCCCAAATTGGAAATGATTTAAACCTTATTCATATTTTTGATGATGCCATAAGAGCTAATGCCAAAGAATATCTTTTGAAGTCATAAATTAAATCAGTAATCCAAGAGGAAAGATTTTAATAGGCTTCTTATAATATACACTTTTAGTACAACACTTCAAGGTCACCTGTCAAATTCATCTTTTAATTTCACAAAGTACCCATAAATGTAAAACTCTTTATTTTAAAAGTGGATAAAAATGTAAAGGAGAATTATTAAACTCATTTTCAAAGAGTAAGCAAATTTCATAGTGTATATATGAAATTTTAATTTACTAATTGCCAGATGATATGCACGAAAGAATTAGAACATTCAGATATCAGCAACATACCCAGTTTTATTTTTGTCCAAGAGGCTAGGAGCCAAGGATCGGATATATGCACAGGTACATATAAGCAGCAAGATTACTGTCAGTAGGCTCTGAAAGTTGAAAATGGCAGACTAAAAAAAAAAAAAAGAAAAAGAAAAAAATTAACTTCAATTTCATAACATATTTTGATATCTTTTTTTTTTTTTTTTAGTGAGGCAATTGGGGTTAAGTGACTTGCCCAGGGTCACACAGCCAGCAAGTGTTAAGTGTCTGAGGCCAGATCTGAACTCAGGCACTCCTGACTCCAGGGCCAGTTCTCTATCCACTTCGCCATCTAGCTGCCCCATTTTGATACCTTTTAAAACTTTAATTTCTTCTCCTGATATGCTGATCTTGGAATCAGGAAGACCTGGCTTCCAAACCTGCCTTAGACACTTATCAGCTGTGTAACCTTGGGCAAGTTACTTGAACTCTGTGAGACTCAGTTTCCTTTTCTGTAAAATAAGGCTAGACTTGACAGCCTTCCAACTCTGTGATCTTATGAAATGATGAATAACAACTAGCATACTTAAATAAATCATCCATTTCTCCAAAAGACCAACTAAGAGGAAACTGACTTGATTGCCAAATTGTACGCTGAGTTACAGAATACAGAGATTTTAATATATTGGTGGTAACAATGTTTAAGGCTATGAGGCTTTATTTGGTGGTGGTCAAATTTGTGTGTAGGGGAGCTATTTTCATTCTAGTTTTCAAGGGTGAAAAGATAGCTAATGAACATTTTAGAAATGAGTGTGATAAATGAACAGATTAAGCCTCCTATATCATAACATACTGGAATATTAAGTTTCATGGGAAAATAGCATCTATGCCTAATATTTATTTCTTCACAGTAGAATATTCACTTCTAAGTAAATGGAGAAAGTCAGATATTCACTGAAGAAATGTTTCCTCCTACTGATTCTTTTTTTTTTTTAAGTGAGGCAATTGGGGTTAAGTGACTTGCCCAGGGTCACACAGCTAGTAAGTGTTATGTGTCTGAGACCGGATTTGAACTCAGGTACTCCTGACTCCAGGGCCAGTGCTCTATCCACTGCGCCACCTAGCTGCCCCTCAGCATGATTCTTAAGGAATTTATTAGTGCTGATTAAAACTACTGAATTACATTGTCCTGGGATCATGATGGAACAGAGGATGATAGATTTAAGAGATGGAAGGCTGAGCTCAAATTATTCATTTTATGGATAATGAAACTGAGGTGTACAAAGTTAAAGTGACTTGTTCAGGGTTTTTCAGTTGTCTTTATGTTGAAGGTAAATTAATCTATGCTTCATTGTTTAAGAAATTTAAACCCTTAGGTAATTAGGACTACAAAGTTCTAAGTGTTAAGACATTTTGTGAGAGACAGCTTGCTTTAATGAACAACTAAGAATTATATACAGGAGGGCCAGAAGACAGGAAGAGCTGCCCCCATCAGGACTGCCCAGCCCCTTGTCCCCTGCAGTGGGTAGTCACAAGATGAGTCTTCCTGACTCCAGGCCTGGCACTTTATCCACTGCTCCACTTAGCTGCTACCTTCCTTTCCTGTGCATCTAGCTAATGAAAGTAGTTTGAAATACACTTTCTAATAATTTGCATTTTATTCTCAGAAAATATGGCAAATATCCTAATAGTCTTTATTACTGAGGCAGTCTCCAAAAGTATTTTGTAGTAGAAAAGGTAATATGAATCAAGAAATTGCTAAGTATTCATTTCTACAATGTACCAGGCATTGTGGGTAGATAACAAGTACATATAAAATATTTACAGTATAAGTATAATGTAAATAAACACAAGCACGCATATTATGTATACATACAGAAGGAGTTTAAATACAAATTAGTTACTAGAGTGAAATTGGAAGGATTAAGAAAGGTTTCTTACAAAATGGTAATTGTGCAGTATCTTAAAGGAAGAAGCAGAGAGGTAAGGGTGGGGTAGGGTACATTCTAGGCATGGGCAATAGTCACTGCAAAGGCACAAAGATGGGACATGAAAAGAGAGAAGGCACCTTCTGGCTTGGCTAGTCTGCAGAGTTCAGGAGGGGAAAGCAATATCCAATTAAGCTGAATCGATAGGTTGGGACCAGGTTGTTGAAGAGCTTTAAAAGCTTCAATAGAGGAATTTACATTTTATCCTAGTGGTAACAAGGGAGTTGACGGAGTACTGGATTGTCATGGTTAAATCTGTCCTTGAGGAAAAGCACTTTGGCAGTCCTGATTGGATGGAGCCGAGTGGGGGGGAGACTCAAGGCAGAGATCAATCAGGAAGCTGCTTCAAGAATCTAGGTGAAGAGGGTTTGAACTAAGGTAATTGTTGAAGTGGAGAAAAGGGGTAGGATGGGAGAGAGGTAGAAATGGCAAGATTTGACTCCTGATTGCATATGTAGGGTGAGAACAAATAAGGAATGGAAGACGGTAATCAGGTTATGAACCTGAAAGACTGGAAAGATGTTGGTGCCTTTGACAGAAACAGGGAAGTCTGGAAGAGGAAGCGGTTTGAGAAGGATAAGAAATTCAGTTTGGATGCGTTAAAGTTAAATTGTTTCCGGTATATCCAGTTTAAAATGCCCAATGTGCAATTGGTGATACGAGACTGGCACAGAGGAGAAAGACTATCCTCCTTAGAAACAGAATTAAGTTGAAAGTTGTTTTCTAATTTAATGTTTTTAGATTACCTCATTCTAGTTCTATTACGTTTTAGTGATCATTTTCTGTCATGTTTTGAGCCAAGATTAGAAGTAAACATGTATTTTCCCTTGCTTGCTTCAAAATAGAACTTCAATGCTAAAAAAGAAAAAAAAATCAATTCAATGAAAGTATATCTCAAACATCTGAATATGTGGGTTCCTATAGAACAAAACTTAAGTGGGGTGTTTTATGTATAATTTCTTTAGACGGAGGTGTAGAAGCCAAAATACAGGCCTAGGCCAACTTTTGGCACTCCTCATGCTTCTATGGACTTAAAATAATATCTTAGGCCCATGGCAGTCTGAATAAAAGGTAAGCCTAGAGTTCCTAATTCATGGATAATTTGTGTTCTTGAGAAACAATCTGACCTAAAAGATATGGTATAGCCAAGAGCTTGTGAATACCTAGCTAACAAGAAAATTTCAAAGTCTAAATAAAACAGTTCTTTATTAGCAAGATATCCAGTTTTAAGAGGGAAATAACTACTTATCCCTTCCACGGCATCACTTTCCCCATCACAGTTTTGATATATTGTGGGCTGGCATAAGAAATTAAATGGTTAATTTTCTGAGAGTTCTGGGAATCCTCAGATGTCAGATGACATACAACAACACAGAGCCTATGGCCAAATACTTAACCAAAATTTTACAATAAGGTACTATAAACACCCCATTAAAAAAAAAAAAGAAAAAAGAAAAAAAGGAAAAATTCAGACTTTCTCTAGTATGAAGGGAAGGCCAAAAAATTTTACATGGATATTCCAGATCACAGGCACACTGCCCCTCCTAACCTCCCTCTCTCTCCATAAAAAAAGATAAAAATAAATACTGTTATTGTTGTTGTGGTAGTAATATTTACCAGACATTTTCCTAGTCTTCATTTTTGAAAAAATGTTAACTTCAAATATAAGACAATCAATTGTTACTGAAGAATCCTTCCTAAAATATAACACTGATGTTGTGCATTTAAAATATATGAATGTTTGTTAAAATACATACTAAAAAATCCTGTTAAAAATTACTTAATAATTATGTCCAAAATCTCATTCATTTTCACACATAGCTCAACATTAAGAGAGAATATGCAATTAACTTCGCATAGGTTATGCTTCTCATAACTCTTTTGGTCTCGATATGCATTATGAAATTTCCAACAGTTCAATTTATTCATTTTAATATTATTCTCCTTTCACATCTTCAAGGCATTGCCATAAAGCACTCTGATTTTCTGCAGGCCCGCAGGCATCAATTAACATGGATACCAGCATGAATACAGTAATTCAAATTAAAGTCAGACCCATGGTCATATCACTCTTTAACATATTATGAAGCTCATAATTTGCGGAAGGGTTAGGGGGTTTACTTCCCCTTCACGATAAGTCTAATTTTAGAGTTCATATTTATCAGAAGCATGAGTGATTGTCTGACTTAATGTCTGCCTTCCTAACTCCTTAGAATCCAAAATAATGAATGCACAGGTGCTGTGTGAGTTCTCTAAATGACTTTAAATTTATACGCATTTTGACCCCAAATACCAAGTGATATAAGTAGTCTTGGCAGATCAAACGAATTAATTATTTATTTTTGCAATAATAGCTCTTCCCTTATTATTATTTTTCTTTTTTGAAAGGACAAGCTCTTGCATCCAGAGATAGAAACTAAAACATGGTTTGTCATCATTTTGATGCTGCTACAGAGATATTGTTGTTGTCTGGAGATACTAGTACTCATTATGATACTTTGCTAGTGTGCTGGAATTAGAGTTGGAATGCCATCAGTTCAAAATCCTCCAACACTTATTAGATATATGACCCTGGGAAATTTCTGTAGCAGGATCAACCCTCTTCAATATAATCAAAATTAGCCATCCAAAACATAACTGGCATTATTTTCAAAGGAGAAAAAGTACATGAACAAAGATTCTTTCTTTGGATATTAGAAGGGCATTAATGTTGCTTCCTATACCAATAAAACAAGAATGAAAATATAATCCGGATCTAATAGATAAAAAGGGCTTGATATGGGACACGACTAGATGCTTTTGATTTCATTCCCAACAACAGAATTCCCTCTACTAATGTAGACCTTCTGTGGCTTGTAGGATCTTATAGTCTTTTAGTATTCTGAGAGGTAAAATGATTTGTTTGGGCTCATGCAGGCAGTCGTTTCAGAGGCAGAACTTCAATCCAGGTCTTTCTGTTTTTGAGAATAGTTTTCTATCCATTACTGCATGCTGCTTTTTGAAGATTTACTGTATGCAAAACATAAACATCCCCCCCAAATAGATAAGAATTATCCGTTTGCAGACGACTTGATCGTGCAATGCCTGGAATACATTAGGTACTTCATAACTGCTTACTGATTGACTGATTGATTTACTTAAAAAACCCCAGAGATCCAACAAACAAATTGAGGTAGTTAATAGCTTCAGTAAAATACAGCATACACAGAAATTCTACAAAATCTTTGACTAAGTGACTGGTGTTTTACTACATAAAAGGGAGGGATGCTTAACCTCTGTTTACTTTAGCTTTCAGATGATCAACAGTATATACAACAGATGCTCAGTAAATATTGTGTATTGAATTGCAGCCTGAGAGTTTCCTGGATTTATATAGCACTGTCTGTTTCAGGGAAGTAATGCTGGCTGCCTACATGTAACAAAGAAAACTTATGTTCCTAAAGGTCTATTATATATAAAAACTGGTAGAAATTGCATTCTGATACTCTCTGTTGAAGAAACTGATGTTACAGTTCTTTTTTCCTTAAATGATTAGGTTTGTAATTTTATAAAATGAAACTTTAAAATATCAGATAAGCCAATTTAGTGTGTATACAAACATCATTCTCTACAAACGTGATTTCCTTTCACACAGAACAAAAGAAATTTCTTCCCTTGTTTGTAAAACAAGGAAATGAAGACAAATGAAAAAAAAGGGAATGAAAACAAGAATGAAGTTGCAAAAATGAGGCAGTGCTCATGATCTAATTATTGTGAAAATCACTAAGTATTTAAGATATGGGCGGGCATTTTATCATATACAAAACTAGGTTGGCATTTCTAAAGTAGTTTTTACTTATAAATTCATTATGTTATCATCTGATGTTAAAAATTATTACAATTGAGAGAAAAAGCAAATAACACTATGTAAGAAAGAAATTAAGCACTCATTTGCCCAAGGTAAGGGACCACTGCTCTTGAAACAGGATCTATGAACATTTTCTTTGGGACACTCAATAGGAAACTAGAATTTTGCTGTTTCATCCAAATTACAAATTATTTTGCTAATTAACTATTTTTTTTTTTACTTTTAAATTAGCATCAAGAAATTAAGTTTTTAACTAATTGCGCTGAAACTTCCCAACAGACGTGCAAAAGAATCATAGCTGGAAGGGTCCTGAGAGGCCATCTAGCTAAAAGAAGACTTGAATAAGAATCCTTTCTTACAACACTACAGACAAGTGGTAAGTAATCCAGGCTTTTCTTCAACACGTCTGGTGAGGGGGAAACCCACCAGCTCCAGAGGTAGTCCATTCCATTATGAATTGCTTTAATTGTTAGAAATTTCTCCCCTTATATCAAGCCTAAATTTGCCTTTGTAACTTCCCTCAGTTGCTCCTAGTTATTCCTTGTTGGGCCAAGAAGGATAAAAGTAATTTCTTTTTGACATGGCAACTGTCATGATCTTGCCTCCAGTCCATCCTTTCACCCATAAATCTTTTCTTCCCCATGCTGAATATTCCCAGTTCCTCCAACTAATTCTCAGATTACATTATCTATAGATCCTTTACTATCTTGCCTTGCTCCTGACACTCAGTCTAGCTTAGCAGTAGCCAGAATTGAACAGTATTTCAGATTTTGTCTGAACAAGGCAGAAAATAACTGAATTCTCACATCCTTGGTCCCAAATATGATGTCACTCTTCCTACAGCCTAAGACTGCAATAACTTTCTTGGGTTCCATAGCACATTGCTGACTTTCACTGAGCTTCAAGTTCACTAAAATTTGCAGAGTTCTCCCCCCCCCCCCATGAACTGCTGTCTAGTTTTGCTTCAAACCTTATGTATTCTTCATTTCCCGAATCCAAATGTAGGAGTTTATACTTAGCCTTATTACATTTCATATCATTAGATGTATTGTTCTCTGTTAGGAGCTTCTTTAATTGGCATTACTTAGGTATGTAGCCTTGGGGGGCAGCTAGGTGGCGCAGTAGATAAAGCACCGGCCCTGAATTGAGGAGGACCTGAGTTCAAATATGACTTCAGACACTTGACACTTCCTAGTTGTGCGACCCTGGGCAAGTCACTTAACCCTCATTGCCCCTCAAACAAAACAAAAAAAGGTCAGGTATGCAGCCTTGGCCAAGTCATCATACCTCTATACTTTTCAATATCCTCATCTATATAGTGAGGAGGTTCCAGGAAATGAATGTTAAGATTCCTTCTAGGTCTTAAGCTTTGTGATCCTATATACAGAAATGGGGAGGGTCATGATACTTAAATGTTTGTTGAAGATGTTCTCTGAAAATGAAAACAGGGATAATATTGAGTCAAATCAGCAGAGTAGGAAGAAGGGAAAGCAATTTCTAAAGATTTGGCAGTTAAGCTCTAGGCACATCCTGTTTTGGTGCTATTTTTTTTTAAATTTAGGCAATTATTGATCTGTCAAATACGGCAGCATGAAAAAGCTCCTGTCAGTTCTAATATCCAATTATCCTAAATAGTTATATATCACATCTATATGGCTCAAAGCTAAAATAAAACAACTTTCTGGGGACATACTTATTATTGGGGATAAAATCTTGCAAATAAGTGAGTCTGAAGTACAAAATATTTGTCTGGGGAAATTTAGTATTTTTATTTCACTGAACAAGCCACATGAAGGTAAGGATAAAAGAAACCATCAGCTTATTTTCCAAGGAGTTGCATTCTGAAACCTTGTTTACAAGTTAGATATTTCTAATTAGAACCCATTTCCCTTACATAAACAATGTTTCTTATCTTCATTTAATGTTATAAACAAGAGTGCCTCAAACTTATCCACAAAAGCCTATTTAACCCCATTGGAACTCAGGACACTAGGAACACATTTCCTTGGGCCATGATCAGCACTTTTCACCTGCTGAGAAATTTGCCTTCCCAGTCATCTTTTTAAAAAGCTTGTCATTAGATCATAGGTTTATTGCTAGAAATGAACTCAAAGAACATTCAGTCCAATCCTTCCATTTTAGAGAGGATAAAACTGAGGCCTGGAGAGGTGTCGGTGTTAGGATTCAAACCAAGGTCTCTTCAGCCCTATCTGCTACCTCCTGTTTACCTTGAATTAAATGACCTGTCACTACCATGCAGCTACTTAATGTTCCTTCTCTCTCTTGTTCATACATAGTTGATGGCATATTGTCTCCTTTCTTAGACTGAGTCCTCTTTGAGGACAGGGACTATTTTTGTCCTTGTATCCTCAGAGCTTAACAAAGTGTCTGGAACATAGTAGGCGCTTAATAAATGCATGCTGACGACCTTTATCTACTATATCACATCTACCTTTCTTATTCTCTCATTTTCAACTTTTACTACTTATTGGTTCCTTTTCTTCCTAATAACAAAACATGCCGTTTCCTTAAAAACTCTTTATTTGGCTAAGATTGTATTGGTCTCTATCTCTTCTCCCTCTCATAGCCCAACTTTTAGAAAGGATTATCAGCCTTGATTACCAAAGGGAATATTTCATCCAGAGGGAAAGTAATCTACCTCCCTACCCTTAGGATAAATGGATTTTCATGAGACAGGTGGCAAGTATTTTAGGTATTTATAAGTCAGGCAGTAACTTCATAAATAATCTTCATAAAAATAGTCCTTTGTAGATGCAGCTAACCCTAACCTTAAATATTTGATAATTTCAAGTTTATGGGTTACACGGATCTCAAAGTACACAGTATTAAATATTCATTAGAAAATCAGCCAATATTTTAAATTACCCCCCCTTCAAATATTTTTCTGGAATAATTTCACATTGCCATTTCTTCCTAACCTCTAATTTCATATTCCAATTATGTTTGTTTAAAAAACTTAATTCTTTAAAAAATGCCATCTTCAGATATAATGAGAAACTAGAAGTAACATTCCTTGTTTTGATAGATGGAAAAAATTAATTACATGTGTTTCTTTTGACACAATATGTATGTACCACTAAAAAGTATAAAAATTAAGTATTATGCCATTTTCTTTTCTTTAGAAAGTGATGCATTATAAAAATGGGCTTTTAGTGATTTAAAAGCTCTGGTTGGTAGCTCAGGGAGGAAGACGTTCTCTATGAAAAAGAATCCTTAACTCAAGTATAGGAAATACTTTCACTAGTATCCAATTTTTTTACTAAAACAAAAAACAAAAAACCCTATAGTTATTTATATGGCAAATACTCTGTACCATTATAATACCTTTTAACTTTTCCCAAACTCTTTATCTGTATATCTTTAATTTTTGATTATATGATAGTTACATAAATACTAGTAAGGTAAAATTTAACTTAACATAATTAGTGGAAAAAAGGGTAAGCTCAGAATAAAAGTGAAACAGTATGGGATTATAAAAGGAATTTTCCTGATAAGAGGGCAAAAATGATTTTGAATACATTGAACTATGATTTATATACCCAAATGATTAAAGGTCAGTATTATTTTAAGATGATCTTTGATACTTAATTATAAACTACTTTTATCACCTTGATAAAGCACAGTGTATGGATAGTCATAGCAAATATAATCTAGAATAAGAGAAATACATTCACATTCTTGGACTGGGAATTAGAATACAAGGGCTGGTATCCTGGCTCTGACACAATCTTTTTCTGTAAAATAGTGACAATGATACATCTATATATATCTCACAGGGTTGTCCTGAAGGTCCAAGGAGATAATGTATATATAACACTGTAAATCTTAAAGATCCATATAAATATCAGCTAATATAATTATTTTAAAGCGTCATAATTAAGACTTTTCACTAATTTAGGCATGTCTTTCCCCAATAAAGCTGAATTAGTCATGTTGTAAAGTACCAGAAACCTACATTTATGACCTATTTAGTTTTCCACTGTTGCTTAATTTATAGCCTATTTAGATTAGCATTAACTGTAGGAAAGATCTGGTTAAATATCAAGAATTGGGATGCTTTGGGCCAAGAATTGGTGATATTAAACTATCTCTTCATTAGGGGTTATAAAATCTCCTTGAAACAGAAGTACATCTCACAAAGTAACTTTATTCCCTACACAATACCTGAACTACTCACCTGTCATCTGTAATATAAACAATGGAAATAACTGACCACCAATTCACCTGGTTTTTCAGTCTGTCCTACAATGGACACATGCAAAGGTAGATCATAAATCGGTAAAACAATGGGCAATTATGGATCAAATCCGCAGGGAAAAAACCCATCAGATTTTGCTAAATAGGCATGAAAAAAAATGTAGTTTTAAAAAATGAGTGAAAAGGTCTTATTTTATCACATAATAATTTCTAAAATGCTACCTACTGAAATCTCATAACTCAATTCTGTACAGTAGTATTCTGTACAAAGTACAACCTGTGCCTCATTCAAAAGGGTTCAGTAACTGAAATATAAAATTCCCTCTGGAGGATCTTGGATCTTTAGGATAGTATCATACAGAAGTTTCAGTAGAGCTACAGATTCCTTAGTGCACTTGGACTTCAATTTCACTTTTTGGGTTTTTTTTCCTCCCAAGATAAAAAGGCTAAAATGTATTTCTAGAGAGGCTATTAAGCAAGGATTTCAACAAGGCATTATAGGGCTTTTAAAAAATAAATCAAACACTGTATTTACAGTTAAATACTCCATCTTAAGAATGGGTTCTAAGTGCCATATGTGAAGGGAAGACAACACTTTAGAGAGTAGGTACAACTTTTTGAATACTGCTAAAAACTTTCTTCCTCTCCTTCTAAATGAGCTCTTTAAGACACTACTTATTAGCATTATTCAAAAGCCTTTTCACTACTTAAATATTGGCACGAAAGGGTTAATGAGTTGATATGGGAGGGGGGTTAATGATTTTTTTTGCTCTTAAAGAAACAATATACCCCTCTGCTAAAAGACACATTTTCTCTTTCTTCCCTTATTAGTAATGCTATAGACTCTAGTATGAAGTCTTCACCTGTGTATAATGTACCACACACAGCTGCTATACTTGCCTATTAACATTAAGGTGAAAGGGTGTGATCAGTTTTAAATGTGCTAAATGTCACGCCAATTACTGCCTAAGAGTCAAAAAAGAGAAGGATGTGCCAGGAGTTTGGAAGCTGAGTCTTAAAAATTACATGAAGGGAATTACATTCCTCATCCTGTGCTGCAGGTTTGGCTCTCCTCCCCAATCTCCATTGCTCTTTTGCTAGGAGCATCTTTAACAACCACTGAATTATCAGGACTGGTCACCTCCAGTCAAAGGATACATTTTATATTTGGAATATGTCTTAGGGACAATTTAGCAGATGAGGAAATTGAAAAATTAAGTGTTCTGCCCGAGGTTATAACAGAAATAGGAGTCAGCTTTTGAAACCAGAACCCAGTACTTAAAAACTAGTACTTTTTTTTTCCATTTATTTAGAACTTAAAAACAAGTACTCTTTAAAATTACACACTATGCTATATCTTTGATTGTCTCAGGACAGCTGGCCTATAGCTCCATTAATTCTTATGTTTCATGTTATATAATATGTATGTCATATAATTACTGATTTCTTTGATTTATTTTTTTCCAGAGCAGCATCTAACATTATATGATTATCTTATTATTATAACACTTCTTCAGGACTCAGGGCAGATATGAAGATTGTTTAAGATTGTTTTTGGACAAACCAACTCAGGACTTTGTTTTGCTTGACCAGACCTATGTGTTATTAAGGGCTTTTATGTTTCTTTTTCAAGGACTGGGGGAAAGTGGGAAGGGAGAGGAGGTGGATTTTCACTAATTGAGCAAAAAATTAAATTAAACAAAATAAAAACGAAAAACTTGTCCAAATGTTTACCTGGGCTCAAATTAACCCACAGCATAAAGTCAAAGGGCCACAGATTTAAAATTGTGTAGATTAGAACCTAATTCCTAATCTACTATAATTCAGACATATTAAACATGATTCTTGAATTGTAAATGACGTTAATCATGCAGGTTAAGTGCAACATGCAGTATGTATAACGCACCATCCGAGGTGTTGGGAAAAACAAGGGTTGTGACAAAGTCATTATTCTTAAGTAGAGGAGAAAGAAAGAGGGCCTGCTTGCTTAGGCCCCTTCTAGTTTTAAATCTATAATCCTATAAGTTTTATTAAACTTCATTTTAGTACACTAAGAGCAGGAGGATATAATCCTTGGCATTTCTTTACACTGTAGACAAAGTATTACAAAGTTAGTGGTAGCTCACTTGACTATAATACTGTGTATATACATATAATACTGTAGACCTAGTCTTTATTGTAGCTATATGTAGAACTATTATACTTAGGGCCAACCTCAGATCTGCATTCAACACTTGCATGTGAAAAAATGGTTAGACGTGAAAATCTGGGTTATCCAAGGACACAACTGATTAATTCTCCAGATCTACTGGCATCACTGACCTGCAATTTCTGTTCCTTAAGGGGGAAGTTATGTATTATTTATACATCTTGATCCTTAATGAGTGTGAAGGTGGAAAAAAGACTGAGTAAACAGAAATATCTCTTTTGTAGGGTTTATTAGAAAAACATCTTTTTTATAAATCCTAAGATAATTCAATTAAAGAAATGTGTGAGGTATTACGAGGATAGACTGTAAAAGGATGGGCACATTACAGATTAAAAAAAAAAAAGCTAATTGAATTGTCTAGTCCAATGATTCTTAATTCTGCTTTTCCAACAACCCAGGATATTTCCAAATTATTTGGGAAATCAAGCATACTAGTTTTTGAGTAAGGAAAAACTTGGATAGGAATCCTAGCTATGACACTATTAGCTGTATGCTATTGAACTGTATGAAATGACCCTTTTCTCTTCCCTGGGCCTTAAGATTCTTCATTTGTAAAATAAAATGAAGGGGTTGGTGGTTTCCAAGGTCCCTTTCACCTTTAAATTTATGATCCTATAAACCACTCTGCACCTCAGCTTTCTCATCTGTAAAATGAGGAAAATAACTAGTTACTTCTTCATTGGAAGAAGACCTATGAAAAGTCTTTTTAAGTTTTCAAGTGCTACTTAATTGTCAGTTAACCGTCGAGAGCAGGAATGTTCTTTATATCTGTCTTTGTATCCCTAGATCATAAATAAATTAGAAAAGAAAATAGGGATATTTAAATAAAATCAAATGATTACAGAGCATCAACTCCAATTGGGAATCATGGCTTTGGACCATAGTGTTTCCTAATGTGGCCTGAGGGAATTAGTTATGTTGGCACATGGTCTAGTCAGTCAATTAATCAATAAGTATTTAAGTTACTAAGAACCCACTATGCTAGGCACTGTGCTGGACAATGGGAATTCAAAATCATAATAAAAAAAGTCCCTGTCCTCCAGGAACTTATATTCTAACATTATTAACATTGAGAATAATCATTCTTAAACTTTTATTTTTGGTTTGAATACTTTTATTTAGACTTTTTATCACACTGATCAAAAGCAACAAGGTTCTCATTAATTCTGGTGAAGTTTTTATTGTCGTGGCAAATGCGCTAGCCATATGTGGCTTCTTAAGTTTTAGCTAAAGAGTTTTAGCTCCTTAAAGCTTATTGCTATGTTTATATTAGAATTGCCAAATACATAAAATTGTTTCTTTTCCCCTACATTAAAGGACTTGTGTCTTATTAAATGGTTGTATCCTCTGCTATGACACAGAACTTTTGTAGCTAAGATTCTCACATGAGAAACTCATTCAACTTCACACAATGTAGCATCCCATTTTTGACTTATTTCTGGAATTAAGCTCTTTTTTGAACTATTTCCTAAGCTCATAACATTAATTGTCTCTAGGTTACCTCAGGAATGTGTCTGGGTTCAAACTCAAGAAGATGCCTAGACAGTGATTCATTCTTGAGGAATAACTACATTTTGAACCCTCCTTATTTGAGCTTCCCCAAATGCATTTCTACCTAATTGGGACATCCCATGCTAATGGAAAAAAATAAATACAAATAAAAGGAACAAGATGAAAAGAACACCAACTTGACAGATGTTTCCGTTCTCTACCTGTATCTTACTATTATATTTATATTTGACAGCAGAAAAAAATCACTAAGGCAATTATATTTTAGCTATAATCACATTTTTTATTAAGCACATAACAACTATTGGCACATGGATCTTAAAAGTTGACAGGAAGAGAAGCAACCTTATTAATTTGCTTAAATAACATTAAATTTAAATACAATTTATATAATTTTTTCAGATTATGATAATAAACTCATGAAACTAGAATTATGACCTTTACCTCCTATGAAAAGAGCCAAAAGACATAACTTCTACTTATGTATGAGTGTGGAATTAAAGAGCAATTGTTTCCTAGTTTAAAAAAATAAATATTTGTAAGAAAATGAGTTAATCAGAAGACTTCAAGATAAGACAGTATGAAAGGTTGCAGAGGAGCCCAGCTCTCCCACATATATTCTAGCAATGACCTAAAAAAGACACCAGACTGAATAACAACATAAAAATTCAAAGAGAAACATTAGCAACTTCCATCCAGCCTAAGACTATACCAAAAGACACTGAGATGTATGACTAGGAAAATCAGCATGAACTCCTATGAAAAGATTTAAAACTTTGGGCACAGAAGATCTGGAGTCAAACAATCAAGAATTTAAAGGGAAATAATGAAAAAGAGTGGAAAGGAAGAAGCCTAGCAGTACAAGATCTCACACTATACTATGAAGAAAAAATCATTAGTGATTTAGTATTGGTTAAAAACAACAACAGCAAAGTTAATCAGTGTAACGGATTAGGAATACAGGATAAAAAGCAATCATAGTAGCTTAATATTT
The DNA here is from genome assembly GCF_019393635.1 of Dromiciops gliroides. NCBI lineage: Eukaryota > Metazoa > Chordata > Mammalia > Microbiotheria > Microbiotheriidae > Dromiciops > Dromiciops gliroides. The sequence continues at coordinate 442,518,219 of NC_057861.1, forward strand.
AATAAACTCAAAGACTTCAATTACTAGACTAAGGACTCATTCACTAGCTGACAAAAATTGCTGGGAAAACTGGAAGCAGTTTGGCAGAAATTAGGTTGATAACATATTACACCAAATAATACATTAAACTACAAATAGATAAAGGTCCTAGAAATACAAAGTCATATCATAAGCAAATTAGAGGCAAAGAGAAGGAAATTCCATTCACAACTACAGAAAAGAAAAAGAGAAGAGTTCTTGACCAAATGAAGCATGATGGGTAATAAAATGGACAATTTGGATTACACAGAATCAAAAAGATTTTGTGCAAAAAGCAATGCAGCAAAAATCAGGAGGGAAAGGGTTAACTGGAAAAAATACCTTTGCAGGATGTTTCTCTGACAAATGTGTAATATTTAAGATACGCAGAGAATTGAAACCACTATATGAGAAAAAAAAATCCATTTCCCAATTGACATATAGTTAAAGGATATGAATAGGTAGTTCTCAAAACTATAAAATCAAGTTATTAACAACTATATTTAAAAATGCTCCAAATAAGTAGAGGAAAAACAAATTAAAATAATCCTGAGGTGCCACCTCACAAACATTGGGTTGACAAAGTTTAGAAAATAGGAAAATGACAATTGTTGGAGGAGCTATGGAAGGACAATAAAATTAATGCACTGTTGGCAGAGTTTTGAATTGTTTTAACAATTCCAGAAAGCAGATTAAAATCACTCAAGCCACTAAACTGGAATTCCAATATTAGGCATAATGAACCCATATGTACAAAAATATAGCAAAGGTTCATTATGGCAAAAAAAGGGAAACTAAGTTAAGTTCATGTAAACTGTGGAATGGTTGAACAAATTATACTATGTAATGGAGCATTATTTTGTCTGAAGAAATGATGAAAGGGATGGATTCAGAGAAACCTAAGAAAGTCATTATAAACTGATGCAGAGCTAAGTGAGCAGGGTGAGAACAATTTATACAATGGCCACACCACCATAAAACAAAACAACTTTTGAAAGATTTAGTAACTCTGTTCAATTCAATTTCCATCTATGGTTCCAGAAGGCAGATTTCCTGTCTCTTGACAAGTTACTGACTACTAGTACATAATCAGCCGTGACCAATGTGTACATTTCTTTGGCTTGATTATGCTACTTGTTTTCCAGGAGGATTTTTTTTGGGGGGGGGGGGGGAATGAGAAGTGTAATAGTGATGGCAAAAAAATAAAAGAGCACCAAAGAAACTGTTAAAGAAAATAGAATAGGTTCAGAGAGGAACACAGACAAGCAAGACAGCTTTGGAATATGTTGAATTAAAGAAAAACAAGCTGTTCATAATGAGATTCAAAGTTTCATATACAATTCTATTTCTTTTCTTTGTACATGGAAAGGTTTCTAGCAGGTGGCCATGGCATAGTGTGTCAAGTTCAGAATAATAAATTTTAAAAAGTCAACTACTAAAATAACTTCCCAGAACTACCTTTAAATTTGTTAAAGAATCAGCAGTTTTTTCACCATTACAGAGAATCTTAACCTACAACAGTGTATCTAGAAATGTGGAATCTAGGTTAAAAAAAAAGGATTTGTTATCTAGTGATTAAACTTGAAATATTAAGCTTTTACCCAAGATGCTGTACTGGCTAGAGTAAGAACAATTTTCCAGATTACAAGTATTGAAACTTTTTTTTTTGGTAAATATGTAGGCTTTAAAAAAAAAAATCTGTGATTCTATTGGCTAAATAGGGAACTCCTAGTAAGGAAACTCCCTCTACCAATACAGATCAGTACCTGCTCTGCAATTTATATTATTTGACAGTTTCCTGGGGGACAGTGAAGGCCACTTTGGTATTTAATATAATTGACAAATTTTAAGTATAAGAAGCTTCTTATTAGATCCTTCCACCACTCAAATAGTTTTCACATCCTTATCATTTCAAGATTTGTTTTTTATTTAACTTTCGGATCAGGTATCTCTTAATTACACTTCAACTTCAACCCTAAATGGGTGTGTGGGGGGAAAGGTCAGGGAACAAGGCAAAGCAAGGAGGTGGGATGAGTTCCTATAAAGGTCACACTTCCTATAAAGTCATTTCAATGATGGCAACCTGGGGCGGGGGGGGGGGGTCAACTCTTGTACATTGTGGGGTGGGACTAAAAAGAAATAAGTTTCAGCAAAGCGCTGGGGTCTGAAAAAACTTCGTTAGCCCATTGGCCAAGTAATAATGGGAACACATAGAGAAAACAAATGGGGAATCTGGATCTCAAATGACCCAAAGTTCGACAGAAACCAAGCTAAAATCGGGATCTCTCACACCTGTCCATTGACGGTCTCAGGAACTATTTTTAAAAACCTTCTCGGGGCGGGGGGAGTTTCTCTGCTGCGCCAGACACCAAGTTCTGGAGACATTCTCGGACGCTTTTAAGCGGGTACAGAGAGGAGGGCGGCGGGGCTTATCCTTGTCCTCTTCTCCCTCCCCGTTTCTTGGCCCCCTCTTTTTCACCCTTTCCAGAAACCCTTCGCGCAGTGGGGTTCTGGTACCAGCGCTCCGCTGCCTCCCTGCCAGCCGCTTCCTTCGCGTATCTCCCCATCTGCGCACCGGAGCCTGCCCCATGTCCCGTCCCCCTTTCACCCCAGGGCCACCCGACCCACCGCCCGCAGCCCAGCCGCACCAACCCAGCCCAGATCTCCAGCTCTTACCATAGTGAGACCTCCGATACCCCCAGCCACATCACCCTTCCGGGGCAACGGGCGGAAGAGACGTTTGGTCCCGCCCCCTCCTTCTCGCCTCTCTCCCCACTCTTCCTGATGATTGGTCCGAGGAAGGAACAGGTTTCACGGTCGGCTAGGCTGCGACGGCGCGGTTAGTCTAGAATTCGGGGAAAGGGCTGCTCATGTCCCCGGGTAATGACGTAAATGGGGAAAAGGTCCTTCTGATTGGATGCGGCTCATTCTGCCTCGGGAGCGGGCCTTTTGGAGGAAGCCGGAAGTGGAGACTCTGAACGAGGTAGGGCCCGGAAGCGGGGGTGTCCCCGGTGCGCCGTCCCTTGTCCTTTGAGGCCAGTTCTTTTTATTAGTGTCGGGTCCGGACTCCCGGAGGCTGCTCCAGCTTATTTCAATAGTCCCTCCAGCTCGAGCTAGAGCTGGCTTCCCATTCTTCGCTACCTCTCCCGCTGCTTTATATTGCACAAGCGCCCCACCTCATTCTGGGCTAGGCTGGGCAGAGCACCTGTCCCATTTCCTTGGGGAATGAGGGGTGGGGAGGAGAACGGTATCTTCATTCTTCCCCTCCGGGCTAGGGCTAGTGGGAGGGGAGGATTTATCGCTTTCAGGAGAACTTGAACTAAATGGGTTGCGATTCAAAAGCCTTTTTCCAGGTCAAATATTTGCAAATTTTAAAGCTGAGTACTCAAAATAAGCACTTATATGTTAGTCACCTTGCTAGGACCCGGGATACACAGGCCAAAAAAAAAAGTTCCTTCGTTCTTGCCCTTAAAGAGCTTAAATGCGGATGGGGAAACGATGTAAATAAATGACTAACTACATTCATTATTTAAGTAGAGTAGATGGAAGGAAATCTCAGAGAAAGTCACCGGGAGGGGAGATTGGGAGAACCTGAAGAGGCCTCTTGCTGAGGGTGGGATTTGAGCTTCTTGGGGGGAATCTGAATGATTGGTGAGTAGGGAGAGCATTGTGGTCTTGGGACCACAAGCCTGAAGACACTGAGATGGAAGATAGGATGTCTGTGTGTGAGGAACTCGAAGAAGACCAACCGTGCTGTTGGATCTTACAGTTCGTGGACTGTAATAAATTGGGAAAGTTAGGAACGAACCATGTTACTAATGGCTTTAAATGCCAAACAAGACTTTTTATCCCATCCCAGAAGTAATAGGAAGTCAAGAGAAGGGGAATGACGGTATGAAAAAACCTAGAAGAATTGACAGGATTCAGCAATAGGGTGGGGGCGTGATTGGGACTAAAGAGTACAGACTTGCGATGAGATTCCGAATTTGAGTGACTATCAAGGTGGTACTGTCCTCAACAGTTATAAGGAATTTCAGAAGATGTATATTTTAGGGGGAAAGATAACTGTTTTAGACATGTTGAATTTGAGATGTCTATAAGCACATTTAGTTCAAAATGTCTAAAAGGTAGTTGGTGATGTGGAAATAGAGCTATGGAAATAGCTGAGGACTGGATATATAGGTATACAAATTATCTGCATAGCTGATAATTGAATTGATAATTGGTGATGAAGATCACCAAGTGAGATTCTATAGAAGGAAAAGAGAAGAAAGCTCAGTACAGAGACTTGGGGGACACCCACATTTAGTCGATGTTAACAGAGATAGAAATCCAGCAAAGGAGAGTGAAGAGTGGTCAGTAAAGAAGGGAAAGAAATATGAGAGAACAATGTTATGAAAACTTAGGAGACCGTTGAGGAGGAGGTATTCAACAATGTCAGCTGTTGCAGAGAGGTTAAGAAAGATGAAAATAGAAAGGGTGTTTAGATTTGGCAATTAAATCATTGGTAACTGCAGAGAGAAGTTTTACTTGAATGATATATTAGAAAGCCACATTGTGGAGAGTATAGAAGAGAGTGAGAATTACTTATTCAGTATTATATCAATTAAACTGCCAAAATTATTTTATAGAATTAGAAAAAGTAATAAATTCATCTGGAAGAACAAAAGGTCAAGAATATCAAGGCAATTAATGAAAAAAAATGTGAAAGAAGATGCCCTAGGCATAGCAGATCTCAAACCATATTATAAAGCAGTAATCATCAAAGCAATCAGGAACTGGCTAAGAAATAGAGTGGCAGATCAGTGGACTAGATTAGCTACATAATATACAGTGGTAAATGACCATAGTAATCTAGTGTTTGATAAATCCAAAGGCCTAAGCTTTTGGGACAAGAACTCACTGTTTGACAAAAACTTCTGGGAAAATTGGAAAACAGTATGGCAGAAATTATGAATACACCAACATCTTACACCATATACCAAGATAAGGTCAAAATGAGTATATGATTTAGACAAAAGATGATACCATAAATAAATTAGGAGATCAAAGAATAGTTTACCTGTCAGATTTAAGGAGAAGGGAAGAATTTTCAACCAAACAAGAGAGAGAGAGAGCATTACAAGATTGTAAAATGGATAATTTTGATTATATTAAATTATATTTAAAGGTTTTTTTCCACAAATGAAACTAGTACTACAACCAAGATTAGAAGGAAAGCAGAATGCTGGGAATTTTTTTTTTGTAGCAAGGCCTCAAATATATAAAAAACTGAGTCAAATGTATAAGTAAGTCATGTTCCAATTGACAAGTGGTTAAAGGGTATGAACAAGCAATTTTAAGATGAAGAAATCAAATCTATCTATAGTCATATGAAAAAAATGTTCTACATCACTAATGATTAGCGAAATGTAAATTAAAACAACTCTGAGGTACCACCTTATACCTATCAGATTGGCTAGGAAAGGAAAATGATAAATGCTGGAGGGGATATGGGAAAAGTGGGACACTAATGCATTCTTAATAGAGTTGTGAACTGATACAATCATTCTGGAGAGCAATTTAGAACTATGCTGAAAGGGTATTCAAACTGTAAATACTCTTTGATGAAGCAATATCATTGCTAGATCTGTATCCCAAAGACATCTAAAAAAAAGGAAAAGGACCTATTTGCACAAAATATTTATACTAGCTCTTTTTGTAGTAGCACAAAATTGAAAATTGAGGGTATACCCATTAATTAGGGAATAGCAGAACAAGTGGTATACACACACACACACACACACACACATACACACTTTTTGCATGGGCAATAAGGGTTAAGTGACTTGCCCAGGGTCACACAGCTAGTAAGTGTCAAGTGTCTGAGGCCGGATTTGAACTCAGATCCTCCTGAATCCAGGGCCGATGCTTTATCCACTGAGCCACCTAGCTGCCCTGCAAGTGGTATATTATTGTAATGGAGTATTATTGTGCTATAAGAAATAACAAGCAGGATGATTTCAGAAAAGCTTGGGAAGAATTACACAAACTGAAGCAAAGTGAAGTAAGCACAAACAGGAGAACATTGTACATGGTAACTGCAATACTATGCTTTGATCAACTGTGAATAGCAGCTATTTTCAGCAATATAATAATCTAAAATAATCCCAAAGGACTAATGATGAAAAATGCTAAACATCTTCAGAGAAAGAACTGTTAAAAAAAATTTTAAAAAGAAAGAACTGATGGAGTCTGAATGCAGATTGAAGCATACTATTTTGGACTCTTTTTCATGTTTTTTTTTGTTTTCTTTCAAAACATGACTAATACAGAAACATATTTTGCATGGTTACACATGTATAACTTAGATCAAATTGCTTCCACCTCAGGGATGGGGAGGGAGAAAGGGTGAGAATTTGGAACTCACAATTAAAAAAAAAATGTTGAAAATTGTTTTTACATATAATTGGGGGAAAATAATATATTAAAAAGGTAAGAAGAGACGTGGAGCCACCCAGTGTAGAATGGCTTTCTCAAAGAGTTTAGCTACAAAAGGATGGAGAGATATAGAATGATAGGTATCCGGGATGGTCATTCCATGTGAGGGTTTTCTTTTGTTTAAGGATGGGAAACACATGGATGTATCTGTAAGCAGGTGTGAAAGATTGAGAATCGGGAAGATAGAAGGGGCAGTTGTTGGAGAAGATAAGAAAGGATGGGATCAAGGATGTGCTTTGTGGAGGAATTGACCTTGTCAAGGAGAAGGGGCATCTTATCATCCAAGACAGAATTAAAGGAGGAAATAGTGTCGAGAATGCATGATTGATGTGAAATGAGAAAGGGAGAAGAGGGGCGTCTATCTTTGTCGATGGCTTCATTCTTGTCAGTGAGGTATGAAGCAAGGCCCTCAGTTGAGAGGATGAGGGAGTTGCTGCAGGAGGATTGAAGAAAGACAAAAAGGTATAGAAAAAGCTCATATGGAGAGTGGGCTAGCTAATTTATTAGAAATAAGGAGAAATATTGTAGTGAGAGCCCAACTGAAATTGAATAACATGAATTTGTAATGTAACTGGCATATTTTTGCATTTTCTTCCTGCTCTGTTCAATGACATGTGAATAAGTCAAAGAAGTGGATAGTGTTAGCAATCCAGCATTGAGGTTTGGCTATATGACAAGGATTTGTTATAGGACAAGGGGACAAAGGATTTGAGAATAGAGGATAGCATAGAGTTGAACTGGTTCACCAAGAGGTTGAAGTAGGGAAAGAAGGCAAATGTAGCCAGTGCTGGGGTGATGGCCTGGAAAAGAACCGAAAGGAAGAAGAAATAAAGGTCATGGTGACAACAAAGAATGGGGTTAGGGTTTGTACGTCATAAAGAGAGGCTTAATGATAAAAGATTAGGATCAGATAAAGGAATTTCTGAGTTCATGAACATGGATGACAAGATCAAAGTTATGACATTATGTGTGGTTAAGATTAAGATATAGTGGAAACATAGTCTGGGAATTGAGTTGGTTAAGGAATGGGGAAGTTGTGTTATTTGATGGGGCATTAATATGCCTCTTGAAATCCCCTTTATGGGTGCAGTAGTTGGGGTTGAGAGAGAGATTATGAGCCAGGAACTGAACTATTTGAGGAAGGAAGGAAAATGTCTTGAGGGACTTAAGATAATAGCTGCCAGGATTTGGACTGGGAAATAGATTTGAATAGTGTGAACATCAAAGGAAAAATGGTTACTGAAAGATTGGGATAGTGGGAGAGTCTCAAAGTGGCAAGGCACAGCAAGAAGTATTCTGTCTTCCCCACAATAGTTAGTGACTTTGAGGTAGCAGAGGTAATATAGTCGGTCCTGGAAAGAGTGGCAAAGGAAGCAGTGTCATCAGGATGGGGTCAGGTCTCAATGAGTTCCAAGAGATGGAATATGAGGGAAAAAAGGTTTAAGATGGAAAAGGAGTATTTTCATTGTAGAGTCAGAACTGCAGTAACTGGTAGGCCCAATGTTGAAGAAGACCCTGGGAACCTTTAGAAGCTAGGAGGTGCATGGCATCTGGCTTGGGGCATCAGCCTTGCTCTGATATATTGGAGAAAGTCCTGGAAGAGGGGAATTGTGTAGAGAATGCTGAAGTGAGGAGGAAGATTGCAGTTTCTGGTCCTGGGGCAGCTCTAATTATGTGCTCTAACTAGGTGCTTGGGATATAAATACAAAAACAGAAATATTTTCTATTTTTAAGGACCTTACATTATAAATGAGAGATTTGGGTTATTTATTTTTTGGCATAAAGTAAAATAAAAATAAAATTATGAAGTAATTAAAACTGCAAAGGTATACAGGATAGTAAGCATTTAATTTGAACCTGAATTTAGCCAGGGAGTTGTTTCTCTAAATTTCCTCCAAGTGGTCAGAGAAAATGACCTTGGGTTCTTTCATTGAAAGATCAAAGGCCTTTTCATTGAGATGCTTAACTTTTTCCCTTTGGGAGTCTATGTATAACAACTACTGCTGACCATGGTGCTGACCAATTATCTGATTACACAGTGCTAATACCAATGTTTAAGAATCTAAGTGATAATGAAGTTGAATCTATTGAAAAAAGGTGTGGACCTGCCATCAATTTATCTTTTGAATAGTCTGAAGGTACTCTAGGTTTTCCTTGTCAATGTGGACATTGATAAGGGCACCTTTCACTTCCATTCAAGGAGGTACATCCATGGCTTAAATATAGCTTTGACTGCTGACAACTTCTTTTTACCAGATTATATAATTATTATTATTATTGTTATTTTTGTGTTGGTCTACTTAAAGGAGAAGCATTCACAGGGCTGAGGCATGGAAAAATTCAGTGTGACAATTTTCATAGCTATATGTTAGATGCATTCATCTCAGTAAATGACTTAAAAAAAATCAGCTAAAATTTGTTTTCTCAGCCTTGAACTTAATCTCCGCCCCAACCCCCTAACCTGAGGACACAAGAAAAAGAAAACATATTACAGACATGTAAAATTAATCAAAACATTTTCATGTTTACCATGTCTAAAAAATATTTTATCTCATTCTGCATTCTGAGTCTCTCACCTCTCTATCACAAGGTGGGTACCATATTTCATCATTTGTCCTCTGGTGTCTTGGTTGGGCATTATGCTAATAAGAATTCCGTACAATAGTATTCCATCACTTTTATATACCATCAATTATTCAGGCATTCCCCAATTTGTGGGCATTCCTTCAGATTTCCATCCTTTGTCACCCAAAAAGAGCTATAAATGGTTTTGTACATCCTTAGAATTTGTTTTGCTTAAGACTAATTCCGCCTTCAACTCCACTCCCCTTTCCTCTTTGTTTTCTTGGATTTTTTTATCCATTGAAATAGATTTTTGTATAAAGTGTGTATATCTGTATTCTTCTTTCTTTTGACTAGTTCAGATAAGCATAAGATTCAAGTGTCAGCTGCCCCACCCCTCACCTCCTCCTTGTTTGATTAGGTGTCTAATTGTGTACCCTGTTTATATGAGCTAATTTTCCCTAACCATTTTCCTTCTCAGTCTTCCTCCAGTGTATTCCTTTTCCTTTCTCTTATCTTTCTTTTCTTAAGATCATCAAGACCCAATAGAACCACTCCTAGGCCTTGTCTATTGAACTCCCTTGATGATGATGATGATGATGATGATGATGATGATGATGATGATGATGGGGTTTGGAGGGGACACACATATCATCTTGCTATATTTAAATGTAAGCAGTTTATCCTTGTTTAGTCTTTTGTCATTGTTCATTCGTGTTTATACTTCTTTTCACTCCTGTGTTTGAACTTCCAAGTTTCCCTGAAGCGCTTATCTATTAAAATTCAAGAAATGTTTCAAAGTCCTCTCATTAAAGATCCATTTTTTTCCTACTGTAAGATTATATTACGTTTTGTTGGTTAAGTTATTCTTGATCATAAGTCTATATCCTTTGCCTTCTGGAATGTTATATTCCAAGTTCTGTGCTGAGTTACAGTGGTACCTGCTAAATTGTACATGATCCTGTGGCTCTTCTAGACTTGAATTCTTCCTTTTTGTTTGCTTGTAGTATTTTTGTTTTTAACATGGAAGCTCTAGATTTTGGTTGTGATGGTCCTGAGAGTTTTTACTTTTGTATTTCTTTCAGGAGCCATCCAGTAGATTCTATTTCTAATTTGCCCTTTGTTTTTAAGAGATCTGGATTGTTTTCTTTTAAAATTTCTTGAAATAGGATATATAGGCTCTTACATGGTATTCAGATAATCCAATTATTCTTAATTTTTTCCCTATGAACTTTTTTTTTCCAGGACAGTTGTTTTTTCTATAAGATAGCTTACATTTTCTTCCATTTTTTCAGCCTTTTGAGTTTGTTTTTATATTTCTTGTTTCTTTATGACATCATTAGCTTCTATTTGGTTTATTTGAATTTTCAGGGAGTTGGTTGCTTGGACGAGGTTTTGAACTTCTTGGACAAAGTTGTAATTACCTTTCTAATATTTTCTTTCTTTCCTCTCATTTCTTACCATTTTTTTCCTTCAGGTACTCTCATGCCATTTATAAAAACATTTTAAAACTCTTTTAAATATTATTTATCTCTTTTAGTAATTCTAGTTGTTTGTACCCGTTATGTTTTATTTTTCCCTGAGGCATTGCTTTTATATGTTTTAGAATAATTCTTGTTTTAAAGTGGCAGAATTGTAGACTCCTCTTTGATCTGGGTGTCCTGCCTTGATTATTTCTCTGTGAGCTGGGCTAGAAGCTAGAAATCAGAACCTGCTCTGAGCTTGGGGCCTAGCCACACTGCTGCTGCTGCCTTTTGAACTTCTTCCTTTTTTTGGTATACCAGCCAGGGGCCTCTCTACCTGGATTGGACAAAGGACTCACTGTATGTGGGGTTTTTTTTGTTGTTTGTTTGTTTTAGGATTTTTCCAACAAGATTTTGTCTGGTGCATTTTATAGATCTGTTTGGGGGAATTTTGGACAAGAGCTCAACTGTATTGCTTCCTTCTATTTCATCATAGTTCTACTTCCAGAAACTAACTTTCTATGAACTTACAGAAGTTTAAATAGCAGTTTCATTTTATATGAGGCCTTCTGCCTCTGGTCTCTGCTGGAAAGCCCAAGGATGCTTCAGCAGACTGGTGAGAGGTGCTGTCAAAGTGGAGAATCTAGGCATGATGTGATGTGACTATTTTATCACTGAATTTCTTCCATGGAAATTATGAGTGCCTCTTTTAAAACATTTATTATTTTTTTTCAAATTAAACATTTTAAAAATTGATCTGTCTAGCTTATTGCTACCCTTTCTCTCTCATACTTTACCCTGAGAATACCATCTTCTCAGATTTGGTGAGTCTTTTTTTTCTGGGATAGGCACAGGAGGATAATTTAGACCAGATTTACCTGTTAGGGAATAAGTGAGGATACTACTGAGATAAACCACTAGATCTTGAAATTAATGTATTAATAAACCTCTTAAATTGTGGGGGTTTGATACGACCCGAGCACATCCCAAACTAATTTGTGTATCTTCTTCAGAGATCAAACCTCTCCAGACTAATTGTGATTGTGTATTTTCCTTATAGTCCACTTTAGTCACCATCACTATCCTTGCTTACTGGTTCATCATGTTGTTTATCAAGTATAGGGTACATTTGTCTATGTTGTTGATACTATTCAAGGCACAATAGTTTTCAATAACATAATTGAAAAAATTTTAGATGGCATGCCTACAACATTTATAGATGACATGAAGCTAAGATGGATAGCCAATAGGTTTCAGTGACAAAAAGCAACAAACAACCCCCACCCCCAGAAAAACAAAAACAAAAACCAAGATCCGGAAATATCTTCATGTCTAGAATGATGGACTAAATCTAATAATATGAAACTGAATGTTATTGTTTGTCCTTAATTTTCAAAGAGAATCAGTGGCATTACAGGATCATGTTTTGACTTTGTGTGAATTCGTTTTAAATAAGGCAGAATTGCACAAAGTTGTCAGCCTCACTCTATTCCAGCGTCATCAAAGTCCGAAACACTCCATAGTACCTGCTTCAGCTACCCAATGGCAATTTGAACAAATTGTTCTCATCTCCCCATTTCACTGGGTGGGGGGATCTTCACTTCCTTGGGGTAGACACCCTCCCCACCCTAATTCACTGACAGTTTTGAGGCCTGTTTGCTACCCAGGTTTAGCCCCTTTGCTGAGATGGTTTTACTGTTATATATGATAGTTTCTTGGAGCCACAGGTGAGATTGACCAGTTGGATACCAAAGGTGGATGAGCAGCCTTAAAAAGGGCTTGGCAAGCTCTCATAGCAGAGGTGCTAGTCCTCCTTTACCACTTCATACACTCCATGAAACTGAATAGGGAAAATATAAAATTCTGCACTAGGATTCAAAACATCATATTTTGCCTTAGGTGTGGTTTATTGGAACCAATTACATTTTAAGCTTGATGACTTCCTGTGTAAAGTGAAAATGATACATTGTATGAAATTTTTGTAATTTAGTTGTAATGAAGTGATGTTATGTTTAACAATAGTTGTATGTCTTAGGAGAAAACATTTGACGTAAAGAATGCTTAAAGTGGTTTTGTCAATTGGATCAGTAGAGACAACTGTCAATACCAGTGATTATTTTGTTAACTTTAGAAAAGATCTTTTAGTACAAGATAGAAAAAAATGGAAACATTTTAAATCGTAAAATTAAAACATCTTACTTATCCTAGCTAGATGCATTTCATCTACTTATAGATGGACTTGAACATAATATTCTAATTAAAAATTTCAAAATATAAGCTGATTCATTGGTATAAATAAAACCTAATCCAGACATACTTACAATGCATTAATTTTGCTTAATAAATTGAAAACTTAAATGTATTAATACAAAATGATCCTAGATTTCATAATATGGGCTACAGAGAAGAAATATTGAAAATGAAAAATTAGGTTTTATATTATATATTTGGTTTTACAGAGAAAGTCAGTTAGACATGAAATAAATCATAGAGGGCAGATTCACAGAAGGATCTTATAAGCCACATATTCTTTTTCAGTGCTGTAGACAAGTGGGAAAAATATAATATATGATATTTTTGATCACCTGTGCCTACTTTCTAGATAAAATGTTATAAATCCCAGGCAGAGATATTCCTTGAATAATACAAAAATATGTTTTATCAGGTAGCGACTCAATTTATATATTTGAATAATTTGTCTTGGCTTGAATTTATATCACTCTTCTTTAAATGGGCATTCTTATTATTTTAACTACCTCTCCCCTGCCAGTCTTTTGTACTCATACAAAGTTCTCTCAAAGCATCTTTCTGAGATCTCTTTCTTCAGTTACATCCTTTACTGATAAAACTGCTTCTTCTTTTCAAAAGATTCTTTCTTTTAATTTTGGAGAGTTTGTGATTTTAAGTTGAGAGTGCCTTCTAATTTTATGTATAAAGTATATCTTGTACATGGTGGCTACTTAAAAAGTATTAATATACTATGTCCATTAAGGTAAACAAGAATAAAATTCTGTCTTTATTAATAGCTTAAAAACTGAACGAGGTAAATAAAACTCAGTGTAACATGTCAATAGTTCTTTGATCTTTTCTCATCTTGTCCTTAAATAACCTTGTCTAAATGTGCTATTTATTTTCTCCTAGTTTTCACTAATAATAGGGCCTTCTGCTTTTAGTTCCCTCTCAAAAATTAACTAGTCCTTCACTATTATCTCTTTAACAATTTGTTTGGTCAATACAGGAACTTCAGGCCTCATTTGTCTCTAACTCCTGTGATCCTATAAAGTCCAAGTTCTTTTTCCTATGATTCATAAGTTCAGAGATGATAAGTGTCATTGGGGTCCATGTGCTATGGTTTTTTGGGTTATTTTTTCTTTGTTTTTTGTCAGCTTTTCATATGCCTGATAATTTATGGGTAAACCATGTTTGTTCCATGATAAAACATTGAGAGAGCATTTCAAAATGTATAGATTCACTTTATAACCACATTAAGCTTCTTAACAAATCATACCTCTGTTGGTGCAATTGCAACTCATCCATGTGTACAGTTTCTATCTGCGTTCTTCCATGATTCTCCATTGGGTAGCCTTGCAGTGTGCTGAAGGCCATTCTCAAAGTGTTTTTTTTTTTTTCTTCACGTGGAACCATTGGAGTCCATCTGTTATCCCTTGCTCTTGCCAGATGACTAGCCAACTATGGTTTTCCACTGTGTATTTCCTCCCTGATAGTAAGCCACTTTTTGAGCCTAAGCCATTATTGAAGCCTATTGGTGCTTACCATGCATGCATCTTTCTTTTGCCCTTTAGTTCTTCTGCAACTTTTAGTCTTAGGAGATTGTGGTGTTCTAAGATTTATAACACTGTAGCATCAATGGGTAAACATTTGTCTTAAAAAGATGACTCTTTTTCCCTAAAGAGCATCTTGGGATAGTTAGGAGAATTGTGCAATTTCTCAAATACAATCCAGTCTGCTTTCTTCCTATTATTCAATTCTGGGCCCAGTTCATTGTCCATCTGCAGTGCCTGACCCTTATATATATTCCAATGTACTAATTCAATGGACTGACCACCCAACTAGTTATTAATGTGTGGAATTGTGAAATAATGACATGGGATAATCTATTCTGAAATAAAGACCTATTCACTATGAGGGTGTTTTCTTTCTACATGCTTTACTATTCTAATGTTTTCTTAGAAATGCATAAAAGAATATCAGTTTCAAAAGGTCACATCTTTCATAGGGTCTCTATATTTGCTTCCTAAAGTTATCTTGCTCCAAAGCGAGAGATAGCTTACATTTTTCTAAGCCAACTAAAGTTTAGCCACTTAAATTGAATTGCCATCCACCAATTCATGTAATAAGATAGTTCATTTCAACTGAATGAACACTGATGAACCATGTACCATGTACCATGTTGTAGCAACTGAAGGAAAAACAAAGTATAGAAAAGACTGGGTCTCTGCCTCCACAAATATTAAAGTCTATTAGGATAACAACACACACACAAATAATTATAATACAAAAATACATACATATGTAAGAGAGGTGTAAGGTATGGCCTACGTCAGATTTAAAAGAGAAGTCATTACTGCCTGAAGGATAAAGGGAAGTCTAAGAGAAGTGGTATTTCAGAGAATTGTGATAGAAAGAAAAGATTGTGAGGAGAGCATTCTAGGCATTGAGAACATGAGCACATGCAAGTGTAGGATAAGTGTGGTAGAGAGCTTTCTTTTTATGTCTTTCCAGTACCCTCTCTTAAGTTAAAAACTTATAAACACAAGTTATTTCTTATCTTTTTTATGTCCCTTGGCTTTCTGCTTCCTGACTTCTTTCAAGTCTCTGTCAAAATTCCATCTTCAATAAGCCTTTTGCAGCACTTTCCCGGCCTCCCCCCCCTCCCCCCCCCCTTGTCAGTGCCTTCCTTCTGAGATTACCTCTCATTTACACTGTATATATTTTATGTGTATAGTTGTTGGCATGTTGTGTCTCCCATTAGAATGTGAGCTTCTCAACAGCAGGAGCAGTGATTTTGCCTTTCTTTGTATCCTTTCTTAAAGAGAAAGCTCTGATAAAATCGAGTTCTTTATATTAATATTTCTAGTCAAGGTACAACACACACAGAGGTAGAATGAATTAAGTAGCAAGTTATTGTGTCAGATTATAAAATGTAAACCGTATGAGTTGGGAGGCTGCATTTTACTTAGAGAAATAGCTGAGTATTTGGTGTTATTAAGAGCTGTCACTTTCAGCTTCTTATATGAACATTCTCTCTTTCACCACCTTTCTCATACCTTCTTTTGATAATTTAGTTCCCAAATATTTTAACTGTAAAAATGTAGAATAATTATTTAAAATGTTTTTGGCTATATCTTTGAAATTAATTTCCTTCTAATTGTATGGCTAGTGCATGTGTTTATCTGTGCCACCCCTGTGGTATTTATGTACTGTCTGTCACTATTGATAATTTTTTTCACATTATCCATTTTGTCTAATGAACAAGAGTATAAGTTGCTGAAGGCAAGGGACCATGTCTTTCATCTTTTTATAAAAATGTTGTGCCTGGCACACTGCTCAGTAATTATTAATAATAGTAACAACAATAATATGCATTTTTGTCACCCTTTATACTTTGCATATTTTTTGTTTTTTGGTGGGGCATTGAAGGTTAAGTGACTTGCCTAGGGTCACACAGCTAGTAAGTGTCAAGGGTCTGAGGCCAGATTTGAACTCAGGTCCTCCTGAATCCAGGGCCGGTGCTTTATCCACTATGCCACCTAGCTGCCCCATAATTCTTTCTTAAAAACAATGTTTTTAGGTGGTACAGTAGATAGAGCACTGGCCCTGGATTCAGGAGGACCTGAGTTCCGATCCAGCCTCAGACACTTAACACTTACTAGGTGTGAGACTCTGGGCAAATCACTTAACCCCAATTGCCTCACCCCCAAAAAATAAAATTTAAAAAAATTTAAAAAAGAAACAAAAACATTTTGAGGGCAGCTAGGTGGCACAGTGGTTAAAACTCAGGAGGACCTGAGTTCAAATCCGGCCTCAGACCCTGGATACTGTGACCCTGGGCAAGTCACTTAACCCTCATTGCCCCACAAAAATTAAACAAACAACATTTTGAGGAATTTTTTAGGTACTACTTATCACCAATATTTTAAAATGAGGAAACTGAGCTCCAGAGAAGTTAAGGGGCTTGCCTGTAATTATCCCCGTTTGAAGCTAGGATTAAAATTCAGTCACTTGGTTTTTTCTGGTTTTCTTTGTGCTATGTTGACCACCATGATTCAGTGCTTATTGATTAACTGAAGTGGCATTTTCCCAACTGAAATCCATCAGGTTGGGGTCATTTATTTTCATTTCAACCTCATAGAAGAGTTTTGTTTTGTTTTGTTTTGTTTTTTCCTGTGAACCAGTGGATACTAAGAGAAACTTGACTCTTATGTATGTCAGCATCTTTATTTTTTATTACTTAAATAGACTTTTTAACATCACACAAAGTAGCTTTATTTGTTTGTAGGGTACTTTGTAATTTCCCATTAGGTCTTATCAGGAATGGAATGATAAGGATAAAGCCACTCCTTGGACTTTCTAAAATGTTTCCAAATTCCCTGGAATGGAAGAATTATTCTTGATAATTTTATATTTGAAGACTGTTGATGACTTCATTATGGTTTCTAGTTTGCCAGGATCCCTGAGGGCATTTGTAGATGTTTTTTTTCTTTGCACTTTTTTTGAACTTGACTTAGAAATTTAACTTCTAAATTGTGGCCATAAAAAGTTGATTAAACTGTTTTGTGGTATAGCCATTCTTAAAACCATAACTCTAAATCAGTAATTTATACTTTTGACCCTACTTTTATGAGTTATGTTTTGTATTACTTCTATTATGCATAAAACTTAAATATAGTAAGGATTCATTATGTAAACAAATAAGAATGATGCATAGTAGAATGTGATACTTGCAAAGGAGAGATCAATAGTGCTCTAGGAAAATTTGACATGGTAGTGGGAGATTACTATCACTTTTTCTCTAGAGGATTAGAAAGTATTCCTTGGAGGTGGTGGGACCTGAGCTATGTCTTGGTAGCTGAGAAGGACTTTAATAGCTCAACACCAGGTGGAAGTATGTTCCAAGGATGAAGGATCATCTATGCAAATGCACAGAGCGGGGAGGGAAAGGAAATGATTTGTGTACATCAAGCAAGGCACTTTGGCTGCATTGCAGAGAAGGGAGTTCTCCCACATAAATTAGAAAGGTCATTTGAAGCCAAATTATAGAGAGCGTTAAGTGGCATGTTGAGGAGGTGGTCTTTTATGCCACAGGCAGGACTGAACTGAAAAATTTGGGGCAGGGAAGTGAAATACTCATGTCTTTGCTATAATGATCATCATCACCATCATGATAATAGTAATACCTAACATTTATATAATGCTTTAAGGTTTACAAAGCACTTTACACAACCCTGTGAGGTAGGTGCTGTTATCACCTCCATTTTATAGATAAGATAACTGAGGAAGAGAGAGGTTAAGTAAGTTGCCCATGTTCCCACAGCTAGTGAGTTTACCAGACTAGATTTGAACTCAGGTCTTCTGACTCCATGTGGTCCAACACGCTATTCATGTATTACCTGACTATATAGCTGACTATACACATATACATAATATTGCTATGCTTTGGAAATATAATGCTGACAGCTGTCTCCTTCTCCACTTTGTAAGACAGGGTTATGTAGTAGAAATGGCACTGGATTTGAAGTCATGGGGATCTGGGTTAAAATTTCACCTGTGATTTAGGCAAATCCTCATTACTTCCTTGTATCTTGGATTCCTCATTGGTAAAACAAAGAGGTTGGATTATGTGATGTTTAAGGCCCCTCCTAGCCCTAAAGCCATATATTCCTAGTAAAGCAATTTTGTCCCTTCTGTACTCCCCATTTCCAAGTCATCCTAACTGGAGTCATGTTGTTACCTCTAATATTTAGTGTGCCATCCTTTCAACCTTGTTGTACTTTCCTATCATACTAAAATTTAAGACCAAGTTCCTCAGCCTTATGCTTCAGAAATCTTAAATAGTAATACCCCTGATGCTTCACATACTTTATTTTTTTTTACCCTTTTTATGTTTCTTCCTCCTTTTTCCTTCTTGGAATCAGCCTTCTTCAATTCTTCTTAGTTTATACACAATGGCCCCTTTATCCCTCTACTATCTATCTACTGAGCTTTTTGTCAAGTTGCACCATGTGCACGGAATGTTTTCCTTGCTCAAGTTCGTTAAAACTTTCCTATCTCATCATTTTCGCTCTTGAAATCTCATTTCTTCCTGAATCCTTCCTGAATTTACTGGAAGAGTTGTGATCACCACTGTTCATTTCTTCTGGTTAAGATACTTGCTCTTTTTCCAAAGATATTTGTTTTCCTTTTATAATGGTGTTTTTGTTCAGACTTGTGATTCATTGATAGTGGCAACATGTCTGTTCTTCCACCAATGCAAATAGGCAACTATTTTGTAACTCATTAGCTGGGTCCCTGAGCAATGGTATTACCTGCCCAGGATCATGCAGGTAGTTTCAGAGGCAGGCCTTTAATCAAGCCTTCCTGATTCTCAGGCCAGCTTTCTAGCCACAGTACCGTGCTGCCTCTTACTGTTAATGTCTTCGTGTTTAAAACATCTTGTTCTGCTGCCATAGACCACAAGCTCCTAGAAGAACATATAGTATAATTTTGTATTACTGTATGTTGTCCTATGCAATATGCAGATAAATACTTAATATTGAGGCTTCTGATGTTGAAAGTGATGCTACTCGGGGCATCAGTGGATAAAGCATCGGCCTTGGATTCAGGAGTACCTGAGTTCAAATCCGGCCTCAGACACTTGACACTTACTAGCTGTGTGATCCTGGGCAAGTCACTTAACCCCCATTGCCCCACAAAAAAAAAAAAAAAAAGAAAGAAAGTGATGCTACTTTCATGATTTCTGTTTTTCAAGATATTAGGATCATATAGAACTGGAAGGGGCCTTAGAGACCATCCAATCCAACCCCCTCAATTTAGAAGAGCCCTGGGATGTTAATGATTTGCCTATGGACACAAAATGGTAAAAACGTCATAAGAAGTTTTTGAACCCAGGTTCTTTGGTTTCAGTGGTCTTTCCATTGTACCACAAAGCAGAGATATTTTGGGGTTTCATTTCTTAACCTTTCTGAGATGCTGTTATAACCCACCAAAACACTGATGTTACTCTTAGAGAGAAAATATTGGGCTAAATGAACCATTCTAAGAAGCCAGTATTATGTTTATGTTTTAGGAGGAATGTTATTGAAGAACTCAGTATTGGTTTAACAGTCAGTCCTAATAGTTAAGCCTTTGAATTTAAATCCCAAAGCTCCTCTCTCCTGCTCAGAATCATCTTTGTCTGTAAAAAACAAAACAAAAGAAACTTCAGCCTACATAGGTACAGCTTTGAATAGTAAGGAAAAGCTGGTTGTCTAATTTATCATGGAAGAGGAAAGTGCTTGTACAATAAGCAACATATATTATGCTTTGCTGTCCTTCCTGTTTTTCCTAGTTTTAAAATATAGTCATTGGGATATATTTAAGTGTCCAAGCACAACTCTGAGATGCTGAGTGGCATTAAAGGGATGTTCTGAAATCAAAGAGGTGTCTAGGGATTTGGGAATATGACTGTGTGTCACAGAGTGGGAATACCATGGGCAGCTATCCCATTGTTACATATTCAGAAGTGGAAGAGGGTGTTCTAGTCAGAAAAGGAATTGATATGAGGTAAAGAGGTTATTTAGGAGAAGGGTATTTTGTTTTGTTGAGAATGTGCCCTTTGGATGGGAAGGGAGAGTGTGATTATGGGTTTACGATTTTTTTTTAATAAGGCAGGACTCTCTAGGTAGTTCAAACTAATAAATGTTTCGGTTATACCCACAAATGCCATCTCCACCCTTTGGCAAGTTCTCTTCCTACTAGAACAACTTCTATCTCTGAATGTACTACAGTAAGATACCTCCTTATAGAATCCCCAACCTGTGACAAACAGCCATATTCCAAAATCTCTAGTCATCTCCCTTAATTTGAGATGTTAAGAAAAGGTACAATTTCATTCACATTTAAATGTGATTCAAAGAACGTTGGTGTTATTATGCCAGTTGCTTCGAGAGATTAGAAAAAAAAGCAAACCTGTGTTTTTGAAGATCTCGTGAATCACTTCAAGTATAGTTATTCAGTGCAAGACAGTCTAGTTTTCCTGCTCTTAATCTTTTTTTTTCTTACTGTTGTCTTTCTGCCTTCATTGAGGTAATGCACTTAACTACCATTTATTGAATATTTATTGACCTGCAAGATGCCACAAAGGATAAAGGAATAAATAAGACAGGCCCTCAGTTGGGCTTATAATTTAGCAAGGGAGATAAGACATGCATAGAATAACTATAGTATAATGGAGAATACAATAAAGAGAGGTACAGAAAACATGCTTTGGGAGTTCAGAGAAGATTACTTCTGGCTGGGGGAATGAAAGATTGTTTTCACAGAAGAGAAGGCCTTTGAAAGGATGCAAAGATTTTGACAGGCAGAGAGGAGTAGAGGGCATTTCAGGCAGAAGGAACAGCATGAGCAAAGGCACTGAGATGGGAAAAGCTTAGGTTTCTGTGAGGAACTAAATAGTTGGCTAAAGTTACTAAAAGGGGAGTACTATAAAATAGGACTGGAAAGTGAGCTTGGGGCTGGATTACAGAGGGTGCTAAAAGTTTAGGTGAATAAGGAGTTTGGATTTTATTTGGCAGGCAATATGGAGCCATTATAAAGATTTTTGAGCAGCAAAACAAAGTGACATAATCAGAGCTGTACATTCAGAAGTGGGGCAGCTTGGAGGTGGAAGATTGGAGACAAGAAACCCGTTAAGGATAATTTTACTTGTGAAACAATGAATGGCACTGGAGAGGGTGTGGCAGACTGACATGATTAAATCCTGGTCTGTGGGATGAAGGGGAAGGAAACATAAGAGGTGACTCGAGATTCCTGACTAGGTAGCTTGGCATTATTTTACAGAAAAGAAGGTCAAGCTTTGGGAGCATGATGATGTGTTCAGTTTGGACAGGTCTAGTTTGGGAGACATCCAGGTGGCAGTGCTAATCAGGCATTGCGAGTGAGGATCCAGGGACTTTGGAAAGATGTGTCACTTTCAGAGCCTCTAGAAGAGATGGGATTTGTTTAAAAAGCCCAATGACTCCTGTTAAGTCTTACAATCCAGAACTGACAGTAGTCTGCATGAAACCTTTAGGAGAACTCTAGGGGTAGTGGGTCCATTGTGTCTTACATATAGAGAATTACTTGGAAATAGGTTAGACTGGAAAATGAAGGAAATGGGATAACTCAGAAGTGGATAGCTTGAAGTATAAAAACCTATCATGTACTGTCAGGTTTTTTTTTTTGTAATACAGAATTAGGTTGTAATTTAGATATATTATAATACCCTTTCATTGTTTCAGAATAAAATCAACTTTCCTTGCACCCTATTCCTTTATCAGGTACCTCCTCACTCACCGTTGGAAAATAGGGAGACCATGAAGTACAATAGTGATTAAAGTAAGGTGGTAAGATGGTAGAATTCAGTATGTACAAACCACCGTTCCCTTCCCATACAAGTCAGATTAATAGTGTTTCAGCTGTGCACAACACATTTTTTCAGTTCAGAAAGACAGCAGACAAATTTGTCTGATAATCCATCCCTTGTGCTTCACAGTGACATCTTTGCTGTTCAAAAGTTAAAACAGAGAAGAACAAAGGCAGAACTTAGAGAATCTAGATTACTAAAGCTCTTCCTGAGTAAGGGTGCTGTTTAGCTGATACACAATTCAGGTGTTATCTTATCTCTTGTGTTTTCCTTTGGTTCTGAAAAGTGTCAGTCTCACTTGAAACTCTGTAATTAGAACTGAAGTATCCTTGGTGAAAGATTGGTAAAATGTTCCAAGACATTATGGATACTCACTCAGCCTTACTGCCAGGGTTGGCAGAAATAGAGGGACCATTTAGGAGACTATATTACTAAGGTTTGTGGGTTCATCTTTTATTTTTTATTTTATTTTATTTTTTTGGTGAGGCATTTGGGGTTAAGTGACTTGCCCAGGGTCACACAGCTAGTAAGTGTCAAGCATCTGAAGTCAGATTTGAACTCAAGTACTCCTGATTTCAGGGCCAGTGCTCTATCCACTGCACCACTTAGCTGCTCCTCATCTTTTATTTTTAAAAAACATTTTGGAGATGGAGGCTGTACATTTTCTTGAGGAACTTTATTTGACTTGTAGGTTAGTCAGTGATATTCATTTTTTAGCTTCTTAACCTACATCTCCTACTGTAAGAAAACAGAAAGTAGAGAGAGTGAAAGTGAAATTCAAATGAGTCACTTTAATACCTTCTATAAATCCCAGAGAAGAAATTACTGCAAATAAGGAGTTTAGAATGAGAGTATCTTTTTGGTACTTATCTGGGTAATGAATGCCTCAGTAAAGGTAATGAATTCATTCATAGTATACCTTTCCTTATACCTTATTTCATAGGCTCCTTTGTTGACCCTTGAAACCTAAGATTCTTAGCTTGCATGGATAATGGCTGTAGGGGATCAACACCCTTGAACATTAGCTATATCTTTATATTTCAGGAAAGCTGGTATCAAAAAGTATCTACACTCGAATTTTTAAGTGAGCTTCAAAATTAATAGAAATTATTATTTTAACAGGTCTACAGAAATATTCTGTAATTTGGGTCATTCCTTTCCCTTAAGCTTTGGAATATTCCAACTTGTAAAAAATCTTTGGAAAGTTAAGAATTTTCTCTGGCTTTATATTAGCTCACTCTACTGATAATTTTTTTGCTAATGCATAGTTTTGGAAAGACAGAGACAAATAGAGGTACAAAATTACTCATGCTTTATCTGGTCTTTCAAATAAGTTTATAATTCCTTTGGTCAGCTAGAGAGAGCAGATATAGTAAGTATAAATGCTTTTGCATAATGAAAACTATAGGAATGATTACATTAAAATCATATTTTTAATGTGCTTTAAGAAAGATGAAGGTAAGGCATGCCTTTTACTGTTGTTGTTGTTACCTAGAATAAATACTGAGCAAGTCAGATAACTCTTAATTTTATTTATAGCTTTATTTTCCTGAATTATTGCATGATGATTATTGCTTTAGGTTGAATGGTTTGGGCTTACTGACCATATATTTGCCTACCAATTGTATCTATTCCTACTTTTGATTTTTTTTTTTTAATGAAGTGAGGGATATTTGATATATTCAAGATTAACTACCACTGCATTCACCCATCTTCTGTTTTGTGCTTTATATTTTCTTTTTCTTTTCTTTTATTTTAAACTAAGGTCAAACTAAACAGTGACACCAGGAATCTAATTACAGACTATTAACAGCATGTGCTCTGGGCTAATCTTTTATTCTGAAATCACTTTAGGTATCAGCCTCCTTTTTTTCAACAAGGGAGCACTTAAGTTAATTGCTCCATTAGAAACATGTAGTTAGCCCTTTCTGATCTCTAAGTCTGGCTCCCTCACGGAGCTGCAGAAGTTTGAACACCTGCAGCAAAAGCAGTCTGAAAAGGAGCCATAACTAACCCCTTCTCCCCCCACAATCCCTTAGCCCCCAAATAAAAGCAAAAGTTCAGAACGGTGTTATCAATGATACTGTGTTGTAACTAACTTTATGTGACCTAAGTGAGTTGGCTACTGCTTTATCCTTATCGCAGGCCAAAAGAGCATACACCATTCTTTGTAAAGTTATTTAAAAGTGTCTTGTTTATTCGGAAGCAACTGTGAATGGCATTTGTTCAGTGTAGATGGAATCAATTGCATACCAGCCAACAGCTGATTTCTCTTCTGAGTGAGAAGCCAAGAACTAAAGGGACAAAGTGCTAAAGATCAGCTACTCAATTCTCAACTGTTCTGGCCTCTCAATAAAGCTACTGATGCACCAATTTGGGGTGGGACTCAATTTTTCCCACCTGCAGGCTGGTCTCAGATCCCTGGCTCCGACAGGGTGAGGTGCACATAGTAGTGTGACCTTTATTGCCCTTAGAAACAAAACACTGGCTTTCTTATGGCCCTAATCAATCAGTTCTTCTGAAGAACTAGACTTCAAGTAGTCTAGGGACCAAAAAAAAAATTCTAAGACTGACTACTCTCATTTACAGAGATGGTGAAAGCAAAGAGGCCATTGAGTTAGTCTTACTGAATTTTAAAAGACATTCTAAGACACCCCTCCTTCTTACCAGTAGTGGACTCATAGATGCTTTGTATTTTACATTTAATAAGAGGCTGACTTCAGTAAGTGGAATAATGAAGTACTTTCAAGTCCTCTTTCAATAGTATATTTTCACAAAATAACTTGTGAGAACCTCAGTTGATATTCAGAAAACATTTGAGAGGATACTGAGGTTTACAATACTTATGTGATGCTTGAACATCACACGTGGTCCACTGCTAAGTGCTTAAAAATGGACTTGACCACTGAATCTTACTTTGCCAAGTCTGCCTCTCAAAATATTGTCATTTAAGGGCAAACCAGTCCAAATATAAGCAAAAGGTTTTTAGATAAGGGTTTTATATTCTGACATTGATGGAAGAAAATAAAGTCTAAAAGAACCATTTTTTCAACAGTATTGGAAAAAATAATCAGATTCTCATGTGGTTTTAGCAATATTATTGAGTAACCCCATGCCATTGGGAATTCATTCTGGGCTGCTGCTGATCCTACAGAATATGAAATTAAATGGATATAATAAGCTGACAATTGATTTGAATTACGTAAGCATTTCAAAAAATATTTTACTGTTAATCATTTTGTTAATCACTGTAAGTTTTCACAACCTGTCATATTCCCAAAGACAGCCATGATTTTGTTGTTGCTATTCAATTGTTTGAGTTGTATGTGACTCTTTATGACCCCATTTGGGGGTTTCTTGGCAAAGACAGTGGAGTGGTTTGTCATTTCCTTCTCCAGCTCATTTTACACATGAGAAAAACTGAGACAGATAGGGTTAAGTGCCTTGTGTAGGGTCAACCAGTAAGTATATGAGTCCAAATTTGAATTCATTAAGATGAATCTTCCTTATTATTTCAGACCTGACACTCTATCCACTGCACTGCATAGCTGCTTCTATCATACAGTCATTCATCCTATTATAATTTGTATTCCACTTATTGTGTGTGATATCTCACTGCTAGATTGGAAGCTCTATTAAGACAGAATATATCTTGTTTTATCTTTGTACCTTACTCACTGGCATAGATATTGTACTCTGTACACAACTAAATAGTTATTAAATTAAACTGAACCACATTTCTTTGGAAATATTTAAAGAGAGAAACACCTTTAAAAGCAAGTATCTAGAAAAAGAAGAGCCAACATGTCTTCATTAAGAATAGGAAATATCAAGCTAATGCCATTTCCTTTATTTGACAGGGTTACTAGCCTGTGGGTAGATTAAGGAAATAAATATAACTTATCTGGATTTTAGCAAAGTATTTTATATCATCTTCTGTGCTGTGCTATTCTTGTGGAAGGATAAGAAAGACATGAGCTAGTATGATAGTAAAGTTAGGTGGACTTAGCACAAGGTGATTGACTGGACCTAAAGGAGGCACTACTGGGTAGAAGTCAGTTTAGCAGGATACGTGCAGTGGAGTGACCCAGGAATTCATTCTTGGTTATGTATTTAACATTTTTATCATCCAGTTCGTAGATGATAAAAGGTTCAGAGAAGGATAATATGCTGGATAATTAAGTCAGGATTCTAACAGATCTTGACAGGCTGGAACATTGGGCTGAGCTGATGAATACGATGCAATCTAATAGGGATAACTAATTCTTATACTTGAGTTAAAAACAAATGCACTTTACAAGATGGGGAGGCAGTCAGACAGCATATTGGGTTGAAGCTCAATGAGTCAACAAGATTAGTAAAACAGTCTAGAAAACTAAGATGATAGACTACTTAAGAGTGACATAATGTCTATGGGTCCCTTACCCCCTTGTCTGTCTTGCCAAATTTCAATCATGGATGATTCCTATCACTTGAGCTAGATTTTTTCAGGCCTGCCTTTACTATAATTTGCATCTTTGAAGCTGATATAAAAGACAACTTCTTCTTTGGTCAAACGTTACTTGGAACATACCATATTTCAGTTGTGCATTCTATATTTCATCACATTTGTGTTTGCCATGTTTTATGTGTCATGTTTTTGTTAATTATTGCATATAATATTGCATAATGTGCTCTGGGCACTTGGGGAAGTAGAATTTTATTTGTTTTCATATTAGAGATATTGGTCTATCTTTAATAATATTCCCCTTATCCTGATCTTCCTCATTTTTTTTTGTGGGGCAATGAGGGATAAGTGACCTGTCTAGGGTCACACAGCTAGTAAGTATCAAGTGTCTGAGGCTGTATTTGAACTCAGGTCCTCCTGAATACAGGGCTGGTGCTTTATCCACTGTACCACCTAGCTGTCCCTTCTTCATATTTTTTTTATCCCATTTTCTGGATTCATGGAAACCTCAATCTTGAAGACACTGAATTCCTGGCCAGCCTCCTCTCTAGTAGAGGGTGCTCCTCTCATCTCTGTCCCCCATGCCTGAGGCCAGGAGGAAGAGTAAGCAGAATTCATGCTTTATTTTATACTCTTCACTTTCATGTACATTACACTCCAGTGAAACTGAGTGTATCCCATACTTTTGCAACTCTATGCATTTGACGGTTTCCTTTTCTTGAAATGTACTTTTGGCCTATCCCCATCTATTGAAATCTTATCCTTCCTCTACAGCTTAGCTCAAATAAACCTGTTTCCTCATTGATTTGAAAAAAATGTAGCAATTATACTTCATGAAGTTGTTGTGACAAGATATTTTGAGAAGCAAAGTGAAGTAATGAATGGACTGCTGGACCTCAAATCAGGAACAACTAGATTTGAAACCTGCTTCTTCTGATCTCAGTTTCCTTTTCTATAAAATGGGCATGTAAAAATACTTGTTGTACTTAACTTATAGGGTGGTTCCAAGCAATTACAACATGTAAAGTGTTTTGTAATCCTGAAATTTCTTTGTAAATATCAGTCAAGTCTTGTTATTGAAGGTGAGCTCTAGGGTATTTTTTTCTTCCTCTGAATGATCTTGGAGCTCTCTTTGAATCTTTCTTTACGGCCCTTGCCACATTCTGCCTGTGTTGTGCTTGTTTCTGTACTTAATCTCCCCTTTCTCTACAATCTCTATAATTGGATCAAGAGACATGTTTTACTCATCTTTGTACCCCCTAAAGCACTGGGCCTTGTGCATTGTAGCTACTCAAATATTGCTGAGCTGAATTAATTCAGAAATGGTTTCTAGCTGGGGTTTTATGACGGTCGTTTTTTTGCAAGGTGCTTCTCTTTAACCGATTTTGGGTCTGTGGAATAGTTCCTTTTTAAGTGATTAATTCACACTTGTTAACACATAATTATTATAACTGTAGGCTCGGTGACATTACATGTTTCTTCAAAGACCAGCTAAAGAGAGAAGAACTAAATTCAGGTTTTCTGATCTGAAGGAGGCCAACCTCAGGGGCAAAAAGTTAATTAAGTTTTAACATTATCTTTGTTCTGAATCTGTATTGAGCAGTGTGACTGTGTTTAAGATGTTTTATGTTAATACTCCCAATATATAACTTGCTAAGAATATTTTTTGCAATATTGAGTTAGTAATCTGAATAGAGATTATCCATATCTGAATAAAAGAAGTGCCTCGTATCCTGGACCAAAATTCTGCCTCAGACACTTACTAGCTGTGTGACCCTGGGCAAGTCATTTAATGTTTCTTATTTTTAGTTTCATTACATATAAATGGGGAGAATAGTAGCACTTTTTGAGGATCAAAATGTATATATTTTTGAAAAGTGCTTTGAAAACCCTGAAGCATGAAAAATAAGTGATTATTTTTATTATTGTTAATATAAATGTTATGTTTAAAATGAAATCTATTTGAAAGGAACCCCCCCCCACACACACACACACTACATAGCTATCAAACTATTAAGTACAAAAAATTTACCCTAGTTACAGTCCTCAAGAAGGTTTTCAATAAGCCAGATTTGGGGGAAAATTGCAGCCCAAATCCTGGCAATATGGCAAATTGTCTATCAAAATTCATGACATAAGATTGAAGATAGTCCTACCAAGCTGTCACATGCATGTTTTTGGTTAGAGGACCCGAAGGGGAAGGAAAGGAAATAAGCATTTATATAGTACTGACTATATGCCAGGCACTGTACTAGACACTTTTTATAAAAAAACAAAAATTTCATTCAACCCTCAGGACAACCCTGAGGTATTATTATTATCCTCATTTTCAGTTGAGGAAACTGAGGAATGTCTTGCCCAGGGTCACACAGCTAATAAGTGACTGAGGCTGAATTCAAACTCATATCTTCCACACTGTAGACCCCTGAGTGCTCTTCATAGTGTTGTCAGCTGCCTATGGCTTTTATCTCTTGTACTTGAGTATATTTTAGTATACACACACTGTGAGTAGAATATAACACATTTTGCTATAGTAAGTATTCTGTAAAACTATAGAAGAGTTACAAAGCATCATTGAATTTTGAGAGCAGCAGAATTAAGCACAGAGCACTTAAGCTAGTTTTTTTAGGCATGCCTTTACTATATTTGCACCTTTGAAGCTGACTTATAAGGCAAGTCTTTCCTTGGCCTGGCATTACTTGGCACATGCCAAATTTCAGATTGTGCATTCTGCATTTCAACATCTTGGGATCCCAGTGAATTGTGTTTTCCAGTTTAGGAAATACATGTTTCACCTGTCAGGTTATTGTTAATCATTGCATATATTATCATATAAATATGCTCAAGGCATTTGGGGAAATGAGATATATTTAGTTAGAAAATTGTATTCTATATAATATATATCTTGTTATATACATACACACATATTTAAAATATGTACATACATACACACATGTATTTTAAAATAATCTACACACATCGCAAAAAAGGAAAAGGACCAATTCAAATGAAACAGTGGCATTTAAAGATAATTTAATAATATTTCTAATAGTCACTTTTACGATACACTGATTTTCAGGGAAAGGTAACAGTGAATTGTAGATAATACTGAAACGCTGCAGCTAATTCAGTATGTGCTCCCAATGCATGAATGTCTATCTTATAAAATGAGGGGGATAGGGTAAATGATCTCATACAATTTACACAACAAGAACAAATACGTTACAATATTCTTGTTTTTCTCTCTCTCAACCTCAGCCTTCCCCCCTCCTTCTTTCTCTCCTTCCCTCCCCTCCCCTCCCTTCCCTGTTTTGCTCAGGCTGAAACTGTAACAGCACATGTGCCTATGGGCTGATCCTGTGGGAGCTTTGACCTGCTTTTTTCTGACAGAGGTCATTTCCCCCCTTCCTTAACAAGTGGGTGGCTTCTGTGTATGTGCTTGGTGTGGGGATGGGGGTGGGGCGGCAGGAGGTGCTCCTCTGGATTCATCATATTGATGGTGGTCTTAGTGTAGACACCTGATTGGCTTAGCCCACTACAGTTCAGAACTCTCAAGAGATCTGCCAGTTCAGCCTCTCTGGTAGCAGAGATTACAGGTGTGTGCCACTAGCCCCTTTGCAGCTTTAAACATTTTAGTAATCTATAATATTTATAGAAAACTGGGACTTGTGAGGCCTTTATGTACTATAAACCTTTTAAAAATGTGTATTTTCCAGGTGTCCTGTCTATTAAGGTAATCATTATAGAGAAGATAATTAAGAATTGAAATATACTAAATTTCCTGTCACAATAAAAATAAATGTACTAGATGGAAAACTGTTGAAATGTTATAAAATGTTATAAATCATAGAATTTAGATATTACATGGAAATGGAGGCTGATATTGGAGTAATGTATCATTTGAAGCAGTTCATATTTCTAAGCCTACAGATGCTCTTTGCTTTTTAATTAAAACATTGGGTAATCCAAGCCCAGTTAATTAAAACTCTATTTCCCCCCAGTCTCTTATGTTTTGAGTTAATGAGGTTTAACTACACTTGTGCTTGCTAAAACATGACTTGTTATAGAGTGGAATTCCCTGTAAGGCAAATCTGTCTTGGATCTTGTCAAGGATGTTTATTATTAGAAGTACTAAGTGGACCTCATTATAACACTGTAACCCCTAAAACAGGCTCCTGTGACATAGAAAGAAGATCATAGCAAAGCTGCTCTGGTGCATTTATGTAAATTGGTTTACCATTATTTTCCTTTTCATGTAACTAGAATTTTGTTTTTTTTAGTGTATAATTTTTAAGTATATGCTCTGTGCCCAGGTGTTACTACATGGGCAGTGCTAGAATGAAATCGGCAACACTTGAAGATTATGCTTTTATTCAGTAACAACAATGACAGTTGATAATATATAGATCTTAAAGATCTTAAAAATTTATAAATCATTTTCCAGACAGTGTCAAATAGGTAGTGCTCCAGGCTGCATAGCTTTAGAACCTGGATTTTATCTGTTTGGCCTTGGTTGTTTAGGTTCTGTGGAACTCCCAAGTTTGCAGACTTGGAAGCCAATTCATTAATTGGCAACAACAACAATACGAATAGCTAGCATTCATAAAGTATTTTAAGTTTTGCAAAGCACTTTTCCTATGTTGTCTTATTTGGTTCTCACAACAATTCTGTGAGGTACTTGTTACTATTTCCCTCGTTTTACAACTGAAGAAACTGAGGCTGAAAGAAGAAAATTATTTGCTTAAGATCACATAGCCGGGGCAGCTAGGTGCCACAGTGGATAGAGCACCGGCCCTGGAGTCAGAAGTACCTGAGTTCAAATCCGGCTTCAGACACTTAACACTTACTAGCTGTGTGACCCTGGGCAAGTCACTTAACCCCAATTGCCTCACTAAAAAAAAAAAAAAAAAAAAAAAAAAAAAAGATCACATAGCTACTAAGGGTTTAAGGCAGAATTCCCATTCAGATCTTGACTCTTAAGTTTAGCTCTATACACTGCACTACCTAGCAGCCAATGAATGCCATAAATAGACTATAATTATGGGTTATGTGGTAGCATCCTTCTTCTCGATATTTAGTTACCTAGATTGAACATAGAATTAGAACAAAGGGAAAATGTTCAGGTGCCACCCTTCATTACCATAACGAAAATCCTGCTAAACTACTTGCATATTAACTCTTTGACCTTTTTTGTATCCTCATATATAAAATGAGCTTTTGCCTTATCTTATCTGGAACCAAGCCTCCACGTCACTTCTTGGCCAGCTCCTCTCCATGCTGCTTCTAACTTTGGCCATAGTTTACATCTTTCCTGAGCTTGGAATCTTGGATTCTGAGGCTAGGCTCTGATAGGAGGGCTTCTACCTTATCTTGCCTGGAACTAGGTGTCTACACTACTTCTTGGCTATCTCCACACCATGCTCTCTCTATTCTGGCCATCACCTTTCCTCAAGCTTTAGTCCCACATCACCACCACAGCTAGTCTATAGAATAGTTCTAATTTAACATCCCCAAAACTGAATTCATTATTTTTCCCTTAAAATTCTCTCCTCTTACAAACTTACCAATTTCTGTCAAAGACCATACAATCCTTCTGATATCCTGGGTTTATAACTTCAGCATTATCCTCAATTCCTCTTCCTCATTCCACGTATGTAATCAACTGCCAACTCTTTCCATTTTTACCTTCATATCTTTCCCATTTTTTTATCCTTTCTCTCAATTCATCTCCTCACCTCTTGCCTAGATTATTGCAATAGCATCCCAATTGTTTTCCTTGCCTCAAGTCTTTTCTTACTCAAGTGATCTCTTAATTACCAATTTTAATGACCATTTCTCAGTCTTGATTCATCTTGACTTCTCTGTAGCATTTGTCACCACTGAGCATCTTCCCCCAGGTATTCTCTTCTCTGAAGAGTTTTTGTGATAGTGGTCTCTCCTGAATCTCCTTTTGGTTTTTTTGTTTTGTTTTGTTTTGTTTTGTTTTGTTTTGTTTTGTTTGGTGAGGCAATTGGGGTTAACTGACTTGCCCAGGGTCACACAGCTAATAAGTGTTAAGTGTCTGAGGTCGGATTTGAACTCAGGTACTCCTGACTCCAGGGCCAGTGCTCTATCCACTGCGCCACCTAGCTGCCCAACCTGTATCTCCTCTTTCCTGTCTGATTATTCCTTCTCAGTCTCCATTTCTATTTCTTCATCCAGGTCATACTCCATAACTCACAAGGCTCTGTCCCTAGACTCTCTTTTGTTCGCCATCTGCACTCCCTTGCTTAATAGTCTAATCAGCTTCCTTGGTTTAGTTTTCATCTCTTTGTAGATAATTCCCAGATCCATATAGCCCTGATCTCTCATCTAAACTGTAGTCTCTAGGCAGCTAGGTGGTACAATGTGTAGATCATTGGACTTGGAATCAGGAAGACCTGAGTTCAAATTCAGCTTTAGACACTTGTTATGTAATCCTGGGCAAGGCACTTAACCTTTGTTGGCCTCAGTTTCCCCATCTA
The DNA here is from genome assembly GCF_019393635.1 of Dromiciops gliroides. Classification (NCBI taxonomy): domain Eukaryota; kingdom Metazoa; phylum Chordata; class Mammalia; order Microbiotheria; family Microbiotheriidae; genus Dromiciops; species Dromiciops gliroides. Next base: position 442,551,315 of record NC_057861.1, read on the forward strand.
TAAATAACAGCACCTACCTTCAAATGCTATTGTGAGGATAAAATAATTTTTACAATTGAGATAATATTAACAATTATTAATATTGTAATAACATTACAATTAAGATACTATTTACAAATTACTTTGCAAACTTTACAATGCTATATAAATGTTAGCTATTACTACTCCTGCCACTGCCACCGCCACCACCACCACCACCACTACCACCACTACCACCACTACTACTACTATTACAGCCAACCACCTTTTGTGCCTCTTGAATTGGATGTCCTGTAGAAATCTCAAACTGAAAGTGTACAAAACAGTACTCATTTTTCTTCCACAAATCTCCCCACTTTCTAATTTCCCTCATACTATTGAGGGTAACTCCATCCTTCCAGTTGTCCAGATTTACAACCTCAGGGTGATCCTTAGCATAATTCACCCCACATTTCCATTTCATCACCAAATCTTTTCGTTTCTACTTTCACATCTCTTCAGTGTGTCCCTTTATATCTACTTATGCATCTATCACCCTAATTCAGAGCCTTAATACTTCTCACCTGAGCTACCATAATAGAATTCTGTTTGGTCTCTCTCTACTTTATTCCATCTTCCACTAGCTGCTGAAGTGATTTTCCTAAAGAGTTGGTCTGATTACATCTCTTTTTACTCAATAAACTCTAGGACCACTAGTTACTTCAAGGATCAAATAGAAATTCTCTGTGAGGCATTTAAGACTCTTCACAATCTTGTCTCTTCCTTATTCCAGTTTTTTTCTCCACACTTCATACCCCATTCCTACGTTCCAGGAATGGTACCGGCTCACTTTCTATTCTTTCCATACATCATTCCTTGATATGTCATTTCTTTTCTCTGTTCCTTTGCACTGGTTGTTCTCTGTGCTTGAAATGCTTGCTCTCTTTACCTCTTCCTCATATTTATTTCCCTGCCCTCTCTTCATGACTCATTTCAAAGCCCACCTTCTGAGGGAGTTTGTTTAATCTCTCCAGCCTTCCACCCTATGATTACCTCCCTTTTACTTTGTAATCACTTTGAATGTGCTATTCATTTATATGTTTAGTCATTAGTAGATAAGCTCCTTGAGGGAAAGGACTGTTTATGTTTTTGTCTTTCCTTGTATCCCTGATGTTTAGTACAGTGTATATAGTAAGGAGCTAATAAGCGCTTGTTGCCTGTCAAATGTGAGTCATTATTACTATTATACTTTCATCATCTGTTTAGAGTACGCCTTCTTGGTAACACTGACAAATTCTTATTCTCCAGCTGTCTTTTTTTCTTGACAGATGGTGGGATGTTGCCCAATATCCTCATCTGTTTCAGCATCATTTCATAAAACTTTCTAATTATCAAATTTTCTTTGATTTTTTAATTTTAGATTTTTCATCATATTGGTAGATATTACTCTAGGAAAGTTTCTCACAATTCTGTCCATGGTTTATGGGGTCTGGAAAACTTCAGTCATGGAAGATAGCATTTACTGACCTTAGTGTCTTATCATCCGTACTCTTGCTTCAATCATGTGTTAAGCAAGATGGGCTTCAAATCAAATTTTATTCCTCAGTGAATTATAGGGAGAAATAGCCAGTAAAGTTATAATTTTGGGATCTTCAACATACCCCTTTTGGTCCTAGACAAATCTAAGAACAACAACAACAACAAAACCCAAGAATGAAATTAAGAAACGGAATAGAATCTTTTAGAAAAGTTAGATATGCTAAATTTCTGCTAATTAATGAATAGGAATACAAAGGAATGAACATACTTCTCATTTCTCTGTTGCCCATTTACAAAAATTGACCATTTATTGGGGCACAAAATCCTCAAAAACATATGCAGAAAACCAGAAACATTAAAGACATCTTTTACAGACCAAAAGACAATAAAATTTCTATTGAGGAAAGTATTAAGAAATCAGTGGAGACAAAACAACTTACTCCTAAGGAATTGATGGACCAATAAAAAAGCATAAAACAATAGATAATGTCATAACTGATCAATGCCATGCATAGTCCTTACTCTGGAGGACCAGTGATGAAATATACTACTTATCTACTGACAGAAAGATGATGAATTCAAGAATGAAACCAGTTTAGAACATGACTAATGCTGTAATTTGTCTTTCTTGACTATGCATATTATTATCACTGTAAGGGTTTTTTATTTTTGTTTTTTTCCCCCCATAGGCGAGGTGGATGTTGAGAGGGAGAGAAAATGCTTATTAATTGAAAAAGATGTAGTTTGAAGATTTTACAATGGCTTTAGTGAGATAATATATAAAAAACACACATAGAAAATTAAAGGTTGCAGTTTAAATGTTTGTAAGCTTGGTCAGGGAATACAGAATGACTGGAATGAGATGGACTTCCTAAGAGAAGCCTTCTTAAAAGGGATTGCTTTTTATCTTCTTTCTTAGAGGTGAGAGACATGGATTGGTGCATGGAAGGGAAGAGGATTTTATAACTGTGGGAAATGCCATGAGTGAAAGCATGGAGTCTATTATGGATGAGGTGTGGGTGGCCAATAGTAAGGAAATGGCTTCATTGGAGCAGAGCCACTGTATTGGGAAATTATGAAAGAAGTTTAGCAAAATGAATGGGGTTTGTTGTTGGAAGACTTTTCATGTTAAATGCAAGAGTTTTGATTTGATATGATAGAAATGAGAACTCATGGTAAGTTAAGTAAAATAATGACATGATGAAAGCTATGAGAAAATTCATCCTTGAAAGATTATATGTGAGATGGATTGGAGACAGGAATACCTTTTAGAAGGCCTTGAAGTATAGCACATTTATAATTAATTTTTTTCTAATATTTTTATAGCCTATGATGCCTTTTAAAAACTTAATACTTGAATATAATTGAGTGTTAATGCTTGGAATTATTACTTATAATACTGGCTTGCCCTGCTTTTTCAAAGCTCTAAACAGGAACATAAATTGTTGCAGATACCAATGTATATTAAGCATTTTTATTGATTGATTTCTTTGTATAAGAAGTAATTCTAGTTTAAAACATTATAAATATTATAGATTAGAAAGTAGATAGTTAATAGAAAGAATATGATGTATTGGAGAGAACATTGGATTTGATATCCAAGGATCTGGATCTATTTTGTGATGTCGAGTAAATCAGTTCATCTCTCTGGGCTTCAGTTCCCTCATCTTCAAAATGAGGGGGTTGCATTAGGTGGTCTTTACCACCTTTCCTGTGATCTTCTTCTCAATGAATAACCTCTTACTCAAAGACTTGGATATTATGCAAATTGTAACAGCAAAGTGTTAACTGAAAATCAGCAGCCATGATTCTCTTTTGAACTACATATTTTAATACTCTTTAAAGTGTAATTGAGGTCATGTTAGAGCTATAATTATATTATTCAACTAAGAACTAATGCAATATTTTGATGGGAAAAATGCATGTGAGTTTTAAGTAGGGATTTCAGGAACTCTTCCTCTTCCTAAGCTCTCAAGCTGCATGGAAGAGGTGGATTATGTTCTTCTGACAAGCAGTAACATTAATTTTCTATATCCAGAGGGCAGCCAGGTGGCGCAGTGGATAAAGCACCAGCCCTGGATTCAGGAGGACCTGAGTTCAAATCTGGCCTCAGACACTGGACACTAGTTGTGTGACCTTGGGCAAGTCACTTAACCGTCATTGCTCTGCAAAAAAATTTAAAATATTTTTAAATTTAAAAAAAAATTTAAATTAAAAAAATTTCTATATCCAAATATATACCACTATAGTTCTATAGTGCATAAGAGAAGGCACCTTTCTACACCTTACATATTCTCTTTGCTGTCTAAAACTTTTCACAGTCTGGTTTTAAGATTCCCTTTGTAAGCTCATTTTACATTTTTTTTCTTCATTGACTATGTGTTTCAGCCAAACTTGTTCTTCCCCATGTTGACATTCCATCTTCTCCCTCTTCCTATAGGTTCTCCCCCATTCCTGTAGTGTACTCTGCTCACCTCCACTTCATAAAAACCAAGTAAAAATAATTTTTGATAGAAATCTTTCTAACATACATTTCATACATTTTTTGCTTCTTAAATAGATTGTGCTGATAATAAGCTAAGATATTTCTTAATGAGTCAACTAGGTTATCGTAATCTTCAGTTGCATTATGCTATAATATAGTGGTTTCCTTACATCAGTTGGGTACATTTTGAGTCATTTGCCCCTATGTTCTAGATTACTATGTTTTTGGAGGGTTTTTTCTGTCTTCTTCACAGTGAACTGTTGTTTCTTGCTTCTGTTGGTGCATAAATTACTAAGAAACCTTCTTCTAGCTTCAGAGTTGCTGTGGACTTGAAAACCAAATAACTAAACTTCTTAAATTATATGCAAAATGAAAGTAAATGGGTTTTGAATGGCCTTTGGTGCTCTACTCTGAGTGTGGAGTCTGTGCTCTGTATCTTAGACACTTTTTGAGTTTCATGTTTCTCAGCTATATTCTGGATAGTTGAAATTGTTGGATAAATAATGTTTTAATGTTGCCACATCCATTTTGACTGTACAGTTTTTTTCTTTTTAATAAGCACAGAATCCTTCAGAATAGAAAGACTAATTTAAATGATTATTCTTTTTCCGTAATAGGTGAATGAAGAATGGAGCGGAATGTGAGCAGAATCCATATTGTTTCTGAACCCAGCATAATTTATTTTCTACAAGTATCTTGGGAAAAAGATCTAGGTTCTGGTTTTGACATAACTCTTACAGATGGTCAGTCAGCATGGAGTGGAGCAGGTAACAATAAAAGCAAATATTCAAGTTTAAACTGTCAGTACCTTATTGATAGCCCAAGCTTATCTGATTTTAAACAAGGTAAATGCTGAATAATTTAATTATTTTTATTTGCAAATGGAACACTTGTCCGATGTTATTGTCTATAATTATAGTTTATGACCAATGATGAAAATGATACAAAATATACTCTCTAAGAAATATTTTTCTTTGCTCTGGGATTCAGGTCTCTGGATATCATTGACTTTATTTTCAGTAAATGTTCTTTACAAGGAACTGTTAATATGTTTTCTTTTTTTGGCATAAATCCTTGATATTTGTCACATTCTTTTCCTAATCAAGAAGCACGTTACAAAATCCAGGCTAATTTAAGGAGTTGTGGTAATTTTTATATAAAATGAACTTAAAATAATTTTTACTTTGATTTTCTTTTTAAAAAATAGATATGGTAACCCAATTATTAGCAAAGATTTTAGTATTTTAAGAGTTGTCCAGTATTTCTAAGACTCTTATAAAATCTTATAGAAATACTTAGATTCATTGATCCATCCCCTGCACCATAGTCCTGCTTTGCTGCCTTAGCAAGACATAGAAGTGACTGTGGGCTTTAGAAAGCCAAACCAATGGGGTGCAAACTCTGGCAGGACCTAACAGGGTAGAAAATCTGGGGATGGACCATTTCTCTGTCCTCTGAGAACCAGCCCTGCTCAATTTAGAGAGGCTCATCACCAATGGAGGTTATTTACACGTTCTAGCTATATACAATTCTTTAATTATGCTATTAGAAAAGAATATAAGTAAACACATCAGTTTACTTAATGTGAGTCTTCTTGGGGTTTTCCCACTCACAGCAAAACCTCCTGGAGGGGCTGTATCCAGCCCCCGTCTGACTCTTGAGCTGAGAGGACCCTGGCTCGTCTCTGTTTCCTACTTGAAGGTGGCATGTCCAGAGCAGGAAATCTGGTTTATTGCTAATTCCTCTTCTAGGCAATCCTATCTCTGCTCTTTGATGGACTCTTTATACATTTATCTAGATATGTCTCTCCCTTTTCAGATGGGACAGGGATTTTTCTTGTCAGAACATAAATGGCCTAGATCTCTTAGTCTTGTCTGAACAGCCTGTGATAATTGAATTTGACATTGAAGGAAGATTGCAGGTAAGAGCCAGGGCTGACTTTTTCAGCCTTAGCAATTCTCAGACCATCTACTGAGTAATAGTTTTTTCCAGTCTGCCTTTCTGGAGGAAGTATCTACCTAGCTAAATTTATAGATCCTTGAGGCATTGATTCATTATCTGAAAGATATTATTCTAATTTAATCTTGTGAATAGATTTCTGGCACATGAGTCACTTAATAAATACTTCTTGATTGATTGATGACATAGAATAATTCATTTTTAATCTTAATAACTTTTATATACATCAACATTTAACAAAAAAGTTTCTTTGTCATTTGTAGGAATTCAAATTCTATTTATGTATTTTCCCTTGAATTTCACCTTTACAGTCTAGATCATCATACTAATCTGAAAAAATGTCATTCTGTGCATTCTCATAAATGAAGTGGGGTTATTTTTGTTCAGAAGTCTATAGCTTGGTTGCTTGGAAATCAGAAAGAATTTTCTTATAGAAAGAACATTAGAAGCATTAGAGAGATTCTCTCTTTCAAGGAATTATAGCTATCTTCAATGAAATTGAGCCATAATGCTAATAGTACTACAGTAACCCATTGCTTCCATGGAGCAAAACGAGTTTTAGTCACCAAGGGGGCCTTCCATCTCTGATGCTCAGAACACATCTCCCTTACTATAGTTCTGTCTACACTGAAAGATGCCTCTTTTCTCCTCCAATAACTTAGAGTAATCCTCATAGCAGCAGTGAGGTAAAGACTTGGGACAATCCATGTAAAGGACTTGGCAGTTTTTAAAGTAGTATGTAAATATCAGTAGCTCTTGTTATTCTGTTTGGGTTAGTGCTTAGGGGGAAGAGAGTAGAACCTAAAGAGAAAAGCCCTTATAATAAACTTCAAAAAGTTGCTCATAAAAATTTTTATGTGCAAAACAGTATATTGTTAACACTTATAGTTAGTGTGGAAAGATCTAACATGAGGTTCAATATTGACCATGATTTGTATTTGATAACAACAACAATAATAATAACTAACATTTATATAGCATTTATTATGTGTAAGACACAGTGCTAAGCTCTTTATAATTATTATCTCTTTTGATACTTATAACCACCCTGGGAGGTAGATGCTATTATTTACCTCCATTTTATAGATGAGGAAACTGAGCCAAACAGATTAAATGATTCACCTAGTATCACACAGCTAGTAAGTGTCTGAGTCTAGTAGCTTTGACAGCTTAAGATATTAAGCAAAAACTTTACAATCAGCTTTACAATCAATTTATGTCTTTGTATGTTGTAGTCTTCTTTTGATATATTTGTAAATAAAGATTTTGTGGAAAAGGTTAAGAAAATCAATCAGCAAGCATTTATAAAGGACAAGTTACTATGTGCCAGGCATTGTGATAGGTCCTATGAACACAAAGGTGAAATAGTCCCTGTCTCTGGAAGTTTACATCATTTTAAGGTAAAACATTTTTATTTTTAATTCAAAAGCATTTATTTTTTATCCTCATTTTCCCATCCCACCAGAAAAAAAGAAAAACAAAATACATGGTCAAGCAAAACAAATTCCCACATTGATTATATATATATATATATGTGTGTGTGTGTTTATATATATGTCTATCTATATCTATCTATATATAAATAAAATCCTGTTTCTTGAGTCCATAATCTGTCAGAAGGTCAGCAGCATTCTTCATCAATGGCCTTCTGGAATTGTGGTTGGTCATTATATTGAACAGTGTTCTTAAGTCTTTCAAAGTTGTTTGTCTTTACAATATTGTTGTTATTCTATAAATTGTTTTCTGTTTCTGCTTACTTCACTTTGTATCAGTTCATACAAATCTTCCATGTTTCTCTGGAACAATTTAAAAAATTATTTCTTATAATGCACTTATGTTCTATTACATTCATATAAAATAATTTGTTCAACCATTCCCCAATTTATAAGTATCCCTTTAGTTTCTTGTTCTTTTCTACTACAAAAAGAGCTACTATGAATATTTTCATATATATGGGTCCTTTTCATATATCTTTGATCTTTTTGGTTTATAGACCTAGTAGTCGTGTTGCTTTGTCAAAGGACAAGCACAATTTGGTAGCTTTTTAGGCATAGCTCTAAAATGTTTTCCAGAATGGCTGAACAGATTCATTGCTCTATCAACAGTGCATTGGGGCAGCTAGGTGGTGCAGTGGATAGAGAACCGGCCCTGGAGTCAGGAGTACCTGAGTTCAGATCCAGTCTCAGACACTTAACACTTACTAGCTGTGTGACCTTGGGCAAGTCACTTAACCCCAATTGCCTCACCAAAAAACAAAAACAAAAACAAACCAGTGCATTAATGTACCTATTTTCTCTTAGCATTTCCAAAATTTTCCTTTTTTTTAATCAAGTTTGCCAATCTGAAGAAGATTTGAAGAGCCCCTTTTAATTTCTGATCCACTAAATCCACTGATTAGTTTTTCATTAACAAATATTTAATCTATAGTCTTGGAGGGTTTTTGTTTTTGTTTTTGTTTTTGTTTTTTTGTATTTGGGGGTGGGAGTTTACTACTTTTGCCTCAAATGCGTTAACACTGTGTTAACTCTTAAAGTGCTTGGTAATTGGGCAGCTAGGTGGTGCAGTGGATAAAGCACCGGCCCTGGATTCAGGAGGACCTGAGTTCAAATGTGACCTCAGACACTTGACACTTACTAGCTCTGTGACTCTGGGTAAGTCACTTAACCCTCATTGCCCTGCAAAAACAAAACAAAACAAAAAAATAAAATGGTTGGTAATTGATGTCATGTGATCATAAATACCTATAGATTATCATATGGCTTTTATGAGAATGTCAGCAATAGCAACACAACTTATGATAACTTTCTTCTAACAAGCATAAATATAAACTCAACCTTCTCATCATTAAATAACAAATCTACATTTGTATTATCTTGGAGAAGTTTTCAGACTTATTGAGAAAATTTGTGGTAGATTTCAGTGGACCAAATACTTTTTAAATCAGTGAAGTATTAAAAAAATGAAATGATACTATCAAATATCTCTAATCGGATGAGAAAGCTAAAATTCTATTTTTAGTTCTGATGTAGATTGCTTGTGCTCTGGAGCTTTGAACTGCAGTGGGCTAAGCTGATTGGTTATTTGCACTAAGGCTGGCACTGCTAGTATGGTGAGCTTCCAGGAATCCAAGACTGTCTGCTCAGACAGCCTGTTTGAATGAGCCCGGATTGGAAATGGAGCAGGTCAAAGCTTCAGTGCTGATTAATATTGGATTTGGGCCAGTTTGTAGATTCTCTATAGGGAGGCTCAGTCTTTAAAATGATGATGATGATAAAACAAATTAGAGTACAAATAAAGGATAGTGACCAAGATGATAGGTAGTCTGAAAACTACAGAAGATTAGGAACAACTGAGGGAATGGACAAGTTAGCATTTTATTTTTTTTTAATTGGGAGATAAGTCACATGGAAGATGGAGTAAAGTTTTTCTGTCCTTATTTTTACAATGGGAACAAGAGCTAGGACAATGAATAGAAGTTACAGGGAGAAATTTTGGCTTCATGTCAGTAAGAATCTGCACTAGATTGAGCTATATAACAGTTGCATAGATTTCTTTGCTAATATTTAGGAAGGCAGGTTGAGTTATTGGAAAAATTGCTGATTTTGGAATTAGAATATCTAGATTAAAATCCTGGCTCAGAATCTTCCTACCAGTGTTCCCTTGCACAACTTAGATTAATTTCTTTGGACTTAAATTTCTTCATCTTTAAAATGAGAAGATTAGACTAAGAGGCCTGTAAGGTTCCTTCTAGGTATGATCCTATGAAGTTCAGTTATCTATAGATATTGCAAATTTCTTTAAATCTTGTTCCACTTAGATGCTTGAATAATCCACAATAATATTTTTTGTAAGAAATTGAATGCTTTTCTAATGAGGGTAGAATATATTAAATGGAGCTATTTTATTTACTGTAAAATAGTTTTTAAATGGGTTTGAGACTTATTTTCTAAATTTATATATCTGCTAGATCCAGTAGTGAAAAGTGTATTTCAACAGAGAAATACATATTTTCTCTAGTTATAATTTTGCTTGAAACTTAAAAAAAACCCCTGATATTTTCTTATAGTGACTGCATCTGAGATTTCCAGGGAAGCTGATGAGATGGCAATGGAAAGAGACAAGTATGTTGATGAACTGAGAAAAGCACTGGTACTGGGAATAGAACCAGCTGATGTGTACAAATTTGATTTTTCTAAAGAGAACTGCTATTTCTCCTATGAAAAAAGCCTGAAAGATGTTTCTGTAAGTAAAATTTTCATAATATTTCTCATGATAAAATGTCAAAACTCTCAACAAGAATTAATCATGTTGACTAAAGAAAGCAAATAGAACATTGTGATCAGAACATATGGCTCATAAGCACTAATTTCTGAGTGTGGGTACATATAAAAATATTGCATCAAAAAACTTCATTAAGGATTTGTGAAAATTATTTCAGTAATACATTTTTATCGATGTTTAATACTAATACTGTTGTTTTTTTAAAAGAAATTTTAGGTATATTCTATCAAGGGACAGAACTTACTATTATTGCTATAGTAAAGTAATTACATGATTATTTTTTGTCAGTGATATTCTTCATGATAATGCCAGATGTTTTATAGATATTTGTATGATGGAGTAGTTTTGTTAAAGTCAGCTTGGAAGTTGTACACATTTAGACAGAGTAGTGTCAGAACATGCTTGGGAAAGTGTTGATAAAAGAACAGAAAAGAATTGCTATAAATATTTAAATTGTTATATTTAATTTCCCTCTTTCAATCACAGTATGCTATAAAGTATCAAGCATAATCTAACAAAAGTGAAGGCATTTTCTTAGCATATGCAGTTAATTAGAAAACACTGAAATAGAAACAAAGTCAAATAAACTCATTAAAAATGTTTAAATGTTTTTCTATTAAATTGGACAACCTTTCAGAAACTGGATTGGGTTTTTTTTGTTGTTGTTATTTTAATCTCTGGATGCTCATTCATGTATGAAGCCTTTTGTGAATGGAGTCTAGTTCAAGTTTCATATATAAATTATTAATGACATTTTGTATTGGAACTAAATTGAACAACAAGGATTACACTCCCTTAGTCCTCTATGAATTAACAGATTATCTCTAAGGATTATATGATTTAAAATGTCCTTACCCTATTTAGGAGTATATCCAACTTAGCTAGACTGCTATTTGGACAGCACATATCTGATTCCATCACTGGGCCCAGACTCAAAGCCTTCCTAGCAGTGTGCTACCAGGGTTTTCTCTACTTTAAAATGAGGATTCAGAGTAAGAATTTAATGGAGGGTCTACATCTATCTATATATGTATGTGTATGTTTAATCTTGAATTCTTGGGGGCAGCTAGGTGGCACAGTGGATAAAGTGCCAGCTCCAGATTCAGGAGTTCAAATCTGAGTTCAAATCTGACCTCAGACACTTGATACTTATTGGCTGTGTGACCCTGGGCAAGTCACTTAACCCTCATTGCCCCACTTTTAAAAAATCCTGAATTTTTATATGTGTGCATATTTGTATATATATTCTCACATTAAAGATTTAAACCTTTTCCCAAAAGAAAACTAGAAATAAAGAAAAGCATCTATGCCCACTTACTAATAAGTGTTCAAAATAGGTCTATATATATTCATATGTCGGACCCATTTATAATTAGTGTTATATAAAACAATTAGTGTTATATACAAACAATATTGAAAAGTAGCAAAATCACACGGCATCATAGAATTGAAGAAGGTGAAAGGACCTCTACAGGTATTTAGTCTAACCCCATGAGGTGTATGGGGTATTCAGGGGGACCAGCTCCCCTGCTGTGAGGGCTTGCCATGCCCTTTTCAGGGCTGCTCCTCTACCTTTGGTGTCTATCTTTACCCAGCTCTTACCTGCACCTCCAAGAAGCTGTAGCATGCACAGCTCCACACCCTAGTAAAACCATCTTGGCAAATGGGCTAAACCAGGTTGAGGGTAACCAACAGGGCTCAAACCCATCAGTGAGTTAGGTGGATGTCTACCCTAAGCATGTGAAGACTTCCCCCAGAGGAATGGGTGGATGAGAAGGCCATGAAGGTGACTGAAGCAGGCTCTGTGGAGGGCTTAGAGCTTGGTCAGACATTGAAGATGCCAGGGTCATCCACTGCTTCCCAGGCCATCGCCAGTCTTCTTGACTTTTGTCCTGTCACTGGATTCCAGTGGCCCTGGAAGAGAGAGTGAGGCTGACGACTTTGTGCAACTCTGCCTCCCTGAAATCCAATTCATGTGCAAGTCAGGATATCAATTTGTGATGTCATCAGTCCTCTTCTTATGAAATGAAGGACAAACAAGCCCAACACATATCCAATCCCTGATAATGCAAGCCCATTCCACATCCAGATAGCTCCAATTATTAAGAAGTTTCCCTGATTTCAAGGCCACATTTCCTCCTTCACAACTTCTACCCGCTGCTTCTATTTCTGCTCTCTGAGGACAAATAGAACAAGTCTGAGCCCTCTTTCGTATAATAGTCTTTCAACTTGAAGGTAGCTATCATATCCCCTCTGCCTCAGTTTTATTTGCTCCAGGCTGAATGCCCCCAGTTTCTTTAAGCAATCTTTTTATGACATGGACTCCAGGCCTTTCCTTCTCTTTTACACTCTTATCAGTGTTGTTAAACTATAGTGCCCAGAATTGAAGAAAGCACTCTCTTTGTGGTCTGAGTAAGGCAGTGTACCCAGAGACTATAAGCCCCTTATTCTTAGAAACTATGCCTCCCTTAAAGCTGCCAAACTGCAGTATAGTTTTTGATTGCCACATCCCATAGATGACTAATATTCGATTTATAGACCATTATAGCCCCTATATCTCTTTCCCTTTATTTTTTTCCATTTTTTGAACCATGTGTAAGTTTTTATATTTAACCTTATTGAATTTCATTAGATTCAGTACAATGTTTAAGCCTGTCAAGATGCTTTTCTCTCCTTTGTATGTGTCATCTAATTTTAATGCATTTTCCCACTATTGAATAGGTTAAACATAACACTCACATTACTTATTGTGACTTTATTATGGGACCTACATTCAGATCCTGGTTCTACTGTTTACTTGTGGAACCTTGGGTAAATTGCTCAAGTCATTTTTAGTTTAGGTTTCTTCCTCTGTAAAATTAGGAGATTAGACCTTATGATCTCTGTTGACTTAAAAAAAAATTTCTTAAAAGTGCCCCTCTAGAATCTCTGCAGTTTTCCATTTGCCTCCCTTTTTTTACAGCACTCTCCTCTAATTCACCCACTTTCAAACAACAACATTCAAGATTTTAAACTCTCTTATCTCATTTAATTATTTTTCTATTTTATTTACCCATCAATTGCAATAATATTGTTTCCTAGTATTTTGTACAAATCTGCAATACTTTAGCTACTTTGTAGGTTTGATGGATTTTTATGAGCTGGCCCAGGAACCTAGGCATCATATGTAACTTTTTTTCTTTTTTTAATGGGAAAATATGTATTGAGTGCCAAACAGCCAACTTATAAATTAACTTTTGGAACACAACTCATTTATAAATTGGTTACTTGATTAAACCAAGGAAAGTTTCTCTGCATTTTAATCAATCTATCAACAAACATGTGTCTGTACCTATGTAGCTATGGAAGTGATGACTACTTTGTTTCATGATTTTGAAGTTGATGGATGTGACGTCCTCAGTTTTATGAAAAAATGAAGCTAAGTTAAGGAAACTAAATAAACTTATTTTGAAAAGAACAAGTCAAAAGCCTATATCATTGCCATGTGTCTTTGTGGCTTTGGGTGATCTTAATTCAAAGGACCATTTCCAGATGAAATACAACAAGTATGAAGGAAAAGACTGCTCACTATAATGGACTTTCTTTGTCTTCTACCAATGCCTTTGTCATAATCTGTGATGACTTTCAGGTGTGTGCCTGCATGACTTGGAAGTTTGTTTTTTGTCCTGTAATTCTGGCAAAAATACAAGATCATTTATAGGCAGATACCACTTTTATACTGGAAAAAGTTTTAAAATGTCCTATATTTTGTGTAGTTGGTACGGAAAGAATAATATAAACTTCATAAGATTCCTTTTCCAAATGTGTGTGTATTTGTATATACACACAGACATAGATACAAATTATACACAAATGTGTGTGTGTATATATACCCACATATATGTGTATGTAGATATATCTCTACATATATACATACATTGATATTTCTCTTCTTCTTCCTTCGCTCCCTCCCTCCCCTACATCTATCTCTTCATCATCTATCTTTTAGTTTAGGTGGAAAGAGACAATTCAGTTTTATTACTCTTAGTTATAGAACAAAGCTATTCTTTTTCATGTATTTCAATGATTTACTTTTGGTAGCTCTTTTATTTATTAGGCTTATCTTCATTTTAAGTTAATGATAATAATAATAGCTGGCATTTGTGTAGTGCTTTAAGGCTTGCAAAGATTTTTACATCTATTATCTTGCTTGAGTCTTTCAGCCACCCTATGAAATAGATACTACTTTGATTCCCATTTTATGAAAGATGAAGTTTAGGCTTAGAGATATTAAATGACTTGCCCAGGATTATACAGCTAGTAAGTATTTAAAGTGGGATTTGAATCCAGGATTTCCTAACTCCAGCATAAGAAGGATAGTGAAGAAAAATAGGAGGCAGCTAGGTGGCACAGGGGATAAAGTACTGGCCCTGGATTCAGGGGTACCTGAGTTCAGATCTGGCCTCAGACACTTGACACTTACTAGCTGTGTGACCCTTGGCAAGTCACTTAAACCTCATTGCCCCACAAAACATTAATAACAACAATAATAATAATTAATAATAAAACTCGTCTATTAGTCTTCAGGAAAGTAACAAATGATCTAAATAAAATAAAAGAAAAGCAGTAAATATAGGAATATGAATGAATACCTTGGAGAAAAAATGATAAAAATATGAAGAAATGAATAATTTAAATGTAGGCTTATTTAAAATGAATGAAAAATATGAGAAAAATAGCTTTATTTACAGAACAATCTGATATAGAATCCAAACAAGAGATATAAAGAAAACTCTGATATATATAATTGAAAAAATATTACTGAAGAAAAATTAAAAAAAAAAACAAGGAAAGAAGATGGAAGATCTTGAGAGGTACTAATTCTCTGCAAAACATAATAACCCAAGCAGAATTTTTAAAATGACAGATGGAAGAAGAAATAATAAAGCAAATTTATTTTGAATTTTTTTAAAATGGCCAAACTAGAAGAAGACTAGATCACTACAAACCAAAACAACAAAGCTAGAGGCTAGAACTCTTCAAGAAATTCTATGCATTATTGATGTTCCAGAAATATATAAAAAGAGAACCCCCAAAGAATTTGTATATGTTTCAGGAAATGATACAAAAAAATTGCCCAAAGTATTGGAAACAAAGGGAAGACTGAAAACAGAATTCATAGTATTTAGGCAGAGAGGAATCCTAAATTTTATTCATCCAGAAACATAGTTGCAAAGTTCATAATTTGTTCAGTACAAAATTCAGTATAGAATTTCAGAATCAAAAAGATGATTTTATATGTAGCTAAAGGAAACAATTCATATAATAAAAAAGAACATATCTGAATCAATTTGAATCAGATTTGTTAACAGTTATAGTAAGTGAAAGAAGTGATACCGTGATGTTATTTTCATTGTTTAGTCATTCAGTTGTGTCCAACTGTTTTTGACCCCGTGGACCATTGCATGCCAATACTGACTGGTCATGGGGTTTCCTTGGCAAAAATACTGGAGTGGCTTGCCATTTCCTTCTCCAGTGGATTAAGGCAAACAGGTTAAAGGACTTGTACAGCATCACATGGCTAGTTAGTGTCTAAGGCCAGATTTGGCAGATCTTCCTGACTCTGGGCCCAGCATTCTTTATCCCAAAGCTTCTTAAATTGCGGGTCATGAACCCACATGGTGTTTCATAACTGAATGTGGGGATCACGAAAAATTTGGCAACACTAAAAAGTTACGTATACCTATTTTATATACCTATATACTCAGGGTCGCATAAAAATTTCTTGGGCAAAATGGGGTCGTGAGTGGAGAAAGTTTAAGAAGCCCTGTTCTATCTACTGAGGCATATAGCACATACCAAACAGCAAGGCATCTCAGACTATAATACCTGCTCTGCAAAACTGAGCATTCACTGTTATGGGAAAAGATGGTTCTTCTCCAAGATCAAAGGTTTTAATTCTTTTCCTGCTGAGAAATTTGGAACTGGACTAGGCTTTTTCTAGAGTGTGATTCCTAAACCACAGTCTTATTTAAACTTCCTAGGAGAGATTAAACAAATATAAGAAAAAGACAAATGTTTTATCATTAAAAATAGAATTCCAGATCTGTCTTCATTATGGGTAGAGGAGAGGAGTGCAGTAATTAAGAGTGGATTGTTGGGGGCAGCTAGGTGGCGCAGTGGATAAAGCACCGGCCCTGGATTCAGGAGTACCTGAATTCAAATCTGGCCTCAGACACCTGACACTTACTAGCTGTGTGACCCTGGGCAAGTCACTTAACCCCCATAGCCCCGAAAAAAAAACAAAAAACAAAAAACAAACAAAAAAAGAGTGGATTGTTGCAAAGGAAGATTAACTTCATCTGTTTTTGCTATAGTTGGGAAGTGTGTGGCTGCATGCTTGTTCACTGGATAAGACTGGACTGGTAAAAACAAAGCAGTCAATATGCCTAATGGAGGGGGAGTAACACTTAACTACAACAGCTTTATATGTTAATGGATTTAATTCACCAAATAAAGAAAAACAAATTGAAGAATGAATCAGAAAACAAATCTTCAAAATTTACTGCTATAAGAAACACACTTTTGCTTGAAGTAGTGAAGGTGTGGTATGTGTGTGTGTGTGTGTGTGTGTGTGTGTGTGTGTGTGTGTGTGAGTGAATACACACACCTACATGTATACCCATGTATATAAAATCTAGGGCCTCTTACAAATTCAAAAGGGCGGGCTAAATCTAAACATTAAGGGAGTTGCAGTCATGATTTCTAGTTGTTTGTCCTTCATTTTTGAAGGGGACTAATGACATTATAGGGTGATGACTTGTAAATGAATTGGATTTAAGTGAGGCAGAGTTGCTCTTCCAAAGTCATAGAAGTCTAGTGGCAAGAAAAAAGTCAAGACAATTGGCAATGACCTGGGATACAGTGAATGACCTTGTCATCTCTGATGCCTAACCAAACTCTTAAGCACTCCATAGTGTCTGCTTCAGTCACCTTCATGGCTTTTGGAACAAATGGTTCTCATTTGCCCATTTCACCAGGGAAATCTTTAATATGCTTGACCTAGACATCCCCCTAACTCACTGATGGGTTTAAGGCCTGTTGGTTACCCTTAACCTGGTTTGGTTTTATCAGGCTGGGACTGCAGTGTATGCTACAGCTTCTTGGAGCCACAGGAGAGATTTGGGTGAATGTGGACACCAAAGGTAGATGAGCATCCCTGGTGCTAGTCCTCCCTGAAAAACCCATACACCCCTGATTTCTAGTAAAGTAATGTTAAATATACATGCTGTTGAGAGGCAGCGTGGCATATTGAATGTGGAAATTATCTCAAAATCAGGAAGACCTGTGTTTAAATTCCCCCTTTGACATATGTTGGTAGTATGATTTTGAGTAAGTCACCTAACCTCTCAATGCTGTATGCAGATCTTTAAAACTGTTAAGTTCTACAGAAAGTGCTAACTTGTATTGGTAGAGAAAATTTCCTCATTTGGGAGTTTCCTATACCAGTGAAATCACAGGTCCCATCCCTATCCCCATCACATACTATTAAGAATGGTGGGCAGCTAGGTGGCGCAGTGGATAGAGCACCAGCCCTGGATTCAGGAGGACCTGAGTTCAAATACGGCCTCAGACACTTGACACTTACCAGCTGTGTGACCCTGGGCAAGGCACTTAATCCCAATTGCCCCACAAAAAAGAAAAAAAAGACCTTATGACTAAGGACAAGATAGAATCTGTGATTTTCATTGGTGGAAGAATTATTATTTAGTAGTACTGTGTTGCCTGAGGCTTAGAGAGGTTAAATGGCTTAAATAATGGTCACAAAGTTAGTAAATAGTAGAAGTAGGAAATGAATTTAAGTCTTTTTTGATTCTAGGTATATAACATTCAACCCACTATGTCATAATGTCTTATAATATTAGTATCAGTAAAACGTTGCTCTTCAGTCATTTTTCAGTTGTGTCCAACTCATTGTGACCCCATTTGGAGTTTTCTCAGCAAAGACACTAGAGTTATTTGGCATTTCCTTTTCCAGCTCATTTTACAGATGAGAAACTGATGCAAACAGTTAAGTGACTTTCCCAGGGTCACACAGCTAGTAAGTATCTGAGACCAGATTTGAACTCAGGGATATGTCTTTCCGACTCCAGACCTGGTTCTCTATTTTCTGTGCTACCTAGCTGGCCCAGTAAAACATTATCAATATAAGTCTAGCAACCAACTTCTCAAAGAAAAACTTAATTTGAAATTTTAAAAAGACCAAGATAGTATGACACTAATCCTGGGTGACTTTAACTTTCTTTTGTCAGAGATTGACAAATCTAATATCACAATAAACAGAAATGACTTACAAATTTGAATAGGAATCATGAAGAATGTGATGTCTTCAGGCTTCTCCTCATGGTACTTACACAAAAAGTGATCATAAACCAAGACATACATAATTGATAAACAAATACAGCATGACAAATCTTAATGATATCTTTTATACACCATCCAGTAATGAAATTTGTCAACAACAAAGGAAAAATGAGAGACAGTATGCCAGAGTGACTTGAGTTGTAGTACTGAAGTTAAGATTTAAGACCCACTTCAGATGCATATTGACTGTGTAATTCCCAGTCACTTTACCACTGAGTTCCACATAGAACTCTGTAATTTGTAGAACAGTTACTCATCTGAATTGGTAGAGTAGGCATTTCTTTATAAGGAATTCTCTATGCTGATAGAATCAAAGGTCTGGATAAAAAAGGAAAGGAAAAATAAACAAAAATTATGGAATGTCCTCAATTGAGATTTAAAAAAAAAAACAAAAAAACCCTAATGTGGATCAAAGTTCAAGGCAAAGAAATAATTAAAATTATGTTAAAAAGAATAATAATGAAAAAGCATATCAAATTACATGGAATGCAGCTAAGGAAGATCTTATGGAAAATTTATATCACTGTATACTTTTATTAACATGAGATAAAGAAAGGGCTAATATATCATGTAGCATTTTTTTAAAAAATCCTAGAAAAATAATTTCAGAGCAGTCACAAAAGACTTTAAGATTAAAGACAGACAGAATGTCAAATAGAAAACAATTGAGCTAGTAACAAAAACAAAGCTATTATTTTTAAGTGACTAAGAAAATTGAGAAATCATTAACTAATTTGATCTTTTAAATGAGACAAAAATTAATAACAAAATATGAAAAAATGAGAAGTCACAAAAATGGAGATGTAATAAAGACTACTCTGCTGAATTATGTGGCAACAACATTGCAACCTTAAATGATTATGTATGACAATTAAATAAACAGGAAATAGATAATTTACTACCTCAGATCGTTTCCCACCCTGGCTGCAGGACTGTATCATGTCCTCAGACTAGGTACCCCCACCCCGCATTGTGCTTGTTAGCTTCTTTTTACATGTTTTCTTTCCTTATTGAGTTGTGAGTTCTTGGGAGTTTGAGCTATCTTATCCCACTCTTTTCATCTCCAGCACTTAGCACAGTGTCTGGCACATAGTTGGTGCCTAATAAATGTTTATCGACTCTACCTGTTCCAAAAATTGGTCACAAAAATCAAGAAAGAAGGTCCCACAATAAATCTTTTTTTGAAGCAGATATGGCCTTAAGTTCCAAACCAGGGAGAGACAAATTGGGAAAGAGAAAAATAAATCAGTGTCAAATCAACATTGAAATAAAAAACTGTCAGCACCAACAGTTAGGAAACAATTTTTAAAAAAGCTTCAGTAAGGCCAGTGCTAACCAGCAACTTAAAGGAATAGTAGCTTTAATAAGGATCTTTTAGAGCCTTTATTTCTGGATAGCCTAAAAATGATAGGCAGCATGGTATAGAGGGCTGCCCTCTGAGGAGGGAAGAAGTGGGTTTGGGTTCTGCCTCTGACACCTACAGATTGCATGACTCTTACAAGTTATGTAGCCTTTCATGTCCTAGCCAACTCCCTAAGATTGTAAGTTTACTTGCAAGTTCTGATTTACATTGTAGAAGGAGTTTCCTTTTGGGAATTCCCTATAATCAGTGAATTGGTAAGTTTGTTCCAAATAACCATAATGAGAGCCCAGAACTATTCAGTTAGCCCTAGAGCTGGAATGGAACATTTTGGATCTTGAAGGGCCTATATTAGCTGAGCTCTACAACCAGATCTCTTCAGTGTAAGGTTTCCTCCTTATCTAGTCAGGAGCTTTCAGTCTCCATAATTGATGAGAAATACATACCTTCTTGCTGAATTGAGGTAGCTGTGAATGGAAAGCATGACCTCTCTGAGCTCCATTGGGCTAGGAAAGGCTACTAAAAAATCCCCTCCCCGCTTGTGACCCAGATCCTTGCTGGGGCCAGAGCTAGGCTTCTGATGTTGGGGATCCTGATAAGTATGACATTTTAAAAGTTTGAGACATAGTTTCTGGGTAATTAGTCATTTTTAATTAATAATGCTAGCATTTTATTAATAAAAGAGGTCAGTGACACTCTCTGATGCTAAAGACCCCTCATGGAAATGGTCTCACACTTTATATGCCTTTGGAAGAGTGGGTGTTCCTGAGGGTAGCAATCAACTCTGATTGATTAACAATTAATGAGAGAATAAATATTGTCACAAGAGGTGGGGTAAATTCCAGTGAAGTTCTTGAGGTACACGAGCAGCCAAATCTTAGTCAAAGAGACATCAGTTTCCATATCACTTGTCTGACAAAAGGGAGAATCCACGTTTTTCCAGACTTGTCTGAGTAAACACAATGAGTAGGATTCCATCATTCACCTAAATTTAGAATTTCTTTTACTGTCTTTGATTAGATCTTAGCCTGGGTTAGTATTTTCCCAAGATTTCCCACACTTCTTGATTTCTGGATGAGTTAGGAGAAAAGCTTTGGTCCTAATTAAATAATTAGTTATTAATACAAGGGAGAAATATTCATTTCTTTCATAGGTTCATGGAAGAAGTGGGATTTGAGCTTTACTCTTTTTTTTTTTTTGGTGAGGCAGTTGGGGTTAAGTGACTTGCCTAGGGTCACACAGCTAGTAAGTGTTAAGTGTCTGAGGCTGGATTTGAACTCAGGTCCTCCTGAATCCAGGGCTGGTACTTTATCCACTGCGCCACCTAGCTGCCCCTTGAGCTTTACTCTTAAAGGAGAGTTCAGCTTAGGGGGAAAGAACAAAGAGGGAGGGATATTTCTGATAACTATGACCAAATCCATGTCTCTTATTTGGGGTAAATTAAGTAGGCCAATTTGGTTTCTTTGTGGAATTTGTGCAGAGAGGTATTGGGAAATAAGGTTGGCATTAGATTTTAGAGGGTATTGACTACAAGACTAAGGCGTTTAACCTTTTTTCTTTTATGTGATTGAGAACAACTAAATTTTGTTAAATGGGATTATTTGTATGACGAAAGTACTATTTATAGATATACCTGATACAAAGAAAGAATTGAAATAGGAGGAAATTGGAGGTAAGGAGACCAGGTGCAAGGGTACTCCAGTAATCCAAATGTGGTATGATAAGATGCTGGATTAGAATGATAGTACTGGGAATAGAAAATAAGGAATGGAAACTAGAGAAATTATATATTTATTCATTAAATATTGTTAATATGAATGTATGGATCACCTGGATTTGATGGAGGTAGCTTATTATCCAAAAGTATTTTTTTTTTTTTGCAGGGCAATGGGGGTTAAGTGACTTGCCCAGGGTCACACAGCTAGTAAGTGTCAAGTGTCTGAGGCCGGATTTGAACTCAGGTACTCCTGAATCCAGGGCCAGTGCTTTATCCACTGCACCACCTAGCCACCCCCTCCAAAAGTATTTTTTATGAAACCCTGGGTTAGTAGGAGCAAAATGTGCTTCAGTTGAACTCCAATCTGAACCCAGATAGCTAGCAGATATAAGTCCCTACCTGGTGACTTCTTTCCTCAGGATAGTAAAGTCTGTATCTTATGTGGACATCTGGGCATCCTCATCCTTGCCAAACTCCTGGGGTCTCTTCACCCTGGAATGGCCTCACTACCTTCTAAACCATCATGGATTATCTTTCCATAAGGCCTACCCCTTTTTTCCACTGCTGAGTCCTGGAACCTCTATTCTGTTGAGGTGCCTAGGCCTACCTGCTTTCATTCTCCTTTCCACACTGTTTCAGACTTCCTCTAAACTTTAAATCCCTGCGAGTTTAGGAATGTCATTCTCTCTACTTCTTTTTCAGCTTCCTTTTGTATATTGACTTTTCCAGTTAAAATATAAGCTCCTTGAAGGAAGAGATTGTCTTTATGATTATATTTGTATTCCCAGTGCTGAGTTAGCATTGTCTCTAGAACATAGTATGTACTTAGTAAATCAATCCTTCCTTCCTTCCTTCCTTCCTTCCTTCCTTCCTTCCTTCCTTCCTTCCTTCCTTCCTTCCTTCCTTCCTTCCTTCCTTCCTTCCTTCCTTCCTTCCTTCCTTCCTTCCTTCCTTCCTTCCTTCCCTCCATCAAGTTGTATGAAGATCAGTTAAAAGAACTCTAGATGCGTAGCCTGGAGAAGAAAAGACTTGGGGATGATACATATAATCAATCAATCATCAAGTCACTGTTCTGGGGATAGAGACATAAATAGTTGAAGGATTTTCAAGTGGAAGAGAGGAGAGATTTGTTTTGTTAAATCCTATAGGGTAGACCTAGGAGCAACTGGGCAGAAGTTGCAAAAAGGCAAATTTGGGCATGTTTGTAAAGAACTTTTTGTCAGAACTATCCAAAAGTGGGATTAGCTGCTTTGTACAGCAATAGGTTCCTCTTTCAGTCTTTCAGCAAAGGCTAGGTATCAGATGTTTTTCTGAGGATTATATTCAAATATGAATTGAAGCAGGTAGCTGCTGAGGTCCCTTCTAACTTTGAGATTCTATAATTCCTATGACAATTATTAGGATTATTTCTCAAGTGGTTGTGGAGTTCATTGAGGAAGCCCTATAGTATTCTTTCTTGATACAATTAGCATAATTTCATCTACATACAAAAATTAAAAAGCTATACATATATTGCCTTTTGGAATGCACTCATTTCATAAAACAAGGTAACATCTACAACTGATTGCTTTTGAACATTCTAGGTCTGTGTAATCTGTTGACTTCTGTTGACTTCTCGATGTTTTAGCATCAATTATCAACCTTGAACAGGTTCAGAATACAATAGCCTCTTTTTCTCATCCTCATCTCTTTTGTGCTGTAGTTTTTGCCCTGTTATTAGATGTCTAATTATGATAGATATATATTATGTGGCATGTAAAATTATATGTGGTTGCCTTATTTTTGTCCCAAGTTTGGGGAAAATTAGCTGGGGTTTCTAATATATTGCTACTTATAAATTAGAAGCTTTAGCACCCGTTTTGGGCATTAATCATTTATTAAAGCATATTAGATATCAGTAAAGAGAGATAACACATGGCTCAGAAAGTTAGGAAAGCCTAGCTAGGATAGAGGAAGAGAGAGAGAAAAAGGTGCTGCCACCTATGAGTCTCAGGCCAAAAAAGGCGGTCCCTATACACCACTCTAAGCTAATTGGCTAGCATCACCCAAATTCATTGGTTAACCGGAATTGAGGGCGGTCCATGAACAGAATGTGCTGAGGTCAGAGTTCAGAGAACATACCCACTGAGGGCCAGGCCTTCAGGTAAGTGTGGTTCCAATCAAGTTAACTTACAAGTGAGTCAATCAGCAAGGTCAATCCAATCAATCTTAATATAATCCCCTGGAAAGGGTGGGGGTGGGGGGGGGCTCTGGGAGTCCCGAAATCCATTATTTTCTCACAATTAGTAGCAATATTTGTGAAAGTATAAAATGCCGGCAAAATAAGAAACAATTAATCTAGAGTTTTATTGGGTTGAAGTTAGAGGAGAGACATTTAGGCTGAATATCAGGAAAAAATTTCTAAGGGTGAGATTTGTGAACTTGAAACAATCTGCCAGAGACTTTCCCATAGCCATTTCAAACTGGATTGGAAAAGGCAGAGGAAACATGTATTAAGCATCAGTCATGGATTGGCAAAGCAAAAGCTTGCATGACCTAATAGGTCCTCTTCATTGCTTGTATTTTCTTTACCAGCTAAACTGTTGTTGAGGTATCTGTCTCTAAGAGATTATCTATGAGATAGATTAGGTTTCTGTTGCTAATTTTATCTAAAAAATAGACATATAAACCCATGATCAAGAGCCCCAACCCTCTGCTCTTGCATGGACTAGTTCCAAATTTACACAGTCTTCACCTCAATATTTTTACTCAGAATTGACTGATTATAGCTTGTATCAATGATCAATGCATCCACAGATTTGGGCAAAAGAGATCTTCATATCCCTTAAAAGTGTATATGGGATGTATTTATGTAGAAAATATATTTGTATTTATTTATTAGGAAATGTATTTATCAAGAAAAGGAAAGCCTTTATTCTCTTCCCCACCTCCAGCCACCCCCTCCCCCCAGAAATGCAAAGGCCTCACATAAGAAGCTACCAAAAAAGAAGCTACCAAAAAAAAAATCATATAGTTCCCCTCCCTCTTTGGTGGGCCCCACTGTTTTGTAGGATTTTGATGTCTTATAGTGCCACACCATAGGATCATATGATCACAGCTAACACACTGAATGATACATCTACAGCCCCTTTCTTCATACACACCCCTATGTCTCACACACACACACACACACACACACACACACACACACTGATGAGGCCTCATTTCTATCCCACTTCCTGGCCATCTCTACAAAGATACTCAGTGTACCGCCCCATTTTTTTTAGCTCTCCTTTATTCATTATTTCTTCTTCCTCCTTCCCCCTCCCCCATTTCATTGGTATTCAGGCTTCTTGAGGAGAGGGGCTGTCTCTTTTGTACTTGTATTCCCAGCCAGACAGTCATTCAGTGAGTTAAACTTTATTAAGCATTTTACCATGTTAAGCTTGCTGGTGACAGAAAAAAAGGCAAAAACATGGTCATTTCTCTCAAGGTGCTCACATTCTAATGAGGGAGACAACATGCAAAGAGCTATTTACATATAAGAATTATATATTATAAATGGAATGGAATCTCTGAGAGAAAACTGAGAGATAATACTAGGTATGTGGGGGAGGTGGAGATGGAAAGGTTGAAACAGAAAAGGCCTCCTGCTGAAGGTGCAATTTGACTTCAATCTTGAAAGAAGGCAGTGAAAGACCAAGGTGGAGGTGAGGAGCCAGAGCTTGTCAGGCATGTAGTCCAACCAATGAAAACGCACAGAATGAGGAGATGTAGTGTGTGGGAGGAATAGCAAGAACTTTAGTGTCAGTGGGTAAAACAGAGAGGACATGGAGGGGAGTAAAGCAAAAGAAGACTAGAAAGCTGGAAAGGGGGTAGTTTGTAAAAGGCTTTAAAAAGGAAATAGTTTTATATATGGCTTTAAAATAGGGAGACACTTTATTTATTGAGGGGGGATGTTCAGATCTCTTTGGCAGCTGAGTGGAAGATACAACAGAGTGGGGACGGAGGAGGTAGGGAGACCAACTGGAAGGCTATGGCAGTAGTCCAAGGTTGAGGTGATAAGGGCACGCATCAGGGTAGAGGCTATGTGAGTAGAGAATGAGCATATGCAGGAGATGTTGTAAAGACTGGCCCTTTTCTTCCTTTTCCGTTTTCTTATACCTTATTAACCGCCCCCTCCCCATCCCCTCCAATCTTGTTTCCTTCTCCCTTTCCCCCACATGCTCTGTGATCCAGCCTGGCCCTTTTCTATTTCTTACACAAGACATTCCATCACTAGATTCTGGGCATCTTCATTGGCTATTCCCCATGCCTGGAATAATACTTTCCTTCCTCATGTCTGCCTCCTACTTTCCCGACTTTCTTCAAGTTCTAACTATAATTCTATCTTTTACTAGAAGCCTTTCTTGTTCCCCTTTATGCTAATCCCTTCCTTCTTTTAATTATCTCCCACTTGTCCTCTTTTGCTTGTTTGTACATAGTTGTTTTCTTGTTGTCTCCCCATTAGACTGTAAACTCCTTGAGAATAGGGACTGTTTTTTGCCTTTCTTTGAATCCCCAATACTCCGCACAGTGCCTGGCCCATAGTAGGTGCTTAATGAAGGCTTCTTGACTGGCTGACCACCCTCCTCAGTGAACCTTCTGTAGATAAGGTAAATCAGATGACATATCAACTGTATTTGACAGTATATTCAGTATTCTGGACACAAAGCCTCTCATCTCACCAAGCAGAGCAATAGGAAACTATCAAGTGGGGGAAAAATTTTTTTTTGCATTAAAATAGGTATCACTGATAAAGGTCTGATGTCTAAGGGGATATTTGTTAGGGAGCTAACAAAAATACAGAAGACCGAGAACCATTAATCACCAGAAAAATATTAAAAAATGTTTTGAAAAGAATGGCAAAATATGAATAACTGTATGAACAAATGCTCCAAATCAGTGATGGTAAAAGAAAGGGAATTTAGAAATTGTCAAAGATAATAAATTATGTAAATAGCTAATGTTAGGATTACTGTGGGAAAATAGGCAAATTAATGTATTGTTGATGGGGTAACCATTCTGGAAAACAGTTTGGAATTATCCAAAGAAGGTCACTAAATTGCTTATGTTCTTTGATCCAGAGATATCACTCTGCTAGGCATCTATCCTTAAACCTTTTCAATCTGGCTTTTATTTCCAACAGTCTACAGAAACTGCTCTGTTCAAGTCTACCAACAATTATAGGCACTTACTTAATGTTTATTTAATTATAGCGAAACATAGCAGAAACTATATTGACATGTTTTGCATTTGAAGTTTTATTTCCATTCTTTCATACAGTTCATTTTCTCTTATGAGGTTAGAATTTATTTAATTCTTCTTCATATTCAGTAGTTGCAAAACAGTTATGAAACTGGTTTAGAGAAAGGGAAAAGATAGATTGTCCTTGTGGAAGTTAGCTGGACAGCATTGCATAGTGGACAGAATACTGTATTAGGAAAGAGATATGGGTTTGTGTGTTGGTACTAATTGCATGTATGACCTAAGGGAAGTCACTTAGCCTCTGGACCTCAGTTTCTTCATTGGTTTAAGGAAGGGGGTAGCATCTGTTAAGTCATGTACACCATTGTACCCAGAGAACATAAAAATAAGCAGCCATTGTCCACTAAGGAAAATTTTTACAGCCCTTCAGAAAGGCGTTCTACTTAATCTCTTTCTTCCTTTTTCACTGACAACCCTGTGAGTAATGTTGGTTGTAAATTGGTTTTCAAGTTAAGTCCTTAGCTTTCTGTAGAACACAAAAAGATTTAGGGACTTATAGTAGCATTTAGGTGGAATATACCAACAGACAGAAAGTAATTAGTGACAAAATAGTTTTTAATAAAATATTAAAAGGAGGCAGTTAGGTGGCTCAGTGGATAAAGCACCGGCCCTGGATTCAGGAGGACCTGAGTTCAAATGCGGCCTCAGACACTTGATACTTACTAGCTGAGTGATCTTAGGCAAGTCACTTAACTCTCCCTGCCCTGCCCCCCCCTCCAAATGTTATAAGATTAATAATTAGAAACTGGAAGGACCATAAGCAAAAGCAGGAGCACTTAGTATTAATTATTAGGATGGAATATTAGACCTTTATTCAAAGCATAGTTTTGTTGAAAATAAAAGTATTAATATAATAGTGTTCATCTATATTTCATCATTGAAACATATTTTCTCAATTTTATTCTATCTCCTGTTTTTATACTGATTTTTATTTTTACTGTAATAAGTCAATAGCCTGACTATATGAGGAAACTGAGGCAAACAGGGTTCAGTTACTTGCCTAGGGTCACACATCTAGTAAGTGTTTGAGGCCAGATTTGAGTTTAGGAAGAGGAGTCTTTCTGACTCCAGGCCCAGCATTCTATACCTATACCATCTAGTTGCCCAAATTAATGTTTAACTCACTGACTAGCTTTACTGAACTTCTTTGTTACAAGGGAAGCTTCTATGGGGGATTTGAGAAGGGGAGATGTCATTGCAAAATGATAGGTGATGTTAAAAAAAGCATTAGTAAAATATTTCAGGAAAGAAAAGAAAAAGTCAGCAGCTTTTGATGACACCTTTGCCCCCCACTCTCTGCCCTACTTCTGCCTGAAACAAAGGCCCATATTTTGATCATCAGTATTTTTCCAGTGAGACAACATGCATGGATAGAGAGCTTGTCTCAAAATTAGGAAGACTTGGCTTCAAATTCTGTCTTTGATACATCTTGGCAGTGTGGCTCTGGGAAGATCACTTAACCTCTCAGTGTCCTAGACAACTCTCTAGGAAGATTCAGAGAAGGTTCCAATCTTTGACTCTGGCAGACAAAGTTCCTCGAAATCATAGGTCTAGTCAAGGAAAAGGAAACAATAAAGCATTCCAGTGATGCTATATGGGTATAAACAGAATAAGTCTGTGGAGAATAAAAATTATTGTGACTAAGGATCCTGCAGGAGTGACACAAAGGGTGTCATTGGAGAGATAGATGACAAAAGAAGGAGCTGGGCCAGTCATATGGGGAAGAGAGATAATCAATGAACAGCCCATAGTGTTCAGTTGGTGTCTGTCTAGTGTCAAGAGAGCTTGATGAAGGTCCTGTGATTTAATATCTTTTCTCCCCTCAAATGAGTTAGAATTATTTTGGAGTTGTGTAGGAAATAATTGAAATGGAGAATTGATTGGCCTTTCCTGTCTCTATTACTTCCCGCATGTAGTAGCAATTCTCGTCTAAATGAGTGATTTTGTGATAAACTTAGCAGGCAAGGAAGAAAGAAACAAGCCACATGCCGGGCAGGAAACATAAGTTTCCTAATGAAGTTTATTCAGCAGAAGCCTGTCGTCCTGGATCAGTTTGTCGGGGATGCGGTGGTGGAAGCTCCCTAATGACTAGTGGGGGAGGGGAGTTACAACACCAAAAGTGTAATTTTGACGGCGCTCAGCATAGTATGCTAGCACCAAAGGTCGACAATCAGCATCTCCTTTTTCTAAAGAAAAGATTCCATATCTGAAATGTCCTGTGTCATAGCTATATGATGCCCAGGGATCTTAGGACACTGAGTAGAGACATGGGATGCCCTCAGAAGCTCAGAACCTGCAGCATCCTGTTATTTATGTTCCCACAAATTAAGATACTACTATAAAAATTATTTCAGCAACTGAGAGAACATCATAACTTTGGAAACAGGGAGAGATCTTTCCAGCAGTTTAGAGGTATAAGACAAAATAGTGGTGGGCATTATTAAATTCCAAAGTTAAGCTGAGTAAGTCAGTAGGAACTGAGCTCCTAACAGAGTTCTTTATCTTTAAAAGACATGACCACTTTGACGAATGTTCTTTTGTTAAAAAGACCCATGCTGTAAAACGTTATTGCTTTCTTCTTATATATTTCTAGCGGAAAATGCAAATTCATTCAGTAAATTTGCATTTTTGGTTTTAAAAATCCTAAAAACCAAATGTATCCTTATATAGAGAAAGCAGTGTACTATAATTGACAGGCCTCAGAATCAGAAAGATCTATATTTATCTCCTGCCTCTGATACATACTGGCTATGTTATGCTGGGCAAGTCACTTAAGCTCTCGATGACCTGAGTAGGTAAATGTCTAAGACTTTAAATTGTAGTGAAGTTGCTGACCACCATCTGTAGAGGGAGTTTCCTCATCTGGGAGTTCCCAGTACCAGTGAAATCTTAGGTCCAGTCTGGATTTCTTACCCCTAGAATAAACTACCCATTATGGATACGGTTACACCCCAAACACATTGAGTGAACCTTCTCTTCACAGAAGGTCTTTTGGAAGCCGTGAACAAGCATTATACAGAAAGTGAAGTGGGGTCTGCATCCATGTCTCAGTTACCTTTATGGATAAAATTCCAGATCTATTCAGATACTGAAGTATAAAGTCACATATTTGACACGCTTCTCTTTCATTGGCTCCCTATTGCCCAGAGCAGTAGTCTCAAAAATTTTTTGATCATAGAATCTGTCAACATTTTTGAGCACATACCTCCCAATATATACTTATCTATTTTTAAATTATATACATGCATATCTGTGTACATGCATACATACATATATATAGTACTGTTCTAAATTTAGTTCATTTGGTACTTAAATTTTAATGGCTGTCACAGCTGAAGAAGATAGCTCATAAAAACACTTAGCTCCAACTGGAAGTACATTGTTGTGTTTACTTAGTTATGATGTTCTTTTATTTTATTAAAATCCCATCCATGTTGGGGCAGCTAGGTGGTGCAGTGGATAAAGCACTGGCCCTGGATTCAAAAGAACCTGAGTTCAAATCTGACCTCAGACACTTGACACTAGCTGTGTGACCCTGGGCAAGTCATTTAACCCTCATTGCCCCACAAAAAAACCCAAAGCAAACAAAAATATCCAATCCTTGTAAATTTTTTTTTCATAATTTGACTAGTAAATTTATATTTTCTCTGATGTCAGTTATTTCTTACAAACTAATTAGAAAGCATAGCCTTTTAATGAATGGCCTTAAAACTCTCAGAAACTCTTCATTTGGACAATTTTTAAATATATGGAAGGCAAATCTATTTTCAACTAATTCACAGGGGACCCACACATTGTTTTGACAGAAATATGTAAAGATAAAGCAATAACTTCTTAAATGATGCAAATAATTCCAAGCATCTGTTTCCAAAATGCTTTCTCTAAGGTAATTATTTTCTCACTCATTGTTAAAATATCATCTTTACCATGAAGAGATAGAACATGTGTATTTATTTATTTATTTATTTAAATGTTAGGTGTCATAGTATTAGCATCCACTTGCCATTATAGAAAAGTTCAGCAAATTTGGCAAACTTGTCAAGAGCATATATATATATATATATATATATATATATATATATAAAGGGAAATGCTTAAAGGGAAATGCTGAGTATCATTAAATTTACCACATTACTTAAGGACTTTGCCATGAGGTAACCATGGAACCTCTCTGTGGTACCATAGATTTTCATGGTTGTAACACATCTTGCTGCATGGACAAACCTGCTTACATAGTGACTATAGTGACTATAAACTACATTGAATTAATATATGTTTTTCTTTTTTCAAAAAATGGGTTTTTAGTGATATCCTTAGTTTTATATCACTGAGTCCTCTTTTTGTTCCTCCCCAAAAGGTTTCCCTTATAAGTTTTTTTTTTTTTAAGAGGAAGAGAAAAAATTCAGGAAAACCTACCAATATATTTTTCAAAATTGACATTCTATGCAGTATTCCATATCAGTGGACCCTTTATCCCAGCAAAGGGGATGGTTTCTTCTCATATTCTTTAATAATAATAGTAATAACAACAACAACTAGCATTTATTTAGCAACTATATGTGCCAGGCACTGTGCAAAAAGCACTTTGCAAATGTTATCTCACTTTTTTTTCTCACAACAGCCCTGGGAGATAGGTATTTTATCAGCATCCCCTTTTTACAGTTGAAGAAATAGAGACACATAGAGGTGAAGTAACTTTCCAAGGTCACCTGGCTAGTAAGTGTATGAAACTGGACACTAAGCTTAGATTTTCTTGACTCCAGACCAAGTGCTCTGTCCACTTTGCCACCTAGCTGGTTCTGGGCCCAAATTTATTCTATTTAATTTTTCAATATTAATTTTTTATTGTTTTATGATAGTTCCAATAAAAAGGAGCCAAATCTAGTGGCCTTTTCTCAGTCCTCATTTCCTGTGACTTTTCTGCAGCCTTTGACACTGTTTATCACTCTTTTCCTCTTTGATATACTTTTCTCTCTAGGGTTTTAGGACACCACTCTCTCTTGGTTTTCCTTCTACCTATCTGACCACCCCTCTGTCTCCTTTTCTGGATCCTCCTCTAGATCATGCCCTCAGTCATGGGCCCAATTTTTCTCTTCTTCCTCTATACCACTTTACATGGTGATCTCATCAACTCCCATGGATTTAATTATTATCTCTAAGCTGCTGATTCTCAAATTTATCTAACCTCTCATCTCATATTTCCATCTGTCTTTCAGATATCTTGAATTGAACATCCAGTAAACATCTCAAACTAAATATGTCCAAAATAGATTTTATTATCTTTCCTCCTAAATCCTCCCCACACCCTACCCTCCCTATTACTGTAGAGGGCAACGCCATTCTCCCAGTCCCACAGATTCACAGCCTAGGAGTTAACCATGACTCCTCACTCTCTCTCACTCCCTTCTCCATATCCATTCTGTTGCCAAGGTTTGCCAGTTTCATCTCTGTAACATCTCTCCAAATATGCCTCCTTCTGTCCTTTGACACTGCTATCACTCACATCACACACAGGACCTCATGCCTGTACTAATGCAGTCCCCTGATAGTGGGTCTGCCTGCCTCAAGTCTCTCCCCATTCCATTCCATTTTCCATTTAGCCACTTTTTCCAAAGTATGGGTCCAACTGAATCACTCACTTGCTCACTAAATTATAGTTGCTCCCTGTCACTTCCAGGATAAAATACATAATACTCTGGCATTCAGAGCCTTCATTACCTAGCCCCCTCCTATCTGTGTAGTCTTGTACCTTACTCTGTGTCATGTACTCTTCAATCCATTGTCATTTGTCTCCTGACTATTCCACAAGTAAGACTTTCCATCTTTCAGCTCCAGGTATTTTCTCTGGCTGTTCTCTATGCCTGGGATGCTCTTCCTCCTCAACTCTGCCTACTGATTTCCCTGGCTTCTTTTAAGTGCCAACTAAAATCTTATCTTTTGCAAGAAGCCTTTCCCAACCTCTCTTAATTCTAGTGCCTTTTCTCTGTTAATTATTTCCTGTTTATCCTGTATATAGCTTGCTTTGCATACATTTGTTTGCATGTTGTCACCTCCACTGAATGGTGAGCTCCTTGAGGACAAGGACTGCCTTTTTTTTTTTATCGTGAGGCAATTGGGGTTAAGTGACTTGCCCAGGGTCGCACAGCTAGTATGTGTCAAGTGTCTGAGGCTGGATTTGAACTCAGGTCTTCCTGACTCCAGGGCCAGTGCTCTATCCACCGGGCCACCCAGCTGCCCCAAGGACTGTCTTTTGCCTCTTTTTTTGTCCCCAGTATTTAGCACTGTGCCTTGCACACATTGGGTTCTTAATAACCTGACTGACAAGGAGATTTGAGAATCATCAGCATAGAAATGATAATTAAATCCATGGGAGCTGATGAGATCACCAAGTGAGGTAGCAAAGAGTGAGAAGGAGAAGGGGGTCCTAAACAGAGTCCTATGAGACATCAGGAAGTAAGCATCACCTCGATAAAGATCCAGTGAGGAGAATAAAGAGTAGTAGTGGGGAGAACCAGGAGAGGATAGTGTCCCGGAAACCTAGAGAGACTTTAGTACTGAGGAGAAGATGGTGATTGACAGTGCCAAAGGCTACCGAGAGGTCAGGAAGGATGAGGATTAAGAAAAGGCCATTGGGTTTGACAATTAAGGGATTACTGGTAATTTTGGAGAAAGCAGTTTTCATTGAATGATGAGGTCAGAAACCAGGTTATAGAAAGTTAAGAAGAGAGTGAGAGGAGAGGAAGTGGAGGCAGCTATTGTAGGTGGTCCAAGTTGTTTAGCAACAAAGGGCAGAAGAGATATGGGATGATAATTAGCAGGGATGGATTAATTGAGGATTTTTTGAGGATGGGGGAGATATGGGCATATTTTTAGGCAGTATGGAAGCAGCCAGTAGATAGGGAGAGACTGAAGATAAGTGAGAGACTAGGGATGATAGAGGGGACAGACTGTTGGAGGACATGGGATAGAATGGAATTGTTTGCAGAAGTAGAGGACAGGTTAGTTTTGTCAAGGAGTAGGGCTACCTCTTTGTATGAGACGATTGTGCAGGAAGGGATAATGGCAAAAGGCATCTAAATGCTACAAGATGAAGAGAAGGGAAGAAGAGGGAGCTTTCGGTAAATGACCTCAAGTCAGTGGATGATGGAAGTGATCTAAGACTGAAGCTTGGCAGGACACAATATGACAAGGAGATAAGGGACTCAAGAGGATAGTGTTGAATTGAGCAAGTCATGTTGAAAAACATTTATTAGGCATTTATCATGTTCTACTTATATACTCTACTTTTTTTTCTTTAAAAGAATGTAAGCAGGGACTTTTTCATTTTTGTTTTTGTACCTCCATTTCATAGCACAGTCAATGTCTGGCATATAGTAGATACTTAATATGTTAGTCAATGGACTGATATAGATACATGTAATAGACTCTTCTATAGATATGCATCAGATATTTTGGGAAGTGGAGAATGGGCAACATAGTTTAGGGCAAAGAGCACTTGATCAGGAGTGCAAAAATTTGTGTTCTAGCCCTTCCTTTGTCATCTCCTATTATGTTATCTTGGGCAAGTCATCTAAAATCTGTGGCATTCAGGAATGGCAAGAACAGAGTATTAAAGCCTCCATGATGCTGGCTGAACGTGCCACACTGAACCTATGTTGTTGGTGCAGCCTGTTCTGTGTTCCTAGGCCCTGGTGGCTTTATTGAGTTATTTATTTGTCAAAGAGCTATGCCACATCATGACATGTTATATCGATGGCCCGTAGGTAAGATCTTATGTCATGCTGCAAGCAGTGATTAAAGTAATTGTGTTTTCTACATTATTCAGCATCTTGAAATCTTGGGTTCTTTCCTAACACTAAATGATATCCCCTCCCCCCAGTAGACAGGTCAGTTAGTTTTGCTTTATAATTGTGATGTGTGTGCTACTGCCTTCTTTAAAGCAAGTGTTTTGGGGTTTTTTGTTTTGTTTTTTTTGAAGGATGTGGAAGATGGTAGTACCTTTCTGACTTGTTTTTGGATATTGAAGGCAAAGCCAACTGTTTAGTCATGTTAAAATAACAATGAGTTGGGGATATAGTGAGACTTGTGTATCAAGCCAGCTGCCACACAAGGCTGGGCCACACACACAGAGCCCAGTGAGGGGCCAATGAGGCTCTGTCACAGAAACTTTTGCCACCTAAACAAACACCATCACAGACCCAGTGATTTACTACTTCATCTAAGTAGGTGACCACTCAGAAATAAATCTTTCCAAATGTCTTTGCTGGGGACATCATGTTTTTAAAGACCGGAACAAAGCTTCCCAAATCTTCCTCGTTGTGCTTTTTCAAAACTGGTAATTAAGCTGAACAGAATTGGATCATAGAGAAAAGCAGTCAGATTGTCTGCTCAGATTTTAATGTGGTAGGTGCTTTCTCCAATTGTTGAGGAAAAATATATAAATCATTTCGTAATAGTTCCTAACCCTTTATGCACAAATGCCTAAGGGTGATTGACTGACCTTCATAAAATAATTAGGTAAATGAAAACCGCCCTCTGTATTTCTATGGTTTACCCCAACAACGTAAGACTTTTTCAAGATGATTTTAAAAATCAGATGTTGGATTAGTTCCAGTTTGAGCTGCCTTTGAAATATGCAGTTTAATAGTAGTTTATCACAATAAGGCAAGCACATAAGGTGGGAGGAAAAGTTGCCTGGTGCTAAAAGTGTCCCAAGTGGTGATTTGGTAGATCCAGGTCCGAAAGGTTACTTAGCTGTAAGGGCTGAAGATAGATTGTTTGGATAGCAAAGGTCATCTGGAGTTCAAACTGTTTCCCAGGCAATTGAACTAACTGCTCAATTTAAAAAAAAAAAAATGAATCCTGCCCCAAGATAAAGTGATGCTTTTGTAGGTCACTGAAAGTGTGACCTACATTGATGACTTCTATTATTCTTAACTACCTACTTGAGAGTTGCTCTGTATGTGTATCCACACAAGTGACTGCACAGATTGTACAGTAGTTGTGATAAACATTATCAGCATTGTGTGCTTTGAGATTTCTTCTAAAAATGCATTGTGAGTGTGTCTGCTGTGGGTCATACTGCTTTAAGTCAGGATTTGGAAGATTTCTATGGGTTTTCTTTAGCTGCAGAAATTGTCACTACCTTGATAATAATAAATGCATTTTTTCAGTATAATAATTCACATTGGTAATCAAGTTTTTTGATTGCAACAGCCTGTACTATTAGAAATCTAATCACTTTTTTTTTTTTTACTCTTTCGAAAGTTAAAATATCCACTGGGAAGAATATGGAAACAGATTCCAATATGATATTTATTTTTAATAAAAAGCGAATTTGATGACCACTAAATATCTTGTCTCTGATATCCATCAAGTACACAGTGTATATTTCAATGACGGCTTCATTTTAGTGTGGCACTTAAGGCATGGGAATGTGCCAAGAGGAGATACATGTTGATGTGAATAATATAGGATTCTGATTCAATTATTTATAATATTAATCATTTTCTTCTCTTTTTGGTAATATGAGACTATTTACATATGCTGGCAGTATTGAAAACTAATGGTATTCAGATCATAGCATTCTAGACCTAGTAGAGCTTTAAGGAACATCAGAGGTCATCTA
The DNA here is from genome assembly GCF_019393635.1 of Dromiciops gliroides. Taxonomy (NCBI): domain Eukaryota; kingdom Metazoa; phylum Chordata; class Mammalia; order Microbiotheria; family Microbiotheriidae; genus Dromiciops; species Dromiciops gliroides. The sequence goes on from NC_057861.1 coordinate 442,587,931, forward strand.
GTTCAACTCATTCATTTTAGAGATGAAGAAACTGTGGCCCAGGAATAATTGACTAAGGTCACACGAGAAGTGTTTTAGGCAGATTTGAAGCCAAGGCCTCTCATACCACAGCCAGTGCCCTTTCCTTGGACTGGCTGACTCTGCTTCTATTGATTATTTAAAATAATCTGCAAATGATGACTTCTTAGGAAGGACTAACTTTTGGCAAATACAAATTATTGTCTAAGAGTTAAACACATGAAAATAAATATTTCTATTATTCTACAGAAATGAAACATAATTTGTACTAGATGTACTTGGGGGAATGCTAATGTTAGGGTACCTACTATGTGTTTCATACTTTTGCAGATATCTTATCTTGGTTTAACATCTGTATGTGTGCTTCCAAGTTATATACTGTAGATCTTTGTTTATTGATGAATATATTTCCTGATTCATCCTGGAGCTGCTAGGTAGCACATTAGATAGAGTGCTAGGCTTGGAGTCAGGAAACCCTGAGTTTGAATCCAGCCTCAGACACTAGCTGTGTGATCCCAGACAAGTAACTGTTTGCCTCAATTTTCTCATGAGTAAAGTGAGTTTAATAATAGCACCTACTACCCAGGCTTATTGTGAGAATCAAATGAGATAATATTTGTAAAGTGCCTAGTAAAGTACCTGGCACTTAGTAAGCACTATATAAATAATGGTGGTTGTTATTATTGTTATTATAGCTGTTACTACTACTACTACTACTACTACTACTACTACTACTACTACTACTACTACTACTACTACTACTACTACTACTACTACTATTTCTACTACTACTACAACACAGCTGCCAGAATAATTTTCCTCAATGACCATGGTCACTTCCCTTGTTGCTAAATATTAATGACTTGTATTACCTCTAGGCTCAGTATAAAAATTGGGTTGATTAAATCTCTGCATTTTTGCACCTATGGTACTTTGAGGGGACATGAAACATTTTCAGAACACTCTTTAAAATTTTAATGAGAAAGATAATCTCCAGGAAAATATGCATATACACATGCTAAACAGGTTTTGAAAAGTTTTGTTACTTAAAATTGATTTTCATGAAATAATTTACTGACTGTAAAATCCTTCACAACCTATCCCAAGCCTTCATTTCCAACTTTACCCTTTGTGCACTTTGTTGTCCAGCCAAACTGGACTTGCTTTTCCTTTCTCAAAACCCCCTACCTCCTCAGCTGCCTCTATGCCTTTCAACTAGCTGTCTCCCCCATGCCTGGAGCGTACTTCCTCCTCACCTCCACTTGTAGAATTCCCTGTTCCCTTCAAAATTGTAGTGAAGTGCCACATTCTACATGAAGCCTTTCCTGATTCCTTCCCAGTTGCTGGTGACCCTGCAAATCTCCGTTGTATTTATTTTGTCTGTAGTTGGCATACACTCATTTATATACATTCTGTCTCCTTGGATAGAATGTGAGTTCCTTAAAGTCATGGACTGATTCATTTCCTTCTGGTGTCTCTAGAAAGGCCCAATCTTGCTGAGTGACTGATTCAAAAGAGAGACACCAGAATGGAGAAGGTTCTGTAAAATAGTTTACTTAGTAGGATCTTTTTAAATTACATGAGCCTATTTCCATTTATTTCAGAAGCAAAAACAATACCTATGACTAACAATGCTTCAAGTATCTTTTCTATAAGGGTTTCAACAATAATGTCACTGCTATAGAGGAAAGAATTTATATCTTCCTTTTTCATCAAGCAGAAGTCCCTCAGGCTCCATTCAGTAAAAGGAAGCTGATTTTGCTTTCACTGAAATTGTCTCTGCCACTTTTGCATTTGTGGTACTTTGAGGGGACATAAGACATTTTCAAAACATTCTTTAAAAGAATGAGAAGGGTAATCCAGAAAATATGCATATACATATGTAAACAATTCTCAGATACTAAGTTAAAATAGAGGGAAAGGCTTTTGAAAAGTTTTATTATTTAAAAATTTATTTTTATGAAATGGCATTTAATTTAGTGACTATAGCTTCATGTATTATATTACTATTAACAGCAGCAATCATTTGACTTTTAGGAAACTTAGAGTGTTATACAATGGCATTAATAAAGTATATACAACCACTAAGAAGGCTTTGTTTTAATTTTTTGAGGACATTGCCAATACGAGAGGAGTTTCATAATTGAACAGCCCTCTATAACTGCCAGATAATAGGAACTACAAATTTATTGAAAACTGGCACTCTGGCATTTTTCATCTTTGTATCTCCAGTACCTACTACAATATCTCATTTAATACATGCTTGCTGAATTGAATTGAAGTATTTAGTATATACTGGTGGTTATACAACCTGCTGCCTTTCACTGGAACATCCCCACTAGGGGTAAACAAAAAATAAAACTGCATTTATTCTTCTTAGCTCTTCCTTAATTGTGACAAATTATGCAATCTGGTAAATGAACTTGGGGTAAGATGTTCCACTTCCCAAGGTTAATAAGACTTCCTGGAGACATGGAGCTTCAGTCCAAAGGAACAGTGCTAATAGTGGTTCTTTTGGGTGTCCCTTAAATAATACCAGGTGGACAACCTCTTATTCTACCTTCATATCTAAGGCCTGATGTTATGGCAGAGGCCTTCTGGGATGAGGGAAAAAGGTATTCTAGAGAATGGAGAGAAGAATGAGGGGTGAAGAAAGTGCTTTATAATAAATCATATTAAATCTATATTAGCTTGGAGCCAGTATCCTTCCCATACAAAGTGCTTTATTTGGTGACTAATTTTGAAAACACTATGTTGGTACTTAATTTTCACTAATACCTTTACCTTTTATTCCACCCAGGCCTCTCTTCCCACACATGCTGAATATCCCTGAACAGTACACTTCAATAAAGTGAATTGATAATAGATTTTGAAAAATTGAAGCATATATATTTGTAATTGTTACAGATTTGTACAACCAGAATAAAATAGCAAACACTATTTATAATCAATAGATACTTCATGTCCTGTATGAAAAATAATTGCCATGTTTAAAAGGAACATGAATATGAAAACTACTTTTTTTAAGGGATCAATCATACATTCCTTAAAATGATCATGATGAATTATTTTAGGTTCAAGTGTAGTCACTGAATGGTTGGTCTTTACATGTCAGTTCCTTGACAGTTTTTAGCGTGATGCATTAGGAGGAAAGCGATCTAATAAACGCTCTCCTGACTCATATTTAAGCTTTTTCCTGGCTGTGACTGTCAGTGGGAGTACTGTAGTTCTCAGAGGAAGAGAATGAACAATGAAGAAGATACTGTCATTTTTTCTGATTCACTTCTTCCAAATTAACTAGTAGGTTCCAAATATGACTTATCAGGCCTCAACTGTTTTTTAAAAGAAAGAAACATAATATTAAAACTTATAGATGAATGAGTCCATCAAAATTTTAGAAACATGTAAGATTTATACTTATTCATAGCTTGCTGTATTATTCTTAAGATTATTTTTTCCAGAATCTTACTATCTTTAAAGGAATATCTCTGTTGGAGAGAATGTAGAATGGAATTTGGAAAAAAATGCTAGTGATGAACTTTGATGATTGGTGGTAGGTTAAATATTTATTCTTTTTGATATGAAAATTTTGTTCAAACCCCATAAAACAGGGAGTGAGTCTTCTCCCTACAATTTCTTTCATACAATAAGGATAAACCAATATTACACCTAAAATATATGTTCACATTTTAGTTACCTGTGCTTAGATTATTCAGAACACAATTCTACCATGCTTTCTTCCTCATATCTAATATACTTCGATCTCCTTCCTTTTTCTTTTTATGAGTGTGAATTTCTCAGGTAAAAAAATCATTTTAATATTCACCTGAACAAGCTATAAATAGTGAGACCTCTCAGTGCTATTCAAAAGCATAAGGGGCTGCCTTGGAAAAAAAAACTATTTCTCACTCAATTTTTAAAAATAAATACTTGAGTTGGACTAGGTGACCTTTCCAGATCTAAGAATCAGTCCTTTACTGAATAAATAGAATGAAGTATTTCGGAGCAAAAGATAAAATAGTGTTTATCCATACAATTTCACTGTTTGCATATCATGAATAAGCAGTTACTGTTCTTCCCCTCATAAAAAAAGATCTTTGTGTATATTTTATATGGACATATCTGCATCCATCTTATTTCCACTCCAGAGTAGAAGGGAAGGTTCTTGAGGGACAAGACTGTTTCATTTTTTGTCTACGTATCTTTTCACTTAGCATGTTGCCAGGTCTGAAGTAGGTGCTAATAATGCTTAATGAATTGAATTGTTGAATAGTATTCACTTAAGGGGATATTTCCCCTGTAGAAACTGTAAGCTGAGTTCTATAGAGGAAAAGCAAGTGATCTATATGAAGAACATAGATAAGAACAAAAGAGATGCTTTAACACCAAATTATATTACCTTCTTTTCTGTTTCTCTATCCTTGAAACCCACTTTCCTATTGCTAATCAAGCCACATCAAACCACAATCATATATTACTTTCACTAGCTGCCTCCTTCCCCTGATCCATGTGCTGCTAAACAGAGCTGGAAAAAAATCATAAAACTTTGCTGAGTCCACTGCAAATTTATGTTTGTAATTTCTTTAGACACGTTGAATTGCTAGTTGGATATTCAATTTAAAATAGTCCCTCCTGACTGCAAAGCAATGTTTTTTATACCTCCCTAGTTCATTCACTGTCCCTCTCAGAAAAACTGTGTCATTTCCAAATATTTGAATCTCTCTTCCAGTCTCTCATGACACCCCTTCCCCTGTCCTCTCAGCTATGGATCTTGCCTCCTGAATCACTGAAAAAATTGAGACCGGCCATAAAGAGCTCCCTCTTTTCCCCTTCTCCTCGTTGTGCATCTCTGACATACTTCTCTGCTGTCTCCTCCTTAGACTCCTCCTTAGTCTTAGAGTAATAGGTAGAGAGCTGTCTTGCCAAGACAGAACCTTCAACATGTACCTGTGATCCCATTCCTTCCTGTCTTCTCCAGCAGTTTGCCCTCTCTCCCAGCCTGAGGAACGCTCTAATCTTCCATCTCTATTTACTAGCTTCTTCCTGATCCTTAAAAAAACCTATATTTGAATCAACCATCCTTCCTAATCATTATCCTTTCTCCTCCATTTTTTTTTTCAGCTAAACTCCTTTGGAAAACCATCTTTACTGGGTGCCTTCACTTCCTCTCCTGTCATTAGCTTCTAAACCCTTTATAATCTGGCCTTCTACTTCATCATTTAATGAGACTGCTCTCAAAAGTAAGCAATGACTTTTTAGTGCTAAATCTAATGGGCTTTTATCAGTCCTCATTGTTCTCAACATCTCTGTAATCTTTGACACTGTTGTTCACTTGCTTTTAGGTTTACGTGACACTGCTCTCTCCTAGTTCTCTCCCTACCTGCCTGACTATCCCTTTTGAATCTTTGCCGGATCTTCAGATGGAAGATCCTCTTATTCTGAATTCTTTCTTTAAAAATGGTCAGATTTTCAGCTTATTCTTTAGCTCTATAATTATAACAAGCTTTACTTTTTAAAGATGTGTATCTAAATTTCACACCTTTTTGAGCAATCTGTTACTGGCATGAAACATATTTTAATTTCATGAAATTCTAGCTGAAATGTATAATTCTCCATATGTAGCCATACACATGTGACTTTTCTCAATATATGGAGAAGAGTCACATATGTGTGTATGTACACATTTACACACATGACTTTCCCTTATACACATATACATATGTGTGTGTATACATATATATATATATATATATACATTTACATATACATGACTTTTTAAAAAGTCTGTTTCTATAATTTCACTGCTATAAGGAATTCCCAGTGGAGAAGCTTCCTTTACCAATACAGATGGGTAACTGTTCTGCCACTTGTCTTGGAGAGCTGCCTTGGGATACTGACAGGTTAAGTGATGTGCTCAGTCAAGATTGCACATATATATCAAAGATAGGACTTGAATCTAGGTTTATTCACTATACCACATATGTTCCTTTCTACTGGAAATTGGTTATATTTATTTCTCTTTACCTATATAATTTATAAATCTATATTATCCATATTATACTCCTAAGAAATTAATAACTTAATTTTAAAAATTTAATTGTTACCTTCACTGTTGCCATTCCTTCCTTTTCCCCTTCTTTATTCCTTTTAATTCACTTAGTATCATTAAGCTAATTCTCATATGCTATATGAAGAAGTATACAGAAGAGAGATTGAACCAACCACTCAATCAAGAGTTGGTAGATAATTCTATATAGAATTCTGACTATTCTATGAAACATTTTAGAAAACATAATTCCTTTGTTTCCAGAATTGCATGTTTTACTTTGATTCTTTGATCAATCTGTGATTATAGTAGGTTTGTCATTACCTTTACTGATGCAGATTAAAAATCCGTAACCCTTTTCATTCTTTGTCCTTCTGGTCCATGGTTTCCCACAAGTCTTTCAAAAGTGATCCCTCCAATCCACTGGAGGCCTTCCTCTTGTTCTTATAACATCCAGGGTGGGACGGAACACTTTTGTACTCCCAAGTTACCTCTCATTCTTCTGTTTATGCCAGCTACTGCTGTTCTTATTATCAGTCCATCTTTTTTTTCTAGACATACAGTCCTCAACAATGACTCTTACACAGTTTGTGTGTAAGTCATGACAAGCTATATGCCAGTCTTCTTTTGTCCATCACAAATCTTTCAATTACTTTTTTGGTTATTTGTAGTTGAATGTTTTCTGATAATGCATTAATCCATAATCATAGGATTGATTATAAGATCATAGTTTTAGAGCTAGATAAGGTAAATCAGAGGTCATCTAGTTCAACCCCTTCAGTTTTACAGAGGAAGAAACTTAAGATTTAGAGAAGTTTAGAGACTGGGCCTGGGTCACAAAAATAGTAGGTAGCAGAGGCAAGATTAAAACCTGGCTCTGTCTCCCAAGCCATTACGCTTTGTATTCTACTATATTGTCGTTCACAATTTATACACATATAATAAAAGATGGATTTTTTTAGTAACATATATTGTCTGGGATCTTTGAAAACACTGCATAATTAGGTGTTCACCTCAATTTCCTCCTCAGATTCAGTTCTTACCCACTATTGATTTGATGGAGTACTTGTCTTTTTTTTTTTTTTTGTGAGGCAATTGGGGTTAAGTGACTTGCCCAGGGTCACACAGCTAGTAAGTGTCAACTGTCTGAGGCTGGATTTGAACTCAGTTCCTCCTGAATCCAGGGCCGGTGCTTTATCCACTGTGCCACCTAGCTGCCCCTGGAGTACTTGTCTAAGCTACACAAATTGGTGGACTAGTTTGATGACCAGCTCCCATATCATGATTTAGGCATTTGTGTTTTTAATTCATTTGGTTTATCCAGTATGGATGGTTGGTCTTATCTTTTTCTTGTTATTTTGGATTTCTCTGAGAAGGTTTTATGCTATTCTAGGCCTTAGTGCGATTAATATGATGTCAATAGTAAATAGGAACTTTTGAAGAAAGTCACCATCAATTGAAATTGTTTATTTGCCTACATCCCGAGTAAAGGATATCCTCCAATCACATTGCTGAAAACTCTAGGTAACCTTTTATTTATCCCCTTGCTTGATTTCCAAATTTAGCTGAGCACTGAACAGAGTTGTCTGTTTTTCCTGGTATATTATTAACACAAATTTGATAAAATTCAGTGGGTAAACTTATCATTGTCATAAATCCATTGGTGCTTGATATACCCCATTCAATTACCTGTAGTATTCAATCACATGTCTTTGACTTCACGTGATCTTGCATGAAATAAATTTGGAAACTCGTAAATGTGAACCAAGTTAACGTTTACTAACAGTTAAAAACTAGAACTTAATGGTAGATGGTGAGTTCTCTATTTTTTTGTAAGCTCTTGATAAATGATTTTCCAATGAATTAATAGCTTAACTTTCAGCAAGTGGATATCTACCTCTAAATTTAATCATTAATATTTTGGCTTAAAGTATGTCCATATTTCTATGAAGTAGTTTAATATGGAGTTGGCATTTTTTATTGCTCAATCATTTATTTAAGAAAATGTACTTTAAAAATGCTTCCCAAACCACAACTATGGAGTACGAATAGGAAATATTAATAACATTTTAAGTTATTTAGAATAAGTTAGTAGCAGTTATAAAATTAAAAAATTTTCATGCCTCTTTTGTGCTGAAATTAAGAGTAGGATGAAGAAAAGTTGAATTATAATAAGTCATTCAAGCAACAAAGATTTATTAACCACCTGCCATGTACCAAGTAATTTCCTAGGCATTAAGGATACAAACACGTAAATCAAAAGATCCCTGCCTTTAAGGAGCTTATATTCTATGGGGTAAGAGTAGGGGTACTATTACAAGTTTATGGTACATTGAAAGTAATTTCTAGAGTGATGTTATTAGCATCAATGAGGATCAGTGTAGGCTTTCTGAAGCAGATGTTACCTGAACTATCTTGAAGTATGCCAGGGATTCCATGAGATAGAGATAAGGAGGAATGAATTCAAAGCATGAGGGACAGCCTCCACAAAGGCACAGAGGTTGGGCATGGAATTTTGAAGATAGGTAAGAAAAGGGTGAATTTGCATGCATCATAGCATGTTCGAAGTCTGGAAAAGTAGCTAGTTTGCAAAGAACTTTAGGTAATAAACACAGGCATTTTTAGTTTAAATGGAAAAAAAAATCTTGTAGTTAAGAATGTCATGAGCTAACGAATCCAGATATTAAGTTACACGTACAAGATCATCCATTCAGGGCTTGTCCCATTGCCTCATTCTGGCCTGTAAATGACCCTCTGCTTTCAAAGATGGGATTTACCAAGTATAAGCTGTGGAAGGTCTTTAGGGGTCAGATTGGAAGGGCTTGGAGGATGGTTCACGGAGCAGATTGGATACCAGTCTTCCAAAGAGTAGACCTGGTGCAAAGTAACAAATATGCAGGTCTGAATGTTAGTACTACCTGATTTCCCAAAATAGAATTAATTTTTCCAAAACGTTTTCTTTGAAATTACCTATAAACAATTGCATCTGTGGTTTTTGTGCCTAACAGGTGATGGACTGCATTCTTTTTCTCACTCTTCTCTCAGCTTCCCATAGGTAGTCTGAGCAATGTCGCTGCGCTCCCTTTTTATTGGGAAGTGTTTTTCTACACACACTTGAGTCATTATTCAAATGCTATTTAGAAAAAAAATAGCTTAAAAATAGAAAAGTAAATACCTACTTCTTGTAATAGGAAATTTCTATTTGGAAATGTGTTCAAAGATATTAATTTTTTAATTTGGTAATTTATGTATAAAATAAATCTCCCACACCCCGAGGATACTTTCTTTTTAATAGAGCTTATTTACAAATAGCATTCTCCAAAAGACATTTACCTTTCTTTTGTGTCTTTTGAGTGACAGGCTTGGTTGAAAATCAGAAAGCATTCTTCAAAGCAGTTCCCCTGTGGTGCAGACTTTATGCCTGTAGTCTATTCTGGAGTGCTTTGTCCAGACTAGTTCCTAGTGATTTAAAGGAGTGAGGCTTTCACTGCATTCCTTGGGAGATAATGCTATCACTGAATAAGCCTTATTTTTAAGAAATGTTTTCCTTTGTTCATTTTCATGCCTTCATTGTAGTTATGCTTTTTAAACTTCCAAAATAATATTTCTTCTTCCCCCTCACTGCCTTTCTGCTTAAAGATAATCCAGTCATTGGATTAAGGTCAGAGGCCTTCACGGAGTGACACCTAAAGTTTATATGGAGAATTAAGGATCTTCTTTACTTTTGACAGATTTTTTAAAAAATTTAACTTTTTAATGAGTCTTCTTTTATGGAATATTTGAAAATGTTTGAAGATGTCTTAGTGAAGAAATTTACCTTGTATTTTCCCCACATTTCTTTTGCTTTGTTTTCTTCAGTTACTTTTCAGCTTGTTTTTGTTGTTCAATCATTTTTCAGTTATGTTCAATTTTTTGTATTTCCTATTGGGGTTTTCTTGTCAAGGATACTAGAACGGTTTACTATTTCCTTCTCCAGCTCATTTTACAGGTGAGGAAACTGAGGCAAAAAGGTGCCTTACCTGGGGTCATATTGTTGGTAAGTATCTGAGGTCATATTGGAACTCAGGTCTTCCTGACTTGAGGCCCGGTGCTCTATCCATTGCATCATGTACCCCAATTCAGTTATTTTACTATAAATTAAAGTGTAAAAGCAATTGAACCTATTTCATTAAGAGCTCAAATTACCAGCCAATTTTTTTTTTTTTTTTGCTTTTTTCACTAATGGAACATACATTTGGAAAAGATTGCTAATTGAAAAAGTTAAAATTGGAGGAACATATCATCATCTTGTGTGAACAAGTGTTGTTTTCTTTTTGAACATATATGCATGTATACTATAAATTTGAAAGGTTATCATACATTTGGTGGTATAGGACAAACTGTAATAAATGTAATTATTGCTATGCTCTTGCTCTGGTAGTCACATTACAATTGATAGTGTTGAATTTGTAATCATTACTGTAACAACAGTTTATTTCTTAGGAGAGCACATAGAAATACTTTTTTATGTGCTCAATTCAAAAAGGAAACAAAGGTTTTAAAAAAAATAATTAAAATCTTCAACTAACTTTAAGTATAAAATTTAAAATGTTGAAGAAATGTGCTTCTCTATTTGAGTTTATTTTTCTCCTACCTTTGTCTTTCAAATGAAAAAAAAATCCCTCTCTGAAGTAGGACCAAATAATAGATACATAGTAATTTGAATATATCTTACTGTATATGTAGTTCATCCTGGTTGGGTTTTGGAAATTTCTTCTTAAGAGATACAATTAGTTCTCAATTATTTGAGCTAATTTTTGGGAATATCTCTGCAGACAACATAAAATGAGAAATAATTTTTTATTTCTTATTTTCTTCTTGTCCCAGTATTGCTAGGTATTTTTTTAAGTATCAGAGGTTAAAAAGATAGAAAGTCAGTATCTGGAAAAATAAATCCAAGTATAAAATGGCAAATTTTGATGTTGTCAGTAAGAAATGGATATACAAACATAATGTGTTTTTCTTCATTGACAAGTGAAAAATAATGTATTTTTGTACTGTTGTATGTCATAACAGAGTCATTGTAGGATACTGGTAAGAACATTAGTCCAAGTGTTTGGAACTTGGGAGGTCCAAACATTCTATTCTTGAGGTTTTCAATGGCTCAGCAGGTTGCAGTGGAATGAATATTGGGTGTGGTCTCTGAGGACACATTTAAATCCTTGGCTTTGCCACTTACTGCCTCTGTGACCCCAGAAAGAGTACTGTAGTTGGAGTCAGAATATACACAGCAGTGAATTCACTAAACCAGAAATTGAGATACTCAGTTTCTAGTTTTATGTGTTATTAACTAATTGTATGACCTTGGGAAGTCAATTTTGGGGGCCATAGTTTCCTCATCAAGTCAAGTGATATAGTGAATAGAGTCGTGGGGCCTGTCAGGAAGACTTGAGTTCAAATCCAAACTCAGATACTTATTGGCTTTGTAACCTTGGGCAAGTCACTTAACTTCTGTCTAACTCAGTTTCCTCAAATGTAAAGTGGAGATAATAATAGCACCTACGTTGCAGAATGGTTGTGAAGATCAAATGAGATAAAATTTAGAAAGCACTTAGCACAGTGTCTGGCACATAGTGATACTATATAAATGATTACTCCCTTCCCTCCATCCCTGACTCCTTCATCTGCAAAATGAGAGAATTTAACTTAATGACATAATGAGTCTCTTACAGCTTTTTAAATTTTAATGATAATTTGAAAATGTTAATGATACTTTTTAGTATATAAATCATTGTCTTGCATGTTTATAGGCTAATTAAATAATATTTGATGATTACAAAAAGTATAATGATCACTATTCACATAAAGCTATTGCTGATTTTAATGTGGTGAGTAAAGTTTGTCATTAAATTAGTTATCTGTCAGAAATCTACATTTGGATTACTAAGAATTTATTTACAGATTGGCAAGGAAATACTGCAGATTCTAGCAGTAGAAATCAGGCAGCTCAGTAAATTGTGTTAGGCACAAGCTTTACTACATGCACAGGAAGAGCCAGGTAACTGAGTTTCTTTTTGATTAGATATTTTAATATAAAAATTTAGGGACGTGCACAATAGAGAACTACTGGTTAGAAAAATAGCTATACATTAGTAAACTGGCTAGGAAGAGCTTGTTGGCTGAGCAGATATTGAACAGCTGCAGAACTAATTATGGTCTGCTCCCGGTGTCCTGTTTAGTTTCATTTGTGTAGTCAAGGACAGGGCAATTTTTAACTCTATGAGGGTATGTTTTTAGATATATTTGGCATGATATATATGACTGTGGTGCCAATAGATTAATTGATTATGTAATTGAAAGGTTCCATAAACTTGAATCCTTATGTAGAACAATTGAAATTGGAAGCTGGAAGGGATGTTAGAGATCACCCAGTCCAAATTTTTTTTAGAGAGGAGGAAGGAAACTGAGGCCCAGAAATAAGGCTAGGATACTTTCTTCCCATGAAATCCGAGCTTCTCAGTATGGAATTTATGGTCATTCTGCTACAACCCTGCTTTTCTAGCCTTATCTCACAATCATGCATACACTCCTTGCTCCTGCCAAGCTTTTTATTTTTCTGTGCATGTCCTACTCTAGCTCATCTCCCTATCTTTACTCACACAATGCCATGAACCTACTGTGTCTTTTCTCTGTGCCTGGGATGCCCTCCTTTATCTGTGAGCCTATTGAAATCCTGGCCATTCTTCAAGACCCAGCTCCTGTGCTACCTCTCTTGTAAGGCCTTTTCTGATTTCCTCCAGTTGGAAATGGAATTTTCTTCCTCATATCTTACATGCACGGCCTTTTGTTTTATTCTTTCTTCATACATTATTATGTTTTATTTTGCCTTATGGTAGTTTGGGTATGTGATGAATACCCTCTTCTAGACGGCAAACTCCATGTGGGAAGGGACTTTGTCTTGTTTGAGTATTTCCCCAAGACTTGCTACTGATCACTGCCCATAGTTGTGGCTTAGTAAATATTACCATTGCATTGCCCCAATTCAGGCAGGTGGTTGGTGATAGAGGTAAGATTAAATCCCGTGTTTCTTAACTCTTGATTCAGTGCTCTTTGCTCTACACCATGATACTTCCTTAAGACTGTATGTTTGGAAAGTAATTTTTGAATATTTGACCATAACAAATAACTTTTGTTTATTTAAAACAATGGAGGTTGTACCACATAATTGAATAATTTATGGTCTTCTATAATCTTTTGTTGTACTTATGTACTAGGAAGAAGTACATGTCAACAAATGGGCTGGATGACCTAATAGTTGTTTTTTCATTTAAAATGCATTCTTGTTTTCTCTTAATAAATTCAGAAAAAATAACCACATATGTAACATTTTATGAGAATGGTTTGGTCTTCTCATGATTGTGAAAGATCCGTTTTCATATCCCTGTACCATTTTTTTAAAAAAGGGTTTACAATTGTACTAAGTAAAAATCTGTGGAAAAGGTCATACAATAGATAAGTATTGTGTAAATAGGTGACAGTCCGGAAAAGAGAATTTGACATGAAAAGCAAAAATAACCCCCCCAAACCTCCCATTTAAATTACCAAAAGCTAATAATAACTATTTCACCTAAGGGCATCCAATGTTGAAAAAAAAATAAGTATGTACTATGAAGAAGAGAGAAGTGAGAAGTTGGGAAAATAATTCAAAAGTAAAGAATGGGAAATAAGATAATAAATAGAATGGAAAATAGATTAATTGATTATGAGTCAATTTTTATTCATAACAAATAATTTTTAGAAGCTTGCCACATGGAACAGTTTCATATTATAATATATTCTGCAAAACGGCAAAGGAATTTTTGTTGTAAGCGGTGGAAGGATTGTTTCTCTAGTTTTTGTTAAGTAAAGGGAATGGCTGTTATATACATGCATTTGCTGAACTGAATTAAATTGTGTGTGCATGCGTTAAATGGAACACAAACATGCTAATTAGAAAACATATATTATGGATACTAATTTAAAAGCTTGCTTTTCTGAAATTGCATAATTTTGTTCATTCCTCTGTACAATCAAACCCTTATAAGGTTACTTTATTTGAAGAACAACAGTCTTATGACATGTAATGACCTAAGGGTTATTGTATCCCAGCTATGCAAATTAGGACAGAGAATAAAATGTACCAGATGCAAATATTTCTGTAACCTGCTTGAGGTTTAATAATTCATTTAATAATTGAAGTACATATACTTTAATTAAAGTATTACATTAAATAATTTAAAGGATTATATACTTCAAAGTATATCATAGTCTGGTTTAATAACCTGTTTAATAATTCTATAACCTGTTACAGTTTCACAGGAAGCATGGCTATTCTGACTGGGTGGAGCTTTGGGAAATAAATGTGTGTTTTGAGGATTACTTGATTAAATATAAGTGAGACTAATGCAAATTTCAGGCCAATAAAATTTTCTTGTAATCACTCGGCTTTTAAAACCCATTATAACCTTCCTTATCTCATCCCTCCGTGCTCATGGCTCTTTGGAAAGTGAAATTAGAAAATGATCTTTTTCCAGAGGTATTAAGCTTTTAAAAATATATTCTTGTTCATCTTCCAACTGAATAGCTCATATATAGTATTTAATCATTGTTAATAACCAAGCCAAAGACATGCATCCCCTTCTCCCTCACTCCCCACCACCCCTAATAATTTTGACAATTTAAGAAATCAGTGTGGAGCCATGGCAAAGAGGAACAGCCTTTGAGGGATTTTTCCCCTGAGTAACTAATTTAAATTTCTTAATCTCTGCTTTAACATTTAGTGCACCTCAGAGCACAAAGCTTACCCCTTCCCCTCACCTCATTTTTTTTTCTAGAAAGCTACAATCACAATGGAACACGTGAAATGAATCAAATGAAGTCTCTACTTGTAGTTTGCTCATGTTCACATGAACTGTTTTCATATTAGATTAGTCCTACAGGGTTAAGCGGGAGGTAAAGTGGAATAAATCGACTTGCACACATGTGGGCTTAGAACCGTGTCTCACGTGTGCAAGTAGTGTTTGTCTAGCGATTTGGACACAAGGTTTATCTTATGGCTTGCTGCCAGGTCTGCATGTGTTCATCAAATGTTGTTTAGTCCTTGCTGCATATTTATGCCATCTGGGAATGCCTGCATTTCACTTCCTGAACAATGAGCTTAATCAAGGCTACCATTATGGAAAGGCTAGAAAGATTAGTATACAGAACTAGCAGGGTGCCACAGTGTGCACTGAGAAGTCTTTCTCCAGGATCTTAGGTCATTCTGCTTGAGCGCTCAGTTTCCATAAGGCACTGGCAGATCTACCTCATAGTGTTGTATTCTACACCATACTGACTATTCATGTTAAAATATAACTTGAACATTTTAAACTAAGAGACTTAAGTAAGTAAAATAAATTGCAGCCACTGTTGATTGGTAAGAACTGTATTTCTTGTGGTTCTTTCTGATGGTGTCTTTGTTCTTTATTATACAGTACCTGGAACATGTCTCAACATGAGACTTCCTTTTAAGAAAATGAAAGCTCAGTGTCTCAGACAAAACATCTGTAAAGCAGGCTTGCAGCTGCTTTATGCCCTAGTGTCTCAGTCTCTTTCTCTGTGTCTCTCTCTGTCTCTTCTCTCTCCCTTCCTCCCTCTTCCTCCTCCTCCTTTTTTCTTCTCTCTCTCTCCTCTCCTTTATTCTCCCTACTTTGTACTAGTCAAAATAAAAAGGGTGTTTTATTCCCATTATTACATGTTTTCCAATTTTTTCAAAGTTATAGTCAGACATATGCAAAGAATAACCAAAAAGACTGCAGGAACCTCACTTTAAAGCTATTTTGAAACACAACAAATCTGACAAGCCCACCCACAGGTAACCAAGCAAGCATTCCCACCCCTTATATCTTTTCCCACACCTTGAAGGAAATAATTTTATTAATAGAGGCACAATATTTTTACTTCCTAGGCCCTTTAAAACAATCATCCTTATTCATGGAGTTTACTAGTGTTCGCTTCATACCTGGTTTGAAAGATGTTTATATAATAGTAACTAAACTCAGGTACAACAAATATGTCAGTATTAGAATTTAAGTTCCTAATTCTCAAGGAAGATAACTGAATAATAGAATTTTCAATAATACTTTGCATTTATATAACACTTCTAAGTTTCTTATGTGCCTTCTATTACCATATTTTAGTTATTTTAATTGTATTCAGCACATCTTTTATCCAGTTATCAACTGTTGCAGAATATTATACTAGATGCTGTGTGGCTGTGGATGTAGAGTACAGGTGGATGAACATAATAATCTAAAAAAATGCAATAAAGACTCCTTGTGTGGTTTTACTTGGACATATTTAAGTTTTGTTTCCTGGAATTATATGGTAAGAAAATTCTTTATTAATCAGAGGGATTATGCTAGAAAGTTGAAAATGAATTGAATTTTAAGGAGTTGAAAAGCACATCTCAGTTGAAAGCAGCAATCAGATTGCTTCACAATTGTGATATGAGAGGCTGTCATTGGAATAATTTTTAGGTACTGGGGTAGTGTCAATAAAAGTGACCTCATATGGCACATGCATTTGATTCAAACTACATGGAACTGTGAAAAGACTAACAGTGACAGGGTCAAAACTATGTGTTTGGTGACATATATAGGCAGCAGTATAATGGTCAACGTTTAACTACTGGCTCTCTGGGAAAAATAAATGCGTGCAAGACACACTTTGCAGTTTAATCTGCGTTATTAGTATTTTCTCCATCACTTTCTTAAGTCTAGCCGATCAACAAAATAATCCCTGGTTTGTAGCATTTGCCTATTTCTGAGGTATAAATGCTCACACTGAAAATTGGCTCTCTAGAGCTGATTCCAGCACACAGCCCTTGTGATATCCTGAAAAGAATAACAATCTGGAGCCAGGGAGTTTTATGAAGAAGCAAGTTCAGGCATGCCAAAAGAAGCACGTGAACAAAAATTTGGGGGGGGGGTTGTGTTCAAAATAAGAAGGAAGAAGCCCCCAAATCCAAGAGAATTTATTTAGTAGATACTTACCTGACTCTTATTGAAATACTCAGCCAGCTCTGTGCTTTAAGAGATGTAAAAAATTCTTGGGAGTTTGGAGGGGATGGTTAAAAGATTATTGCATGATAGAAGAGGATCTCCAAATCCAAGAAAAAAAAAAGAAAAAAAAGAACTGTGGAGTATAGATGCTGATTGAACCATATTATTTCTTTTGTTTTGGGTGTTGTTGTTTTTTTTCTATTTTGAGGTTTTGCATCACTGCTCTGATTTTTTCTCTTGTAACAGGATTAATGCAGAAATAGGATTAATGTTATTATGTGTATATATATATATATATGTGTGTGTGTATATATCTATATCTATATGTATATGTATAGAGATATATAGACATAACCTATATCAGATTACCTGCTGTCTAGGAGAGGGGGGAGGGAGGGGAGGGAGGGAGAAAAATCTGAAATTGTAAAGCTTGTATAAACAAAAGTTGAGAACTATCTTTACATGTAACGGAAAAAATAAAATACCTTATAAAAAAAAAGATTATTGTAGGGGCAGCTAGGTGGTGCAGTGGATAAAGCACCGGCCCTGGACTCAGGAGGACCTGAGTTCAAATCTGGCCTTAGACACTTGACACTTACTAGCTGTGTGACCCTGGGCAAGTCATTTAACCCCAATTGCCTCACTTAAAAAAAATTATTGTATAGTTATCATTTATTTACTATTTCATTGAGGCTTTGCTATAGGTGAAATGTGTCAAGTTTGGAAGTGTGGGAAGCGAGAAAGAGGGTTTCCAACTATAAGTACAGGAAGTCTCAACCCTGAAATGTAATTGAGGTAATTGCCTTCCTTGATAAGCCAGGACTGGTTAGGGCAAGGAAATAGGTAATTAGGTGTAAGCTTCTGGAGTGAGGGACTTTTTCTTTCTCTTTGTATCCCTAGTACCTAGTACAGCATCTTGCCTATAGTGGGTATTTAAAAATACTTGTTGAATTGAATTGAATTCTTAGGGAAAAGTTAAACATTTTGTACAAGGGACAGAAAATAAGTGAAATCAAGAGGAATGTCACTGGGCACTGGGCACTGGGTAGGATAGGATAGCTTCCTATTTCAGCTTTACATGTGAAGTTCAGTTGGTATTCTATAATGTATTGTTGAACTTTGACCATTTTGGGGTTCCCAGGTAATATTTGAAAGGCCACATTTGAAAAATTGAAAATAGAGTGAACCCTCTGTTTTTCTATAAAGTTCTTTATGAAGTAAATTAAGAGCCCATAAACAGCTGTTTGTCATTTGACTATTTGGGTGAAATGAATTACAGGACATAACTCTACACATACTCATTTTCATGACTATTAGATTTAAAGAAGGAGCAAAAATTAGTAACAGACAAAATGAAAGTTTTTCCTTTAAATGTTAATTTTGTCTTTTTAGTAGAAAATTTTAAGATGGAAAGAAAATTGTTCCTTTTACTATCTAGCCATCTTCTAATTTCTGAGAATTTTCACTTGTTGTTTCTCAGACATGGAATTCTCCTTCCTCACCAATACCTCCTCGTTTTCCCCACTTCCTTCAGGTCTCAGCTAAAATCACACTTTTCTGCAAAAAGTCCTTCCCAGACTGCCTTAATGCTAGACCTTTGCTTCTTTGATGATTTCCATTTTATATATGTATGTATGGGTGTGTATGTATGTATCTATCATTTACATCTTATTTGTATACATAGTTGTTTGTGTGTTGTCTCCCCCATTAGTTTATAAGTTCCTTGAAAGCAGAGGCTTTTTTGGGGCCTTTCTTTGTATCCCTAGTGCTTAGCACAGCACATGATTGGCAGTTAATAGATGCATATTGACCAAGTATAATTAATGAGCTTCCTAAAACCACTTAAAATTTCCACTAGTCAGAGCTCTCATTTTAATTATTTATAAATCAAGGTAAATGGAACCATTTTGTTCACAGCTGCTCTGAAAAAAGAAAAAAAAACAAAGAAGCTTAGAACAGAGCCAAAAAGAACCTTAGAAATCATTTAGTTTAAACCTCTCACTTGAGAAATGTATCAAAACCTAAAACATGCACTTTCTGCTTTTTAAAAATTTCACATATGTTATATAGCATAGGCAGTGGATCATACTCTATAACCCTCTGGTGTATTCATTACTTGCTATAATTATGCCTATATGATGCCTCCAAGATCAACCCACTTCAACAACTAGTCTTTTTCCTAATGTGATACCAGGTACAAAAATAATATCTCAGTAATTAGTGAAATTAATAGTGGTATCAGCCTTTTGGTGAGAAGGCATCAGTAGCAATTAAATTTCATCTGATTCAAGTTAAGATTTTATCTGTGTATGTGTGTGTGTGTGTGTGTTTAGATATGAATATATAGAGATTATCTATATGTCTGTCTCTCTATCTGTCTATCTATCTATCGATGTAATATATAAAACATGGCCTCAGATTAGAAGAATTGAATCAGGGCTTTACTTGTATAAATTCTTTATTTAATCTTACTTCAGAAAGAGTTTGAGCAAAATGCTAATCAAATAACAGATAACACTGGTTTTAGGTAGTAACACTGCTATGGTTTCCACATATGAAAGACAGGTCCTGTTTTTCTTCAGCCCTTATTTTTAGGATTCCTCTTGTGGTTGACTAAATACTGACATTACTTTTAAGAGATAGTACAAAGTTTCATGTGATTCCAGAATTTTTTCACAGTCAGGAAGCAACTATATTTAAATTTACCTACTTAGAATGAATGATTTCTAAGTTTTCACTATAATATTCTACCTTTATTATCTTTTTCATTTATTTCATGATGTATCAGATGGAGGCTTCTACATGGGCCCCCAAACCTTTTGTCTCTTTCATTTCTTAATCCTGAGCCATATTTTCTATCAAGTTTTTTTTTCTTTGCCATCTTTCTCTATATTCTCCTTTGCTTTGCAATCTGTGAGTATTAAAGTATCTGTTGACTTTGTTTCTAGGATTTTGTTAAAGCTTGATAGAATTTCTTTATATTTTCATCATTTACAATGGAACTTGGTGCATACACTGTTGTTATCTTCATGACAGTCTTTTGGCCTATGACCATTGTGGATACTGGCCAAGTGAAGTGGCCAAGGGCCCTGTGAGACATAGTTCTGTTTGGCTGCAACCTGTTTACTGGTTCTGATTTCCTTTATGAGGAAAATGTCAATATCAATGTGGTTCTGTTCCTCCAGTAGCATTTCAACTTGTGGGTCAGTAGACAAAGATCTAACATTCAGAGCACTAACTGTTAAATTAATGTTTATGAGTGATTTAAATGCCATAGATTCTTATATTTTTGTGTGTTTTTAACCATTCTACCAATCACTTAAAAAGTCGAAGATAGCTTCGAAGACTGAGGATCACTTCTAATTTATGTCTGTGTTGTTTTTTAAGAAAATTTGATGATATTGTTTTGTTGATTGTCATGGCCAAAGAATTAATGTCCTAATAGTCATCCTACTTGTGATAAACCTCTCTTGACTCATCTAGGTTAGTCTTTTTTTTTTTTTTTGTGAGGCAATTAGATTAAGTGACTTGCCCAGGGTCACACAGCTAGTAAGTGTTAAGTGTCTGAGGCCGAATTTGAACTCAGGTACTCCTGACTCCATGGCCCGTGTTCTATCCACTGCGCCATCTAGCTGCCCCTTAGGTTAGTCTTAAGTGCTGCCTGAACCAAAATAAAATATAAGTAGAAAATGTTTAATAAGATAAATAAAAATACAATAAAACATAGGTAATGTTAATTTGTGGGGTTTATGTTTAATCTGTGATCCAAAGGGATATGTCATACTTTTGTTTGGAGGTTTTGTTGACCTAAAGCAATTGCCATAGGGGTGAGGGTAGGGGGCGGTAAATCAATTTAGAAACTTCCTCAAGTAGCAAATACTTATTTTCTTTGCTATGTAGCGAGACTTGGCAGCCAAGGGTAACACTGGTTCAGAATGTTAATTCATTTGTAAAACATTACAAAGATAGGTGATCATAATAGCCAAGTGATAAAGGGGAAAACAAGGCTGTAGAAAGCTTGGTGTTAGAAACAACTATGCCTGGTCTTGCCATGATTATTCATAGATGAGAATGGAAAGAGGATGACAACCATGTGAAAAAAATGGAACAGATCTCTCAATAGTTTTACAAAAAGGTATTTTCCTCAGTGATGACAGTGGGATCATCAGACTTGGATTCTCAGTATCTAAAATACCATGAATAGAGAAATAATGCTGAAGAAGATGACAGAGAGCAGCTGTGTTTAGACCAAATATTTATAAATGAAATAAATCTATGTTATAGCTGACACAGATTTTAAAGCATTGAAGGGCATAATTTTCAAGATCTTTGAAAGGAAAGAAGGTAAATTATCATAAAAGATTATATTATCTCTTGGACATCTGTAGCTATTGACACATATGTCTATTTTTCTCATCTCTATAAAACTTTTATGAGAATAATTTACACATTTTCAAGGATATCCTTGATGAAAATATGAGCATTGTATGTCTTTCAAATATGATCTTTGCTAACAGGCTACATCTTTACAACCACACAATTCATTGAAAGATATAAAAAAATATAGAATTTTAAAAAATCTTATTGATCATCGATTATACATTTTTGAGAATAAAATGTATCCTTCAAACTTTTCTTCTAACAAGGTATCTCCCTTGCCTTTATTATGAAAATATAATATTCCTTGATTGCTGTAGACACACTACAACCATTCAGGGTATTCTCTAATCAGTATTAAGTGAAACATTAGAAAAAGGATATATTTCCTCAAAACTCTTCATTGTTATGGAAAACAACCCTTTCATTATCATATAGAATGTCCTAGAAAGAGTCCAAATCAAGATGGGATCCTTCAGGTGCTTCTGTTTGCTGATAACATTATGGTGGTTGCATTAAATGTCAAAATATTACAGAACTTTTTCAATGAAGTTCACACACTCAAAAGATATATACCTAAGTATCCACACAGGAAGAAAGAAATAGAGAAAGAATGTTGTTTAGACTATGGAATTCATTGGAATTGGTAATCTCTTGAGTTAGTCCATTAGAATTTATGTTTTGGCCAAGCAGTGCAGGTTGGTAATTACCCGGTCCTAAATTTAGTAGGGGGCAGCTAGGTGGCACATTAGATAGAGTTCTGGGCCTGAAGTAAGGAAGACTTATTTTTCTGAGTTCAAATCTGGCCTCAGAGACTTACTAAGTATGTGACTCTGGGCAAGTCACTTAACCCTGTTTGCATCAGTATCCTCATCAGTAACATGAGCTGGAGAGGGAAATGGCAAACCATTCCAATATTTTTGCCAAGAAAACCTCAGATGATGTCATGAAGATCCAGATATGACTGAAACGACTGAACAACAACAAACAAATGGGGGGGGGGAGTGGAGTAGCAGAGGCATTTGTGAAACTATGCAGTGCTTTCAGCCAATACACATTTATTAAGTGCCTACAATGTGTCACCTTGCTAAGTGCTGGGATACAAAGAAAGGCAAAAGGCAGTCCCTGATCTCAGTATGAAAGAGTTTTATTACTACTCACAAGAGAAGGAGGAGGAGAACAGACACTAACAGTGAACCCTCTCATTGTGCCCCTGGCTGAGGGCAGCACACAGTGGGGTTGCTCCAGATATGGAGCTCTGCAATGGCTTTTGCACTTCAGACACACACTTGTGTAGAGTTTTACAGGGAAAACTTACCAACTGACACCAATGGGAGATCATCCCTGTCTTCCATAGGGAGGATAGTCAGAACAAGTGAAATGAGGCTATTTTCCAAATGACTTAATAAGGTGTAGGGAATGAAGGGCAGGGGTGTAGGGGAGTTGACTTTAACTGTGCCAATCCAACAAGACACTGGAAAGGAGCATAGTGTTCAGTCTCTGGGTTAATTAGTTGTAGCATACATGCATCCTGGCAACTGAGGCCATACTAGTCAAACTGATTTTCACCAGTTTACAGTCTTACTTTGTGGATGATCAAAATTGCATGTGGCCCAAAGGGCAACAGAGGAATGAGTGGGTATTAGTAGGCTATTACCAGCCACAGCCTATGGAAAAGAAGTGGCTTAAATATATCACATGCAGAAAATGTCCAATTTGAAAAGGTGGTGGGGAGGTTTTGTAGTGAGAATTAGAAATAACAACCTGGTAACTTGAGTGTTGCACTGGTACCCATGAGTTATTAAAAGAGGTAAAGGAAGCAGGGATGGACAAGAATTAGATAGGATGAAAAGCTGTGTCTGCATTGTGATATGCTTCCCTGGGAGGAATATTTACAATGAAGAGACCATGGATTGAAGCATTGAATTCAATGCATTAATCAGGCACTTGGGACCAAGACTGAAATTACTTGCAACAGCTTACATTCTAATTGGGGAGACAATGAATACATATAAAAATTACAACATGAATATAAAGGTAATAAAAGCAGATACAAAGTTATTAGATACAAAGTCGTTTTAGAGAGAGTATATGACCATTTGTGGGAATCAAGAAATACTTCATGCAGAAGATAATGCTTGAATAGCATTTAAGCAGAGATTGACATTTTATGAGGCAGAGATAAAGGGAAGGTAGTGTATTCCAGACATGGGGAATGGCCAGGGCAAAGGCACAGAAATGGAGGGTGGAGTGTCATATGTGAGGAACAGAGAGAAGGTTGGTTTGGCAGAATCAGGATATCAGAATATGAGAAAGTATTGTCTTGGGGGCAGCTAGGTGGCACAGTGGATAGAGTACTGGCCCTGGAATCAGAAGGACCTGAGTTCAAATCTGGTCTCAGACACTTGACACTTACTAGCCGTGTGACCCTGGGCAAATCACTTAACACTCATTGCCCTACAAAAAAAAAAAAAGAGAGAGAGAGAGAGAGAGAAAGTATTGCCTAATGAGTTTAGGAAGAAGGATTGAGGTAGGGTTTTAAAAGCTGATCGGTGGTGGTGGTGGGGGCAGCTAGTGGTGTGCAGTGGATAAAACACCAGCCCTGGATTCAGGAGGACCTGAGTTCGAATCCGTCAGACACATGACACTTACTAGTGTAAAAAAATTTTTTTATTAGCTAATTAATCTAATCAGAAAAATTATATAATTGAATTTATGAAAAATTTATAAGTGTATAAAAATTATAACTTTATGAAAAATTACAAGTTTAGATAAATTATAATTGGGCCATAAGTCCCTTCATGGTCGCCATTCAAATGTAAAAATATTTTAACTGATTTACTAGGGCTAATTTGGGGGGCCCTAATCTGACTGGGGTATTTAATCTGCGACTGTTGACTGACTGGCTATCTGACTGCTATTAATTTAATATGGGCCGTTTAAAAAGTTCTACCACAGTGGTCCACTCCCAAATTGATAAGCAAAGGATTAAGAAGCGTCTTAACTAAATAATCAAAGCAGAATTTATTTATGAGATACAATTTAAAATTGTGAATACAGGGAAATAAAATGTACAACCTGACTGCGTTCTGGACGTCTCTTTCCACCTGCTGCGCCTGGAACTTTTTTAATACAATAACTGTCTAACTTCCAGGTCTATATATATCTTCCTTCTCTCCACTCAAATCTCGGGGCTTTTTGTGCCCCCATACACACCAAGCTAATCTGCCAGCCAGGGCTGCGGCTGGGGGGGGAGTGCGCTCCAGCCTCCTGTGCATACCAAACCCAGGGCTCCAGGGGCCCATGCCCCTGCTGTGCGCCTGGGACCTCGGCACGGGCTACGCCAAAACCTGGCCTGGACAAGCCTGGGATCTCTCAGATAGATCCTCTCAGGGTGGAGGGAGCTGGGGATCCCTCCCCCAGCTGTCTGATCTGGCATCTTGTACAGCCCACTGGGCTTTTTGGCTCAGCTGAAGCAGAGGGGGAGGGGCACCAGCACCTCCCACACAGAAGAGACCCTGAGGGCCTAAGGCTTTCTAATCTCAGCCCAAAGGTAGGGTCCCCAAATCAAAATAAATTTCTACACTAGACAGTTACTTAACCCTGACACTTACTAGTCAGTCACTTAACCTTCATTGCCCCACAAAAACAAATAAACAAACAAATAAATAAATGGATAAATTTATTTATTTGTAAAAGCGGTTGGCAGCTAGGTGGTACAGTGGATAGAGCACCAGCGCTGGATTCAGGAGGACCTGAGTTCAAATTTGGCCTCAGATACTCGACACTTACTAGCTGTGTGACCTTGGGCAAGTCACTTAACCCCAATTGCCTTGCCAAAAAAAAAAATGATCAGAGGACCTTATAATTTATCGTTGAAGCAATAGGAAACAACTAATTTCAGATAGGGTAATATCATTGTCAGATTAGTGTTTAAGGAAAAATAGTTTAGCAGCAGTGTTTAGAATAGATCAGAATGGTGAGAAACTTGAGGCAAGAGACAAATTAGAAGGATATTGCAGTAATTTAGTTGAGGGAGTATGAGAACCTGAATTAATGTGGTTGCAGAATGAGTAGATGGGAGAGATGTTGTGAAGGTGGAAATGACAAGATCTGACAACTGATTCTATATGTGGGTTAAGGGCTAAAAGGATGATAGTGTCTTTCACAGAAATAGGGAAATTTGGAAGGAAGAGGATTTAGGGGAAAAAATATAATGAGTTTAGTTTTGAACATGTTAAGTTTAAGATGTCTTGAGGGGGGCAGCTAGGTGGCGCAGTGAATAAAACACTGGCCCAGGATTCAGGAGTACCTGAGTTCAAATCCGGCCTCAGACACTTGTCATTTACCAGCTGTGTGACCCTGGGCAAGTCACTTAACCCCATTGCCCCGCAAAAAAAAAAAAAAAAGAAAAGAAAAGATGTCTCCAGGATATCCAGTTTGAAATATTCAGTAGGCAATTAGTGGTATTTCTCAGGAACCTCATTATTGAGATAACCTCATCAGCCTTGGTACTCTTTTTGTATTTGTCCCCCATGCTTAGAAGAATGGTGCCTGGAACATAGTAGGCACTTAGTAAATATTGATTGATTGATGGATATGGGAAGAAAACTCATCAGAGAGATGGACTAGGTTTATTAGTCTGGGAGTAATCTGCATGGAGATGATATTATATCCTTGGGAGCTGATGTAGTGACCAACTCAGAGTATAGATAGATAGATACATAGATAGAAGAAGAATAGAAGAAGGCCTGAAACAGAACTTTGCTCCCAGAGTTATGGAGCTTGATATGGATGATGAACTAGCCAAGAAAACTGAGAAATTTCAGACAGGTATGAGGTGAATTAGGAGAGAGTAGTATCAGGCAAATTCAGAAAAAAGACAGTATCCAAGAAGAGAGGGCAGTCAATAGACATAACATTGACATCATTATAAAATTTATCACATTCATAGAAAATTCCATCCCCATTCCTATTCTTACCCCTCACTTTTCCCTTTTTCATCTCCTTTTTCTTCTTCTTTCCTTCCTATCTTTCCTTCTTTTCTCTCCCTTCCTTCTCTCTTCCCCATCCTTGCTGCCTTCTCCCCCTTTGCTGTCTTCCCCTCCATTTCTCTTTTCCTTTATTATTTTAAAATTTGTTTTTTTCTTTTCCCATTTCTACAATGTGAATATTAGATTTTTGTATATTAAACACACATCTGTCATTTTAAAGCTCATTTTATAATATTAAAAGTGTGAACTCAAATGGCCAGAAGTAATGTATTAATGTGAGAGGCAGCTCAGCACAGTGAATAGTGTAAGGCGCTAAAATTCTAGCTAGTCTGTCTAAAATATCTAATGAGTAGTCACCAATAAATTATAAGCTTTAGCAAGAGTTTAGACTTTTAAGCATTTATTAAGGAGAATAAGAATTTGGCGAAGAGAGAGAAAAAGAGGCCTAGATTCAGCTATCTATCTCGGGGAGCTACAGTTCTCCTCTGCTCTCCACAAGAGTCCTGACGAAAAAGAGCAAGAGCCAGCCTCACCCCTTCTTCCTCTCACAAGCAAATGTCACTTCCTGACGCCAAAGAAAAACCACATGGCTTGCCCTCAGACACCTTCTCCTCATGGCGGAGCTTTCCTACAGCAGGTGGCATTATTCCAATCATTACAGTCCCCCCTTTGTTTCTTTAAGAAATGTGGGGCATGGGGGCAGCTAGGTGGCACAGTGGATAGAGCACCGGCCCTGGAGTCAGGAGTACCTGAGTTCAAATACAGCCTCAGACACTTAACACTTACTAGCTGTGTGACCCTGGGCAAGTCACTTAACCCCAGTTGCCTCACTAAAAAAAAAACAAAAACAAAAACAAAAAGAAATGTGGGGCATTTCCTTGATAAAACAATAGAAAACTGGTCTGAGAATCAGAAAGACCTGAGTTCAACTTCTATCTCTGGTAATACTGGCTATTTGACCCTGGATAGATAAATCATTTCACCTACCAGGGCCTGGGACAACTCTCTAAGACTAACTTTTATGACAGTTGTAATTCTGCATTGGTAGAGGGAGTTTTCTTACATGGAAATCCTTATATCAATGAAATCACAAGTTGGGACCTAAGATTTTTTTTTTTAATCGCTTAAGTTATTTGGTGATAACACCACAATGGTCTCAAGATTAATTTGGTTTCAAAAAATACTTTTCTTAGATTAATCCAGTACATTCAGCACATTTTTTTGTTATTTTGTATTTTAAATGAAATTAGAAATAGACATTAGCACATAGATAAAATAGAGTTGTGAGGAAATGGCTTTTTAAATTGTAAAACATTGGTGTATACATATATAATAACAATATATGGATATACATATAAAAGGACATTGTATGTATATATATATGTATACATATATATGTATATACATGTATGTATATATATATATACACACACACACACATAAATGTGTTGTTCAGTCGTTTTAAGTTGCATTCAAGTCTTTATGACCATATTTGGGGTTTTCTTGGCAAAGATTCCGGCATGGTTTGCCATTTCCTTCTCCAGTTCATTTTATAGATGAGGAAATTGAGGCAAAGTTAAGTGACTTGCCTAGGGTCACATAGCCAGACTGAACTAAGACTAGTCAAGCGCTCTATTCCCTGTGCCACCTAGCTGCCATATGCATATATGTACATATGAACATATATATTTACATACAAAAGTTAATGTTATGTCCTTAAATTAAGCTTCCTTGGGTAGCCTACATATAATAGGTGCTTAATAAATGTTGGTTTGCATTGAATTGAATACCTAATACTTTATTTTATTTACTTTTTGGGGGAGCAGGGCAATGAAGGTTAAGTGACCTGCCCAGGGTCACACAGCTAGTAAGTGTCAAGTGTCTGAGACCGGCTTTGAATTCAGGTCCTCCTGAATCCAGAGCCGGTGCCCTATCCGCTGTACCACCTAGATGCCCTCATACCTAATACTTTAAATGATATTCATGCTTTCTCTTTAAGTTGTTAATCACAATCCCTGAGCTGTTTGACAACAATAATTATTTGCTAATGTTTGATTTAATGCTTGATAATGGAGGTTAGCTATCTTCAAGGATGGACATAAAGTGTCTTTTCTGTCTTGTTGAGTAGCTGTTTGTCATGTTCATTTTAAAAATTCATCAAAATTTACTTTCTCTAAAAGTTTGTCTATATATCAATGTCAAGAAGGAAGTTATTTGGTTATTGACTAAAGCAAATAAAACCTCCCTCTGAAATTAAATGATGAACTTGGCAGGGGTGGGGTGGGAGAATGTTCCATTTTCATTTTAGCATTGTATCAGGGTTCCTTTATTTCCTTAGTTTAATTATCAGTAAATAAAGTATTTTCAATACTGATTTTTGAATTTTTAAAAATTAGATGCATGTTTGCTAGGAGTCAAACTGAGATGACTGATTTTGATTTCTACAAAGTCTTGATTATCTCTTTAGTTGTTCTGCACTTGCCACATTAAGGAGAAAACTGAGAATTTAAGAACCTTTAAGAACAAGCCCTTTTATATCCTTAACAAAACAGATCACAAGTTTTACTGTAGAATCACTGTATAACATTGCTTGAGGTTTTCTTTTTAATGCAAGTTTCTTGTAGATATGTCTTTATTTAAACATCTTTAAAGTTATTGAGTTTTTAGAAAAATTAATGAAGACCAGATGGATACTTGTACCTTAGGATGATTGCATTGTGTGCAAAGGACTTTCATCACATCCCTCATGATGATTGTGTTAGCTGCTCATGTGGTGGACATCTGTGGCTTTTTGGCAAGAATCTTTGCTGCTGTGTTGGAGTCTCTCAGGTCTAGTACTAGTCCCTTTTTACTCTAGTTGGTTTTTAAGAAATTGTTTCTGATTATTAGACTTAGGTAAGTAGGAATAACTATGTGTTCCAGAAAAAAAGATAGTCTAATGAAATCCTCTTTCTTTTCCCTTTCCCTTCCTTCCCTTTCCTTTTCCTATTCTTTCTTCTTTTCCCCTTTCCGTCCTTCTCCCCCACCCTTTCCTCCTCTCCTTCCCTCCTTTTCCTTCTTCTCTGTTATTTCTCTTTCTTCCTTGCCATCTCCTCCCTTCTCTTACATTATATTCCCTTTCCTTACTTCTTTTACATGGTTTCTTCTCCTCGGTCCTCTTACACTGTGTCCAGTGGGCTTGAGAGGTGTCGTTTGCCCCCACTTGGATTTGTTACTATCAGAATTTGGCTTTGCTCATGAAACTGCTTCAAGGGGAAATCATACAGTTTTCATTTCTGCTAACCATGGAAAAGTCAAATACAGAAAACTGTCATGGTTCATAGTAGTTGAGTGGGAGAGTCTGAATAAAAAAAAATTTGCATTATAAAATAGACTTGATATGAATTTGGAAAGAAGTTCAGTGGTTTTAAAAATATGTAAAGTTACAAACTAGTCTTCAAGTTCATGCTTTAGTGAAGAGATAAAAATGATTTCTAGTTTGCTCAGCACTTTCATTTAGAAACTTTTTTATTTTCTAAGTATTTGAGGTTTGCTAGAAAATAGTTTGTTACCCTCATCATTTTTGAATAAATGTTTTAATGATATTTTGATGCATTTTCCATACATTTTGCAATCTACTTTATACTATCAACTTACACTATCTGAACTTAATGTAATTTGAATTGCCTAAAAAACTCCCATGAATGAATTTCAAAGCTTTATATTGTTTCCCAATGGCATTTTTAGCCATAGGCCTTTAGAAAGAATAGTCGCTTGTATATTTCCAAACAAATAGAAGTAATCTTATAGTCATTACCTCATAGAAACCCTGTGAAGTAGAGAACAGGTGGTGTCCCATTTTCTGGTTTAAGACCCCTTTCCCAATTTGGGAGACTAAAATGTTGAGTTGGTGGAATAGATTGAAACAAATCACTTTCTGTTCTGATATATTTCCTACCAGATTAAATGAAATTGTTCTGCTGCTAAAGTACCTATTAGTTTAATTCTGTGATCCATATAAAAAGCTAGGTCTACATGGCACTCAAAAAGAAGTCATTGATTGATTATGGTTAGCAATGTGAAAAGCTAGTTAGGCATTAGGAATTTTTAAAAAATGGATATTTAATTCTGATTTACTTTCTCTAAACTATATTTTTTAATATTTATGTAACATATATTATAGAATTACTACAATACTGTTATATTTATAATAATTCTTAAGAGTTGATCCTGACCCCTAAGCAACCATAAACTATTTTAGAAAAAGTAATATTGTTTCCATAAAGTGAAATAATATCTAATCTATCAGAATCATTTTTAGGGTTTTAGATAATCATACATAAGGAAAAGGGAAATGAATATTTATAATTTATTTCTAAGGGCTCTATATTAAAACTTCTTTAAAATATAATTCATTCATTCAATTTAAAAAAAAACATTTAGCATTTACTGTATGTATTATGCTGTGCTAGGTAGGAGGAGAGATATAAAAATAAGCAAAATGTGGTTTCCACACTTAATGAACAGACTGGTAAGATTAATAACTAAACATACAAAGGTAAATAAAATTGTGGTCTGGTTAGAAAACTGTGTTAGAGGTGGAAAACAAAAGAGTACATATTTAATTCTTAGAGAGCGGGGGGAACACTCCACTGCATTATGAGAGACCAGAAAAGTGGCAGATATAACATAAATGTAAGAAAAGGCATTCTGGGAAGCTAATCTTGAAAATCTGAGTCTGTTGTTTGGATGGCCATTGTCAGGAATTGTGGGGTCAGGAATCTTCTTTTACTTCTCCTTGGAAAATCCATGACATATCAATAACAGGATATACAGTACTTCAGTAATAATTGAACATCAAGAAATATGTAATAGAGCTGCCTAACATGGCCTAGGGATTGGAAGAATTACTGTATGAGGGTAATCAAAATGTAAAAACTTCAGTTTTAAAACAGAAAGGTAGAGCTATAGAATCATGGAGGATATAAATCAGAATCCATGAATATCAGAATTGGGAAGGATCTTAGACGATATTTAACTCAACTGTTAGAGTATCTCTGATTAGTAGACTTCTAACTTCTACTTAAAGCATCCTATTGGAGTGTGGAGTGATCATAGAATTATAGATTTTAAATAGAAGGGAACTTATAGGCCATCTTATCCCACCTCTATGATTTCATAGATGAGGAAACTGAGTCACTGAGAGCTAAAATGACTTGTCCAAGGTCACACAGGTAATGCGTTAGAGGCAAGATTTAAACCCATTGTGTATAAAGTCAATACTCCATTATGCCATGCTGCTTCTCTTAATCTACTATATTCCAAGATATCCCTTGGACAGCTCTAACTCTTGCTACATTTTCCCTTAATTAGTTCAAAATCTGTCTCTTGACTGCTCCAAATCCTGCCAAGAACAAGTTTAATCACTCTTCCATATGACAGCTCTTTAAATATTTGAAGATGGCTATTATGCCCCCATAAGTTCTCTACTCTCCAGTAAAACCCAGGTATGATGTTATCTAGATGACTCATCACTCTAGTTACTTTCTTTAGGATGTGTACCAGTGTGTCAATGCTTTTGTAAAATACGGTTCCCTTCTTATTGTCTGACAATAAGAATATTCTCTGACACAAGTAGGGTGTAAAGCTAGACAAACAACTTCCACGTTCTAGACATTGTGCTTGTTCACATACAGTCTAAAAGTACAGTAGCTCTTTTGACCTTGATGCCACATTGTTGACGTATTTTAAGCAAAACTCAATAATGATTTTATGTGACCACCTCGCTTTTGTACTTGTGATGATGATTTTTTTAAATGCAAGTATAGGTCTTTACATTTTTCTCAATCACTTTTCATTTTACCCATTTCAGACTGTTCCAGCACATCTTCAAATTTATATGGCCCTATGAATGACTATTTTTTGTGTCTGGTTATTAAAGCAGTTATGAAGTTTATTCAGTTGTCCTGTTACTTAGCTGACATGGTAATTACAAAGATAAAATTAAAGATACTGGTTTCCTGAACTCTAGACCTGAGCCTAACATTCTCTTGATGTACCAATCTAATAGTTCTTTCCAAAAAACAAATAAAGTTAGTCTGACAGGATCTATTATTGATGAAGCCATGCTGGCTTTTAGGGATTAATTAGCACTTACCTTCCCAAATTCTCACATTTCTAGAATTTTTCAGGGATTGATGTCATACTTACTGGATTATAATTTGCCACCTCTACCTTCTTTTCCTTATTAGGAAGACAGACACTCTGAATACACTTTCTTTAGAACTTCATAATATTCTAATTCTGGAAAGCAATTTAGGATTATGTAAAAAAATCACTAAACTGTGCATACACTTTAACCCAGTAATCTCATTGCTGAACACATTCTTCACAGTGATAACTGAAAGATATCTATACTAAAAATATTTATAGCAGCACTTTTAAAGTAATAAATAATAGTAAACAAAGAGTGTGTTCATTAATTGGGGAATAACTGAACAAGTTGTATTGTATGAACATGATGGAATATTACTATGCACTAAAAATGATAAATGAATATGAGGAATTCAAAGAAATGTTGGATAATTTGTAAGAACTGTTGCAAAATGAAGAAAGCAGAACCAGGAGAACCATGTTCACAATAGGTACAATGATATAGACAAAAGCAACATTGAAATAAAACCCTCATTAATTGTAATGATTAACCTTGGTCCCAGAGAACAGTTATTGAAATACCTTTGCTTCTTTTGAGAGAGTTTGAGAGCTTTGGTTGTGCAGTGTTATACTATCTAACCTTTGGTTTTACTTAACTGTCTTTTTTTTGTTACAAGATATTCGTGTGTGTGTGTGTGTGTGTGTGTGTGTGTGTGTGTGTGTGTGTGAATGTGTGATAGTTATTGGGAAATAACTATGATGTACCAAAAAAAGGACATCAATAAAAGTTTTAGGAGGATAGTAGGTGCTTAGTAAATATTTTGGGGGTTTGAATTGAATTAGGACTTGATCTTTGATGACTTAGATTCTAAAAACTCAAATTTTCTTTGTTATCTAAAATCTAGGCATGTAGGGTAACAAGGTAGTCTGTATTAAGAAGAATCAGTAAATTGTGGTTAGTTTGGTTTTGGCCTGATGGAATTGTATTTCCTTTGTACTGAACTCTTTTCTTGTCCCGAAGTAGGCCCAGAGGCCCTTCAAAAATATATTATACGGGGTTGGTGCTACTGCTGCTTCTTTGTAGAAATCAACACTTTTTTAAAAAAGGAGGTATTATTTAATGTGAGAAATATTAAATGATACTAATTTGTAAAAAATTTAAATTAATGTTTTGTTTTTTTTAATTTTAAAATTCTTCTTCAGGGGCAGCTAGATGGCGCAGTGGTTAAAGCGCTGACCCTGGATTCAGGAGTACCTGAGTTCAAATCCGGGCTCAGACACTTGACACTTACTAGCTGTGTGACCCTGGGCAAGTCACTTAACCCCCATTGTCCCGCCCAAAACAAAACAAAAACAAAACAATACAAAATTCTTCCCTTACTCCCACTAAGTCACTTTCTTTCTACTTTGGGCTTTGCCTTTTTAAAATGGGAAGTTAAAGGCTTAATTTCTAAGCATCTGTGCAATAGCTATTTTCTTCCAATATTGATGCCTATTTTCTTATTTAAATTAAGCAATATTGCATATTTTATTGCCAAATCAAAAGAGAAATATTTCTTTTTTTTCCCAAATGTATGCCATTTGGGTAAAGTAGCAGTTATATACTCTATACATCTGAAGACAAATGTAATTTTTTTAATTCTAATTTTCTAAGATGTTTTTCTCATAATAACTTTAATTGCAAAGACTTCTGCAGTCTTTTCAATTGCAAAATATAAATCCTTTCCCTAATCAGGTGAGGATTTTTATTTTATGCTTAATTAAGTAAAAGGAAATTAAAGGTTAAAAGAGTGAAATAAAATATAAAGTAAGTCCAACTCCTCGACACATTATGTCATGGACTTTTTTTTTGTCTCCAGGGAAAGACAAAGACTAGGTTAAACTGGGCTATACATTCTTTTATTAAGCCAAAACAGCTGGAGTTTGACATTTTCTGTTCTCTAAAGCAGAATATTGGCTAAATTTCACATTGGATCCTACCAGTCTTTTACGCATTTGGTCTCTTGTGTTCTCTTTGGCCTAGAATCATTAGTTAATGTGCAATATAAATCTGAGAAAATAATTCTCTACTTATTCACCATGTAATATTTAAAATAAACAGGCTGTGTATTACTGTGGAAACCAGACAGTAAATATCATGTTAAAACAAAATGATTTCAAATGATTGACTGAATGCCAGCCAGACTGTAGTATGAACAAGTAGTATCAGTAGTATTTTCACAAGATTTTCTTCTACTGTGATTATTTGAAAGCCACCCCAAATGTTTCTATGCTAATTTTTGAAAGAACTTATATGAAGTTTGGGCTCACATGCCCTCTCAACTCTGCATCTTATAATCCTTCCTTCAAAGCTCAGTTTACCAGCATGAGGCCTTTCCTGATTTCCTCAGTTGCTAGTGTCCTTTCTCTACCTTGTATTTATTGTGTATTTATTCTTCATAGATTTATTCTGTATATAGTCAGTCAATAAGCATTTATTACATACCTTCCATGCTAAATGCTTACAAAGAAAGGCAAAAGACATCCTTGCCTTCAAGGAACTTTGACTAGTAAATAAGGGAGATAACATGCAAACAACTATGTACAAACAAGATATATGTATACAGGATAAATTTGAGAATAACAATAAAGGGAATGCACTAGTATTATAAGGAATCTAGAAAGGCTCCTTATTAAAAGTGATATTTTAACTGTGACTTGAAGGAAGCCAGAAAGAAGAAACTAGGAGGGACAGAATTCTAGGCATATGATGTTCATGATAAAAATAAGAAATGTTTTAATAAATTGATGTGAGAGAGGTCTTATAGATACAATTTTCTATTTAACAACTACTCTCAAAGCCTTTCTTCCTTGGGGGCAAACAGATACACTGGCTGTCAGGGGCTGGGCAAGAGGAAGCTAAGAGACTCATTTGTCAACCAAGGCAGTTTCTAGAACAATTTCCCTTTTTTCAGGTTGCTACTGGCCTTCTCTTGACCTCACAATTGCTGAGCCACAAGAAATAATATGATAGGAAGCAATCATAGATATTGAGTTGGAAGTGATCTAGAAAGTTATTTATTCAAACCACTTCATTTTTACAGATAAGGAAACGGAGGCCTGTATAAGGTTAAGTGACTGACACCAGGTAGTAAATAGCAAACTTGAGGTAGAAATCCATGTCTCCTGACTCCAAATCCTGCTCTCTATCCTCTGAATTCCAGTTTTGTTGGTTTTTTTTGTTTTTGTTTTTGTTTTTGTTTTTGTGGGGCAATGAGGGCTAAGTGACTTGCCCAGGGTCACACAGCTAGTAAGTGTAAAGTGTCTGAGGCTGGATTTGAACTCAGGTACTCCTGAATCCAGGACTGGTGCTTTATCCACTGCGCCATCTAGCTGCCCCCTGAATTCCAGCTTAGAATGCATCTTCCTTCATAAAGAATGCTATAAATTATAATACACATACATACTCACAAAATAGGGCTGTTTGTGTTACATACTGAGAAAAACAGGCATTTGTGGACTAACCAATGTATATAACCACTGTTTATAATATTGTTTCTACAGAGAAATGCTACTGTTGTTTAGGATCTGCTTCGTGAAGGATGAGCAGCATTACAGCTGGTGGACTTCATTCTCGAAGAGGATCATGACACCGGGGTGATGCCATGACTTGCACTGTGAGGGAGGGTTGTACAAGGTCACCAACCTCACTCTCTCATGCAGAGCCATCTGGGTCCCGTGGCAAGATATCTGTCAGAGCAACTGGAAACAGCCCCAGATTTAAGACAGTTGGGGTTAAGTGACTTGCTTAGGGTCACACAGTATCTGAGGTGAGATTTGAACTCAGATTCTCCTGAATCCAGGATCAGTGCTCTGTGCCACCCAGCTTCCTCACAGAGAAATGCAATGAGAATTCAAAATACATGACTTGTTGTGAGGTTTATGAACACTGCAACTCCAAAGCACCATACATATAAAGATAGCTTAACTATTTCTACCAGCTGTAATGCTGCTCATCCTTCATGAAGCATATGCTAATTTTTCTAATCCATACCAATATAATTGACCTCTCCCCTTCTCCTAAATCTTGTGGTACTTTCTTAATCTCTCTCTCTCTCTCTCTCTCTCTCTCTCTCTCTCTCTCTCTCTCTCTCTCTCCCTCTCCCTCTCCCTCTCTCCCCCCCCCACTTACAATATTATCTATGTATATATCATATTGTTCACATATATGTCCATGTGTATAATATATACAAATATGTACATATTACATACATCCTTATATATCTACATCTTGTCTTCCCCAGTGGAATGTCTTTTACCCTGAATTTACTTTCTCTATATTTTGTTATTACTTATGCATATGCATTTTGTTTCTCAGGATAGAATATAAGCTTATTGAGAACTTAGATTATTTGTTTTTTTGTCACTGTGTCCTCAGTACTTGACATACCATACATTCTCTGATTGATTATTCTTGAATTTTGAGTGGTTAGGTATATAATAGAAATTCACTCATCCATTTTGGTGGTTGACTGAGTTTCTATTATTGGACAGATGTGGCATATTGAATCATATTTGAAGTCACATAATACAGGCTAAAATTTTCCACTAAGCTATGTAACCTTAACAAGTCATACAAACTAACTGAGCCTCAGTTTCTTTATCAAATGAAATAATAATTATAAAGCTCTTAGCACAGTATCTAACACACAGTAAATGCTATATGATTGATAATTATTATCATTATCTTTAAAATGAGAATGACAACAATAATAACACCAAGAATAAATACTTCTTCCTGGAGCCTATGAAACAGATAAGATCCAAGAATAGAATCAAAAGACCTCTATGGGCAACATGTGCATCAACATGAACTCTATTAATAGGTTGACAAAGGAGTATTGAGGAAATGGCTAAGTCAAAGGAATTGAATTAAAGAAAGTGTGTGTGTGTGGGGGGGTTTATGATGGCAATTCAAGGTTAGATAAATGCCAGTGTCAGAAATTACAGGAGTCAAGACATTAAGTTGAATGAAGCTTATGTAAGGAACAGTAGAAATGGTGCAGGACATCACTGCAAGTTGCA
The DNA here is from genome assembly GCF_019393635.1 of Dromiciops gliroides. Lineage (NCBI taxonomy): Eukaryota > Metazoa > Chordata > Mammalia > Microbiotheria > Microbiotheriidae > Dromiciops > Dromiciops gliroides. Next base: position 442,625,622 of record NC_057861.1, read on the forward strand.
AATATTTAGCACCTATGGAATACCAGGGGGGTATTCCTCGTGGGGCAGCTAGGTGATTCAATGGATCACTGACCTAGAATCAGGAAAACCCAAGTTCAGATGTGGCCTCAGACACTAGCTGTGTGAACCTGGTCAAGTCATTTAACTGTATTTGCCTCAGTTTCTTGTCTGTAAAATGAGCTGGAGAAGGAAATGGCAAACTAATCCAGTATCATTGCCCAGAAAACCCCAAATAGGGCCATGAAGAGTCAGACAGGACTGAAATGACTCAAACAACAACAACAACAATAACAAATGAAATACCTAATAAGATGTGACTCAGTACCTAGAATTATACATCAGGAGCTTGCCGGTTTTGTTGTTGTTTTTGTTGTAGTTGGGGTTTTTTTGTAAATGAATAGACCACATATCCCATATTACAAATAGACTTCAAAATGTTCTTAAAATCCAACAAATAAACTGTAATGGAACCAAAACATTGTTATAAACAAAACTATTATTCACAATTCCTTGAATTTGTCTTTGACTCATAAAAATTTGAGGTTTTTATTAGTATTGATACACTAAATGATCATACTATTCAAGTTAAATGGAAACAAAGGTTTTCAAAATACAGAGACCTCTGATAATAGGTTGAAGTATATATCATCCCTGTTGTCCGCTCTGCTTCCAGAGTTATCAAAACATGCTTTCAGTAAGTCTATAGAATTATATTAGTGTATATACCGAATGCTTTAATTCAATTACCAAAAAAACCAACCCAACAAAAAGAACAAACAGTTTTTGTCCATTTGTTCTATAATCTTACAACATTAGACATAAAATAATAATAGCAGGAAATAATTGTCTTAGGATACTTTCTATCCATATACTATTTAAAAAAAGATAAAGTTACAAGAACAAGAGACAACAACTTATCCTCCCTAATATACACAGTTTTGTAAGGCTCAAATAAGCATCTAAAATAATGCATTTTTAAAGCTATAATATGATATGCTATGAATATCAGCTACAATAATGATGAATGCAAAATCTCTAAGAGTTGATCCATTATTGTCTTTCTTATGGTGATTAAACCTCATGCTTTTCTCATCTGCCTGACTGATTATGACACACTGAAAGTCATAAAGTCTTACGCACTAGTCAAACAAGTTAACACTCATACGAATTGATGCAAAAAGTGAAGAGGAACTGGGGAAACAATAGGCACAATGACAATAATAACGGAAATGGAAATAACAAGATAATCAAAACCTAATGCTGTGAAACTGATTCAGTGATTCAGCTTGGCCTCAAAGAAGAGATACAAGAAAATACCTTTGCTTCTTTGTTAAGGAGGGGAAATGTGGGTATGGAGCCTTGCACATAATGTTGAACTTTTTCTATATGATAGATTTGGTAAACTCTTTTTCCCTTCATATTTATTCTTTGTCATAAGGAATGGCTCTTGGAGAGGTAAGGAATATGTTGGGAAAATAGGTGATATTAAAATGAAATGTTGATAAAATTTGTTATAAAAAGTCTTGCTATATTGCTTATCTTTCCTTGTATTTTTTATTATGGAAAGTAAAGGTCAAAAGGACAGACTATTTCTGCCTAATACTTACTTCTGGTTAGGCCTTAACAGAGGAAAAACACTTGCGAATGTTTATAAAATAATTTTTATTCTCATGAAAATATTTGAGATACTGTTATTATTGAATTGTTGGTTAGTGTATAGTAAAGCCAAAGTTGTTATAAAAGAAAATTCAACTTTCTTCCATGAAACAGACTGGACTTCTAAACATAATTACCCATCTAATATGTTCACTTGAATTAAGTAAATGGTTATTTATTCAGTACCTAATCTGAGTAAAGCAAGTCACTGGGTGCACATAGATGACAAACAGTATAGTCTTTTTTCAGGGAGCTTATAGTCTGTTTGGGGTTATCCAAGATTATACTGAGAAGTATAATTCAACATAGAATGTGATAAATGTGAAAGAAAGGGTCAAACAACACACTTTGAGAAATTGGAGGGATAAAAGATCATTTACAGTTGAAGGAATCAGCCAAGGTTTTCTGGAAAACATGGCATCTCATGTGGGCTTTGAATAAAAATATTTTAGAAGGTAGGGATACAGAAAATTAGTATGTAATTGGTACATAGAATAACTTGTGCAGATCCACTGAGCTGGGACAGGGCAAGACAGTTTCAAGAAATAAATAGTCTTGTTGGACTGGAACATAAAATGATGTGAAATAAACCTGGAAAAATAGATTGGAGCAGTATTATCAATGGCCTTTTATTCCAGTCTAGGCAGTTTTATTTTCCATTTAGGAAAATGCAACTTGGTAGTACAGTAGATAAAGTGCTAGGTATGGAGTCAGGATGATTTGAGTTCAATTCCTGTTTTAATCAACCAGTCAATCAATCAATAAACATTTATTAAGGGTTTACTGTGTTTTAAGCACTGTGACCCTGGGTAAGCCACTTAATATCTCTTAGGCTTACTGTAAAAGATTTAGTAACTCTGATCAACATAGTGATGCACCACAGTTCCAAAGGATTCATGATGAAAAATGTTATCCATCTCCAGATAGAGATCGGATGGTCTAAGAGTGCAAACTGAAGCATTTTATTTTACCCTTCCTTTTTCTTGTTTGTTTGTTCCATTTTTGAATATTATTAATGTGGAAATTTGTTTTTCATGACATATTTGGAATGGGTTTTATATTTCTTGCCTTCTCAATGGGTGGGGGGAGAGAATCAAGAACTAAAAATACAATAAAAAATCTCTGTCTCAGTTTCTTCAACTGTTAAAAAAAAAGTGAGGAGTTGTACTCAATGGCCTCTTAAGTTCTCTTCCAGCTTTAAATATATGCTCCTGTGATAAAGTTTTGAGCAGATTTGTGTGTAGTTGGTTACAGAACACACTAGGCAAAAGAGTTTGGGGATAAATATAAGGACAAACTCTTTACTATTACTTGGGAGGAGGGAGGAGAACAGTAACATAATCCAAAAGGGCATGCCCCTCTGATTATGAGTTGATGGAATTAATCTTTCCATATCAAAGAAAATATTAAAAACCAATGGGGGGGCTGCTAGGTGGCGCAGTGGATAAAACACCTGTCCTAAATTCAGGAGCACCTGAGTTCAAATCATGCCTCAGACACTTGACACTTACTGTGTGACCCTGGGCAAGTCACTTAACCCTCATTGCCCTGCAAACAAACAAACAAACAAACAGCAACAACAACAACAAAACAACTATTTGAAAAAAAAGTATGAGGAAAAAACAATAGAGAACCCCCCCCCCCACAATTCTTTATTATCTTGAATTTAAACCCCACAGCCAAATTACATTCTTGATTTATCCTTTCTTTCTGGAAAATGTGGAAAGAAACATCATCCCAACAGTGCTATGCCCTTGTTTTACTGCAACTTGCAGAAGTAATGTTTTCCTTATGATAATAAGTTTGTAGCTGGAAGGGATCTTAGAGATAATTTAGTCAAATGCCTTTATCTTAACAGTTGTGGACACTGGCTGAAAGTTAAATGATTTGTCCAAGGTCACACTGCAATTTAATGTCAGCAGTGTGAATAGCACCCGAGCCTTCTAGTTCTAAATCCAGTGGTTTTCTCCTGCCCAAAGATTCTGAAGTTGCTTCTGGTTTCTGCCTCTCCCTTACTGAAAAGCTTTCTAATTATTCTTAATCATCTGTTAACAAATATTTATAACCTTTTCCAACCACTATGAGTCATTATAATGGATTTTGAATTGACCGATCCTTTAAAGGTATCTCTGAGAATGGTGAGTTTAGCTATAGAAGGATTCAGCTACAGATGGTAAATGGATTTCCCACTATGGTTTTCTACACTTGCAATTGAATTGTAGCATCAAATATAAACAGGATCTTTGAACTACATAAATTGGGAAGGAGGAGGTTTATAGTATTTTATATACTAATGGGAACATAGGATTTGGAAGAGACATAGTCAAGCTCTTTCTTCATAGATTTCAATTATGTTTTTCCAAAATGTCAGGGATTCATATAGTAAAACATGTCTGTCCAATACCCCCCAAAAAGCATTTTGCATAAAATGAGAGCTTGTTATTAATGTTGAAAAAAAGCCTAGATTGTAGCTGGCAATGAGATAGAGCCTGGTTTTTAGTCCAAGTCAGGGTGGTTCCTTTAGGTTACTCACTGATGAGACAATAACAATGGAAAAGTTTGCATCATTAGCCCTCTCTTTGCTTAATTAGGAACAATTTGGGTTTTTTGGGGGGAGAGGGGTTCCTATTTACTTTTTAGTCTTCATTGGTTTGAAAAACTTGTTTAGTCATTATTCCTATTTTTAATGGTTTGTGTGTTTCTATCAGAAAACTTTTCTATGTTAGGTCACTAATAATCATCATCTATTTGTGATATTTTCTTGTTTTGTTTCTGGAGTTACTTCCAGGATCCTGTTATTTGTAATGGCTAGACTATCCCTGTTAAAGGAGATTAGATAAATTTAGCTCTTTTGGTTTCTATAGTATTATCCCTAAATTGTCACCCAGAGAAAGATATTAGGAATATGTAGTTAGAGAAATACAGAATATATAGTTTTTGAGATCAGAGAGTTTTGGATGTTTTCAAGGTAGCATGGCCATAAATGGTAATAGACTTATGTATTCTTGGTTGGCGCTGTCATACCTCTCTGATGTGGCGTTAGAAAGACCTGAACTCTTATTTGTCCTCTGACACTTACCCGATGTGTGACTGTGGGCAAATCACTTTATCCTCTCTTTGTTTCCTCAAATGTATAATGGAGAGAATAACAGTGCCTACTGTTAAGGTATATTGTGAGGATCAAATGTAGTACTATTTGTAAAACACTTAGTACAGTGTCTGGCACAGAGTAGGAACTTAATAAATGCTTCCTCCCCTCCCTTCCTCTCCTCCCTAACTGCCTACAATATTGTCCCCCTGGGGCAGCTAGGTGGTACAGTGGATAAAGCACTGGCCCTGAATTCAGAAAGACCTGAGTTCAAATCCAACCTCAGACACTTGACACTTACTAGCTGTGTGACCCCGGGCAAGTTATTTAACCCTCATTACCAACCCCCCCCAAAAAAAATTGTCCCCCTTTTTCTACTTAATCTCTATCTTAACTCTGCTATCCCTTTAAGTGATGATCTCATCACAAAGATGAGAAAGAGAGAAGTCTTTTTATTGTTAAATTTCATGTGAAAATGGTAGTTTCACTGCCTCTGCTTCCTTACCACCCACTCTCCTCTATTCTTTGAAATCTCCCATCTGTCTCCACCCTTCTGCTGAAACTATTCTCTCAAAGGTGAATTACTAATTGCTAAATCCAATAATTCCTTTCTTAGTCTCAGTTGCTCTGATACTCTTCTCTCTTGAGACCCCTTCTGACTCTCAGACTGATCTGTCTCTTTTACTGTTTTTTCATCTGCTTGTAGGGACTCCCAAGGTCTCAGTCTTTGTCTTTTACTTCCATGGTCTCTTCCTTGGTAATCTCATCTCCTTCCAGTTTCAACTATTATATAAGTGCTACTGAGTCCCAAATTGACTTGACCCAAGGAGGCAGAACTAGGATCAGTGGAGAAAAACTGCAGAGAAGCACATTTATATTTGATACCATGAAAAAAAATCCTAATATTAGAGTTATCCTTAAGTGGAATGGGTCTTTAAGCTAATGAGTACTTGTTGGGAACATTTTAAAGTGGATTCTTGGTCAAGTATGAGTTGCAGTAAATTGGCTACAGGACACCTTCCAACTCTGGAATACTGTGCTTCTATATTTCTTTTTCTGACTTCTCCTTTGTCCTCTAGACTTTTATCTTTACTTGCTCACTAGAAATCTCTGTCTGGATATCCTATTGTTTTTTTAAATTTATTATTTATTTGATTTTAACAGGTTGTTTTTTTAAAGTTCTGAATTTTGTCCCACCTTCCCACCCTTTCCCCATTGAGAAGGCAAGAAATGTGATATCAATTATACATGTGAAATCATACAAAATATATTTCCATATTAGCCATGTTGCAAAAAATAAAGTAAAAATAGTATGCTTTAATCTACTCTCAGACTCCATCACTTCTTTCTCTGGAGGCGAATAGCATTTTTCATCATAAGTCCTTTGGAATTGTCTTGAATTATTGTATTAATCAGAGTAGCCAAGTCATTCACAAGTTGATCATCATATAAATAATGCTGCTATTATGGACAATGTTCTCCTAGTTCTCCTCACTTCACTTTGCATCAGTTCATGTGAGCTTTCCCAGGTTTTTTACCCTGCTAGTCATTTCTTATAGCACATTCCATTCACAATTATATATAACTCATTCAGTTATTCCCAAATTGATGGGCATCCCCATAATTTCCATTTTTTACCACCCCAGAAAGAGCTGCTATAAATGTTTTGAACAGTTAGGTCCTTTTCCTTTTTCTTTGATCTCTTTGAGTTGCAGGCCTAGTGGTGGTATTGCTGAGTTAAAGAGTATATTTAGTTTTATAGCTATTTGGGCACAGCTTCAACTTGCTCTCCAGAATGGTTAGATCAGTTCACAGCTCCACCAAGAGTGTGGAGTTGTTGTTTAGTCATGTCCAACTCTTCATGACCCCATGAACCATACTGTCCATGGGGTTTTCTTGGAAAATATAATGGAGTGATTTTTCATTTCTTTTTCCAGTGGATTAAGGCAAACAAACGTTAAGTGAATTGTCCAGGGTCGCACAGCTATTAAGTGTCTGAGGTCAGATTTGAACTCAGGTCTTCCTGACTCCAGGCCTCGCACTTTACCCACTAAGCCACCTAGTTCTCATGTCCCAATTTTTCCACATCCTTTCCAACATTTGTTATTTTCTGTTACATTAGCCAATCAAATGGGTGTGAGGTGATACCTCGATATTGTTTTAATTTGTATTTCTCTTATCAGTAGTGATTTAGTGTATTTTTTATGACTGTAGATGACTTTGATTTCTCCTGTAAACTACCTATGCATATCCTTTGACTATTTATCAATTGAGGGAATGACTCATATTCTTATAAATTTGACTCAGTTCTCCTATCTATTTGAGAAATGAGGTCTTTATCAAAGAAACTTGCTATAAAATTTCCCCCCAGTTTCTTGCTTTCCTTCTCATCTTGGCTACATTGGTTTTGCTAGTGTAAAAACTTTCAAATTCAATGTTATTAAAATTATCATTTTTTATTTTCTATGATCCTCTCTGCCTCTTGTTTATCCCTAAATTCTTCCCTTATCCACAGGATCTGACTGGTAAAAATTTCCACGCTCCCCTAATTTGCTAATGATATCACCCTTTGTGTCTAAATCACATACCCATTTTGACCTTATCTTGGTATATATGTGAGATGTTGGTTTATACCTAGTTTCTGTCAAACTGCTTTCTAATTTTACTAGCAGTTTTTGTCAGATAGTGAGTTTTTGTCCCCAAAGCTTGGATCTTTATGTTTATCAAATGCTAGATTATCTTGGTCATTTATGACTGTGTAATGAGAACCTAATCTATTCCACTGATCTACCACTCTACTTAGCCAGTATCAGATGGTTTTGATGATTACCACGTTGTTATACACTTTGAGATCTGGTACTGCAAGGCTACCTTCCTTCACATTTTCTTTTCATTGATTCCCTTGATGTTTTTGTTGATTTCCTAGACAGACATACTATTAGGACTTAAAGTTCAATATGTCTACAATTAACTCATACCCTGCCTCCCCAAACTACTCTACTTCCTATGTTCCGTATTTTTTGTTAATGGCATTGTTATTCTCCCGGTCATGCCTGCTTATATTCTCAAAGTTATCTTTAATTCCTTTCTTTCCTTCCATCCCAAATATCTAGTCAAATAACAGGTCCTGCCAATTCTCTTTCAATGATGTCTCTTGCTTTCACTCCATCCTCCCCATTAAAAACAAAACAAAACAAAAACATTCTCTGTACTATTAATGTAGTTCAGATTAGCTCTCCTTGTTGTCATTGTTGTTTGCCCTTCTTTCTCACAAAGTACCATGACAGCTGTCAAGACTTGCAATGAATTAGAATTAAGTGAGGAAGGGCTATGCAGTCACCAACCTCATTCTCTCTTCCAGAACTATTTGGGTCTGGTGGCAGGATGATGTTATCAGAATGACTGGAGACAGCCCTGGATATTTGAGGCAAACAGGGTTAAGTGACTTGCCCAGAGTCACACAGCTAATAAGTGTTTAAAGTCAAATTTGAACTCAAGTCTTCCCAACTTCAGGGCCACCTGGTTGCTCCTGTATATTATTTTAATAGTGTTCTGATTATTCTCCCTCTAATCCAGCCTACACACAACTATAAGATTCATCTTTCTAATGAACAATTTTGATCAATTCTTTCTGCTTTTCAATAATCTTTGGCAACTCCATTTTATTTACTGAATAAAGTTCAAAAACCTTAGTCTGGACCAAGGCATGCCCATTCTTCAAATTCAATCTGAAATGCTATTTCCTTGAAACTTCATTGATTTCTTTCAACCAGAAATAATCTCTGTCTGAACCCTTGTAGTACTTTATACTTTTCTTTTACACCTAATAATTTAATTGTTTCTTGAGGGCGAGGCATATCATTTTTCTTTTTATCTTCGCCAGTGTTTTGCATGGTGATTTGACTAATATGGAGCATAAGTATTTATTGAATGAATGAATGAATGAATATCTTGGCACTTGTTTAAACTTAAACTTTTCTGTTGTTGTTTAGTTGTTTCAGTCATGGCCAATTATTTGTGATCCCATTTGGGGTTTTCTTGGAAAAGACAGTGAAGTGGTTAGTCATTTCCTTCTCTATTTCATTTTAGAGATGAGGAACTGAGGCCAACAGCATTAATTGACTTTCTCAGGGTCAGATAGCTAGTCAGTATCTGAGGCCAGACTTGAACTCTGGGAGATGAGTCTTGAGACTTGGCACTCTATCCACTCTACTACCTACCTGCCTATTTAATTTCTTCATGTTTGTAATATTGGCTCAGTAGAATAAATCCATGAGTACTCTTGGTAAATGTACTTTTAAACAATAACTAAATGTTAAATATGAGTTTATTAATCTCTTTTTAAAAACATTGTAGCAATTATAATAATATTGATAACAATCACTAGTGGTTATATATGATTTTTTTTTTTTAATTTGGTGAGGCAATTGGGGTTAAGTGACTTGCCCAGGGTCACACAGCTAGTAAGTGTTAAGTGTCTGAGGCCAGATCCGAACTCAGGTCCTCCTGAATCCAGGGCTGGTGCTCTATCCACTGTGCCACCTAGCTGCCCCTATATATGATTTTTTAAAACTTTTTTACTTTCCCACATGCCTTGCTTTATCTTCACAGTAACTCAGCAGATAGAAACATATTGTTATCCTTTTTTTATAGATGAAGAAATTTGACCTAAACAAAAGTTATATGTACACACATGTATATGACATTCATATGTGCTCACATTTTTATAATGAATACATAATGTATACATAACTACATATATATATATCGTAAGGGGGTTTTAAAAGATCCCCCAGGTTTGTTAAGCCCCATACAGGCCACCAATCTGTAAGGGCCAAATTTAATATGGGAAGAGTTAATTGGGAGGTTGGCTGCAATATTGGGACTCAGAAAACAACGGCGGACCTCTAGGTCATGAGCCTCCCTTCTCTTCCACACTGCCCCCTCCCCAACTGTTCCTCCCAGACTGATGAAGCATACTATCCGCTCCCAGAGGAAGAACTGATATTGATTGAACACAGTCTAAAACAAAGAAGAAACAAAAGAGCACTTGCGGATTATACATAAAAAATCTATATCTGATTGGTTGCCGTCTTGTGAAGGGGGGAGGAAAGGGAGGGAGGGAGAAAAATTTGTAACTCTAAATCTTATGAAAATGAATATTGAAAACTCCCTTTACAAGTAACTGGAAAAAATAAAATAAATGTTTGTTGCAAGGAAAAAAAAATTAACTCAGTTTCCATGACATTGATCTACCCTAAAACACTTATTAGTTATGTGACCCTGGGCAAGTCACTTAACCCTGTTTGCCTCAGTTCCTCATCTCTAAAATGAACTGGAGAAGGACATGACACAACACTCCACTGTTTTTGGCAAGAAAATCACAAATTAGGTCACTAAGAGTTGGATATGATTGAAGCAACTCACCAACAACAACAATGTTAAAAACCTTATGGAACATGGTTCCAAATTACTAATAATAAGAAAAATGCAGATCAAAATAACTTGGGCAGCTAGATGGCACAGTGGATAGAGTGCTGAGCTAATGGTAAGGAAGACTCATCTTCCTGAGTTCAAATCTGGCCTCAGACACTTACTAGCCTGTGACCTTGGACAAGTCACTTAACCTTGATTGCCTCACTTCCTTTTCTATAAAATGAGCTGTCAAACTGCTTCAGTATCTTTGCCAGAAAAAAAACAAACAAACCCAAACGGAGTCATGAAGAATCAAGCACAGCTGAAAACGACTGAATACAAACCTCTATTCTATTATTTTCTTACTTATATTTACAAATCTGAGCAGTTTTAGAAGCAAGTTTTTTGTTTATACAACTTTTACATTGTAAACATAGCAATTAATTCCAAAAAATTCACAGTAGTTGAGGATCATAAATTTTTGTGATTTAACATTTTTGCAGCATGCAATTAACGTAAATAGTACCCCTTTCCTATAAAACTTTATAAAACATTCATTATGAATGAAGACGCTAGGAGTTTTACTTTAGAAAATTACTTTTTTTGTAACTGCGTGTATTCCAGTATATACATTTTAGTCAGAATGACCTTCATATATTATAATGATTAAAACTCATCTTTTAGCAGTATGATTGATTTGTTACAAGCGAATTCCTGTTTAAAAATAATGTACTCTATTCCATCAGAAAATAGTGATAGCTCTGCTTTCCCATTTTATATTATTATAATGAAAATCACAAACAGAAGTGGAACGCTTATTTAGTGTGTTGTCCACTTAATATTGTTGGAGATAAAGTGAAACTAGATTTCTGGTTTGAGTGTTTGTTAACAGCAAGGTACTGTTCTGCCTAATGTGACTTATTTACTTAGCACAGAATAATAACACAGAAGATTTCATGACAATGGCATAGTAACAAACTAACTTCATTGAAAACAGTGTTAATGATTGGGTGTGCAGCATCTGCAATTGGAGCTCTTAGGAAGTGAAATCCGTGGTGGCTCTGATATTATTGATACCAATTGTTTGTGTTGATCTGCTGCATTATCATCATAGATTATCCAATAGCATGGGCCTCCTCCTTCTCCTCCTCCTTCTCCTCCTCCTCCTCCTCCTCCTCCTCCTCCTCCTCCTCCTTCTTCTTCTTCTCCTCCTCCTTCTCCTCCTCCTTCTTCTCCGCCTTCTCCTTTTTCTTCATCATCATCATACTGTCATATTTTGTATAACTCTTTTAACTTTCAGAACTTTTATACTTTTAACTTTTGTATAACTCTTTTAATTTTCATAATTTTCATACTTATCTGATTGTACTTGGCAACCTAGCTAGAAGGGATTTAAGAAGCAATTTCTTCCCAGTACCCAACCATAAAGATTCTCTACTTTCATAGCTACTGTATTTAAAACCATATCAATTTCTGGTAGTGGGTTAGTGTGAGGTTTTATTTTCTTCCTTAATTTCTACATCTTTCTTCCAGAATCCTATATTTCTTTATATCTTCTTTATGGATTTCATCAGTGTTTCTTTTAAATGGTTATTATTTAGGTTTCTTAGAGAATTTTGGCTCCAAAGTGTGCAATTATGTACTATTTTAGGTTGTACAAGGCAAGACATTTTCTAGTCTGTGTTTGTTACAGGCCCTCAGATGCCTCATTTATTCAACATTGGTTCAACAAATAGTTATCTAACCCCAACTATATGTAGATTCATATACCAGGATCTGTAGGAGACACAAAGACAACAACATCAAGAAGTGTCATTTATATGGCACTTTAAGCTTTGCAAAATTCTTTACAAACATTACCTCATTTTATTCTCACAACTATCATGGGAGTAGATATTATTGTTATCCTCATTTTACAAATGAGGAAACTGAGATAGAGGTTGTAATTGGCCCAGACTCACACAGCTACTAAATAGCTGAGATTGGATTTTAGTTTTTGCCACCAATGAGCTAACAGTCTAATAGAAAGAATGTGACAAGTTCACTCATACCTCATCATAGCAAGCCAAATATATGCTACAACAAGTTACAAAGTTCCAGAATTAAGGAGTAGGGGTGGAAATTAGAGGAGGGGTCAGTCACATCAGGTTGGGAAAATAGAGTAAAGTTTCACAAAGATACCCCTTTTGGGTGCTATTTCATATCCTGCCTGTTAGTCACTCATGGTCCTCTTTAATTTTTAGGTAATTTTTAAGGTCACCTTAAAACTCCAGCTTCAGATATTTTGATTAAATAACACTAAGGAGACTGTGAGCTGGGCCTTGAATGATCAATAAGCTTAAGCTTATTAGAGGCCAAATGGAATTGTGGATAGTAAGCTTGCCTCAGCATTTAAATCCAGGCTCTGACACTAGCTACATGGAGGACAAGTTTTTTAACTTCTCAGTCTCCCCCAGGCAATTATTCTCTGAGATTAAAAATTGTAGAACAGTTAACCCCGTCCACCCCCAGTTTTATTGATACTAGTACTTTCCTGGAATTGTCTGTATCTATCAAACCATGGATTTAGATGTACCACTATGCCCTCTCAAGTTGGCAAATACCGCATTCAAAATGGCTTATGTTCCGAAGATCCATTTAGTCAGTTTGGGATTCGAACTACACTTTCTCATAGAAGTAAAAATATAAATGATGCTGAAGTCGTAGGCCAGCCCACAAATACTTTGTTTGTTTGTTTGTTTGTTTTTTTGGTGAGGCAATTAGGGTTGAGTGACTTGCCCAGGGTCACACAGCAAGTAAGTGTCAAATGTTTGAGGCCGGATTTGAATTCAGGTGCTCCTGAATCCAGGGCTGGTGCTTTATCCACTATGCCACCTAGCTTCCCCGCCCCCCCCTCCAAATACTTTTTAAATTTTTGTTTTTGGTTGGGTAATGAGGATTAAATGATTTGCCCAAGGTCATACAGCTAGTAAGTGTCAAGTATCTGAGGCCGGATCTGAATTCAGGTCCTTCTGAATCCAGGGCCAGGACTTTATCTACTGCAGCACCTAGCTGCCCCCAACCACAAATACTTTTTTAACCCATAAGCTGAAATAATGCATTATTTTCTTACTACAAATAGCATAGATTCATTTTTTTCTTAGCTATATTAATTCTAAGACAGGACAGGTGAGAAGTTCCCTAGAATTTTCTTTTTCACCACTTTTACCACTGGCAACAGTCCAGTAGTTGCTACTCACTAATTATTCCACTGGCTGGTCAGAAATTAGGTATAGAACATTTCCTTGAATCTTATATCTGATATTAGATGTTGTAATCCTTGTTTCCAAATCAATGCATATCAGAATTATATAAAGTCCTAAAATAATCAATTTTATAGCTTAAATAATATGGCATTTATTCAAATATTTATTCATATTGATTTATACAATGGCCCTTTCAGTTAATACTGTGGTCCTACTTTAAGGTAGTACTACTTTAGTGGTACTACTTTAAGGTTCAAATTGAAATAGAAATTATATTTTAAATTCTGTAGTAGAAGTCTGGAATATAAGTGTCCAAGTGTTCCTTATCTATGCAACTTTACCTTCAAGCCCTTGAATTTTAAGTGAGAAAATAACTGGCATGTACATTCTCAGAATTTGGAGAAATAAGGATATTTATTATCATTATCATCACTGTAGCTTATGTGTCAATCCACATCTGACATGGCATCGTGGAAAGGTTTCTGGGTATAGGACCATGGGACTTAAAAACTGTGTGACCTTGTGGCTACCCACTTTGCCTCTCTTTATGGTTTCAGTTAACTCATCTTTATAATGGGGATGATGATATCCATACTATTTATTTCATGGTGTTGTTGTAAGGAAGTATCTGGTACAATTTTATAGTATTATGTAAACATAAATTGTTATGTAGCACAATATAGTTACAAAGTGAAAAATCTTAGTATTATCTGACTTGAAAGCATACAGCATGGAGTGTTGAAGGGAAGTTGTCCAATATAATGTTGCTTTTATTTACAGTAGTTTTCTGGCCTCTAAAAGGAAAAAATATAATTGTGTAACAAATTAATTGCTTTTTCAATTGTACTTTTTTCTTTTCTTTTCTTTTTTTTTAGGGCAATGGAGCTTAAGTGACTTGCCCAAGGTCACACAGCTAGTAAGTGTCAAGTGTCTGAGGCCAGATTTGAACTCAGGAACTCCTGAATCCAGGGCCAGTGCTTTATCCACTGCGCCACCTAGCCGCCCCCAATTGTACTTTTTTCATACATGATGTCCCCAATGCCATCATGGTTATAGAAATAGTAATAAATTATATTTAATGTTGATTGACAATCCGATGTAATGTACTGACTGCTCAACCTAGAGTGAAGAAGACTTGAATGCATATTATGCCTGTGACATGTATAGCTGTGTTGCCATGGGCAAATCACTTAACTTCTTTGTACTTCTAGTAGCTCTCTAAGACTATATGCCATTGGGGCGGCTAGGTGGCGCAGTGGATAGAGCACCAGCCCTGGAGTCAGGAGTACCTGAGTTCAAAGCCGGCCTCAGACACTTAACACTAGCTGCGTGACCCTGGGCAAGTCACTTAACCCCCATTGCCTCACTTTAAAAAAAAAAAAAAAAGACTATATGCCATATGTAACTCTGTAATTTATCCTAGTCTGCTTTTCTGGAATGAGTTCTCATGTGAATGAATTCACAAGTCCTTGACATAATGACATGAATTATAATGTCATATAACAAGCATTTATTAAGTGTCTGCTGTGTGCCAAGCTCTATACTAGGTGCTGGAGATACACAAACAAAAATGAAATCATCCTTACCCTATGAAACAAACACAAAAATAATTCAGGGAGACCTAAATGTAGAACTAAAATTAAATTTAGGAAAGGTAAACCCTTATACATAAGGTAAATCATTTTGAACAGCAAGAAAAACTTAAAATATTGCTGTTTTGAATTAAGAATAAAGGTCGATTTATTACAGAATAACAGTTGAGTTGCCTGTTATTTGAGCTTGTCACATCATTTCCACCAAAAGTCCTGTGACTGTAGTGATATCACTCCCTGAATGTGCTTGTAAATACCTTTTTGTAAGTCAGAATGACAGACTAGTATAGGGAAACCAAGCGTAGTCATGCTCAAATATCCCAGCTACATGATCACGAACTCCATGCCAAGCCTGAGAAAATGGGCACTTTAGTACAAGAGGCTGCTTGATGAAAAAGAAAGAATTTTAGAGTTGAAAAAAGAAAGAAAGAATTTTTGAGTTGGAGTCTTAGAATCAAGGGGCCTGGCTTTGAATCTCAGAATCTGAGAATTGGAAAAGGCCTTAGCAATCATCTGTTCCAGCCCATACTCTAATATAGGGATTCTTCAGTCTAGTGAAGCCCTGTGGACCACTTCTCTGAAGAGTGTTTTTCATTGCATAAAAGAGAAAACATTGAATTAGAAAGGAAACCAATTATATTGAATTACAGTTATCAAAATAGTTTAAAGAGTAATTTTCAGAAACCCCAAGTTGAGAGCACCTGCACTAAAGGAATGTCCACTGTCAGATGCCTGCCAAATGGTAGCCTAGCCTCTGCTGGAAGATGATCAAGAAGAGAGTACTCATCACCTCATGAAGGAGCCCATTCTACTGTTGGGCAGCTGTGACCATTAGGAAGTTTTTCCTGAAATCAAGCCTAAATACTAATTTTTGTCATTTTTATCCAATACTTCTCTTTCTGCCAAACAAAACAAGTCTAATCCCTCCTCTATATAACAGCTTCAGATACTTAAAGACAACTATTATGAGTCTTCTCCATGACAAATATACTCAGTAGCTTCAGTTGATCCTTATGTATATATGTCCTGAACTTGAAGGATTTCACCATCCTGGTTGTTGTTATCTGAGCACTTATCAGCTTATCAATGTCCTTCTAAAAGCCAGGGTTCCCAGAACTGAACATAATATTCCAAATGAGGGCCGGTGCTCTATCCACTGCGCCATCTAGCTGCCCCAGGTAACTGGTTTTTTAAAATCTCATTAAAAAATTTTTTTTAAACTCAACTTTACCCCCATACTGACCTATGAAAGCAACAGAAGAACAATAAAAGAAACTCAGACCAGATATCCCCCCCTGCCCAAAGTGAGCAGAGTCCAATACTAACATAAATTCTGAAGTCAGAAAGTATGATGGTAGGGGCAGCTAGGTTGCACAGTGGATAGAGCACTGGCCCTGGATTCAGGAGGACCTGAGTTCAAATCCAGCCTCAGACACTTAACACTTACTAGCTGTGTGATCCTGGGCAAGTCACTTAACCCCAATTGCCTCACCAAAAAAAAGGTGTGCTGGAAAAATGAGCAAACAACAACAACAAAAAGCCTAAAAAGCTATCATGGTGACAAGGAAACTCAAAACACAAAAGAAGACAATGGCTTGAAAACATTGACTTGCAAAGCCTCAAAGAAAAATACAGATTAGATGCAAGTACAACAAGAATTCCTAGTAGATCATTAAAAAGATTTTTATAAAGAGCAAAAAAAAATTAATCAAATAAGAGAGGTAGAGGAAAAATTGGGAAAAGAAATGAAAACTATACGAGAATTTTATGAAAAGAGAGTTGACCATTTGGTAAAAAGAAGCTCAAAATAATATAGAAGAAAATAACTGTAAATATTAGAATTGCCCAAGTGAAAGCTTACTTAATGAGACATGAAGAAATAATAAAACAAAGTCAAAAGACTTAAGAAAAGTAGAACTATCTCATTGGAATAACAATGGATCTGGAAAATAGATCTAGTAGAGATAATTTAAGAATCATTGGACTACCTGAAATCCATAAACAAAAATAGAGACTAGACATCATATTTCAAAAATTTACAAAGGAAAACTGCCCAGATCACTTGGAACCAGAGGGTAAAGTAGAAATGGAAAGAATCTACTGGTTAGCTCCTAAAATAAATCCCCAAATGAAAACTCCCAAAAATACTAAAACCAAATTCTAGAACTCCTAGGTCAAGGAGAAAATATTGCAAACAGAAATCAAATACTATAGAATACTTAGAATATTATACTCTAGAAGTTAAAGGAGTAAGGATTATAATCAAGAATAACCTATTAAAAATAAAGAATAACCTACCAAGCAAAAATGAGTACAGACTGTTCTCACTTTACATAATTTCTCAATGTGCAAATTTTACTTTACATAAAGAATTATGAAAGAAATTTCCATTTCATAAATAGTTTATATTAACTTTATTGTACAGTACTGTGCTCTCTCTTTATCTGTGCCCCTTTCCTGGGTGCTTTGCTGTCTCCCATTCCCCCACCAAAATGACAGCAAAAACAACAAAAATAACCTGAAAGTAAAACCCTCCAAGTGAAAGCAGAAGAATGGATGCATTGAGAGATGCCCACCACTGCCCCTGCCACTGGATCAGGAACTCTAAATGAGACTTCTGGTGCAGAGAGAGGAGAATTTTGTCCTATTCCACCCACCTGCCCATGAGTCCTGCCCTCACCTGTCTGTCCCTGGTCCCCATCCCTAACATTTCTCTTCCCTGACCCTCGTGTTCTTGAACTATGTGGTAACCCCCTCCCTTCATGGGGGCATTGCCTCTTCCCTGCCTCCTTCACTTCTTGATTTCCCCATATTTTTAGGAAAATTTGCATTACATAAAAATTGCTTTATGTAGAAGTCTGCGGAATGGTCCATTTACATAAAGCAAGAACTGTCTGTATAATCTTAGAGGGAGAGAAATGGATATTTAATGAAATAGAAGACTATCAAGCATTCCTGCTGAAAAGACCACATTCAAACACAAGACTCAAGAGAAGCATAAAAAGGTAATAAACCAAGTTAAACTGTTTACATTCTTATATATTGAGGCCATACATGTATTCTCTCAGAAATCTATCATCATGTACTAAATCACTAATAATTAGAGAAATGCATATTAAAACAACTCTAAGGTAATTCCTCATGCCCTTCAGATTGGCTAAGATGACAGAAAAGGAAAAGGACATACTATAGGGCAGTGGGGAAACAGGTAAATTAAGGCAGAGATGTGAATTGGTAGAGATGTGAATTAGTCCAATGATTTTGTAGAACAATTTGGAACTCTGCCCACATGGGTATAAAACTGTGCTTACTCTTTGACATAGCAATGCTGCTACTAAGACTATACTCCAAAGATATCAAAGGAGGGAAAAGACCTATGTGTACAGAAATATTTATATCAGCTCTATTTGTGGTGGCAAAGAATTAGAAACTGAGGGGATGCCCATCAATTGGTAAATGGCTACACAAGTTATCATATATGAAAGTGATGGAACATTGTTTTGCTGTTAGAAATGCTGAATGGTATGATTTCATAAAAACCTATGAAGATTTATGAGATATGATGCAGAGTCAAGTGAGCACAACCAAGAGAACAATTTACACAGTAACAGAAAACAAAAGTAAAAGCAAAACTTTTAAGATAAATCAACTGAAAGATTTAGTAACTTTGATCATCACAATGACTCACCATTTACAAAGCAATCATGATAAAAATACTATCTACTTTCAGGTAGAGAACTGATGGTATCAGAATTCAGATGGAAGCTTTTTTTTCCCTTTTTCTTTCTTGGAACATGGAACATATTTTACATGACTTCATATTTTTAATGAGTTTTATATTTCTTGCCTTCTCAATGTGTGGGTATGGAAGTAGAGGAAAGAGAAGTAATTTGCAACTGAAAATAAATAAAATTTAATTAAAAAACAAAAAAGAAAATAGCACAGATTGTGATTTGCTTGGGGTGACATGGCTAGTATGTGTGTAAGGTGGGTCTTAAGTCCAGATATTTATGACTGTCTTCAGCTCTCTATCCATATCACACTACATCTTGACCATACTTTTCTTTCTTTTTTTCTGGATGGAGTACAACTCTCATCTTTCAGATGAAAGAGATTCTTAGAGAGGAGATTTGCCTACCGTCCCACAGCTGATAAGCACTAGAACCAGTATTTGAACCCAGGCCCCATTACTCCAAATCCATTGCATCAGGCTGCCTCTCCTAAGACCTTTAAGTCACTACTTATGGATTAACATATAATAGAGTAATACCTGGAATGAATGAGTTAATGAATGAAGTTTTTGATGGAATAAAATATAAATACAAAAACTCAGATAGCCCCAACCCTCAAGGAGCTTAAATACTAATGGACAGAGAGAGGATTGGTCCCCTTGAAAAAGAGTTGGGGCTAAGGAGTTGATCTCAGGGATGATGAGTGGATTTATTGGGCAGTCAATTGATATATTCTTTCTAAAAGCACCTGGTACTGTTGATTTGGTTACATAGCAAATGCAGAGCTAAAAATGGAAATGTGGACCTGTGGTTGAGAGTGAGATGGAGTATATCTTTAGGAAGGCAGATAGTGAAATGGCCTGAGGTGTCTTCTGGGTGAGATGTGAAGCATAGTCTAGTAGTTTGGTGATTGGCCGACTAAATATGTTGGACTAGGTAAGTTTGGACTCATTCAGAAAGGCTCAGCCTCAGGGCAGTAGTTCCAAAACTAAGATTAACTTCCATCCGGAATGGTGACATGGACTCTTAAGGTTTAGTGGCACAAGGCATTTGTTAGTTCAGGTTTTGAGAAGAGGATTGGTAACGTAGATGCAAGATGACATGAGTGAATGAAGAGATGGGATGCAATTCATAGTTATGTCTTACTTGTGGAAGCCTGGTGTACTTTGCTTAAAAACAAAAGTGTACTTAATCTTAAAATGCCTTGCTTTATTTGTGTACCTGATCTTATTTTTGCCTTCAGTGTTGCATTTAATAGTAAGCATCTATGTTAGGATTTTAAACTTCTTTTTGAAAAAGTAGTCTACATTTCTGCTTCCAGTATCTCATTTTGACCCATTTACTTCACAAACTCTTGAAATCTGGGCTCTGAACCCACCACTCTAATGAAATTATTTCGTGCACAGTCTTAACTTGCTGCAACCTATCAGTTGCCAAATTCAGCATTGTTTTCTCAGTCCTCATCTGCTTTGACCTTTCTACATTGACATTATTGATCATCCCCTTCTTGATCCCAAGCACTTTCTGCAGTCTCTAGGCTCTCCTATCTGATTACTCTTTAAAAAGCAAAAATAAAATCTGTTCATTGACACCTTCTATTTTTACCTCATCTTTATTTTCAGATACCTTCTTCCCTGACATAAAAGGCCATTTCTTTACAAATTTTTAAAAGAGAAGGAAAAAAGCAATTTATTCAAACTAATAAAAACATCACCCAAGTATGATGCTATATGCATTGTTCCTAACCAGGACTTCTGAAATTTTTTTCCACTTACAACCCCTTTTTGCCCAAGAAAATGTTTCTGCGACCTATAGGTATATAAAATAGGTATACATAACCTTTTACTGTTGCCAAAATTTTCATGACCCCATGTTCAGTTACATGAGCCCAGATGGGGGTCATGATTCACAGTTTAAGAAGCTTTGTTCTAAACCAATTTCTCCCCAATTTATGAAAAGGAGGAAAGGAACTACACTCTCTCATTTCTTCCATGGGCCAAGCTTACTGATTTGCTGACCTTTTTGATCATCTTTTCTGGTTCCTTGTCCTTTCCTCTCAAGGCATGGGTATGCTCCCAGACTCAGTTTTAACTTCTCTCCTATCTACCCTTTCTGCTTTGGTGACCTGTATTCCCTTGGCTTCAATTATCACCTCTATACAACCAATTACAATACTTCCTCTGTTTCCATCACAACAGAATTGTGAGATACCCTGTAAAATGTAGCATCATAGGATTATAGATTTAGAACTGGAAGGGACCTCAGAAGGTTGTTTAGTCCAACTTCTTCACTTTATAGTTGAGAGAATATAAAACATTGTATAAATGTAAGCTATTATACATGTTATCTGTTCCCACCATGGTCTCTGACCTTTGAGGCAAATTGTAAAAGCAATCGAAAGATTAAATTTAAGCAATGGTAAGGTGACATGGAATGTTTAGATATACTGTTGAATGGTGAAAATCTTTTTTTTAAAAAAGGAAGTTGTTAAAATTTTCCAATTATTAGTGGAATTTAAATAATTAAAAGGAACATAGATCTAACATTGGCTTTGAAGAGAATAGAACAAGTTTGCTATCTAATGTTTTTCCCCATTTCCAATTTCTTTGATTTGTTATAGGTACTGTTTCAGAAAATAACATATTTACAAATACTCCATTTCCATAGCCTCAGCAAATAACTTAAAGGGAGATAAAATTCATCTCATCCTAGTTGTATATGTTAAAATTCAATTTATAAACATGTCTTATACATTAGAGGTGAAAGGAAGGCCCCATGCATATTTACATTCATTTATAAAAATATACATAGCAAAAGTTGTATTATCTGGTATTTTGCCAACTGTATATACTCACAACGGACATTTCAAAAATATTATAGTACGACTCTTTATAGTAAAACACAGCAGTTGGGTTACAGACAATGCTGAGATGAATGTAAGGTAGCTCAGAGAGCAATTTTTTTTTTAAACTTTTTTGGGGGGGGGCAGTGAGGGTTAAGTGACTTTTCCAGGGTCACACACCTAGTAAGTGTCAAGTGTCTGAGGCCACATTTGAACTCAGGTCCTCCTGAATCCAGGGCTGATGCTTCAATCACTGTGCCACCTAGCTGCCCCCTGGTTTTGTTTTTTTTTTAACTTTTGAGAAAAAGAAAAAAAATTCAGTAGGTTTTCATACATGTGTGATTCCCAGGAATAAATCACTGCTTTTTCATTCACTTAAAAGAGTTAAAATAACCTGGGGTAGCATGAATTAACTCTTAGTTAACCTGAACATGTGAATGCCAGTCAACTAGCATATATTAAGGGCTTCCTATGTGGCAGATACTTAAGCTAAGAAAGAAAGGCAATAGACAGCCTTTGCTTTCAAGGAACCCGGAGTCTAATGGGGGAAACAAGATGCAAATAACTAATTAATTGCAAGCAAAATGTACATAGGATAAATTGAGATAATCAATAGAACTGGCACTAGGATTAAGGCAGTCTTTGAAAGGCTTCTTAAAAAGGTAAGGTGTGAGCTGAGACTTGAAGGAATCTGAGAGCGAAGAGGCTGAGAAGCATCAGAGACAGCCAAGGGGGAGGCTCTGAATCAGGGATAGCAAAGAGGCCAGGGTCACTGCATCATGGAGTATATTGGGGGAGGGGAAGGTTGAGGGAGGGAAAGGGATGGTAAGGTGTAAGAAGACTGAAAAGTTAGGAAAGGTCCAGGTTATGGAAAGCTTGAAATGCCAAAGAGAGGAATTTATATTTGATCCTTATTTGTTCCTGGAGGTAATAGGAAGCCGCTCATTTTTATTGAGAAGTGAGGTGGCTTGGTTAGGCCCTTGCTTTAGGAAGACCATTTTGGCAGCTGACTAATGAGAGTCAGGAGAGACTTGAGGCAGGGAGAACAACCAACAGGCTGTTGTGTTAGTCCAGGTGTTAGGTGATGAGGACATTGTTAGAGCAGCGTTACCCTGATTCAGCTTTGACTTTCACTTGTGGCCTCCTCGAAAAAGAAAACTGTTCAGAAGCAGCATCTTAATTCATGGCACCATGAAATTTCACTCATAGCTCCCTCTTAATTTTTAAACCATAAAGGCAGTTGTGAATTGAAATAATATTTTTTTTGAGGCAATTGGGGTTGTGACTTGCCCAGGGTCACACAACTAGTTAAGTGTTAAGGGTCTGAGGTTGGATTTGAACTCAGGTCCTCCTGAATCCAGGGCAGGTGCATTATCCACTGTGCCACCTAGCTGCCCCTATATTAATTTTTTTTTTTTTTTTTTTTTTTAGTGAGGCAATTGGGGTTAAGTGACTTGCCTAGGGTCACACAGCTAGTAAGTGTTAAGTGTCTGAGGCCGGATTTGAACTCAGGTACTCCTGACTCCAGGGCCGGTGCTCTATCCACTGCGCCATCTAGCTGCCCCTATATTAAATATTTTAAAGAAGAAAATAAATCTAATTGATTCGTTTTTATATTATGCACTTGCAGAAAAAAATCCTAGGGTTGTTTTTTAAGGAAAATGTGTGATGATTATTTTCTAATACTTAGCCACTAAAAATAAAGTAAATAGAAAAGGTATTTTAAAAGCATCTCTGGTGAGTATCTTCAAATAAAAAAAAAAACAAAGCAGATGTTTTAAGCCTAACAAACTAGTTTATCACATACTTAATAACTATTTTGAAATTGTGCTTTGAAGTATTCATAAACTATACTGAAGGCCATTTTTTAAAAATGAAGGTTTCATAGTTCTTAAATATTTTTCATATGTTATAGAGGAAAATACTAGTTGTAACAACTTTACTTTGAAAGTTTGTGGTATTGGTTCAATCATGTATTAAGATGAACATTTAACCTGCAATTAGATAATTTGGATTGAGTTCTGCCTCTGTCATTAACCGGCTGTGTGACCTTGGATAAATGTTGTTAAATCACTTAATGTTTCTCTGTTCATCTGTCAAATGAGGGGTATGTGCCCTCTTCCTCAGGTTTTTGATGATCAAACTAGACTATCAGTATGTAAAACTCTTATGCAATTTTAAAAGCTTTATATGACATTGGTCTTCTAACAGATTTATAGTTTTCATAGTATACTTGTTGGTACAATTCCCAGATTCATGTTTAATGAATTGTTAATTCAGTGTTTATCTTTTAATCTTAAAAATACAAACAGTGAATTAAAAAAGTATCCCATTTTATTTTGCATTTTAGATTTTTATCTTTTTTTATTACAAAATCTATCCATCCATCAATCAGCAGCCTACTATGTAATGGATACCAGACACTAGAGATAAAAAGACAAAAGTAATACCAGTCCTTGACCTCAATGAGCTTACAGGTCAGCTGTGGTAGACCATGTGTACATACGTGTTGTTCAGTCGAGTCCAATTCTTCTTGACCTTGTGGACCATACTGTCCATGAGATTTTCTTGGCAAAGATACTAGAGTGGTTTGCCATTTCCTTCTCCAGTGCATTAAGGCAAAGGTTAAATGATTTGCCCAGAGTCAGTAAATGACTGAGGCCACATTTGAACTCAGGTCTTCTTGATTCTAGGTCCAATGCTCTATCCACTGAACCATCTAGCTGTCCTCTTTTCATATAAAGGGACATACAAAATAGATACAGGTGATTTGGGGAATAAAGTACTTAAGAACTGGGTGGGATCAAGGATGGCCTCTTGTTGAAAGTAGTACTCAAACTGAGTCTTGAAGAGAACTAGATATTTTGAGAGACGGAGATAAGAAATAAGTGCATGCCAGGCATGGATGACAATGTCATTGGTTGTGCCAATTTAGTTAGACATCTGTGTGTGTGCAGGGGAACAGTGTTTGTATGGTAGGAGCCACACCTGCTTTGTGCTGGTTGTTGCCATTGTTTATGTGTGCTCCACTGCTGTTCCCTTCTTTGGCTCTGCTGAGGCTTCAGGCAGTGATGGGGGTGTCATTCCCCAACCCCGTTAAGGGCTGGGGATATTTCTGCCTCCTTACTTAGGCCAGAGCCCTTTTTGCCCACACCTCCCAAGTGTCCTTTCCCTTTATCCTTTGGCCTTGCCCAATGCTCCATATGTGAAGGGATGGCTTTATTTTAGGATCCAGAAATGCCTTAATCCTAACTCAGCTCAAATGACTGGATTGGCTTAGGTTCTACCTAGAATAAGTACTGAGAAAGGTAGTTTTGGACAAGGTTGTTAAAGGCTTTAAATGCTAAACAGGTGAGTTTCTATTTAATACTGCAATAGGGAGCCACTGGAATACATTTGAGTAGGAAGCAGCAGCATAATCTAATTTTCACTTTAGGGTAATAAATCTGTTAGCTTTGTGAAGAATAAAAAGGATATAATATCACTTAGACTTTGGGGTTAAGATACTATAGATTTTTTTCCTTCTATTTGCTTTTTTGTGTGTGTTCTGAAATAGACTGGATCCTTTCATAGTTTACTGTATTTGTATTATAGAAATTTGCATTATACTGGTTTTGAATTATATGTCCTTTTTTTGTTCTCCATAAAATAACCCTTTCTTGAGAATTTTCTGGCAAATATATCAAGTTATACGTTGGGCAGGAAACAAATTAATGCAGAAGAAAGTGATTTATGATGTTCAAAATTGTGTTGCAATTATATGTCTGTTAAGGAAGTATGCCCTAAATGTTCTATAGAGCATTTCATACTATATTCAGTAACTTCCCACATGGAGGAGCTGGTTCAGTATTTGCTGTCTCAAAGCTAGTCTGAGCCCTTGCTCAGCAGCACAGCACTAAGATCTGCTGCTAGCTTCTGGAAGCCACTTCTCTAAAATGCTGATTTATCTGTATCCTTAGCATCATTATCAAGTATGTTTCAGGGGAAAATCTCAGGATCAAACTGAACTTGGGAGAAGTGTTCCCTAATGAGAATTGTTTTTGTAAAAGACTTTGTGAGTGGTTCTTAGTTTGGCTATTTATATGGTGGGTCAATTCAATTTGTCCTATTTTATAGAAGTTAAGGGGAGCTAGGTGGTGAAGTGAATAGAGTCCTGGGTCCATAATCAGGAAGACTCTTCTGGTGTTCAAATCTGGCCTCAGACACTTACTAGCTGTATGACCTTGGGCAAGTCACTTAACCCTGTTTGCCTCAGTTTCCTTCTCCATCTCATTTTACAGATGAAGCAGCTATGTGGTTCAGTGGATAGAACACTGGCCTTGAAGTTTGGAGAACCTGAGTTCAAATTTCACCTCAGACATTTACTAGCTGTGTGATCCTGGACAAGTCACTTAACCCCAATTGCCTTAAATATCCATGGCCATCTCCAGTCATCCTGATATATATCTTGCCACTGGACCCAGATGACTCCAGATGACCCTGGAGGAAAGAGTGGGGTTTGTGACCTTGCACAGTCCTTCCACACTTAAATCCAATTCACTTCAAGTCATGACATCACCCGGATGTCATGGTCCTCTTCAAGAACGAAGGACAAACAACAGCAAGAACAAATGAGGTAACTGAGACAAACAGGGTTAAGTGACTTGCCCAGGGTCACAAGTCAGTGTTTGAGACTAGATTTGATCTCAGGAAGATGAGTCTTCTGGCTTGAGATCCAGCACTCTATTCATTTTTCCCTCTAGCTGCCCTGTCACACAGTAGGTGCTTGATATTTATTGTCTGTCAGATGAGCAGTGGGATCACAGGTTTAAAGGACATGAGCATAAAATAATATTTACCTTTTATAAAAAAACAGCTTAATTTCAAATTGCTTTTTAGAATGGTCAGACCTGTTTACAGCTTTCTCAACAGTATATTAGTATGCATATCTTTCCACAACCCTTCCAACATTGCCTACATTTTTTTGATATCTTTGTCAGTTTACTTATTTTAAGTAAAACCTAAGAATTGTTTTGATTTACCTGTCTCATTAATTTGAAGCAAAATTTTGTGGTTGTAAATAGTTTGAAATTCCCTTTTTGAGAGCTTTTTTCTCATATCTTCTAATTACGTATACCTCATCATCAACTGATGGTTGAATGTCAAAGGCATCTATCATGGAAAAAAAGTTAAGAACCTTTGATATAGGCATTATTTTTTTTCCACTTCACTTCTGATGCCCTGGAACTTGCTTTTTCTTCCCTTTCTGTGAGCTTCCCTATATCTTCCTAATTAATTTTTAGGCCTACCTTTTGACTTTCAGTATCTGAGTCCTAGGTAGAATTCATTTATAATAGTCACCAAAGATTTCTGCATCTTATTATTAAAATATATTATTTCCCCCACTCTCTAGCTTTTCAACATCATTGGGAACAAAATGTCAATTCCTTGTCTAATTCATTTTCCCCCCTCTTCACTATTTTTTTTTCAATTCTAATAGTATTTTATGTTTTTCCAGTTACATGTAAAGATAATTGTCAATATTCATTTGTATAAAATTTTGAGTTCCAAATTGTTCTCCCCTTCCCAAAACAGCAATAAGTTATATATGTACAATCATGTTAAACGTATTTCCACATTAGTCATGTTGTGAAAGAAGAATCAGATCAAAAGGGAAAAACCTCAAGAGAGAAAAAAAAAAGTGAAAATAGGATGCTTCAATCTTCATTCAGACTCCGCAGTTCTTTTTCTGGATTTGTAAAGCATTTTCCATCATGAGTCATTTGGAATTGTCTTGGATCGTTGTATTGCTGAGAAGAGCTCAGTGTATCACAGCTGATTATCCCATAATGTTGCTGTTATTGTGTACAATGTTCCCCTAGTTTTGCTCATTTTACCCAGCATCAGTTTATATAAGTCTTTCTAGGTTTTCCTGAAATCTGCCTGCCCGTCATTTCTTATAGTGCAGTAGTATTCCATTACATTCATATACCACAACTTGTTCAGTCATTCTCCAATTGATGGGCATCCCTTCAATTTCCACTTCTTTGCTACCACAAAGAGAGCCACTGTAAATATTTCCCCCTTTTTATGATCTCTTTGGGATACAGACCTACTAGTGGTATTGCTGGGTCAAAGGGTATGCATAGCCCCATAGCCCTTTGGGCATAGTTCCAAATTACTCTCCAGAATGGTTGGATCAGTTCACAACTGCACCAACAGTGCATTAGTGTTCCAACTTTTCCACAGCTTCTCCAACATTTATTATTTTCCTTCTTTGTCATATTAGCCATCTGATAGGTATGAGGTGGTACCTCAGAGTTGTTTTAATTTGCATTTCTCTAATCAATAGTGATTTAGAGCATTTTTTTTATATGGCAATAGATAGTTTTGATTTCTTCATCTGAAAACTGCCTGTTCATATATATCCTTTGATAATTTCTCAATGGGGGGAGGGGTGATATCTTTAAAAAATAAAACTAAGGGGTGAGAGGAATGCACAGGGAGAAAGGGAAAGAGAGAGGTGGAATGGGATAAATAATCTCACATAAAAGAAGCAAAAAAAAGCTTATACAGTGGAGGTGTGAGATTAAAATTGGATATTAGATCATAAATCTCCCCTACTTAACCTTTCCCTTAATTTATCTCCCAGACTAGTAAATGGAAGAAGCTTCTGGTTTTCTAGATAGAGCCTTTATTGTATGGTAGTCACAAGGTGATGTTGATTAGAAGGATAGGAAAGTAGAAATACAATACAAATCGTCTTAAGTCTAGGCTTAGTCTATATTCTGTATAAAACTCACCAAAACCCAAGGCCACTTTTGGGGAGAGAGAGACCGAGTCAAGCGCATGCTGTTAACCGAGAGCCGGCCGAGTCAAACTCCAGTCCGCGTCTGTCTGTGCAGCGTAGCCAGGAGACCAGCGGAGCAGGAAAAAGCCCCACTTCCGTTCTCTCCTTGTCTTTTCAGCTCGCACCCCGGAAGTCGAGTGCATAGCAGGCAGTCTGACATGCGCAGCAGGCGCACTGGCGTGCGTAGCTCATGCCATTGGTCTCCTCCCCAAAGGGTGGTCCTTTCAGTTATCCTAACTGACTGTTAAAAAACTTTCATATTTTTTTACCACAGAGGGGAAGAGAGGAGAGGTGGATGGGAGTGAGTGAACTTTAACTGTTATCAGAATTGGCTCAAAGAGTGAATAGCATATACACTCAATTGGTTATAGAAATCTATCTTACCCTGCAGGAAAATAGGAATGAAAGAGGATAAGAGGGAGTGGGGTGGGTGATACAAGCGAGGGCAGATTGGGGGAGGGGGTAATCAGAAGCGAAATACTTTTGAGGAGGGACAGGGTGAAAGGAGAGAGAATAGAATAAACGGGGAGTGGGGCAGGGAATAGGATGGAGGAAAATACAATTACTATGAAAAAAAATTTGAAGCAAGTTTCTCAGATAAAGGCCTCATTTCTCAAACATAGAGAACTTAGTCAAATTTATTTTTAAAAAAATTAGAGCCATTCCCCAATTGATAAATGATCAAAATATATAAACAGTTTTCAGATGAAGTAATCAAAGCTATCTATAGCCATGTGAAAAAAAATGTTCTCACTATTAATTGGAGAGATGCAAATCAAAACAATTCTGGGGTACTACCTCATACCTCATAGATTGGCTAATAGGCTAGAAGAGAAAAATGACAAATATTGCAGAGAATGTGGGAACAACGACACATTAATTCATTGGTGGAGTTGTGAACTGATTTAACCATTCTATAGAGCAATTTGGAAGTATGCATACTCTTTGACCTAGCAATGTCACTATTAGGTCTGTATTAGAGAAAGAGAGAGAGAGAGAGAGAGAGAGAGAGAGAGAGAGAGAGAGAGAGAGAGAGAGAGAGAGAGAGAGAGAGATTGAGATTTAAAAAAAAGGAAAAAGACTTATAGGTATAAAAATATTTATTGCAGCTCTTTCCTGGTGGTAAAAAATTGGACGTTGAGGAGGTATCCATCAACTGGGGAGTGGCTGAACAAATTGTGGTATATGATTATGATGGAATAATACTATTGTGCTATAAGAAATGATGAATGGGATGCTGTCAGAAAAATCCAGAAAGACTTACATGAGCTGATAGAAAGTGAAATGTACTATGTACAAAGTAACAGCAATATTGTAAGATGATCTGCTGTGAATGACTTAGTTATTCTCAGCAATGCAATAATCTAAGACAATTCTGGAGGATTTATGAAGAAACATACTATCCATCCCCAGAGAAAGAACTGATAGTGTCTGAATACAGATTGAAGCATACTTTTTTAAACTTTATTTTTTTCTGGAGTTTTTTTTTGTCTTTTCTTTTACAACATGACTAATATGAAAGTGTTTTCCATGTCTAACATGTATAACATATAAAATCGTTTGCCTTGTCAAAGGGGACTGGGGGGAGGAAGGGAGAAAATTCAGAACTCAGCATTTTAAAAATGGGTATTAAAATTGTTTTTACATGTACTTGGAGAAAAATAAAATACTAAATAAATGTTTTTAAAATGATGATTTAGAACATTTTTTCATATGAATATAGATAGCTTTAATTTCTTTATCTGAAAACTGCCTGTCTATATCCTTTGACCATATTTCCATTGGTGAATGACTTGTATTCTTATAAATTTCATTCAGTTCTCTATATTAGAAATGAAGTCTTTATCAGAAACACTGATTGTAAAAATTGTTTCCCAGCTTTCTGCTTTCTAATCTTTTTTTTCATTGGTTTTGTTTGTACAAAACCTTTTTAATTTAAGGTAATCCAAATCCATTTTGCACTTCATAATATTCTCTATCTCTTATTTGGTCATAAATTCTTCTCCTCTCCATAGATATGATAGGTAAACTATTCCTTCCTTTCCTAATTTGCCTATGGTATCACCCTTTATGTCTAAATCATGTACCCATTTTGATCTTATTTTGATATACTGTATAAGATGTTGGTCTATACCTACTTTCTGCTATGCTATTTTCCAGTTCCCTCTTCATAATTTTGTTAATTCTTATACACTCTTTCCTTCATCATTTCTTTCAGTCTCTCTACAATGACATTGCCTTCTGTCAAATTATTGAGGTTTGCAGATTATCTGTGCTGTGGTTAGCACAATTCAAACAAAGGCAGGCTGAGGCACAGTTTTCTCCTGGGCAAGATACCAAGTTATTAACAGTGACATATAAGCTCTTAGTAAAGTGGGTCCCACTGGCCATGTCCGCCAAAAAGCCAAGGATTTGAACATTATCAATTTATTAGTTAGGCTAGTAATTAGCAATATATTGGGTCAATGGCTTCTTTCAATGACCAAAGACCTTGAATGAGCACTGACAGGACCTTTTACACCCAGGTATGTCATCCTTTTGATTGAACTTACAGTATATCATTTGAACCAACCTTGGCGGGGACAGCTGGGTGGCACAGTGGATAAAGCACCAGCCCTGGATTCAGAAGTACCTGAGTTCAAATCCGGCCTAAGACACTTAACCCTTGCTAGTTGTGTGACCCTGGGCAAGTCGCTTAACCCCCATTGCCCCACCAAAAAAAAAAAAAAAGGAAAAAAAATGAACCAACCAACCTTGGCAAAGGAAAGATAATCTTGATTCATTAGATATTTTAATAAGAAGAGGGTTAAGAGTTAACTCAGATAGATACTCCTTACTCCTTCCTAGTTGGAAGATGAAAGTAACCTCGGGTGGGATTAGTCCATTGCTGGAGAAAGTGGGTTGGCCTTCAGGTATGGATGATCACTCCATTCTCTGGAAATTAAGGAATGTTAATTGCATTATGGAACTCAATGGTCTCTAGCAATCTTGTCTAGAAAAACAAAACCCTCTTAATCTGCTTCTCCCCTACCCTCACCCTCTTTGTCCTCCCCTGTGGAGAATGAATCACCCTTAATTTTGACAAGTAGAAGGACAAGAGAGTTGTCCTTTGGGGAGGGCCTAACTCAAGCTGTTCTTCTGGGGGAAAAGGATGGATTACAGAGCAATATTAATTATTAAATGGTACAGCATAATATTAATTTTCCTCAGTGCTTTTGGTTTCCCCTTATCCTTGCTCCCTTTCAGTAACTTTTAACCACATCATTATTATCTTCTACTTCTATCAAAACAGAGATGAGTAGCAATACTCATATCATTTCTGGTAAATGATTTGGAATATGCAAAAGTGAGTTCAACCTTTCCTCCCCAACCTCATCCTCTTCCCCTTGCTGACTCATTCGTGGCACTACCCTTCTACCTATCTATCTAGGCTTAAAACCTTAATCATCTTTGACTTTCCCCTTTCCCATATTATGGCTATCCAATGATTTGTCAAATGTTTCCTACTGTATCTCTAAAATCCATTTTCTCATCTCTACACAAATTGTTACTACTTTAGCTTAGGCCCTCAGTATCTCCTATCTGACCTCTTATTGAAGTTTTCCAATTTCCTACCTCCATTCTGTCTCCTCTCCCATCCAACCTTCACATTGAGGTACAAGTAATAATTTTAATGCATATTTTTGAGCATATCACTTAAATCCATAATCTCCCATTGCTTGCCAGAGTATAAATGCCTGAGGCTTATATTCAGAGTTTTCCTTGTTTCCCATTTCAGCCTTATCTCATATCAATTTCTTCCATTCACAATCTCTGTGCTTTCACCAAATTAGGCTACTTTCTTTTTTTGTCCTATGCTATCATCTTCCTATTGTGCTCACAATATACCTTATTGAAGGATTGGCCTCTACCTTGGCCTATTGAACTCCTTTCCTTTCTTCTAGGGACAACTGATATCCTTCCTCCTTTACGAACTTTTCCTGATTTTCCAATGTAGAAATGACCCCTCCTACCTCAGATTGCTCCTAGCCCACAGTTTGGATCCTTCCTATCACTTATATAATATTTATTATTATAATTTATGTGTGTTCTTATTCTCTCATTAGATTGTAAGCTTGAGGTCAGGGTTGTATTATACAATGTCTTTTCACTTCTGGTATCCAGTGTGGTATTTTGCCCACAGTAAATGTTTAATTTTTTTTTTTAATTAGGGAGTAATTGAAATTTTCATGGCATTTAAAATAAAAGTATGATTTGTCACTTTCAAGTTACTCTTACAATGGGCAATCAAAAATTGATTAGCCATTTATTTAGAGGATGAGATATGGAAAGGAAGCAAGGAGAACCTTCTGTGATAGTGTGCTTTAGAATGAATGTCCTTTCCATTAAAAGGTGTTTTGTAATTGAATCATTTTGTAAGCCTTTTATTTTAGTATTTAGCTAAAAGATAGTTTTGAATGTATGCTGTACCACCTTTGACTTTGAAACCTTATTATATAGTTCAAAATAACATGGTAAACAAGGACAGTTTGGATTTTTGTTGGTATTTTTATAGCCATTCATGAAATAAACAGACACTAGGGAAATAATAGTGGAACAAGACAATGCACATTGACCATCTGCAGCATGTAAAGTATATGCTTTATTATTTTAGTTTAATACTCTTGGTTAAGGATATTTTCCCCAATATTGGTCAGTAGAATTTTATATGTAGATCCTACTCCCTGTACAATTTTGGAGGAATATGAGCCTCCATAAAGATTTCAATCCTGAACACCTGCCAGAGTTACAAATGGTTTGAATTATCAACTGGAAAACTTGTTTACAATAAATGCAAAAAAGAAAAAATGTTCAGGCAGGGCTGTGATTGAGATTCTATCTTCATACAACTCAGGACAATGTGTGTCTTTAAGGACTAAGAAGAATATCTTTAAACCAGATAATGGTTCAGTCTGGAAGTCTGTGCTTCTGCTGATATTGTTACTGCTAGGTTTTTAATTTAATAAATTCTATTATTGATTAGAATAGTAGGATTGAGAATTGTGTGCATAGATGCAATATTTGCTCATTATCTCCCTAGTATCTAGGACCAAGGAGATAAATTAAGATTGAGAATTAATGAAATTAAGTACCTTATAATAATTAAGTTACTTTCGATGAAGAAAATAAGCCTCATTTAATGTATGTACCAACTCAGTTAAAATCCCAGCAACAAGGAATTACTAGAATAAAGTAATTAGGCTGAGGTAGGCTAGCTTTCTAAAAGAGTTATTTTTAAAAATACACTTTAACAAAAAGGCAATAGCTTTCCATCTCTTAAGAGGTATAGATAGAAGGAAACAAATAACTAATCATCAGCCTTGGGCAAAGACCTTTTTGCAAATCTGTTTATAGGATTAGTGTAAACAAATTGGCAATAAAATGCAAGCAATTTATGCAGCTGATTGCAAGGTGACTTGTCTCTTTTGATTAGTGTAGAGTCAATGTGTTTAGCAAAAAAAAAGCATTTTTATACTTCCTTATAAAATGGACTTTCATATTTTTTATATTGTAAGCATCTAGATGGTGGGTCAAGGAACTAGGGCTTTTCTGTACTTTGTACAAACAGCCCCAGGTACCTCATCAATTTGGTCACATACAAATTACATATACACAATATATACCAGGTTAAAGAAGTCTTAAGTTTGATAGAGATTCTAAGTAGTTTTAGTATATCCTAAAAGTTGAGAGTATTAGATAAACACTAAGATTGTTTCAAGTGGATTTTGTGTCATTACTCATGCTGGAAAATTGTTTGGGGTTGTGAAGTTGGTAAAGCCTTTTTATTTTTGTCTTTGTCTAGGCATTATCTCTTTATTTTTTCCCCATGTAGGCATATATTTACTTTTTCAGTGAGAAAATAAGAAAGCAGTCTTGAAGAAATTTAAGTTAAATCTCAAAGTACTCAATTTCATAGAGAGTGGAACTTGAATGCCACAACTGGGGCATTTTGATTCCTAGGGTGTATTCATGAAACACTTTATAGTTTCCATTACTTCTCCAAGTAAAGGTCAACATTTGGAGGGAAGTAGTATCTCAAGCAAGTTTATTTCATATCTGACATTTATAACTCTAGACGCTTAACTTAAAATTTTTTTTGAAATTGGTCTGGGTTTCATCTTTATGAATATAATCAATTGAGAAATCATTCTAAAATGTTCTTTTTATGTGAAAGCTCATCCTAAATGTGTTTTGTGTCTGTGTGTGTTTCTGATGAAAACATCAATTGTGCATATGTTGCTAACATGACTCTTTCTGACAATATCATCTCCAGTATGTCAGTAATTTTTGCTTTTTTTTTCCTCCTAAGAGATATCTGAAAGCACAATTATCTATCTTTTTAACAACTCATAACCACTTTTCCGAGGGCCAAGGAATGTGTTTGATACGTTTTTCTTTAAGTGATAAAGTGAAGGGATTTCAATAAGATTTCATATTTGTATTAATGGTCCATAAAATTGTTGCTCTTTTTTTCCTGTTTTTGGATCATTTTAATTTCTTACACTGAAGGTCTTGATAGTTCAGTTCACTAAAGACAAATCCTGGTTGATTTAAGATTACACCTCGTATTTTTACATGATAAATTTTATTCTGTATAGAGAGTTTGAAATTATTTAAAGGAGACAGATTAATTTTTTTAGAAATGAAAACATTATATATCCTTTTAAAGTATTTGAAATCTATTGAATTAATATTTGCTTTAAAGAAAATTGGGAACAACCTATAAAACAGTAATTTTTTTGTGTGTATATCTGTGAGGCAGCTCATGGCACAGTGGATAAAGCATGGGGCTTTGAGTTAGGAAGCTCTGAGCTTAAGTCTGGTCTGATGTACTAGCTGTGTGACCCTAGGCAAGTAATTTAACTTCTGCCTCAGTTTCCTTTACTGTAAAATGGGGATAATAATAGAATTTACCTCCTAGGGTTGTTGTGAGGCCCAATTGAGATAATTTTTATTAAAAGTGCTTAGCATAGTTCCTGGCACATAGTAGTCATGATTTAAGTGCTTAATCTCTTTCACCTATTATGCATTGCATAAATTTATAGGTTAATATTAAATCAGGTGTTTAACTTCTAATATTGTCTTTTTAAATAGTCTTTTGTAGCACTTAATCAGAGAATTAGAAGAAGACTCAAAAAGAATAGAAAATTCCATTCTCTTACTTGAAAAAGTATATAGATTATTTATGCTATTATTTTACTTAAATAATAATTTTAGAAGGGTATATACTTATTAAAGATCTTTGTCTCTTACATGAAAGGGCTCCAGCATAGAGTCTAAATGGAATGGAGATTCCTTATAGGTGGTTAGGTCCTCTAGATGCTACTTTTCGTGGGTAACATTGTGCTGATTGCGTCAAATCCAGGAACATGTGGAGCTTTCTGGATGAGAGCCATACCCACTCAAAAGAGTTTGGCTTAGCTGCCCACCCAGGAAAAACTAAGTGGATAGCTGTCAAATTGATATTCTTAAAGCACCTTTTGAGATCCTGTCACTGCCGGACTAGTGATAATTAATTGCTTCTCTCTTGCCTCTGGGACAAAAGACAAAACTCCTTTGTTTAGCATTTAAAGCCCTGCACAATCTGGCTCTTGGCCAATCTGTCCAGCTTGATTACATATTACTTCCCCTTATGGACTCTCTGTTCTAACCAAACTGTCCTGCTTGGTGTTCTTGGTCTGTGGTATTCTGGGTACTCCTGCTTTTCTTTGGGAATGCTCTCCCCCGTGCATGGAATGCTCTGCCACTTCACAACCACCTTTGGAAATCTCTACCTCCCCTTAAGGTTCATTTAAAGCTTTCTTGGCTCCCTACATCGTCAGTGCCTCATCCTCCCAAATCACTTTGTACTTTTTTTTTGTATGTCTTATATTTACTTATTTTTTGATGTATTCCTCAAATGGAATATAAACTGCTTGAGGACAGAGCCTGTCTCACTTTTGTATTTGTATCTCCAGTACTAGGCTGAGTCCCTGGAACACAGTGAGCTCTTCCTTGACAGCTGGAACTGCTTTGTATCCCCAGCACTTAGCACAGTGCTTGACATAGAGTGGGTGCTTAATAAATGTTTATTGACTGATTTACTGACACAATGAGTACATAATAAATGCTTAACAATTGCTTGATTGCAGAATTCCTATTCTCCAAATTGTTACATGGCATTAGATAGGCAATCTAGAGAACTTGGACATATCTTTGACAGCCACTTTATGTGCACAGTGAATTGAACCCCAACTTGAGCAGGAAGAAAATGGACTTGCAATTGGGGTTAAGTGATTTGCCCAGGGTCACACAGCTATTAAGTGTTAAGTGTCTGAGGTTGGATTTGAACTCAGGTCCTCCTGAATCTGGGGCCAGTGCTCTATCCACTGCGCCACCTAGCTACCCCAAAACCCTCATTTAAATACTAGTGTTCTTCTAGTTTTGCATGGCTGAGAGTCATAGAGACATTAGTCTTTATAGGAAATGAAATTTCACCCAAAGAGCCAAGGGAATACATATGGTAGATAAGAATAGATTGTAACACATTACAAGCAAGGGATTATTGAGGAGATACTGAAGGATTATTGAGAGTAAAGAATGTAATCACAGAAACCTATGATTGAAAAAGATGATGGGTTGGTCCTAAGGAAAGAGTGTGTAATGGACAGCTTTTGTGCTCCATTTGTATCCTCACAATATCAACAGAAAAAGATTGGACAGAGCAGCTGCCTTTTCAAGAAATGCAATGGGGGAATTCCCTCCTTTGATACATATCAGAAAACCACTTGAATATCTAAAAGTAGTTTAATATGGTGGTATATTTTCCTGACAACTGACCCCTCAGTTACAATGTGCCACAACTCTAATAACTGAGATAGGCCCATGGAAATTCATGGAGTGATTCACATAAGTAATATGTGTCAGAGGCATTTGAATACAATTCTTCCTGATTCTGAGTCAGACTTTCTGTTATCCATCAGTCAGCATTAATATCAGAAATTCATAGTAGTTGTAGTAGTAATGATGACAATAATAGTAAGAATAGCTAACATTTATACAGTGCTTGCTCTGTTCCAGCACCTTACAAATATTAAGTTATTTATGTTCACAGCAACCATGGGAAGTAGGAACTATTATTATCCCCACTTTATAGATGGGGGAAAAAAAAAACAAAACTGAGGCAAATAAGTTAAGTGAGTTGCCCAGTGTCACACAGTTAATAAGTGTTGGGGTCAGATTTGAAATTGAGTTTAGCCTAGTACCCTATATACACTGTGCTACCTATCTACATCATCTAGCACAACTTCCCCTTTTTATCTGTCTCCCAGCCTGAATATCCACCTTGGTTTCAGACCCAGAGGAGCTCTTAAAACCCGAAACACAATGAATCTTTTACCAAAGGAAGAAGTGTGTTACTTCTGAAATACTCAGAAAGCCTCAGGTCATGAAAACAGCCATTTCCATCACAAAATAGCAATATGTCCATCTCCAGTGCACACTGTTGCTCTTGTATCTCTACAGCATTGAATCTGATTTCCTGAGCCTTGGTTCTCCTGAGCATCATTTTTTAAGACCTGGGCTTTGGCTTTCCTGATATTACCTTCCCCCACGCCTCCCTCCTTACATTATCTTGACTCCAAATCCTAATCCTTATATATTCTTACTACCCTTAGTTTCCAATTTATCTGTCAAGTACTTGCATCCCTTCTCTACTGTTGGAGGTACTGCAGATTAGGTTTGAGAGTCAAGCTCTCAATTGAGCTGAGAACAAGACAGAGATGCTCCTTCCATACACATTTCACTACAAGTTTTAGCTTTCTCTCTCCACAGGTGTCCTGTTTCTTCATACTACCTGTTGGCTTCCTTGGCTCCTTCTCATGCAGTTCTGTGCCTACTGCCTTTCCTTACTTATCTCCCCTCCTTCTCCCATAAAGAAATTGATACTACTGACGTTTTTATGACACTTTAGGTTTTTAAGGTACAGGGATCTAGTCCAGGGATTTTTTTTAAACTTGGAGGTCCCTTAATGTTGTTGTTGTTGTTGTTTTTTGGGGGGGTGGGGGGAGTGGAGACTGCTTGCAGTATTTTCTCCTTTATCTGGGAGTTTTGGAATTTGACTATACTATTCCAGGGGATTTTTATTTGGGGATTTATTTAAGAGGTGTCTGATGAATTCTTTCAATTTCTACTTTGCCCTCTGGTTCTGAGATATCTTGGCAGTTTTCTCTTTATAATTTTTTGAAATATGATGTCTAGCCCCCCCCCTTTTTTGTTCATTGTTTTCAGGTAGTCCAGTGATTTTTAAATTCCCTCTTTTCAATCTTTTCCCCCCGGTCAGTTGTTTTTCTTGTGAGATATTTAACTTTTTTTTTTTCAATCATTTGACTTTGTTTTTTTTGTTTCTTCATGTGTCATGGAGTTATTATCTTTGACTTGCCAAATTCTAATTTTTTGAAGAGTTATTTTCTTCAGTGAGGTTTTGTACATCATTTACCAGTTGCTCAGTTCTAATTTTTAAGGTATTATTTTCTTCAGTATTATTTTGTGCCTCTTTTTTTAACCATACTGTCAATTTTCTTTTCCTCAGTTTCTTGCATAGTTCTCACTTCTTTTCCTAATATTTCCTCTACCTCTCTCATCTGGGTTTTAAAATAATGGTTTTTTGATTCCTAGGAATTCTTATTGGCTTTGTGTCCAGTCTGTATTTTTTTTTTCCTTTGAGACTTTGCTTGTAGATGTTTTAAGTTATTGTCTTTTTCTGTGTTACTATCTTGAACTTTCCTGTCACCGTGATAATTTCTCTATGGTTGGGTTCCTTTATTTTTGTTTACTTATTTTTCCAGCCTACTTCTCATCTGAGCTCTGCAAGTTCCTGACCCAGGTTTGGATCTCTTGCCTTTTGTGTGGTTGAGTGCCCATAAACTGCTACTGCTCTCAGTCACTGTTGGCCTGCTGGAAGGTTCTGAAGGTTCAGAGGATTGAATTGTTGCCCCTCCTTTGGTCTTAGTCTCCTGCCCTGGATATTCTTCTGCAGGCTTCTGTGCAGGGATAGAGGTTAGGATTGAGTTCTGCCTCTGCTCAGAGCTACACAGCTATGTTTTTGGAACTTGTTCCTTGCTCTTTGCACAGGCAAAGGGCCCCTGCTCCCTTTGTAACCATGTCTCTTGGTCCTGGAATTATAAATTGCGATGAGGTAATATTCTACAGAGCTTCCAGATGATCCCCCTTTCTGCTTCTAGTGCTGGTACAGGGGTTCCATGAGATCACTTTCTTTCCCAGTTCTTCCTGTGCTGGTGGTCTGTCTCAGCCTCCTTTCCATCCCTGGCCCTTGAAATGCTTCTGTCTGCTGCTGTTACTTATACTACACTACACTCTTGACCAGACCCAACCCCAGTATTCATAGATCTCTCTGTCTTCCTAAATTGCCCTAGACTGGAAAAATGACTCACTATGACTTTTTTCTTAGCTTTCCTGATCAGAATTTGGTCTGGTGTGCTTTCTAGGTCATTGTGGAAGAGGTTGTGGAGGAAATAAGGGAAAAATGCTAGCTCTCATTTCACCAGTCTTTTCTTGAGACCACCCCTGCCCCTGGATTTAAAAAAATAGATATAGATATAATACTCACATCTCACACACACACATACACACACATATATGGAGAGAGAGAGAGAGAGAGAGAGAGGGAACAAGAATGCTATTTTAATATAATTGGTTTCCTTTGTAATCAATCCTATGTATTTTATTCATTTAAAAGCATTAATCTAAAAAAGAATCCATAGTCTTTCTTTGGCTACCAAAGGCATCCATGACACACGAAAAGGTTAAGAATGCCTGATTTAGTCCAGTCCCATCATTTTACATATGAAGAAACTGAGAGTCAGACTGTGATTTGTCTAATATCAGACAGTTTGTAACAGGTCAGTTCAAATGAAAGTCATCTGCCTCTTAGTTCCGTTAAACCAGTAATTGTTATTCTTACCAGCTAATCCATTAACATGTATTACTGAGTTCTGATGTGTTATTCCTATTAATACAACATGCACCTTTTAACAGTGACCTTTTGAGGACAGTGCTTTAATTTAAGCGAACGACCTTAATGAGGAGAATTTCAATTCTAAGCTTCCAGCTACTCCTTGGAAGAAGAGTTTTGGGACATGTGGCATCTTTTTACACCTTTCTAATCTCTAATCTTGCCATATAGACATTCTGTCTGGGAATATAGCAATAGTAATGGTATTCAGATTCCCCAAGCTATTTTGATTTATATCCATGATAGTCTCAGGAGTTTCAAATGAGCAAAGCCTCCTAGCATCAGCATTTACTGAGATAATAATAAAGCTAACACATTTCCTTAGACTGGAGTTAGATTTTTCAATGCAACCTCATTTAAAAAAATGCTCATGCTCTTGAGTATTGAAATATAGAACGCCCTTTCTTATCCCACTCCCATAGAAACTGGTGATGATGATGAAGAGGATGGTGAAACAGCTACTCATATTTTTATGACACTTTGAGCTTTAAGATCTATCCCTAGAGTGTTCATTTCAAGGTGTTCATAGAATTTAAGTTTGTAAGGGACCAGTTAGTTCAACCCCATGTAGTCATTTGTCATGACATCCTGGTTCTACAAAGTTGATGATACTTGTGTGGTT
Source organism: Dromiciops gliroides (assembly GCF_019393635.1). NCBI lineage: Eukaryota > Metazoa > Chordata > Mammalia > Microbiotheria > Microbiotheriidae > Dromiciops > Dromiciops gliroides. Next base: position 442,666,694 of record NC_057861.1, read on the forward strand.
GAAGTCTATTATGCATTAATAAAGATGATGTTTCCCAGTTTCATTTTCTTGAACATAGAGTATGGACTTTTTTGCTTCATGATATTACCCATATAATTGTTTTATGTAATTACTAATACTTGGTTTCTGTTATCTCTGATTGACTTGTAAACCTCTTTTGTATCCTTATAGTTTTCCTACAAGGAAATAATTTCTCCAAGACATTTTATTTCAAGTTCTTTGTCTAGACTTAATATTTACAGTTTGATTTCATATGTTCATGACAGGATCCTTTTTTAGGGAAAATATTCCATTGATTCTTACCTACAAACCAATTTTTTTTTAATTTTTTTTTTTTTTTTGCGGGGCAATGGGGGTTAAGTGACTTGCCCAGGGTCACACAGCTAGTAAGTGTCAAGTGTCTGAGGCCGGATTTGAACTCAGGTACTCCTGAATCCAGGGCCAGTGCTTAATCCACTGCGCCACCTAGCCGCCCCTACAAACCAATTTTTATGTGTTAGTTTATGCTAATGTGAAAATGTATATGCTTTATAATTCCTGCTATATGGCTTTGTATTTCCCAAAGAATTCAAGTTGTAGATCAGTTAGAGCTCAATGGATTATCTTATGGTAGTTAGGAATCAGCTGTAGCATAATATTAAACGATTATACACTATGGAGTGATAGACTAGTTATACATAGGGATTGCCACATAGTGAGATATAAGTGAAACAAATGCATTTTTTCCATTTTTACCCACCTAATTTTAGGAGATCTGCAGGAAGATCCCTATCATGTCGGGTGGATCCCCTTCAATTATAGATGCCTCACATTTTCCTCTAATTTTTCAGTCTTTTTGAATTACTTGTATTATTTTTTTGTGTTATGGAATCAATGACTTCTCTTTGCTCCATTCTATTTTTCTAGAAGTCAGTTTATTACTTAAGTTGTGTTCTCTTTTTTCCTATTTCCAATTTTTATTCCAGAAGCTAATTTTATTTTTAAATTTCTTGGTTTCTTCTATTCATTTTTTGAATCTTTGTAGTTAAACCATTATTTTTTTCCTCCCTGAGGCTCTACTTGTACTTTACTATGGAGTTATTACTCTCTTCTGAGTTTACTTCTTGGGCTTCTCTTAACCTGTGGTATTTCTTCATTGTATTAAGAGTTTTCTTCTGTTTACCCATATCTACAGTCTTAGTTCCTAGAAAGGAACTTTGTCCCAGGGCCAGGTTTAACCCATTCTTGAGCTCTTGGATTGTGTACCCTTTTTTAGTCTAGATACCACTGTTGCTGCTGTAATGCAGCACTACCTGGGACAGATGACTCCTGGTTCCTCTACTCTGCTCACTTCCACAGCCTTGGTCTGGTAGAGGAGACTGGGCCCAGGATCTGGGATCTGACTTTTGCCACAATCCCTAATTTGGTTTGTTTCCTAGTGAACCAACTCAAAGGGCTCATCCCATTTTTGTAGAAAAATCATTCACTGTGAGGTGTCTATTGCTATGACAGATATCAACTGGATATTAGATATTGTTCTGACTTTCAGCTGCTTAGAGGGTATAGGTTACCTCTCCCTCATCTCTGTCTCCTTTCTTTTGTGTAGGCACTAAGTATTGGATGTTATGCTGTTTTCAGACCTCTTGGGTTTTCCTCTTCCATGGACTGCCCAAGTGTCTACCAAGTTTTTATCTTCTTAGGCAATCAATCACCTACCCCTGGCTCAGTCTCCTTCTGAAGTGGCCTACCAGGAACTTGCTTTGTGCCTTGCTGCAACTCTTTCAAGTTATGGCAGTGATCCTGCTGACTTTAGGTTCCCTACCCTATTATGACCCTGAACAGAGAGCCTACAGATTTCTAGCTCTTATTCAGTTTGGAACTGGATGGAGGAGCTTACTAGTGTTTCCCTTTGATTTTATTGGTCAATGTTTCATCTGGCATCCCTTTTTAGTCTTCTGCGGAGTTTCTCAGGGGAGCTAAGCTCATCTATAAAGTAAATTTATTGTAGGATATGTACAAAAGTTACAGAGAATGAGAACATGGATGGATTGTGATCTACCCAATTGAAAAAGGGAGTTCCTACACTAACCAAATCATAATAGTTTATTTAAATTGGATGCCATTACAGATTTATTTGGTAGCTTAGCATTGTCCTTCTTTCCTAGTTTTAAATATTAGAAAATAGTTTAAAGCTTTTATCTAATTAATTTCCAGGGTATCTTCGAAATTCACTAATGATATTTTAAGTACTATAGAAGTATTGTGGCTCTTTATAATTGTATTATATTATTGTTGTTAAAAATCAGAATACTTAGGTAGAATGGGAAATTGGACAATTATCTTTTTTTAAGTAACCAACATTATAGACAACACAAACTAAATTTTTAAAGGAGAATTTCAGAGTGGTTGTAGGAAAATGGGTTTATAGCTTATCTGAACAATAAAGTGGAATAGCATTTTATAAAATTTCAGGTCCATTTCAAATTGAAATCCATAGGAACTTCACTGTTACTTATAAATTCATTCATAAGGTAAAGAATGTAACTTTAGCTTGATTTAGAATTTAAGTATGATTTTTAAATTGCTTATTTAATACCAATTCGTTGTATTAGATATAGAAAACTATGAGAAATTAGCTGTGAAACTAGTAGAGCAATAGCATGGATTATACTTTGGTGGAATTAACAGTAGTCTCTCTCTTAATAATCAAATAGATAGGGAAGCAAAATAGTTTGAGAACGACTAATGGAGATTTTATATTCAGATTCTCATAGATTTCTCCATGGAGTCAGGTGATGTGATGATAGCCACAATATGTTTGGAGCCATATGCATAGTTTGATGAGAAACTTCATAAGTTTGGACAATTTATTATGATATTTTCAGAAGACAACCCAAGGAACAAGAAATTTTCGTTAAAAGTAAAAACCAGGTGGCAAAGATGGGAAAAGGATGTTTGTAAATGTACAAATGTTTCAGAAATTGCTTTCATTACAACATGAAACAGAATTGAATAATAGGGTATTGTTTTCGGGATTTCAGAACTTGGTGAACTAATATCAAAATGCTGGAAAAGACTTTTAAAAACCATCTGGAAGTACTACTTTGTACTTGGATTTCTATGAGACTCCTAACTAGTACCATAGTCCAATGTGCAATGAAAATAAAGAAGACAACTTTGGGACAAACCCCCATGACTTTAGGTTGTAACTTTTAAAACATTTAACCCAATATATAGTAGATTATTTCCTGCAGCTTTTAGTTAAAGTACATTAGTAGAGTCTTGGCATATCTTTTTCTTTTTTTTTTTTCAGGTTTCAATTTATTTATTTGTTTAGAATTTTTCCCACCTTACATGTAAAAACAAATGGTAACATCAGTTTTTATAACTCTGTGTTCCAAATTCTTTTCCTCCCTCCATCCCCCACCCTTAAGAACTCAAGCAATTTAACATAAGCTATATATGTGCAGTTGTGCAAAACATATCAGAAAAAAAATCTCTTTAGAAATAGTAACTAGCAACAACAACAAAATATACTTCCATCTGTATTCAGATACCATCAGTTCTTTCTCTGTAGATGAAGTGCATTTTTTTCATAAGTCCTTTAGAATTGTCTTGGATCAAAGCACCACTGAGAATAACTAAGTCATTCGCAGCAAATCATCCTATAATATTGCTGTTATTTTGTATACAGTATATTTCACTTTGCTTCAGCTCATGTAAGTCTTTCTGGGTTTTTTCTGATAGCATCCTGCTCATGTTATTTTTTTTTAATAGTAGACTACATTTATATAGTACTTTAAAGGGAGATTTCCTTACAAAACACCCATGAGGTTGATTATTGCAACAACAATTATGGCCAACATCTATATAGTACCTTATACCTGACAAAGAATTTTCTTTACAATAGCCCAGCAAATTAAGTACTGTCATCATCCTCATCCAACATTGTTTTTGCCTCTGCTTCAAATTTTTTTCATACTTACTATTGCTAAATGTGTTTCCCTCCATCCTATTTGCTCCTGATGATATTCACTTCATTTTCTATCTTCTTTTACCCTATCCCTTGTCAAAAGTGTTTTGCTTCTGATTTCCTCTCCCCCAATCTGCTCTCCTTTCCTTCACTCCTCCCCCCTCCTACTTTCCTGCAGGGCAAGATATGTTACTATACTTACTTGAGTGTGTATGTTATTCCTTCTTTGAGCCAATTCTGATGAGTGTAAGGCTCATTCACTCCCCTGCTTCTCCCCTAAATTTCCTTCTACTCCATAAGCTTTTTCTTGCTTCTTTTATATGAGATATTTTACCCCATTTCACCTCTCCCTTTCCCTTTCTCCCAGTGCAATACTCTCACCCCTTAGTTTTATTTTAAAGATGTCATCATGGGGCAGCTACACGACACAGTGGACAAAGCATCTTCCTTAGACCCAGGAGAAACCAAGCCCAAATCCATCCTCAGACACAAGGCACTCACCAGCTGCACGACCCTGGGCATGCTACCCACCTCTGACTGCCCCACAGAAAAAATGATAAATAAAAGATAAATGCTTTGCATATATCATCCCTTCATAATCACTTCCCACCTGTACCCTCTGTCTAGATTTATTCCTATCATCTGCTCTAATACTGAGAAAGTTCTTATGAGTTAGACATGTTATCTTCCCATGCAGGAATGCAAATGGTTTAACTTTTTAACATCCCTTATGATTTCTTTTTCCTATTTACCGTTTTATGCTTCTCTAGGGTCTTGTATTTGAAAGTCAAATTTTCTATTCAGTTTACTTCTTTTCATTACAAATGCCTGAAAGTCCTCTTTTTTATTGAAGTCCCTTTTTTTCCCCTGAAAAATTATACAGAGTTTTTCTGGATAGGTGATTGTTGGTTGTAATCCCAATTCCTTTGCCATCCAAAATATCATATTTCATACCCTCTGGTTCTTTAATGCAGAAGCTGATAGATCTTGTGCTATCCTGACTGTGACTCCACAACACTTGAATTGTTTTTTTCTGGATGCTTGCAATATTTTCTCCTTGACCTAGGAGCTCTGGAATTTGGCTATAATATTCCTGGGAGTTTTCATTTTGGGTTCTTTCAGGAAGTGATTGGTGGATTCTTTCAATTTCTATTTTACCTTCTGCTTCTAGAATATTAGGGCAATTTTCCCTGACAATCTCTTGGAAGATGATGTCTAAGCTCTTATTTTGATAATGGTTTTCAGGTAGTCCAATAATTTTCAAATTATTTCTCCAGGATCTATTTTCCAGGTCAATTGTTTTTCCAAGGAGATATTTCACATTGCCCTTTATTATTATTTTTTATTATTCATTTGGATTTGCCTTATTGTGTCTTGATTTCTCATAAAGTCATTAACTTCCATTTGTTCAATCCTAATTCTTTTTTTTTTGGCAGGGCAATGAGGGTTAAGTGACTTTTCCAGGGTCACATAGCTAGTAAGTGTCAAGTGTCTGAGGCCAGGTTTGAACTCAAGTCCTCCTGAATTCAGGGCCAGTGCTTTATCCACTGTACCACCTAACTGTCCCCTCAATCCTAATTCTTAAGCAATTACTTTCTTCAGAGAGCTTTTGTATCTCCTTTTCCATTTGGCTTTTCAAGTTGTTGACTTTTTTTCATGACTTTCCTGCATCACTCTCATTTCTCTTTCCATTTTTTCCTCTACCTGTCTTGCTTTATCTTTTTTTTTTCTTTTTGTTTTTTGGGGTTAAGTGACTTGCCCAGGGTCACACAGCTAGTAAGTGTGTAAAGTTGCTTTATCTTCAAAGTCCTTTTTGAGTGCTTCTGTGGCCTGAGACCAGTTCATATTTTTCCTGGAAGCTTTGGATATATCCTGAGCCCTGATATTGCTTTCCTCTTCTGAGGGTATACTTTGCTCTTCCTTGTCACCAAAGAAATTTTCCATGGTCTGCATCTTTTTCTGCCTACGCGTCTTGCCAGGCTATTTCTTGACTTTTAACTGCTTCTAAAAGTGGGGCACTGCTTCCAGGATGCACTGTCCCAAGATTCATGGAGTCACAGGTGGATCAATTTAAGGAGAGGCACGTTCTTCACTCCCCTGTCCTGTTCTCTGGTCTGTAAATAACCCCAGACTTTTCAATCAGGAAATAACCATTGGTTTTGCTAAGGTTGAGAGTGCTCTGGTGAGCTTTCACCCCTCCCACACCTCGGCCTCTGCCACCATTCAAGACTGTTTCCTGTTTCCCTGCAATGGTCAGTACCAGCAAAGACCGCTGCAATCCCTCCTTTCCCCCACCCCCAGCCAACCGCTCAGCCCTCTCACCAGACTGTGAGCTTAGTTCCAGAAGACACTGGTGGTGCAGCCGCTTTCAGAGGCTCTGTGGGTCTTTTTCTCTGGTGCAGCCTGCCTGGGTCTGGATCTTTGACAGAGTGGTCTGCATCTGGATCTGTGTCGGCATGGCCTCTGTCTGGATTTGCATGTTGTGGCCTGGGTCTGGATCTGTGTCTGCTCAACTGCAGGGTTGGGCTCCACTCCCACCCTGGCACAACATCCCCCTTCTGCCGACCTTCTAAGTGATCTCTGGCTGGAAAACAATCTCACTCTGTCCTTTTGTGGGTTCTGCTGCTCTAGGAATTGTTCTATGGCATTATTTGGAGGTTTTTGGCTTGATCGTGTGGGGAGGTCCAAGAGGTTACAGCCTTTCCTCTGCCATATTGGCTCCACCCCACCCCACTCCACCCCCCAAGCATCTGGCATATCCTTTTAAAGGTTTTTCAGTGTCATTCATTCTCACTATTCTCACTATTAAAGGAAATCTGGCGAAACTATAGGATCCAAACTTAAAAGAAAGACCAAAGGAAGACAATATATGTACTTTATATGATTATTAGATTTAAATAATCTTGCAAAAAGCTGGAAATTAAGTGGTTCCCTATATTTCAGTGACTGACTTGAAAAGTTATCATATATATATGAGAATATTATTGAGTTTTGAGAAATGATTAATATGAAAAATACAGAACAATAAGGGAACCTTATGGCTTGATGTAGAGTATTTAGAACAAGGAAAAGGATGGACACATGACTACAATATTGGAAATTTAAACACACCCAAAGGCAGTGCAGGTCAGACTTATTGTAATGACAATCTCAGTTCAAGAGAACTCACGATAAAACATTTCTCTTCTATCAACAGAGAGGTGAACAACCATGTTCATGAGGTGTCGTATCTAATGCCAGTTGCCTTTGTTTAAATGATTTTCTTTATCATGAGGAAGAATTCAGTCATGGTGGAAGGAGATATTTAAAGGAAAATAAGTATCAAAAAATTGAATTTAATTTTTTAAAGATGTGTCCAAAGGAATGATGAGAAGAATGCTACCAACCTTATAACAGAAAGGCAATGAACTTGAGATGCAGGCACAAGTTTTTGCCATTGACCAAATTAGGAATTTGTTTTGCTTGACTATGTTTGTTTTGATTTTCTTTTTTTGTTTGTTTTGTTTTGTTTTAATGGGGAGAGAAAGGAGGAAATAAATGCTTGATAACTGAAAAATAAAATTTAAATTAAAAGGAAAATGACTACCATGTAAAAAACAAGAAATTTTTGTTTCAGTGAGAAAATTAATTTATTCATAAAATTAACTGACAAACAATGCAAGTTTTCTTAAGAAAACAAGTACTCATCTGACAGGGAAAGGATCATTTTAATAAAATATCATTTTTTAAAAAAACTCAGATTTTGAAGCTGAAATTTGGAGGTTTAATGTCTGGCCAAAATAGGACTGATTTAACCTGATTAGTTTTCATTAGTTAAATTGTTTAGTAGCACAAGTTTCTGTGTGTGTGTGTGTGTGTGTGTGTGTGTGTGTGTGTGTAATTTGGAGTGAAAAATGTGGATGGATAGATAGACACTTTAATAAAAATATATGTCAAATAGATATTATATATGAAATCTATCATATATAACTATTTGCATAATTGGGTTAAATATATTGTTATAGATAATAAATTATGTATAATGTACCTTATATTATATGTTGTCATATAGAATATATAACATATTTTATATTAAGACTTCTTAAACTTTTTCCACTTGCAACCCCTTTTCACCCAAGAAATTTTTATACATTCCCAGGTATATAGCTATACAAAGTAGGTATACAAATCAAACATTTACTGCCAAATTTTTTGTAACTTCCACATTCAGTTATGTGATCCCACATGGGGTCGTGATCCACAATTTAAGAACCCTTGTTATATGTAACATACAATAATATAATATTGATATATAGTTTGTTTTTATGGTGATTTTAAAAGCCTAGAAATCTTGATCTGGTCTCAGTGAATAGTAATTTCAAAGTTTTTGATTTTTTAGATATTGATTATTTGATTTGTGGGAGATACAAAATTCTTCAACGTGGGAATGATATGGTCAGGCCTATGGTCTAGGAATTTGGCTTTAGCAGCATTGTGAAGAATGTCATGGAGAGAAAAAAGAATGGAGGTAAGGAGATCAATTCATGATCTACATAGAGATGATATTTGATTCCATAGGAGTGAATGATACCATCAGGAATGAAACTGTAGAGAGAGAAAATAAAGAAGTCCAGGGGAAAAAATGCCCTGTGGAATCCCCCCTAGTAGAGGGTGTGATACATATAATGATCTAGGAAAAGCAACTAAGGATTATGTAGTCAGGGAAGAAGATAACTATGAGTAGTGTCATGAAAATTCAGGGAGGAGAGAGTATTCAGAGGGTCTGGGGGTGGAGCATTGATCAAGAATGTCTAATGCAGCAGAGAGCTCAAAGAGGGTGAGAGCTAAGAAAAATTCATAGCTTTAGCAATGAGGATTTCATTGATGGCCCTGAACAGAGCAATTTAAGTCAAATGGTTGGGATAGAATGCTGATTGTAAGGGGTTGAGATTTGGGGCCAGATAAGTAAGTGGAGGTGATAAATGAAGAACGATTTTTTCAGGAGTGTGGTTGTGACAGGAAGGAGGAGAGAAACAGGGTGATAATTTGAGGTGATGGTACCCTCATAAGGAAGATCTGGCCATTCTTGTAGGGAGCGGAGACAGAACCAGTGGATGAGGAGAGGTTGAAAGTTAGAGAGAGGTTGAAAGTTAGTGAGAGAGAGGATGGTTCCATACAGTAATATTTAAAACAAATAAATCCTAATGTAGCATAATTTAAGGCTGAGTACTCTGAGAGATTGAAATCTTCACATCTACGGCATTTCATTGTAAAGCTTGATAAATACATTAGAATTGGCCTCAGAGCTTGGCTCTGTGCTTTTATAAACTGAAAAGGATTTATGAGCTAAGTATTGAACAACACACTGAGTCCAATCCATTAGTCATTTTTACTGGTAAACTACCTATCAATAAAGAAGCAATTGAGCATTTTGTTTTGTTTTTGATAATGCAGAGATTGAAATAGGAATTGAAAACTCATGTACAATGCTTTTATCTTCAATATAAAGTATCTTAGGAAATAAATATAATTACCTTATTGTTTTCCATGTGTTGATTTTCAGTTGGAAAACAAGTATCTTTTTCATGAAATTCAGTTTTGTATTTTGTTTTAATAATATGTCTACAATTCAGGGGTTGGCAAACTATGTCCTGTGGGTCAGATTTGAACTGTGGCCTTATGGCAGTTTAAGAATGGTTCTTTTATTTTAAAATAAAATTTAATCGCATTGAAAAAATGTAAAAATTTTTTTTTAAAAACCACACATTCCTAGCTCACTGGCCTTACAGGAACAGACGGCCAGCCGGATTTGACTCTCAGATTTGCCAGTCTCATAATTGAATCAGTCAATCAAGCATTTATTAAAAGCTTACTATGTGCCATGCACGGTACTTAACACCGGGGATGGAAAGAAAAAGCAAAAACAGCCCAGGTTTTGCCATATGCCTACATATTAGGCATATGGTTCTTTTCATATGATAGACACCTATATGTGTCCATATATGTATGTATGTGTGTATATAGATTTATGTGTACACACACACACACACATACACACCCCTCTATGTACAAAGAGAAAATGAAAGGTAATTGTAGCTACAACAAAGGCCCTAGAAAAATGCCTTGGCATAGCATCTTGCATAAAATAGGTGCATATAATGAATGTTGGTTGAATAGAATTGAAAAACAACAAAATGAAATTTGTTATGATATGAAATCATTCTCATATATTCAAATTAATTTTATGTGGCAACATTGTAAAATTGTGCTTTTTTTTAAATATAAAAGAAAAACACCTTAAAGGGAAAAGTATTTGTTTAGTGTACTCTGACATAATACTATTATTTGCTAGATAATAATCACCAGGGACACAGTGCTTTCGGTTGCTTGGGAGTTTGGGATTGTTAAGGGTGCTCCAAGTTTGAGCTTTGATGATTTGAGGAATAGAGAGCCCATGAATTCCCTTTCATTCCTTCTGTATACCCCAGGGACTGTCTTGACTACTTCCCTTTTCATTGAAATCAGGTTGCTTCCTGCCTACCAAGGTATCTTGCCTCCCTGGCATACTGTGGAGTGAAATGTAGTCTCATAGTTTCTCCCCTTAATTCTCATAAACCTCCTCCCTACCTGGCCAGTCCCAGGAAACTTGATTTTAGATCACTTCTAATCCAGTAAACATTTATATACTCATCAACTATGTGCCAGGCATTGTGCTAAGCAGTAGGGATATGGCTTTTTAAAAAACAAAGACAGTTGCTGCTCTCTAGAAGCTTAGAATTGAATGGGGGAGGCAACACACCAAAGAGGCAAGAAAGTGAGAAGTGAAGCAGATGGGTATTTTGTTTTATGGAGTTGAAACCAGGCAGAATAACAGGCACAGAATGGAGAGAGCAGAAAAGTCCAATTTCTGCCCCTCTTTAAAGGAAGGCATTGGGAGAAGTTTGGTATTCCCCCCACTTCCAGCCCTCCCATCAGAGGGCAAAAGAGGCTGAGGGAGGGAGGACCAGTCAAGGTGTGAGTTCCAGCATGGTGGTGACATTAGAAGTGATGAGCCTAACCTGTGAGGTGCTTCTTACTCTATGGAGCTGAAGTCAGGCACAGCAGCAGATTCTAGAGGGATAGAGAATACTGCCTTCAACATTAGAGGAAAGAGAAGGCTAATTTTTGGCAGCCATATAGATGGTGTGGCCCTTCATATGTAATGGATATAGTTAAGTTTCAGACTTAGATCTTTGGTTTGTAGAACAAAGGTAGAACAAGAAGATGAATCTATTTTTCCCACTTTCAACTCAAAACTATAGTTTTTTTATATATATTCAAAGTCTAATAGTGAAAGTCATTCACTTCTAGGAAATGGACAGTGTGGAAATTTATTTTGATTTGGGGACCCTACCTTTAGGCTGAGATTAGAAAGCCTTAGGCCCTCAGGGTCTCTCCCCCTCCTCCTCAGCTTCCGATGAGCGGAAAAAGCCCCATGGGCTGTGCAAGACGCCAGGTCAGACAACTGACCTGAGCGGAGCTATCTGAAAGATAGCCTGTGCTGAGGCATGTGAAGTGGGAGTGCACCCCCCCCCCCAAGCAGCCGCAGCCTGGCTGGCGGATTAGCTTGGTCTGTGGGGGTGAAGGAAGCCCCGAGATTTGAGTGGAGAGAAGAAAAGGTATATATAGACCTGGGAGTTAGACAGCAGAAGGGGGACGGACTAGGAGAGGGGCTGACTAGAGGACGACAGACTAGAGAGACTGACTAGAGGGGAGCTCGGACAAGGACGGAGGAGAATTCGGTTTGGAAAAGGAGAGACAGGGCTGACAAGGTTACAGGCCTTAATACAAACCAGGGAAAGTGTAACGTGCCCTGAGGCCGGAGGTGGCTAAGGCCCTTATTGTATTCAAGAAGGTTGAAGCACAGCAGGTGGGAAAGAGATGCAGTGGAAAGAGACCACAGGAAAGCAGTCAGGTTGTACATTTTATTTTCCTGTATTCTTAATTTTAAATAATATCTCATAAATAAGCTCTGCTTGGATTATTTAGTTAAGAGGCTTCTTAATCCTGTGCTTATCAATTTGGGAGTGGAGCAGTGTGGTGGAACTTTATAAAAGGCCCATATTAAATTAAACGCAGTCAGATAGCCAAATAGTCAAAAGTCCCCAGAATAAGTACCCCAATCAAATTAGTCCCCCCACCAAAAATATTTTACAGATGAAAAAACTGTATCTTAACTTAAGTGAACTTGAGTGACTTGCCCAGGGTTATACAGCTAGGAAGTTTCTGGGCCCAAATTTGAACTCAGGTCTTCTTGATTCCAGGCCCAGCACTCTGTCCATTGTACCAATGCTACATGTGAAAATGCTCATTTTACTGGGTGTTTAAATTCAGAATAGAAATAAAGAAGTTTTTTTTAAGAATTTAAGCATTCAATAACTTATCCTCTGCTTCCTTTCCCCTTTGTCTATTCCCCTTCTCCCCCCCCCCCCCATTATATTCCTGCCACCAGATACTTGGTGTTACGGTGGATAGAGTGCTGGGCCTGAAATCGGGAACACAAGTTTAAGTGTGTCCTCAGATACTTACTAGCTGTATGACCCTGGGCAAGTCATTTAACCTCTGTTTGTCTCAATTTCCTCAATTATAAAATGGAGATAAAAATAGCACCTGGCACATATTAGTCTCTATATAAATACTTTTTAATTTTTTAATTTTAATTTTATTATTTTCTAGTTACATATAAAGATAGTTTTCAACATTTGTTTTCATAGAATTTTTAGTTTCAAATTTTTCTCCCACCCTCCCTTCCCTCCCTCCTCTCCATGATGGAAAGCAGTCTGATATAGGTTGTATATGTACAATCACATTAAACATATTTCTACATTAGTCATTTTGTGAAAGAAGAATCACACAAGGGAAAAACCTCAAAAAAGAAGGGAAAAAAAAAACAGTCCAAAAGTAGAAACAGTATGGTTCAATCTGCATTCAGAATCCACAGTTCTTTTTTCTGGATGTTGAGAACATTTTCTGCCATGACTTCTTTGAAACTGTTTTGGTTCACTGCACTACTGAGAAGAGCCAAGTCTATCCCTATTGTTCATCACACAATGTTACTGTTACTGTGTACAATGTTCTCCTGGTTCTGCTCCTCTCAGTCAGTATTAGTTCATGTAAGTCCTTCCAGGTTTCTCTGAACTCCTCCTGCTCATCGTTTCTTACAACACAATAGTATTCCATCACATTCATATACCACAGCTTGTTCAGCCATTCCTCCATTAATGGGCATTCCCTCATTTTCCAATTCTTTGCCACCACAAAGAGAGCTGCCATAAATATTTTGTACATGTAGGTCTTTTTCCCCTTTCTATAGTCTCTTTGGGATACAGACCTAGCAGTGGTACCACTGGGTCAAAGGATATGAACAGTCCCATAGCCCTTTGGGCATAGTTCCAAATTGCTCTCCAGAATGGTTGGATCAGTTCACAGCTCCACCAACAATGCATTAGTGTTCCAATTTTTCCACAGCTTCTCCAACATTTATTATTTTCCTTTTTTGTCATATTAGCCAATCTGATAGGTATGGAGTGGTACCTCAGAGTTGTTTTAATTTGCATTTCTCTGATCAATAGTGACTTAGAGCATTTTTTCATATGGCAGTAGATAGCTTTGACTTCTTCATCAGAAAACTGCCTGTTCATATCCTTTGACCATTTCTCAATTGGGAAATGACTTGGATTCTTGTAAATTTGATTTAGTTCCCTATATATTTATAAATGAGACCTTTATCAGAAATGCTGGCTGTAAAAATTGTTTCCCAGCTTTCTACTTCCCTTCTAATTTTGGATGCATTGCTTTTGTTTGTACAAAACTTTTTAAATTTAATGTAATCAAAGTCTTCCATCTTGCATTTCATAATATTCTCTATCTCTTGTTTGGAAATAAATTGTTTTCCTCTCCATAGATCTGAGAGGTAAACTATTCCTTTCTCTCCTAATTTATCCATGATATCACCCTTTATGTCTAAATCTTGAACTCATTTTGACTTTATTTTTGTATAAGGTATAAGATGTTGGTCTATACCTAGTTTCTGCCATACCATCTTCCAGTTTTCCCAGCAGCTTTTGTCAAATACTGAAGTCCTATCCCAGAAGCTTAAGTCTTTTGATTTATCAAACAGTAGATTACTACAGTCATTTACTACTGTGTCTCCTGTGCCTAACCTATTCCATTGATCTACCACTCTATATCTTAGCCTGTACCAAATAGTTTTGATGACTTCCTCTTTATAGTATAGCTTCAGATTTGGTACAGCTAGCTCACATTCCTGTGCAATTTTTCATTAGTTCCCTTGATATTCTTGACTTTTTGTTTTTCCAGATGAATTTTGTTATTATTTTTTCTAACTCTCTAAAATAATTTTAGATTGTCTGATTGGTATGGTACTAGATAGGTAAATTAATTTAGGTATAATTGTCATTTTTATTATATTAACTTGGCCTATATATGAGCAATTGATATTTTTCCAATTATACAGATCTGTTTTTATTTGTATGAAAAGTGTTCTGTAATTGTGTTAATAAAGTTCCTTGGTTTGTCTTGGCAGGTAGATTCCCATGTATTTTATATTGTCTGCTGTTACTTTATATTGAATTTCTCTTTCTATCTCTTGCTGCTGAGCTTTGTTGGTCATGTATAGAAATGCTGATGATTTGTGCAGGTTTATTTTATATATCTTCCAACTTTGCTATAGTTGTTAATTGTTTCAAGCAATTTTTTTAGTTGATTCTTTAGGATTCTTTAAGTATTCTATCATATCATCTGCAAAGAGTGAAAGTTTTGTTTCCTCCTTGCCTATTCTAATTCCTTTAATTCCTTTTTCTTCTCTTATTGCCATAGCTAACATTTCTAGTATAATATAGAGATGATAATGGACATCCCTGTTTCACCCCTGATCTTATTGGGAAGGCCTCTAACTTATCCCTATTACATATAATGTTTGCTGATGGTTTTAGGTAGATACTGCTTATTATTTTAAGGAAAGCTCCACCTATTCCTATGCTCTCTAGTGTTTTTTTTTTGTTTTTTTTTTTGTTTTTTTTTTGTTTTTTTTGCAGGGCAATGGGGGTTAAGTGACTTGCCCAGGGTCACACAGCTAGTAAGTGTCAAGTGTCTGAGGCCGGATTTGAACTCAGGTACTCCTGAATCCAGGGCCGGTGCTTTATCCACTGTGCCACCTAGCCGCCCCCTCTAGTGTTTTTAATAGGAATGAGTGTTATATTTTGTCAAATGCTTTCTCTGCATCTATTGAGATAATCATATGATTTTGGTTAGTCTCTATATAAATACTTATTCCTTTCCCTTTCTTTCACCATCTCTCTATTCCAGAAAGAATTCTATTCTCTCTTCTCCTAATAAAGTTATGTAGAAGCAACTGTAGCTTTACATATCTAAATCCATTTACTACAACTGGGACCTTCCAATTCACCTCTAATCTGTGGGCAGTATGATTTCCTATTGTCAAGTACATTTGTAAGACTAACTTACAACCCTTAAACAAAAATTTTACTATTTTTACCTTGAGTTAATGAAACTTGCTTTATGACCTGTGAATGCTGTGTAGTCTTTTCAGATCACACCCAGAGCGAGCCCCTTCCCCTCTAACTTCTTTTGGTTTGAATATTTCAGAGGAAAAAAAATGCAGTGGATCTTTTGCACAGAGAATTATGTATGTCTCTAATTTCTGCCAAAGACTTTTGGGTTTTCTTTGGTACAATTGCTTGAGCATTCTGGGTGTCAATTAACTAGTATGTTGCTATGCTAAAAATTCTCTAGCTACAAAGAAACAAAGAATAATATATTTACAGAGCATTTTAAAGTTTGCAAAGTGCTTTATAAATATTACCTTATTTGATCCTGTGAAGTAGGTGCTATTATTATTCTCATTTTTTCAGATGAAGAAACTGAGGCTCATGGAGGTTAAGTGACTTTTCCAGGGTCACATCAGTAGTATCTGAGGAAGGATCCAAACTCAATTCTTCCCAACTTCCAGTCCAGGGCTTTTTCCACTCTACCATGTTGCCTTTCAAAAATAATATACAGTAAATATGTAGAATAATCATAAAGATGTAAGGTTTTTCTCACAGTAGTGTGTAGAAATTTATATAGATTTCAGTTGCTATGTTGATATAAAGTAATTACGTATCTAAAACCATGCACAAGACCTATCAATATTTATATTTTCTATAGAAAATACTTTAACATGTTGCATCACCTTAAAGACCTTTATAGTTTATGTCATCATAGTTAGAACTGAGCATGTTTTTTGCCTCCATTTTGATTGGGCTAATGTAGATGATATAAATATATGGGACATTGAACTTTTTTGAATAAAAAAATTAAATTAATTTGAGATTTTAACCAAAATTTGGAAATCATCTCTACTTTGTCAAAAGGAACTACTACTCTAGCTCGAAATGTGTCTGTGTTCTGTGTTCTGACAAATATAGCACTCCTATCTTTTTCCAGAGTACTTATCAGCATCCTTTTCTCAATTGTAAGCTACCTTATGAGATAAAAGTTGAAGTTGTCATGACTCTTATGTGTTACTATTGTCAGTGAGTATTTTTGTCATATTTTTATCTACTGTTAAAGTAAGTTGTATATTAAATTATTAAATTGTAGAATGGTATGAGTGACATCTTTTGACTGGTGCATAAATTAGAGTTAAGTGAGGCAGAGTTGTGTGAGGTCATTGGCCTTACTCTTTCAGAGTCATCAGAGTGCAGTGATGAGACAGTCAAAATGACTGGTAATGGCCTAGTATGCAGTGGATGACCTTGGTGTTTTTCATATCTTACCAAGCTCTAAATGTTCCATAGTGTCTGATTCAGCCCCCTTCATGGCTGTTGGAACAAATTGGTCTCATCCACCAGGGAAAGTCTTTACATTCTTGGGGTAAACACCTCCCTCTGCCCAACTCACCAATGGGTTTGAGATTCTTCAGTTATCCTCAACCTGGGTTAGCCCATCTGCTGAAATAGCTTATTGGGGTTTGGTGGCTGTGTATGCTACATCTTCGTGGAACCACAGGTGAGAGTTGGGTGATTCAGGTGGACACCAAAGGGGGAAAGCAGCCCTATAAAGGGCTCAGCAGCCCTCACACCAGAGGTACCTTGTCTCAAAGTTTCTCTGAAGAACTTGGGAATTGATTGACACTTGAATTGGGGGACACGACACAGGACTGCCCAGTTTGGTGTGCCCATATCCAAGAAATCGCTCTGTTCTATGACAAAAGCAGAATTCAGTAGCTCAAAAGAAACAGGAGATGTGCAAATTTAGAGACTTCTCCACTCCAAATGTTCATACGGACTGTTTGTGTCTGACCTGTGGTGGAGCCTTCTGAGCTACTGTTGGTCTGAATTGCCACAGTTGGACACACTGCAGCAGCCAGATGAGGGCTAGATATAGAGATCTGGGACTCAACTATATAGTGATAGTAAAATAATTTATTTAGTACTGACTATGTGCCAGGCAACTGGGCAACAAGCATTTAATAAATACTTACCTTGTGTTAGGCACTGTGATAAATACTAGAGATAGAAATACAAGCAAAATGAAAGACAATCCCTGCCTTAAAGGTCTTACATTCCAAGAAGGGAAGACAGTTCATAAAAGCAAGCCAGGAAGTAGGGGATAGGCTGGAAATATAGTGGCAAAATCTCTAAAGTCAGAAGCAAAACAGGGAAAGGGATAAAGGATGACCAACCTGGGCCCTTCCCCAACATGGAGGTCTCAGAAGAAAGGGGCCAGAGGGATGAGCAGTGTTTCAGGGTGAGAATGCCCTAAGTGATGAGGGAAGTACCAGGGTGAGAAGGAATATGAGGCATGGTGATGGAATCAAGAGAGTCAGAAGCAAAAGGCACAGTGCCTGGAATAGAAATGATAGTTGAACTCATGGGATCTGGCAGTTTATCTTGGACCTCTTTAGAAAAACATGCCCTTTGGGGGCAGCTAGGTGGCATAGTAGATAAAGCACCGGCCCTGGATTCAGGAGGACCTGAGTTCAAATCTGGCCTCAGACACTTGACACTTACTAGCTGTGTGACCCTGGGCAAGTCACTTAACCCCCATTGCTCCACAAAAAAAAAGAAAAAATAAAAACATGCCCTTTCACAATTTTACTCCAAACCCATTGGTACTGATCTTGGAAGCAGGGAAAATTGTTAGGGACCTCCTAATCCTTGTGAGGAAGTGAGACAACTTCCCATATATGAGCAAAGACTATAATTCCATTTTGGATTGCTGCATGCTTGAGAGACCCACATCTCAGTTGTTAATGCAGTTGGATCAACACCTTGCCCAAAGCTCAAGACTTTCTTCAGGCCCTAGAGAATATGCCATAACCAGGTACACTTTGAGGCCCATCAGTGGCTGTGTATAGGTAGTGATGAGGTAGAGTACCAAAGATGATGGAATGTTAGGGGATGCTAAAGTTATTCCAATAGTTTCCTTGGGGCATGGCAGAGAAGTCAGTAAGAAAAGTCCCAAAGTAAATCAGGAAAGAAATGAGAAGACCATTGAGTTCAATCCCCTCATTTTACAGATGAGGAAACTGAGGAACAGGTATGTTAAGTGACTTGTCCAGGTTACACAGCTGCTAAGTCTCATGAGGGTGGGGAAGGAATTTAAATCTAAATCTTCCTGACCTTTCAGTCTGGCACTCTCTTGCCTGTGAAGTATAGACAAGACATAAAATAGAAATGTCCTAATAGGTAGTGAAAATGAGACACCAAAAGTCACAGCTGGATATATGTATATATACATGTATGCATATATGTATTTATGTATGGGCATGTGTACACACATATGTGCATGTATATTTATTTACACATACATATGCACACATACATACACACACAAATATGTGAGAGCTGCCTAAACAGAGGTAGTAATTGAAGCATCTGGAGTAAATGAGCATGTTGAAAGATAGAATATGTCAAATGGGAAACCTTTGGGGTCTTGAAATTTCTGATTAATTGTTATAAACTTCCATTTCATTTTTTCATTTAGAATCAGCCAAGATATTGACTTTTATTATGGGACTGGAAAGTAGAAATTAAATTTAACAAATGGAAACAGAATTTTAGAAAGGAGCAAAGGAGAAAAACTTATTTTTTAAATGTCCTTGGGGAATTTTAATTGAATAGGTTTGACCTCTCCTTTGCAAAAAAGCCCGTGTAGCTTCAGTGATGTAGTGTTAGCAACTGTTTATTTTGTCATAGGAAGTAGAGAAGTGAATAGGTTGCTTTTCTGTTTTCTCTACTGCTGGATTTCCACAGTCACTATGCTCATGATCCAAGTGTGGCGTGAGCGCTTTATCCCTTTTGCCTGACTAAAGCTTTCAAGTGATGAAAAACGGCTTCCTTTCTAAAAATGTCTGTCTTAGTCAAAGCTGTCTGGCAGTTGTGATAATGAGATAATTTGGTGTCATTTTCTGGGTTCACGTTTTGCTCATAGTGTAATCTGGCTTCTAAAAATAAAATAAGCTTAGTTTGTCACTTGCTCTATTTTGGCTTAAAGAGCAATATTGAATAAACTAAAGAAGAATATTCTAACATTTACCTTTTGGGAGACAATGTCATTTAGAGAATTTTAATAAAATGATTGCTGGAATTTACTTTCATTCTCTATTCATCCTGGGATTCTTAATCTGGGGTCTCTGAATTTGCTTTTAAAATATTTTAATAATGTATATATAATTTGTTTTCTTTGTAATCCTATGTATCTTATGCACTAAAAACATTATTCTGACAAGGAGTTGATGGACTTTACCAGATTGTCAGAGGGGCTCATGACACACACAACTTTAAGAGTTCTTCCTCAAAACTGTTTCCAGATAAATTACTTTAAGGCTGGCTTTTTATTAGGGGTTTGAGGAGAAACGAATAACTAAATCAGCTAATTAATTTATTCACATTTTTTATCTGAAACAATTTCCCAAAATAAATATTCTTTAGCACTTTTCCAAAGTATTTATTTTAAATAGAATTTAATTTTTTACATTCAATCAAAAAATATTCATTAAGCCTTTCTGCTGTACAGAACACTTTGCTAGATATTAAGGGAATTGTAAAGTTTGGATACAATGTAAGTCATGCTTTCATAGATCTTATGTGAGATAGTAGTATTTTTGTTGTTTAGTTATGTCTGAGTCTCCATGATTCCATTTTGGGGTTTTCTTGGCAAAAATACTAGAGTGGTTTGTCATTTCCTTCTTCAACTCATTTTACAGACATGGAACTGAGGCAAACAGGATTAAGTGATTTGCCCAGGGACTTAGGGCTAGTAAGTGTCTGAGGCCAGATTTGAAGTCAGAAAGATGAGTCTTACTGATTTCAGGCTCACCACTCCATCCACTGTACCAACTACCTGCCCTGTGTGATAGGAGGAGGATATGGAAAAAAAAACAATTAGAGTAGATAATAATACATGATAAAACACAAGAAGTTTAAGCAAATGACTATTAGATTTTCTGTGAAGTGGATAGAGTGCTGGGCTTGAAGTCAGGAAGACCTGAGTTCTTATGTAGCTTCAGGCACTTAGGAGCTTTGTGACTGACCCCTGAAAAAGTCACTTGATCTCTGCCTCAGTTTCTTCAACTATAAAATGGAGATAATATCACTAACTTCACAGGGTTGTTGTGAGGATTAAATGGAGATATTTGTAAGAAACACTTAGCCTACTGCCTGAAATATAGGAGGAGCTATATAAATGATTATTCCCTTGCTCTCTCTGGGCTTGGAGAGATCAGGGAAGGCTCCTTGGAGAGGTGGCATTTCATAGACTACTGGAGATGAAAGGGACCTTATAGGTCGAGTCCAACCATATCATTTTAGAGAGGAAGAGAGCAAGATTACATAGCTACTTAGTCACAGAGTAGGGGCTGAAGCTCAACTCTTAGTACAATGTGCTGTTCGATGCTTTTTGTTAATGACTTGGATAAGGTCATAGGCCTCCTCATGTTACTTGCAGATGACACAAAGCTGGGAGGGCTAGCTAACACCCTAGACAAATCAGAATCCAAAATGATCTTGACAAAATAGAGCACTGAGTCAGATCTAATAAGATGACATTTAATAGAGATGTGAATGTGAAGTTTTCACTTGCATTCCAAAAATCAACTTTACAAGTGTAAGATGAGAGATACTTGATGAAACAGTAGTACTGAGAAAGGTCTGGGGATTTTAGTGTACTATCAGTTTGATATGTAACAGTAATAAGATTTAGAAGCTAAGAAAAATAATGAGAATTTAAGCCACATTAAAGAAAACAGAACTTCCAGGAAGGAAGGACTGATAGACACACTGTACTCAACTCTGGTCAAACCACATCTGCAGTGCTCAGTTGTGAGGTCCACATTCTGGGAAAGACATGACCAAGAAAAAAAAAAGCCTATGAATATCTAGAAGACAACCACCCATTATGGGAAAAGACTTCAAATCCATGCCATATAAGAATCTGTGGGGAAAACTAGGAATTTTTATACTGGAGAAGAAAAGCTGATGATATTTGTTAAGTATGTGAAAGACTTACGTATTCAGAAAAACTTGGGAGGACTTTATGATCTGACGTGGAATAAAGTGAAAAATGCCAGTAGAACAATTTATATGACTACAATATGGAAAACGAAAAGAACATGAAAGATATAAATCTGTGCTCAACACAGTGACGAATAGGGACTCCAGAAGGTTTATGATGAATTGTGCTTCCCACCCATTGGCAGAGAGGTAACAAACTAGATGTCCAGAATAGGACATACATTTTCAGTCATAGCCAATGTATGAATTTGTCTTGCATGACTTATACTTAATATGTTATAAGGAATTTGCTACCAAAAAGAAGAAAGGAAAGAAAAAAGTCTACAAATCATTAAAATATGAACAGAAGGTGACAGAGACAAACAGTGCAGTGTTGAAATTATCATGTTAAATTTTAAATATATCCAAAAACCTGTCTATAAAACAAAATCATATATTCTTGTGCAATCCTTTTTAATATTCTTTGCATGTTTATGTTTTTTAAAGATTGCCAGGTTCATCATCATAAACTTAAAAAAAACATTTAAAGAGATGTCATTGCAGAAGAGGGTTCAGACATTCTTTTTGGCTCTTTCAGTTTTGTGTGCCGTCACCTTTTTTATTATATTATGGAATTGCTTTTTTTTATTCCATTAAATTAAAGTAAAACAAATTTAAAAATGTTAAAAAGGCAGAATTTGGAATAATTGGTAGAAGTTTGGAAAGAGTCACAATTAGGGTTTACTCAGAGCTGAATTTCATAACAACCAGAATTATTTAAAAGTGAAATGGGTTGATTTGGGATGTCTTCACACAAAGCCCACATGTCCACTTGTAACGCATGTCATTGTAGGAATGATTTTTCAGGCCTGCATTCAGCTAGGAGGCTGCTGAACTCCCATTCAACACTGACATTTTGTTATTCTTTCTACTATGCTATACTTCCACATTCAAGTTAGGTTTTAAAGAGTGGGTAGAAATTAAACAAATAGAGAGGCAGAAGTTTGATAAAATCAGTCAGTAACATTAAGCCCCTACTGTGTGTCAAATCCTAAATTGCAACAGACAGTCCTTGCACTCAAGAAACTCAAAATCTAATGGGATGGCGTAGTGGATAGAGCACCAGCCCTGGATTCAGGAGTACCTGAGTTCAAATTTGGCCTCAGACATCTAACACTTACTAGCTGTGTGACCCTGGGCAAGTCACTTAACCCCAATTGCCTCACTTAAAAAAAAAAATCTAATGGGTGAAGACCATACCTATGCACAGGTATGTGCATATGTGTGTTCACACACACAATCTGAAAAGGGAGGGAGAAGGAGCAGAGAGGAAGAGAGGAAGGAAAGGAAAGGAAGAGGGAACCCAAGGGGAAGGAGGAGAATGATGAAGAACAGGAGTTTAGCCAGATGAGAAATGATGAGTTGGTTTCCCTGGGCTTCCTCCTTAAAAGGAGGATCTGAGAGGTACTGTCCCTTGCCCGCCCACCTTTCTCTCCTTTCCTTCCTCTGAAAGGGACCCAGAGGCAGGTAAAGAGAAAGAAGGGCATTGTGGGCATATCGAATAGAGTGAGTAAAGGCTTGGAGCCAGAAGACTTTAGGGCATATATGAGGAACAATGAATAGCCCAATTTGGATTAACATCAACGTATTTGAGAGAAATATAATGAAATAATGCCAGAAAGATATGGTTGTCCTTTAAGTCCTTTTTGAGAACTTAAATGCTAAACTTCTCTGAATTTTACTTAATAGGTAATAGCAAAAAATGATTGAAAGGTTTTGAGTAGAGAAGTGATGTGACCATATTTACGTAAAAGCAAGAGCTATCTGGTGGTATAAAGGAAGAAGTCTTACATAATACTAAATTGTTTTCTTGATTTATTTTTTATTTTTTATTTTTTGGTGAGGCAATTGGGGTTAAGTGACTTGCCCAAGGTCACACAGCTAGTAAGTATCAATTGTCTGAGGTCGGATTTGAACGCAGGTCCTCCTGAATCCAGGACTGGTGCTCTATCCACTGTGCCACCTAGATGCCCCTGTTTTCTTGATTTTAAGTTATTAATCCAAAGCAGCTGGATTAATCTACAATTCCACCAAAAGGAGATCATATTGTTTATCTCCCTGCAACTCCTTTAGCACTGATTTTTTTCCATCTTTGCCAATTTAATGAAATTGAAAAAATATGAAGCAATATCTCAGAAAGAATTCAGTTTCTTTTATTTTTAGTGCTTTTGAACATTTCTTTTTCAGCTGGTTATTTATAGTTTGTATTTCTTTTGACTATTATTTTCTATCCTTTGTCTATTAGGAAATGACCTAGTCTTAGAAATTTATGTCAATTTTCTACAGATTTTGGATTTTAGGCTTATATCAGCTATATTTAAGTAAAGTCTTTTTCTCCTTTTCATATATTTTCTTTTAATACTAGCTGTATTAATTTGATTTTTGTAATATTATTAAATTTTGTATATTCAAAACTATTTCAACTTTTATCATTCTTATTCCATTTCTGGTTATACATTCTTCTCCCCCAAAAAAGCTGTAACCTGTTATTGTCCTCTTATTGTTTTTCCCTCTTATTCATTCATTCATTCATTCATTCATTCATTTTGGCGAGGCAATGAGGGTTAAGTGACTTGCCCAGGGTCACACAGCTAGTAAGTTCAAGTGTCTAAGGCTGTATTTGAACTCAGGTTTTCCTGAATCCAGGGCTGGTGCTTTATCTACTGCACCAGCTAGCTGCCTCTCCTCTTATTTTTTAATAGTGTATCTTTTAGATAATTTATCGATTTGTGATTTATAATGGTGTCAGATTCTGGTCTAAATATGTTTTCTGCCACAATATAATTTATGTAAGACCCAACTTAGCTACTTTAAAGGCTTGTCATGAAGACCAAATGAGATAATGCATGTGCAAAAACTTTTTTAGTTATATAAAATATAGGGTTGCTAGAGAAAGAAGCATCTTAAGAGAAAACAAATGAGTTAACCACAGGGACAGATTTTGAGTTTCATTGATTAAAAAAGAAAAGTAAAATAAAAACATTTTTCAAACTATAGAAATAATAATAAGTGTGTTCCTAATTGAACTCATATTTCTGTGTCCTAAGATTAGTTAGTATATTCTGAAGAAGAAAAAAGGCCTATTGTTTTTTCTTTAAACAGAATGAAAAGAGAGACCTAATAAAAGTTGTCACAATTCAGAGGAATGATCCTTGAGCCTCCTGGCAGGGTTTCTGAAGTGTTAAGTAAGAACTCTTTAACTATGGTTTTCTTTCAGAAGATGTTAAACAAGTTAATGAACATAAATCAGCCAAAGAGGCTCACTCCACAAACCTACAAATTCAAATAGTCCCAAGATCTAAGAACTACTTGACATCA
This sequence comes from Dromiciops gliroides, assembly GCF_019393635.1. NCBI lineage: Eukaryota > Metazoa > Chordata > Mammalia > Microbiotheria > Microbiotheriidae > Dromiciops > Dromiciops gliroides. The sequence continues at coordinate 442,691,561 of NC_057861.1, forward strand.
TTAAAAAATAATACTCTAGTAGAATGGAGTAGCATATATGGACATTTTGCTAGCCTTTTAATTTTTTTTGTAAACTGACTAGTTTATTGCTCAACATGTACATTGTTAGAAGTGGATCTTGCCAAATAATTTTTAAAAACATTATATTAAAGTGTTCTCAAGAAATTAAATTATTATAAAAACTTCTCAGGAGAAAAATGTTGACTTATAGAGTCTGAAATTCCTTTTAGAAACAAAAAAAAATCTTTAACAGCATTATCCTAAGATAATCACAAAAGTTTATAATTAAAAGTAAAAAATTTTTTAAAAACCCTTCAAATGCAACTTGTCCCCAAATTTATCCAGTCTCTCCCCACCAAAAAAAAAAAAATGATGCAGAGCTCCCTGTTTCTATATTCCCCTCTCTGGGTCTTTGTTCTATTCTGCTCAACAAGTATTCAAGTGTCAGTAGATCTGGGTGCCAGAGTAGCTTAAGTGGCTTACTTTTAACACTTATGGGAAAGAAATAAGTAGGCCCTTTACCTTTTAGTAGTTTCTGGATTTTTGGCTTTAAAAAAATTACCATGTAAAATTAAATTAAATTAAATTAAAAAAAATTACCAATATAATTACATTTCTGATGCTTTAAACAAAATTTTAGATCTTATCCTCTATAGGACTATTTTTAAAAAGAAGTTTTTAAATTACAGCTTATGAGAAAGCTGTGATGGAACCAAATAATTGTGAAACAGTATTTGAAAGTTAGCCATATAACATAATTGGGTGATACTTAGAGTGTAAATGTTAGACTTTTGGGTTTGGTGATCATTTTGAGGTTACTGAATTCATGGCATAATTTCCCAAAGACAATTTGGCCTAATTTCCTATTACTTTTCAATTCTGAACACAAGCAATTGCCAATTTAGAATGCTTATCAGAAATATACCTACCAATGAACTTAATTAAGAATGATGCTCTGGGGGCAGCTAGGTGGCGCAGTAGATAAAGCACCAACCCTGGAGTCAGGAGTACCTGACTTCAAATCCGGCCTCAGACACTTAACACTTACTAGCTGTGTGACCCTGGGCAAGTCACTTAACCCCAATTGCCTCACTAAATAAAACAAACAAACAAACAAAAAGAATGATGCTCAAAGAAATTAAGTGCTTTGCTCTCTGAGTTCAGATCCAGTATTTTCTACACTCTTGCAATGTGCTGAATCTCATCTTCATAGATACTATAGTTTATCTTTTAAAACATTTTAAACAATTAGGATAGTGTTGTATTCTTCACTTGTGGTCCGTTTAGGGGATGTTCTTAGTTACAATCATATGAGGTATATTGGGTCATTTAGCTGAGTTAGAAGACTGATCTTCTCTTTCTTAGTTTTGACACTAACTTAGTATGCAACTGTGTGTAAATTATTTAATATGTCTGTGCTTCAGTTTTCTCATCTGTAAAATGTATATGTCAAGTGCTTACTAAATGCTTTTTCATTCATTCAGTTCATGAGATGATTGGACTAGGGGATCTCTGAAGTCTGGCTTTTATGACTGACTAAATTATCTGATCTCAGGAATCAAATATGTGCTTATTGTATGCACATGGGGGTGTGTATATATATATATATATGTATGTATATATGTATATATGTATATATAATATACTTATATATATAAATAACATATAGTTTTTCAGTTAAAAAAACCAGATGTTCCAATCAGTCAATAAATATTTATTAAGCACCTACTATGTGTCAACACTATGCTAAGGTCTTTGTCTAATGATATCAATTAAGTTCATGGTCTCACTATCAACTGCCACCAGTAGAGCCAGCAAACCAATCTTGCTGAAGCAGAAGGCACTCTGAGGAAGAAATGTGAGGCATTATGTGCCAGGAGAGTGAAACCACCACCATCCTAGAATAATGCCCCCTTCAGACCCTGAGCTCATGAGTCTTGGGAATAATGATGCCAATAAGACTTCCAACCTTGCTTTCAGTCTGGGTCTAGCAGCCATCTTCTAGGGGAGCAAACTTTGTGAGAAAGGAGGCTATTATCCTCTCTCCCACCAATACCACTAACTGACCAATTGACACCAAAGGGCAGGAAAACTGAGAGTCCTTATAGTATAAGTGCTGCCTCAATCACTGTCCCTGCTTCTAACTTCCACCCCGCCCCTAATTATTATTGAGGGTAACAACCTTGTGGAGAAGGTACCTGGCATCCCTGCCACTGATAACACCAGTTTTCACCAAGGAGGAGGCAAAACCCAAGCATCCTCCTCTACCTTCCACCTACCCTACTTCCAGTCCCCAGGTTCCCCCTGACATCACCCAGGATAGCAACCCTTATGGACATTTGACCTGATGTGTGCTGCTAGCTTAGCAGCCATAGCTACTGAAGACCCAGAAAAAGTACATAAGACCAGGGGCAGCTAGGTTGCGCAGTGGATAAAGCACCAGCCCTGGATACAGGAAGACCTGAGTTCAAATCCGTTCTCAGACACTTAACACTTACTAGCTGTGTGACCCTGGGCAAGTCACTTAACCCCCATTGCCCCGCAAAAAACCAAACAAACAAACAAACAAAAAAGTACATAAGACCAAAGTCCTTGGCATTATCAGAGATAGATATTGTTTTATCAGAGGAAATGACATTGAGGATGATTGCCATCTGCTTTGCTGTTGTTCCCTAAGGACCTTATGGCTTTCCATTTGACTTGCCCCCTGAAACCTCCTAGGGGAATTGTCCTTTCCCAATAGAGTGTGAACTCCTTGAGAACAGGGACTGGCTTGCTTTTCAATATGTCTTCCTAGAATGCTTTACATATAAAGTGCTTAATAAATGGTTTTCATTCATTCATTCACAAATTCATCATTTGCTTCTATATAATGTATTAATACAATTATCCCTTCCACATCATGACTTTCCCCATCACAGTTTTGGTATATTGTTGGTTGGCATAAGAAATTAAATGGGAATTTGGGGGGGAGTTTTGCAGAAGCTGCAGACAACACACGAAGACCAGCAGATGACATATGAAAAGTTTAGAAACTATGAAATGCATAAAATACATATATATATATAATATTAACATATTAACCATAATAATTCAGATTTCTTTTCTGGTATCAAGGGAGGGCCAAACAGTTTTACTCAGATTATCCAGATCTCTGGGGTGCTGTGCCCCAAACCCCACAACATGGAAAGAATGACTGCATGGAGAGGCAGCATAATATAGTATAGAAATATTAAATACATGACTGCAGGCCACATTGCGGCTGGAGTTCTGCCTGATCCAGATTAAAATGTAATTAGGAAATAGTTAATAAAATAAATAAAAATACAAGAGAACAGAGATAATGTTAATATGTGGTTTTCTAAGTCAGTATGTGGCCAGCAGGGATCCTTATGTACTGTTTAGTGGCCTCTGTTTCTATTTGGGTTTGATGCCACTGGTGCCATGAATAGAAGCCAGACTTTGGAATCAGAAAGACCTTGTGTCAAGTGCTGCTTCTGACACATATTGTCTCTATGACCACAGGCAAGTCACTGAATCCTTTTACCCCAGGCAGTTCTTCAAGGATATGAAGTCAGTCAACAGAAGGGGTTCCATATCGATGTAGGCAGTTTATATACATGACATTCCGCTGACTTGATGAAATTATAGTTCAGGTGCAAAAAGCCCTCAAAACAAAACTAAAACATATGATGACATACTTAACTTGTTCCTATTTGTGGTTTTATACATTAATTTTAGATGTAGTAACTAAGTACATAGCTTTTCCTTCTGACTTTTTGGTGAGTAGTGTTAAACAATATTACTGATATTCCACAGCTCTCCCTTTTCCTGAACTATAACTATTTTAAAAATCTTTAAGCAATGTTAAACTTCATTATGCCCTTCCCATATACATTACCAGAGAGTAGCATTAAAATTGTGTTGGTATAAACATTTTTAACTGAATAAAGAGAATGCAAATTAGTAACAAATAAACAAATGGTACTTTGTTGGGCAGCTAGGTGGTACATTGGCTACAGTACCAGGCCCTGAAGCCTGTTGAAATTTTACCTCAGACATTTACTAGCTGTGTGACCCTGGACAAGTCACTTAACTGTATTTGCTTTGGTTCCTCATCTGTAAAATGACCTGGAGAAGGAAACAGCAAAGCATTCCAGTATCTTTGCCAAGAAAAGCCCAAATGGGGTCACAAATAGTGAGACATGACTGAACAACAACAATCATTGATTTATTGTGCTAATAGATAGTATGCTGCTTTTTGGTGGGTCTTTTGAAGGCAAAGAAATCATTGCTGTTAGGTTATATTTTATTACTGTTATAAACGTGAATAGGAAGAATGAAATTGGTAAAATACTTGCATTTCTCCCTAACATCTGAAATGTTCAAGTAATTTGGTATTTATGCTTTACATTTTTTGTCTGTTTAAATAAAACAAAAACAAAACCAAAAAAAACTTAGGTTTGAAACCAGGTTGCTTAATCTTTTTTAGTCACCAGAAATTAACTCAGCTTTTCCTTTTGTCCTAGTTTATACTTGGATCACTGAACCTGCAGAAAGTCTCAAGCCCAGCTGAAGTCATCCGAGAACTGATGAGCTATTGCCTAAACTGTGTGGCTGACCAGCTCGCCAAGAACAAGCACCTGCAGAGAGAGAATGAGATGCTTCAGAGGGACTGGAACGATGTCCAAAAGCGGTGGGTCGAATGTGTGCATCTGGGACACACTGCACTTTTGGAATAGCTTTAGGAACATCATGTGTTTGTGGATTCATATGTATTTTTTAAGTTAAACTTTGACTTACAATACACGTTTTGCTCAGTCACAGGTACCGAAGTCATTCCTTATGTAATATTGAGTTTTAAATTAGCGTTTTCCACCTGATGTTGCTTTCTCTGTGAACAGTCTGTAGCAAAATTTTTCCTAGTCCACAAATTGTTTACTACCAGAGGCTTTCACTTATTTCTAAATTATTCAAAACTTAATTAGAAATTTCTCACTAGAGGGAGGTGTGTCAATGAAGCAGGCACGACATTTTTTCAGTTTACATTGTGTTTGACCTTATCATGACATTCTGGGCCACTGTCAATCAACCAATAAACATTTAGTAAGTATCTAAAAAAAGGAAATTCCTCATTAAATATCAGTATAAACCTCTGAGCTTGCCGGTATTTACATTTAAAGTAATTAATTTAAATGATCAATGAATGATAATTTTTTTCCCTTTAAATTCTCATCAGGTTTGTCTCTCCTCTCCTCCCCTCATGTTTCCTCCTCTCCCCTCCCTTCCTCTCTCCCATCCTTTCCTTATAGATTCCTCTCTCTGTTCTTCACCTTAAAAAAGAGCAACAGGCAGCAAAAAATATAACCATCTTTGATAGAAATCTCACAGAAATATATCAATAAAGAACATTTCTTAACTACTAAGTACTGCACACTGTGCTAAGTGCTGAGGACAGAAGTAAAAAAGCAAATGGAATATCTCAAGGAACTTCTATTTTCAAAGGGGAGACAACATATATGTATACATACAAATGTAAATATAAGATAGGTATGAGCATGTGACAGGAAACTTTAGAGGTGAAAGCTGGGGGAACCAGGAGAAGCCTTTTGGGAGATGAGTCACTGGCCTGAGTCTTAAAGGAAGCAATGCATTCTGTCAGGTGGAGGGTGGGAGCAAGCACATCCCAGGAATGGAAGAGTAAGAAGAACCACTAGGGCAGTGTAATGGGACCAGGTGCAAAGGTAGGAAGAGGTCAAATTATGTGAAGGGCTCTACATACTAAATGCAGTATTTGATATTTGATCCTTAAGGTAATATGAAACCACATGAATTTCTTGATTGGGATGAAGGGAGAGCATAATATGCTCACATTGTGCTTAAGAAAAATTACTTTGCCATAACTTGGAGTGGAGGAGACACTTAAGACAATGAGACCAAATAGGAGGGTTATCACACAGTAGTCTAGAAGAGATGTGGTGAGCGCCTGAACTAGAGTGGCGGTTGTGTGAGTGAAGACATGGGGACATGTGGGAGAGACATTGTCCAGAAAGAAATGACAAGATCTGGCAATTGATGGGATATGTTGGGCAAGGCAAAGAAGGTAGACAGGGATGACACTGAGGTTGTAAACCTCGGTGACAAAGGAGATGGTACCCTCAACTCTAGAAGGAATGTTTGGAAGAAAAGAGGATTTAGAGGTAAAGATAATGAGTTCTATTTTGGATATATTGAGTTTGAGATGCCTATAGGACATCTAGATTGAAATGTCTAATAGGCGGTTGGTGATATGGTACAGGAATTCAGGAGAGAGAGTAGGGTTTGAAAAACAAATCTGAGAATCATCTGAATGGAAATGATTATTGAATCCATGGGAGCTGAGAACAAATGAGAGAATATAGAGAAGAAAAAAAAAAAAGAAGGCCTAAGATGGCCTCTATCAGAGGGGTCACATATAATGATTGAGTATCTCATGGAGGCTGCCGAGACGTCAGGAAGGCTGAGGTTTGAGAAAAGGCCACTAGATTTGACAATTAAGAGATCACTGTTAATGTATTACATTAAAATGGTTTTGATTATCTTTTTCTATGACTTGCATTACTCCATATATTCTTATTTTTTTTTGTCCCTTCATCCCTTTTATCAAATAATAAAAAAAGGCAAAAAATAAGCAGTTCAGCTAAACGCATTTCAACTTTAGTCCCTCACCTATGGAAAGAAGAGAATTTTTTTTCATCTCTTCTTTGGAGACAAACTTTTGTTCACTTGTTGCTGTCCCCTTTTTCTCATGTGAGCATAGATAATGTGTTTTCTCTATTTCTAGTTCTGTTTTCTTTTTTCCTATGAGTTATTTCACAAAGGTCTCACCAGATTTCTTAAAAATTATTTTTAACTTACTGGACTTAATTGAACCATAGTATTATATTACATTAATGTACCATAGTTCTTCCAACCATTCCCTTGTTGGACATTTAGATTACTTCCAGTTTTTTGGTAATTACACATAATAGTAATATGAACATTGTTCAACAGATAGTTCTTTCATTTTGATATTTCTTAAGACTGTAAACTTAAACCTGTTTTTCATTCTCCCTTTATTTCTTTTCTTCAAATTCTTTTCCTGTGTTTTTCCAGCTCCTGTTCCTTGCCCCCTTGAACTTTATAGAGATTTCTGCTTGAAAATTTACAGTAGATATTTTGCCATCCTGTAATATTGTTTGAGTTGGGAAAAACAGTTAGGCCACTAGGCAGGCATTAATTCCTCCAGGTTATTAGTGTTCCATATTACTGATGCACATCTAGCCAGTAACTAGGCAAAAAGGAAAAGGAAGTACAGTAATAGTCATCAGGATTACTAACAGGAAATATAATATATAGATTACATTTTGTGATATTCTGGGATTAATAATTGATGTTACCATGCCAGAAACATAAATATACACAATTGATTTTTGGATCCTTGGTATGGGTACTCTCTGGGATTCAGAGTACATATTTTGGCTTTTACTAAATGCTTTTTATCTGATTGAAATGTCATGGCAATTTTTTTTTGTTTTTTTTTGTTTTTTTTGTTTTTAGTGAGGCAATTGGGGTTAAGTGACTTGCCCAGGGTCACACAGCTAGTAAGTGTTAAGTGTCTGAGGCTGGATTTGAACTCAGGTACTCCTGACTCCAGGGCCGGTGCTCTATCCACTGCGCCACCTAGCTGCCCCAATGGTTTTTTTTTTTTAACAACTGAGGTAAATGAGGCTATTGGATAGAGTATCTGGAAAGTTTAGTTTTGTTCTTGTTTTTGCCATGATTTTGGGAATGACAGAAGGAAAGTCATTTAATTTCTCCCTCCTGAAGTTTCTCATGTGTAAAATAAAGACATGACCTGAACTGAGGATAGATTAAATGTTTGAAAGGACCATAAATGTAGCTGTGTATTTTATACACACATACACCCATACCCGGGGACATTACCCCAACCTTCTATCACAGTTGGGGTTTGGGATCCTCAAAAGGTTGGTTTGTAGTTATTCTCTGGGTTCTTAGGAGAATCCTAAAGACCTGGGTTTCTAGTGCTGTTGCTCATAATCCCTTACTGGTGTGCTTCCCATTAACAGTCTGTCAACAGGCTCAATTAACTTTTCTCAAAGGTACTTATTGAACTGATGTAATAATATTGGGTACAAATCATTTTCCTCAGAATTCTGCAGCACCCTCTCCCACAGATGCTCACTTGGACCTGGGAAGAGTAAGCTATCCCATGCTGGGGAAAAGGAGGCTCAAACTTTCAGTATAATGGTACTGAGACACTCGTGCAGAGAATATGTAGCAAAGGGAACTTACAACTGAAGCCTGAATTCAAATACAGCCTGTTCCTGGATTTATTCATTGTATCCTGGAGGTCCAGTCTCCGTGATCCTGGATGAATGAACTTTCTGCTGAGGGTCTAGTCTCTCCAGTTACATAGTCAAAGATATGGGATTGGGGGGAGGATGGAGGGGAAGAAGAGAGAAACCCTCTCCTTCCCCATGAGAGCAGTTTCCTTTCAGCATGTTGGCTCCATCCAGCTCTGGGACTTGAAACCTCAGTTCTTGAACTTGGGATTCCCTCGATGCTTTACTCATTCACTACCTGTTTGTTCACTGTTTGAATGACTCACTGACTGACTGATGAACAGCTAAACTCTCTCTGCTATTTAAAGCCCCCCTCTCCCCAATATGGTTATTAGCTTGTTTGTTTAGTCAATCAATTGTTTCTTTCTTGACCCAATCAAAATGGCTTAAACTTCATAAACAGACAACTTGATGTAAATCATCTTGTTCATATATTTACAGCTGCATCATTCCTTTTTTTTTTGGCCTGGCAATGAGGGTTAAGTGACTTGCCCAGGGGCACACAGCTAGTAAGTGTCAAGTGTCTGAGGTCGAATTTGAACTCAGGTCCTCCTGAATCCAGGGCCGGTGCTTTATCCACTGTGCCACCTAGCTTCCCCCTGCATCATTCTATTAACTGATTCAAATAAAATATCGGAGTGTTCTGTAATTACATTAATTGAGGTGAATTAGACACCACCCCCTCCCCTGACATATTCATCACATATACAGATAATCATTCTCCTCATCCTTTTCCTCCTTGACTCTCCCCTTGAAGCTCTGGGTGAGGAAACTTTTTCAATCAATGGAAGTCAGCCTACTGTTCTGCATTGTGAAGTTGTGAAGGATTGCCTGAGCCTTTGAGAGGTGATGTGATTTTGCCAGGTCTGTTGCAGTATCTCGGTAATTCCATTAACCCTGATGTAAAGGCCTGTGCATTGGGAGTAGCATGTCCTAGATCAGAGCTTCTTAAGCTTTTTCAACTTGTGACCCCATTTCACCCAATAAATTTTTACACAACCCCAGGTATATAGGTATATAAAATAGATATGTATAAACTTTTACTGTTGCCAAATTTTTCTGACCCCCTTATTCAGTTGTGTGACCCCATAAGGGGTCAAGACCCATAGTTTAAGAAGCTTTGACTTAAATGAGATAGAGTGTTAGGAGGTGGGGTTCACATCATAGATCTGACACTAGCTGTGTGACAATTTGTCTCCATCTCACTTATAAAACAAGAAGGTTGTATTAATGGCATTTAAGGTCTCCTGCAGTTCACAATCTAAGGTCCTATGATCTTATGTGCATTATATTTGGATAGCTAAACTAATAGGTAGTCAGAATTGTCTAGGCTTTATATATGTTTTATATATATATATATATATATATATATACACATATATATACATATATATATACATATATATGTATATGTATATATATGTATGTATATATGCTATATAAGTATGTATATAATATATGAGGGACAAGATCGATAACCTATTAATTTCTGAATCATATCAATAAGCCAATATAAAATAATAATGAATATGTACTATTTACAACTTTGATCTTACATTCAAGCTTATAAGCTTAAATTGCATAAAGATGTTCTGTTGTTCGTCCTATATAAGACCCCTGACTGATAGTTGTAGAGATTGTACTGTGTTGAAATTATCTACATGTGAGATTATGCTTTAAGAGCAGTGGAGAATTTTATTTAGCATCTAGCTGAGACAATACCATTAGAACTATATGCTCAGTTGAAAGAAGTTCTTTCTGTGCAGATCCAAACAGATTTTTAAAATTACATACATTCATGTCATATCACTAATGGCTTTAATTACATGTAGAAAAAATTAAGTTTCTCACAATTATTTTTATCCCTAGTGTCATAAAAGAATTTTTAATCAAGCAAATTAATTAAATGTCATCCTGTACAAATAATGGCATCATCCTATGTAATCCAGAATTTGAAAACACAGTGTGTCTCATTAAATTTACATTTTTTCTAACTTAGTACAAAACAATAAATATTAAGCATCTAGGATTAAAGGGCATCTTTTGATTTGAAACTCTAGCTTGGTGTGTGCTTTTGTGTTACAGTAAACAGATCAAATTAAAGGTGATGAGTTATATTCATTATAAACAGTGTATGCAAAATTCAGAGTGCCCTTAGGATGAAATAAACTATCTACAAATTACCCACAAAAATGCAGACTGGGTATTTGGTACTTGAACAAATTAGTCTAAAATGACTGCCAGAGGCTAGATGAAGATTTTCTCATCAATATTCAATACCACTTCCTTGAATGGAAAACAGGAGTAGGAATGGGAGACAGCTGATGCACATTGTGAGTCTCTGACACACAGATGAGAACAAAGGAGTTTGTTGGATTTGCCGTTTTTTGAACTATCCAGAAATAGACAGATTTTGGCTTGTGATAAGCAGATTTCTCCAAATGCTTTTCCTCTTATGGCATTTGCTGAACTTGGAGTCAAGAAGAATCCTGTTTTCGATACTTACCAGCTGGGTGTGTATGGACAAGTTTCTTAATGTCAGTCAGTCAGTAAGCATTTATTAAGTGCTTACTGTGTGCCAGGTCTTATTCTAAGTGCTGGGGTGTCCCAGCACAAACATGATGCCTTTCCTTCAGGAGTTCATGCATCTCACAGAAGGGAGATTGGAGTATGTATGCCAGAAGCAGCAGGCAGCCCATTGTAGCTAGATTGTTAAGTACAAGGAGGGGAATATAGAGTAAGAATGTTACAAAGGTAGGAAGAGGGAAGGCTATGAAGGGCTTGAAAAGCCAGACGATTTTATATTTGATCCTGGAGAAAATAGGGAGCAGCCAGACTTTATTGAGTGAGGGTGGGGATGGGAGACATAGTCAGACTTGGGCTTTTAGAAAATCACTTTGATTGCTTGCTGTCTTAGGGAGGGGGGAGGGAAGGGAGGAAGGGGGAAAATTTTGTATCTCAAAACCTTTCAAAAATGAATGTTGAAAACTATATTTACATGTAATTGGAAAAAAATAAAATACTATAAAGATGGAAAAAATAAATATTTATCCAGAAAAAAAAGAAAATCAATTTGGCATCTGAGTGGAGGATGGATTGAAGAGAGACTGGTGGCAATGAGACCCACCAGCAGCTATTGCAATAGTTCAGGCATGAAGTGATGAAGGCCTGCATCAGCATGATAGCTGTATGAGTAAAGAGAAAGGGGATCATAGGAGGGAACAATGTTGTGACGAAAAAAATGAAAGGACAGCAACAAACTGAGTATGTAGGGTAAATGTAAGGAATGATTTGAGGATGACATCAAGGTTGTGAACCTGGATGACTGGGAAGATGGTGGTACCTGCCCTTCATAATGATAGGGAAGTTGGGAAAAGAGGGGAGTTTGGGGGAAAAGATAACGAGTTCTTTCTATTTTGGACTTTTTAAGTTTGAAGTTTCTACAAGACATCCAGTTTGATATCTCCAAAAGGCAGTTGGTAATGAGTGACTAGAGCCCAGGAGAGAGACTTGGATTGAATATATAGATCTGGGGATCATTTGCATAGTGATGATAATTGAACTGAGCAAGAGAATATAGAAGAAGAGGAGAGGGACCAAGAGAAATCCTTAGGGGAAATCCACAGTTAGTGGGCATGTCCTAGATAAAAATCCAGCAATGGAAACTGAAAAAGAACAGACATTCAAGTAAACTAAGAAATAGAAAAGAGCAGTATCACAAAATTGAAAGAGATTATCAGAGAGAAAAAGAAAATCAGTGGGCAAAGGCCACAAAGAGGTCAAGAAGGATGAGGACTGAAAAGTGATCATTAAGTCTGGTAATTAAGAATTCATGGGGCAGCTAGGTGGTGAAGTGGATAGAGCACCTGCCCTGGAGTCAGGAGTACCTGAGTTCAAATCTGGCCTCAGACACTTAACACTTACTAGCTGTGTGACCCTGGGCAAGTCACTTAACCCCAATTGTCTCACTAAAAAAAAAAAAAAAAAAAGATTCCACAATTCTTAGGGCAGCTAGGTGGCGCAGTGAATAAAGCACCAGCCCTGGATTCGGGAGGACCTGAGTTCAAATCTGGCCTCAGACACTTGACACTGGCCTAGCTGTGTGACCCTGGGCAAGTCACTTAACCCTCATTGCCCTGCCAAAAAAAAAAAAATGCAGAGCAAGCAATATGTTTGGGGCAGCTAGGTGGCGCAGTGGATAGAGCACCAGCCCTGGAGTCAGGAGTACCTGAGTTCAAATCCGGCCTCAGACACTTAACACTTACTAGCTGTGTGACCCTGGGCAAGTTACTTAACCCCAACTGCCTCACTAAAAACAAAAAAATTAAAAAAAAAAAGAATTCATTACTAATTTTGGCAAGAAGAGTTTTAATTTTTAGCTTTTGAATGATGAAGTTGGAAGACATTGTAGATTGTATAGAAGCAAATGACAAAGCGAAGGCATCAAATGTTGTTGAGTCATTTTGGTCATGTTCTATTCTTTGTGGCCTCATTTTGGGGTTTTCTTGGCAAAGATACTAGAATGGTTTGCCATTTCCTTCTCCAACTCATTTTGCTGAGGAAATTGAGGCAGACAGGGTTAAGTGACTTGTCCAGGGTCACCCAGCTAGTAAGTGTATGAGGTCACATTTGAACTCAGCTCTTCCTGACTCCAGGCCCAACGCTATAAGCACTGCACTGCTTAACTACCCCAGGCACCAAGTATGGTTGACCCTTTCACAGAGTTTAGCCATGAAGGGGAGTAGCCATCAACCTATATCTCTACTCTCCTGCAGATAGAAAGTGGTCATGAGAATAACAACCATGATAGTAATGGTATCAACAATAATGATGACATATTATATAGCACTTCAAGGTGGAATTTTCACTTTACACCCATCTCATTTGATCCTCAGAACAGTCCTTTTGAGGTGAGTACTTCAGGTATCATCCCAATTTTACAGAAAGAAAACTGGTTAAATGACTAGTAACTTTTGGAGGTGAAATTTGAACCCAGCTCTGCTGACCAAATGTTCCATCCCCCACAAGATGTTGCCTTATTGATTAGATCTGTCAGAGCTCTCACTCCAATGGTGTAGCCTTTGAAAGTCTAGTCATCTCCACATCAATATGAGACATTGGAAAAGTAGCTTTGTGGAGAATTAGCAATTATAAGAAATATTCATTTTAATCTCTTCTGATTTCATTTTAAATTAAACTTCCTATTATATTTGCAGATCATAAGTAATTTGTTTCCCAAAGTAGAAATCTAACTCTGCAATTAGTTCCAACTAATTTTTTTTCAAAATTATAAAGATAAAAGTTAACATGATATAGCAAAATAACATTTCCCTGATATTAGGATTAGCATTCATATATGATATTTAACATAAGAAAAAGTACTTTCTCCAGCTGTCAGGAACAACTATGACTTCCTTATGGTTCCCATACATATGACCTTGTTATAATATTATCAACTTTGTTCAGTCACCATTAAGTTCAGAACTCAGTTTTATGCTAAATGTACATTTGACATTCACATTGCAAAAGGACAAGTAATCATGTATTGTTCCCATCAGAAACATACTGTAATGTGACATAATTATAAATCTGTGTACTTTATGACAATTTTGGTATTGAAATTAAATGAATGCTTTGTTTAATAAGGTATTTGTGCTTTACACATACATACAAATAAACCTTAAGTTATGAAGTAGAAAACTTGGCATTGTAGAGCCCTTTATGAGTAGTTTTCTTGGATTAATAATAATTATACATTTACATATGCAAATATATTTAGTTGAATAGAAATCTTACTATCATATATAATATACTTTTGTTCCATGATTTACTTTATATTAATAAAGATCTAACCTTCTTTGGATGATAATTTTTATAAACATAAATTATTTAATATATTAATGTTCTAAGGAAATATTAAGCTATGGATTTATAATGAAAATAATTTTTTCCAAACTGCTATGCTTTTTGAATAATTATTTATTTTTGTATAATTTCTCTTCCCTTTTCCATGCTGTCAGATTGTCAGCTATCATTTAATTCTGTGATTAGTGTGACTGTTTATAGTACCATTCATTTTCCAGGCCTGACTCCCCCTCAAATTTATTATCCCTAATTTATTATGGTCTTGAAAACTAGATACCCAAGCTTGTTAGTATTATTTGTAACATAACATGTAAATAAACTTTGCATGTGAAGGCTTCGGAGACTCTACATAAATAGCTTGCATGAGCATTAGTGTAGAAACTGTATGGTCTCTCTTCTGGTTCTAAACATTTTGCTGCTGACCCAACTCACGGCCTCATCTCAAATGGACAAAGATACCAGTTAGTACATATACTCTTTAAACAAGGAAACAAAAAATGGAAGAAAAGATTTACTTTAATGATATTTATATTGCCCTTTAAATTATTTTTATCATAGTTTTTCATGATAATTAATTTCAAGCACTGATTCATTTTTCCCGTTTCCAAAGGATTTTCTTTGGATAAAGCCAACACAGTAAACCCAGGACGTTTAGTTATAATGCAGTAGTTGTAACAGTTGTTATAAATTCAATGAGGTTGACAGTCATAAAATCATTAGAACTGGAAAAGGAATCTTGAAAGCTCATTTGGTTCATCTTTGTGCCTTTAAGCAGGATTACATTATATATAGACTGAACCAATTCTGTTCTAAACACCTCAAGAGATGTCTTCAGCCTTCCTTGGTAACTTATTCTAGTGTTTAACATCTGTCACTATCAGACACTTCTTCCTTCTCTCTTGTCAATCTAAATGTTTTATGCTTCAACTCACGGCCATTTCTTCATCTGTTGTTCTCAGAGTGGGATTAGCTGGCTATCTTTTCTGTAAGAAACTTTCATAAGCTTAAGTGCATGTTAAATCACTTTATCACCTTCTTCAGTTTGTGTATATAGATATAGATATAGTCTGAATTCAACCCAAACTTTTCCTTACCTTTTGCTGTTAAGTCCTTATTTGAACATATAAAATCAGACCAGGCAAGATTAAAATAGGAAAATTATGTAACTACATATTTTATACTTTTCTCTGTGTCTCAATGTCTGATTTCTTTTGCCCAGAATAAACAATGTATTACTGGGTAGTAGTCAGCTCATTATCCATTATTATATGATCATTTTGTGTACTCTATTTGCCATGGTGTTCCTTAACCATCTTGTTTTGTTTTCCTGCCCACATCTATAATCCTCCTTTTTCAATATTGAATTTCATTTATACAGATATATGTATGTATACATTTATGAATATCCAATTTTCTGTGATCATTTCAAAATTATTTTCATATTTTTTGCGGGGCAATGAGGGTTAAATGACTTGACCAGGGTCACACAGCTAGTAAGTGTCAAGTGTCTGCGGCCAGATTTGAACTCAGGTCCTCCTGAATCCAGGGCTGGTGCTTTATCCACTGTGCCACCTAACTGCCCCCCATGGTCTGTTAATAAATTTAAGGAATATACTGTAAAGGCACTCTAAGTATGAATATAATTAGAGTTGGGTCTGTTATCTTTGTATTATGACCTTATGACCTTATAAAATTTCAGTGGATTAATAACAATCTGGGCCCACCTAATAGTTGTAGAATCAATCTTTTTAAGTTTGTAAATTCCCTTTGAAGTAATATAACCCCTACAACAATTAAATTTCATGCAACAAATATTTATTAAATAACTTCTATGTACAAAGCACTATGATGTACAGTAGGATATAGAAAATTTAAAAAACAACCCCCCAGTCCTGCTCTCAAGGAACGGTACAATATTATAAAGCAGGTAGGGCATGTCCGTAAAGAATATAACATAAAGAATAATAAAAGAGGAACAAAGGAGATATCCAGGCAGAAGAGAAAGTCACTCTAATGACGAAGGACCCCCTTCAGTCAACAGGACTGTAAAAGGCCTTGTGGAGGACAGTTTAGATGATCTGGGCCTTGAAGCAAAAGACAAGATGGAGCCTTACCAGGTGGGAAGAGGATGTTGACTGAATAGAGGACAATGAACAGGGAAAATGAAAATGACACAGTGATATTAATTATATGTGTGTTTATTTAAAATCGAAATATACTTACCTTAGATATAACTCCCTGGGAGAGAGGTAGGATATAAGGGTTTCATGCTATGTCCAGAGGAGATAGAGCAATTATATGGAAGGCATAGTAGCTACATGTTAATAGCGAGAAAAGTATTAACATCAGAAGGGGTTGTCTAGGAAATATGGGAGCAGGTCATCATCAGTTGATATCTGAACAATGAAAAAAGCAACTTGTTCAGTGGCTAGACGAGGTTTGATGATCTATTTCTCTGATAACTCCATATAATTCACCCCCATCCTTTATTTATTATTTATTAATTGATATGCTAATGAAAACTAAATCAAAAAGCCACTATAAAAGAAAATTTATGTATCTTGCTTTTAAATCTAATAGGCCTAGAAGAGACTAGGTTATGAATTCCTTGCTGTTAGAGATTGACTGAACTCATCTTGTATTCCTGGTGTATATAAGCCTTATCGACTCTTATGCTGAGTGTTACTTGTACATTTAATTATGAAACAATTTGTTGTTTTCATTTTATACAAAAGATTTATTTTAATTTGATGTTTCAATAAAGAGTTAATTTAAATAAATAGATTGAAATTCTCTTGATAGATGATTAGGACATACGATGTTTCATTTAAGAATTGTTAAAGTAATTTAAATGAAAATTCTGTTCAGCCATCTGTTATCACATTCAAATTAAATGAATTATTTCCTATATGAAACATCCCCAAAATATATTGTGTCAGAAAATGTAATATATGAGGGTCCTTTCTTCTTATATTTTCATACACTGCATTTCCAGTTGGCATCTATCTAATTTAATTACAAGTTGTGAATTAGGAGTTCTTGAATTATTTGAACACTTAAAAAAACCCAAACTTCCTAGTGGTATAGTATTTGTCCTTTTCTCATAATTAATTTATTACCAAAAAACAAAAACATCTTTTTGTAGGCCCTGAAAGGTAGCATGGTGTAGAAAGAGAAGTCTTCAAAGCCAGGTAGACCTGGTTTCCAGTCCCATCTTTGATATGTATTGGCTATGTGACCCTGAGCAGTCACTTCACTTCTCAGTGCTCCAGGCACCTCTCTAAGGCTATGAGTTCCAGAGAAAGCATCAGCTTGCATTCATGAAGGGAATTTCCTCACTTGGAGTTCCCTCCACCAGTGAGATCACAAGTTTAATCCCTCTCCCTCTCCCTAGAGCAGTCTAATTCTTTAAACATGGTAAGCATTTTGTTTCTATATGATATTTTATACTCAAGGTATAAAGGCAGTGGCATAACCCAGCATGCCCAAAGAGGTTAACTCTTCCTTGATTCCAGCCGTGTCTGTCAATGCTCAAACCACTTACTTTTAGCTTTAGTTCTTTGTCTTCCTTGTGATATGCTTCTTTTTCTTTACTAGATATAGAAATTCATATAAATAGCATTTATCAATCTAATACCTTACAACAAATGTTTGTTAAGTATAAGGTATAAGGTACTGTGCTAGGAACTAGGATTGTAAAGGCAAAATTTAAAAGTCCTTGTTCTGAAGGAGCTTTCATCCTACCCCAGGATCCATGACCTATGACCCAGGTCTCTTTCCAACTACAGCCCCATCCGAAATTCACTAGCTGTACGCAGAGCATTTTCCAGGATCTATTGGTCACAACTCAGATGTCCCAGCCACCCTACCCAGGCTTCTTCAGGAGATAACCTCCTCAGGCTCGGACCCTTCCTAGTCACCACCCTATCCAAGTCTCATGGGTTATACCTCAATGTTTCCATACTTGAGATCTCTCAGTCAAATCTCTAAGACTTGTTGGCTATAAACTCTTCTAGGGAATCCCTTGGTCACAATCATCCAAGACTTGCCAGTCATAACTCAAAACCCTTCCTGGTGGTAAATGAGGGCCCAGGTATCTCCCCAAGACCCTCTGGTCATAAGATGGTCCTCACCTTTCCCAGACCTCTCAGACTCACACAATCCTATGGCCTGCCTGACTCTAAACACAGGTTGGGCTCCCTCAAACCCCAAGTCCTATGATTTATGAAACAAGTCCTATAAAATGAGTAAGAAACAACTCATGTGAAATGATTCCTCAGAAAATTATCTAAGGTAACTGTTTTTTTGTTTTGTTTTGTTTTGTTTTTAGTGAGGCAATTGGGGTTAAGTGACTTGCCCAGGGTCACACAGCTAGTAAGTGTTAAGTGTCTGAGGCCAGATTTGAACTCAGGTACTCCTGACTCCAGGGCCGGTGCTCTATCCACTGTGCCATCTAGCTGCCCCAGGTAACTGGTTTTTTAAAATCTCATTAAAAAAATTTTTTTAACTCATTTCTATGTATATGGTGAATAAATTTTTAAAAGACTAGTTTTTAATATTGCCAATAGTTTCTTTAACTGGTCCTACAAAACAAATATAATGCCACATTTTCCTCTTCATTCACTTAAAGTCCTAAATTCTATGTATCCTTGACATCCAAATATGAAATGTATCTAAGGTGAATAAAGAGACATTTTCCATTATGCCAACATTTGCATATTTTCCCTTTTTATTTTCTTTTTTTGAGAGGGGATAAGTGAGTTTCCTGAAAATGTCAGAGCTCAGAGAAGATTACTATTAATAACCATTCTGTCATGGCACAGTCCAGCTCCAGGCACTTTTAGTTGTGTAAATGGTCTCTTAGCTGTTCAATTTATCTGGTAAATAGGAATAATAATATTTATACTACATCTACAAAGTCGTTGTTTGCAAAGCACTTAGCAAACCTTAAAACACTATATTAAGTATGAGTTATCATTCTCCTCATCAGAGAAGATGCTTTGATCTTGAAATAGATAAAATCTAAAGGCATATGTACTCATTTAATAGAAGTTGTTTTAATTTGTAAACTATAACTAGGGATACCAAAGTAAATGCAAAGTAAAAACCTGGACAGTATAGTATGAATATGAAAAAGTGGTAGAGTGTTTTCAGGATTCCTGAAGTAAAGTTATTACCGTCATGCAGATCACATATGAAGTATGTCCATATACTCTCCCCCTACTTCTCTGGCCAGATCAACTTTCTCCATGCATTGGAAGACTAAAATTAATATAATACTTTGTTAAATGATTTGACCACTTTTAGAAAAGTAATAGTAAAAGTTATAGGTCTTAGTATCTATATCGGAATTTTAATAAATAAAGGTTTACTCAGTTTGTTTATTAACATCACTCCAAACTATAAAACTATATGAATCCTCTGTTTCTTTTTATTGGACTTTTCAGTTTCATATGTAAATATATATATATATATATATATGTATGTATGTATGTATGTATTTTGTCATCAATGAATCCAAGAAATGGCTAAATTGGGGGATTTTCAATATTCATTCATGACTGAAATGAATTAGTATCTTTATTTTTAGCTAAATAATAATAACTACCCTTTATATAATGCTTTAAGACTTGTATCATGTGTTGCCTACATTTTCTCACTTAAACCTCAATGAGTCCTAGGTGAGATTATAAATCTGTCAAACTCAAATAGAAATGGGGGGGGGGGCACTAAACCATGCATAAAGATCCCTGGCAGATGCAAATTGACCTTGAAAACCACATATTAACATTATCTATGCTCTATTGTATTTTTATTTATTTTAAAAATATTTCCCTATCACATTTTAATTTGGTTCAAAGTGTACTTGGAAGTGTTCCAATACCATTTGGGCCACATGTTTGACACTTCTGCTATAAACTATACCAATAACAATGAACATTAGGGAATGATTTTGTTACACATTTTTCTTAAATCTTTTCATTGAAACTATTCAAATTAGAAGACCAATAAGTAAGAATTTAATTATGATTTTAAATTTTAGTCTTGAAAAGTGTGTGACTGCTAAAGAAAATCTGGAGGCAGACCTTTATAAGCGTTTTGTTCTGGTGCTGAATGAGAAGAAAGCAAAGATCAGAAGCTTACATACATTGTTAAAACAAGCCCAAGAACCAGAAAAGGACACACAAGATGAAAGGTATTTGGAATTTATAATTGGATATCTCATTACTGGATGACAAATATGTACATTTTAATTATATTTCTTCAGACTTAATGAATGTTAGTCTGCTTAACCTTTCAATAATATAATGTTCATGGCCTCAAATAAGCTAATAAGTGTTATAGTTTTAGATTAGGATTTAAGAGACAAGGATTCTGTTAATTGTTATTGACTTCATGACATTAAGTAGGTCATTTGACCTCTCCATGTCTATCTAAAATTGACACTGATAAAATGGAGACTACTGATTATTGCCACTTCATTCATAAGTATTCCCTGACGTTAAGGAAGATATTTTTTATTCTCTCCCCTCCTATGAATATTATCATATTTTTCATATTTTTGAAGCAAAATACAACTTTTCAAGCTGTGTTTTTTATGCTTAGTTTCTGCTCATCTTCAGGTTTTAGAGTTGCCTTGTTTTCCTTAACCATGAGCTGTTTCTTTTTGCATTCTTAGGAATATCTTTTTCCCGTGTTCATGTTTTTTTGTTTGTTTGTTTGGGTTTTTTTGGTGAGGCAATTGGGGTTTAAGTGACTTGTAAAGTGTCTGAGGCCAAATTTGAACTCACGTCCTCCTGACTCCAGGACTCCAGGGCTGGTGCTCTATCCACTGCTCCACCTAGCTGCCCCCCCCCCCCCCCGTGTTCATGTTAAAGTGAATGCTCCAATGTGCTGGAGGCTTTTCTTGGGTTCTTTTAATATTTCATGAATACAGGATCAATGAAACATTTCTTTTAAAAAATTACACAGGGGAAGCTAGGTAGCACAGTGGATAAAGCACTGGCCCTGGATTCAGGAGTACCTGAGTTCAAATCCGGCCTCAGACACTTGACACTTACTATCTGTGTGACCCTGGGCAAGTCACTTAACCCCAATTGCCTCACAAAAAAAAAAAATTCACAAATAGCATTACATTCCTTGAGCTGCTTATCTATTAACCTTCTCTCTTATTATACAATAGCTCTCCCTCCTTTAAAATGTTTTTAATATCAGTATTTAATATCTTTCTTTTGTAGATCATAGAGTATTTTAAAAACAAACTGGAAAAACACATATGACTTTTTCATCAGTTAGGTGGCAAGTATTGGAAAATCTCTTTAATAGGTGTCAAGTTTTGGCATGTATTGAGATGGTATAATAGCCAATGGAAAATGGATTCAAGAATTATTTATAGAGAATAATGGCCCCAAACCATCAAACCACTTTTTGTTGTATTTTATTTTTAGTGGGGAATCTTTATATTACTAGAATTAATATTGATTTTTTGCCCCTATAAAATGGCAACCTCTAACAAATGTATATGCTGGTAAAATTGGTTTATGTGTTTGTCTAATCAGAATTATGTTCCTATGATCCTCTCTGAAGCTTTTACCATAAAACATATGCAATAATGTTGCTGGATTTTTTTAAAATCTGACCCAGAATAGTTAGATAAATACATTTTAATAACCCTTTCTTTGTCTCTAGGGAATCTGTAGACAATGCCCAAAAATTGAACAAAAGAGAGGCAGCCTATGATGAAAGTACTGATGAAGAAAGTGAAAATCTACCTGTTCCTTCTGAAGTGGTTCCAGGTAAGAACAAAATATGTTTCCCCTTTTGGATCTGTTAATATAGTGCTGTCTTCTAAAATGCATTGTAGATGTAGCATACTATAGTGCTAAGAGGGGTGGCCTCAAGGCTGTGAAGATCGGGGTTCAAGTGCTCCCTCTGACACACACATGCCTGACCTTGGCTGAGATTTAACCACTCAGGACTCTGAGCAGCTCGCTAAGACTCGAAGTTACAAAGAAGATGCTGATCTGCTTTGGTACAGGGAATGTCCTCAATCAGGAAGTATACTAGTAAAATCAAAGGTCCAGTCTCTATACCTATTACCATATTACTTTAAACAACAACTAATTGGCTGCTTGAAAAGAAGTGTTTGGGGGGGCAGCTAGGTGGCGCAGTGGATAGAGTACCGGCCCTGGAGTCAGGAGGACCTGAGTTCAAATCTTGCTTCATATAGTTGACACTTACTAGCTGTGTGACCCTGGGCAAGTCACTTAACCCCAATTGCCTTACCAAAAGGAGGAGGAGGAGGAGGAGGAGGAGAAGAAGAAGAAGAAGAAGAAGTAGTAGTAGTGGTTGGTTAGAATTAGAACTTCAGTGTTTGGAGATTAAAGCTAATACTTCTTAAGCTTTTTTAAAAAATCCCTATAAAAGAAACTAACCCACCAATGGAATAAAATAAACAAATTTGAGCACACATAAGCATATTGTTAGCCAAGCAAAAGGCATGTACTATAGCTTGCTGTGCTCCATTGGGAAAAAACTCTAGATGTGGAACTTCTAAGGACTTGAGCTTGAGTCACCTGATACACTATTTAACAACCATGAAACCTCAGGTAAATTCCTTAATCTCATTTGGCTAGGCCTCAGTTTCCTCATGTAAACAGGGCCATTTACTTGCTCTATCTGTTAGTCACACTAAAGTTCAAGTGCTTAGTATTTTGGAGACCTGAGCTCATCTTGAGCCATTTTGGATAAGCTAGACCTTTGAACCCAGAAAAAAAAAATCTCTAAAGCCATCTTAGAACCAGCCCCAAGCCTATAAAAGACATTATATAAATTCTTGATTAACTGACCCGATAAAGTATTAGACATTCACAGGGTTATATTTGGTTCTGCACGAAACCCCCAATTTCCCCCAAATGCTGTACCATAGAAATTAAATTACTTTGCTTTTTATAGTACAGGTTATGCATATCTTACACTGATACCTCATTTATATGTGAAATAAATCCTTTTATGATCAAATGTAAGAAAAACCTCCCAAAGAAAAACAATTTGTGCTCCTTTCCATTTAAACCCTCAGAATGCTGGGTAAACGCAATAGGTCTGGCTCTAATTCTGTCTTCAGAGCATCACACCTCTCTCTGAAGTCAATGGAAATTTTTCTTGAAAAGGAAATACACAGCTATATCTGGGGGCAATAGAATTTGGTTCTTTCATGTGTGCAGACAATTTATAAAAAGTAACTTCTTATAAAACTCTACTATTTTAAATTTGGCAAAACTTTTCAGTTTTCCCCAATGTTTAGTTTAAGCAGTATATTTTATTGTGCTCCATAATGTTTTTTTTTTTAACTCAAATCTCTTTCAAGAGATAAATTTATCCCATGGTTCTCTGATTCTAATGTCTTTACGTTTAACTTATCAGAATGCTGTTCTGCAGGAACTTTTTGATGTAAAAGAATTAGGAGCATTTTTATTAGCCATTTAACTGTCCCTTTCCTTCTGGTTTTCATATAAAAAATTAGGAAGCTGAAGTTTGCCAAGGAGAAATGAAACACAGATCCAAAATGCTTGAACTTGGTTTAAAAAATAGATTCTACAAAATCTGAGTAGGAAATGTATATATTAAAATACAAAGGGGGTCCTCTTTCAGTTTAGTAAATAAAGATATGAAATTTTTATTGGGTGGGTAGAACTCATCTTTAGGGGACTAGCAAATCTTTGATTTTATCATATAGGCTGCAGGTTACTTTGATTCCCCCCACACACACACACAGTAAGGTTCAGAGGAGAGAGTAAAGGAGAGGAGAGGAGAAGAAAGAACGAAAAAGGACTAGAGGGAAGGGAAGAGAAGGGGAGAGAAAATGGAAACTGACAGGAGATGGGAGAAAAGAGAACTTAATGTATCCATTCTTTTTTTGTGTAAATCATTCTTCAAATTGGACTTATGCAACCTAGTAGTAATGCTCACTATGTAAAGTGCTTTAGATTAATTATTAAAATCCCCAAATATCCTCTGGAGTTAAATATGTGCTATTATCCCTTTCCTGGATAATGAAAGAGGTTAAGTGATTTGCCCAGGGTCACTTAGTGAATCTGAATCTCCCATTCAAGAAAACCTTTCATTTACTTTTATCTATGTATGCTGAAGAAAGGATAGAGTAATTTGCAATAAATTGCTAGGCAACCTCTTTATGAACAGATTATTTTTTTTGTTCCTTTATCTTTTAATAATAATGAGATATATTTTTTGTTAAGCTAGGAATAATGAACCCATTTGGATACAAAAAGGATAGATAATCATCTTGTATTAAATCAGAAATTAAAATTTTAAAAAATTATTTGCTAAGCCAGAGAAATGAAAGTCCCATTACTTCCCCTCCCATACTCTGTGATCTAACCAAAATGCCTTCTCTCTGTTCTTCACAAGGGACACTCTCTCCTTGCCTGGCCCAGCCTTGGTATATACTCCCTCTTTTCCTCTTCCTTATTAAATCGCTCTCTTCCTTTCAAATTCAGTTTTATTTTTATTTATTCTTTTTAAATCATAAGAGTATTTTTATTATTTTCCAGTTATGTGTAAAGATAGTTTTCAACATTTGTTTTCCTAAGATTTCTAGTTCCAAATTTTTCTCCCTCCCTCTCTTCTTTCCCTCGCCCCCAAGACAGAAAGCAATCTGATATAGGTTATATATGTACAATCACATTACACATATTTCTGCATTAGTCATCTTGTGAAAGAAGAATCAGAACAAAAGGAGAAAACCTCAGAAAACAAAAACAAAAGTAGGTTCAATCTGCATTCAGAATCCGCACTTCTTTTTTCTGGATGGGAGAACATTTTCCATCATGAGTTCTTTGGAATTGTCTTGGAACACTGTATTGCTGAGGGCTAAGTGAGCTAAGTCTATCAGAGTTGATCATAACACAACGTTGCTGTTGCTGTTTCTGTTGCTGTGTACAATGTACAATGTTCTCCTGGTTCTGCTCACTTCACTCAGCATCAGTCCACTTAAGTCTTTTCAGG
Source organism: Dromiciops gliroides (assembly GCF_019393635.1). NCBI lineage: Eukaryota > Metazoa > Chordata > Mammalia > Microbiotheria > Microbiotheriidae > Dromiciops > Dromiciops gliroides. The sequence goes on from NC_057861.1 coordinate 442,716,835, forward strand.
TTTTCCTGCCTGCTCATTGTTTCTTACAGCACAATAGTATTCCATTACATTCATATACCACAACTTATTCAACCATTCCCCAATTGATGGGCATTCCCTAGATTTCCAATTCTTTGCTACCACAAAGAGAGCTGCTATAAATATTTTTATACATGTGGGTCCTTTTCCCTTTTTTATGATTTCTCTGGGATACAGACCTAGTAGTGTTATTGCTGGGTCAAAGGGTATGCACAGTCCCAGAGCCCTTTGGGCATAGTTCAGAATTGCTCTCCAGAATGGTTGGATCAGTTCACAGCTCCACCAACAATGCATTAGTGTTCCAATTTTTCCACAGCTTCTCCAACATTTATTATTTTCCTTTTTTGTCATATTAGCCAATCTGATAGGTGTCAGGTGGCCAAATGTGGTTTTAGCACCACATTCTGCATGGAGCTTTTCTTGGGCTCCTCTGCCTTTTACTGCCCTCCCCCCCCCCAAACTTCCTTGCATTTAACAACTTTGTATTTCTTTGGCTTTATTCTTTTTATGTTTATTCTCTATATGATTATATGTGTACTTACTGTTTCCTCTATTAGGAGGTAAACTCCTTTTGAGTAAGAATTCTTTCTTTCAGCTGGTACATAGTAGTGCTTAATAAGTACTTGATTGATTACCATAGGAACTGAACATTTTAAGATCCAAACATTTTTAGTGAGCACCAACAAAGACCATCTAAGTGATTAATCTGAATAACAGGCAAATGGAATGTATTTTATTAAGATGTATTTGCATGGCGGGGTGAGGTTCATTGGACTGAGAGTATAAACTGGTAAACAACAGAGATCATCTCTTTTAATTTTATTTTACTTCTTTTGTGCATACCCTTGCCCTATGGCTAGGTAATCTTTCCCCTATACCAGACAATGTCAAACTAGCTGCTGACAGGCCTCCAAAAGTCCTGAGAGAATGGGAACTAGATTAAAAACTCATGAAATTATAATTTATTTAACAAAATAAATGAAAATGCAATACAACATAGATGTTAATTTGTATTTTTCTAAGACAATACATAGCCTACTATTTCTATTTGCGTTTGACACCACTGCGGCCTCTTCCACCATCCTTACATTGTGACTAAAAAGGGTTATTAACTTTTTGCCTTCTCTTGAGGATAGTTTGGAAGAGAACTAATGAAAGATAAGACTTTGCCATTGTGAAGTATTGTTTATGCAAAATTATGCTGAATGGCATATACATCCTTTAAATTACACTAGAAGATCTTAGCTTCCCAAAGTGTAACCCCCCCACCCCAGAACCTGGAAAGTGTCAATAACATCACCTGGTGATGACTACATTTTTATTTTTCCTGGAACAGGTGTTGTAAGCCCCAGCAGTTTGCCACCCAAGACTGTCAGAGGGGGAATAAGGGCCTATTAAAGGTCCTTTTTTGTACTGGGAGTACTTGAAAGGCTTTGGGTCCTCTGGATCTTTCCCTGCATTCTAACTCAGACAGTCTCGGGCAGGCCATACTTATTCTGAGGAGTTTCTCTGTACACATGGACCACCTTACCTTCTGGAAAGCCAAGGATCAATTCTAGCTCCTTCCATTCACTGTGTTAAGTGAGTTCCTAATTTAAGCAAGAATCTCTCTTGCTTCTGCCCTTAGAACCCTGCTAGGAGTTGGCACTATTAAGATGCAATTCAGAGTCATGGAATCTCTGAGTTGAGGGACCTCAGAGGCGATGTCTAACTGCAAAAGAATTCTTTGTACAATACACTCAGTAAATGATTATCCAGGCTTTGTTGGAAAACTTTCTGTGAGGGAGAACCTGCTGCCTCTCAAGGCAGCCTGTTCCACTTTTGGACAACTTAATTATCAAGCAGTTTTTCCTTGCATTGAACCTCTATCGGCCTTTCTGATTGCATGTTATGTGGAATCATGAAATTTGTGCCCCAGCCTTTGGGCCACCAGGTGATGCAGTAGATAGAACTTGAGACTTAGAGTCAGGAAGAACTGAGTTAGAATCTTCCTTCAGACACAGTTGTGTGACCCTGGCGGGGCAAATTGCTTAAATTCTCTGTCTACATTTCCTCATCTATAAAATGTGTATGATAATCATAGCACCAACCCCACAGGGTTGTTGTGAGATTCAGATGAGTTAACATATGTGAAGTTTTTTGCAAACCTTAAAGTTCTATATTAATGTTAGATGCTGCTGCTACTTCTATTACTACTGCTGCTGCTGTTTCTGTGATAGCTTAGCCGTTGTTGGTTTTTCTGAAGCAGGGGTATAAGGATAGGGATGTGGATATATATTTTACCTATCTAGCTTTTGGCCACCTCAATAATGACCATATGTATCTGACAGCAGCTGAAAAGCAGTCAGTGGTTCTGCACCCTTTGTTTTTTCTTTTTTTTTTTTTGCGGGGCAATGAAGATTAAGTGACTTTCCCAGGGTCACACAGCTAGTAAGTATCAAGTGTTTGAGGTCAGATTAGGGTACTTCTCAGGTACTTCTGAATCCCCATCGGTGCTTTATCCATTGCACCACCTAGCTGCCCCCTGTTCTGCCCCCTTTTGATCTGGCTGTTTAATTCTTGGGTAATTTTAGAAAGTGTGACTCTTTGAGCTCCATTGTCTGAATATGAATAACTATATTATTGGAGAATTTTTTTTTCTTCTGAATATTCTATTTTAAAAAGTGTTCATTGTTGACCACGAAGCACATCTTAATCTCAAAAACAACTAAAAACGTACTACTTTAGACAAAATCAAATTTCTTTTTATAACAGAATTTTGATAGAATATCATTTGAAAGTACATCTTTTATTGATTCCTCACAAATAGTTATCACAAGATACACTGTTCATAACTATAGAAACTAATCAATGTCTTGAGAAATATATCAGTATAAGGGCAGCTAGATAGCGCAGTGCATAAAGCACTGGCCCTGGATTCAGGAGGGCTTGAGTTCAAATCTGACCTCAGACACTTGGCATTTACTAGCTGTAAGATCATGGGTAAGTCACTTAACCCTCATTGCCCCGCAAGAGAGAGACAGAGAGAGAGAGAGAGAGAGAGAGAGAGAGAGAGAGAGAGAGAGAGAGAGAGAGAGAGAGAGAGAGAAATATATTAGTATAAATTTTCCCGCTTTGCAAAAAATTGAAAACAATTATGGGTTAGCAATTTTGTTTTAATTACCTTGACTTTCTTATATAGGAGAACAGTACTTCATCATAAATTTCTGTAGCCTCTTTAAATTGCTTTCATCACTCTTGTTTCTTAGGTTGAAGAGCTCACTCCTGCCAGTTACTTAGGCTTCAAGTAAAGTTGGAAAGTTTCCTGAAGGAAAATGTGATAATTTCCATATATGATGATAATAATGCTTCAGAGCACTTTATAGGTTACCCCTCCCATTCTCAAAAATACTTTGTATTTACTCTGTATCTATTTTGTGCTCCCTTCTCTGTGTACATGTTGTTTCTCCTCCAGTAGAGTTTAAATTCATTTTTTAAAGCAGGATCTGTTTTGTGTTTTCTTTCATATTTCCAGCATTTAGCCCAGTGCCTTGTATATAGTAGGTGCTCAGCAAATGCTTCTTCAGTTGAATAGAAAGTATTTCCATTTACAATTTAATTTGATCCTCAAAACAGCCTGGTTGTTATTATCATCTATAGTTTATAGATGAGGTTCAGCCAGACATAATAAATTGACAATAGGCACACAACTAGTAAGTGGCAGAGTTGGGTCTTGACTGCAGATCTGGTGTTTCTTTCCTAAATTTAGTGAGTTTATATTTGGCAAAATCAAACTGACACAGATTTGAGAAACATGACAAAATATAAAACTTCAAAAAGCTTTCATCCTTTTTACAGCAGACATATATTCATGATGGGGATAATATTCACTGCTGATAAGCATACCCAGAATCCATACTCTAGACCAACATAATCTTGTCCAATTGCTTACCTTATTTTATTCTTTTCTTTTTTAAATAGAGACTGGAATAAAACCCTGAAATTTTAAAATTCATCTCTAGCCTGGAAGGGCACTTAGGTGGTGCAGGGGATAGAGTGCTGGGCCTAGATTCAGGAGACTTCAGTCACCTTCATGAGTTCAAATCTGGCCTCAGACACTTACTAGTCATGTGACCCTGGGCAATTCACTTAAATCTGTTTGCCTCAGTTTCCTCATCTGTAAAATGAACTGGAGAAGGAAATGGCAAACAATTCTAGTGTTTTTGCCAAGAAAACCTCAGATGGGGACATCAAGAATCAGACAGGACTGAAAAATGATTGAACAACAGCAATAACAACCAGCCTGGAAAAACAAAAACAATTTGAATGTATATGTTCTAGTGATAGTGAGCTTTTTTTTTTTTTTTTCGTGAGGGGCCAAACCAATTTAAGAAATATTTATTGCATGCTTTCTAATGCTAGGTATTATTCTAGGTTTTGTGGGAGTTAAATGAACAAGGCATAGTCCATGACTTCAAGGAATTTATAATCAGTTGTGGAAAATAAGGTATATCCAAAATAGAAAGGACGCACAGATTGAGAGTCACAAAGCTTGAGTCTGATACTGTCTCTGTCATTCCTTGTGTGATCTTAGATAAGTTGCTTATCCTTTGTGAGCTTTAATTGCTTTAACTATAAAATGAGAGGGTTCAGCTAGATGACTTTCATGGAGCCTACCAGACAGCCCTAAATCTATGATCCTACAAACTAAAAACTACTGTATGGAATAGAATAAATGTGCTAGAAGAGATAACACATCTCTATTGGAGAAGTAAAAGAAATTACTCCTTTTTTGGTTCATTTTCCACCAAAAGGCAATTTCTTTAACCTAAAAAGGTCAAACAACCAGGGTCAAAAGAGATTTAGAGACCTGGACAGGCAAAAAAAAAAGATAACAAGTTAATCCCAGTTACTCTAAATAAGTTCAGATCTCCAGGTCCAGATGAATGCCATTCCGGAGTACTAACAGAACTTGAATACTTGATCACATAAGCTTTGTTTCTAATCTTTGACAAATCATAGAGAAAAAAAGACAGAGGTTTTAAAAGATTAAATATGAACAATTTTTTAAAAAGCTGGGGAGGGGGGAGACCATTCACAAAATAGTAGACCAGGGAGCTGCATGTTAAACTCTGTGATTACAGTCTAAATATAAATATAGCTAAGGATTTGTCATGTGGAAGAGAAATTATACTTATTTTGTGTAGCTCTGCAGGGCAGAGTTTTGTTGTTGTTGTTGTTGTTGTTCATCCTTTGTTTTTGAATAAGATCAGTAACATCACAGGTAATGTCTTGACTTTCTCATGAATTGGATTTAAGTGGGGCAGAGCTGCGCAAAGTCATCAGCACCACTCTTTCCTCCTGAGTTATCAAAGGCCAGTGGCAGGACAGAAGTCAGGATGATTGTCAGTGACCTGGGATGCAGTGGATGACTTTGGCATCTTTGATATCTGACCAAGCTCTGAGCACTCCAAGACACCTGCTTCATCTGCCTTTGTGACCATTGGAATAAATTGTCTTCATCACCCATTCCACCATGCTCTCTCCCTTTGAGGACGGAATAGGTACCGATGGGTAGAAGTTAGAGGTTAGCAGATTATATAATTCACTATGATGTAGAACTTTCCAACAATGAGAGCTGTCCAAAAATTGAATGGCCTGACTTATAAAGACTTGTCGTTGTTGTTGATGATCTTGTTAATCAGTCATTTTTGTCATGTCCCACTATTTGTGACGCCATCTGGATTTTTCTTGCCAGAGTTACTGGAGTGGTTTGTCATTTCCTTCTCCAGCTTATTTTATGGATGAGGAACTGAGGCAAACAGCATTAAGCGACTTTCCCAGGGTCACATAGGTATAAGTTATATGAGGCCAGATTTGAACTCAGGGATATGAGCCTTCCTGACTTTAGACCCAGCATGCCATCTGCTGCACCACCTAGTAAAGTGGGTGGAGCACACTGGTTCTGGAATCAGGAAGACCTGAGTTCAAATCGCACCTCAGATACTAGCTATGTGACCCTAGGCAAGTCATTTAATTACTATTTGCTTCAGTTTCCTCAACTGTAAAATGGGAATAAGAATTTGCTTGTTGCGAGGAACAAGTGAGATAATATTTGTAAAGCACTTAGCACAGTGCCTAACACATAGAAGGCACTATATAAATACTTTTTCCCTTTCCTTTTCCATCCCTCCTTCCCCCTTTTGATGTAGTGTATTCCATCCCAAAGTGTTCTGTTCATGAAGAGGTTGGACAACTTAGGCTTGCATGTTGTGAAATTGATTCCTATACTGGGTACATTGTTGGCCAAAATGACCTCTAGTGTTCTTTCAATCAATAGTATTCTATGCTTCTCTAACACAACTATGGAGCAGTCTGTATACTGCAGCATTATATTTTCATGAGTCAAGTTTTTGAGATTCAGGAATGGATAAATGACAATGTAATATTCTAAAACTGTGGCCTTTGGGAGATTATGAACTGCTTTCCATATTCACTGTGACCCAGTGAATTTAGTGTAAGATTGAAGGAGACCCAGCTATCATAATGTCTTGATCATGGAAGCACTTAATAAATAAAAGCTTGTTGAATTTAATGTATAATCCCTATTGTATGTGTGGCTGAATATTTACATTGGCCCCATAGAACTGAAAACTCTAAGCAATCCAAAGTATAATATCAGTGCAACAATTTCGACATCAGTTTCAAACTGTGTAGTGCGGTCTTCTCCTTACTAGGATACTAGGCTCTACCTCAAGCAACACATCTGTTTTCTTGAGCAGATTCATCAGCATCACCTATAAGTCATCTTTAACATCAAAAGCCTAGGCAGCCTTACCAGCAATGAGGACCTGGAGTGCAGCCAGCCCACCAGCATTGAAGCAATGCTCACTGCAGCTTAATTCTGATGATCTGGACGTGTGTGAAGGATGGATGACAGCAGCCTAGCTCAGCAGCTGCTGTATGGAGCGCTGAAGTAAGGCTGCCATGAGGAGGGTGAGCAGGAGGAATGCTAAAAGTAGATACAAAGGAATCACCAACTCGGGCAACCTGATATCACCAGGAACACTGGGACCCAGCAACTGCAAACATGTCAAGCTGCTGTGGAGCCCTCCAAGAGACTGGTGTTCTCATTTTAAATAAACAGCCGCTAGAGCCACCTACAAGGAACAGGCCATACATGTGAAAGGTCCTAATGCTGGTCATGACGATTCTCAGAGTTATTGCTTAAGGAATAACATTTTAAACCGTGCTGTTTTTTGAATACGGTTGGACTTGATCTCTGGGTTTCCTTCCAGTACTGCAATTCTAAGATTGAGTGAAAGACAATTATATGTGTGACGAAGAAGTCATTTTCTGTGAAAGTTAAAATGTAAATTTATTTTGTGCTTTTGGGTTTTCAGGAATGTAGTCTTTTTTATATATAACTTTGTTTCATGTGTTTCATGTTTCTCATATTGTTTAAGACAAACTCCTGAAGTATATGAGGGGCCCAAATTTTGGGATAGAATATACTGGGCTTCTTTGCTTTTAGTCTAAGAGGTACAAATGTATTCAAGAAGAGAAAGATTTAGTGACATTAATGTTCTGTTAGGAGAAATAGAGAAGTTCACACCACCATTGTTGGTACTGTTCTGGTTGGGCTGAAAAGCCAATATGAAAAAGTGAAGTGATTTATAGCCAATCTTCACTGTAAGGACTTAGTGTGAATGCTTAGGATGACAGGTGCTAAATAAATGTAAATTAATTCTACTTTTTTATGCATTCTTTTTAAAAATTGCTTAGTGTATATGCAGTTCAACTAAATTGTTGAGGAAGTATCTACATCTGTTGGCTTTTTTCTGTCTCTAGAACTTTCACATTTGTTTTACTTCCTGTCCCCAATAGTACTCTGTTAAGAGGCACTAATAAATTTGCTAAACCCTGACTTGAAATAGTTAACATTCATTTAAGTATTTTTGTTAGCCAAGATGGAAGTAATATTTTTTTTTTCCAGAGCTACCAAAAGCAAAAGTTGTCAGCACTTCTTTGCAGATCTGAGGTTCCCATCCTTGTAGTGGTATGTATTTTAGAAAAGCTGTGACCTTTTATTCTTCATCTATCTCCTTGTGAAATTTAAAATAACTGCTATACAGCTTCTGATCCAGCCAAGGTTAAGGCGGGGCAGGGTAGACAATTCATGACAATTCCCAGTAAAGTGACTTCAGCTTTATGCTCTCTTGAGTTCCTATCTTAAAATGAGCCCCACCTACCTTTAAAATTTAGCTATTTGGACATTTGAGCTTCTCCCAGACTTGTTTTTTGCAAAGTAATTATAATATTGTCAACATTTTCAAATGCTTTCAGTTCTCAATAAGTACTGTGTTTCTACAAAGGAGTACCTTGCACATATTATGCATTTAATCTTTGTTGACATGAATTGCATATGAGTATGTGTGTATATACTCTTCTTCACATACACCAAGTACAACCCCCTCTCTCAGAGTAGAACATGTGTTTTGACTATGCTTTTCATAGCCAGAAAATGTAACACCATCCCTACTCTTTGACCTAGTCAATTTTATGTTCAGTCAGGTAAATTTTCATGATAGTTGGCCAAGGTTAGGAGGACAGCATATAGTTATGGACCGGAGAAAAGCTATGAATTTTATACTTCACTACTTCCATGTATCCACGAGACCATCTTGGTAAGTGTTCCTTTTCCCAGTGCAGATCCCCAATCCTCTGCCCTCTGATCTTATGAACTTTCTCCCTTTCCTTTCCTTTTTCTTTTCTTTTCAAATCCAATTTCAGAAACTTATTAGCTGTATGGCTCTGGCCAAGTCACTTAACTTCTGCTTGCCTCAGTTCCTCAACTATAAAAAGGGAAGAAGAAGAAGAAGAACACAACTCCCAGGGTTTTTGTAAAGATAAAATGCAATACTTGTAAGATGCTCAGCTCAGTGCCTGGCACTTAGTAGACACTTAATAAATGCTTGTTCCCTCCCTTTCCCCCTTGTTCCTTTCTTTTTTCAGTCTGTTTGTAATGGGGGGAATTGGGGTATGGGTTGGATCAGGGGTTGGGGTTCTTATGAATTCCTCTTTAAAGAATTACACCCTCTTGCACACAAAAGTAGTTAGAATAAGGTGGTAGTTTATTTAGGAGCAAGGGAAGGGAAGGATGGGGGGAGGGAAACCATGAAAGAAATCCTGGGACTTCTCATGGGGAGATAGGCACAAAGCACAAGGCTCAGAGGTACCAAATCTCCTCAAACAGGAGGCTGGAAGGTACTTTTATAGAGGACTTATGGGGGTGGACCATCTGCCTGTGTAAAGTTCCTTTAGTGAGGGAGGACCATCCCCCACTGGTGGTAGCTGGGGGAATTGGGTGAGGAGTGGAGGACCATCCCCCACTGGTGGTGACTGGAGGAATTGGGTGAGGGGTGGCTATGGATCTCTCTTCAGGACACAAAGGCCACAGCCACACCCAAACTCATCTCCCCAGGGTAAGGGAGACCAGAATGAAGGGTAGGAATCCCAAGCTAGCTTAGTCCTATTTGGTTCCGCTTATCTCTCTAGGCCTTATCTGTCCTCTGGTTTAGTTTCTCAAGGAGAAGTTTCCTTGATGTGCCCCAGAGAAGTTCTGGGGTGCTCTGCACCCCATGACATGTTCCTTTTCCCTCTGTTTCTCTTCCTTCCTCTCTTCTTCTCTGTGCTCTCTTCTTTCTTTTTTTGAGACTGGGTCACCCAATCATGGCACATCCCGGTACTGATCAGCATGATAGTTTTGATCTGCTGTGTTTTCAGATCTAGGCTGGTTTGTCCCTCCTTCGGCTGCTTGATGGCTCCCCAGTGCCTGGGGAGCTCATCATATTGATAGTGGACTAGTTCAGATACTTAATCAGCTTAGCCTACTGCAGCTCATAACTCTAGAGCTCAAGCAATCCACCAGCTGCAGACTCATCTATCAGCAGAGATTAGAGGCATGGGCCACTGTGCCTAGCACCCTTCTTTTCCATGTATTTCTGTAAAGTCACCATGCAAAAACTGCCCAATTCAGTGGAATTCTTCCTCTTATTCTCTTAATATTTCATGGATACCAGCATACTAATAATAAAGTTACTAATTATGTCTCATTTATATAGCCATTTAAACTGTATAAAATACTTTCTTCACAGAAATATCCCCATGACAACTAGAAAACCTTCATAAATCTTATTTCTGTGTTCAATAAAGTTTTTCTGCATGTTTATTTTAAATATATATATAAGGCAAATTCACCCTTGATATAGCATATTGCCTCTCAGTGTCCATTATTATTTTGGACATGGTAAAGAAATTATAAATGTATTAGGGTTAGGAATAAGTACTTAAATGCTGGTTGACTGTTTCATAGAATGTTGTATATTTCATAGATATCCAATATAAATTAATAGTATAAAATATTATCAGTTAACAACATTTTCCTTACCGTATTGCTTAATTCCGGCCTTTCAGTAATATTTCTTTAAAATCTCACTGTCATGGGAAAAAGGTGGAGGTCTTTAGGTATTCCTCTGTAAAGAATTACACTTTAGCTTACAGTCTAAGTAGGATTAAAATAATGGTCTTTTATTTGGTACAAGAGAAAGTGACAAAGGAGGTGAATTAGAAATATCCTCCTCCCAGAACAGAAAATAGGCATGGGGTGACCACTTGAAAGTTGAAAGTTCCTTTTTGGGGTGGGGTGGGGTGGGGAAAGTTTGGATGCTTGTCATATTCCTGAGAGTGGGGGGGGGGGGGTTTGGAATGATGGCCCTGACCTCCAGGGTTATCTCTGTCTCCTAGCTCTGGTCAGGTAGTAGCCACACCTAACTGACTTTCCTGCTACAGAATGTTATCTTCCCTTACTTCTTAGGTGTGTCTGTCCTAATATCTAGTTCATCAGTCCAAACCTTAATAGTCCCTTGATTCCTTGATATGTCTGTCTTATTATCTGGTCATCTTTGGTTTTGCTTCTCACAGGAGGAATGTCTTCTGACTTATCCTAATTCCATGTCACTCACTCTCACAATATTTTCTGTAGATCAGAATTCTGTATGTGAAAGATCTTCCCAGACCACATTTAAAGGAATTTAGTTACTGAAGCACCTAGGTGGCATAATAAAGTGGCAGACATGTCAGGAAGACTCATCTTCCTGAGTTCAAATCTGGCCTCAGATACTTACTAACTACTTGACTCTGGATAAGTAACTTAGCCCTGTTTCCTTCAGTTTCTTCATCTATAAAATGAGCTGGAGAAGGAAATACCAAACCATTCCAGTATCTTTGCAAAGAAAACCCAAAATAGAGTCTCCAAGAGTTGAATCAACAAAATAAGGACAACTAAAGTGCTAAACACAATACTAAACCCTGGGAATACAAATACCAGTAGTCCCTGCCCTCAAGGAATTTACTTTATAATAAGAAAAGATAAAGTAGGAAGGGGAAAGGAGCAGGGCCAGCTTTGGGCCAGGTCTATGGAGGTCAAAATAAGGCAGAAAGTTAAAAGTTAACTTTATCAAAGCCAAGGAACCTACTGACTAAGTGGTAGTTACTTGTGGGTAGGTAATGGTCTGAGAAAAGGTACAGTGACTGGATTGGCAGGGAAGGGGAAGCATCATGAAAGATGGCCAGAATGTAATCTAAAAAGTAGTAGAATCTCCTGCTGATTGCTAGGTGCAGATAACTATGCATTAATAGTTTACCAAAATACAAATAGCCTCCCCAGTGAAATCCATAGCAGCTCTATAGAAATTGGTCAATTCACCCACAATTTATTAAATTAAAGCAGATCCAAATCTACCTTTAATGGTATCCCATGAGATTAGTCAAATTATAGGCATATGGGCAGTAAACAGGACTCACAATTCCACAATTGAGTGGGATGATCAGACAGGATTACATTTGGGAAATTATGGTGGTTGCTGTGATCCATGAAGCAAAGTTCTTTGAAGAAGAAATAAAATAAAAAGAACTCGAGGGTTAATAGAATGATTGATACACGTTAGATATAAACAAGCTGTATATGTTACTAAAACCTATTTACATGTGAAAAGTGTTATGTGTATAAAATACATTATGAGGTATGTATGTATATAACTCATATGGGGTGTGAGCCATTCATTATTGAGAGTGAGAGACACTACCAGCATTGCTACTTAAACTATTAAAATCAACAAAAACAAAACCTTCAGGGCATTCACTAGGGCTTCTGTGCAGAATTTTTGGGAAAACATTAAGAAGATGTGGAGGAGTATCCACCCTTATGAAGTCATGGACCCATGAAAGCACAATCCCACAAGTCAGGATTACTTAAGAGCTTCAGTGTCACCATACTAGATCAAACCGATTCGCCATCCAGGCTAACACTTTTGTCACTGACCAAAGAACCATTTGGTATTTTGAGTTTTTTTTAAGGAACTTACTTTCTTCCCTACACATTCATCTAAAAACTAGGAATGACTCCCCTATTTTTCCTTTAAAAACTATCGCCTTTAAATCTAAACCCTTCTTTAAAATCATATTTATTTTCAATAACACAAAGAATTTCTAGTTGGGTAAGGTATTACATTTGCCAATAGAAATAGAAGGCGTAGACTATTGACTAAAGATGATCTCATCAAATGAAATGATGTATTTGAAAAAAATTCAATAGATTTAAATAAGAGCCTTCAAGTTTTGGGTCTTATGGATATTTCCACTGTTGCCATAGGAAAATATTTTGGAACAGTTAATCCATTCAGTTCTTTTTTACATATCTAACATCATAGATCATATTTTAAGTTAAGGACCATCTATTGAGAACACTTGAGAATTTATGGTAGATACCTTTCAGTACAGAGAAAATGGCTCTGGGAATCATGCATATCTAATTAATCTCAGATATTATTTACTTGCCTTAGCTTTATAGGCATGTGCAAAACTATTAGTTGTTGGCACTATATAATGGAAATGATATAATGAGCTCTAGGAATTAGGAGGCCTGGATTCCATCATTCCAGTATAAATGCTTATATGATATTCATGACATGCCACTTAAATTTGCTTGAACATATCGCTTCTCCTTCAGCCTTATTTTCTTCAATCCTAAAATTTGGACAATAAGCCTGTTCTGGATATCTCAGAAGGACAGTGAGAGAATCGAATGTGATGATATATGTAAAAATGTCTTAAAAAGTACAATGCTCTGTATAATTGTAAGGAATTACTATTATTTATTAAAGCCTTCATTATTTGGTACTCCTCATAAGCCAGGTATCATAATTTCTAGCAGTTCATAATTCTTATTTCACTTATATTATGATTGGATTTAGTTTATTGAATAGTCTAATTTATCCTGCTCCTACCTCCCTGGTTCTTATTTTTATAAATTCATATGTTAAAAATGCCAGAGACGGTGTTAAAGATCATCTGATTCAACCTCCTAATTGTACAGATGAAGAAACTGAGACTCGGCAGGTCTTTCATCACATTCTCCTGGCTAATTAGTGTCAGAATTTTGACTCAAAGGTATTTTGACTCCTTAATGTTATGCATGATGGCACCAAAATACAGAAGGCCCTAAATTTGAAAGATCACTTCAGGATGAAAGGCAGTTATGACAGAACAGAATTAAGGGGGATTTAAACGGTTAGAAAGTCAACTTTATTTGAAGTAAAAGGATGATAGTGGGAATGATAATGTTTGAGGTGACTAGAAGAAGCAAGGTGAGAGAAGCATAAAATTGACAATAAAGTATATTCATTATTAGGTTAAAGACTGCCACAGTGTTTCTCATCTCAAGTTGCAAAGGGGCCATAGGAAGTTGTCCCATCATGTTATTATCCTGTGACACATAGTAAAAAAAAATTATATAGACCAGTATCTCCAGAACCTAATCCCATATAGGGAAAAAGTCTTTGAATACTTCTTTAAATTATTTAGATTTCTAGTTCATGTGAAGTCCCTGTATTCAGATTTCTAAAGGTGTACTAGAAAGATGAGTAGCTATGTGGCAGAGTGGATAGAGTGCCAGATATGGAGTGAGGAAGACTCCTCTTCCTGCATTCAAATCTGGCTTCAAACACTTACTAATTGCGTGGCCCTGGACAAGTCAAGTTTTCCTCAGTTTCCTAGTCTGTAAAATGAGCTGGAGAAGGAAGTAGCAAACCACTTTGATATCTTTGCCAAGAAAACCCCAAGTGGGATTATGAAGAATCAGACATGACTGAAACAACTGAATTGAACTAGAAAGATAATTGAAATAGAAAATTTGAACAAATAAAAATCACAGTGAGTATATGTGAAGAGTGGGTACTTTTTATGGAATAATTATTAGGAACAAATCATAGAAATAAGAGTTTCTAAGCAATTAAAGATATATTTTCCATTTTTTGTCATTCAATAACAAGTTAAGTAGGATTGTTATCTAATTAAATACAAACTAATTTGTAAAAGAATTACAGAGGAAGATTGTAAAACATTATTACCAATATGACTGCATCAAACAATGAAAAACATTGAAGCTTAAAAAAAATCTAGAATCATGAATGTAGAGTTGGGAAGGACCTTTGAGGTCACCAATCCCACCCTCCCTCACTTTGCAGATAAGGAAATTGAGGTCCAGAAAAGCTATGTGACTTTCTTAAGGTCCCCCAGGTAGAAAATAGCAGAGTTATGATTTGAATCCAGTTCCTCTGACTCTAAATCCTTAATCTTTCCATTAAACTCTACTGTGTAATGGCATATCTTGGTGTAAATCCAAACTAATTTACCTCATCTCAAGAAAATGTATAGATAAAGTTAGTAAGTGGACAACTAATAAGTAGAAAATAGAATAGGTTTGTTCATGTTTCTTTAATAACTTATTTTTATCATCTTGTGCCAAAGGGACTTACTCATTTGGACATGTCCACCCCTAATATCCAGGGCTACTCAGTTCTGGAGTTTGCAATGTAGGTATCATCTTCAACAGCCCAGTATCTCTCCAATCTGTTGCCAAGGCCTGAGAGTTTCATTTTTGCAACTCCTCTTGAATATATACCTTCTCTCCTGTGATGCTGCTACTACCCTGCTGAAGTCTCTCATCACCTCACTTTTGAACTATTGCAATAATTGCTAGTGAGTCTGTATGCCTCAAGTCTCTCCCCACTCCAATCCATCCTCCATTCAGCCACCAAAGTGATTTTCCTAAAGCACAGGTCTGACCTTGTCACACCTCTCCTCAATAAACTCCAGTGGCTCCCTGTTGCCTTGAGGATCAAATACAAAATGTTCTGTTTGGCATTCATATCCCTTCATGACCTAGTCCCCTCCTCCCTTTCCAGTCTTCTTACAATTTGTTCCTTACTATGTATTCTTTGATTCAGTGACACAGGCCTTCTTGCTGTTCCATGAACAAGATACTCCGTCTCTTAGCTCTTGGTATTTTCTTGGGCTGTCCCTCATGCCTGGAATGTTCTTCCACCTTGTTTCTACTTACTGGCTTCCTTGGCTTTCTTTAAGTCCCAACTAAAATCCCTTCTAATATAGGAAGCCTTTTCCCAACCCCTCTAAATTCTAATGTCTCTCTTCTATTAATTATTTCTTATTTATCTTGAATATAGTTTGCAAATAACTGTTTGCTTATTGTCTTCCCCATTAGATCATGAGAGAGGTTGGGACTATCTTTTCCTTCTTTTTGTATCCCCAGTGCTTAGAATAGTACCTGGTATATAATATGTCAATGAATGTTTATTAACTGACTGACTGATATGCTAAATAAGAAAACAGATCTCAAGCCTCATTTTTATTGACATATCTACTGCTTTTGACACTTAGCCACCCTCTCCTCCTGGATACTCTCCCCATTCTAATTTTCATGACATGAATCCTTACTGGTTATAATCCCTTTTTTTTAAACTACTTCCACTGGCTTAACTTCCATATCATATTTTCTAACTGTGAATGTACCCAGGGGTATACTAGTAAATTGAACAATGGGCTCTCTTCGGGGAAAAGTATCAGGAGCACCATTTTAAATTTAATCAGAATTATCCACATTTTCTCTATACTTTCTTAAGTCTAGGCAACAAATGGTTAAATCAAGCCCTGGTTTGTAACATTTGCCAGTTTCTAAAGTGTGAATGGTCACACTAAAATTTTAATAATTGACTTTTGCAAGCCAGTACGTGGCTGGCTCCATCACACCTCTAAACACCCAAGACTTTTTTTCCTAGGCCCTCATTATATTCCCTAGGTTTAACTATCATCCGTATACAGATGACTCACATCTTTATATCCAGATTCTAGCTCTCCATTGAGCTTCAGCCCACAATCACCAATTGCCAATTGGACATTTTAAATTAGATGTTCCAGAGACATCTTAAACTCAAGATGTCCAAGACTGAAATCATGATGCCCCCAAACCTTTCCCTCTTCTAAATGTGTATGTTTCTAAAGGTAACATAATCCTTCTAGTCTCCTAATTTTTTTTTTTTTTGTGAGGCAATTGGGATTGTGACTTGCCCAGGGTCACACAGCTAGTAAGTGTCAAGTGTCTGAGGCCGGATTTCAACTCATGTCCTCCTGACTCCAGGGCTGGTGCTCTATCCACTGCTCCATCTAGCTGCCCCCTCCTAAATTTTTAATCTTTGAAATTACCTTAATTCCTCATTCTTCTTCACCTCATATATCCAAACATTTATCAAATCTTGCTATTTATATCTCTACAATATTGCTCATATTTGACCCTTTCTCACATAGCTACCATTTTCCATAAGAAAATGAATGTATTAATCACCTTTTAAGTATAATTTCAAACTGCTTTCTGCAATGATTAGATCAATTCAGAGCTCCACTTATAATGCATTAATGAAGCTGTTATTCTACAATCCCACACCCCACCCCCCCAAATTTTCTAGTCTCATCTTTTGTTGGCTTTGCCAGTTTGGTAAGTGTGAGGTTAAACCTCAGTGTGTTTCATTTATATTTGTCTTTTTTTAATTAAATCATCATTTTTTTGTGATTGTTCATTGTAATTCTTTTGAGAAAGGATTAATGATATCCTTGGACTGGGTGATGGATTGTGGTCTTACATATTTCTGCTAGTTGCCTTTGTACTTTGGATATTAGACTCATGAAAGATACTTTTTACTAAGGTTTTTTTTCTTCCCAAATTGGCTACTTTTATTCTTTTCTTGGTTGCATTGATTTTGCTCATGTAAAAGCTTTTAAAAATGTTTTTGATGTAATCAAAAATTATCTATTTTATCCTTTCTAACTGACTTAGTCCTCTTTTGGTTAAAACTTCAGCCCATAACCATGGCTATGAAAGTTACTGATCTTATTTCTCATCAATTTTTTTTAATGATGTGACTTTTCAGGTCATTTATCCATGTGGAGTTTATTATTGTATATGCTGTAAGAAGCGAATTGAAGCCTAATTTCGTTCTTTTTTTTTGCATTAGGAATTTTAAGTAATATTTTTTTCCCTCAGTTACATGTATAGAAAATGTTTAACTGTTTTTTAAATTTGAATTACAAATTTTTTCTCTCCCTCCCTGTCTTCCCTCCCTGAGAAAATAAGTAATTTGATATAGGTTATACAAGTTCAGTCATGCAAAACATTATCATATTAGTCATATTATAAGAAAAGACACAGATTCAAAGGAAAAATATATTTTAAAAATGCAGAAAGCGAAAAATAGTATGTGTTGTTCTGCATTCAGATTCCATCAGTTCTTTCTCTAGAGGTGGGTAGCATTTTTCTTCATGATTCCTTAGGAATTGTCTTGGATCATTGTATTGCTAAGAATAGCTAAGTCATTCACAGTTGATCATCATAGAGTATTGCTGATAATGTGTACTATGTTCTCCTGGTTATGCTCACTTGACTTTGCATCAGTTCATCTATATCTTGCCAGATTTTTCTAAATTCAGCTTGCTCATCATTTCTTATAGTACAGTAATATTCCATTACAATCATATACTACCACTTGTTCAGTCATTCCCCAATTAGGGGCATCCCCCGCCCCCTCAGTTTCCATTTTTTTTGTCAGTAAAAAGGAGCTGCTATAAATATTTTTGTACAAATATTACATTGGTATCCCAATTTTCCCACATCCCTTCCAACATTTATTATTTTCCTTTCTTTCTCATATTAGCCAATATGATATGTATGAGGTGTTTTACACCTCAGATACCTGATGTACCTTTATAACTCAGGTACCAGAGTTGTTTTAGTATGTATTTCTCTAATCAGTAGTGATTTGGAGCATTTTTTTCATATGACTATAGATGGACTTGATTTCTTCATCTGAAAAATGCCTGTTCATATCCTTTGACAATTTATCAATTGGGAAATTAAGTTTATTCTTATAAATTTGGCTCATTACTCTATATATTTGAGAAATGAGGCCTTTATCAGAGATACTTGTTCTAAAAATTGTTTCCCACCTTTCTGTTTTCCTTCTAATTTTGGTTGCATTGCTTTTGTTTCTGCAAAACCTTTTAATTTTATATAACCAAATTTGTCCATTTTACACATAGTAATGCTCTGTATCTCTTGTTTGGTCATAAATTCTTCCCTTCTCCCTGAGTTGAATTTCTGATAAGCTTCTCTCTAGTTTTCCCAAGAAGTTATGTGGAAATAGGGAATTCTTTCCTAGGTAATTTATATTTTCAGGTCTGTCATACACTCTTTTGTTTGTTTTTTGCAGGGCAATGGGGGTTAAATGACTTGCCCAGGGTCACACAGTTAGTGTTAAGTGTCTGAGGCTGGATTTGAACTCAGGTACTCCTGAATCCAGGGCCAGTGCTTTATCCACTTTGCCACCTAACTGCCCCCTGTCATACACTCTTATTGTTTTATTACTTCTAATTCTTCTTTGCCTAATCTGTTCAATTATTCTACCTAATCAGCACCAGATAGTTTTGATGATTACTGCTTTATAATATACTTTGAATTCTAGAAGTGCTATCCCTCATTTATTACTACTTTTTAATATTTAATATTATTTCCATTAATATACAAGGGGTTTTTGTTCATCCAAATACATTTTGTTATTATTTTTCTTGTTCTATAAAGTATCACTTTCAATGTTCATTTTTATTATATTGGCATGGCTCAACAATGAGCATTGAATATTGTTCTGGTGTTTAAGTTTTTATTTAATTCTTTAAGGAATATTTTCTAATTGTATCAATGGGGATGTTGATTATATTTTTGGTAGGCTGACTATACATTTTGAAGTTATTTTGTTTGGATCTTCCCCACCTGTGATTTCCTTCTGGGTTTTGTTGTTAACATATAGAATTGCTATTGATATTTATGAATTTATTTTTCATTCTTCTGCTTTACAATCATTATTGTTTCCTTTAGTTTCTTTGCAGATTCCTTATAATTCTCTGAGAACACAATCATGTCATCAGCAAATAGGACCAATTTTATCTCTTCTTTGTATATATTCCTGCCTTTAATTTCTTTCTGAAACTAGGTAAAATAATAATAAGAAAGAGGGTAATTCTTTATTCCTGTATTTATTAAAAGGGCTTCTGGTGTTTACTGTAATTACTAGGATTTGGTGTTACATTTATAACTTCAATCATATTAAAAAAAGATCCTTCTAGTTTATTTTGCAGGGTGTTTTTTTAGCATAAGTGTTACACTCATCAAAGACTTTTTCATATATTGATTAATATAAACATGTGGTCTTGGACTTTCTGTTTTTAGTAATTGTTTTTGTAATGTTGACCATCCTTTGCTTCCATATTACAAATCTAACTGAATTATATTGAATGATTTTTTTGGATAACTTACATTAGTCTTTTTGTCAAGATATTAAATGAATATTCATTAATGATATTGATATGAATTTTTATAAAACAGTAGAATATGATAAAATGTATTTAAAGAACATGAATCCACTTATCCAGTTTTTTATTTGGGGAGGATGGAAGGGGGTGGGTGGAGAGGGGCAGAATATGATACCAATAGATATCCTGATAAGGTAATTCTCTTCATTGATATGGATTGTCAATTCTTCTGTACTGCACTGTCTTAGAAAGTTTTCTGGGACATTGAGAAATTCAGTGACTTTATCAACATGAAAGGCTACATAGTTCTTAGGTGTTAAAGACAGAACTTGAACCTTTGTCTTCCTGACTTTAAGACCAGCCCTCTATCCACTCCTTCTGGCTGCCTCTGTGATTATCCAACTCTGTTTTTAAAAAAAAAAAATCTTTTTAAGGAATATAAACTTGCTTATCTCACAAGTGTCTAGAAGTACTGCATTCTATACTGTAACCAAAATATAATAGGCCCCTCAATTTCATCAGAAACCCATTTGGAGTTTTTAAAAATCACTCCAAGAAACAATAACTGGACTTATTTTGATATAGTTTGTTTCTGGTGAGTTCCTGTGTTAAAGATATATGACTGTTTATTTTTTTCCCAAACAATTCTTGACAAAGGTGCTACAAAGTGATATTGTTTAGAAAAGGAAACTGTTCTCTATACCTTTGTTTTATTCCATCATGTCTAGAAGCTGTTATTCTCTAAAATAGTTGGAAATTGATACTATGATTTTTCACTAGTGAATGCTGTAATAATGTTGAATCACAGAATGTTAGAACTCAAAAGAACCTTCAAACTCATTTAATTCAGCCCTATCATTTCTCAGATAAGGAAAATGGGGTACAGAGAAGTATCTTGCCCAAAGTCACATAGTCAGCCTGTGACTAAATTGGAGTTTCCTGATGTTAAGTCCACCATTACTCTTTCCAGTGTAAATATATTTGTTTGTGTATATGTGTGTGTGTGTATGTACATATGTATGTATGTATGTATTTTGGTTTTTGTCTTTGCATCCCCAGCATCTGACACAATGTTGGACACATGGTAGGTGCTTGATAAATGCATGTTGCTCAAGTTTGAAGTAGTATGCATATGATAAAGTATGTGCATGGCAATATGGTCATAATCCTCTCTTCTAGAAATATTTGGTAAACCTTAAAGTTCTACGTTCATGAATGAATTGTATTCACTATTTTCTTTTAAATGAGATATTCATATTTTGACCTTCCCAAGATTACCTCAAATTCAGCAAATAGTGAATACAATTTGCCAATAAACAATTAATGGGGTAGAGTGGGGGAAGTCTGTCATTTTTAAACATGAAATTACTTTGGCCTTAATTCTTTGTGCTAGAGATGCCGTTAATGCTGTATCATTCCTTATGATTTGAATAGATTTGCAATGGGCTAAAGGTAAATATAGTTTTATTCAGATACTTCCTTATAAAACATAGTACTTGTCATTGTGTTTAAATACTAAATCACAGTGTTTACAGATTTTGACTCTGTAGTGATTACCTGATCATGCCTCCCTTGGCATGACATCAGGATTGTGTAACAGTTTATTTTATGCCTGGTCACATTGCTAAACAAAGCCCATCAGTTGTGACTTTCATTTGGCACAATTTCTTACCTATTTCAGAAGGATAAAGTGTAGTTCACACTGGTTGTTTTTCACCAAGCTTCATCATAACACTTATTTAAACATTGTGTGATGTCCAAATGAGCTCTAAAGGACTCTATTCATTCCCTGTGCCTTGGCTAGTGTGCCACTTACTCACAGATTACATTGACTGATTGATTGTAAACTGTGTCTGAGACCAACTTCCCTGAATTAGTCATTTCGTAACAGCTAAAGTGAGTCACAATTCCCTTTGCTAGTGGACTTTACAATGTGCAGCAAGGTGTGTTTAATGACTTTCCTTGCAAAATAATAGTCCTTTCATCTATAGGTCAGCCTGGTTTAAATCTCTATTTTATATGACATTACCCCAAAGAAAACATTTGTTCCTCATTATTTTTTTTCCAAGAGGCTATATCCAAGGATGCTTTTTAAAGCATAGTGTAAACTTTTGTGCTTCTATAAAATATTTCAATGAAAAAAATTATCTTAAATAAGTTTTAAGAAATAATTTGTAGTCATTAAAAATAATTGAAGGGATATATAACATTCAATATTGTGCAAAGACCAGATTTGTTTTCCTTTCAATTTTTATCAAGTGCCTACTATATAGAGAATCTTGTGTTCATTTCTGGAGGAGATATAAATAATTATCTGCCCAGTGGATTTATGACACTGCCCTCAAGGGGCTTGCCTTCTATTACAGAGATATGACCCACACGCAAATAACTAGAATAGAGTACAAGTTGAAACGTGATTAATGCATAAGAGAACTATAAAAAGGCACTATCAAGATCTGTCTAAAGAAAAATAATTTTTGAAAAGGGGAAAGGAGAGGTTTCATGGAGGAAGTGATATTTAAGCTGGCTTCTGAAAGGTGGGAAGGAATGGGGAGATTCTGAGCCTATTTTGTGTGGTGGACTTCTCTGGAAATCACTCTGGGGACATTCATGGGCCCCTCCTTTGATAATGGTTTTACATGCATAAAAACCAGTATTACAAAGGAAACCAATTATATTGAAATACAGCTATCAAAATATCTAAAACAAAAAACAAAATTATGAGTAACCCCTGCTGTAGTAGAAGTTAAACAAGTGTGAGTAAAAGCACAGGAAGAAAAAGGTGGGATATAAACTAAAAAGATCTTTGAAAATTCACTTGTAAAATCTTTTATACTTATCAGAATGACCATTATACTCTGAAAAACCCAAGAGCAAAAGAACTGTACTACTAGTCCATGTAAAACCATACACCATTTGACACGAAATAATTAGGTAGTTTGAGAACAAATGTTGAGACTCAGGACTTATATTGTTCAGTGCAGTTATACTCTACCCAGCTGCCCCAAATATTCTCAAACTAGCATGATTAGAATAATAGATACCAAGTAGTTTATCAAAATAGGGACATTCTGCTTTCTCAGGATGTATTTGGGGAGAAGAAAAAAGAGAAACAGAATTATCTCCATTTCTGAGCAACAAGTTCTTTATTAATTGAGCAAAAAAAGATTAGAAACATCTTTACTATATAGGCCGGCTAACAGAATTTGCAACACAGACTTTTAACTCTAATAATATAACTATTATTAATAGTAGTATAATAAATTTATGATGTCATATTCTCACATGTGCTAAATATGTAATGATAGGTTAAATCCCGAAAGGCAATTTTCATAGTCTTTGAATCTTTAAGTAAATACATTACCATTAGGCCACCATTCAGAAGACATATACGGTGAGGATTTAAGCAAGCTTTGGTGTCACACCAAGAACCTTCTCTTCCTTGTGTGCACTTTGGTCTGGTGGGAAACCAGTTCCATGAGATCTTATGTTGGCAGGTGTATGGAACAATAACCAAATGAAAATTATCCTGGGAAATAAAATAATGGCATGACCACTTACTGGAGTCAGCCCTCATATTAAATATTATCTATTAAGTGAATTGGAGAGGGAAATAATATAATGTCACAGAAAGTCAGGAGAAGACATGATGGAGGATTTGGGAAAGTTTCACATAGGAGGTAGCTAGCATCTGAATCAGTTTTTGAAGGATGGGGAAATTCAGCAAAGAGTGGGAGAAAAGGAATTCCTGGCATTAAAATCATTGTGGGGAACAGCTAGGTAGTGTAGTGGATAAAGCACCAACCCGGGATTCAGGAGGACTTGAACTCAAATCTGGCCTCAGACACTTGACACTTACTAACTGTGTGATCCTGGGCAAGTCACTTAACCCTCATTGTCCCCTCCAAAAAAAAAAAAATCATTTTTAGGAGAGGCATGGAGGTAGGGAATTATGGAGGTAGGGTTATGTTTGCGTGATAGAGAATAGTTCAATTTGTCTGAAGAATATTGTGAAAGAAGTAAGAAAAGGGAGAAAGCTAGAAGGGTAGAGGTGGCACTAGATGAAATTACTAGGTTAAGATACTAGAGTTTTACTCAGTAATAATAAAAATAACAACTCACATTCAATAACCTTAAGCTTTATTAAGTGTTTTCCTCATGACAATCCTGTTAAGTGTAATACATATGTTATTATTCCCATTTTACCAATAGGAAACAGATGCACGAAGCCTATTCTTGAAATTTTCAGACAACATGCTCAAATGAATATATGTAAGCATAAGAAAGTTTAGTTGGGGTGGGGCATGACAAGGAGCGAATAATTATTTATATAGCCCCCTTATATTCCAGGCACTATACTCTGCTCTTGACAAATATTATCTCACAAAAAACAGCCAAGGTAGGTGTTGCTATTATCCCCATTTTATAGTTGAAGAAACTGAGGAGAGTGATATAAAGTCTATGTTGAAAGGAATAGAGAGTAGAAGCTGGAAGACCTAGTAGGAAGATATTGCAAAAGGTCCAATAAAGAAACACAATTATTAAGATTCTACTCTATGCCAGGCGATGTACTGGAAATACAGAAGGAAAATTGAGAAAGTTCTTGCCCCCAAGGAGCTTACCTTTTATTGAGGACAACATGTACATCTATAGCTATACACAAGACGTGTCTAAAACAAAGCAATCTTTTTTTTTTTTTTTAATGAGGCAATTGGGGTTAAGTGACTTACCCAGGGTCACACAGCTAGTAAATGTTAAGTGTCTGAGGCCGGATTTATCCACTGCGCCACCTAGCTGCCCCTAAAACAAAGTAATCTTGAAGGGAAAGGCACTACTAATTGAGGCTGGGGGCTGGAACTAGGCCTCTTAGAGTAGGTGGTACATGGGCTAAGTCTGAAAGAAAACAAGGGATTGTACAGAGAGCTGATCACTGTGGAAATAGATCAGAGGAAATATATCTAAGATATATTTTGGAATTTAAATTGAGAAAAATTGGAAATAGCTTAGCTGGGAGAATTCATAAATCTCACTATCATAGGCTGCATTATGTCACTGACAAAAATAGTGAAGTCAATAGGAGAAATTTTGGGGAAGACAAATAATTGATTGATTAGGAACATGTTGAGTTTGAGATGCCAATGTGGCATCAACATGGAGATGCACTGTAAGTTATTAATTTAGAACCTTTCGAGACAGCTTCAGTTCTTGGTGAGTTCCTTCATTTTGGCTTTTCTGTCCATACTAAGGTCGGGGAAGAGCACAGAACCAATACAGAAGATTTATGTGTCCAAAAGAGATTTAATGAAGGATATTCTGTGGATGCCAATTGATGCTTCAGGATGTCTAGAGACAAAAATGGGATGCTTCAGCCCTCTAAATTGTGTGCAGATTGTGTTGATAATGTGCCCAATCCAAAGATGTATCCCTAGCTTTCTCTTTCTTGTATACAAAAAGTATGACCTTTGACTCATGTAGAAGCAGTTTCTTCCTTTTCAGCGGTTCCTATATAGTGATTAGTGAAAGCATGGTATTATCTGCTACCTCTTCTTCCAGTTCTACATTTTTGGTTCTTTTGAATACAGTCACTTATTGAAGGGGAAGATATGAAACTGGAATGTCTGCCAGTTTAATAAAAATTGAACAAGAGGGATGTATAGGAGCTTATCTTTGATCCCAGGTGTCATGGGGCTATGTGGGCCCATATGAATACTTATCTATGAAGTTATAATTGAGAAAATGGGGCAGACTATTGCCTCTGGTTTCAAGGATGAAAGCAAAAGAGAATAATAAATATGTAGGCATACAATATAATAGCCTATTACTGTGGACATGGGTCTTTGCAGGGAGGTAGCCTTTTAAATTGTCTAGCTAGTAATAGCCTTAGGTTATACTCCCAAGTGAAGATCAAAGTCCTTATGGAAGTGCTCTTGGATTTTCCCCTTCAGATTCTTCATATGAATTCTAACTCAGATAATACAGGGGAGGAAAAATAAGCTTTCAGTAGCAAGAGGAGAAAAGCTTTAAATATTAATGTAACTCTATATGTTTATACATATGCATGCATATGTTGTGTATATGCATTTTTATATCTTCTAGTAAGCAATATCAGTTCATTTACATTGCCCAAGGTGAGAAGGAATAGCACTTATAGTAACAAAATCCTAAGAAGCAAAAATATGATTATACATATAATTAGGGTCAAAGAAACCACAAATCAGATATTATGAAATTAATAATGGCACTTACAGTTTAAAGGGCCCTTCAGTAGTATGGAAGACACGTTTGAAACTCAATAAAGTGGGTGGGGCTAAAGGTAAAAATTTGGAAATTATCTTCATGGAGGGGGGTAATTTAAACCCTGTGAGGGAGTAGATGTAAAAATCAGTGAACTCCAATTCCTGGCAAAATTCTAGAGTACTTTGTTAAAGGAATGAGTCATAAGCATTTAGAAAGGGAAGCGATGATCACTAAAAGTCAACATGACTGTAACAAGAAAAGGTAATACAAGACAAACCTCATTCCCAATTTTGACATAATAGACTGGTCAATCAAGGGAATTATGTATATTCTGTCTATAGACCTAGTTTACTAATAATTGCGCAGAGTGTATGAGAGAGTAGGCATGTGGGATGCAGTGGAAAACAATTGCTGATATAGATTCCATGAAACAGGCTTTTCATTCCAGCTCTGCCACTTAGAGCTTGTGTGACATGGGGGCAAATCATTTAGCTTCTCTGAGGATTGGTGTTCTCATCTGTGAAATGAACTAGAAGGTGTCTTAGGACCTTTCCAGCTCTGAAACTATGAGTATAATCTAAAAGAGTAGAATTATATGGATTTAGAAAAAGTTGAATAAAAATAATTGTTGGCTGGCCTCTAAGTACTGCTGTATAAGAATAGTTATTAGTGGGCAATTGTGGTATCACATAACCTCAATGGGTGATAAAATCCACACATCAGATACTCTGAAATGAATCACTATAGTTATAGTTTAATGAAGCCTTGTAGCTAAATGTCTATGATCATATAATTTTGGAAGGAAGGTCTCTAGTGGAATGCCCTTGGAAGCTTTGGCCAGCCCTGTGTTCTTCAAGAAGTTTTTCAATAACTTATATAAAGGAGTAGATAACATGCTTGTCACGTTTGGCAGATGACACAAAACCTAGAGAGAGTTGACATGTTGGAAAGCGGATTCAGGATCCAAATAGATCTTGATATGCTAGAGCAATGAGCTGACTACTAAGGTCTCTTCCAGTCCTGACATTCTGAAAATGAGAAAGCCAAAGAAGAGTAGGACAGAGATATGAAGGGGACTAAGGGGAGAACCTTGAGTAACAGCTATCATAAGGGGTCTGAAGAAGGTCAAAGCATCAGAGAACTCATGATTAGTAAGGTAGGAGGAGAAACAGGGAAGTACAGTATCTCTGAAGATGATTCTATCTAGTAAAAGGGGATATTTGACTTAATTGCTGTGGAGAAATCAAAAGTGATGAAGACTTTAAAAACTGTTTTGGCCATTAAGGTCATTTTTTATCTTATGGAGAGTAATTTTAGTAATATTGAGAATGAAATCTGGATAGCAAGGGTTCAAAGTTCAAGGCATGGGTTCAAGTTTCACCATGTTTTGGGCAATATTTGACAATTTGGTCCTTGATTATTTTTGAGGAGAAAGTAAGTGTCTGATTAGGAAATGGAAAATCCATTAGATAACTTTTGAGAAGATTGACAGTAAAGAAATTAAGGATACGTTAGAAAAAATCAGTATCAAGTAGTTGCTTAATAAGTGATTGGTGATTAAGATTGATTAAGGAGTGCTAGAACATTATTCTGGAGCAAGCAGAACAGAATAAGATTCAAGAGTACATGTAGGACATTGACCTTAATGATGAATTGGGTTAACTTTTCTTCTGTGGCTGGAAGGCTAGTATGTGGTGATGCTGAAAAACTTCAAGAATTAGAGTAGGAGAGTTGAGGGAACTCTTTTGGATGGTTTCAGTCATCTCAATCAACAAGAAGGTTGTCATACTTTAAGAGTAGGCTTTGGGACTTTGGTGGAGAACTCGAGGAGAACTAGAGAGGTTTGAAATAATCACCACTGGAATGAGAAAGGAATTCAATAAAAGTAAAGTTGCAGAATTATTATGGGATAGGGACTGTACCTGTCAATTCATTGGAGTTCCTGGTGAAGAACTTCTCCTATCAATATAGGTTAGTATCTTCTCTGCAATTTAGGATTTTGAAGAGTTATCTAAAGTACTAAGGTTACAAAGATATAGTATAATATGCCTAAGGATACAAAGCTATGGTATGTCAATGGTGGGACTTGAATCCAGGTCTTCCCAAATGTTCTCTTTGTCCTGATTTGGGCTGAGAACTTAACTCACTCCCAATTGAAAAACTTAATCACGCTTGTATTCTCTGGTATATTCTAATCTGTAGAACTTTTCTGATTTCAATTTGCTATTTTGTTTGGATAGATAGGTTTACTGGCAATTTGCTATTTATAATGGTCTTTTGTATATCTGGCATTTTGTGGAGAGGGGCTGGCTAAGTTAAATGTAAACTAAGTTTAGCTTACTTGTCTTTCATCTTAAGAGCAATCAGGAAGTGACTTCTGTTCTAAAACGATTGTATCCTTAAACCAGAAATATTTCAATTGAGGCAGATAGATATAACTGTAGCCCAATACCCTTTTGAGATCCTGGAGAAGATATTTTCTAGTTCCACATGTTATAACTTTTCCTGCCCCTGTCCCTCGCTAGTGGTGGTGCAGGCACAGCCCACAAAGTACAGAAAGGGGAATATCATAACATAGGTCAAGAAAAGCAGATTGGGACCAAACACAGGAGATGTATGTGATCCTAGAGCCAATAGGGAGCCATTGAAATTTACTGAGAAGGGGGGTAACAAGTTCAGTCTTGCACTTTAGGAAAAAAAAAAAACACATTTGGCAGCTGTTGTGAGCCAGGACAGTAGTGAAACTGAGGTGGTATGAGTTTACCCCAACATTCCCCAAAAAACAATGAGGCTGTTGTAAAACAATAGTGTGTAGAACAGGCCTGGGGAAGTTTGTGTTAGCTTTATTCCCTGGTGATTTGATCAGGAAGACAGGTGGTAGATCCTTTAGGAAGGAGAATATAAAGACAATTTTTGGAGGAGAGCTCCTAAGACCCAAGGGAATTTCCTTGTCTGTCACTTTTATTTTCCTCATTGGAAGCTTTTTACCTGCTTTGCTTGCATGTGTACCCCACCCTTAGATTTCATGTACCTATGAGATCTCTAAATTATTATTATTCTTGGAATTGCTCATGTGAAACCTTGATCGGTTAATGATCCATTGTATTGGGCTCTTAAGAGCAGCTCTGTGGAAGATGGATTGGGGAGGAGAGATAAGACAAGCTAGGTGATAAATTCTGAGGGTCTGAACTAGAGTGGTTGGCTTGTGAATAGCAAGAGATGTTGAAAAAAGGAAAAAGACAAGATTTGGTGACTGATTGACTAAAAGGGGTGAAGGAAAGAGAGTAGTTTTGAATGACCCAGAGGTCATAAGCGTGTAACTAGAAAAATTGTAGTGCCCACAATAGAGACAGGGAAGTTGGGAAGAGGGGCAGGTTTGGGGAAAATAGAGTCTCATATTACATATTTGTTTTTGTGAAATTGAAATCTGAGGCTTCTATTTAGATTCAGTTCCATAACAGTAATTGTTTAGTCCCTAGATCAATGCCAATTTTCAAAAAAGATGACTTTTCTTGTTACTAATAACATTTTCATCCCAAATTTCCAGCAGAAGTCTTTGTTAAATTCATAAAACTAACATAACAATTACTTTTTAATGGTATTATCTAGTAGTCTTCTAAAAATAGATCACATTAAAACTACAAAAAAGTGAAGAGAAAAATATCACAGGTGTAAATATATTATGGGAACAATCCTAATTAAATAATAATTAGAAATAAAATGTTATAACAAGAATATATAGTATAATAATTTTACTTTGTTAATTATACTTGTTATCTGTGATCCAGTCCTTAAGGTAGGGCATGCAAATACTAACCAGAATTTCAAACTATCCCTAAATTCCTTTTGGAACCTTTGGATATGGCCTTTGCCTTTTCTAAAGCTTATAGAATTAGATCAACTAAGTGTTAAAAGTTTGTCTCAATTTCTGTAAAACCTATGTGCTTCCTTTGCTACAAGACCAACAATAGGTGTTAATGATACCTAGCTTTTGGTAGGTCCTCAGAGGAATAATTCCTCTTCAGAAAAGATCTTTAATTCTTATCCTCAGTTGAATACCTGTCCCTAGTTAACTTGTTGCAATGAATCACTTAAGCAAGTATTAATAAGCTACTTACTATATATCTAGCAGACTCTACACTCAATTCAATTTTAAAAACATATATTACATTCCTTCTATCTGGAAAGGACAGTGTTACAAGTTAGGAAAATGCAAGATTAGTAAATCTGGATCCATGTTCTCAAGGATTTTATAATCTAATAGGGAAGAATTGTTTACCAATAACTACAAAACAAATTGACATTCATGTAACAGGTGCTGACATATTTATTTCATCTTCCTACTCACTCTTCTACTTAAACAGCTTGGCAAGTGGAGTTGTATCAGTCTTAAAGGCAGGAGAGTGAAATTATTTTATAGTAGAGATTAAAGGGATTTTGTGTTTGTTTGTTTGTTTTAAAAGAATAGCTGGGGCAGAGCCAAAATGGTGGAGTAAAGGCAGAAATTCGCCTGGGCTCTCCCAAATTCCCCTCCAAACAACTTTAAAATAACATCTCAAAATGAATTCTGGAGTGATAGAACCAACAAAAGGAAGAGGTGAAACAATTTTCAATTCGAAGACAATTTAGAAGGTCTTCAAGAGAGGTCTGTGTCAGTGGGGAAGAGTGGAATGCAGTCCAGTTCAGGTTACACCCTGACAAACCAGCAGCAGACACTGGCAAGCCAGCAGTTAGGCTCAGAGGCAACTGAATTAGCAACCACAACTTCTAGAGCTCTTAGCTCACTGTGTAATTTAAGATTCTAAATGTGGATTCTAATCTGTTCCCCCAGTTTTGGGGGAAACTGACTAAAATCACTGATAAAACGAGTTTAGGTTTTTAAGGGTTTATTGGAAAATAGAAAGAAAAAGATTGAGAACAGAATTCCAACAGCCTGGCATTCCTATCTTTCCTCAAATTTCCTGTGAAGTCCTCTGCCGCCACCACCACCAAGTCAGGAACCCAAAAGCCCCAGCGCTCTCCGCACAGGCTCCCTTTCCTCCTTCCTGTCTCCTCCCAGAAAATAGGAGGCTCCTCAAGTTGATTGGCTGGTAGCCTTGATAGACAGCACCCATGAGCAAACGTCATTTCCTGATGCCAAGGAAAAGCCACAATGTCTGTGAGGCATTTTCCTCATGGTGGAGCTTTCCCACAGCAAGTCTCCAGTAAGTGGCATCATTCCAATCATTACATCACAGATGGTAAGGGGGTTAGAAAATTGGTCAGAATTCTGTTGCATTGCCCTTGAAGGGATCTGGAATACAGGCCAAGGTTGTAATGTCAGGGTGAGGAGGATAACATTAGAGTTCTCAGCTACAGGAGAGTGGGGACCTTGGTCACAGTTCCAGGGCACAAAAGAATGTTTGAGGTTGATGATAGACCATAGCACAGGTCAAGAAAGCAGCACTTCTCCTTACATCATATACTACCTTGGAAGAACTGAAAACTTTAAAGACCCTTAGAATAAGCTCTGAAAACAGCACAAAAAATAGAAGCTTGAGACGGGGACCCCTATAACCCAGGAGTAGAGCCCAAATTTAATATAAAGTTGGAGGTCAAGAAATCGGCTGGAAAAATGAGCAAGCAAAACAAAGAATCTGACCACAAAAAGTTACTCTGGTGACAGGAAAGATCAAAACACAAACTCAGAAGAGGACTACAATGTTAAAATGGCTACATGCAAAGCCTGAAAGAAAAATGTGAATTGGTCTCATCTCCCTGCACCCCAAAATAACTCCTGGATGAGCTCAAAAAGAATTTTAAAAATAAAATAAGAAAGGTAGAGGAACAATTGGGAAAAGAAATGAAAGTGATAGAAGAAAATCTTGAAAAAAGTCAACAGTTTTGTAAAAGAAGCACAAAAAATGGAAAAAGATGTACAAAAATTCACTGAAGAAAAGCAATTCCTTAAAAAGTAGAATTGTCCAATGGAAAGATGGTACAAAACGTCACTGAAAAAAATAATTCCTTACAAATTAGAATTGGGCAAATAGAAGCTAATGATTCCCATGAGGTATCAAGAAACAGTAAAACAAAAATAAAAGCAAATGAAAAAATAGAAATATCTCATTAGAAAAACAATGGAAAATAGATCAAGGATAGATCATTTAAGAATTATTGGACTGCTTTAAAGCCATATTTTAAAAAAGAGAGGGAGATTAGACACCATATTTCAAGAAATTGTTAAGGAAAACTGCATTGATATCCTAGAACCAGAGGACAAAATAGAAATTGAAAGAATATACTGATCGCCTCCTGAAAGAGATCCCAACATGGAAACTCAAAGGAATACTATAGGAAAATTTCAAAACTCCAAGATCAAAAAAATATTGCAAGCAGCCAGGAAAAAAAAATTCAGATGTTGTGGACGCACAATCAGGATAACAGAATTTACCAGCTTCTACATCAAAATATTAGAGGGCTTGATAAATGATATTCCACAGGAAAAAGAAGCTAGGATTATAAACAAGAATCACCTACTCAACAAAACTGAGAATAATCCTTCATGGGGGAAAATGGATGCCTAATGAAATAGAAGACTTTCAAGCATTGCTAATGAAAAGACTAGAAATGAACAGGAAATTCTGTTTTCAAGTACAAGACTCAAGAGGAGCATAAAAGGTCAACAGGAAAGAGAATTCATAAGGGATTAAATACAGTTGATTCAATAATAGTTGAGTCAATAATAGTTGACCGTGATAGGATGATATTCAAAGAAATAAAATGAAGGGGTGAGAAAGAGCAGGGATGCACTGAGAAAAGGGGGGAAGGGGAGGTAGAATCTGGTAAATTATCTCACATAAAAGAGGCACAAAAGAGGTTTTACAGTGATGGGGAAGATGGGAGGGAAGGGGTGAGGGTGGCAATCAATGCTTGAGCTTTACTTTTATCAGAATTTGCTGAAAGAGAGAATACTACACAATCAGTTGGGTACAGAAATCTCTCTTACCCTATAGAGTAGTAACAGGGGAAGGGGATAAGAGGAAGAGGAGACTTATACAAGGGAGGGAGGATTGGGGGAGGCCATGGTCAGAAGCAAAACACTTTTAAGGAGGGACAGGGTGAAAAGAAAGAGAGAGAAGAATAAATAAGGTAGGGGGAATAGGATGATGGGAAATACACAATGATCATAATTGTGAATGAGATAACCTTACACATAAAATGGAAGCCGATAGCAGAATGAATTAAAAACCAGAATCCTGCATTATGTTATTTTGAAGGCTGAAGAGCCTGAGAGAAAAATATGGCATTTGAGAAAGATCTGGAGACTACTACAACTACTACTACTACGATAATGATGATTACCACTACTAATAGTAATAATAATAATAATAGCTTTTACATGATATATACTGTTTTCCAGGCACTGTACTAAGTGCTTTACAAATATTACCTCATTTAATTATCAAAACAACCCTGGGGCATAGGTACTATTACTACCCCCATTTTACAGATGAGGAAATTGAGGGAGAGAGATATTTAATGATTTGCCTAATGTCACATAGCTAGTAAATGCACAAAGTATTGAACTCCTGACTTCAGGCGCAGCACTTTATCCACTATACTACCTACCTGCTTCTAAAATCTGGGGATGTTCCATTTACCTTGCTCAAGGGAGATGATGCAGAAAGATGAAGTATCATAAATTTAGACCTGAAAGGGACCTTGGAAGCACATCATTGGGTACATTGATCAAGTCCAATAATGTCCCTTACCTATGAGGAAACTGAGACAGAGATAAAGAGACTTGCAAAGAATCACAGAGTTTGTAGAAATGTTCCACTGTACCCCAGATATCTGAGCTAAAAGAGCATTAGATAGAAATAGTGGAAGGAAGAGTTTCAGTTTAATATTGTGGATTATTATTCACATTTTACTATCTTCCTAGAGAGTTTAATTAACTTCTATATTCACAATGTTAACAAGTGTCAGGATTAGGATTATTTGTAGGTTTATAGACTCCAAGTTCAGTGGTCTTTCCTTTATACTCATCTGAGGATGGATTTAAGGAGAAAGTATTTGGGACACATCCTACTCTTTTTTTTTTTTTTGGCAATGCCTTGGTAAATAGGATTCATCCTAGATCTGTAATGTCATTGTTAGAGGGAAATCCCAGATGAGGTAAGTCCCCTTACCAGTACAAGTAGGTACCTTCTCTTCAATTTATAGTCTTAGAGAATTACCTAGAGCATCAAGAGGTTAAATGACTTACTTAAAGTCAAACAGGCAGCATGTGTTAGAAATGAGAGTTGAAGAGGCAGCTAGGTGGCACAGTGGATAGAGCACTGACCCTGGATTCAGGAGGACCTGAGTTCAAATCCAGCCTCAGACACTTGACACTTACTAGCTGTGTGACCCTGGGCAAGTCACCTCATTGCCCCACAAAAACATTTTTTTAAAAAATGGGAGTTGAACAGTTCTTGGCTTCCAAGGCCAGCTCTCTAATTTCACCATTCTACCTCTTATATTTGTTATCCTGGGTAGAAATTTGAATAAAATCGTAAAATTTTCCCTAGAAACTCTGCATATATTGGTAGGGTTGTGGGGGTTTTTTGCTTAATTTTTAAATTCCCAGTTATAGTATCATTTGTTAAGTGCAATTATTGTTTGCAAGTGTAAATATCACAAACTTCTATAAATATGATATATCCTGCTCACCAACAGTAAACGTAATGAAGATTCATGCACAGTGAAAAATACTTTTAAGCAGTTTAAGAATAGTGGGTCTAATGAGTCCTAATAAATTTATAGAACTAGATTATTTTCTAAGAAAAGTTCTAAATAGTTAAAAGTTTATGCAGTTACTTAGAAAACTAGGAAAGTCCAGATCATTCTTGCTAGTATTCTGTATATTTACTTCAAATTCACATCCTATCCAATATTTTTTACTTTGAATTACTACTTCAGTTTAGGAATGGGGAGAGTAAGGGCAGATGGGAATAAGCATTTTAAAGGCACTATGCTAAGTGCTTTACAAATATTGCCTCACTCGGGATGAAATGGGCACGTCAATCATGCATGCTGTTACAGTAACAGACATAGTTCCACTTTTTTTAGACTCAATCTTGCTCAGTTATGCTTGAAAGTCTAACTTTTTATTGTGTAAGATTAATTATTCAAATGGATCTCACTAATGTGGATTATCCCTCCAACAATATAGAATATATCACCCTTCCATGTCTGTCCATCATACCAAATTAAACTAATGAATACAATGATAAAGTGAATTGTTTAATTTTGTATCACACATTTTCTATAAATGTGAAATGCCATTCATGCTTTAAGATAATTTTGCCTGGGCTATCTGCATCACATTTGCTTGGCATGGATAATTTCCCCTTAAGAGAGAAACCACACCTTTTAATGCACCATGGAGATTTTAAAGAATATGTAGGTATTTAAAAAGTGTCTTTTGATGATGGTGGTAGTAATATAATTGGCAATCTGATATTTTAGGGCAGTTCAAATGCCATAGACATTCTCTTGTTATTTCTCTTGTTTTATTAACTTGTTATCACCAAGTTCTTCACATACTTTTCTATAGAAACTACATTACCATAACTATGTGCCTTCCTCATGTGAAGGCAAATGAGAATATGGCCATTTTCTTAAATTGCAGTATTTACCATTTCTGTTCAGTTAAGAATCATGTCA
The DNA here is from genome assembly GCF_019393635.1 of Dromiciops gliroides. NCBI lineage: Eukaryota > Metazoa > Chordata > Mammalia > Microbiotheria > Microbiotheriidae > Dromiciops > Dromiciops gliroides. Next base: position 442,752,535 of record NC_057861.1, read on the forward strand.
GAGGAATCTAGAATTCTTACCCATTCGCTTCATTAAAAGATTTGAAAATGATGTGTTCTCTCAGTGCCCATTATCTGTTTTCCTCATGTGGTTATGCAGACCTGCTTATGTAGTTGTTTCTATCGGTTGTAGGACAACAAATTCTATTCAGTTATCTGAGAGATCTGATTCAGAGGATGGTAGTTGAATCCATTGTTTCTATGCAATACTCTGGAGGAACTCTTCAGTCCTCACTATACTGCTGGACTAATGGGCCAATTTTGAAACCTAAAGAACTGGCTCATGGTATGAAGAAAAAATCTTAAAGACTTGATTCCTACCTTTTTTGTTGGTTTTTTGGTTTTTTTAGTGTGTGTGTGTGTGTGTGTGTGTGTGTGTGTGTATGTGTGTGATTTAGGGTTAAGTGACTTGCCCAGGGTCACACAGCTAAGTGTTAAGTGTCTGAGGCTGGATTTAAACTCAGGTCCTCCTGAATCCAGGATCAATGCTCTATCTACTGCGTCACCTAGCTTCCCCAATTCCTATGTTCTAAGAATGAAGCCATTTTAAAAATAAGCATGTAATTTGTCATTAGCTGAAAGTCATGTACCCCTGATTGTGTGGAAATATTCAGCAGATTGAATCAATGTATATTTTTATGTCAGTCAATCAAGAAACATTTATTAATCACGTTTTTGTGTTAAGCATTGTGCTGATCACTGGGAATACAAAGCCAAAAACATTCATTATCTCTGCCCCCAAGGAGCTCGCATTCTGATGAAGGAGATATGTCAATAACTATAACTACTTATATATGATATTAAAAGTTATTTCCACATATTATATGTTCATAATTATTACTAGATATAAAATGCATGTATATAGTGTATGCACACACACACACACACACATATACACGGATTCAGATACTTACAGTGTACCTGAAAGGGATTGGAGGAGGGAAACAACTAGATCAGAAAAGACGTCCTACAGAAGCTAGAGTGGCTGGGTAGACATAGTAGATAGAACACTGATCCTAGAGTCAGGAACACTTGAGTCTTGAAGGAAGCCAAGGAATCTAGGGATGAGAAGGGAAGGAGGGAAGCCAGCACAAGGACACAGAGTTGGGACAGTGAGCATTATGTGTAAGGAATAGCTGATGGGCCAGTGCACTGCACAGAGTGCTGAATGAGGGGAAGAAAGGGGTGTCAAGTATAAAGAAACACTAGAAAGATGGGAAGAGAGCCAGGTTGTAAAGAGCTTTAAATGCTTCATTGCGGGGTTTATATTCGATCCTGGAGGTAATAGGGAGTTATTGGAGTTTATTGAATGGGAAGGAAGATGACATGGTCAGAATTTCACTTTATGAAAATCAGTTTTGTTGCATAATGTAGGATGACTTGCAATTGGAAGAAACTGGAAGTAGGGAGACCAGCCAGAATACTATTACAAAATAGTCCAGGCCTGAGGTGATGAAGGCTTATAATAGCTGTGCGAGTAGAGAGAAAGGAGTGTATATGTGTTTTATGTATGTGTGTATGTATGTGCATGTATATGTATACATATACATACATATGTATATGCCAGAGATGTTATGAAGATAAACTAATAATGATAATAATAGCTAGTATTTATATAGTCATTTAAGTTTTGGAGGTATTTTACATATATTATTTCAGTTGATCCTCATAACAACTAAGTGATTTAGGTACTATTAACTAGTTCCATTTTATAAATTCAAAACTATGAGAAGTTTAGTGACTTACCTAGGGTCACACAGCTAATAAATATCTAAGGAATGATTTGAACATGTGTTTCTGACTCCAAGGCCAGTCTTCTAGCCACTGTAACATATAGTGGCTTCCTGAAATAATAAGGTCTAACAACAGATTGAATATAAGAGTGAGTACAAAACAAGGTGTGCTAGTGAATGGTTAACAACCAGCCCTCTAGAGGGAAAAAAATGTAGGGATAAGACACACTTTTAAGTTTAATCTGCATCATTAACATTCTCTAACACTTTAAGTATACAGAACAATAAATCAAGCCCTGATTTGTAGAATTGCTGATTGCCAATGTATAAATGCTCACACTGAAAATAGCATCAAGTAGTCGCCCCCTGATATGAGAAAGGAGCTAAAGATGACATTGAGGTTGCAAGCCTGGGTGACTGATAGGATGTTGGTATCCTTAACAGTGATAGGAAAACTGAGAAAGAGAAGAGTTTGGGTTTCTCGGAAGCAGAGAGAATAATGAGTTCTGGTTTTGAGACGTTGAGTTTGAGGTACCTAATGGACATCCATTTTAAGGCATCCAAAAGGGACTTGGTGGTATGGGACTGGGACTTAAAAGAGAGATTAGGGATGGGTATATGGATCTAGGAATCACTTATATAGATACGGTAATGGAACCCATGGGAGCTGTTGAGACATCAAGCAGGATAGTACAAAGAAAGAAGAGAAGGCAGCCTAGGATAGACCCTTAAAGGACATCAGTAGTTAATGGGAATCAAAGGAGACTGAGGAGTGGTTATGGGCAGGAAGAGAACCACAATGTTCTGAAAACATAGCTATGTTAATATCACAGAAATGTTCAAAAAAAAGAAAGTAAACCTTAGTCTTTAGGCAGATTGTCATACTTTAGAGAAACAGAATCCAACCAATATATCAACTATATCTCATAGAAACTGCAAAACTCCACACCCACAGCCCCTGCCTCTGCTAAGAAGGGAAGGAGGTTTATTCTCTCAAGTTTTCTCCAGGGCCAAGCTTAGTCATAATTCCACAGTATTTAGTTTCCTTTTTTGAGTTGTTCTTTCCATTTACATCATTGTAGTTATTGTATATATTGTGTCAATATCACTGCATATGTCTTTCAGTGGTTCCCTAAATTTCTTATATTTCTCATTTTTATTAGGTAATAATTTATTACATTCATATACCAAAATATCTTTAGCTACCACCCGGTTGATGAGGATCTACTTTGCTAAAGGTTTCTTGCTACAATGAAACAGTACTGCATGAGGTGGCACTGTACCTGAAGTCAGGAAGACAAGTTCAAATCCGGCCTCAGTCATTTACTATCTATGTGACTCTGGGCAAGTCACTTAACCTCTCTTTATCTCAATTTCCTCAGCTGTAAGATGGGGATAATAATAGTACCTACTTGCAGGATTGTTGTAAGATCAAATGAGAGAATATTTGTAAAAAGCACTTAGCATAGTGCTCGACGTAAGTGCTTTCCCCTTCCCCTTTCCTTTTCTTTTGCTAAGAATATTGTCTTGTATGTCGGACCTTTTTTGTTTTTTAATCCTTAGGACATAGGTGAAGCAGTAGAATCTCTGATTATCCCATATACTCAATAATATGAACATTATATCTTTTTAAAGCATAATTCAAAATTGTTTTCTAAAATGGTAAGACCAATTCACGGGTCTGTAAACATTATATGAGTGTAAGCTGTTTTTCTCACAATCCCTCCAAACATATCATTGACTATTCTCATCTATTGACACCACTAATGCTGGGTGCAAGGTTTTATGTCTCAGAGTTGTTTTGATTTGCATGTCCCATATTATTTATTTGGAGTGATCTTTTATATAGTTGGTGATAGTTTGCATTTTTTCTTTTAAAAACTTTTCAAACTAAGCCATTTTAGTTATGACAAAGGACTATTTTAACTATATTGAGTGAATCCACTGTCTTGTAAAGGGTCTCTGATCAGTCAGGTCAAAATGATGAACCAGCGCTTCATGGTTATATAGCCTTAAATTAAAATGTGAAATGTAGAATTATGGGCTTGGGGATGGGGACAGCATATTGTAGTCAAATGAACACCTTCCTGAGAACCTACAGGATGAGTTATAGTTTCTTCTCTGTCAATAGCTAGTTGTATGAAAAATCACTTTGGGCAAATCATTTAACCTCTCTGAACCTGAATTTCACATATGTTAAAAGAAATTATTGGGGGGCGGCTAGGTGGCGCAGTGGATAGAGCACCAACACTGGATTCAGGAGTACCTGAGTTCAAATGCGGCCTCAGACACTTGACACTTACTAACTGTGTGACTCTGGGCAAGTCACTTAACCCCCATTGCCCCACAAAAAAAAAGGAAAAAAAAGAAATTATTGGACATAGATGATCTCTAACATCCATCTCACTCTGAAATGCTATGACTTTAGAGAAAATACCAGGTTTTCTTGATATCAACCTACCTTTCCAGACTTATTTGATATTCCCCTCCCCCCACCACAACCACCCTGAAACATACCCAAATGGAGTCTCTCCCAGCTAAACTGGAGTACTAGCTAAGCCATAAGTTTTGCCTCATTCCTCATCTTCCCCATTAAAACCTCTCTGTGAAGGCTCTACTTAGGTGACAACTAATGTGAAGCTTTCCCCTGGGATGATAGCGTTCTTCCTTCCTATGATTTTACTAGAATACTTTGTCTTGATCTTTCATTTGTCCCTATTACTTCCTATGTCTCAGTAAACCTTCTATGTGCCAACTTTGTGTTAAGTTTCATGCTAAGTGCTGGAGATGCGAAGACAAAAAGGACAAAATAGTCTGTACCCTCAGAGAGCTTGCATACTACAGGCAGTATACAATATGTACACAAGTTAGTATATAGAGATGTGTAGAAGTATGCTAAATAATATAAAGTAGTTTCAGACACAAGAACGTATTAATAACTGTGAGAACAAGGAAAAGCCATGTATAGTCGATGGGTCCTGAGACAGTGCTTTGAAGGCAGCTAGGGATTCTTTGAGGCAGACATTAAGACACAGTGCATTCTAGATTTAGGGAACGAAACATGTGAGGAAAAGCTTCCTAACCATTAGAGCTATCCCCAAATTGAATGGAATGTCTTGAGAGGTAATGGGTTCCTTCTTACTGGGTATCTTAAAGAACAGACAGGATGATCACTAGTTAGTTTGTGTAGGCCAGAGTTCTTATAGAATTCCAGGTTGGACAAGGTGACTTCTCAGATTTGTCCTGACAGATTTTGTAAGTGGTATTGCTTGACATTATACAGATTGGGTGGTCTTTTCTAGTCTACTCTTCAGACAGTTAACCTCGTTTTGCTTTGTTTTGTTTTGTTTTTGGCGGGGCAATGAGGGTTAAGTGACTTGCCCACGGTCACACAGCTAGTAAATGTCAAGTGTCTGAGGCCCAGATTTGAACTCAGATCCTCTTGAATCCAGGGCAGTACTCTATCCACTGTGCCACCTAGCTGCCCCCCTTAACCTCACTCTTAAGAGATGCCAGGGTCTAGTGCTCATATAGTTCCTCAGCTGCCATCATTTGTACCTTACACTATATTTACTTATCCGTATAGCCATCATATCCCCTTTAACAAAGAAACGGTAAGTTTTTTAAAAAATATTTTTTCAAGCATATATATTCATATTCTCTCTCCCTCCCTCCCTCCCTCCCTCCCTCTCTCTCTCTCTCTCTCACACACACACACACACACACACAGATATAATGAAGCAAAATAAATTCTCATATTGGCCATGCATTTATTAGTCCATAACCTCTTTGTCAGGAGGTACGTCATCATTAATCCTCTGGAATCTTGCTTGATCATTGCTTTGAGTCATCATTCTTAAGTTTTTCAAAACTGTTTCTTTTTGAAATGTTGTTATTGTTAAAATATTATTCTTTGGGTTCTACTCCCTTGATTTCACATCAGTTTATACAAGTCTTCCCAGGTTTCTCCAAAATTGTCCCTTTCATCATTTCTCACAGTTCAGCTGTTCTTGATGAACATTCCCTTGGTTTCCCAGTTCTTTGCTTAGCGGTAAGCTTCTTGATGCCAGAAAGTATTTTGTTTTTCATCTAATATTCCCAATGGAACAACATTCCTTGCTGTTTAATAAACATTTGTTAATTTAACTAATAAAAAGAGTATGAGCTTCTTCTCTTTCTCTAACTTCCTTAACCATGTTATAAAAACTCCTGTGTAAATGTTTCCTGCCTGAATTTTCTGACAATTATTATTTACAAATAATATACTTCTTTGTGCAGACTTAAAATGTTCCCTATAGGGCTATTATAAAATGCTAACTTTAATGTATTTAATATGTAAGTCCTATCTTGTAGATCTTCTTATCCCTAGCCTATTCATTTATGTACAATCTAATGAATCATTTTTTCTACATGCCAATATATAGATGCCCTACTCCATCTTAAAAGTCTTGTTTCTTTTCCTAAATTTGTATTTACCTAAGAAATATGTGAAACTTATTTTTATTTATCTAAGAAATACTTTTTAAAGTGCTTGATAGGGGCAGCTAGGTGGCACAGTGGATAAAGCACCAGCTCTGGAGTCAGGAGTACCTGAGTTCAAATCCGGCCTCAGACACTTGACACTTACTAGCTGTGTGACCCTGGGCAAGTCACTTAACCCCCATTGCCCCACAAAAACAAAAACAAAAACAAAAACATAAAGTGCTTGATAGATAACTGATTTCAAAAATCATGGAGTGTCCTCATAGCATTTTACCCTTTGAAAAATATCCTAAATGATAAAAATTATTATTACTTTTTATTATAGCCACAATAGTATATGCTGTTTGCTTATAAAAATCTGGTTTTTAAAAATATCTATCCAAAAAACAGCACCAAGAAGCTGTCAACTGATTCATTGTAACAGACTCTCTTCCAAACATAGTGACAGAACAGTGAGAGAGATAGTGCCTTGCTTATTATATGTATATTCCAGTGAGGAGTAAGACAGGTGTCTTTATATATTGTACTAATCTTTTTTTGGAGGAAGAGGCGGACGTCAGTGGGGTAGTCACTATGGCAGTCAGGAGATTAAAGTGCCAGGAGACAACTTTTTCTCTTACAAGTCATTCTGGATTGCATTTTGTTCTAGTAATGGTAAATCTACAACAGTTCTTTTCACCTACCATCTCACACCTTAGCCCACCAGACCTGCATAAAGGCTGATGGAATAATGACTCTGGTGATTCACATTTATGTAAGTTTACAAAGTACTTTTCTCAAGATAATATTGTAAATTAACTATTGCAGTCAATCAATAAATCTTTATGAAGCCCCTATTCAGGAACTGCTAGGTACCATAAATATAAAAAAAAAATTAAGCAGTGCCTACTTTCTAATAATTCTATATACACACATATATAACATAGTAACATATGCATATATGTTACGTGTGTGTTGTAGAATGGATATACAGACTAAATACAAAATAAATTCAAGGTTGTTAAGTATGGGAGGTGAGGCATCATTAGCAGTGGCAGTGGGAGAAGAGGCAGGAAAGGCTTCGCATAGATGGTGAAGCTTGAAACAAATGAGGCAGAGGTGATGAGGGACTAAGTGAAAATGTCTAGTGCAAAAGACTTAGACAGGGACAAAAAGGCCAGTTTGGTGAGACTTGTGTTACCCAAGCAAAGGGATTAACATATAACTTGGAAAGACAGGTTATGGCCAATTTGTGAAGGACTTCAAATGCCAAACAAATGAGTTTTACATTTGATCCTAAAAGTCATAGGAAATCACAAAAGTTTACTGAGAGGAGCAGTGACATGGTCAGACCTAGTTTTAGGAAAATCATTCTGGTTAGCTGTATGGAGAGAAGTTTGGAGTTGGGAGACCTCTAGTAGATATTGGTCCTACCACTACTATTTTTATTACCTAATATATTTATAAAATAGCATTTTATGGCTATGAACTAATATGTAATACTACCATAGCACAATACTTATGTGTATTTAAATTTTACAGTCAATTCTCAGCATTCCTAGAAAATGGTGCAAAAGTCAAAAACCACAAATGTCAATACATTGAACCTGTGAGAAAAGTGGGTTAAGTTCCTGTGACCACCAAAAACTGTAATCCATTGCTAAACATTGCTGAAAATAGTTTTCTGCATATAGTTCTTTATAGCAGAACATCAATTCTGATAATATGTACTTTTCCTAACACAGTAACCGTGAAATAACCTATAAAATGCAATACACAAAATAAAATTGGTAACATGCAAAATATTTTCCCACTAGTAATCCCCTAGAATTCCATGACCTTTTGTGCTAACATCTCAATTTTTTAAAAACACACATTGATTTCAGACACTATTCACTTTCATATCATATGAAATCTACAGTGCCGTAAATACTCTACCACAAATAAAATTCTTAAAACTAAAACATGTTTTAATCTGAACCTTACCTTCCACTGGGTCAGATGGCAATGTGAGGGTATTATACTGTATACTATACTGCTATAAGCCTATCTCTCTTGTCTGCCTTCTGAAAACCAAGGGAGAGGTTGCTTGGACTTTAGTCACTGCTGTCTGAAGATGGGGAGACTGGTAACATCTCCAACAGTGTTCTTCATGGCGCATGGATGGTATTGTACATAGTTGCCAACATGAAAGTACAAGTAAGGCTACTAATAAAATCACATGGGGGCAGCTAGGTGGCACGGTGGATAGAGCACCGGTCCTGAATTCAGGAGGACCTGAGTTCAAATCCAGACTCAGACACTTGACACTTAGTAGCTATGTGACCCTAGGCAAGTCACTTAACCCTCATTGCCCTGCCCCCCCCCCAAATCACGTGAATGCTTCAAGTTGCAAAAGTTAAACATGCAAATGTTTAGGATTGACTGTATTTCTAATTATAGTAGCACCTGTTTTTAAAATATTAAAATCCAATTAAATACAAGTTAGCATCCAGAGTTGACAGCAAACTCCTATAATCCTCTCCTGGGGTAAGTTACCAGGGAGGCTGCAACTATTGGATCTCTAAAGCTGAGAATTCTTGCTAAAGTGAGCTCTGCAGAAGTGCCCTCGAGTAACCTCTATACTTCTAGCTTGGGCAAGATTAGGAGACCCAATCTTTTATTTATATTTTTTCATATGTATGTGTATATGTGTGTGCATGTATTTATAGGTATATGCATATATAGATGTGTGTGTGTGCTTGGGCAAGATTAGAAGACCCAGTCTTTTATTTATTTACATATATATATAAAATTTTCTTTATGTAAATATTTTTACATATAAATTTAAATTTTTATATATGCATGTATACATGTATATAGGTAAATATGTAATTTTATTTCTATTTTATATAAAATTATATAAAATAAATATAAATTAATATATACAAGACTGGGTCTTGTGTATATATATGTGTGTGTGTATGTATATACATCATATGTATACATAGTAATATGTGTATATGTTGTATACACACATATACATATATACACACATAGTAACAATAAGAACACATATTACCAGTATGGTAATCATGGACATTTATTTTTGTAACAAATAAAAAATATGTTAGTAAGGAATTTGAAGGTAATTTCTAAAATAGAAATTTGCTGCTAGCAGATTTTTAGTGCATAAAAATACTTTTAAAAAGAACTTAGATCACTTCTTCTTAGCATTAAATACCTTTTTATGTCTACCTCATCTCTAAATCTTTTAGGGGAAAAAAAGATACCAGGAAGCGAATGGAGTTGTTTGATTTTTTTTTTTCCCCAAAGCATAATTCTATTATGACATTGACAGAAACTGTGCTGGCACATTTCCCCCAAGAACATTATTATAATGTCATTTGTATTTTTTCAGGTCACATATAGCTTAATATGCACACCATTCTTAAATCCATTATGAAAACCTTAATGGCTTCAGTATATTTTTCCAAGTACATCATGACATCTTAAATATCATCTTCACAGTAGGAATATGCTTAGAAATGGCTGCCCATCACAGGAAGAGAGGGAGAGTGTCAATAGCAATTTACCTATCCTATTGTTCCTTCCTAATCTGTAAGATGTGCAGTTTGGAGTAACTGATTTCTAAGTTCTCTACCAGTTCGTGATGCTATTTATACCTCCCTCCATTTTGTTCCATCTGTATTAAATTATCCAAAGTGAAAGGGGGAAGCGGAATGACCACTCTTACTCCTAATGACCTCAGAGGAAAAAGGGAAAAGGTACTGAAGCCCTTGACCATTTCATTTGTGTTTATGGTGCCATTCTCATGAGCGTCATCTGGCTCCTTCTCTTTACCTTCTCTCTTTTTTTTCTTTTTGGTGGGGCAATGGGGGTTAAGTGACTTGCCCAGGGTCACACAGCTAGTAAATGTCAAGTGTCTGAGGCCGGATTTGAACTCAGGTACTCCTGAATCCAGGGCCAGTGCTTTATCCACTGTGCTATCTAGCTGCCCCTTTACCTTCTCTTTATATTCCTAGCTCTGTTTGTTACTGGTCAATTTGAAGGTCACCATCAGAATCACCAGCATTGTTTACTCTTCTGCTCGTTGCATGGTTCAGTTTGTTCTTTCCTATCCACATCCTTTTCTTCTCTGATACTACACCCATCTTGGTACAGGCCCTCATCACTTCAAGCCTAAACTATCATAGTAACTTCTCGGTTGTTCTCACTGTCTTAAGTTTCTCCTCATTCCAGTCTGTCCTCTCTTCAGCTCAGCTATTGAACTGATTTTCCTAAAATTCAGGTCTAATAATATCACCTCTCTATTCAATAAATACCAATGGCTCACAAGCACCTTCAGGATCATATACAAAATCTTCTGTTTGGCTTTCAAATCCCTTCCTTCTTCAGATCCCTGCACCATTCCTATTTTTCCTACTTTTTTACCTAATTCCCCTCCATGTATTTTGTGATCTGGGGACTTTGTATTTTGTGATCCAGTCCTCAATGTTCCTTAAACAGGCTACTCCATCTCCTGAGTCCAAATATTTTCACTGACTGTTCAGCACTCTCTCTCCTAACTTCCCTGGCTTCCTTCAAGCCTCAACTAAAGTCCCACATTCTGTAACCAGTCTTTCCCAGTCTTCCTTAATTGTAATTCCTTCCCTCAATTTATCTTGTTTGTATATAATTATTTGCATGTTGTATCCCCCATTTGACTGTGAACTCCTTGAGAGCACATTCTTTGTATCTCCAGTACTTTGTATAGTGTTCAACAGATTTGTGTGTTCATTTGTTCAATCATGTCTAACTCTTTGTGACCCTATATGGGGTTTTCTTGGCAAAGATACTGGAGTGTCATTTCCTTCTCCAGTGGATTAAGGCAAACCAAAGTTGTGATTTGCCTAAGGTCACACAACTTAGTGAGTATCTAAGGCCAGATTTAAATTCAGGTCGTCCTGACTCCAGGCCCAATGCTCTATCCACTGATCCATCTAGCTGCCTTTTCTAGCGCATAGTAGGTGCTTAATAAGTGCTAGTTGATTTACTGCTTTTCCATCATCATATCATGCTTCTTGTTCTTCCTTGTTTTGCTTATGCTACTGTATAAGTAGATCTTGATAGCATCAGATTCCTTCCAGAACTCGAAAGAATTTCAGGTCAATTGAGCATTTATTAAAGTGCCTACTATGTGCCAAGCATTGTGCTAAATTCTAGGGACACTAAGAAGGAAATAAAATTAGTTCCTGCTCATCAGGAGCTTGCCTTCTAATGGGGAAGAGAAGATAAAAATAACTTATTTTTAGAAGATCTAATGTTCTTAAACACAAGAAGTCTATGATGTACTTTACAGAGAAAATATGTGTGTTGGATAAGCTTCAGTCAAGCATGAGTTATTGCACTATTGGCCATGAGTTCAATGTTAATCAACAATAGGGTACATCCAGAAAGAGGAAGAGGAAATTCACTAATCTATACATGAAGCCACTCCAGAAAGTGCTAAAGTAAAAGTGATGAGAAGCTTGCAGGAAAGTACCTCTGTATTTCCCCAAGGAACAATGGTTTATCATTTGCTAATTCAGTGTTCCTGGAGACTTGAGAATTAACTATATACAATATCAACAATAATGCAAATTTAAAAATGGGTAAAAGGGAGCTGAACTCTGAATTATAAAAAAAATTGAAGGTCTTGGTGAACAAATAATGGAAATATGCCTTTTTGTCGTAGAAAGTTGGAAGACTACTAGGTCAAAAAATATGTTATACATTTCAGGATGCATTCACTGTATCACATGGATAGTTTAACTGTTTTTCTCTGTCACGAAGGAGGGTTCAGTCTGGTGGAGGGAAGGTTGAAAAGTCTATAATATAAAGAAAGAAAGCCATCAATAAAACATTTTTAAGTGAAATAAAAATAAATAAAATAGACCCTAGCTAAAACAAAAAGTAGTGAAACCTATTTTAAGCCAATTAATGTATAATCATAGCTTTACCCAACAACTGTGTCTAAAGTCTGATTCCAACAACTTTCCAACAACAATAAATACCAACATCTGTAAGTCTTACTTTTTAAAGAAGGTTTTTTAATGATCTAATGAATTGCTGGCCTATCAATTGTGGAGAAAATGTTGAAATTTTAGCATCTAGTGAAAAATATCTTTGTAATAAGGAAAGTTTCTCTCTAGAAAGGAGGAAAAACAATACACATAGCTCCAACTCGGTTTGGTCTATACTTTGAGGCACCATCAGTGTAAATAGTTGTTTTGTTTTGTTTGGGGGAGGGCACATGAAGCCAACTGAGAAATACATTTAAAATCTAAAGTATCATATACTTTGTTCCAAAGAAATGTTTTATTTTAGTTTTTCACAAAAGGCCAACATCTTCTAAGTGACTATAATAGAATAATCTCCAAAATGTTAATGTCAATTCCTATATGCTTATGATTGGGGGGGAGGGCTCTGAAAAGCCAATATAAATATCTCACAAGGGCTTACCCAGCCACTATGATGGAAACAGTTAAAAGGTCTTGAAGTTTCCAGAAGTTAATCCCTGCCTTTTAGAGCAACAATGAAAGCTTTATGTTGTACCCCAAACATTTCACGATGTGGGTCATATACACGCAGGGGCCCCTTTATGAAAATGGTGAAAGCTGAAAAATTGTAGTTTTGTTATCTGAAACCTATTAGCCATTAAAATTGCTTTCCAGGGCTTATTATTTATAACTACTCACTGAAATAAATGGTAATATTGAAGGCTTAAAATTGCTCTTTCATAGTGTAGTTGTTTTGTTTTCCTCATGTGTTTCTTACCTTAACAATTAACAGTAGATTCTTTGGCCACCACATGTAATGCTGTTCCTTTGCTTTACTCTTGAAAGTCCAGACATCTCAGAAGTCACTTGGCATCTCTGATATATAAAGAAATTTAGTAGTTACTGAGAGTTTCAGCCTAGAGAAGCTATGAGAGTTTACTATGAAACCCCATCTGAGATGTCCAAGGGTGATCATTATAAAGTGTTGCAGAAAACTAAGTCAAAAATTGGACAGGTTCCTCACTTTCTGGTTTTCAAGAGTCTACTCACAGCCATGCCAGAGTGAAGGCAATCAATACCTCAAAAACATCAATAATATGCCGTAGTAGAACTGCTAGAATTGTGTGTGTGTGTGTGTGTGTGTATGTGACAGAGACTGAGAGACAGAAATAGAGAAATTGAGAATGGGGAGGGAGAGGGAGAGACAAAAAGGGGGGCTGGAGGGAGAGACAGAGACAGGAACAGAGAAGGAGAGAGATGGGGGAGGGAGAGAGACAGAGAAAGACACAGAGACACAGAGTGACAGAGAGAGAGACTGAGATTTTAGCTATGATTTCGTTGATATAAAGAACTCCCAAATGAAAAAATTCCCACTACCAAATGCAGGCTGGTAGCTTCTCTGCAATTTTATAATCTTATTTCCTAAAATACTGAAGGATTAAGTGACTTACTCAGTCATTATGTGTTAGCAGTAGGACTTGAACCCAGGTCTTCTGGTTTTGAGATGAACTATTTCTTGCTAAATTCCTGATTTTCCTTGCTTATAACTTCATGGAAGGCAAGGGAAGGAGCACAGCAAAAAGGACCCTGGATTTGAATTTAATTTCAAATGCTACCTTTGCCACTTACTTCTTGTATGATATAAGGCAAGTCATAGCCTCGCTGAGCCTCAGTTTCCTCCTATGTAAAAATTGAGAGTTTGACTACATGACCTCTTAGGTCCATTTCAAATCCATATCTTTGATCTTTTGATCTTTTCAGAGGGTTAAGGAAATGTGAGGTAGTGGAAAGAATATTGGTCCTTTCATCAGTAGCTTTTGATTCAAATTCTGGCTCAGATACTTGGTTATGTGACCAGGCAAGTCACTTAACATCCTTGGAATTCAATTTTCTCCTCTAAAATAGGGATATTTATATTAGAATCAGCTACATTTTAGAATTGTTATGAGGAAAATACTTTAAAAAGAGAAATAAATTTTTAATTAGGGAAATTAATGAAGGAAATCTCAATGTGGTCCTAGTTCTGGCCAATAAGAAAAAAAGAGAAGTAGAAATCATAGAAAACTTGGGAGAAATCAACTGTTATCTTGATGTTCACGATTAACAAGTAGGAATACATTGCATATGTTCTAAAAATGTATCATGAATTTCAGATGAGTGAATTTTTTAAAGTCCAAAGTCGGGGGCAGCTAGGTGGCACAGTGGATAAAGCACCGGCCTTGGATTCAAGAGGGCCCGAGTTCAAATCTGGTCTCAGACATTTGACACTTAACTAGCTGTGTGACTCTGGGCAAGTCACTTAACCCTCATTGCCCCACAAATGAATGAATGAATGAATGAATGAATGAATGAATGAATGAATGAATGTCCAAAGTCATCTTCTCTGAGCTTCTAAAAGGGAACTTATTTCAATAAAGAGATCACCCCCCCCCAAAAAGAACTTTCAGTTATATAATCATGAATGATTCCAATGAGGATCAAACTTAAAAAGGTGCTTAAAGCAGTATGACTACATGACTACATAATGAAGCTGTCTAATTAGATCAAATTTAATAACATCTTGTTCAAAAGGAGGAAGCAAGAACAAGAAACTGAGGAAAAATACAAGAGAAATGTGTATTTCTGGAAGATGTCAGAAAATCTATAGCCCAGTAAGAGCTGAAACTTACTAATGGTTGTATGTGGTTGTTTGTCCTTCATTCTCAAAGAGGATCATGACAGATGTCATGACTTACAATGAATTGGATTTAAGTGAGGGAGGGCTGTGCAAGATCACCAACCTCACTCTCTCCTCCAGAGTCATCTGGGTCTAATGGCAAGATATATATCCGGACAACGTGAGATGACCCTGGATGTTTGAAGCAATTGGGATTAAGTGACTTGCCCAGGGTCATACAACTGGTGTCTGAGGTGAGATTTGAACTCAGGTCCTTCTCACTCCAGCACCAGTGCTTTATCCACTGCACCACCTACCTTCCTGAAACTTACTAATAATGCTAAGGACAACAACAATAACAACAAAATTGTTATGTTAGGAGTAACTACCAGCAAGAACTACCTTCCTTTACTATGGTCAAGGAATCTGTATTAACTCTTAACCTCCCACTTATATTATTAGTGACCTAGAGATTGTTTTCAAATAATCATTTATATTTGTAATTGTGTGTGTTGGGGGGAGGTGACTGTTCATATCCATATCTTGTTAGTATCCTCCTATTGGGGAATGGTACTTCTTGGTCTTATATATTTTTGACAATCAATCAACAAACATCTATTAAGTGCTTGCTATGTCTCAGATACTATGCCAAGTACTGAGGTCACAGGGAAAGGCAAAAACAATTCTTTGCCCTTGAGGAAATTGTGTTCTAATGGTGGAGATGATGTATATAGTTGAATAAAAACAAGATGCACACAGAGCACATGGTAAGTAACTTTATAGTAAATTAGCTGGGATTTTATTAATCTTGAAGGAAGTCATGGATACTAAAAAGGCAGAGGAAAGGAGAGGTAGCATATCTAGGGTATTAGACCTTTATCAATAGATATTCAATGAAAAGATGTTTCCCCCTTTTATAGTTGCTCTTCTTGTTCTATCTACATTGATTTTGTTTATTCAAAAGCTTTTTAATTTTATGTAGTTAAAACTCTCTATTTGATCTTGGATGATTTCTTGTTTGGTTAAGAATTTTACCACTGGCTATAATTGTGAAAATTACCTTCTATTTTCTTCTAGTTTAGGTTTTTATGGTGTGGAATTTAATGTGTAGGTTTTGTATCAATATCAACTTTATTGAATTACATGGGGTTTAGTGCTGTTCTAAACTAAATTTCTACTAAACTGCTTCCTCGTTTTTACAATAGTTCTTTTGAGCAGTCTTTTCCTCAAGTAGTTTGTATTCTTGAGTCTAAATACTGGAGTGTTGTTTTTTATTACTTCTGTCTTACTTATCTTGTCTGTTTCACAGAATTGACTATCAAAGAAATGGTTTTGAGTACCTAGAAAGAGAAACAATGATCACTTTAAGTCAGCATGGATTCCTTAGAAATGTAATACTAAGATTAATCTTATAACTTTATTTTTCAAACTGAGATACTTGGGGAAATTCTGTAGATACTTGAATTTTAGTACAGCAGTTGGCAGAATTCTTCATCATATTTATTAACTCCTTGAAGACATGGACTATTTTTTCCTCATTTTAAAAAAATTCCCAATGCTTAGCACACTGCAAGCTCTATAAGTGCTTAATATTTGCTTATCAATTGATTGATGGACAAATGTGGAAAAGATGAAAATCAAGAGATGGTGATCAACATCTTTAAATGTTTCAGAAAGGTCTAGAATAATAAGAACTGAGAAAAGATCCTTGGCTTTGGCAATAAGAGATCATGGGTAACCTTGGAAAGAGTAGGTTCAGTTGATTCATGTGATGGGGAGCCAGAGTATAAGGGATTGAGAAATTAATGAAAGGAGATGAAGTTGAAACTAAAAAGTTGATAACATCTTTTCTTAGGAGTTTGGCTATGAGAGGGGAGAGAAGTAAAGGATGATAGCTTCTGGGGATCATATTGCTTTCAGTTCTTGGTGTCACATTTCACAAATCACTTTAATGATCTGAAGTGGGTCAGAAGAAGTCAGACTTTGATGGTGAGAGGTCTCAAAACCATAGGGTGAGAAAATCTCTTGAAGTGGAGCTGTTTGACCTAGAGAAGACACAGAGGAAATAATCACTGTCTTCAAATATTTGAATGGTTCCCATGTAAGATAGATTGGTCCTCAATTATGGAGCTGTGACCAATGGATAGAAACTGCATGAAATATTTAAGTTTGATATAATGAAGCATTTTTTTCTATGTAGAGTTGTCCAAAATTAAGATAGACTACCTTGGGATCAGATGACCTCTCTGACCACTGACTAGATCGAGTGGGGATCCAGGATGGTGCTTGTCACTAATCCTAAAACAGAAACTCATATGTAAAAATTTAATATAATGTTTAACCTTTCAAATCTATTTCTTTAGCTCTTGGTTTGGTTTTGGTTTTGGTTTTGACTCAGTTAAAAGCATTAGAGGAAAAAAATGGAATAGGTTTTGTTGGGTGAGGGAAATGAAAACGTCAAGCTATAATTTGAAGAATTGGAAAATACCTCAGTTTAAAAGTATTTCAGCAATTGTTTTTAAAAATCACTTTTTAGAACACTTAATTTGTACCATTCTTATAGCATTTAACCCATTTAAACTTGTAGTTATTTGTGTATACGTCAGCTCCCCAACAATTTTATAAGTTTCTTGTTCTCAGGGAGAACTCTCTTGTGGAGAGATGATATATTGTATGCACAAATAATTATTATCACTTGAATTTGCCATCATTCTATATATCACCATGCTGAAGTAAATGTTTGTTGAATAACATAGCATTGAAGTTATAATATTGTTTATGATGTTGCCATTATAAAAATTAGGTAGCTTTTAAAAATGAAATGCGTATGTAAATATAATTAAAATTTTAAAATATGACTTATGTAGTTTATAAATAAATTTAATATAATTTATCATTTTTCTACCCAAGAGCCTTACTGATGTTTAATTTATCTTTTGTAGCTCAACCCCTCTGACCCTTGCAAATGACATTGTGAGTGTTAAATTTCCAAAGATCTCTTTGGTTACCCTTCTGTCAGATGTTATTTCTCCTCATATCTTACTTCCAGCTGTGTTGACTAAGTGAGAAATGTGACTTCTCGGGGAGAAAAAGACTTTTAAGGGTCTAGAGCATAGGTAATTAATTATCAATTATTTACTGATTGCAAACTAAAAGATTAGACCATTGACCTTCTATAGAAGATGGTTATCAGTGCCTTTCTGTAGATTACAGTGTGAAAACTATATAGTAACTTATTTTAAAATGTTAAATGCCTTATTCTACTAATGGCAAAAGAAAACATAATGTTGATTGTGATTAGATTAGAACACTCCACTTTTAGATAGATGGTTATTCTAAGATACTGGGAAATTTCTGCAGGGAGTAATTAGCCTTATCTTAGTTTCTTTCCTCCAATAACTTTATTCCTTCCAATAAGATACATTACCAAGATTGAAGATATAGAAAAAGTGGTTTTGTTTGTTTATTTTGCCTTGGGGAAAAGAAAGGAATGCAATTTTTGAAGCTTAGCTTTTACATAGAGCTTTTAATGCTCTAATTTAAGGATTTTTGTCTAGGCTTGATGCTTTTTTTGGTGTGAGGCAGAGTTACATTAGTGCAGCTGATAAGAAATTCTCTGTTGTGGTTCTCCTGCAGTTGGGTTGGGTCAGAAAAATAGAATATCACTATTTTTTTCCAACATGTAACTTTCTTGCTTTTTAGTGATATGGGAGAGGTAGTGAAGATCATTAATCATATTTTAGTTAAATTCTTTGAGGTCATCAGCCAAAATATGCCCAAATAATACATTTGGCAAATCAAAGCCCAATAATCATCTGTATGAATTATCTTTTGAACACCTTGTAGGTTTTAAAGGGAAAAAATTAGCGTGGAACACAAAAGCAAATAAATTTTCACATATTATATATACATCTAAAATATATATTTGGTATAGCTTACATTGAATTGCTTGAGTTCTTAAGGGGAGGTGGGGAGAGAGGAAGAGAATTTGGAACACAAAGTTTTAAAAAATTGATGTGATATTATTTCTTTTGTTTTGGGTGCTGTTGTTTTTTTTCTATTTTGAGGTTTTGCATCACTGCTCTGATTTTTTCTCTTGTAACAGGATTAATGCAGAAATAGGATTAATGTTATTATGTGTATATCTATATGTATATGTATAGAGATATATAGACATAACCTATATCAGATTACCTGCTGTCTAGGGGAGGGAGGGAGAAAAATCTGAAATTGTAAAGCTTGTATAAACAAAAGTTGAGAACTATCTTTACATGTAATGGAAAAAATAAAATACCTTATACATTAAAAAAAATTGATGTGAAAATTTCTGTATACATGTAACTTGGGAAATTCTAAATACATTAATTACTTAAAATAGATATTTGATATCATCATCAAACATTATAATCTGTTGGGTGCAGAGGAATTCAATAAGATACAGAACATGATCCCTATTAGCAGAATTTGCAGTTTAGTAAGAGAGATGTGTGTGTGTGTGTATACACACACATTCATATATATGTATATATATATATATATATATATACACACACACATATGCACATATAATGTGTGCACATATATATATAAATACATACATAAAAGGATAAATTATATAAGATAGCCTTTTACATTCTAAATTAGTCATCTAGCTCCTGTAGGCATTTAGAGGAGGCTGTTCTGTGGGCTGAAAAATTGAAAAACTTCACTGAAGAGTCCATAGTTGAGCTGGGCTTTAAAGAAAGAGCAAGAAGACAGATACATTGCATAGAGGGTTTGGGGTATGGACATTCTAAATAAAGGAAATGAGAACATAGTCACTTAGGTCCAAATACACGTGGCACTGCAGATTGTGCAGCATCTCTTCAGGTGGAATGGTGGGTTCCTCTAGGTTAGTAATGAGAAAGAAGGCTGGAGATGTAGTTTACAGAGGTCCGCAAATGTCAAGGTAAGGAGTTCAGCTGTATTCTTTAGGGACTGTAGTGCCATTGAGGATTTTGGAATAGAGGAGAGGCCTGCCAAAGAACTTTAACACCCGAGGATTCTTCATTTGGTACTTCAAGATACTGATTCTTTTTTTGTTTGTTTTTTGGGGGGTTTTGCGGGGCAATGGGGGTTCAGTGATTTGCCCAGAGTCACACAGCTAGTGTCAAGTGTCTGAGGCTAGATTTGAACTCAGGTCCTCCTGAATCCAAGACCAGTGCTTTATCCACTGCACCACCTAGCTGCCCCCAAGATATTGATTCTAAAGCTAAATGGTTGCTAACATTAACAACCTACCCTTTGGGATATTGAATTTTTAGACATCTTCCCTGGGGACTTAGTTTGGCCTTCTAATGTGTTAAAAGCCATGTATCATAAAAATAAATATGTAAAATGTAGGATTAAAATAACAAGTGACAAGACCCAACAAGCTAAGAAGTCAAAAATATTGAGGTTTGAGGGTTTGATAGTTGTAGAATTAAATTGACAAAATATGTTCATTTCTGGGGTTAAATCCACATTGCTGGAAGGTGAAGGAAGCCTCTGGAACATTTGATAAAATGTCATTTTTTTTCTTGACATTGAAAGAACTCAGGGAATCTCATACTGTGCCTCTCTCCTGTTGGAGCATATTCCTCCAGGCCCCTTCAGAGCTCTTGTCAGATGACAAGGAGAGCCCCTTTTTCAAAGCCTTCCTTTCCCCATTTGCAGGGTTTATTTGTAGAGACCACATTTTCTAATTGTAGTGAACTTGATACATGAACTAAATATGTAATTTGTCCTGCAGCTCCCGCAATGAACATTTGAAAAGTATGCAATAAGATTCAAATGTATGTGTTGGAAAGCCACCACCCCCTTCCCTTTTTCCAAGACTTAAGGAACTAATTCTCTGTGTTGTTCAATACGAAGAGACAGTTTCAGTTATGACCCCTTCAAATGACCTTTACTGCTCATGCTATCACTTGATTATATGCACCTGATTAAGGGTAAGGGTGAAGCTGAAAGAACAAGGAGAAGAGGACAAGGATGGAGAGTCAAATAAACTGGCAAGAGGTTTAAGTTAGCGAATTTTTAAAAAATATCTTTGTTTTTGAAGATAGCTATTAGGGAGTAGGGGGAGGGAAGGGATGTAAGGGAAATTTAGGCAATGTGAACAACAGATATCAATAAAATTGTTTCTTTTCTTTAAAAAGAAGAAAAAGGAATGGAATTTATGTAAGGAGGAGATAGGGGATGGTCTTGAGAGGAGACTGTCTCTAACTGTGTGACCCTGGGTAAGTCACTTAACCCTAGCCAAGAAGAAGAAGAAGAGGAGGAGGAAGCAAATAGACTGTACAAATTCTTCTTGTTGATTTATATAATTTGACACCATCTAACCAATTCAACCTAATATCTTCCTCCTCCTTCCCTCCTCAAGTAATTCTCAACTCTCTCCTCCATGGTCTCTGTGCTCATTCCCCATGGTTGTTTCCTGAAACTACAATGCAACTGGTTCCCCATTAAACAGGTAGAAGAAAGATACAAAGTGGAAACATCAGACCTCAATGACTTGTGATATGACTTCATCCAGTAAGGCCTAAGTTCTTCCCAGGTTATTACCCTTGCCACTCCCATATCCTAGTTCTGATTCAAATAGTTTTCTTTTTTTTTTTTTTTTTTAAGGAAGGGCATTTTTCTATTTGAAAATTGCTTCCATGATTCTCCAGCTACCTCCCCTCTACCCTCCAGAATTCTGTTAGGATACTTGAAATAAAAGAACTGCTTGCTAACATTTCTATTTTTCTCTGGCAATAAAGACATCATGCTCATTTTGGTTTTTTTCTTTGGACATCCCAGTGCTATACCTAAGATGATTAGTACAGCCTTATATTTTTGTTAGGTTAGGATATAATTACTTGAGAAGGAAAAAAATAGCTAGAAATTAGGGCTAAAAGGTGAGGATTAACAAATTATAATTGCCCTGTTTATACTCTAAACAAACAAACTGCTATTTATTTACATAACAATGTGTATTAATTGTGGGCAATTGGTGATTAGAAATAAATTAAATTTGGATTTTATTGTTGTTCAGTCTTTCAGTCTTACTGATTCTTCCTGATCCCATTTGGAGTTTTCTTGGCAACTCATTTTACAGATGAGGAAACTGAGGCAGACTTAAGTGACTTGCCTAGGGTCAAACAGCTAGTAATCTGAAGCCAGATTTGAACTCACATAGATGAGTTTTTCTGACTCCAGGAGGGGTACTCCATCTACTGCAAAGTTTGAATTTCACAAAACTTGCATTTTTTTCTAGTAATCTGTTTCAGTTAATACATTAATATAAAAAAAATTTTTTAAATCTTAACTTAAAACATTAATTTAGCTAACATTTAACCTCTAGCATTAAAATATAAACAGAAGGAAACTTCCTGTTTGTGCTTTCTATTCCCTGCTAAGGATATGGCCTTAGTTGATTTTTTTTTTTTTTTGGTGAGTCAATTGGGGTTAAGTGACTTGCCCAAGGTCACACAGCTAGTTAAATGTCAAGTGTCTGAGGCTGGATTGAACTCAGGTACTCCTGAATTCAGGGCCAGTGCTCTATCCACTGTGCCACCTAGCTGCCCCATAAAATGGTTTTATTTTATTTTATTTCTTTTGCAGGGCAATGAGGGTTAAGTGACTTGCCCAGGGTCACACAGCTGGTAAGTGTCAAGTGTCTGAGGCCGGATTTGAACTCAGATACTCCTGAATCCAGGGCCGGTGCTCTATCCACTGCGCCACCTAGCTGCCCCCTCAGTTGATTTTTAACTATCATCAGGATATTTCTCATACTCCCCAATGGGAAGCAAAGAAATGTAAATGCTCATAGGAAAACCCTCTGGGAGTTTTTGCAAGTACAAAATAATTCTGGCCTCAGAATCATTCAATTCAAAATATTTGAGATTGTTGAGTACATGCAAAGTAAAGGTAGCATCTAGAAGACCTGGGTTCAAATTCCTCCTTTAAGCCTGGGCTAGTCACTTAGCCTTTTTTCCCCCAGGTATCTTTCTAGGATTTAGCTGTTATCTCATATAATTGCCATTCGTGATAACAAAGAAAGTTACCATATTAGGAATTCCTCTTGCTGATGAAATCACAGATTCTTCCCCTATATTTCTGTATTTGCTAAATACTTGCTCTTTCCATTTAATTAATTTAATTTTGTAATAAAATGGCTAAATTTGCATATATAAATAATATGTGTTCGTGTATATATGAATGAGCTAAGAAGATTAGTATGTGCCTGTGGGAGACAGCTGCTTTAGTGGAAAGTGATAGACCTTGAGCCGTGGGTTTGACTCTTTTCCCTTAATAACTATGTAACCATGGGGAAGTCACAACCTGTCTGGTTCTCATTTTCATTACATATAGGAATATATATATGTTTGCATATATACATATATAGTAACTATTTTATAAGGATGTTATAAAGATCAAATATATGTATGTACATAAGGTATTTCATAAATCTTAAAGTGCTATAGGAGCATTATTTATAGAAAGTTCTATCATTATTAGCAAAATCAGTTTTCTTCAAAAGGAAGAGACATTGCTCAAAAAATAAAGCATTAAATTAATATTGCTAAAAACATACAAGGCCATACATATATAATCTTTTTCTGTTCCATATATATGGAAATATTAATTTTATTTGGTGTTAAGTTCATAATAAAAATAAAGTTCTAAATAGCTTTGCATCATGGTAAATTACATCAAAACTTCATTTTAAAGAAAAATATGAAGTACAAAAAGAATTATTATGATATGCCTCATTATTTCAAGGATTTAATATATTGAGTGTTAAATTGTGTCACTGAAATATAACTAGAAGTGAGAAGAAAATGTTATAAAGAAAGGTTTGTAACACAGTTTATATGGCCACTGTTATAGTCAACAAATGGAAAGATTGTAAAGAAGTCCCGGTGTATTTGGGGAAAAGACATAAAAATGGTACAATCTTTTTATAGATTAAATATTGTGTTTATTGAATACTGGTATGTATTTTGAAAAGACTGGCCAGTAGTGTATCATGTTATTTTCTAGGTTAGAATACATTATCTATTTGCAAGACTTTGTACTGTTAGCATTTATGCATTTTAAAACTATCAAGAAAACTATTGCCTTTGCTTTCTTCTCTGCTTTTCTGAATCATCATACTTTTCAGTAATGCTATCCGTCTTCTAGTTTGCAAATTGATCTGTGTCCCATCTATTATTAAAATACTCTCTGACCCTGACCCTTTTGCTAACCTTTTCCTTCATAGAAAAGTTCATCCTTTGCTGATTATATGAAAGGAATTACTTTAGATGAGATTTTACTGCATTAGACATCAAGAAAAAAGCTTTCTCTTCCCTGATTTACTGTATTCACAATAATGGACATATCATTTGACCTTCTTTTACCACTTACCCCTTCTCCTTCTGCCCCCCCTTTTCTATGAATGATTGAAATAATGGACCTTATCTTCCTAGTTTAAAAAAAGTTGAATCTATATTTTTAAAAGAAAGTTATAAACTGAATATATAGGTTATGCTTCAGGTAAAGGTTGGGTTTCTGAGACCTCTTCCAAGTATTAGATTTTGCGAATCTATTATTTTTAAAAACTGAATTGCTGACAAAGAAAGACTTAATTTGTTTTTTGGTTTTGGGTTTGTGTGTGTGTGTGTGTGTGTGTGTGTGTGTGTGTGTGTGTGTGTGTGTATCATTGAGAATTAAATGAGTTGCCCAGGGTCACACAGCTAGTAGTGTCAAGTGTCTCAGGCAGGATTTGAACTCAGGTCCTCCTGAATCCAAGGCCAGTGTTTTATCTACTGCACCACCTAGCTGCCCCAATTTTTTGTTTGTTTGTTTTTAATAAATAATGGTAACCTATTATTAGAGAGGTCAAAGTGAGTGTCTTAATATAATTTGGGAAGTTGTATTTTGGTAGCTCATATTATTTGTACCACTTATTTGATATATAGCACTATTTACCTTTTCAAGTATGTGGCCTGCCTTCTCAACACTAAGCTCCTAAAGGCAGAAACTACTGTATGTAGTGTATCTCAGACACCCAACTACTAACAAATACTAACTTGGGTATTCCATAAATACACGATGAGGAAGAGGATGAGGATGAGACAATTGGCCCATTGTACATCCTTCTATAAATGAATCTGCTTTCATCCAGAAAATAAACAAAGCATGACGTGTTAATCTAGTATATAGCTTAAGCTACCTTTTTTTTTTTTAGCATTAGTTAAGGTTCTAAATAATGTTTTTCCTTTTGTCTTTATATCCCAGCTTGAAGCACAGTGCCTTGCATATAATAATAAATGGTTTTTGGATTATACTGTATCCCCTCCCCCCCCAGTTGGATTATGAGTAATTTAGGGGTAGATACGGACTTGTATTTCTTTCTGTATTCCTTACTATGTCCCGCACAATATTTGGCTCGGCAAATATTTGTTAGGAGGAAGGAAAGAAGTCTGCCATCCAAGCAGACCTCATACTACCTTTATGGCAGTATTGTTTGCTAAGGTGCCAGACAACAAAATTCAAAGACTTTTTTTTTTAACCCTTTAGATTAGCTACATGTCTATTAAGCATTTTTAGGAATTATCATTTATAGGATTCTAAAGATATAGCCACTCTAGGGACATTTAGTGATGTCAGCTCATTTGTTATATTTTTTAACTTTATATTTTACTTCACATTTTGTTGAGTCCACAGTGAATCAATCCTCAAGGCTGTGAAACTAGAACTAAGGAGAGAAAAAAAAAAAGGATGGTACTAAGACCAATATCTAAACCATTAATCTTCATAGCTTAGTTGATTGTATTTTTCTCAATTGCCAGACAAATATATAGTGCAGCGATTTAAAAAATATATATATTAAATGTCAATAAAAAAGGTAAAAATTAAGCACTAAGATCTCACTTCACTCACAAATGTTTTCTGTAACTTGAAAAGAGTATTTTGGCTTTAGTTATTTTTAAATTACCTTACATTGTTGGGTCACTTTCTTGTTTCATTTCATTTCATTTTAGCCAATTTTAGCCAAAACGATTCCATTATTTCAAGTCCAGATGTCACAGATATTGCACCAAGTAGAAAGAAGAGGCAGCGGTTGCAGAAAAAACTTGATATAGAATCTCAAATGGGTCCTCACGAACCACTTCCTCAAGAAAAGGAAAGGTAAGTTATTTTCATTTAATTCTTATAGTAAAGTAAGTTAATTTGTCTTAGCATAGCTAAAGTTTGTTTTTATGACACAATCTACCATGTTAAAATAAGCATTATTTAATGCTGTTTTTAAAAAAAAATTATATAAAGACCAGGACTTCCTCTCCCCTCAAAGTATATCCATACATCCATACATACCTATATACAGTATAGAATGAGAAAGAAGTATGACTTTAAATCAGTGGACTAAATATTTTCCTTTTGTATTTTAATGTAGACATTAATATTTTGTTCTACCCAGGAAAATACAGTCTCTATTTTCACATTCAATGAGCATATCCATATTTATTTGGTATACCCTTGTCTAATATGGAACAATTTACCAGAACTGCCCTTGAGTAAAAATGAAAAGGTGTCAGAGAGAATTTTGAATATCCAAGAATATTGTCCTCAATCTTTATCAGTCAAAGAGTCATGTGGCATTTTACTTCAGTCAACATTAACTGCCCAGCCTAACAATATCTGTTGACTAAATAGACTAGCAAAAGGAATGAAACTCACTTCGTGTTCTTTGTTATATTTTGGGTTATTTTCATATCATCCTCAGAAGACTAAACTTGAAATATCATTTTATTGTTTGCTTAACTCATGTCAAATAATTGAAATGCACCTTTTTATCTATATATTTGTAAATCTCTCTAGGCCTTTGCCTTCACAAACCTTTGGGAAAGAAGTTTTTCAGAATTGAGCTTAGGTACTGAGATTTCATATTACAGTTTCTATATTTTGATTGAAATCTTTAAACACTTTATATCACATCCTTCCAAACCCTTCTAAACCGAACACAATTTAACCTTTTGTAAGACTCAAGGTGATTGTTATCAACATTAATTATTATCATGTGTTGTAGATGCAGATTCAGATGGCATGAACCATCTGACTCTAGAAGTATCTGCCAAATTGGTAAACCAAAGGCTAGAACTGGCTTCTCCTGTGTTTCTCACTCACTAGAAAATTTATCTTCTTCACTGTTGCTATTAGAGCTATCTTACTTTTCAACATCATACAAAACATTACCTGTGATTGTCCAAAGGTGCAAAGTTTCCTGCATATGCTGTTTACATTAAATGACTTGACTGTTGTTTGGGTTACCTAATGTTAACAGAAGAGGAGATCTTAGTCCTACTGAGTATTGTCTGTCATGTGACTTGTTAGCTATAGTATATGTTCTGAGATATATCTGGGTCTCTCCTGTTCTCCCTCTTCTACTCTGAAGATATTACATTGTTTGTTTTGGGAAGGTAGGGGAGCAGGAAATTAGTCAATTAATCAATCAGCAAGTAGAGTGAGGTCAACAATATAAGTAAAAAGTGGTTGCATTTGACTAGTAGCTAGGAGGTTCAGACCTCTTCTACTGTCTCTTCTTCCCTGACAGACCAAGAGAAGGGCAGGGGCAAGGTAGCAAGTGTCGCACATTTTTGAGTGCTATCATCCTGCATCCACAGACCACCAGGGTCATGAAAAAGTGGAAACTGGGCAGTTTGCATCCAAAGGTCATACACACTGGCTTGTTCCTCTTCACTTCCTTTCCATAGGATGCTAGATGGAGAATCTTTTCTGATTTCTGCTTCCCATAAGTCTCAACACTAAGTTTGTTGTTTTGTTTTTTGTTTTTTCAAAAAAAGCCACTTAAGTATTATACTTTGGAACAGAATCTATTTAGCAATTTCTGGAAACTAATGTCTCTTTGGCAATGTTCTCCCTGTAGTAGCCCAGGAGCCAAGGGGTGACATTAAAAAAAAAATTTAATGAACTGAAAAAAAATCTTGTAATCAACATATATCATTCTAAACACTATCTAGTTTCTCATTACAGTCACCTAATTAAACATAATCCCCAAATTATGGATGATTGGTATTTCCATAAGTACTCTTTGAACTCAGATAATGTATTTTTTATGGCTCATTTTTTTTTATATCCTAGCAAAAAGTTTGTTAAAACCTTGTTTGCTGTTGCTAATGTTTCAGTAACAAAAAAGGGAAGAGGAAAAGAAATTTCTTGAAATTTGAATTTTTCATAAGATTAAATCCCATTAGTATCATCTAATACATAAAATGATATTCAGGAAAGGTTGAAATTAAATTGGATATAAGCAAAAGGATATAACATTTAATGAAAGAATATGAATATAAAGTTAACTCCACATTTATCCTTTAATTACTCTAACTTCTAAAACATCATGTCACTATGACATTCTAATTTATTGAATTTAAATTTAATAAAAAACTTGGGCTATGACTATATAAACTCTTCTTTTAGATTATAAATTCCTTGAGGGCAGAGACTACTTTGAATCACCTATACATTGGAACACAGTGTTATGTTCTTACTAAATATCGGTTGAATGACTGGAATGAATGAATAAATGGCATTCATTTTTCTGCCATAATTCTGCTATTCCTAACAGAGAGAGACGATGTGTGTGTGTATGTGTGTGTGTGTGTGTGTCCTTTTTTATAGGCCAGGTTATTCACACAAACAGCTTGGCTGATTTTGAGGGGCCAGACTGACCCAATAAGCTCAATATTGTCTAGTAAGTATTGTTGAAAGTAGGAACATGTCTATTTAATGCTGGCTAAACCACCTTTCAGTGGTATTGTTAGCCTTCATGCTGACTTGGGAAGGGGGTTCAATATCTTTAATATTGCCCCAAATTTCTTCTTAAAGAGCATAATTAGGAAAAGATAGTTCCATGCAACCAAAGATTTTTGAGTTCCTAAGTAACTTAAGTGAAGAGTTTCCTGTGGTGACACAGTTATTTCAACAAACATTTCTGAGTTTCTTGTTAGACTAATTAGGCATAATTTTCACTTAAAGGGCAGGTTATATGAGAGTAAACGTGTACATACAACTATGTTGCAGTAACATTAACATTTTCTTGATATTAAAGTGCTGCTTATGGGGGAACACATGATAAGAATGTAAAGGGATTCACAGAGTAGTGAATGGGTTTTTCACCAGCCTCAGAGGGAGACTAAAGGAGACGTGAATGCATAAGGGTTCTTAGCTGTGGGGAAGTAGTGAATGTTTTAAAAAAAGAAAGAAAGGGGGCAGCTAGGTGGCACAGTGGATAAAGCACCAGCCCTGGATTCAGGAGGACCTGAGTTCAAATCTGGCCTCAGACACTTGACACTTACTAGCTGTGTGACCCTGGGCAAGTCACTTAACCCTCATTGCCCCACAGAAAAGAAAAAAAGAGAACATAAACCCTAACCCTAAGCCAATTGGGAACAAGGATTAGGAACCCTCAGCTAAAGGGAACAAAAAAGAGTGGAAGAAAGCTAAGCAAACAATCAACATTTATTAAATATTTACTGCATACCAAGCATTGCACTAAGTACTGAAGATACAACATGCAAAGAAATATGTAAGCTATATATAGGATCAATAGAAAATAAATAACAGAGGTATGGCACTAGAATTAAAAAGGGTTGGGGAAGGCTTCCTGTGGAAGGTGGGATTTTAGTTAGGAATCACCCAGGTGAAGCATAAAGGTTTATCAGAGGAAAAATCCACCAAAGTCCTATGTGCACCCCATAACTTACTGACATTTATTCTAAAAAGTAGGCTAACCACAGCTCCTCAAGGCACCTCACCTGGATAGACTGACTTAACTAACACCACTAGGATGCAACCTGAGCTCTCTAAGGCCAAAAAAACGCTAGCTGAAGCAGGAGCTGAGCAGAGCTCCGCTAACTACAGTCAGGAATCCCAAGGTGGCAATAGCAGAAGAAAAGCAGCTTTAGGCTGCAGATTGCTGTAGTCAGAGTTCTTATGCTGGGTGACTTTAGAGGTCATAACAACCCAGAGGTAGCTTCTGGACAGAGTGATGTCTGCAGAGGCAGAGTTTCTGTGATTAACAGCCTTAGAGCTGGGGAGGAAGCAGTTGATGGCTGAGCAAGAGTAACTTCAACAAGAACTACCTGAGGAGGCAGGGAACTAATGGGAGAGACTTTCGAACAGCAGAAACACAAAGAAACCCTTGCTCCAGTTTCCAGTAAGTCTCAGTGAGTAGAACTTGGTGTCCTGGAGTCAGCAAAACCCAAGTTCAACTGTGGCCTCAGATACTTCCTGGCTTTGTGTCCCTGGACGAGTCACTTAACCCTTTTTGCCTCAGTTTTCTCATCTGTAAAATGAGCTGGAGAAGGAAATGTCAAAGCACTCCAGTTTCTTTGCCAAGAAAACCCCAAATAGGGTCATGAAGAGTTGGACATGACTGAAAAACAACTAAACTAAACGAAGGGGAGTCTATGAAAAGGATTATTTCTCACTCATTTATGAAGTTAAGAATGATTTCATTAAATGGGATTTCCTGTTAGTTGTGTTTCATTCCCATGTTCAATATGTATTGATATTGACCTTCCTGTGAATTGCCTGATCAGGAAGTAGCATCCACACTGAATAAAGGGTGGAAGTAAGGGGGTGGAAAGAGAACATGGTTGTGGTAGTTTCAGCTGTATATTTCTTTCCCCTTTAAACCTACATAGTTTAGCGATCACAGGATGTCAATATACCCACACTAGACAAACTTAATTAGTAGTTGTCTGATCCTAAGCCTAGGAGTGATATTAAATTCTTTCATAAGACTGTCAAATACCATATTGATGCTAGGTGGTCCAGAAGATAGAGTGCTGGTCCCCAAATCAGAACGACTTGAATTCAAATCTAGCCTCAAATACTTATTAGCTTTGTTACCCTGGGCAAGTCACTTAACCTCTGCCAGCTTCAATTCCATTGTAAAATAAGAGCACCCACTTCCCAGAATTGTTGTGAAGATCAAATGAGACTGAAAACACTTTCATAAAGTGCTTAGCACAGTGCCTGGGGCTTAACAAAATGCTTGTTTTCTTTCTCTCATTAGTAGCCATGTAGTAACAACTACATTTATTGTAAAGCCATTTGGCCACATTATCACTGAGGTTACAACTAGATAGATACAGCAGTGAAGTTATTATGCAGTTATTAGTACAAAAGGATTCAAGCTATGACATTTTTAACAGTGTAGAATACAAGATGTCTGGGTAATTACTATGATAACACTTTTTTAAAAGGTTTTCTCTGGTGTGTTTCATAGAGCTCCTTGCTAATATATTAACAGCACTTTCCCAGAGTTCTGTTTCTTTCTTCATCTCAAGACTCACTCATTGTGTGATATTTCAATAATGATTTTGTTTTGTCTTAAGTTTAGCAATTTTAAAATGCAGAATTCTCTTTTTAAATTCTACTTTAAGTCCATTGAATGATCTGCAACTTTGGATTCTGAAAAATAAAACTTCCATTCATTTGAATAGCAGGAAACTAGTAAATTGAAAACATACCACAACTTATGTAGCGTGGTTAAAGAGATGATAGTTTAAATTGGCATATGTTAGCAAGATTGAGGAACAGAAGAGAACTGCTTATTTTAGTCTCCCTCCCCCTCACCTCTTCTTTAAATAAAAATACTTTTAAAAAAATTCTGGAATAGTTTGACATTTTCCTGCTTCCAGAAAGACTCTGAAACCTTTGAATCTAATACATATTGACAAATATTCATTAAAAAATAGCATGACTGATTTATACAGTATGAATGTGTGTTTATACTCTGTGGGGAGCAGTGATACTTTTCTGTCAATATGTTAACACTCAGGGTGAATCTTCAGTATAACCATATGCTACTCAT
The DNA here is from genome assembly GCF_019393635.1 of Dromiciops gliroides. NCBI lineage: Eukaryota > Metazoa > Chordata > Mammalia > Microbiotheria > Microbiotheriidae > Dromiciops > Dromiciops gliroides. The sequence continues at coordinate 442,784,292 of NC_057861.1, forward strand.
TCGTTGCTATTTATTATCTACCTTTATAGAAAATATTTTGTAGAGCTCTTTCTAATTTATCTTCTTAACTTCATCCCTGGAACATAATGATTGAGCTGATAGAAACTAGAGAAGTCTCACAAATTTCTTTTGTATTCATCAGACATTTTGATATCCATAGATAAGATCCAAAAGTTCAACAGGACATTTAAAAAATAGCCTTAATGCAGATAGAAAACTATATAATACATATTTAAATGGACAGTTAGAAAAATAGTAAATAATGCTACTAGGCCTTATTCACATCTAGTCGTAAATAACGACTTACTTTATTATACCTCAAATGAAAAAAAAAATAGCCAAAAGAAGAATGTAAGTACAGCATTACTACAGTGTAAAAAGTGTGGCAGCTCTGAAGTCAGAGAACATAAGTTAAAATCTTTCTTTTGATACTTCCTCTCCTTCTGCACATGGGCAAGTCACTTAACTTTTAAAACAATAGAGTTGCACAATGTGCCCTCTGAGATGACTTCCTACATCTGTGACCCTATAACTCAGTTTTCAAATGTCCAAAAAAAAAAAAGTAAAATAAATTGACCAGAGTCCTGTTTTTTTGGAAGGCAGTAAATGGAGCTGTCTTAAAAGTATTAATCAAATATTCTATAAAATAAGGCTGTGGCCACATACGCAAGCTGATTAAACTATTTTGACTAATTAATGGAGTATTAACTGGTTGTTTGGAAGAATTGACTAAATTACTCAATAAAAAAGATAAACAAAAAGACTGTCAGAGATACTCAACCAAATTTGGTTTGTACTCACTGTTAAGGAGGTAGAAAGCCATAGGCAAAATTATGAAGAAAATGAAGTTGACCTTGCCTCCCTTAAACTCTGCCTTTTCTCTCTCTCTCCGTTCCTAGCAACCCTATTTTCTCTCTCCACCACGTGTATCAGTTATCCCACATTGTTGGGCCATTTTCTTAGACCACAAATAGGTGTTAGTTGGTGTTGACTAAAGGTAAAACTCTTAAGGTATTGAAATTTAGATCTTACTAGAGACAAAATCCTCTCTAGACACAAAGGCATAAAACTAATTTCCAGGTCCCAGGATAAGATGGTGAGGGAGGGAATTGTAACTCAAAGAGCCTCTCTGGGGTCTCTCGAATTCTGTCACTTGGGAAGTTGCCCTCGTTTCTAAGGGTCCTGTTAGATCTCTACAAGAGTTATTTCCCAGATGAATTATAATAGGATATATTGGTCTAACCTTCCAAAGAGCAATTTTATATTTTCTCAGTTGAAGGATTAGACCCCTTAAAAGTAATTTTGTTAGGAAAAGAAAGTAGTTGTTATATGCAGATTTCCATTACTCCTTAAATATTGCCATCAGGCAATTAGGAATTTTAGTAACATAGGTTTTATGTAAATTTCATAGCCACAATAGCCCTATTACTTTTGTTTTCTGCAGGACAAATTAATTTAATATTTAAATCATGTTAAATGACTTCTTAAGACACTATTAGTTACTCTGGCTTAGACGTACCCTTTGTTGTCTAGCTTCCAAACTCATAATTGACACTGATTTTTCCAAAGTTACCTATGGGTTTTTAATTGATAAATCTGATAAATTTTTCTCATCCCTTATCGTTTTGATCTATCTGCTACATTTTGACACTGTTGACCACCCTCTCCTCTCTGCGTTTTCATGTTACTGCTGTCTCCTGGTTTTTCTTCTACTTGTATGGACTACTCCTTAGAGTGTTCCCTAAGGTTCTGTCTTAGGAAACATCCCCCCCTTCATCATGTCACCTTCCACTTGTTTAACTATGTTCTCTGTACTACTATATACTATGCATATATCTGTGAATCATCTACATAAGAGACAGTGTGTGTGTTCACACTTATGTATGTGCAGCCTCCTGAGTCTGTCCTCAAACTTCAATTATGTATCACCAATTGCCTGCTATGTCAAACAGGATGTTCCAGAGCAGTAGTGCAGTGGTTCTCAAACTTTTTGGTCTTAGGATGCCTTTATACTCCTAAAAATTATTGAGGCTACCAAAAAAACTTTTGTTTATATAAATTCTATCAATCAATATTTACCATATTAGAAATTAAAATGTATTATTATTATGAAAATTTTTGACCTTACTGACCCCCTGAAACTTGGGGAAGTATCCTGAGGAGTGTCCATTCCTTACTTTGGGAACTGCTACATCCAAAACATCTAAAACTCAAAATGTCCAAAGCGAAATTCATTATCTTTCCTCAAAAACCTTCCTCCTTTTCAAACTTCACTATTTCTACCAACAGCACCATCCTTCCACTACTCCAGATATGTAATCTCAGCGTTATTCTCATCTTCTCACAATCACTTCACATATTCATTCAAATGTCAAATCTTGCTATTTCTACATCTATAATATGTTTTGAATGCAGACATGGCTACCATCTTAGTTCAGGCCCCCATCACTTCTGATCTAGATTATTCCAATAGTCTTCTAATATGTCCTATACTGTGTCCTTTTTCTCACCACTCCAGTCCATTTGCCAAACTATTGCAAAGAAATTTTCCTTAAGGGTATTTCTGACAATGTTGCTTCCTTTTTCATTCAACTTCAGCAGCTTTCTCTAGTGTAAAATATAAACTCCTTTTTTGGGCTTTTAAAGTCTTTCACAACCTAGTTTGGTTCATTTTTTGTACTTGTATCTCCAGTGGCTAGCAAGTAGTAAGCATTTAATAAATACTTGTTGATTGATAGAGTAATAGCCTTAAATGAACATCCTGAAATAACCTTTATCAAACCAGAAAGTAAATTAGTGGTAGCTAGTTTTCTTTAATGGCTCCAAATATAATAATATATAACCTAATTTTCAGTGAAAACGATGTTTAATATATTTTTAAGTTCTCACTTTTTAAACAAATTATCATTAATTGTATTTATTTAAAAATGGTATCCGTTTGCCAACATTGTAGTATAGTATTTTACCTTGGGTATGTAATTTTATCCCTATGGACCTCAGTTTCCTTCTTGCTCTAATTTTATCATCCTGCTATATTCCTCCCCATATGTCCATTGTCCATGATACTGATATTGAGTAAGTAAGACTTGACAAGGTGTCCAGAAATTCTAACAATATTTCAGAAATTCATTTTCTTATGAAGTTACTTGGACTATGGTTGTTTTTTCCCACAGAGTCTTTAAATTGGTCTGATGATGCTCATCATATGCCAAAATGTAGTAACTAATTTCATTATTTTAATTCCAAATGGAATTAATTTTATAGTACATTCTATGATTTGCCAACATTAGTACCTAAACCACATAAGTTGTTACTTTCCATTGTAGCCCTATTAAACATGGCATATGTTATAGCACAGTTTCTTTATCAAGGAAGTGACAGTAACTTTAATTGAAGAAATAATAAATTAAATATTAAATTGCAGGGATTCTTAATGTCTGATGTGTTGCATATAGTTTATTTCTAATGAGTATATTGTGTGGGTCTATGATTGTGATTGGTTGAAAAGCATTTTCATTTAAAAGAATCTGGTTAAACTTCAGAAGAGATTGAGAAACTTAAAAAGCAAATATAGCCCTAAAAGTCAGTAGCAAAAGAGGAACAGATGAGATCTGTGTCTATAAATTTTTACAAATGCCTTGGACATTTCGTTTGCTTTCATCAATTAGGGCTGGCCATTTGTACTGGTGGATGTTTAGCCTGATCTAGAATGAATGTATTACCAACCCAATGTGTGGTATCACCATAATAAATCAGAATTATAGACTGTTGAATAATTTCTTCAGGGAGAAAAAAAATACATAGTTTCAGAATGAGAAGCAAGAAGTTATGAGGTTTTATTGGAATTGGCAGTTTCGTTCATTCTGATGTCTATTAATAGCCATTTGCAATAATACTGAAATGTCATTCTCTTGGGGATGTGGAAACAATTAAATGTATTTTTGTTTAAAGACAGAAAAGGAGTAATATTCTTATCTTTAATAAAATCCCTCTATGATACCTTTGAAACTAAGGATGGACTCTTTTGACAGAATAAAGAAATGATTAAGACATGACTAATGTCTTATGCAAGACATGGTAGTAAAAAAAAATTTTTTAAGGTTTTGTTTTTTTCCTTTTGTTCTGGAATTAAATTTGTTTTTTATGAGAACTTGAAAGTCAAAATTGACTGTGTTCCCTTTTACCACTTTTGTTTTCTATTTCAGTATTAAGATTACTTAGAAGAGAAATCTCTTAGCATTAGAGTTTATTTTAAAATGTGTGTATAAAAACATTAGTGACCCAGAACATTGATTCCAGTAAATGTGAAATGTTTTAGCACCATAACATCTAAAATATGAAAAAAAAATTAAATGCATAAGGATTTAGAGTACTTTTACTCCTGAAAGAAGTGAGTCTAAAAGTAATTGGTGAAGTTATTTTTCAAGGCAAGATCTATTTTTTAACAGACAGAAATCCCCCAGGGAAGATCAGCACATATGTGACGGCCTTTGGGCACACAAGTAAAGACCAGGAAATGAAAACTTAGTCTTTGAGTGCTGTTGCAAGAAATGTGTAGGACCTGTGGTCTTCTGTCCAATATTTAAGGTCCAGGTATAAAGTCTCAAGTCAAGGAGTCCAGCAGGAACTTCTATGATAATAGGGACTTCGTAAAAGCCCGTAAAGGAGAAAAAGAAAAGATTAAACCAGGAAAATAGGATACCAATTCAGCACTCCACCTAGGGCTAATCCCCACTGGTCTTAGTCTGTAGTGTAGAAATAACACTGATTAAATTCTATTTTCCCTCTCTTCTCCCCAGACCCAAAATATCATTATCATAACAATCATGGTCATCTTCTGTATTTCATCAATTGCCAGGATTACCTAGGTTCTAACACAAAAGTAATATACAGTTAGAATAGTTTGTATATGAAGGGTACATAAATGACTTATTAACAGGAAAAACATGTTTATATAAATAGCTGATACTTTTTGGCAGCAACTACTTTTTTTTAATCTGATTTTCTTGAGACTGTCTCCATGGGCAAGATATATGTATGTGTTTGTGTGTATATGTGTATTCAAGTCTCTCTTCTAAGACATATTTGCTATATGACTGGGCAAAATCCCTTAGCCTTTCAATGTCCTAAGCAGCTCTCTAAGACTTATGTTGTAGAGCAGTTTGCCACTTCTACTTTGGTAGAGGGAGTTTGCTTACTGGGAGTTATCCACACCAGGGGTGTAAAACTTAAATAGAAGTGGGGACCACTATTCCATCCATAAGGACCTGTGTGGACAGCATATTGCCTTAGTTTTTAAATATATTATCTATGTTTTATCATATTTTAATTTATTTTATTAAATATTTCCAAATTACCTTTTGTTTGTTTTCTGTTTGTTTTTGTGGGGCAATGAGGGTTAAGTGACTTTCCCAGGGTCACACGGCTAGTAAGTGTCAAGTGTTTGAGGCCAGACTTGAACTCCGGTCCTCCTGAATCCAGGGCCAGTGCTTTATCCACTGTGCTATCTAGCTGCCCCCTTCTTTGTGACTTCTAAGGAGCTACTTCACCTCTCTCAACCTCAGTTAACTTTTTCTATGAAATAAGAGGGTTGGACTGGTGTTTTCTAAGGTACTTTCTAGGTTTCTATGATTCTGATCTGCCTGACCCTTAAGTGACAAATTAGACATTCTTTTGCTTTGTCCTCACTCCAAGAACCATTCAACCTATTTCTATAAAACTGTAATATTGTTATGAAAATTTGAGGTCTCATTCCTGCATTGTTTTAAGTGTTCTTCCTTGGTTTGCTGATTGTCACAATTTCATATAAGTTTAGAAGAAACCTTAGGAAATTGAATTGTCTATTTCTTTCATCTTTAAACTGAGTTAGAAATTTGAAAATAAAATTTTCCTGTAGTATTTCTGGTATTTTCTGGTTATGACTAGTTTATAAATGCCACAAGAAGCTACTAGCTTCAAATATTTTCACTCTTCTCCCAGTTATATTCAAAACCAAGAAAGGCAGAGGAAGTCGGAATCTATATTTTAAGTTAATCCATCATTTTTATATTTCATAATAAACTTGTCTCTAAACCAGCCTTTTATTCTATGTAAACATAATGCCATATTTTATTAGAAATTTTGAGGAATAAGATTTGATCCATAATAGGTTAATTAATATTATTAAATGTTAGATTGGTTAGACATTGGCAAGGAAAAAAAAACTTAGAAAATTGTACTTACTTAATAACCCATGGGAACTGTCAGTGAATCAGATTGTAGTGAATACAAATTTTGTAAAAACTCTAACAAAGAGCTAAACTATTGTGATGTAATTGGAAAAAATTGGAAAAATTATTTCCTTATTTCATCTATTATTTATGGATATGGTATAAAATGGTGGAAAGTTTTTGTTTCCTTTAAAAATATTTCTGTATGCTTTCTTTCATTCATTTTACATTTTAAAAGGTAATTAGAATAACTGATTTGAAACCATTATTCTTCAACAAGTAAATAACTTCTTATAGATTTAAATTATTTTACAAATTTAATATCCTTGGGTTTCATAATGGTCATAAGAAGTAGATGGGGGCAACTGGGTGGCACAGTGGATAAAGCACCAGCACTGGATTCAGGAGGACCTGAGTTCACATTTGACCTCAGACACTTGACACTTACTAGCTGTGTGACTCTGGTCAAGTCACTTAAACCCCAATTACCTCACATACACAAAAAAAGTAGTGGATGAAGATTGTCATCACATTTCAGATTCTGGTCTGAAAAGACATTGAAAACAGTCTTTGGAAACTAAGTTTCAACTCCTTTTGACAGGGGAGTTCACTCATTAATCCTTAAATCAAAGCTAGACCAACTAAAAGCCTTCCTTGGTAATGAGTACAGTATTCTACAAATGTTGCTGACTCATTTTTCTGTCATGTCTGACTCTTTGTGATCCCATTTGGGGTTTTCTTGGCAAAGATACTGGAATGGTTTGCCTTTTACTTCTCCAGTTCATTTGACAGATGAGAACACTGAGGCAAACAGAGTTAAGTGATTTGCCCAGGGTCTCATAGCATAGTGTCTGAGGACACATTTGAATTTTGGTCTTACTGACTCCAGACCCAGGGCACTCTCCACTGTGCCACCTAGCTGCCCCATAACACTTAACAACCATCGTGCTATCTGAAGGACTGAATGTTATTATAATGTTGTCAATAAATGGCAGATAAATGGTGTAGGAAATAGAGCATTGCACTTAAGATCTGGAAAGCTTAAGTCCAAAGCTTGTCTCACATACTTACTAGCTATGTGTCCCTTAACCTTCGTTTGTCTCAGTTTCCTTATCTGGAAAATGAGGATAATAATAGCACTTCCAGGGATGTTGTGGTGATAAAATAAGGTATTTATAAAGTGCTTTACAAACCTTAAAGCCCTGTGTAGATTCTAGTTATTATTTAGAGATTTTTACATACTCAACTCACTCTGAACATTTCTCTATTCCATTATTGTAACTACATTAACTATTTTAGGGTTGTAGTGACCAGAATTCTCTATTCTTTCAAAATTTTCATGTTTAAGCTGTGTTTTTTGTAGTGCCCCCAAAAATTCAGCACAAGGGGAAATAAACCTCTTTTCAAGTTTGCAGATATACCTAACAACCATATATAAAACCAAAGCGTTAAATACAGAGCTGCTATAAATCAGTCAATAAGAACTTACTAAGTGCTTACTATATATCAGGCACCATGCTGGTTGCTAGGGATACAAATAGCACAAATGAACACTCCCTACTCATAAGGAGCTTGCAGACTAAGACTTTAAGTTGGTATTACATATCTGTGCATATACACACATATGATATATGATGTGCATACATGCATACATGATAGATGTGTGCACATGTGTTATATATATGTATGTATGTAAACTATTTAGAGAATATGAACCTTTACCCATACTAAATTACTAACACATTGAATGTGAAGTCAGAATATGTTTATTTTGCTTATTAAATAAAAATTTCATTTATAGAAGACTTTAAATGTATCATGATGTTTACCTTAATTTCAAAAGACGTGCAAAAGTGGATTTCCTTTTCTTTTTTTAAGGTAGATTTTTATTAGTTTCATTCTCTGTTTACTTAACTACTCTGTGGTTCTCACTTTGGTTCCTTCATGTTTTGATTAATGGAGCTTTGGGACTGCTCCAGAGTATACTAAGTATATTTGGTACACTTCAAAGATGATTTATTCATTGTGTTTGTAATTGACAATAATCAAGTAAAGATCAATTATTTAAAAATTTATGTTTTTCAAATAAAGTAACTAATTATGTCTTTTTAAAAAGAATATTTAACTAATTTTAAAGTGTTCTGAAAGGTAAAAAAATTCAACAAAGACTCAAAATATATTAATGCAATTTTCAGCATTAGCTGTTCTAAGGTCTTTTAAAGCATGATTTCAGTTTTTCTTTAGGGTTTTACATTTTCTTCAGTCAGATATCACAATTTCCATTAAATATGCAGAGCATTAATTTACAGCTTATGCATTTTAATGAAAACTACATAGGTGATTTTTTAAAAATTCACTTCTTCTTATGTTTATAATGTATGCTTCTAAGGACCCTTACCACAATTCCCAGAGGCTGTTACAAGCATTTAAATTTCAAATCACTGACAGAAATGATTTCTGTTGAAATAAAACATCAGGACACCCTCCTAGAGTATTTGCTTTCCATGTTTTAGATTAAGGAAATCTATCATATGCTTTATATTTTCTATTTATTTTCCTTCTCTCATTTTGAGGTTTGTTTTTTATATAAAGTTCTTCAAAACTCAGATAAATCATTTATTTTTTGATGTCTTTTGTACTCTTCCCAACAAAAGAAGGCATGCACTATTAATATAGTTAATGTCTTATCCCTGAAGTATACTAATCAGCACAAATAGTTCTGTGATCATAATGTATGGTTTATTTCATATACTTTGATACTCTGATAGTTTGGGAATTTCATTAGTGTGGCTGCTCCCTCCACTAATGTATAGTTTATCTCTTCCCTGCCATCTGTTCTTACATGATTCTTTCTATGTTTTTCAGCAAATTCACCAGAAAAGTTTTATCCAATGTGCTTGAGGCCTTGCTTTTCTATCCATTTGTTGTCTCTCCTTCACACTTTATCACCAACCTTCCTTTCTGTCTTTAGCAATTTAATACCAAGTCTTTTCTGTAGTCTCTCCTTGGTAACAGGCTGCTGTTTCATTATTCCCATTATATGCCTTTCAATTGCCTTTTGGTTGCTTCCTCACTATATGTATGAATGACTTTTCATAAAGATCTCATTGAGGTAAGAGAGTAGGTTTATGTGTCAATAGAACATAAGCCCTTTCAGTTCAACAGAAGTTCTTTAGGACTTACTATTTGCCTCTTTCTGTGTTAAAGGATAAAAAGACAAAAACAAATCCATTCCTTCCCTTAAGGAGCTTCTATTTCACTGGAAGGAAAATTCTCCTTGAGGGTATGAACTCTTCAATTTTGTTTTTATATCTATATAAACATATAGCCATAGATAGTATAGTTGTTAGTATAGGTGTAGATATAGACATAGATTTATGCACTGTTCCAGGCCCCTAATAGATAGATGCTTAGTAAATGCTTATTCAATTTAACTGAATTGATACTCCTGAAACAGCAATGTTCCATGACTTGCAGCCATGTAACAAAAATCAGGGAAAATTGATGTTAAATTGATTAGCTTTTCCAACGACAGCTTGTTACTATGAAAGTACTGTACAATTTCCTAAATGTGATCTTGCCCAATTTACTTCTCATTTCTGCGCACAACTCATCTGCAGTCATTGTCTAAGTGACAAATGATCTAAGTGATATATCTTTACCTAGGGCAATAGCAAATAGGATCATAAAATCTTCAAACTCCAGAGTCCAAATAGTAAAAATCAGCTTGAATCACCCGAGAAAGGTTGAACAATAATCATCTTTGACCTGAGATTTGACACGTATAGTATCTCTAGGGAAATGGGATTCCAAAGCCAAAGGCTCATCTGAAGAATAAAGGAAAACATTGCAGATCATCTTAGCTGCTGAGGTTGGTCTATGTGTACAGAAATTTAAATGGACTCAATATAGGACAAGATGGACATTTAACTCAACTACAACATTCTTCAGCGTTTCTCAAAACTGATTGTTGTAACCGTATACCCATAGCTCCTAGAAGATGAAATATGTGCCTTGAACCATAATCAGAAATAAATAGGAGAGAGCACATTGTTTACCAAATGGTTTTTAGACTTTATTTACAGGTATCTGCATCGTGCAAATGATGAGTGGTCTTTCAAAGTAACTTCATATAGGAAGCATTGTAGTATTTCAGTTTCAATGACTTAGAATAAAACTAATTACATTCAGGTTGCAAAGGACCTTACTGATCATAAAGTTAAACCTCCTCATTTTAAAAATGAGGAAGTTGAATCAAAGAGCAATTATGCACCTTACCCAACGTTCATTTAACAAATTTTGGTAAAAGAGCTAGGTGGCGCAGCAGATAAAGCACTGGCCCTGGATTCAGGAGAACTTGAGTTCAAATCTGCCCTCAGACACTTGACACTTACTAGCTGTGTGACCCTGGGCAAGTCACTTAACCCTCATTGCCCCACCAACAACAATGAAGAAGGAAGAGGAGGAGGAGGAGGAGGAGGAACAGGAACAGGAACAGGAACAGGAACAGGAACAAGAACAAGAACTAGGTTTAGTTGCTGGATATGGTGGTGCTTGGCTATAAACCCCTACTACTGAAAAGGCTGAGGCAGCTGGAATACTTGAGCTTGATGGGGCTAAGCTACAGTAGAGTAAAAGCCCATAGGGTATCCTCACTAAGTCTGGCATCAAAATGGTGAGCTCCTAAGAGCAGGGAGCAATCAGATGCCTAAGGAGTGGTGAACGAGGCCAGGTCAGAAATGGAACAGGTCACAGCATTGTGTTGATCAGTAGTGGGATCAGGCCTTGGGTGGCTGCTGCACTCCTAGCCTGGGTGAGATTGGGAGACCTAGTTTTGGCTTTGTTTTTTTTTTTGGGGGGGGGGGTTGCAGGGCAATGGGGGTTAAGTGACTTGCCCAGGGAAACATAGCTAGTAAGTGTCAAGTGTCTGAGGCTGGATTTGAACTCAGATCCTCCTGAATCCTGGACTGGTGCTTTATCCACTGTGCCACCTAGCTGCCCCTGGGAGACCTAGTTTTGAAGGGGGAAATAAAGAAAAACAAATGAAGTAAGATTAGAACCAAGGTTCTCCTAACTTCATTGTGCTTTCTATGATAGCATACTGCCTCCTGTTAATATCAGTTCAATTTAAGTTTATTCCAACTAAGATATAAGGAATAAAACTCTCCTCTGAGGTTCCTATTAGGTATTTAGAGAAATAGAGTAATGTACTACTCAGAGCGGCACTTTTCTAAATGATATCCTAATCACCTGGAATAATTCACACACATCAGACCATTCACATTTTTGAGCCCTTTGCACTGTGTCCACTATGCTTTATTATAGGGGAGTAGCATCAGACATTGAGAAGAAGAAATAGTCTCTAACAACAATAGCCTTACAGCCTAGACTGGAAAATGAAAGCCATAAAATGGACATAATGATTGATATTCTTTCCTCTTTCCAGTCTACCCTGCATATAGTTTCCAAATTAGCATCCCCAAGATGAAGGTCTGAGGATATCACACCATTGAAGAAAGAGCTTCAGTGGCTTCTTGATGCCTTTAGCATAAAAGTCATGCTTCAGCATATTCCAACTCTCTTACTGAAGAAAATATTGATAAAATAAAGGCATTAGAGAAGCTTTTTTTCATCTCTCATTATTTAGGCCTAAATCACATTTTCCCACCATATCTTTACTGTCTTCACCAGTATCTTTTATAGTGAAGTCTCCAAGTATACAGTGACTTGATTTAGCATGGTCCTTTAATGGAATTATGCAGAAGAAGAAAAAAACAAGTAAAAGACTTCATCAAAGAAATGTGTTGACAAAAAAATAAATGGGACTGATGGCATAAGCTAATTAAGAGATTACTAGTGGACAGCCTGGCTACTCTATTAGTATACATACAGTATCCAAAGAATAGGAAAATGGTTCCTACTACATTGGGTGGACCCATATATTGGCTTTATGAGAGGACATGGACAAGAATGGCAAAGGACGGGCAGGCCTGATTGGGTTGGGACTGTCCATATTGAGGAGTTGTGGAAAGAATCCTGGGCTTGGAGTCAGGAAACATAGATTTTCATTACAGTCATTACACTAGCGAGTTTTGTGACTACAGATAAAAGACATCTTAAAATTAACCTGTCAAAAATTGAACTCATTATTTCTTCTTACCTAACACCTCTCTTCCTACTTATCCTATTACAGGGTACCAACATCCTCCTGGCCATCCAGGCTCCTAATCTGTGTTCTCTTTGACCCTTCGTTCTGTCTCACCTCCCCCCACCATATCTAATCTTTTGCAAAGACCAACCAATGTTTTACCTTCATAACATCTCTCACATATGCCCCCTTCTCTCCTCTAATACTTCTTCCATCACCTTTTTGCAGGCTCTCATTACCTCACATCTAGATTATTGCTACCTGTGTGTGTGTGTGTGTGTGTGTGTGTGTGTGTGTGCATGCATGCGCACACATGCTCTGTTTGCTACAAGTCTACCCACTTGAATCCATCCTCTACTTAGCTAAAAAATTATTTCCCTGGAGCACAGATCTCACCATGTCATCTCCCTACTTGATAAACTCCAGTGACTCCCTATCACCTCCAGCATCATATATAAAATCCTGTCATTCAAAGCCCTTCATAATCTGACATACAAACAGGTTTTCAGTCTTCTTACACCTTACACTCTCTGCCTATGTACTTTGTGATGCATTGCCCCTGGCCTCCTTGTTCTTTGTACAAGACACTGTATGTATCCTGACTAGGCATTTTCACTGGCTGTTCCCCATGCCTGGAATACTCTTCCTCCCCATCAATGCTGCCTGTCTTCCCTATTTTCCTTCAAATCCCAACTAAAACCCTACCTTTTACAAGAAGCCTTTCCTAATCCCCTCTTAATTCTAGTACCTTCCCTCTGTTATTTCCCAAATATGTATCATTTCTTGTTTGTACATAGTTATTGACATGTTATCTTCCCCATTACACTGTAATCCTGTGAATCAGGAACTATCTTTTACCTTATTTCTATCCCTAGTGCTTAGCATAGTGCCTGGAACATAGTAGGTGTTGAATAATTATTTCTTGCCTGATTGACCATTGACCACTGTGATCCATTGCATTGTAAAATAAGAATAATTATATTTGTGCTACCTACTCCATGTGGTGGTTGGTTGTGAGGAAAGTATGTTCTCATCCTTAAAGTGTTGTATAAAAAAAATTAAATCATCAGAATTTATATTAGTGAACTCAGACAAAAACAATTTCTCCAATAGAGGCAACATGTCAAGTTGCTGTTTTGCACATTTGTTAATACGTTGATTTTAAAAATTTAACACAAAATTGTTTTATCATGAAGTCTCTGAGTTACGTCTTGGAAGTCAGGTTGCTTGGATTTTTTTTTTAAGTCTCCATTGGATAGCATTTAAAAGTCACCTTTGTGACCAGCTGAGCCCTTGGGAAAATCTCCTCATCTCTTGTGGTTAGAAGGAGGGAAAAGGGCAGTAGATGAATTGCTGTCAATAGAATAACATTTTTTTCCAAGTGTTAAGCTTTCAGTTGCTGACTCAAATTTCATTAATGGCTTTTCTTTCCTCCTTAAGTTTGAAAATTCAGTGAGGTATTTTACCAGCTGTTTCAATGCTCAAAGAAAATACAAATAACATTCTTTCATTTTCTTCAATTGTGACTGCTTTGTTTGTTTAAACTTTATTGAACTAACTAGTTATATCAACTACAGACTCTACATCCATTTCTTAATGATAGCACTGCTTTCACTTGTCTTTCTTTACCTTAGGAAACTAAGTCAGCTGCCATTTTCTTCTTTTTTAAAGGTTGTATCTTGTAACTTAATTTATAGAAAAAGTTTATTTTAGGATTTTAATCCTGCCCCCTGGATTTTCCACTGTCTTTTGCACTTAGATTTTTTCCCCTTCTATCCAGCTATAAGCCAGTCTTATATTTACTTAAATTTGGCATTTTTAAATAGCTAACCACTACTGAGATTTTGGACCTTAAAATCAGTAACTCCAAAGATTTGTGTAATCTGAATTTCAGAAAGATTGCCAAAGTGGGGATAATAGCACCTACTTCCTAGCGTGATTGTAAGCATAGAAAGAGAGAATATTTGTAAAGTGCTTTGGAAACCTTAGAATGTTATATTAATGCTAGCTATTATTATTCATCCAGGAACCCAAAATGCAAAATTTGTTACGCTGAATAGAAAACACAATAGCATATATAACCTAGAATTCATAGAAGTGGATCTGCCAAACCAGGATCCATGTATCCTTTCCTTTTCCCAATCAGAAGTGATCTATCAACCCTTAAAGACTATCTTATTATTGATAACTAGGATAATACATTTTTAACCATAAAGAATCTGAAAGGTCCAACTTCCTAACCCATGTCAAAGTCTCTCCCTGGCATTTCTATTTTTGTTGTTGTTAAGTTGTTTTTAAGTTGTGTAGAACTGTTCCTGACCCCATTTGGGGTTTCCTTGGAAAAGATACTATAGTAGTTTTGCCATTTCCTTCTGCAGCTCATTTTATAGATGAGGAACTGTGGCAAACAGTGTCACATAGCTAAGAAGTGTCTGAAGCCATATTTAAACTCAGGAATATGAGTCTTCCTGACTCCAGGCCCAGCACTCTATTCATGATACCACCTAGATGCCCTATTTCTATAGATAGTTACAAAATCATAAATCCAAAGCTAGACCCTCAGAGACCATCTAGTCCAATCCCCTTATTTTATAACTAAGTCCTACGGAGGTGAACTAACTGGCCCAAGGAAATACTGATAGTAAATGTCAGAGTTAAGATTTGAACCCACATCCTCTGAGGCCAGAGCCAGTGGACCAGTCTTTCATTCTCCAGTTGAATGCTTCCAGTGACAGGAACCTAATTCACAATACAGCCCATTCGTTATTTCATTGTTGGAATGTTTTTATCATTAAATAGCTCTTCTTTGCATTGAACCAAAATATGTGTACTTGTAATTTTTACCTTGCCTACATCTATCCTCTGTATGATTCAGAGCGAATCTGTTCCTTCTGTACATAATAACCCATCTTTTTACTAAAACTAAAACTCCTTTTCTTCAAGTTCAACCACCCAAGTTACATCACTTGTTTTCATAACATATTTCTTGTCATATGTCTGGGGCTTTTAGAACTCCAGAAATCCTTCAGTCACTCTCCTCTTAGCCTGCTCTAGTTTTTCAGTCACTCTCCTCTGAGCCTATTCTAGTTTTTCAACCGCTCCAAGAGAATATGTGACTAGAATTTAACACAGTGCTATGTGTCCCAGCCCATGCAGGGTGTAGTGGGACTTGCTTCTTATAATTGGATCATCATACTGCCCTCAATACTGTGTCTTCTGTTGCTGTTTGTGTCACTGACATTGTAACAAACACTACTTCTGCAATCTTTTTCAGCATTTTCAGTGCTTATCCTGGGTCCCCTACCAGGATAATGGTTTCTAAACATAATTGGGTTCTAAGCAACCACATTCTTTGCTGCCACAGTTCAAAAGACTAGTCCAACTTAGAAGTCAGAAGGTGGTAGTATTGAAATCAATCTTCCTATTCATTTGGCCCAAACTTGAACTATACATGATCCCCAGTAAGAGAGTTGGAACACTCAATATCCTGTGGCATTATCTGGCCATTTTACACAAAAGCTGGTAAATCCATAGATGCCTGTATATATTGTAATAAGGAAGAGCACTGTATGTGAAGTTAAAAGCCCTATGTGTCTTACAAGTTTTGTGACAACAGGCAAGTCACTTAATTTTGCTGAGCCTATTTCCTTTGCTAATGTTATTGTGCTTTTTGGGGGGAGTTGTGTTTTTTTGGGGGGGCAGGCAATGAGGGTTAAGTGACTTGCCTAAGGTCACACAGCTAGTAAGTGTCAAGTGTCTGAGGCTGGATTTGAACTTGGGTTCTCCTGAATCCAGGGTCGGTGCTTTATCCACTGTGCCACCTAGCTGCCCCTGCTAAGCCTATTTCCTAATCTCTTTACCTGGGAATAATAATACTTTTACTTTCTATTTCACAGAGATTTTGTGGGAAAAGCACTTTATAGACCTTAAAGTACTATATAAATTGAGCTCTTATTATTGGATACTGCAGAGAAACCCAAGATATCAATTTTCTTATTTGCTAATAAATAATATAACTAATAAGTCGCTGCTATGCCTCTACAACCAGTAGATCCAAATGAACCACTTTAGCAACACTAAGCATGTTTTAGCCTTAGCATTAGAGTGAGTTTGCACAGTCATCTGGATATCAAACCCACTCCCTATATCTACTTTGTCAAACTGCCAGTAAAATGGCAGCTGCAATAATCAAAAATCTTGATATCCAAAGGATGACAGACTTTTCTTAAGTATTTTTCAAACTTTGGTCTCTGTGGATTAGTCTTATTCTGGTTTTTCTTATGCTACTTTCTTCACCAAAAGCCTTGTGCCCTATTTAATGCCCTGCAGAGTCAATAGTGAGGCAAAAAATAGCCCACTCTTGAACAATAGAAGGGATTGTCTGTATTCTTTCTAACTCCTTGTTCTGAAATTTATAACATTCTCTGTACAAATTTTATTTGAACATTTCATTTGTGTGAAGGGGAAATAGCACATATAAATAAAACAAATGAACAATCTGGATAATTTGCCCAATATCATTAATAGTATCATGTACATTCATGTGCTTCTTTAACTAGCCATACTTTCCTCTATTCCTTTCCGAATAATTTCTTTAAAAGTAACCATTGCATTATCCTTAAAAAATGTTGTCAAAAACCTTCACGTAATAAGCAACAAGACAATAAGGTCATATAATGTCATATGTCAATGTTCAGCCTTTAATTCCTGCCTATCTTTGGTCACAGTTTATTCCTTTGCAGCTTATCCTTTTTTATGTCTTCTCCAAAAAAGACAATGTGCAATAGTTATCCACTGTCCAACATGTACTGCTTCAGACAAGAGTTTGTAATGAGCTTCGTAGACAACCAAGATTGTTGTGATAATATAGAAAAAAAGGAACATATACATATATGTGTGTGAAGATGTTTAAAAGTCAAAACTTCTAGTGACACAAAAATATCTTAGAAAACAGAACCAGAGAATATGCAATTTTATAATGATAATTTTGAGAAGCTATAAGGAGATCAATTTTGATGTGGTACTAATGGGTAGATTGGGATCTTCCCAGATAGCTCTAGCCTTGGATTTCATACAAAGTAACTAAGAAAATAATCTCAAAATGACATAATATTTTATTAACTTGTTCCAAGATATATTGAGTAATTGAGCAATATAATGACTAATTGAGTAAGAAGGTGATATTTTGATAATTGAGTAAGAGAGTGTATCTTGTCATTTGCCTATATGTATATAGTTTGTATTTTCCCTCCTCCTTTGTTTTTTCATTCCAAGCCTGTGATTTTATCCAAATAGGGAATTCCCCATGTAGAAATTCACTCCACCAATCTATCAATGATTCATCTGTAGCTTATAACCTTAAAGAGTCACCCAAAGTACTAAAAGAAAGGTGATTAGCCCATGGTCATTTCTGGGGTAAAGATGAATTTCATATAATGAAGTTGAGTGCTTTAAATTTAATATGTAATATTATAGAACACACATTGGTGATAAGGCTACTGTAGGGGAAAGACATGATCTTTGAAGGAAAAAGTCACCTCTTCAGTTCTGAAACTAAGAAGAATTTTATTCCTGGTCTTCCTTGGGCCATTTTAACCAGGGGTCCTAAGTAATAGGTACCACCCAAAGTTTGAGGAATACCCTTCTAAATTAAAGCTGTGGCATCCAACACAACCTCTTTTGATTCCACTGATGTAATTACCACATTGACTTTTATTAGAATTTTATCACTAATAGAAAATATCAAGAATTTCAATTCTTGTGTCAGATACTGACACTTCTACATGATTTTTTTTTTCGTTATGTGCATTGATCTCAGAAATGCAAATGAAATCTTGGGCTGCTTTAAGAGAGGAATAGTTTCCAGAAATGAATGAGTAGCTTTTGATCTTCCATACCTTGTCAGACAACATCTGGGATATTTTGTTCATTTCTAATAATCACATTGTATGGGGAGGTATAGAAAAGCATTTCTTAAACACATAATCTGTGCTAGGCATTGTACAAGAATTGAGAATTCAGACTGAAAATATAGACATTCTTTGCCCTCAAGGAATTTACATTCTGGTTGGGAGAGACCACAAATAAAGGAAAGCTTATGTGTGTGAAATTGAGGAAGGAAAAGTAGGAGGGCAAACAATAAGACCCAGAGGATCTTGAAGAGCACTGGCAGAGAAAGTGATGCTCTGTCATCCAGATACTGGATACAGTGATTTAAGTGGAATGGGGATTTATGTTATCTCTAGAAAAGGTAGGAATCTGGGAATTAGCACATAGCTGACAGTGGGACAGACATGTACCTAGTGGGAATTTGGCAATAGGTATAGTAAGGAATAATTTGGGCAAAAGTTCATGGTTCCCTTCAGTGGCAACAAGTATTGCTAATCTGCCTTCCTGCCACCCGTTCCCCAATTATGTTTGCAGCAGTGGTGACTGGTAGAGGAGGTTTATCCTATCATGTCTAGTGGTTGGTGGACTGGAATGGAAAAAAGGAAGACTATTCCAGGAAGGACATTGATAAACTAGAGATTATTAAAAGGAAGGCAACCAAAATGGTGAAGACACTTGAGTCTATGCTATATGAGGATCACTTGGAGGAACTAGAAATGTTTGTTTAACCTAAAAAAGAGAAGGCTGAGGAGTAAGGCAGGAGTAAGTTGAAAGCTATTTTCATGTACTTGGAAACCCTTCACACAGATGAGGGACTAGACTTGGTCTAGTAGTTGATATTAGAGAAGACAAACAGGGTAGAAATAGCTAAGAGGCAAATGTAAGCTTGATGTCAGGAAACACTGTATAACAACTGAAGTGTGATGTTGGGACTTAAACTCTGTGAAGAGGTATTGTTTGATTCATTGTATCCCCATCTCCTAGCACAGTGCGTGGCACTTAGTAGCACTTAAATATCTGTTGATTGGTAGATGGATTAGTTGTTTAAGTATTGCAGGATTCCTAGAAAAGAAGGCTGGGTGGCCACTTGTTGAATGTATTTAGTAGGGATGTTTTTTCATAATTTTTTCATTATTGGGTTGGATTAGATAGAGTCAGAGGTCCCTTCCAAATCTGAACTTAAATGATTCTGACAAAATTGAGCATAATTTTTATACATTGATTTCTTAAAGACAAGAACTATAATTTTAAAATATCTACTAAACAGTTAAGTTTTCTCAAGATGATCATTTAACCTGTTTTGAAGTTTGATGGCATTTTGCTGTTTTTAAGGATGCTATTTAATGCAAAAAGCATTTATATATTTCAAGTGATGATGTTTTAATTAGCATATGGAGAGAGGCTATTTAAATTGTAATTGGAAATTACTACTTTAAAATCAAGTTCAATATTAGAAAAAAATCAGAATTATACGATAATTAAAAAACAAAACAAAACAAACAACAACAACAAAAAAAAACTATGAGCCCTTTCTGGTTGCTGTCCCAGAGTCCCTTTGTTCAATTGTGCTACTCTTCTATTTCCTGACCTTTTAAAGCCACTGACAAAGAAAAGACATGCATCATCCTTTCTTATTTTTCTTTAAAGTGCAACAGGGAGCTACAAACCTACTAAGATGAAAACCCATCAGTAATTATTGGCTACAAATGAAACAATAGCCAACAATTTTCACCTGGATTAAAGCAAAGGCTGCACAAAGGTTCTTTGATTGGCCAGCTGAAGCCAAACAAATAAGGGAAGATCATGACTTTGTCTTATCTTAGAAGCTTTTAATAATCCTTTAATAACTGTCATTTCCTCTCTTTTTCCCTTCCCCCTACCTCTATCCTCTTCTCCCCTTGGATTTCCTTTCCTTTCTTGTTGGAATTCAAGTACCCTGAGATTTCTTCTCAGCACTTTGGACTTAAGAAGTTTTCCACTTTATGCACTTATTTGTCCTCAAGCAGGTGAATGATGAAGGCCAGTTCATGAAAGACTGGAATACCTCATGCTACAGTTAATCCACTTTCTTAAACTGTGTGGAAAGTTAAGTAATTTCCTTCCATCCAACCACAAAATATTTTTTTCTGGTTCCAGGCTTCTGAGTCTACAGAGGGTGGTGGAGGATAATATTCTCTGTCTAGAATTGTTCATAGATGGGGAGTTAAAAAAAAAAAAGCAAAGTGATGTTCTCATGTTCTAATTTCCTAGTTTGTAGATATGATTGTTTTTAATTAATCTGTTTTCAAATGGAATACTTTATAAAACCACTTAATTATTTGCTATCTTTTTTGCTAATAAATTTATTGTACAAAAGTTCTAATTTTATTTTATCGTACCACTAGAGAGATACACAGATTAATTATTTTATAACCTACCACACTAACTCTTATACATACATACATACATACATACATACATACATACATTCCGTTGTACATCCTGTAGATAAACAATAAATCTTTAGTGATGGTAGTACTACTGCTGTTTTGGAGCTTTGTGATTGGCTATCTTTCATTGAACTTAACTTGAAAAAAATATCATGTGGGAAAAATCAATATAATCAACTGAGGGTTTTCTGTAGCAAAAAAATTAGTTTTAGCATAGTTTTGATTCAACTTCCCCCATTGTCTATTCATGGAAAAATTTGAGACAAACAAGAATTTGGTCTAAGGGGGAAAATGTTAAATATAAATTTTTTTGAAAAGGTATATATTTGAAAGGAAATCTAAATTATTTCATACAATTATTCCCCTCTAATAATAAATTAGTCAAAAGATGCCTATTGGCCCTCAAAGCAGGAAGACTTTATTTTCCTTTTTAAATACCTGACACAGTTCTAATTAACAAAGATATCAAGAAGTACAAAACTTCAAGGAACTTGTAATGTAGTTTGGGGAAACAAAGGTAACATACATGAAATGAAGAGAAGATAATTAATTGGGTAAATCAGAGATGAATGCAATTAGCATACTCTTGCTACTCTTATTCTCCTTTATGTTTTTTATTAGTTTGGATTTACCTAGGAGATCACATGAATGTTGACTGAAAGATTAGCAACACCATCATGAGATGAATATTGATGTATCTGCTAAAAAACGGAATAGAACATCCAAATAAATCATTCTTTTGGTTATCTTATTGTAAAAGCATTGGTTATCTCTTTAATTGGGAAGACTTGTTGGGGCTCAATAGGATTGTAAAAATATAAAATGCAGACTTGAGGATTCCCTTGAATACAGCTTTGTAAATTTGCAAAACAAATTAATGTGTTATTTAATAAATAAGACATGTATTATGGTAATTACAGATTTTCTCAAATAGGCAATTAGGATAGATATTATTATTCACAGAGCTTTTTAACAGATGTTCTTTCCAATGTCATCATGTGCCAATCAAATGGTTCCATTTTCCCCTTCAAAAGGTTAAGATAGAAAATAGTCAGAGCTTTGACATTCACCATAAAGTAACTTAACTTTCCATTAGTGTTGCTTGTTGTCTGAATCTGGAATAAAAAAGGTACTAACCACATCAAAATAGCTCTTATTCCCATTAACTGTGGAGAGAATTAACCATGGAGAATTTGACCAGGGAACTACCAGGAGCTAAAACTTTGGATAGTTTAGTCATAAGATGTTAGTAGTGAATATTAAGAGAGGAAGTGATTTTCTCTTCTTGACAAATAAAGTGAAATTTCTCCCCAGGTATAGCATTGATTAGAGAACGTAAATGCCTTAGATGGAAAGAGAACAAAATAAAGCTTTAAATGAGTGAGTATGTTTTAAGGCTATGAGCCTAATCTCTAGCTTCTCTTAATCTTTCTGCTACTTATGAACGGTGTCTCTTTCAAGGAGAGTATATTTACTCTTTACTAGTTTTGAAATAAAAAGGTGCCTAAGAGAGAACCTGTTATGTATGCTCTTCACTGGTGCACACTTTATCTAGGTGATAAAGGATAGCACTTGGCCTTGGAGGCTCATAAGATCATGAATTTAGAGTGGGAGAGAACTTAAGAGGCCATTGAGTCTACCCCCTTAGTTTACATATGAGAGATCTGAGGCCCAGAGATGTCAAGTGACTTTCCATGGGTCACCTAGCTAGTATCTGAGAAAGGATTTGAATCCAGGACTTCCTTATGTCAAAACTAGAGCTCTATCCACTCCCAGCAGATATTCAAACCAAATAATAAGCCAAATCCATGGGAATTTTCCCTCATCCCATCCTTCCCTTTTTTTGTGTGTACTTTGCATACTCATTCTGCAGCCACATAGAGCCCTGTAGTGTAAGCCACATATAAACAAATGGGAAGGCATAAACAAGACACACAAGTACAGAGTGCTCTCCACCAATCCACAGAAAACAAAAGAAAGCAAAAGTGGAAAACATCTCCAGACTACTACAGTTAAGCCATTGAAGGTTTCCTGGCCATTCTCTGCCTTACCAATGCCAGTTGTCCCCTCTTCAACTTATAGATTGAGAGAATTGCCCAGAGCATGGAGAGTTTAAGTGACTTGCCCTTCAGTAAGGGTCACATAGCTCCTATGTGTCAGACACGGGACTTGAACCCAAGAATTCCAGACTTTGGGACCAGCTTTGTCTCTCCTCCATATCAGGATACCTCTCATTTCTTGTGTTAATGTATATAATTGCCAGGTGAAAATAAAATATCCAAATGGTTATCTAGGATCTAGGAAGATCTTTATGCCAATAAATGTGGAAGATGATGAAGTTATTAGTGTGATGAATAGTCAAATTCCTAATTTCCTTTAGAAGATATTTTGTCATAAGATTTGGCCGCTTATGTGATACTGTCTTCAGCAGCACTTTGGGTAATTTAACTATGGATACTCAATTCCTTTGGGAGAAAGCCTCTCACTGGATTGGGTAGATCCCCCGCGGCAAACTTAGGTAAGGAATACATGGATGAGGGTCTTACAGGACAGGGAATTAAGGATGGATTGTGATCCATATCATTGGAGGGAATACCCACATAGGTGGGATCACAGATATATTGCAGTATTGGAGCATTTTAAAATTAATACACTTTTTGGATTGCAGGATAATTCTGGACACAGGAGCATGTAACACATTTTGTTCTTGCTGTAGAACATCATTGGATTGTGCTATTCTTTCCACAATACATGCTCAAATCTGTGGGATGGCCTTAATTACCAGTAACTTCCCTTTCCCTTACACTGTAGTTTCCCACACCCCTTAAGGGTTAAATATAGTGACTAGCAGGCAATGAATAACTGCATGTTTCCAGCTATAGGTTATTCTCTTCTTGGGCTCTACCGATGGCTACCCTGTTTGTATCCATTTATACAAGAAAAATAAAAGGAAAGAAAAAAAGCCCAATTTTGAGGTACTATAACAGTGAGGCCATCATAAAAGTTTTTTTTTATGGCCTAAAAGAATTCTCCTTGTTCTAGTTATCAGTGAAATCAAAGCCCTGTCCTTAAAAAATTGTTTGGAGCAGCTCTTCATCTTACCTACCTTAATATAAAGTTCTGGTAGAATTTTAAAGTCCTGAAAAGGTGCTATAAAGCTTCTTTTCCATTGGTGTGCCATCCATTTCCATAAGGCCTACATATATTCTGGAATGATCTGACCCTTTTATAAATTCAAACAAGGGCAACTGTAGATGATATAAAAAGAGAATCAGGAGATACTTCCAACAGTGAGGAATTAGAACATACCAAAGGCCCCTAACCTACTCAGCCTTCAGTTATTGCACACCCAGAATGTCTGTGTACCAGACTTAGACCACCTCAGAGGTGCGTCAGTTCCATACTCCCATTACCCTGTGCTTTCCACTATTACCAAAGAACCTCTTATAGTTGAAATGGTCAAATAACATCATTTTCCTGGTTGTATTCCCAGGATTCACCTCTTTTGTTCATTAAATGTATAAATCTGCCAAGAGAGAGGTAAAGTCTCAGATAGGAGATCAATTGGACAATCATAATTCAAATGAGACCTCATCTGATCTGCCTTTTCTACAAACACTGGTAATTCAAGAGTATCTGTTTCTCTTCCCTTTCACTGTAGCTTGTATCCCTTAAGGAATTTTTTTGGTTTCCTCCAAAGCCATGTGAGACTTCCTATTTGGACAATCCAGAACTACCTATGTCCCTTTTGGTGTAGGGATTGTGGTAGCATAAGCATGGCCATGCAAACACTACTCTGAACCACCATTATATCACTTAAACCTCACATTATTTGTCCTCTCCTACGCACATCTTCCTGCCTGACTAATGAGGGCAACAGCATTATGCCACATTTGATCCACTCATAAAAGTCTGCCTTCTACAATCACCCTCAATGCAGATGGCAGCTTTCTTAGGTAAAAGCAATTCCCATTTCCTTCCCAAGCTCTGGGCAATATAACATATGCCTTGGAATCTATCAGAGCCTTTTTCTCCCCAAGCTCCCTTGTCCCTATGGTCCTAAGACCTCTCTGTGTGAGAAGATAAGCAGAGCAGGAGATTATTTCTGTCCCTCTATGTTTCTCTACTAATTTTTGGAGCTCTCTATCCCCCAGCCAAGAATTCCTGCCAGAGGGACTCATTTCCTTAACCTTTGCCACGGTTTCTCCTACCTCTGCGATTTTTGCCTACAATGCTCATGCAGGTTTACCACACCTGAAACTAACTCTGTGCTGTTCTTTATACTCTGCAATCCAAGTGACTGGGACCTCTAGGTGGCTCCCAGCTACACCGTCTCTAGGCTTCTTTGACTGACTTCTGGTCTTCCTGACAAAACTGAACCCCACCCCCCAAACCCCATCCCCCCTTCTCTACTCTGTTACTTGGTTACTGTCAGATCTATTAGCCCTGCTAAATCCTGTCCAACCATGGACCACACACAGACACCCAGGTGAACATAGACACACTAAACAAGCTCCTACCTGCCTTCCCAAGAATGTCAGCAGCCAGGCCTCACACAAGGAACAGAGAAGTAAGGAAAGAACCTCAGACCACTGTAGCTGAGCTGCTCCAAGCTTGGAGGAAACTCACCTGTCTGTTCACAATGGCACCATTCCCCCCTCTGCATAAAATATGGGCCACTACTGCTGCAAGCAGCCTAAACTGAACTTAGACACTTTTCTTGCCCCTGTAAATGTGGAACTAACAAAGCTCCTTGCCACTGTACAGCCCAAACTGTATTCTTTGCCTCACTCTCATCCATGGATAATAAACAATGACGACAATAATAAACTTCATTATAGAACTTAGCTCCTTAACCCAAGGATACAAAAGAAGCAATAACATATAGTGATAGAATCTGTGAAAATGTCCCTTCCCCCACCCCCCATTCCGTAATTCCATGATAGCTGGATGGGTTGGTTGATTGCATTTGACCTAGTAGTGGGAAGGAATTGAAGATAGCGCCTGTCAACCCAAAGACCTTTTTTCCATTCTATGTTCCCTCTCAACTCAGTTGATCACGCCAATTTCACTGATGATTTAGCAATTTCAGTAATGTCGTTGCCTGTCTATTTTTAACACGTGCAGGGGTTTGTACAGACCTTTGTCAAGGAGCATCCTAAATGAAGCAATCCTCTCTCAGTTATTGAGGTTGGCGTGATTTCTCTTGTACCATCCCCCCACCCCAATTGTTGCAGTGACTTGCAGCCTTCCTTCCTGGTTAAGCACAATGTGGATGAATACATTAACACATCAAAATTCATTAAATGAAGAATGGTGAAATTAATTTTTTTGTGGTTAAGCAATTACATATTCACATAGGTATAATAGTTTAACATCAATTTTTTTAATAGAGATTAGAGTTGGAAGAGGCTGGCTAACCTTGATCAATGAATGCACTCAGAGGGATGATAGTTGAACCCTGTTGTTTTTTCAGATAAGGAATCTGACTCTCAGGCAAATCACGGAATGTGTCCAAGTTATATAGCTATTTAGATGGAAGAAATCAATCATGAATCCACATCTCCTGACTCCTGCTTCTGAAAGTATAACAGAGAGTTAAACTGGACATTTCCTACAGCTGTCACCTTTCGCCTTGCTGCAGTATTTGTCAGTTTGCTATTTCTTACCATTTGTCAGCTTGAAAAATTAAATTAATATTTTAGTAGAGTTGGTGGCAAGGAAGCATTCACTTTTTAAAAATTCAGATAAAACTGTCTGTGACTTAAAATTGAAATGTTCCAAAATGGTAATGTGACTCATTGTTCTCTTTTACCCAGCTTACATCTTTGTCATCTCCTCTCTTCCATTAATTCATGAAATGTGCCTGTCTGCCTTGCATTTCAGATTTGGAGTTGAACATTAAATGACTCCAAATGACTCTTACACTTTGCCTTATTGCAGTCATGGCAAGGGAAGACATTAGGTACATGTTCCATTCACCCCACCTTCCTTCTTAGACATGAGTGTACTCGTTAAGCATTTTATGTTATATTTATTAAGTTTTAACTGAGATCTGAATTGTCTTGCTAAAATCACAGTGATCCCAATTCTGAGACACACATAATGATTTAATATAATACTTTTCTCTCCATGTTTGCAGTTTCCCAGGAATCCTTTTTTTAAAAAATGTTTAGAAGGTCAAAATTGGAAAGACAACTGGATTAAAAAAACTATGAATAAATAATATGAGGTAAAGAGGTTCAAGTGAGAGAGGAGATGGGAATATTGTCAAAAGAAAAACTCAATATGTAAAAGAGAAAGAAGGAACCATAAAGAAAGACAGAGGGACAATGGTCTCCTGAGGTCAAAATGGAATCGTTTCTCAGGGTTGATGATGTCCGTTTTCAATTGCAAGAATCTAGGAAAGAGAGAGTTTGTTCAGCAGAATTTTCCCTTAGAAACTTAATTAGACAGATAGAAAAGGAACAGATTTACATAGCAACAAAATGTAACTATGCCAAATTATCACATGCTGGGGTATAAATTCAGGCTAAGAAGCCTAATGGATCCTTGCCCCCAAAGGATACTAATCGGCTAATTTGCATTAAATGTCCTATTTTCAAAATTGTGCTATAAAATAACATCTTATTTTTAAAAGTGTACTTTAAACAAAAACTATTATTCAGTGCTTTTCTCTACAATAAATCCTTTTGGTTAATGTTAATTTTTTTTAATCATGGTTTTGCAATATTTCTTGACTCAATGATTTTAGTGGTTTTAATGTTTTATGGTTTGTTGTTGAAATGCTATGGGAATAAACTTGGAAGCCCCTGGATACTAAAAATGAAATAATTTGTTTTTGTGAAATATCAATTTAATAACTAAAACACTAATACTTTAAGAATTGAGTTATGTTCAAACAGATTTTCCCATGATCAACTCCCTTAAGTAATATTTACATAAAATGTTTTCTCTCACTGGATGTGAATTTAATAGAAGCTGGCTCTCTAATTTAAAAAGGCGATTTTAGGCTTTCTTGTACTATGTTTGCATTGAAGCCATTTGTGAACTAGTGTGTCCTAGGCTTTATAGCTAGATGGGACCTCTGATGTCATCTAGTATGGAGTTTCTTCATTTCTTTTGTACTATGGACCTTTTGTTAACCAGATGAAATGTATGGAGCCATTTGTGGAATGCTGTTGCTTTGTTCAGTCATTTTTAAGTTGACTCTGACTCTTCGTAATCCCTTTTGGGGTTTTCTTTGCAAAGATTCTGAGGTGGTTTGCCATTTCCTTCTCCAACTCATTTAGAGATGAGGAAACTAAGGCAAACAGTATTAAGTGACTTGCCCAGAGCCATATAGCTAGTAAGTGTATGAGGCCAGATTTGAACCCTGGAAGGTGAGTCTTCTTGGCTCACATCCAAATCAAGACATCACCCCATGGTGTTATTGGTCGTCTTCAAAAATGAAGGCAGCTAGGTGGCACAGTGGATAGAGCACTGGCCCTGAAGTCAGGAGAACTCGAATTCAAATCCGGCCTCAGACATTTAACATTTACTAGCTGTGTGACCCTGGGCAAGTCACTTAACCCCAATTGCCTCACCCCCCCCCCCAAAAAAAAGAAGGACAAGCAGCAACAAAAAGCCTGGTACTCTATCCACTACATCACCTAGCTGCCCTTCTCAGAATAATAGTTTTAAATGCATGAAATTAAAAGATAGAGGATTATAGAGGAAACCAATTTTATTTGAATATAATTATTAAAGTATTTTAAACGTGTTCATTGACCCTAGGTTAAGATATCCTGATATAGTTCAAGCTCTTAGTTTGATTATAACTTGAAGGTATAGATGTGTGTGGGTATATACATATATATATATATGTATATACCCCCACATACACACACACACACACACACATATATATATATACGCATAGATATGTGTATATGTATATATTCACATATACATTTCCTTTCAAGATCAGGTAGCTTTAAGGCTAACATCTATCTGCTTGATCTTCAGAGAGTGTTTAGGAAAGAATACTTAGAATGATCACAAATGTCAGAAATTTAAATATGATTAAATATTTAAATATAACTGTAATTGAGGTAGAGAAGAAAAGATGGATATAAAATATTGGGAAAGAGGATCTGGTCTTTCATATGAGCAGTAGCAGTAGAATACTTGGTTGCCATGGATTACTCTGGAATTGCTGTTTTAGGTAATCTACTTCACAGATCTTTTGGACCTCCTAACTGTCAAGAAAAAATAATACAAGAGTGAGATTCCTTCCAGAGTCATTCAGCCTTGTCCACAGTTGTTGGGAAATACCTTGAAATCATAGGGATGCTGTATTGTGCAACAAGTTCATTTTAAACAAGAGGATTTTTTTTTTGGTTCATTATAATAGACTTAGAAAATTAAAAGTAATAAATTCACTTGAAAATCACCAAAATGTTCTTTTATTTCTGAATTGCATGAGTTTTGTAGTTTCTTAGGTAATCCCTTTGGGCTGTGTTCAGATGAATTCTGGTCTTGGGTGGAGGCACCGAACTGATCCCTTCTGATGTCACGCCACCCTTTTGGAATGCTACATCTGATTTTCAAAAGTTAAAAAACATGCCTTTTCACAGAAGCTAGTTATTACTCTTTTTTTCCCCCAAAGTTCATTTGAATTTGAACTAGAATTGTTAAGATCTCCCCTCCCCTTGGCATGTATCTCTAGAGACTAGCCAGAGTGTTCCAGCCCCTAATTCCTAGTTCATAAGATAATATCCGTAGCAGGGTGAGGTTCTAGAAACAGAATATTCTGGCATAATAAATCTCTGAGTGAAATCTAAATATGCCCCTCGGGGCCAGTGGACATGAATAGGTCTGTCTGTGTGCACTTCAGTTTCCTTTCTCAGCTAATCAAAACTTATATATAAAACATCTAAAAGATGCTCCCTAATCATACATTTGTCTTTTGTGTCTGTCTGTCTTCTTTATTTCTTCCATTGTGTAATTAATAGTGGAATATTACCCTGGATAAGTAATTCTCAAAGTGTGATCCTCCAAGATGTCCACAGAGTTTTTCTTGTGTTATTCTTTATAAATAGGATTCCCACCCTGTTCTCAGGGGATACATTCTGGATGTCCCAGTAAATGGCCAAATCCATGAATCCTGTGCTACATTGACTAATTCACACTGAAGAAGGAGTAACAGGTGCCAAAAGCATAAATTACTGAGATGTAGAGACCTCCAAGGCTCCTAGTAGTGTCTCCCGGGTACAATTGCCCAATTGACCTGATTTTTTCTCCTTTCTCTAGTTTTCCTCTTGCATTCTCTTCTTATTAAAGGGTAGTCTAGGAGGAATATCAATCCTCCCAGGGTTGTTGTAAGGATCAAATAAGATCACATTGGTAAAGCACTTCGTCATTCATAAAGCACTAGGTAAATATTCATTCATTCATCTATATCTATCTATTTATTCATCATTTATGTAATTTGTTGGTTATTATTATTATCATTTGCAGCTGTGACCTGATAATGAACCCCTCTATAAACTTGCCAGATTTGAGTATATAGAGAAAAAAGAAATCCCTCATGGTCCATCCACCAGGTATAGGAGAGGTAACCTTGAGCATTTGACTTAACCTCTACAGACCTCAGCTTCCATCACTATAAAATGAGGGGGTTAGATTGGACGGCCTCTGGCACTCCTTACGGCTCTACTTCTTTAATCCTAAGAAATTTATAGAGTTTGTTTTCCAGCAAGACCCATGTAAAAGAAGGAGCCTTACTGGGCAAGAAAAAGGTCATAATACATAGTAGCCAAAAACCAAGGGAAGAGTGTAGAGGACATTGGCCTGAGACTGCATGGGAGGGATCAACATGCCACAAGTACTAGAAATTATGAATTATGGAAGTAATATGACATTGTCCATACTTTTCTTATTCATCCTTGACACAAGTCAGTCTAGCTGACATTGTTAGAATGCTATGGAACTCCTACTTGTAAGTTGCTGGAACACAGTAAAAATAAAATTATTTATTTTGGTCTTGGCTAAGAATCCATTGGCATAGGTAACTCCCAGGAAGTAAATCCCTTCGACCAGCAACTGCTTTACAATTTAATATTTTAGAGAGTTGTCAATGGCATTGAAGAGATTAAATGACTTGCCCATCATGAGTATTACCAGTAATAGGTAAAGGCAGGACTCCAACCCAGGTCATCTTGACTTTACTCTGACCTTTTATGAGCTATGTGATGTTGCCTGCAGAAATAGTTACCATATTTGCCTTGCAACTACTATATATACCTTCTGCTGCTGATGGAAGTAGGTCACTAGCCTAATGAGATATGGTTTCAATCCTTGTATATGTTCATGACTAAAGAATCCCCAAATCTAGCTCATTACTTCACCAAAGGGTCTCTAGGGAGACTGTAGTTAGGAATTGTGGTAATTTCATTGTGAAAACATTGCTATAACTAGACAGTAAATCAGTACTGATATTTTCACATATGAATAGCAATATATATTTTGTTTCTTAAGTGAAAGTTAGTGATAGAACTTTTTAACAACAATAATAATACCTAGCATTTATGGAACATTTAGTTAAAGCCTGCAAAGTGCTTTATATATTATCTCATTTTAATGGACCACAAAAAATACCATTAAGTATTTATCTGCCTTTCATTCTTTGTAAACGGTTCTTCGTGCTTTTTTACAGTAGATTAGAATCCAAGATGCCCTCTATCACTATTTGCTTATTTATTTTGATGGGAGAAAGGTAATTGGGGTTAAGTGACTTGCCGGAGTCACTCAGCTATTAAATATCTGAGGTTAGATTTGAACCCAGGTCCTCTCTTTCACTATTTACCATCATGATCATTCATCACACACACATATCAACCTTCCTTTGTAGAACCTATAACCTCCTCATCATAGTATGATTTAAACTGCATATCTAGTATCCTCTGCACAACCTCATCTATAATTATGTAATTTTATTTTTTACTTAAACTTAGTTGCTTTGGTTGGTTTTAATCTGGGTAGTGGTTTGAGGACAGCAGTTTTGCTTTATTCTGGTCTTAAGTTGATATCGTGATGTTCTAATGACCCAAAGGAGAATGTCTGTCTTCTGGAGAAGAATCAGAAAACAGCTTCTTTACTGCTAACAAGAACTCCACAAATCATTGGTCCAGTGCCTTCCTCTGGCAGCAAGGATTTTGCATTGGCTCATTTGGCTTCATCCTCATCTGCCTCAACATATCAGGATGCCTCTACATCTACCTGTTACCCTGCATTTGCATATAATTAATTAGTTTTATTGCAAATAATGTGATTATTTCTATTCCTTCCAATACTAAGTTCTTTAGTAGGACCAACCAGTCTGTTAAATGGCAGGCAGCATTACTATTTGGGAAACCAAACTTTTAAAATAGTGAGTTCCATTTTCAAAGTATAAGCTTATTTTATCATAATGTGCCACAACAATTCAACAATTAAATTGTACCTGCATTTAGGTGATCTTAGGTATTATCTGTTTCTCAGTTGATTTGTGTCAGGAGGCAGCTTGGCACAATAGAGAGCTGACCTGAAAATCTGATAGACCTGAGTTCAAGTCATACTTCTGTCACATACTGGCTGTGAGACCCTGAGCAAGTCACATGCTCTCAGTGCTGTATGTAATCCTCTAAGATTATCAATTACAGAGAAGGTGCCTAATTCGGGAGTTCCATCTACCAATGAAATCTCAGGTCCAGGTCTGATTCAACTCAATAAGGTATGGTTAGTAGAAAAAATAAAACCCACTGGACTCAAAGAGTCAGGAGAGGAGAGTTCTAGGTTCAAATATGTCACTAACTCATTGTGTGACCGCAAATAGTCATTTCACATCCTTTGGGGTTGATTTCTCTTTTGTAAAATGAGGGTACCAGATTGAGTGATCTTAAAGGTCCTTTCCAGTTCTGATATTCTCTGGTGCTATCTGGTGCTAATAGAAAGATAGTTATTTAGAGAGAGACTTTAAATCTTTTTTGAAAAAAATCATTTATTAATTCTTTTTGGTTTTTATTTCACCGTTATTTCCCAATAGCTTTCCCTGAAAAAATTCTTCTCTCATATATCCCTTGTAATTAAAAAAAAATTAAGCAAAACAAACTGACACATCCACATTTCTGACAACATATAGAACATTATTTATCTGTAGTCTACCCTCTCTCAATCAAGAAAACAAAAATGTTTGGTTGTTACGTTAAATTGTGATGTTTTTGACTTACTCTCTCTGGTATCACTATGGTTATTTTGTGGTCTTTGTTCATTCTATATTCTGTAGATTCCTGAGTCTTCTTAAGTTTGTTTAAATTCCTCATATACATCGTCCCTCACAACATAATGAAATTCTATTGAATTCATATACCACAATATTCTCAGCCATTTAGCAATCAGGCAGCACCCAGTTTGAAGCAGTTAGATATTACAAAAATTATTGATTTAAACATATTCTTTTTTTCATATGGGACATTTCCTTCTGTCTTATACTTCCTGGGGTTGTGTGCCCAGGAATGAGATCATTAGATCAAAGGTTATAACAATTAGCTGCTTTGTTCTCAAATTCCAAATTGTTTTACACAATGGTTGAATTAATTCATAGCTCCAGCTATGGCGTATTATTTTTTGGTGTGCCTATCATCCTATAGTTCCTCCAAAATAGTCAATTTTTGTCTCTTTTAATCTTTGCTAATTTGGTGGGTGTGAGGTATACCCTCAGAGTTGTTTTTAGTGATATATATATATCTTCTTATTTGTGATTTGAAGCATATTTTCATATGGATGTTGATAACATTTCTTAGGCTATTAAAGTAATGTTCAGTTTACTATTTATAGATTGGCAATAATGTACATAGTAGAAATGAACAAATTAGAAGAAATCATGCTAAATATCTCTTTACAAAATGAATGGCTTTCCTCTTAAGTAATTAAGATTCTTAAATACCAGTTACCTATATTGTCATATCGTAGGTATGCACAAGTGTCTTATCATTTCTTTTCTAAAAACTCAGACTTACTAAATTTGAATCATAGCTCCTAGAAGTATAGCTCCTTATTGTTGGGGCCAAATTTAATATGGGGAGAGTTAATTGGGTGGCTCACCATAATATTGGGGTTTGGAAAATAATGAGGGACCTCTAGGTCCAAAGTTTCCTCCCCTCCAAACTGCCTTTTTTAGTTATTTCTCCCAGGCCAATAAAAAAGGAGATTAAGGTGCAGTGGATAGAGCACCAGCCCTGGAGTCAAGAGGACCTGAGTTCAAATCCGGCCTCAGACACTTAACACTTACTAGCTGTGTGACCCTGGGCAAGTCACTTAACCCCAATTGCCTCACCAAAAAAAAAAAGGAGATTAACAGCCTCTTTTCCACAAACAAATCAGGTTTTATTTAATGGGAATAAAATACACAGCAAAGGTGAAATTAATAAAGTCAAGGACAAGGGAATAGGGAAAAAGGAAAATGGATAATCTCCCTGGCTCTAGCAAGGGATGTCTCAAACCCAAACACTCTTTCAGCTCAGCTAATTCAAAGGGCTGGATTTAACTCACCACCAGGGGTCCATAATTTCTATGAGAGTCAGCAGCCTGTCTCTAGTCCACTCCAAATGCTCCTCCAAGGCCAGAGAGAGACCCAGAGTGAGCTACTTCCTGTTGGGGTCCCTTTTTCTACCTTTTTCTCCCTCCCCCAAAGGGGAGGTACTTCAAGTAGTGTGGCTAAGACTGGTTCCCTGTTGATGACGCAGTCCACAGCCTCTGAGGACACTCCTTCTCAAGGTTGGCCAAGTTTAAACTAGGTGGCTAAAAACCTAATCATCTTAAGTGGGTACTTAGTAGTTTCTCCTTCACACCCAATTCAAACACTACTAAATCAATCAAGTCAGACCCCCTGGGCATCTGCCAAGTTCCATTATTTTACCACATTATAAAAAAAAAATGAAACACTGACCCTCTTTTAGGTTTAGAAGCATTTTCTATTGTCCCAACTACAAGAGAGAAATGTAACAACTATGCATGAAATTTGTGAGAAGATTGTGCATTGCAGTAGAAAAAACACTAGATTTGGAGACAAAGGTCATGAGTTCAAATCCCAGATGTGACACTTTAATGAATGAAAAAGCATTAAGTCCTAACTGTGTATAAGGCACTGTTCTGGTACTAGGGATATAAATGCAAAAGGGAGATAATATTTGTGTTCAAGGTGCTTCTGTTCTAATTGAAAGTTATTTGTTGTTGTTGTGGATAAAGCACTGGCCCTGGAGTCATGAAGACCTGAGTTCAAATGTCTCTTCTAGCTGTGTGACCCTGGGCAAGTCACTTAACCCCAATGGCCTTAAACATCCAGGGCCATCTCCTGTAGTCCTGATATGTATCTTGCCACTGGACCCAGATGGCCCTGGAGGAGAGAGTGAGGCTGGTGGCTTTGCCCAGCCCTCCCTCCCTTAAATCCAATTCAGTGCTAGTCATGACATCACCTCCTGATGTTATGTTCCTCTTTGAGAATGAGGGACAAACAACAACACAACTTGGTTCTAATTGAAGGCAACAGCATACACAGGGGAGTTGTATACCCAAAAAAAAGTGAATTTTTGTTTAGTAAATCAAAGAATGGCGAGTGGAACCAAAGGACGTTTGATTGTCATGCCATTTCCAAAAGCAAGGGGTGAGCCAGCTAGATTTCATTGGTTAGGCAAGTTTGCTCTCACCAGTCAATTTCAGTGACCTTCGGCAAGTCACTTTATCTCTTTGGGCCTACGTCTCCTCATTTATAAAAAGAAAGGGGATAGACTAAATAACTTTTAAGTTCTCTTCAACCTCAGTTTCTATGATCCCAAGATACTTTGCGGGGGGGGGGAAGAATTTTGAATTTATAATGATGGCTGATTGCTAACTTCTGATATATTTAAGGTCTTTGTAAAACAAAATTTACCCCTTTAAGTAAACTGGACTATCTACCCTCCCCCATGCATATATCCTACCTGAGTTCACCTAATTCTTTTTTTTTTTAATTCCTGGAATGTCCCTTCCTCCAAATCTATACTTATTGAAATCCTATCCATCTTTTAAAGACCTGGTAAAAATGTCACCTCCTCCATGAAGACTTTCCTGTTCTTCCACCCCCAGTTAAATAATCTTCCTTACCTAGTAAAATGTCAAATAACACCTTTTATAAATCTCTCTTATGCACTTCTATATCATTTTATATTATAGTTATTTATGTGATATATTCTCCTGCTAGTCTGTATACTTTATTAGGGCAGGGGCCATGACTTTTTAAATCCAGATATCTCTACCAGCACCCTGGACAATACTAACTGGATACTTGAGAAACGAAATGTTTGTAGAACTTTGACATTAAGAAAATCAGTCTTGGGGGCAGCTAGGTGGCGCAGTGGATAAAGCACCAGCCCTGGATTCAGGAGGACCTGAGTTCAAATTTGGCCTCAGACATTTGACACTTACTAGCTGTGTGACCCTGGGCAAGTCACTCAACCATCATTGCCCCACCAAAAAAAAAAAAAAAAAAGATGAATCTTCCTGACTCCAGTGCACTGTTGGCACTCCTTGCTACAGTTTGCCCTCCTCATAGGTAAGTGGGATTTGAAGAACTTATATTATGTGAGATGTTAAGCTTAAGGGTATCCTAGTAAAAGAGAATGACATTACCAAAAGTGTGGAGGCAGGAATGTAGATGACATATTCATACATCAAAGGTTTTACCAGTTTATCTAGAGGAGAAGATTCCTGTAGAACAGTGAGAGATGAGGTTGGAAGATTAGTATGTATGTGGACTCTGTGGATGGTCTTTAAAACTAGACTAACGAGTTTAGGACTTCATACTTTAGATCCTAGTTTTTTAAACTGTGAGTCGAAACCCTATATGGGGTGGCATAACTGAATGTGGGTAAAAAGTTATGTATACTTATTTTTTATGTATCTGTATACCCAGGGTCACATAAGAAATTCTTGGGCAAAAATGGGTCACAAGTGGAAAAAGTTTAAGAAGCCCTCCTCTTGACAGTATGGAACTATTGAAATGTTTTGAGCAGGAGGTCACCATGTATAGTGCAGCATGTTAGAAAAGTTGATTTTATATCCGACAGAATGGATTGTTTGGGGTGGGTGGGGTGCAGTGGGGTGGGGTAGGAAGGAGAAAGAGAAAGTAGAAACAGGGACACCATTTATTATAATAATCTTTTAGTGAGATGATAAGGACTTTAAAAAGTTGGAAATAAAAAGGAAGTAACAGGTAGATGCAAGTATTTTTAAGGAAGAATGAACAAAATTTGTGAAGCAGTATAGTATTATGAAAAGACTGTAGGACTTGGGATTGGTTTTAACACCAATTCTGACACTTAGTACCTGGGTGATCATGCACAGATCAGTTAGGCTCCTTGAACCTCAGTTTTCTCATCTGTGAAAGTGGATGATAATGATTGTTGAACAGGGTTGCCTGGAGTATCAAATGACATAACGTATGTCAAGTTCTTTGTAAACCTTAAAATGCTATATAAATTTCAGCTATTATCATTACTAGTGATTCAGTGTAGACAGTGAGGGAAAAATCAGGATGATTCCAAGGCTCTTTCTAGCTAGGTAACTGAGAGAATGATGGTATCGTTGATGACTAATTGATAAGAAAGAAGAAGCAGTAAGGTTAGACTACTCTTTTAAGAAATTTGACTTCCATAGAAAGAAGGAAATAAGACAGTAATGCAATAGGCTCTTGTCCCAGTCAACCTTAATATATGAGATTGTATTATATTTTTGCATTCTTCAAATCTTGCATTTCACATTGCAGAACTAGGTTAAACCTGCAATTTGTGGAACAAATATGTATAATCAAAGTATCAAATTTATAAACAGACATGTAAACTGAACTCCATTTCATGATTTCCCTAATTTCTTCCTTTGTAGACATAGCCATCTCCCCCCCCCATTTCCTTTAGTGTTTGAGTAATTATGAAAGCAGTTCAAAAAATAAATAACATGTCTCCTCTGACTATAAATTAGGTGCTATTGTTCTACATTGTCTCTATAGAAATTGAGGAAGAATTCTCAAGTTCATGGCAACAGCTGTGACTGGCATAAAAATGCCTTTTCTTATTCTTCATTCCATTATTGCTTTATAGGCTATAGAAAATTGTGCAAAAAAAATTTTAACCCTAGCAACTGCTAAAATCATTTTTATACCTTTGTAATTCTCAACATAGATTAGTGAATTAATGTTTATTGTTACAGAAAGACTTTACATTTTCATTTAGTCTAAGGGATGGAAGGTAGATGTCTTTCTTGAATTCCTCTATTTACTATTTATGCCTGGTAAAAGAGAATAATTTAAATGAGAAAAGTATAAACTATAAATTCATCATCAGTCTTCCTTTCTCATTCTTTTCAGTCTCCTTTCCTATAACAAGAGTTTTTTACCTGAGGTCTTTAAGTTTATGAAATTCATAAAACCTTATCTTGGGGCATGGAACACTAGTCAATGATTAATCGAACACAGATCCACAAAAATTTATTGAATTTGACCTGCTTCTTTCTTTAGGGGCTCAATTTGTCTGGATTTTAAATGTTAGGCAAATTCCTAAGAAAAAAATATCTGCATGCAAAGAAATAGAATTGAAAAGAGATTAGGTTTGAATAATAGACAAATTTGTATAATATATAACTGCTAACTAAGTGCTCATGAATTGAATTGAACGGAATACTTCATAGTTTATAAAAGTGTTTCCTTGTCAGGCAACAAGCATTTAGTGAGTGCTTATTCTGTGCCGGGTTACTGTGCTAGTCAATAAGAATACAAAGAAATACAAAAAGTTCCTTTCCTCAAGGAGTTCACAACGTAATGAGGGAAACAACATGTAAGGAAGATATAGTCAGGATAAATTGAAGATAATCTCACTGGGAGGTGACAGTAATGAAGAAGGACCAAAAAAGGATCCTTGCAGAAGATGGGATTTTAGCTAAGACTTGAGGGTAGCTAGGAGACAGAGACAAGGAGAAAGAGCACTCTTAACATGGGGGAGAGCCAATGAAAAGATATAGAGAGAGTGTCATGTTCATAGACTAGCAAGGATGCTAGTGTCATTGGATCTTCTCATAACTGTCAGTGCCTAGAGGAGCCCTCCATGTCTCCTAAAACCTCTCTAGCCTAATGTTTTCAGCCCTGGAGTCAGGAAGACCTGAGTTCAAATCTAGACTCAGACACTCACTAGCTCTGTGACCCTGGGCAAGTCGTTTAACCCTATTTGCCTCAGTTTCCTCATTTGTAAAATGAACTAGAGAAGGAAATGGCAAACCACTTCAGTATCTTTGCCAAGAAATCCTCAAATGAGGTCATAAAGAGTCAGATACAACTAGAAAACATGACTAAACAATAAAAGCTATCTCCAGCAAGGGATGTTTTCTCCCTTTGGAACAAACAAATCCTTATAGAGTAATAATTATTATTATACCTTTATAAATCGATAAAAAATTGAATAATAACATTCTTAACAGAGTTAGCCTTACATCTAGGCACAGTTACTTAGATGATTTGATTCAAGGGACAATAGATAAGATGTCTCTGCTTTGATCACCATTATTTCAGTACCATAATGCCACTAGAGATGAATTATTTTTCATTATAGTAACCAAGAGTAACCTCCTTCAAAATTTAGATACCCCTCAGGGAGGTCAAATTTTAGTACATTAAGCTTTTATCACTCTGATCCATTCATCATTAACATTTTGCTATGAATTCAACTCACCTGAGAGTAAAGGGTGAGAGATTGTGAAAAGAGGATGCCACTGTTTGGGTGGCATCATCTCTAGAGTACTCAAGTCCCACGTCTGACACATTAGTTTTGTGACCCTGGGCAAGGGTCTTTTGAGTCTCAGTTCATTCAATCTGTAAAATAATATCTCTCGCATGGACTTTTTTTTTTTTTTTGTGAGGCAATTGGGGTTAAGTGACTTGCCTAGGGTCACACAGCTAGTAAGTGTTAAGTGTCTGAGGCCTTATTTGAACTCAGGTACTCCTGACTCCAGGGCCAGTGCTCCATCCACTGCACCACCTAGCTTCCTCTTGCATGGACTTTTAAATAATTAAACTACCTAATGTATTTTAAAGCACTTTGAAAACTTTAAAATTCTGTATAAATGTCAGCTATTTTTATAATTTAGTGCCTTTATGAAGATGAGTATGCTGTATAGTAACCATCAACAGAAAGTTTTAGGATCCAATAATATATTCAAAGTATCTTGTCTTTTTTTTCTTCATTGTGGTCACTCACTATGTGCCAATAACTGGAAATATATATACAAATAAAAAGAAAGATTGTCAGGCAGCTAGGTAGCCCAGTGGATAGAGCACCAGGCCTGGATTCAGGAGGACTTGAGTTCAAATCTGGACTCAGACACTTGACACTCACTAGCTATGTGACTCTGGGCAAGTCACTTAACCCTCATTGCCCTGCGAAAGAAAGAAAGAAAGAAAGAAAGAAAGAAAGAAAGAAAGAAAGAAAGAAAGAAAGAAAGAAAGAAAGAAAGAAAGAAAGAAAGAACAAAGATTGTCCTTTTCCTCAAGGAGCTTACATTCTAATGGGGAAAGGCAAGATGTAAAATGGAGCTGAAAATGGGAGAGGGAATGAGAAGGGACTGTGGTGGACAAAGCCATGGTGAAGATATCTGGAGAGTCAGAAATCAAGCCCAAGAGATGAGTGAAGGATTGAGCATGACTAGCTTGGGTTCTTCCGTTGTGTTTAGTCGTTTTAGTCACGTCCAACTCTTCATAATCCCATTTGGGATTTTCTTGGCAAAGATACTAGAGTGGTTTGCCAATTTCTTCTTCAGCTCATTTTGCAGATGAGGAAACTGAGGCAAACAGGGTTAAGTGACTTGCCCAGGGTCACACAGCTAGTAAATATCTGAGGCTGGATGTAAACTCAGAAAGATGAATCTTCCCGGGGTAGCTAGCTGGCACAGTGGATAGAGCACCAGCCCTGGACTCAGGAGGGACCTGAGTTCAAATCCTGCCTCAAACACTTGACACTTACTAGCTGTGTGACCCTGGGCAAGTCACTCAACCATCATTGCCCCACCAAAAAAAAAAAAAAGATGAATCTTCCTGACTCTAGGCCTGGTGCTCTGTGCACTGTTGGCACTCCTTGCTACAGTTTGCCCTCCTCATAGGTAAGTTCCAGGAACTCACCATTCATGAGTCAGGGCAGGGGGTGGGGTAGGAAAGGGGGTGGCTGAAAAGGGAAAAAAGATTTTCTAGGGTGAAAAAGCAGTTGCAGCGGAAGGAAATGATCCAGGACAAGAAGGTTTCAGAGCAAAGTCCTGACTATAATCATAATAGCTTCAATGTATATCATATTTTTACAGTTTTGCAAAGTCATTCCTTCCTGACATCCCCATGAGTTATGCAATACAGATAATATTTTTTTCATTTTACAGAATAGGAAACTATAGCCCAAAGATGTTTAGCAACTTGAAGATCACATGGTTACTGGTGATGGAAGCAGGACTTGAAGCCACATCCTCTTAATTCCATATCTAGGGCTAGTCTAGTAGACTGCACTGATTGATGGTTTAATGTAAATAACTGAAAATGCTGCTGAGAGAATTTCTCACACACTGTCCTTGTGATAGAGGATGGAAACTTGAATAATATAAAATATAAAATAATATTTTCAAAAGTTGTTTTCATTTCATGGTTTTAGAAATAAAATAAAATTGAAGGGTTTTCTCCTACATTAAACAGCATTGTAGGTTTTTTTCCCCTTCATCCTCATGAGAAGCCCCATTGTTATTATCTGCTCAGTGAATTGACACATTGGAAAAGAAGGCACACCTATCTTGTCTTATTTTCTTAGTTATTTGAGTAATAGCATGGTAAAGGAAATTGTTCCTTCTTATATATTCACAGTCTAGATTACACAGTGATATGTTTCTTGTTTTCTGTTCTTTTTTCCTGCCTTGACATAATAGGTATAATTGCTTCATGACATAATGCAATTGATTATAAGATCCGTGGTTTTCTCTCCATTTATAAGAGAAAAATAGAGTCTTCCATGTTTTTTCTATTTTAGATGAAGTGGTAGGGTAAAGTAATCCACATTTTTCATCAAAGTATATAATAATCTAGGTATAATTATCTTTAGACTATCATAAACTAAGGGAATACCAATGATAACTTACTATGTATGTTTCTTGATGTATATAATTACATTTGGCAAAAGACTGAAGTGTAAGCGAAAATATGTCTCTCAGTAATTCGTCTACCATATTTCTCTTTTCAAGGCTACTGATGTCATCATTATACCACAAAACAGACTCCGCCAAAGGCTTTGTGGTGTTAGGCACTAGTTTAATATGCCTTAATCCAGCAAAAGCTACTTCAGCTTGCCTCCTCATTAAAATATTTCCACAGTCATACCCCACTCCTCAACTAAGTTGATCTCTAGGCCCATTTGACATTAATAAGTGAATCAGAGAAGGCTTAGACCTAGAGATTCCATACCCTGCCAGCATCAAGCAGATTATTAAGAATGGAGGGAGTGTAGAAGGAAGTAATAAAGGCAACTCGGTGCCATGGACTTGGAGTCAGGAAAAACAAAGTTTAAATCCTGCCTCAGACACTTACTAGCTTGTGTGACCCTGGGCAAGTTATTTAATGTCTCTTGGCCTTCATTGCCTCATCTGTAAAACTCAAAGGGTTGCTTTGAAGATCAAGTGAGATAGCATATGTAAAAGCGCTTTGCAAACCTTAAAAGACTATGTAAATTGTTCTCATTCTAATTATTATTTTCATGGTTAGTCTTAGCCAGGCTTTTGGAACATCAGGTCTAGGAAGAAAGGCAGTCAGCATCAGATGAAAATTGGTGTCTAGGGCAGCAAATGGAGCACAGTATCAAGGTTGTCTGACAGCAGACAATGAGGCTGAAGAATAGGTAGTCAGTCAGGGTCAGAGGAATCTGGTAACAAGTAGCAAGGACCCATGGGAAACAGACTTCAAAGGCAAGACTTCTTGGCCCCACTGGGATTATCAAGGGCAAGGCAGGATTCCTAATTCTAGAGGAACTGGACCATGGGACAGATTATCAAGGGTCTCAGGGAAAGAAAATAAGAGCCCAGTTACTGAAACTAGGGTACAGGGTGTTTGAAGAGCTGCCATGTGGGAAAGGAATTATACTTGTTTTGCTTGTAGGATTAAGAATGATGAATTGAAGGCCAGATTTTTATTTAAATGTGCAGACAGATTTTCTAAGAACGAGAGATGCCTTGGGAGTTAATAAGTTCCTGTCACTAGATATCATCAAGTTAGATGACCATTGTTTAGAGTTATTATGGAAAGGAACCTTGGCCAAATAGGGGTAGAACTAGATGACCTATGAGATCTCTTCTAAATTGTCTATTCTCTGCATTCTGGGTCATCCGAATCTCCTTTAAAGGGGGATTCCTGGGACAGCTAGGTAGCACAGTGGATAAAGCACCGGCCCTGGAGTCAGGAGTACCTGAATTCAAATCCGGCCTCAGACACTTACTAGCTGTGTGACCCTGGGCAAGTCACTTAACCCCCTTTGCCCCAAGCAAAAAAAAAAAAAAAAAAAAAAGAGGGATTCCTACTCCCAAGTGCATCTTCCTCTAACTTGAGTTTACAAGATCTTGTCTTTGTGGAAGTGTTGTATGTTAGTAGCCATAGCCTCAAGCCCATGGCTGTCGTTCTGTTCAGAGGAAGATTCTCTCCTGCCTTAATTTTGGGTGTGAAAGGCCATTCTCTCCATTTAGTTGCTGGTGAACCTTCTAAGACTACTTTTGTGTGTTGCTTTTCAAATCACTGTGGTGTGATTTGAACTCTCAGAGTTGTAAGAATAAAGAGACATGATATCTATAAAGCATTTTGCAGACCTTAAAGTGCTGGTTATTATTGTTATTATGCACATAGCACATTTCAAGCATTTCTCATAGGGAGTGGTCAGCCTTCCAGTCATTTACATAGCTGTGACCCATGTATAAAGCTGACAGTAGGTCTCCCTTGAGAATAATTTTGTCAGCATCATGTAATTATATGTCTTTATAACTGGTTTACATATTTGCTATGACTTTTGGACTCACTCGGATTTTTTTGGTGAGTTTTATATATGTCATCTGTTTTCTTCCCCCATGAAAGATTTGTTAGCCAAATAGGTATCCAGTCAAAGCACAGTGAACATAGTAGGTGCTCAATAATAATTGCAGAATGTAATAGGAAGGAATGGCAGCTAAGCATCTCTTTATTTTTTCTGTCAAACCACATTTAAAGTATGATGTAAAAGTGTTTTGATGTCTGGTTGCAAATGATACCACCAGGGATTAAAAAGTAGAGTTTACAAAGTTAAGAAACTGTCAGAAATGAAAAGAAATATTGTATTAGCAAGTAACTGACAGTACTTTACACTCAACTATCTAGAACTCTTGGGGAATGAGTCATTCTGGAGAGCCAAGCTCTCCATATAGGTGAAGACTGACCCCCTTTAAATAGGAAAGTTTTTTTTTTAATTTGGCTATTTTAGATGAAAAACTTTTATCCTAAGTCTAAAATAGATTGCAGGCATTCTTATCTTCTTATACAGAATACATTGAATATAATTTAAACTTTCTTTGATCACTCAAGGTCATCATTATAACACATTTCTTATCATACTCTAATTTGGTGACATGATGCTTTTAGGAGCTCTTGTTCCCCACACTGGCCAAACCTCCTGGAGTTTTTGAGTTATTTTGTCTATTTGTTGTTGTTTTGTTTTGTTTTGTGGTTTTTTTTTTTTTCAGTTTTTCTGCCTCTTCTATTGTCAGTCATCTGTCGGTTTTCACTTCTACCAGTATGACTTTTGTCAACTTTTTTTTTTTAATTAGTAGTTTCTGATCTATTATGGATTTGGAAATGTGTATTAGAATCACATGTAAAATAAGAGTAAATAAGCTCTGAGTAAGACTTTGAGACGTACTTGTGGATTTTTTTGGTGGGG
This sequence comes from Dromiciops gliroides, assembly GCF_019393635.1. NCBI lineage: Eukaryota > Metazoa > Chordata > Mammalia > Microbiotheria > Microbiotheriidae > Dromiciops > Dromiciops gliroides. The sequence goes on from NC_057861.1 coordinate 442,828,984, forward strand.
GGTGGAAATGAGGGTTAAGTAACTTGCCCACGGTCACAAAGCTAGTAAGTGTCAAGTGTCTGAGGCTGGATTTGAACTCAGGTCCTCCTGAATCCAGGGCTGGTGTTTTATCCACTGCACCACCTAGCCGCCCCCAAGACATACTTCTATAACTGGTCATTAATGAATAGCTTTTATGCAATTTTTGTCTCCTTTAAGTATTTTTGTTTGTTTGTGGTTTGCCTCTGAGAAGAATTCTAGATAGGCAAGGTTTCACAGTTTTCAAATTTTCTGTCATCTCTCAGAGAGTAGTATGAAAGGTTTATTCTGACTTTTCATTAACATAATAAGGAAAAATGATATCCACCAAAATGGGACCTCACATTTAGCCAAAGACAATATTCTTTGTGACCTAAATTCAGCCCAAGAATTCATGAAGCTCTTCTTGATACTTCAGAAACACATCAGGATACCCAACAAAATGTAGACTTAGTATCATTCTGTCTTTTCATTAAGACATAATAAGGAAAAATGATACCCACCCAAATGGAATTATGTGTTTAGCCAAGGACAATAGATTGACCACTTCTTTCAAGGCCCTGGAGTTTTCAAATGAACTCCTCTTTTGAAAAACATCAGAAATGTGGAACAATAACCCATACTAAATTTCTACCCTAAAAAATTACATGTCAAAAAAAAAGCAGTAATCATGGAGAGAATTTCCTTTCCTTCTTACAGACTCTCTATTGAACTGTATTTAGACACAAAGATAGCCTGTATCCTTAGTGCTGAAGAAACAATGGGAGAAAATTTTCAAGAAAATTTCCCATATAATAATATGATCGCTTCCCCAAATTGGCAGCATCCATGATATTTAGAGTGCTTTGCTGCCAAAGTAAAAGTTCTGCAAATTATGGAACTGCTTTGAGAGTGACATTAATTGACCTAGAGTTTGGAAGAGTTCCAGGATGACTGGCAAAGACAATGTGCAAACTGGATCCTTTGTCCCCTTTGACTATTTTATTCATTTTATACTGATTACTTCTGTTGCGTTTCTGTTTTCATGTTGGTATTCTCCCTTGTTTTGTCTTAATTTTGTAGGACCCATCAGGAAAATGAAATTATTTATATCATGAATAAACACTTTTTTTAGCAAAGTTATGATACCACGTCATTTTTTGAATAGCTGTTTTTATTATTATTACTTTTACTATGTAGATGCAGTTTCTTGAATATTAAGTAATGTTTTATATCAGTCATTGGGCATGGATTCAATAATTCAAGGAAGTAGTTTAATGAACAGTCTCCTCAATATAGAAAGCATGTGCTAGATGGTAATATTATGCAGAAATATCTTAAGATTTCCCAATCCCATTTTAAATTACATGCACTTTTGCATGCCAACCTAAATTACATGTAAATTAAAATTATATAGTTAATGTAGTTTTGCTTATTTTTATCCTTTATACAGAAAGTGCCTCTCTTAATAGTTTTCCTTAATTATTGGTGAATCAAAGTGTCACTGTGCTAAAGTGCTAAATATGAGACCTTGCATCTTAGTCATCTGATTTTATAGAGATGGCCAGAACATTGATAATTTTGATCTTCAATTATTATAGGTCCATTATAAAAATGAATAACCTAAAGATTGCTAAATATTAGACTTTTACTGAGGGAGGTTGAGAAATATTTAGAACTTTTCAAAATAGAATTACAAAATAAAAGTATAACAAAATCTCATGATATACTATATGGCATATATGATATGTATTTTGAAGCTTTTAAAGACTATAATTTTTGAAGATACTTCATAAGTAAATGGAATAGCAACCTTCATTTTTTTTAATTAGGAGAAAAGGCTCTCAAATCAACAACCCTATGTGTAAAATGAATATTTCACTTGGTTAGGGGCGGGGGGGGGGGGGATCACTTAGCCTTCTTGAGTTATATTTGAGAATTCATTAGACAGAAACACAAATCAGTCAGTGAACAAGCATTTATTAAGTACAGATCCCGAGCTCTATACATAACACTGGGGGTACAAAGAAAGCCCCTGTCCCCAAAATTGTGACCACAATAACAAAAAAGTCACATATAATCAATCTGATACAAAGACTGCAACTGACATTTGCATTCCATCCCATACTTGTAGTTCACCACCTTTGTTCCTGCTGTGAGGTAGCACAGTCATCTGAAAATATTGATTTCAGTTCTGTTGTCTTCATTTTCATTGCTAGAGTTATTTTATGTATTCTCATTTACCTTTCTTCGATCTGTGTCCGTTCATAAAGTATCTCCATTTTTCTCTAAGTTCCTCATATCATCATTACTGTGTAATAATGGTCCATTACATTTGTATTCTCCAAATGATTGGCACCTACATTTTTAATAGCTTTTTGCTACTACAAAAAGTATTACTATAACTATTTTGCTATCTGTGGGACCTTTCATTCTCTCATTGAACTAGTTATTTATGGTATATGCCCAACAGTGGCCCAAAGAATATCAATAGGACAATAACTTTCATTGTATATTTCTGAATTGATTTCAGAATGACTGGCTAGATCCATAGCTTCACAAATAGTGCATTAGCTTCTCACAACTCATAAGACAGGGGAAACATGGGTGTATTTTTAGGCAGTCTTTCCATGTGAAACAAGGATGAAGGAGGAAATAGTGCCAGGAAGCATTTGAGTAATGTGAGAGGAGGAAGTTTCAGTGAATATCCTCAGGTTTTTTTAGTGAATTAGGGGGCAGAATAGGTTCTTGGCAGAGAAGGGTAAACCAAGAGACATCTGAGGGGAGAAGAAAAAAAAGTTTGGAAGAGCCATTGTAATGAGTGGAATACTGAATGAATTAGGGAGGTGTAAAAGAAATTCTCATTGCAGTGATGACCCAGTTGACATCATATAACATAATTTTATAGTGTGTCATGATTGTCTCCAACTCCACTCAGCAGCAAAAGAGTAGGCACTGGATTGTAGGCTTAATCCAAATTTGGGCCTTGGCAAGGCATCATCATCAACAGGATAAGGAAGCCAAGAATTCTAGTATTGAGCAGGTATCTCAGCAAACTTTAATCCTGAGGCAAAATCTAGGCCACCAGCAGTGAGCCAGCTTTGGCATGAAAGCTGTAGTTTGCCTATCCTGAGTATAGAGGATAAAAATGAACTCATTCACCAAAGGGTTAAAATAGAGGAGGAAGGAGAATGTAATCAAGTGTAAGCATGATTACCTGAGTAAAGGTAGAAGGATTGGAGGTCACAATAAGGATAAAGAACCAGGTTATAAGTTGAAAGGCAGAAGGAAAACTAGAGAGATAAAAGATTATGATAAGATAATGCAATTTTGGAGTTCATTTGTGTAGAAGTGGAACATTTGTGGGTTATAGCAAGACCAAGGGAATGCCCATGCTGTTGGTGAACAGCAATAATAGTAAGAAAGGACTGAAAAGAAATATTCTAACCCAGAACTTTTACTCCCCATTTCTAGTTCTTCATTTTAGAGCCACACATTCCTTTCCATGCTGCATAGGTGACTCATCTCCACAGGACTTCCTCTACCATGCCCTAGAAACCTCTTTACCCTCCGAAGCTCACTCCACCCTATACTACTTCTCACATTGGAAGTACCCTCCCACCCCTGAGGCCTCTCCCTCCAGTTAGCTACTTCCTCTTAGAACTTCCATTTTTAGGAGTCAGCCCAAGTCAACCATGTCTTCATCCTCTCTGATCATCACAGCTGACTCATCTCTACAGAACTTTCTCTACCATGCCCCTATTCAGGGGACCTTCACCACCACCCCTCCTTTTCAGCTCCCTTATATGTGTTGTCTTCCCCCCTTAGAATTTGTTCTGATAACACACTATTTTTCTTTCTGCTTATATTTGTATTCCCAGCACTTAAAATAATTAACCACCACTTGGTGAGAACTTAATTTCATCTTTACTTGACTACACAGAAAACAGTGTACCCCTTCCACATTACAGATATTTAAAGACAGTTATCATGCCCCTTAGGCCCCCATTATAATTTATGAAAATTATATAGACAAGAGCTATGCTAAAATGAAGTGGTTTTTGTTAGTGATTCAAGAAGGTATAATTGCTAGGAAGAAATATTCAGATATAAAATAAAGAAAATGTGGTTAGTAATAGACACAAAAGACCTATAGCAAATTGTGAAACAAATAGATTTCCTCTTAGAGTCTGTTCACAATGTGAGAGTCAGAAGGGAACTTGACAACCATAAAATAATAGCTCTAGAAATGGAAGGGGCCATACCATCTTATCTAACCCTTTTATTTATTTATTTATTTATTTATTTATTTATTTATTTATTTATTTATTTATTTATTTATTTATTTATTTATTTATTTTTTAGTGAGGCAATTGGGGTTAAGTGACTTGTCCAGGGTCACACAGCTAGTAAGTGTCAAGTGTCTGAGGCCGGATTTGAACTCAGGTACTCCTGAATCCAGGGCCAGTGCTTTATCCACTGCACCACCTAGCTGCCCCTTAACCCTTTGATTTTACAAATGAAGAAACTGAGGCCCAGAGGAGTTCAATGACTTGCCCAAGAACACACAAGAAATAAGTAGAGGTGGAATTTGAATCTAATTTCTCTGAATCCAGAGCCAGTATTCTTTCTACTATACCAGTAATTTCACCAGTGTCTCACAGGTAGTTAGTGAGACTCCACACCTCACTAACTCAGAAACTTAGAAACTTCCTAATCAAGTAACTAGGGAGAACTTTATCTCCACTTTCCTTTGAAGAAAGGATTATCAAACAGATTAAATACTTAAGAAAGGTCATAGGTATTTTTATCTACTTCAAGAAAGAAACTTTTCAGTAATATTAGAAATATAAATAATAATAGTAGTAGTAGTAGAAATACCCACTCCACAAAATCACAGAATTTCAGAGGTGGAAAGAACCTCAAAGTTAAAGGAATCCCCACTGTAGCACATCCTGGGAATGGTCATTTAATTTCTGCTTGAAGAATTTCAGTGAGGAGGAACAAACTGCTTCCCGAGATACCCTCCTTCTACTCCAGAAATAACTAATGTTAAGAAGTTTTTGCTGACATCAAGGCTCTTTGCTTCTTTGCAGCTTCTACTCTTTGCTCCTAATTCTGCCCCCCAGAAAAGCAGAATAAGTCTAATCTGTCTTCCTCAGAACATCCCTATCAAGTACTTGAAAACAGCAGTCACATCTCTCCATGAGTCTTCTCTTCTCTACTCTAAACATTCTCAGTTTCTTCACATAACTTTCACTTGGCATGAACTCTTTATGGCCCTTCAGAAACATCTTAGTTGCCTTTCTCTGGATCCTGAAGAGTTTATCCACACCATTCCTATAATATGACACCCAGCACTGAACACAAAACCTCTAGATATAGTCTTGGACCCAGATCTTTTACCCCATAGCTAATAGTTGCTGCTTTTGCATCTTCCAGCTCTTTAAATACACAAGAAATTGATTCTTCTGGACAAAGTTATTTGAATTCACCAAGGGCAAATAGGGGCTCTCTTACTATCCCTTTAGTTATTTTGAGTACCAACACTTTTTGCCATTTATTATTTTTGCCCTCTCTTCATACAAGACTCAGTCCTTTAACACCAAGTCTCTCTCCACTCCTTACAATGGCCAAAGTATTTTTCCTAATGTGTAGGTTTGACTATGACACTCCCCTACTCAGTGAACCCCATGACTCCTTTTTTCCTCTAGGATCAAATATATATTTTTATTTTTTGTGTTTAAAGCTCTTCACAACCTGGTTCCAATCTACTTTTCCAACTTTATTTCATATTACTCACTTCAAGAACACTATGGTCCAGCCATCTGGACTCCTCTTCTCACTGTTCATCACACATGGCTCTCCATCTTCTATCTCCATGCCTCTGTGCTCACCACCACCCCCTCCCCATACCTGGAAGGTGCACCCTCCTGCCTTCCTCTCTTAGAATCCCTGATTTCTTTCAAGGATTAGCTTAACCACCACCTTGTAAATAAAGCCTTTCCTGCCTTCCACTCCCAAATGCTAATGCTTTTCCCCCAAAGTTATCTTGTCTCAATTGTTTCTACCTCTCTTTGTACAAGTTGTGTCACTTGGCTAGACTGCAAACTCTTTGAGTTCAGAAACTCACTTTTTGCTTTGTATCCTTAGGACATAGTACTCAGGATAGTGCATAGTAGGTGCTTAGTAAATGCTAGTTGATTGATTATCCTTTCCATTCAGGTCATTCAGTCTCCTTGACCAATCAAACAGAAGCAAAATAAGAATGAAGTTGTTCTACCTTCTCTGTCAGCCTTTATCATTCTTTTACTCCTTATTTAATTCTTCTGCCCCTGAGTAGCAGTCCTAGCCCTTCTGTGATCTTCTGCTTTTCCACAATAGAACAGACAACATGAACAACAAAACCACTTACCTATATGTGGCTAACCTTAAGTATTAATAACACAATAAAATTAATAACCAACCTTATTAAAGTTCTGCAGATTTCAGTTGGTCTCCTCAGCAACCCTATAAGGTAAATTAGCAGTTCATTCAACATTTATTAACTGCTATTAAATGTACCAGGCACTGACATTGCTACCTTTGTCTTACAAATAAGAAGACTAGGAGTCAGAGAGGATCAACAATTTGCCTTTGGGGGGGGTGGGGTGCAGCTAGGTGGCCCAGTGGATAAGGCATTGGCCCTGGATTCAGGAGGACCTGAGTTCAAATCCGACCTCAGACACTTGACACTTACTAGCTGTGTGACCCAGGGCAAGTCACTTAACCCTCATTGCCCTGCAAAAACAAACAAAAACAAAAACAATTTGCCTTTGGTCAAAGAGCTATCAGGAGCAGGACCCCATCTGAGAGCAGGTCTGACCAAAGACCTTGCGCCCTTGCACCATGTTGCCTCACCTTACTAATTAAGGCTGTCTCAATGAGCAGAAATGCCAAGTGTAATTTTTTTTAAATCCCCCGAGAGGACCTAAAGCAGATTTGTGCACTGAGAACAAGAAAATAAAGCCAGTTCTTTCCCTTATGGAACAGGTTCGATAAACTTATATTGTGAGATTAGGTATCTGTCAATATTTTATATCAGTTCAGAAGGCATAAATACTTAGTACTTAATACATAAGTACATATTAAGTACTTAAAGATTCTTGACAGTTCACCAGCCACATTGTACCTGCTCTATATCTGGTCAACAAGACCTTAGTGCAATAGCTGCATATAAACTATTAAAATAAGATAGTTGTTTGCATTTGTGTTATGCTTTTTACACATGAACACATGCATATATATATATAAGCACATCTAGATATCTTTACATGTGTATATACCTGGATATGCACTTGTCTATATATACATGTATGCACTTGCAGGACAATAGGAATTATCTGAATGACCACCCTCAATACTGTAGATTTTGAAGGAAGGACTATATTAGTGCTTTAATTAACCAGTAAGTTCAATTAAACAGGGCCCTAAGGGTGATTAGATTGCAAATTCTATATCATCTTAATCAAATTTCATATATTACCCCATTCATCTATATGATAGACATTCAAAAATCAGTAAATGCAGATACTGATCACAAATTTTAAAAATAGGCAATTCTGGACAGCTAGTTTGGATTCATATTACAATTTTACACTTTTAATTACCTGCTTCATTCAGTGTTCTTTTTTTTTTAAAACCCTTTGCAAAAAATTTACTATAGTAGTAGGCTTCCACCAGTCGAGGACAACCATGAATCAGTGCCTTGAAGAACCACAGGCCACAGTGTGGCTGTGCAGTCCCATGAAGGAGCTGCAGCTCCTGCCGCAACGAGGACATCGGAAAACTGCACTCTCCGATGCCTGTCGGTTCCTGCATCTCATTCATTTTTCTTCCTCCAGAGCTTGGAGGCCCATCTCACTATACGGAGTCAAGAACTTATCAGTGTCTTTTTATTTCAGGCTTTAAGGTCATATACTAAATCCCTTAGCAGTCTTTCTACTGACAATGTTTGAGTCTATTAAAGAAAATAGTTATTTGATTAATCCTTTGTATACTCCAATACACATCTCAGCTGCTACCTCCTACAGGAGCCTTTCCTGATCTTCTCCCAAAACACACTTTTTAGTGCTCTCCTACACACTCCCAAAATTTCTTTGTATTTGCTCTGTATGTGTTTGATATATACTTCTCTCTCAGATGTAAAATATGTTGTCAACTGTGCATCCCTCCACCCAGTAAAGCATAAGTGGCTCTGGTTGAGTAGTTTTGGAGGAAGAGGGTTGTCTTTGTATCCTTAATCCCTGACGCGTAGTAAAAGTTCAATAAATGGTTTGGTTTTTTCTTTGCAATTGAATTGATTTAATTTTCTTAATCATATAAACTTCTATTGTAGTATATGGACTATTTTTTTATGCATTTCCTTATCTATTTATTTTGAAGCTCATATCATTAAGATAATACATTAACATTTATATAAACATTATATCCCTTCTTGAGGGCAGAGTCTCTGGCATTTTTTTAATCTTTCTTTTCACAACTTAACAGAAGGACTTGTATATAGTAGATTCTTAATATTGTTTATTGACATGTTCTGGTGAATTTTAGGTTCATTCAGGATCTTTGAAGAATAAAGGATGGAAAGCCAATTTTGGAATCAATAAGACCTGATATGTTTTATTTCTGTATGACCCTAGGCAAGTCACTTATCTCCCAATGCTACAGGCAATTGTCAAGAAGTTGCAGAGCAGTTGGTAATTTGCATTGGTAGAGGGAGTTCTCTATACCAATTATAACACAGGTATGGCAAAAAAAAAAATCATAGAGCTAGAAGGAACCTTAAATGTCATTTTATCTTATCCTCTAATTTGGTAAATGAGCAAACTAAAGCATGGAAATTTTAAAATGATTTTCCCACCTCTTTGATAAAAGTATCAGAGCCAAGATTCAAGACCAGGCTCTCCACCTCCAAATCCATCTCACTTTCCAGTACAGTTTTCTTGATGATCAGACCAGGCTTAGAGTAGAAATGCAGGAATATCATTCCCAAACTGTTGCTTGATTCTTTGCATTCAGCAAATTAAGTAAGCAATAAGTATTGATTACATCATATAGCTGTATGGTCTTACAGTGCCTTGTGTTAGCCAAGCCCCAGTGGCTTCCTGACTAGGATGGAGAGACTGCTGAGACCATCGGAATTTTGATCCCTAAACTGCTTCTACATGCTGGGATTTCATGAGCTTTGGCAAAATGCTAAATGCACTAAATCAGAGAGTCTGGAAATCCTGGCTCATCTCTTGATGGCTTTATATCCTCCCTGCTGAAGCACAAAAGAGAATAGAACAGAAAGGCAAAAAAGACAATGCTCAAAGAGGCTGGAGAGGTGTGGCAACCCCTCAGGTCTATATCCATCCATTTAGGTCTCAATGTGCAGTAAAATGCCACTATTCCTTCTCTCTTTATTCTCAAGTGATTTTGAAGTTGAAATGCATATTTTTCCCTAAATTATATACTCACACCCCCTGCCGCAGCTGGATGTCTTATTAACAGTAACTCATGTAAGATCTTAAACACTTTAATGCAGTCCAGTAATATACTCATTGGTCTGTAATATATAATTGGATGAGCAGCCTGTGGTGCACATCCATCAGTATAGATGTCTGATACAGGCACTAGAAATGAGTGATAATCTGGGCCTAATGTTTAGCAGGAGGAGGGGAGAGGGCTGGCTTGCCTTTGGGAATCAATCAGTAAACATTTATGAAGTGCATATTATATGTCAGCTCTTGCTAAGTATTGGAAATACAAAAGAGGCCAAAGGCTGTACTCAAGGAGTTTATAATCTAATAGCAAACTATGTATAGAATAAATAGGAAATAATTAAAAGGAGTGCACTGGAATAAAGAGACCTTGGAGAAGGCTTCTTGTAGAAAGTGGGCTTTTAAATGGGACTTAAAGGAAGCCAAGGAGGTCAATAGGTGGAGATAAGGAAGGAGAGTGTTTCAGTCATGGGAAACAACCAGAGAAAATGCCCAGAGCTGAGAGATAGAGCATCTTGTTTGTGAAATAACCAGGAGGCCAGTGCCACTAGATGGAAGAATGTTTTGGGGAGTAAAATGTAAGACTCACCCTTAACAAAAGAGGTTTGCTTTACCCTAACACATCAAGAATATGCCAAAAAATGATATAGAAACACTTAGCTTTTCTGGACGAGGCCCTCTTCCTCTCCTTCTGGAAAAATGTCTGGTCATTAAGTCATCAGAGCCTGGCAACTGATGTTGTCTCAAGCACACAATGATTCCACGGTTCTTGAAACAAAGGCTCATCTTTTTAACATCAGTATTTTTCCAGTGTAAGTCTATGGCTGTGAAGAATGCTCCAGTAACTAAAGAATTAGAGTAGATCCCTCAAAGAACAAGGGAGAGGAATGTGGCATTAATAAATGTCCAGCTGACCACAACACATTAGAGTTTAGTAAGTATGCAAAAGCAAAATGAAAGATATTATCAAAGAAATGTCGGACCAAAACAGAAAATGAACCGTTCCTGTAGTGGGCCAGAGTGTTCCAGTGTGGCATCCACATAATGTCAAGAAAACCTGAGGAATGTCCCAGCTCCTAAGTGTGCTCATTGTGACAGTACTATGGGAAAATATGGACAAGAGGCACCTAGAATAGGCAGGCTTGGTTGTGTGTGCTCTGCATTACTGAAGTTATAGGGAACACTTGGTTGTGTGTGCTCTGCATTACTGAAGTTATAGGGAACACTTACATGATACAATTCCACACCCAATGGAGTATTCATTTCAATATAATAAGCATTTGTTATTAGAGAATATATAATCTTGAATATTTTTATGTAATTGTTACATGCTAGATTTGAGAGACGGGGAGTGGGGCAGTATCAAAAGCAGAGGAAAATGTTCAATTTTTTGCCTCACGAGGGTTTCATATACAGTGTTGCTACATTTTCATGACAGCATAGGAGGCATTTTCATTTAAATGTTGATCAGTATTGTTAGAAGTTTTGATTAGCCAGGAGATTGATGGTAGCTATATAGCATTCCAAGGGGAACTATGTTCCATCCACTGCTGGGAATCAAAAAATCAAAACAGTATTATAATATGATAAGATATTGTACTCCCTGATGTTCTGCCACCCAAGGAATGGGACTGCTTTTATGTGACAGTTGCCTAGTACTAGAAAGACCAGGTGTGTCAATTTATACATTTTTCAAAAAGTAATTTCTTATAGTTTCTCCTATCTATGTAAATAAAAAGAATTACAAGCTGATATCATTTTACTTTGAAATAAAATTTTTTATCCCACTAGCTCTATTTTCTTTGCCTTATGGCCACTTTGTCAGTTGATGCAGCTCTGGTCCCCATAGTGCTAAAGTATCTAGTGCTAGCCTTTATCTTTCATTCTCTTTTTCATAGTAATTCATCAAGAAAAAAAAAACTTTGTCTTCTTCAACATTTAAAAAATTATTTAGATCTACTTTTCCCTAAAGGCATCACTGGGCCACCCAAAAACTGCAATCCTAAAATCGCCATTCTATTGCTAGACAGTTATTGTATTCACTCTGAGGAAATGAGGTCAAGTGCCTTAAGATATTTTCTCCATCTTCCTCCCTAGTCCTCACTGTCTAACTGAGTCATTCAAGCTGTGAATCAGGGTATAACAGAGAATAAAAAATGCTCACAGAAGAAATTCAGGGAGAAGATTGATCCAAGTACTGTATGGGATTTTTCAATTCCACAATTACATTAAAGATGCAAATTTTAATGTTAACTTATACTAGAAATTTCATTCAAAGTCAAGAATTAGTGAGAGTTTCTAGAAATTTGTGACCTGATCTCATATCAGCAGAAGTGTCATGATGATGATGATAAAAAATTTGAAGGCTTGGAAGCAGCTTGATGTAGTGGATAAGGCACTGGGTTTAAAATCAAGGATAATAGTAGCTGACATCTGTATTGCGTTTTAAGGTTGGCAGAATACTATCATATTCACACCATTGCATTTGATCCTCACAGCAACCTTATGAGGTAAATACTATAAGTGTTTGTTATCCCTATTTCATAAATGATGAAACTGAGGCTGAGATTTTAATGATTTGCCCATGATGACATATATAACAAATATGGGGAGGGGGGCAGCTAGGTGGTGCAGTGGATAAAGCACTGGCTCTGGATTCAGGAGGACCTGAGTTCAAATCCAGCCTGTCACTTGACACTTACTAGCTGTGTGACCCTGGGCAATTCACTTAACCCTCATTACCCTGCAAAGAATGAATGAATGAATGAATGAATGAATGAATGAATGACAAATATCAGGATTGGGATTCAAACCTAGTTTTCTTCTCACTCCAAGTTCCATGAGCTCTCTACTACACAATACTACCTTTATGGTTATAACTATCATAAGATTTTGAATGGTGGCAATTAATTAAAGGGCATCAATAATAACAGAAAAGATGCTTTTTCTGGAATGTGAGAAAACTACTTAGCAGAACGTTACTCCAACCTTTTATTTCCTTTTCCAATTAGTACCTTTTCCAAAAGATGTCCATGTGACCTTGTCTAGGTAATCACATAATTGCAAATACTTCTTCCTCTCTTTATGAGAAGGATGCACATGAACAAAAAGCAACTTGGTATCAGAGCTTTTGCAACTTGCTAGCAGAGTTTTTTTGGTTTTAATTCAACAAGCAATTATTCAGTTGTTGTTAGGTCATTAATCATTCAGTGGTCCTGTATAACTTCCATATCTGTATTTGAAACTGTGGAAAAAGCCCTGGACCTTAGGTCAGCAGAACTGTTTAACTACTCTTGTTATTTAGTCATTTCAGTTGTGTCTGACTCTTTGTGACCCCATTTCAGTATTATTTTGGCAAAAATACTGAAGTAATTTGTCATGTTCTTCTCTGGATCATTTTTACAGATGAGAAACTGAAGCAAAGAGGGTTAAATGACTTGCCAGGGTCACACAGCTAGCAAGTGTCTGAGGCTGGATTTGTGTATTTGAACTCAGGAATATGAGTCTTCTTGATTCCAAAGTCAGTGCTCTCTCCATTCCACCACCTTTCTGTCCCATACAACTCTTAGCACCCTTAATACTGACTATCTTGTCTAAGTTACTTAGCTTCTCTCAGCCTCAGTATCTTCTTCTCTAAATGGATATAATATTACTTGTTCAGACTATGTGGCAGCAGGAGAAGTACCACAGAATTGGAAAATGGCAAATGTCACTATTTTCAAAAAAGGGAAGAGAATAGAATGTGGTGAGCTTGCCTTCGATTCCTAGAGAAATTCTAGGGTGTATTGTTAAATACGTGGTCAGAGTGAAGATCTAGAAAAGGAATTAGAGGCTCCCAAAGTGGCAGCATAAATTTGGCAAGGGCTCATGCTGTTCTTATGGACAAGAGTAGATGACTTCTTCAGTATTAAGGTTAGTTCTGGTACCACATTTTAGGAAGAATATTGATAAAGTTAGATATGTCCAGAGGAAGACAACATCCCATGAAAGGCCTTGATTTCAAACATGGGGATTGGTTGAAGGAACCAGGGATATTTAACCTGGGGAGGACACAATATCCCTTTTTTTTAATATTTGAAGGTCTGCCCAAAGGAGGGGATAAATTTGTTCTGCTTTGCCCCAGAAGACAGAACCAGAAACTCTAGGTTGAGATTTCAGGGGCAAATTCATACTTGATATAAAGAGAATTTTTTTAAGCAATCAGAGCCATCTTAAAGTGGAATAGACTGCGGGCTGCCCCTCACTGTAGGTCTTCAAGCAAAGGCCAGATGACTCTTTGTCACATTGGTTTTAGGCAAGAAGTTTGTTGTGCTACATGGTCTCTGAGGTCGTTTCCACCTCTGAGATTCTATAATACCTAACAGCATGGTTGTAAAGATCCAATGAAATAATTTATATGAAAGCATTTTGTAAATAACAACACTATATGAATGTGAGTTATTTGCATCTGTAGCAAAGAATGTTCTTCACAAAAAAAAAGTTCTTCACGCTAACCCTGTGACAAGCAGGGACAATGTTATTATCCCCATTTCAGAACTGATGAAATGCTCTCAGAAAAGCGTTCCCTTCACCGCTCCCCACCCTCAACAATTACAGGGTGGAAAGAGGACTCAAACTTTGGTCTTGTTACTCCATGTGCAATGCTGTTTCCATCATTTTCCATGATGTTAGAATATAAAACTATCTAGAGGAAATATAGGTTCATCAGATTATAAAATCATACATTTAGAGCTGGAAGGGACTTCAAACCCATTTAGTCCATCACATAGCTGAGGAAATAGAAACCAAGGTGGGTGGGCAGCTAGGTGCACTGGGCCTGGAGTCAGGAAGACCTGAGTTCAAATCTGCCCTCAGATACTTACTAGCTGATGACCCTGGGCAAGTCACTTAACCCTGTTTGCCTCAGTTTCCTCATCTGTAAAATGAACTGGAGAAGGAAATGGCACACCACTCCAGGATCTTTGCCAAGAAAACCCCAAATGGGGTCACGGAGAATCAGACACAACTGAAAACAACTGTACAACAACAAAGACCAAGGGGAATTAAGCAACTGGCTAAAGTTCATACAGATCATAAGTGGCAAAGATAGAATGTGAACCTAGGTCCTTTGACTCCTGAGCCAGTCGGTCTTCTTTACCTTACACCACTATATGTGTATAGACTGCATTATGGTATACTAGATAGAATACTGGAATTACAGTCAGGAAGGCCTGGGTTCAAATCCCGCCTCTGACATTTACTGCCTTTGTGACTGTGAGCAAGTCACTTAACTTATAAGCCTCAGGTTCTTCCTCTCTAAAATGGGGATAATAATGTTTATATAATACTTACCTCTCAGGGCTCTCATGAGATTGAGGCAGGGAATATACTGGACTTTGATCATTTTAAAGCACTATAAATATAAATGTCAACAGTTATTAATATTATTACTATATGTTAAAAATCAGCTTATATCCTATGCATAAATTTCCTACTCCCTATTATTATAACTTTGAGAGAAAAAACACTATTATTTTATTGCTTTATGGCATTAGAAATTTACAAAATAGCCTCCTAGTGTCCTGGAAATATTCATACCAAAAGGTCTGACTTACATACCAGGACTAGATTAGAACCAATAAAATAGCCCATTATTTTTTGTTTGTTTGTTTATGTCTTCCAGGAGTGTGCATTTTTTAAAAGTTGCTAACAGAAAACTCACCATTGATAGGTATAGCTCTTGTCCTGAGGACTGCAAGGACGCCCCTGTGAGCATTTGCCCCTGGTAGGATATAAGAAAGTCAGATCATGTCCTGGCTACAGGCTAAACACCCCTGGTGTCTGAGAGGAGATGGTCTGCATGTAATAGCACAAGACTGCTGCGAAATATATGATGTCATTCCCTAAATTTATAATAACAATGAGTATTATAATCACAGTCATGTTTGTTGAATGAAATGTCTGAAATCTATTTATTTTGTGTAAAGCACATGAGGCATTCATTAACATCGGAGTTCCTCACATGTGCATTATGTCACCCAATTTGCCAAAATTTCTTTAATAATTCATTATGATCTTAGAGGGGCAGTATTTGTTTTTCCCCAATTACACAACTCCAACTTGACTTTACCATAGTTTCATGCCTGGGAATTCATGAGGTGGGAAACATTTGACTGCCCTAATTGACAAGTGGGGAGCAAAACCATGGGAAATAATATGCAGAGAGAGTGGGAGAATGCAAAATGCATTGGGGGAGCTCTGTTCATGACAACCTCTTTAATGCACTGTATATTGACACAAGGTTATTGAAGCAGTCAGAATGCTTACTTTAGCCACTTTATGCATTTGGGGGAATATGAGCTTTTCATGTGTTTTCTGAAGAGAGAACTGTTCTTAGGTCTTCAGACAAATGAGTTATAAGACTTGGGAACAAGAGATTTCTAACATACTGTCTGCTCTCTGCCTGAAATTGGTGATAGCTGTGAGTACAAAATGAAAGTACAATGAAGGAACAGAATAATGTCAGGACCATTTTAGAACCCATTTGTTGTGTTATAAAAAGGTGGGAAATGATTGTCAAAAAAAAAAACAAAAAAAAAACCTAAGACTGCTAAAGCTTTTAAAGTACTTCCCTAATTTTGTAAGTTTATTCTTTAGGCCACTTCTGGGAGGAAAAATGACAAATGTCTCCTGAATACCTGCTCTTTGTAGGGCCTTCAAAGAACTTGTGGCCCATTTGCAGTGATAAGTTGGAGAAAAGATCACTTCCAGCTAAGAAGGATGTGGAAAACAAATGGGATTTGAGCCAGGCCTAGAAATTTTAGAAGAAGGGAAGATTTTAATCCAAAGAGAGAAGAGAACATTGCAGGTCCACGGAACAACTTGAACAAAGATAGGAAGGTGCAAGGCCTTTTTGGTAAGCAGTGAGTTAGACCAGTTAGGCCAGAGTAGTAGTTCCCAATCTTTCTTAGTCCCTGTATTCTTTGGGTTCCCTAAATATTTCCCTACTCCCTAGTCATTATGAAAGGAAATAAATTTCTAGAGTTTACCATGCACATGCACATCAAAAATAGATTAATTGGGGGCAGCTAGGTGGAGTAGTAGATAAAGCACCGGCCCAGGATTCAGAAGGACCTGAGTTCAAAGTGGGCCTTGGACACTTGACACTTACTAGCTGTGTGACCCTGGGCAAGTCACTTAATCCTCATTGTCCTGCCCCCCCAAAATAGATTAATTTATGAATAGAATTAAGGCGTTGTCAGTGTGTTTTCTAAGAATGGTATGTGCTTTTCTGAGGGTGCACAAAAAATTTTTAACTTTACAAATTCATCAGTTTAAAAAAAATCAATTAAAAATACTCCCCTTTCCTCTTTAACAAGCTTCTCCTTCTTGTTGCTGTTGTTGTTGTTGAGTCATTTCAGTCATGTCTGACTCTCTGTGACCCCATTTGGAGTTTTCTTGGCAAAGATACTGGAGTTGTTTGCCATTACCTTCTCCAATTTATTTTACAGATGAGAAATGAAGCAAAAAGGGTTAAATGACTTGGCCAAGGTCACACAACTAGTAAGTGGCTGAGGGCAGATTTGAACTTGGGTCCTCTTGTCTTCAAGCCCAGCACTCTATCCATTGTACCACCTAGCTTCTCCTAACCTTCTCCAACTCTCTAGTTGAGAACCCCAAGGTTAAAGTCCAGGATTCATCCTGGGAAAAAGTGATGGATGAGAATAGAAGCATAGATTGGTCTAATGTGGAGCCCATCATGAAACATAATCTCTTCCCTTAACTTTCCTTAGCCTGTTTGAATAGGTAGGATCAACACTATTATAATTAGTGTATAAGCTCCTTTCCTCACATAGGCAGCTATATGGAACAATGAATGGACCCCTGAATGGTAGACCTGAATTTAAATCTAGCCTCAGACATTTACTGTGTAACCCTGAGCAAGTCACTTAACTTCTCTCTGCCTCAATTTGATCAACTGTAAAATGGAGACAATAAATACCTACCTCATAGGATTGTTTTGAGGATCAAATGAAATATTTATAAAGTGCTCAGCACAGTGTTTGGCACATAGTAGGCAGTATATAAATGCTTATTCCCTTCCTTTCAAGTAAGAATTGTTTCATTCTTTGTACTCCTTTCTCCTAGCACAGCACATGACTCATGGTAGGTGCTTAATAAATAATTGTTTATTGCCTTCTAATATTAATCCTTTTTTTCTGATGAGGTGTTAATTTTTTGTCCATTGCTCTGATATGCTGGTGTTCTTAGTGTAAATTCACATCTCATTCTAGAATAATCAGTCATTTCTTTCCCATTAAGATAAAGTTCATTCAGTTTTTGTTGGTGGCTAGTGCTTGCTGTATCTAATGCCTTCAGAATCTATTCTTGAAGAAAGGATTCATGATATGCAAACTTGAAGCTTTTCCAAAATCTTCAAGCCTTTGGCCACTTTCCTTCCTTTTCCCTGAGCCATATTTTCTAACACAGTTCTTACTCTCCTCTCCTATGCCTGTTTCCACATGGAAAACACAACATATCAGTGTACATATTGGTTCTCAAGCTCTTCCTGGAATGTCTCCACCTCTTCATCCTCTGAAGAGGTACTTCAGCTGTCATATTCTTCATAGTGTTCTTTTGGCACATGCTCATCGCTAGCACTATAAGGTGGGAGTGACTTAGCATAGAGGAGCCATTAGATAAATGCTTTTTAAAATTCATTTGTGGTCAAGTAACCAATGAAATTTTTGTTGCTTTCTTTCTTTGCCTTTCTAGGGGAAATCTGTGAACCATTCTTCCATTTACCCTCAACTTCTTGAAATCTTATGGTTTTGCTTATCAACCATAATTCAGTTCCTCCAAGAGTATATCAATCCTTTGGTTTTTGGACAAGGATTTCACCTTTAGAGAACCAATACTTAAATTAATATTAGTATGTATTCTAAAACCTTTACAATTGTTAGCACTCCCTGCTCCTTTTCTGCCATTCTACTACTAGTACTACAGAATCAGAACTTGACCACCTAGGAACAAGGGCCAGTTTGTATTATTCTTTGTTTTATGGGTTTTCAGGGCCAAAAAAATCCATCACTCAGCAGCCATACCTGTAATGGTGAGCCTGTAGATTGCCTAAGACACAAAATAAATTTTTTATATAGGACTAGATTTCTAGATTAGAAAAAAAAACAATCCATTGGAAAGCATTTTGTCATGAATAATTCAAATATAATAGTATGCACCCATATGTAGCTTATCTGCATTTTAACACATGCTTTGATAAGGTATTAATTGTTCACCTAGTATTGGGTTTCATCAGGTAGGTTGGTTTGTTTATTTCTGAATGTACTGTAATAGAAAGAGTCCTGAACTTGAGGTTAGGAGATCTCTGCTTGAATCCTAGCATGCATTCACTCAAGGCAAGTCAGGTAGGTTCGCCAAGCCTCCATTTTTCATCTTTAAAATAAGGATAATAATACTTGCCTCACCTAGATGACAAGGTTGTTGTGGAAAATTAGAATTATTGTCTAAGTAACAAAGATCTCTATACTCGGGATAGGAGGTGCAGTATAAAAGGAGAAGGAGTGGAGAAGAGAGTCCTTATTATAGAAGAAATTGTAATCTAAACAGGGGAAACAGCGCTAATACATAAAAGCATTTTAAATGGTGTAAACTATGTTAAAAAAAATCCTGAAGAGACGGTGAATATAGTAGAGTGGGGTGAAGTGGAGAAAGTTTCTTATAAGAAGTCTGGGAGGGACTTGAATTGCTTGACAGAGTTATGAAGAGAATTCCACATGGAGTCTTTTGTGAAGCCAGAGGCAGAAGTGAAGAGATTAAATAGAAATTCCTTGGTTTGGAACAGAGTCCATAAGGAAGAAGTAAGAATGATAAAATTGGTGGTCTGCAGTTACCATGGAGACAGATCCTCAACTTGGACTTCTTGCCAAGTAGTCCAGGTTGAGGTTCTGTCTCCATGAAAAAAAAAAATCATGATTCCAAAGCAGTAGAAATAAGCTTCTTAAAAGCAGCAACTAATACAGTTTGAAATCACGTGAGAAACAGGGCCTTCCTGACAGCAAGAATAAAAAGGTGAAAGCATTTTTAAGAAAGAAAATGAGGAAACAACACACTTACAAAATGAGTTGTTTGCTGAGGTGGCAAGCAAAGAACAAAAGGCAAAAATTCTGTGTATCTCTCAGAGACACATTGTAAAGGTCTAAGATAGGCTTGCAGCTATCAACATGAAATTAATCGATATCTGGATCTTATGCACTTGGCACAAAACAAGCATAAAATACAGTCTTCCTTTTTCACTGATGCTATTATCTATCCAGTCTTCTTCATCCACTTTATTCTAAGCATCTACCTTTTGACATCAGCAGGCATTTATTAGGCTCCAGTAACATGCCAGGCAGTGTGTTAGGCAGGTGCTGGGCATGCAAAGTCAAAAAGTAAATGGTTCTCTTCCTCAAGATGCTTACCTTTTGAAGTTGAAGACAAGATAAACCCCATCAAAATAGGCACCATTTGGGGAAATTATGCTTCCATATTTATTCAGAAAGTAGATATTGTGGGCACTGAATAAATATTTGTTGACTTGAAATACTTTTTTATTTAAATGAGTAACTTCCTGCATAAATCAAGGAGAGCACAAATAATACATGAATGTTATATAAAATATTCTTATACTGATTTGAGTAGCATTGCTCAAACAGTATTGCCCAATGATCTAATTTCAGTTCTTATGTTAAAAAATTCAAAATGGAATAGGATCAAAGAATTTAGAGCTAAAAGGAACCTTAGAGGTCATCTAGACCAAGGGTTCTCAATATTTTTTGGTAGTCTTGTAAACATGACCATTTTCTCAGAATCTAGTTTTTAAGTGCATAAAATATATTGAATTACAAGAGAAATAAAAATATATTGAAATACTCTTGTCAAAACATATTTTTTAAACAAGTTCACATATCTCAAGTTTAGGAACTATAATCTAGTGCAACCTTCTTGTTTTATAAATAAGGAAACTGAGGCCCAGATAAGTAAAGTGACTTCTCTTTTTTTTAATTGTTTTGTTTTTATTAAAAAATCTTTTTCTTTTTTCATGTCATTTCTACTTCCCAATAACCTGCCTCCACCAGAACCCTTCCTTGTAGCAAATTAAAGGAAAAGTTAAACAAAAGTCTTAATATTATATGTAGTATTATGGACCCATAGTCCACTTCCTCTCTATCAAGAGGAGGAAAAAATTATCAACCCCCTGGAAGCAAGATTGGGTATCACATTAATCTGAATCTTTTTAGGATTTAGTGTTATTCTCCTTTATATTATCATGGTCATTATAAATATTGTCTTCTTGTTTTTACTTTTTTCTCTATGAATTGTTCTTACAAATCAAAATAACTTTTCCAGAGTCACACAAATTATAAATTATAGAGCCATATTTTCAAATATGGCCCTCTAAAATTGAATTCAGTGATCTTTCTATCTCATGAAGCTACTTCTACATAGAGTTGAAGATATTTTTGAAAGAAGGTAAAGTAGAGGAGGTGGTGGTTATAATGGTAACAATCTCCTACTGCACCAAAAATGGGAAGAAACGTGTGAACAAAGTTCCAGATGCAGATTGTAACAATAACTATAGTGTAGTTATTCAAGAATAACAGGTTGGGGGCAGCTAGATGGCACAGTGGATAAAGCACCGGCCCTGGATTCAGGAGTACCTGAGTTCAAATCCGGCCTCAGACACTTAACACTTACTAGCTGTGTGACCCTGGGCAAGTCACTTAACCCCAATTGCCTCACTAAAAAAAAAAAAAAGAAAACGAAAAAGAAAAAAAAGAAGAACAGGTCAATATTGTCTTTAATCAAAACATTTCTCAACAGTCACTAATAGTTGGTTGTTACCCAGTTTCACTTCACTTTTTTTTTGCATTAGTTCTATTTCCCACTTATTTCATTAGACACTTAGGAAATAGCATCAAAATACACTAGTCATTGTTGTTGACAACAGACATTATTGGGCGTTTACTGGTTTTCAAAATAAAAACTTAGATAATTTTATCAAGAATTCAATTAAGACACACAACATTGTACCTTACTTTTGTCTACTTAGCCAGAGTTCTTGGTGTTCTCCAATTCAATAAAACTTTCATCAGAACTATAGAGGTAATGCATGAGTAGCAAAATATTCCTAATTTAGTATTGTTTCTTAATACCTCATAATAAATCTGGGTCACCTGGAAGACCCTGGCATGAAGTGAATCATTTCACCTCCTCTGAGAATACAACATCTAGAAAAGAATGTTGAATTCAGTACAATTCAGATCAGAATTATACTGATTCCGTATGTTAGAGAATATGAAGAGACAAAAACTAAACCATCTTTGTTTCTAGAAGAATAAAACGTTTACACGGGTAAGTCAATAAAAAGTAGTTTGAGAAAAGAGTCTTGATAACCTGAATTCATGGGGTAAGAAGCAAGATCAGGAGAATGAGTGTTCTGGGAGAGACTAAGGAAGACTTCACAGAAAAGATGACACCAAAACTGAACCTTAAAGGTGCCACCTTTCCACCTGCAGATCTAATCATCACAATGACTACAACATATACTATTGTGGAAATATTTTTCTACTGTTCCTCAATGTTGTGTGAGAACAAGTTTAGCTTTTTACAATTTAGGGCTTTATTTTGGTATATCTACTTGGATTTGTACTACCAAATTCAAGAATTCTCAAAATTCCATTCTAAAAATGTCCATCTCCTTCCCAAAGCTTTGATCTACATACAGCCCAATCATCCTAGAAAACAATTTTGAATTCTGTTCCAAAACTTATTAAACTGTGTATAATCTATTTATTCCCTAAAAAAAACCACATCAATGGGAGAGGAAAAAGTTATATATGTACACAAATACTGATAACAGCTCTTTTCTTGAAAGTCAAAAATAGAAACCATGGGGCCATCCACCTATTGGAAATGGCTTAATAAATTGCAGTGTATAATTGTAATGGAATTTTGTGTGCCATAAATGATGAAATGGAAAAATTCAAAGGAAATTGGGAAGAGCTTCATAGACTAATGAAGAGTGGAATGAAAAGAATTAGGAGAACAGTTTATACAATGGGAATAACATGATGGAGAAAAGCAAGTGTAAAACATTTTATAACTCTGACCAAAACAATAATAAATCAAAAGAAATGAAGATAAAACACATATTGAACTCCTTTCAGAGAAGTGATGAGTTTAAAATTCAGAAGAAGACATTTTCTGACTTACTCAGGAATATGTTTTATTGGACAATGTAGATATATATATATACATATATATATATCGAGTTGAATTTTGCTTTTATTTTTGTTTCTAATTTGATTAATTGGGGGAAACTATAGGAAGAGGGACAGAATATTTTTTTAATTGTTGCACCATCATATTATGTCATTTAAGCTGGGCCCTCACAGTTACACAGCATATTTTTCCTTTTCTCTTTATCATATTCTCTTCAGTCATTCTTTCAAATCTCTTCTCACCTTTAGCTCCCAAATCCATCACCAATACCTTATCTTTTAACAGATAAACTCACCTAATTGAGAAAATTGAGTCTCTTCATCATGATTGATTGAGAAAAAAGGAGAAAGCAGTATGCCTTTTAGGGGAAAATAATTAGTAGAACAGTATTAACTATATTAAAAGGATTAACCTGCATTTGTAGAGGGAGTTCCCTATACTAATTAAATCATAGGTTTTGTGTCCTCACCTCATCCTTGTTTGTTGTTCAGTCCCTTCAGTCTGGTTCACTTCTTCCTGACATTTGAGGTTTTCTTGTCAAAGATACTGGAGTGGTTTGCCATTTCCTTCTTTAGCAAACAGGATTAGGTGACTTACCCAGGGTCACACAGCTATTTGTGTCTGAGGTCAAATTTTAACTCAAGTCTTCTTGACTCCAGGCATGTGCATACATGCACACACACACACACACAGACAAGAGTAGAGCATTGTGGTGAATTAGATTTAAGGACAAGACAAAAATAGGAAGCCCAAGAAAATTCCTAATTCTTTTCATAAAGACTATTATAGCAAACATCTAGTGATCTTGCTTCTGGCCTTATCTCTTATCCAATTCACCCTCCATATTCCTGTCTGAAGAATTTTCCTGGTATATGATTTTGATCTGGTCCTTCCTCCATGTAAAAAAGTCTTCATGGGTTCCCTACTTGCCTATATAATAAAGAATAAACTTCTGACCTTTGCATGGAAGGCCCTCCACACTCAAGCTCCATCCTACTTTGTCCATCTTATCTCCCAATGCTCCCTCCACATACTCTACATTCTAGCCAAAGTGAACTACTCTCCATCTCTTTTTCTGATCCTGCCTTCTTCCATCTCTGTGCTGTCCTCTGTACCCTGGCTTCTTAAATCATGGGTCGCAACCCCATATGGGGTCATGTAACAGAATGTGAAAGTGGCAAAAAATTTGGCAACAGTAAAAGATTGTGTATATTTTATACATGCCCAGGGTCTTGTAAAAATTTCTCAGGCAAAAAAGGGGTCTTGAGTGGAAAAAGTTTAAGAATCCCTGCTCTATACCTCCTTCTACCACAACCACCACAATAGTTCCTTTTGAGCAAGATATGTATCAGTCCTATCAATCTTTGTATCTCCAGTGGCTACTGCCTTGCATAGAGCAAGCACTTAAGCATTTGTTAAACTAGGAACAAAAGAGGCAAACTGTGGAATTCTTTGCCAAATATATGGTCTTCTGACTATCGCTACTTTAGGGGAAGGTCAAAAGATGGCATCTTTCAAAGTACCTGAAATTCAAGGAATGAAAACTAAGTTTGTCCATGTTTGGCTTGGCATGTAAATTCAAGTCTCTTCTTTTGCAAACACCACCAGCCCACTTTTATGGCAGGGAGAGTGCCCAAGTCCTTCCTCAGGCCTTACTGTTTCCCCAGTCAAAGATTAGCATTCATGTGAGACTATATGCACCAATTATACTTTAATTAATAACACCCCAGCCAAGTGGGAGTTCTTAATGCATACATAATTTGAGGGAAAGGGTTTTTTTTTTTAACTTTTCTGCCACAAATGTATAATCTACAATATTTTGCAGACAATGGAAGATGGATGTGGAATTGAAGGAGGTTGAAGTAAGATAGACATGTATTCATATAAATGTCAACAATGTCTCTTTCCTATTAATTATCTAACAGAGCTCATTGGATGATACAATGAGGATGGATCCATTTGAACATGAAGTAAAAACAAAAGGAAACATTTTTTAAAGAATCAAACAGAACACTCTTTTCCACTTTTCTTGAGAAATCCTTCACTCATACCCAGGATTGCCTTTTTTTTCCCTAAGCGGCCATACAGATCTCCTAAAATCATTTCTCTGGCCATTTCTCTAAAGCAAGTTTCCATTTCTGTCTTTCTGACTTGAGAATTTTTCATCAGTTTTTCTTTGAGCATAGAAGATAAAAATAAACACTTGATATGTGGTTTGGTGATTGATAAAAGAATAAATAGCTAATTCTCATTCTCATAACAAAAAGGTGTTTCAGCCATCCTTTAATTCCTCATTTAGTCTCACTATATAGAAAATACAGCATACCCCAACTTGCCTCCATAATCCTTCTCTTGTACATAGTCTCAAGAGTATATGAAGTTCTTCCTGTGTCAGTAGAAACAGACGTGTAATGAAATAAATATTTTGGTTGCATACTTAGATTTCTCTGATTAATTTCCATTGATCACTCTATTTTAACATGAAAATATCCCCTTCTGCTGTGTTTATCTCTGCCATGTCTGCCTATGCCAGCCTAGGCCTGCAAACTTCAGTCTCTTCTAAAAATATTTTGTCTGCTGATCTCTACACAGCACATTACTTCTTTTGTCACCACTTTGGCTACAATAGGAAAACTAAGACCCCCCAAAATACAGCCAACTTCATCAGCCAAAACACTAATGCGACTTTTCTGAAAGTCCTCTTTGTACTTGAGGTACTGTATTAATCTATTTAGAGTTGCTACACATCTCATCCTTACTCCCATCCCACAGATGTGAGATGAGCAGTAGAATGTGCACATTAACACTCTTTTAATACTTAAACTAGTACTGCCTTTTGATATTGCTACTCCTTTTATGGTGCATCTGGAAGCATGAAAAGAGAGCTTTTATTATTCTAGAAAGACTAATAAATAAACACTTGAATTCCATATATTTCAAGGTCAGTGGGCTATTCCTGTCTGGTTTTGTTTCTTTCCAGTGGGCTGCAGTCATCAACCTTAACACTGGTTTTCAAGGATACAGTCTATGTTAAATGAAGTTGTTGCCACCATTGTAATCCTTCTAAATAGGTCTTTGCCTTACAGAGTATAGGTTGTGGATTGACATTAGGAAACATGCTTTTGCTTTTTTCTTTTCTTTTTTTTTTTTTGCCAGCCTCTAAGGTAATACCAATCCCTGCTTTTGCAAAACTGAATGGAGGAGATGTTTAGGCTGTCTAAATAAAGTAAAAGAATATTACAGGTATTAATACAACTTTCTGAAAAGGGATCAGAAAAACAGCTATAGTCCTACCCTTCTCACCTCTGCCTTACGGAAGCTCTAAGTTTCCTTCAAAGGTCAGCTCAAGTGCCAATTTCTGCATTCTAGATCTATCCAGTTATTGTTATTTTCTCCATCTTGAAATTACTCCAACGTACTTTTCATACACTTTGTATTTACTTGTGTACATGTTATAAGCTCATCCCTAGAAGAAGGCAAGTTCCTTGAGGTAAGCGGCTTTTTTTGTTGTTGTTATTTTTATCTTTGTAGCCCCAGAACCAGCACAGCACCTTAATAGATGTTTGTTGGATTGAAATTAATCCTCGTGGATCAAGAGACTAATGATTTCAGGCTCAGTTCTCCAAGGACTGAACTAGAGGAGAATTTCTCCAAAAATCTGTTCTGTATTTGGGAGAAAGAAATGGGGTTCCAAAGGTTACCCCTCACACCCCAAGTGAATTTTTTTTTAGTGAGGCAATTGGGGTTAAGTGACTTGCCCAGGGTCACACAGCTAGTAAGTGTTAAGTGTCTGAGGCCGGATTTGAGCTCACGTCCTCCTGACTCCAGGGCTGGTGCTCTATCCACTGTTCCACCTAGCTGCCCCCCAAGTGAATTTTTAAAAGCTCCAAAAAGGCATTGGCATTCCTATTGTGGCAAGCTCCTATGGAATGATTTTTTTTTAGAGTATTGAACTTATATTTTATTCTCAGTGTTCCCCCTCCTCCCATACCACAAAGCTGCCTGTGTTTGCCAAGGAGACATAGCCACAGTGCTCTTTTAGAAACCTAACTTTTTAAAAGGTAGATTATTTTATTAGTAATAAATGAGTTAGATCTTATTTATTAGAATTTCGTTTATCTTCAGGATGGACTTTTCTTTCTAGAAGCATAATTGAAAGAACCCAAATAATTGGTCTCACTAGGCTCAAGGCATTTCACTTTTAATATTCTTTATAGTAAAATCGGTTTTCAAATCAGTACATCTGCAAACATCACATTTTCCACTCAAGAGATTCATTTTGGACTAAAATATGGTTTATTTCTTGAAGTTTTTACTTTGACACACAGAATATAATTTTATCACTGCATAGCATGGGCTTTTAGTAATGTAGTCATATTTCCCTTGGTTTTACTGAAACTAATTCTTGCCAGAAAGCAGCTTGCAATCTATTTCTTCAAGAGTGTAGAAAGAAACGTACAATCTTGAAGAATCATATTAAGCTTTGCTTGACAGCTTGACAATACCAAGCCCCTCTCCTTAATTGCTTTCATCAATTCCCAGCAGATTGGCAAGGGACTCTTATTGCTGTACCTTGAATATCTTATTACAATTAACAGTCTATGCTATTAAAAGCAAGTAGCAATGATTTTACTTTCTTATGGTTTTTATAGTATGTTAATCAGGGATAAAGGCTCAGGGTGCTTATTAAGCAGCTGGAAAATTTCCCTTCAGGGGATGTTATGCTACCTGTGATATATAAATTTGTGATCTGTTCTTCTGATTTCCAAAGAATATGCTGACATGACACTTTCTGCTTTTAGTTTTCCTCCCCCCTCAGTCCCAAGCCCACCCCCAAGACTATGTATTTTCTCTTGAGCTTTAAAAAGATGATGCCATTGACAGGAGCAGTAAGTCCTTATATTGCGATTAGAGCCAATCCAGGATTTATTCTTTAATTAGTCAAGTGACAAGATACCTTTGGAAAAGGAGAGACACAATACCATTTGCCACATAGGGTCAATTGGACTCCCACTGCCTAGTACTCAAAGAAAGGGAAGGCACCAACTAAAACCAGGACCCTGCCAGATCACTCTGCATGCTTGTTACTTCCCACTTCACTGAGGTGATTTGAGAATACATTAGCCTCTGCCACCAAGTCAATTAAATATATTATAGTTGTCATGAATTTTATGTGTCTTGCTTTAGTTTTCCCAATGTTGGTATAATTTGGGAGAATGCTTTGGTTTGTTGATTTTCTTTGCTTGGAATGGTATGTTTGAAAAAAGAAAATTAAACTCTCTCAAAAAAAAGCTATATATTTGACTTTAAAATTCAGCTTCATTTTGTCATTGAGTACCAAGACACATATAGAAAACAAAGATATAGATGATGTTAAGTAAGCACCGAGCTTTATATGACCCAGACTATTCACTCCCCCCTGAGCTCTGAAAAGCATTGTATTAAATCAAGTTCTTTCTAGCCACCTTAAATATCATGATACTTTAGTGCATGGATTCTTAACCTCAGGCCATGGAGTCCTAAGGGATCCATGGATAAATTTCATGGACTTCACAAATGTGAAAAGAAAAAAATATGTCATTATTTTTACTAACCTCTAGCTGAAATTTAGCATTTCTTCCACTTATGAATCTTTTAAAAAAATGTTCTGAGAAGGGGTTCATAGGCCTCACCAGACTCCCAAAGTGCTCCATGACACAAAAATGGTGAAAACCCATTGCTTTAGTGAGTGTGTCCAACTCTCTATACCTAAAAATGTGTATATGTGTGTACATTTAAAGAAAATTAACCTCATAACAGGTGCAGTAACTATTTATACCAGTTTGCTTCTAAAACTCATACACTAAGTGATTTTAAATAAATCTGCCAGGCAAAAAGCGGTACATGTTTGTAATTTCTGATACAGTTCTGAGATGCAGTGAACTATACCAATAGTGTATCTATACTGTTAGACATTACTAATGAGAGAAATGATTATTTCTCTCTTCTATTAATAAACAATTATTGAATTAGGACTAAGGTTTTTATCCTTCTTATTTCCTCATTCAGAAATCAACCCCCGTAGGTTATGTAGCCAGACTTTGAAGGGCAGGGCTGATGATAAGATGAAATAAGATGAAATATTGACACACTCAATTGGGAATACTCAGTTCTATCTAATCAAAAGGTAAAGAAAGTCTAGTGCAGGTCAATTGGTGAATTCTAGCCCATTGTGTTTTAGTCAAACCCATCTGAGTGGAAGAAATTCCCCCTTTTGTCTAGATTGCCCTAGACCTGGGTGGTCTGGGAAAAGATAAGTCTCTATGTCCAGGACTGAGTAATCAGAATCGCATCCCCCAGCCTTTCATTAGAATAAGCCCACCTCTCATTATAATTTTCATTCTCTCGTTAATTGTTAACCAGTCAGAGTTGATTGCCACCTGTCAAAGACCCCCACTCTTCCAAGGACATATAAGCATTGAGAGGCCTCCACAAGGGGGCTTTTGATTTATGAGAGAAATCCAAATGATCATCCTTGTATTAATTACTTGCTAGCTATAATTAATAAAATTATGAATTACCCCAAAATTATGTCTCTCAAACTTTTTATATACCACACTATATTAAGCCCTCAGGGATGGACATCCACCAGGTTGCCTAAGAAAGGGTGAACCAACACAAGCCATAAGGGGAGCAGGTTCTACCTTGTGTTGGCCCATGAGGAACCCCTATCCTTGAAGCCTGGGCAAGATAGAGAGTAGCAGTTTTTATAAAAAGTAAATAAAGAAATACTTTTTCTTACCTATATGAATTTGTAGTCATATACTTATAAACATTCTGTGTGCCTGCTGAAAAAAAAATTCCTTTCCCAGTTGAAATAAAATCTTTGGAAAAGTAGGTTCTATCATATAAACATTGACACAACCTTTACTAATGGAAGGCAGCAGAAGATAGCTATCCCAAACATATTTGACTAAAAACATACAATCATCACTTATCATTTGTGAGGGAAGTTGCAGAGAAAGAGAGTGCATGTACAAGTGTAGCAAAGAAAAGCTTTTTTGCTTGCACATTTTGAAGTACTGGTCTGCTGATTTTCCAGAACTACATAGTAGATGGAACCATATGGGATCCAAAATAGGTGGACCTGTTACTAATAACCTAAGACTGATGTGTAATTACGTTTTCAGTGATTCATCTATGTAACACCATGGCTTATTTTACATGGCAGCATCTGGTTCACATGTGTATAGTGGTTATTCTGGGTTGATTGACATATGTAGTCTTCTAATAAAGTCCCAGTTGCCCAGATGTGGATTGCTGCCTTCTTCCTTATACAGACAAAACATTCTTTTGAACATTCTCACCTCCATCTTTCCTGAACAAGAAATTCACACATTCACACACTACATTCTTCACTCTCCTTCATACACATTCACACATAGATACTTGCACTTTTTATGGAAGGGAATAAAAATACTCAATGTTAGATAGGCCTTCCCAATGTTTTAATGTGAATATGTGTGTCCTTTGGAGTGATTGTGTATGTCATGTCATACATCTTGGATTATAAGCTGTGAACAGAAACCATGTAAAAGCTTAAGTGACTTGCCCAGAGTCAAACATCCAGTTTGCCTCACAGGCAAGACTTGAACCTTTTTTTCCTGATCCCAAGGGTGCTCTCTATCCTTCATGCCTTGCCAACTCTCCATCTGGTGCTTAGAGTTCCTGAAATTCTATTTGTTGGACCTTAAACAAGACATTACTAAGAATAAAAGGTAACAGCTTTCTGAGAATTAATAATAATTTGCTTTGGATGGTTGGGATTTTCCTTTTATCATAGCATTACTATCCTTAAGACAAATAGAACTAACTACATCATTAGAAATAAATTGATTTGTTATTGGAATGGGGGAGGAGAGTTAGGTCTATTATTTCATCACTGAAGGGGAACTCCAGTGTTGAAAACTCCCTTCATAGATGCCAATCAGCAACTCATTTGTAACTTAGTTTTATCAATCAATCATTAAGCATCTATTAAGAGCTTACTATGTGACAGGTACTGTGCTAAGTGGATATTTGCAGGATACAAAAAAAAAAGGGGGAAAGACAGTCCCCCAAAGAGTTTTCTATCTAATAATTTACAATCTGATGTGGGAGTCAACACACAAACATATAAAAAGCTAGCAATATGCAGATAAATAGGCCCTAGAATTAAGAGAGTTTGGGGACAGGCTTCCTGTAAAAGTTGCGGTTTTAGTTGAGACTTAAAAGAAGCCTGGGAAGTAGGTAGGCAATTGGGGTTAACTGACTTGCACAGGTTTACACAGCTAGTAAGTGTCTGAGGCTGAATTCGAACTCAGGGGTTTTTTGGGTGGGATCCTTTACATTTCAATTTACTACATGGAAATCATGTTTTTATATTCAGTTAAATTCTGGATTAAGATTACAATATTGTAAACAAAAAGGATAGTAACTTCAGTATTTTTTAGCATATCAAATTGAAAAACATAGGTTTACAACTTCAATTTTTATGGCAGACAGTCTTCAAATACAATACTGAGAGACGGATCATCTTATTTGTGGAACAGCCAGTGTTGCTGGATCAAAGATTTTGTGGTGAGGAGCAAGGTGTAAGAAGACTAAAAAGGTAACTGAGGGGGCTAGGTTATAAAGAACTTTGAATGCCAGAGTTTTTTGTATTTGATCTTAGAGGCAAAAGAGGCACTGGAGTTTATTGAGTAAGGTAGTGGCATGGTTGGACCTGTGCTTTAGGAAGATCATTTTGCTGGCTGAATGGATTGGTGTTGGGAGGGACCTGAAGCAGGCAGACCTGCCAGCAGGCTATTGCAGTAATCTAGACCAAGGCTTCTTTCCACTTTTTCCACTCGAGACCCATTTTCGCCTGAGAAATTTTTATGCAACCCTGGGTATATAGGTATATAAAATAGGTATACATAACTTTTACTGTTGTCAAATTTTTTCGGCCCCCACATTCAGTTACCCCAGCAGTTTAAGAAGCTTTAGTCTAGACGTGAGGTGATGAGGGTCTACACCAGGCAGTGACAGAGCAGAGGAGAAGAGATATTGCAAGGTGAAATTAACAGGCCTTGACAACGGATTGCATATGGAAGGCAGGAGACAGAGATAGTGAGGACCTGAGGATAACTCCTAGGTCACCAGCCCGAAGGACAGGGAAGATGGGGTTGCCCTCTACATTTATAGGGAATGTAGGAGGGGAAGATGTTTAGGGGGAAAATTAGGTTTCTCTTTTGGATGTTCAGCTTAAGATGTCTATTGGACATCTAATTTGACATGTCTGAAAGATAGTTGGAAGATGGGAGATTGGAAGTCAGCAGAGAGGAGCAAAATGGGTAGATTTAAAGAATCATCAGCATAGAGATTACTTTAAAGATTTACCTGAAGCACTGAGAGGGTAAGTATGACTTGTTATTCATTTGTCAGAGGTAGAACTTAAAGCCAGGTCTTTCCTGACTTAAAGGCTGGTACTCTATCCCCTATCCCACACTGCCTCCCATGTATTAAAATAATCATATGTAAATTGTTTTAGGGCAGTGAGGTGGCACAGTGGATAGAGCACTGGGCCTAGAGTCAGGAAGACCTGAGTTCAAATAAAGCTTCAGACACTTACTAGCTGTGTGACCCTGAGCAGGTCACTTAACCTTGTTTGCCTCACTTTCTCATCTGCAAAAAATGGTTTGGAGAAGTAAGCGGCAAACCATTCTAGTATATTTGCAAAGAAAACTCCAAAATGGCATCACAAAAACTTGGACATAATTGAAATAACCAAACAACAACAAAATTGTTTTAAGGATAATTTATTTAAACAGTTTACTTAATTTTGTCTCACACACTTTTGAAAGTGTCTCTTGTTAATGATTCTTAACTTTATACTATTTTAAGAAAATAGAAACATTTAAAGCACCAGGAATTTCGGAACTATATAATTTTGAGAAAAAGTAAACTTTAAAATTAAGAGCTATCTTTTCATAATGAATATTCATTTACATGTAAACATTCATGTAATTTTTTTCCAAATGTCGACAATTCGTGCAAAACATAAGCAGTGGTCTCTGCCACACAGAACACAGAATTCTATAGAAATTATCTAGCAGCTCATAGACCTAGCTTAACACATATTTTTTAATTATATTTTCTTTTAGCTTTGACCCCTTTGAAGAAATGTGTTTAGTAGAAATAAGGTTAGCATTTGAATTGTCAAATTACCTTAACAATCTAATTTGCATTCACAAATCCATTTCCGGGATACCCATGGATATAAGAGCTTTGCACAGATTGTTGATTTGCTAAGTTGGTTTGTTGTTTTTTTAGTGCATGGAGTAAATGTAATCAGTGTCTCAATTAGCCCTTTAAATTGTAAATCCTTCTTTCATTGCCACAGTTTGCTCTGGCCAACCATCTGAAAAGTGTGCTATTGAACAGGAGAGATACTCTGAGAGGGCCTCGATGCTTTGACAAACTATGGATAATCACTTAAAAAAAGGAAACAGAAAATATAGCTTACTGATGCTTACTTGGTAATGTAATCTTTATATATGAAAAATGAACCTTTTTTTTTGCTTGATATAGAATTAAAATGTTGAAAAGGAGTAGTTTATCCTTGAAAAAGTATCTATTTCATGATTTGACTTCTAACAAGTCAGTTTCACAGTGACTGAGGTGCTTTTCCTCTGTAGTTGGCTTAGAATTGTAGGTCTGAGAACTGAAAAGGATCTTAGACGTTGTCTAGCCCAGTCACAATACTATGATTCCATGTTACCCAAATATGATTATCCATTAGATAAAAAAATATCACTTTTAAAGTTTCATTTCTTTTCAATTTTGTTTGCTTGCTCTGCAATAGAGATTTTCGTTCAACCTCCACAAGGGTTCTATAACAGCTGTCAGCTCTAATCGTTCTTAAATTCTGTAAAATGTGGCCTTTTGGCCTGCTTACTAGACTGCTAGTGTCCCTTTATCAAATTTCTAGGTCACTGACAATGTTTGCTCAGTAAGGACACAGACACTTCACAGCAGAACAGCATTATTATCTATATACCTAGTTTCTCCCCACTCTGTGCCCTCAAGCTGAACAGGCTAATGTACCAAACAAGAAAATAATATCAGTGTGTACATCTATGCAACCCACCCTTGACCAAAGCATGAAACTTGCCTTAGTTGTTGTAGTCTGTTTTCATTTCTTGTTAATTCTCATCAGGGCGACTGAAGGTTTCTTCATTAGTTTAGATTTTAACACACCTGGAATTTCACCCAACACCCTCCCTTAATTTTAAATATGTCCTTCTAATTTGACAAGCCATAAGGTAGCTGACTGAGTCACATTTTTTGTAACTCAAGGTGGTATCTTTAATTTTCTTATATTAAAAAAAAACTGAAAAGGAATATGTATAGAAAAAATACTTCACTCTGCATGTACTTCAAAAGGAACCTTTTAACTAACTGTTAGATTCGCACTCTTCCATTTTCTCACAGCAAAAACTTTTAACACTATTAGTGCTGTACCCAAACATTTTCTACCAGAATTAGGACTTTTGCCAGATCTTGTGGGATGCCCACATTTAGTAGCCCCTCAATTATATTTTTAAAAAAAAAACAAATCTTGAATAGCTCATAGGTCATTTCATGTAATGTGTTCTAGTTTATTGATATAACATAAAACTTGATTAATGCCTACTTCCTCTTGTTTGCATTTCCATAATATGTCACTGGGGGGAGGGGTAAAATATCTGGAATCTCACATTGTTTTATCTAAATTCTTTTTCTTTTTATTGTTTCCTGACAACAAACAAACAACATGCTGGTTCTTTCCCCCTGGGATTTTATACTTTAAACCAGGAGTTTTAAACCATTTTTGTGCCATTTACCCCTTTTGTTAGTCAGTTGAAATATGTGGACCCCCTTCATAAAATAATGTTGTTAAATACACAAAATGAAATAATAGGATTATAAAGGAAATCAGTTATTTTGAGATACAGTTATCGAAATATTTTTTTTGAAGTTCATTGGCTCCATGGTAAGAACTTTGGCTTTAAAAGACGCCTAGAAGTTGTGTGCAAAGAACACTGGATTATAAAACCAAGCCTGAGTTCCAGCTCTACACTTGCCAGCTAGTCAATCCTCTTCAGTCAACTTCTCCAAAACTCTTGTTTCTGTTCCAAGAGAAGTACTTTGTAAAGTTCTATAGAAATGGGCTATTATTTCCAAAGTTTGAATGGACTTGTCTTTGAAAGTGTAAGCATATATTTAAAATTAGGCAACAAATAACAGTATCTTTTACCCGATCGAATGTAATGTCCCTGAGAACAGGAATTGTTTTCATTTTTGTCTTTATGTTTGGCATGTAGTAGGTACTTAATAAATGCTTGTTGATTAATTGAGCAAATAAGAGCATGTTTTCATGCAACATATATACTGTTGTATCCTATTTGGAAGACCTGAGTTCAAATATAGCCTCAGACACTTACTAGCCATGTGACCTTGGGTAAGTCACAATCTTTGTCTTAATCCACTGGAGAAGGAAATGGCAAAGTAGTATCTTTGCCAAGAAAACCCCATGGACAGTGTTGTTATGCTATGGTCCATGGGGTGACAAAGAATGACCAAATGACTGAATAGCAACAACAACACTCTGTGGTAGTTCCAATTTTCCAATAACCTATCCATAGTAATGAACCTGTGATGGCTGGAGTGGGAAGAATAGAGATGAGGATGTGTCCACAGCACTCCCTGACTTAGAACTTTGAATGCATTTTCCAACAGAAACAGTGTTAAAACTGGTGTTCGATTCTATAGTACTATTGTTACTAGAGTTCTGCTTTGATAGTGGCTCAATAGGCTTTCATGGAACCCAACCTACAAGTGGAACTTTGTTTCTCAGGTGTTCCTATACCTCCTAACAACCTATTTAAAGACTCCTGCTGAGCTTGTTAATGCAAGACTTTAATCCTTGCTACTGGGGAGACTGAGGTTGGTAGATCACTATAGTGGAGGAGTTCTGAATTGTGGTGAGCTAAGCTCTAATTCAGGACAGAGAGCCTGAGGAGGCAGGAACTGGTGCAGGTCAGAAACAGGGCAAGTAAAAGCTTTTGTGCCAAGCCAAACAGCAGTGGGGTGGGCTCATGGGTGGGCACTCCACTTTCAGTTGGGGAGAGATGGGGAGACCCATTCTTGAAAAGAAAAGGGAAAGGAAGAGGAAGGAGAGGAAAAGAGAGGAGATTCCTGGGACACAACACTTTTTACATTTAGAGATTCCCAGTATACAGCCAAGTAAACGTTTTTAAGCAGACAGATAATGGTCAGTGTTCTTTGGAAATGGATTACTTTATTTATGATTTCTCTAATATTTCTTCAAGTCACCTCTGAATTTGTTAGTTTTATAGAAAGTGGTCCAATTGTAAAATAATAAGTCAGACCCTTCTGTTGTGTGTGTTCCTTTGTGAAATGAAAAGGAGTAAAACAAATGGCCTTATTTTAACAAAGGGAAATTCAAAGAACAATTTATGTTTAACTAACAAAGGAAGCCATTGAGAAAAACTGAAATCTCCTCTTTGTCCATTCATGGGGCCCCCTTAAAGCCTTTAAAAGGACTGCTGAGGTTCCATGCAGTGAAGCATCTTAATAGAAATCTGGATTGGCCTGGGTGGAATACAGCTGTGTGTTTTCCATGCATGTTTATAGCCTGTCCAATTTTCATGGTTGTCTTTTGGAACTGACTGCAAATTTATGGATGACAGCTTCTCTAATTCCAGACAAGCTGGATTCTCAGAATTTTGCAGTTTCAACATTTGAATTTGTACCTATGGTTTCTGCTTTCTGAAATGTGATTCTTCCTTCTGATTTGGCAGTGATGATATAAGTCAATGATTCCCTGCTGACAATAGGAGCCGTGTTTTTGTTGTTTTTTTTTTCCAGTAGAGGTTATGCACAGCTAAAGATTTTATATCAGCTTATAATATTTTGCATTATTACACTTGGTTATTCACTAAATTCCAGGTAGAGAAGGATGTATTCCCTGAAATTTAAATAATATAGTAAAACTGAACATTAACAGGAAATCAAATTAATTAGAATGTCTAAATAACGTGATTTCTCTCCTGGTAGTCCACATGCACACATACACATATCGCTTTCAAGAGGAAGAGGGAAAGGGCAAAAAAAAAAAAAGATGATATCAAATATTCACCCAAATTCCAGAGGTTATCTTGAGGTCATTATATATTCAATTCAATCCCTTCTACTTGTATAATATAGTAAATAGGAGATGTGTGCAAAAGTGTTCCCTGTCACATATGAATATGTAGCTAGGCACCGTGATGGTAAAGGTTTATAATTTCATATTTTAACCTTTTTTTTCGCAAGGCAATTGGGGTTAACTGACTTGCCCAGGGTCACACAACTAGTAAGTGTCAAGTGTCTGAGGTCGAGTTTGAACTCAAGTCCTCCTGACTCCAGGGCTGGTGCTTTATCCACTGTGCCACCTAGCTGCCCCTATTTTAACCATTTTGAAAGAATCTTTCTAGATACAGTTGTAATCATTTTTATACATTGGGGTACCCATGATGTCAGTTTCTACATTTAAATTTTTGGTGGATGGGAATGAGATTAGGGGTTTCTATGGCAATCTCATGACTGGATTCCCCTTGACTCCCTTTAGAAAACCATTGGGCCTTTACTGCATAGTTTTCTACCCAGTGCTTTAGAAGCAAAGTAAACTCAACATTCTTAAAAGGATGAGGGCAATGGGGGTGGCAGAGGGCTGCTGTTCACAGGATACATGCATGACTTGACATATCTGAAGGCCAATGGAAAGAGGATGGAGTCTGCATAACCTTCAGAAGACCTAAGGCAGTGCAAGGTTTGTATGTGGATGGAATCCTTGATTTACAGGTGGCAAGCACAGGCCTTTTGTTATCATGTGATAACAATAGAAAGGTAAATATTTCCCTTTGTAAAAAAAATTATTCTGGCATGCAGGCAGGTTATGAAATCAATTATTCCCTTTCAAAAGATGAATAACTGTTATACCTGAGCTACTCTTATACAGATTTATGGCTAGAAATAATCTATGTGGGGGCAGCTAGGTGGCACAGTGGATAGAACACCGTCCCTGGAGTCTGGAGTACCTGAGTTCAAATCTGGCCTCAGACACTTAACACTTACTAGCTGTGTGACCCTGGGCAAGTCACTTAACCCTAATTGCCTCACTAAAAAAAAATTTTTTTTTTAAATAATCTATGTGATCTTTTATCTGAGTCTGTAGTCATTCTCTCATTAGTCAGACACCCATAAGTATCATGGCATAGTGAAGAGAGGGCAGGACTTGTAATCCAACTTTTATTGTTGTTCAGCCATTTTTCAGCTGTGTCCAACTCTTCATGACCCCATTTGGGGTTTTCTTGACAAAGATACTGGAGTGGTTTTCCATTTTCTTCTCCAGCTCATTTTATAGATGTGGAGGTTAAACAGGATGAAGTGACTTGCCCAGGGTAACACAGCTAGTAAGTGTCTGAGGCCAGATTTGAACTCGGGAAGACTCATCTTCCTGACTCCAGGCCTGGCCCTCTATCTACTGCATCACCTAGCTGCCCTGCAATCCAACTACTAGGTTTGAATCTCATCTCTTCTACATACTACTTACAATAACATGGGCAAATCACTTCAGCTCTTTTTCTTCATCTATAAAGTGAATAGATTGGACTGGATGATCCCTTAAGTCCTTTCCCACTTTTAGATCTATGAACAAAGCACCACAAGATTCTAAAGCATCAAAGACAATGTCAGTTTTATTTAGTATAGCATAATTACTAAGGTACAACTATTAGAAGAAATAGTGTAATTTGGTAGGAAGAGCACTGCATTCAGAACCAGAGGATCTAGCTTTGAATCCTGACTCTCCTACTGAATCCATCTAGACCTGTGACTACATCATTTTCCCTCTCTAGGCCTCATGTTTTTTAAACACAAGTGTAAGACGTGACATTTGTCTCTACTGAATGACATCATATTATATTCAGCCATGTTCTATTCT
The DNA here is from genome assembly GCF_019393635.1 of Dromiciops gliroides. NCBI lineage: Eukaryota > Metazoa > Chordata > Mammalia > Microbiotheria > Microbiotheriidae > Dromiciops > Dromiciops gliroides. Next base: position 442,867,813 of record NC_057861.1, read on the forward strand.
ACTGAGGTCTTTTTGGATCTTTATTCTGTCCTTTCCATCATCATTTATGGTCTCCCCAAACAATCCCAGTGTTAGAAGTTTTCCTTCTCTCATCTGCTGCTTCTTCAATAGAGCTAAAAAACATTTTTTATTTCCCTTAGCATTCTTACCAGCCTCATTTCATCTTCAAGGCTCACTCTACTAATACTATTCTTACAACACCATGCAATTGTTTTTTGTATTCATTTTCTATTTCCTGCCTTTGCTTTCACATCTTCTATCCCATCTTTTTAAAAACTACATTTGTTGCTAAATTCTCTGTTTATCAACATATCTTTAGACAATTTTACCTTTTCCTCCCCATCAAATTTTTTTCTTCTCACCAATAGTTCATTGTTGGCAATATGCTATAACTATCTTACATCTACCATTACCTAACCTTTTTATACTTTACACCTACAATCTTCCCATTGTCCAGTGGGTCACCTGAAATTTTGATGTGTCTAAAATCATTGTGTTCTATGGATTTGCAGTCATATGTCATTAACAAGAGAATATCTCAGGTTGAAAACATGGGCTTTTGCAGCAGCAAGCAGCTTACTATCATGGATGATTCTATGAAATTTTATGAATTTCAGTATGATAAACATTCTTATCAATAGTTCAGCTGTTCTGAAACTAGAGTGCAATGCTTGTTAAGGCCTTGTCAGAATATAACAGTTAGCTGACATGGCATCCTAGTTACTAAAATTTTTCTCTCTGTCTTTCTGTCTCAATGCTATTCTGCTGGCATAATCAACTGAAACTAGATATATAATTTGACAGTTTGTTTTAGGTTGGTTCATTCTACATAGATTTGGTTTTTCTGTTTAGATTTGCAAAATTCATCCAATTCATTGGGCTACATTTAATTCAAACTTAAGTCCTACAGAATGTGGCTACATTTCACAATTCCATCTATTCCTTTCCACTTAGCAACCAACTCTTGGCATCCTTCCATAGAAAGGAGGACATTTGACCACCAGATTTAAAGAACCCCTATTCTGTTCAAATGTAACCCCAGGTTAGGTGAATTGTAAAGATTTTCTTTGTTTATTTGATATGATAAATTACTTAACTATTTAACAAGTGCTTGTTGTTTTGAAAATAGTCTCACTCCTTTCAAGAGTGAGTTTGCTGAATCATACTGAGTCATTTGACAAAGCTTGCTGTAAGTAATTAGAAACAACTGGACCAGACTCTGGATATAGAGCCTTCATTATAAAAGGTAGAGGGAGAATCAGAGAGTCAGGTTTCCTCCAAAAGAGAAGCAAGAGATGAGCCATAGTTTGTTGTTCTGTACGAGAATCAGACTTTGTCTTGACCATCATGATTTATCCTAAATAGTGTTAATGTGGTATTTAAATAGGCGAATGTTAAGGTATGGAACCCCCCTCAACCAGCAGAAAACAACCATCTCTGTCTTAGAAGTTAAATCTTAGATATGTTGCCTGATTTGACTTGCCCTCAGTCATATAACTAGTGTCAGAGAGAGTCTTGAATTCCAATCCAGTGTTCTTTTCACTATCCCATGCTATCTCTTTTTTTATTACATTATTACAGCTGAAAATAATCTCGAAGAAGGCCAAGACGGTGTAAAGGCCAGAATAACTCCCTAGATATGAGTATAAATCAATTAAATCATAAGAAATAACACCATATAAATACGCTTTTAGTTTAGTTTTTTGTTCTTCTACTTGACTCTGTGTGTGTATATTATATACATGTATATGTGTATATATATAAATATACATACACACACATATATGTTGTTGGTTTTGTTCAGTCATTTTAGCCATGTCCAACTTGCCATGACCCCAAATGGGGTTTTCTTGGCAAAGATACTAGAGTGATTTACTTTACTATTTCCTTCTCCAGTTCATTTTATAGATAAGGAAACTGAGGCAAGCAGGGTTAAGTGACTTGACCCAGGGTAACATAGCTAGTAAGTGTCTGAGGCCAGATTTGAATTTAGGAAGATGAGTCTTCCTGTCTCAAGGCCCAATACTCTATCCACTGTACCACCTAGTTGCCCATAATTGTGTGGGGGGGGTGTAAAATGTATCTAGGCTCACTATCTATCAGGGTTATCTTTTTCCATTCCACTCCCTTTTGTTCCTTGAAAGTTGTCAAAGCTGTCCCAGGGACTTGATTGGACCAAGGAGGTAAGGCTCAAGCTGAGCCTGCCTTTATATAACTTCTTGGTGACTTCTAGTCATAGTGACCCGACCTCCTGGTTACCTAAAGGAATAACAGGGCCCACCTATGCGGTGTCCAGGCCCTTCAGACTTGTGAATGTCCCAAAGCACAGGAGGCATATCACTCAGCCCTGAACAGATGCATTTCCATGTGGAGACCAGGGGGCCAATCTACCCAATAAGCACTGTTGAGTACCCTTTGAATGCAATGGCTAAATGAGCTTTTTAAATGAGGAGTTTTTAAACTTTTGAAGGACTTAAGTGTCTCATTTCATTCCAACACTGAAACCAAACTAAAAGAGGACCAGTCACTCAGATTTAGCCAATATAGAACTTTAATTTATGTTGTTGTTGCTATAAATATATTGCTTACATGAATTTACTGGTGAATGTGACAAGTAGAGCCTCACAGTTTTTCCTGATCCTATTTGAAGATCAAACAGGAAAGTAAGATTTCTAATATCTCTTACTAAGTCTCACTAATAGAGAGCCAAGAGGGTACCTATAACATCTTCCAGAGATGATAGCTTTGTGGAGATACCATCTCAGAGATAGAAAAGGCCTACTTTGGCCATTGACTCCAACTCATAACCATAGCAAGAATGCCCTCTGTAACATCCCTAAAAAAGTGATCATCCAGCTTTCTCCTCAAAACCTCTAGCAGAAAGCAAAATAATGAAGAAAAAAGTGAGGAGTAGCAGTACCAGGTCTCAAACTATATTATGAAAATCTCAAAGATTATATCTATGAAGCAGTAATCACAGAAACTATTTGGTATTGGTTAATAAATGTTTGTTGACTTGTACTGGATTGGAGAACGAATGTCTAGGAAACACAATCCTGTCAGCCTCAGGGACAATAAGCATGACCTTGCAATCAAATTATGTCGACTATAAAATTATAGTCACTTCATTAGTATTGTCATAGTTACTCAGGGGAGAACACAGGAAATGTCTGGGACCATAGTCTTAAGGATACTATGGACCAGTGACTAATTACACAATACTTGGAATAGTAAAACTGTAAGTAATTAAGATCAACATATAGAATATTCAGAAAATCCATTCCTGAGCAAATGATTGATATTTATGGTTTCTACGAATAAGTTTCACAATGCAGCCTGTTCATTTTTCACCCATTTGCCCCTCTTTAACATTTCAAATATCATGTTCAAAAGTTAGGAAATCACAGAACCATAATAGCATCACTAGCCTTGTGGGATAAAGTCTGCCAACACTTTTAGTCCATTTCATGTTTCTCTGCTCGGTATGAACCAGTTAGTGAGATAATTATGTCAATTTGGTAACTACAGACCCAGTTTATTATCCCTCATGATGGGAGCTGAAGTGCTTCATCAGCTTTCTTTGATTTCTTGGCCTTCCACACAAGTCCAGCCAAATGTAATGTGAATATTAAAAAAAAAAAAAAAAAAGACCTAGATGATGGCCTGTGACAAACAGTGGAGTTTAGATTTGGCATCTGCTTTGTGATCACTTTGAACATCTGAATCCTTAAAAATTCATTTTTGCAACTGGATTTCAGAACCAGTATCCTTGTCATGGGCCATGTTTTTGCAGGTGATACAGTGGCATCATTAATCCCATATTTCATCCCACTTTTTGATTTTGGCCTCAACATAGAGCTCAAGTCACAAGTCCAGGCTTTCTTCTTTTGTTGAAGGTCATCCTTGGGAAATATTTGTTTCTTCTATATCATGAAATGCTACCCATTAGAAAAATGGATGGAATATAAACACTTTAAGGGCAGGAACTCTCACTTTTGTATTTCTATCTCCATTATTTAGTACAGTGTCTGTCACATAGTAAGCACTTGATAAATGCTTATTGATTGATTGAGTGAATATATGAATGAATACAAAAGGCCTAGGTGTTAAAATATGTATATATATACATATGTGTGTATATTTTTTACTTAGATGAAAAGGTCTATCTTTACAAAGTGAGCCAGTAAAAGCAAACACTGCTTGAAAAGATGTTAGTAGTTTAACTAATAGCTAGTTAAAAGGCAAGTCAATCATTCATCATAGCATTACAGAGAAACTTCCCCAGGATAAGCCATTTCTTTCCACAAATCTTGTCTTTGATCTGCACTATTCATAGTTAATTAGATGGTGGCAACATAATTCTGATTACAGGTTTCAAAATTTTCTATGCATAGTGAAAGCAAGTAAATACAACAAAGAAATCTCAGCAATTATGCTACTTAACATTAAGCCATCTTTTTGTGATGCTGACATGTTTCTGAGAAGGAACATTGCTTTCACTTTCTTTGAACAAGGTCTTATTAATAATAAATAATAACTCACAGCTTTAAGTTATACAAAGTGCTTTTCTTACAATAATGTGTGAGACAAAATTTCATGGTAGCTAGGTGCCATAGTGGATAGAACCCTGGGCCTGGAGTCAGGAAGACCTGGACTTATATACAGTCTCAGATCTTTAGCTGTGTGACCCTAGGCAAGTCATTTAACCTCTGGGTGCCACAGTTTCCTCAACTATAAAATGGGGCTTATAATAGCAACTACCTCCCAGGGTTGTTATGAGGAGTAGACAAGAAATATTTGTAAAGCTCTTAGTCCATTGCCTGCCTTGTAGTAGGTTACCGCAAAGTAGGTTCCTATAAATGCTAGATATAATTATTATTATAACTTATTATTATTAGGAAGCATCTGTTTTATGGGAACTGATATCCAGAGAAGTTAGGAGATTTTTTTCATTGTCACACAGCTAGTGTCTCAGCTAGTATTTGAATCTAGGCTCCTTAATGCTCCAGAACTGATTCTAATAGTGACAAGATCATGCCAATTCAGGCTTACAAATTCAATTTCAATTAGACAGAAATTACCTGCTGTTTGTAAAGCACTCTACGTGTGTTAGGGATACAAAAATAAAATAAAGCAGTTCCTGCCCATGAGTATCTTATATCCTGCTGAAGGAATGCAGCATTTATACTGGGGAGCTCACCTGAGCTGAGCCTTAAAGAAAGATAAGGATTCCAAAAAGCAGCATTGAGAAGGGAGTATTTATGATTTGAGCATGGTGGGGGGGGGGGTGCAGATTTTACAAAAATATAGAGGTAGAAGATAGAATGACAGTTTGGGGAATAACAATCAGGCTAATTTGTCAGGAACTCGGATCATGTGAAAGAGATTAATGTGAAATCAGTCTGGAGTGATAAATTGGAGCTGTGAGGGGCTTTAGATGCCAATCCGAGGTGTTTGTATTTTATCCTACAGGTGGTAAGGAGCTCCAGAGCTTCTTGGCATTGCAACTGACGTGTTCAGACAAGGCAGTTCCTTACTAGGGCATTAACATTCTTACTCATTCGTTCAACATTTATTTCTTGAGGACCGTTAATGCACTGTACTAGGCATTGTGCTAGATTAATCTTTTGATACCACCTATGGAAATCTACAAGTGAAAGTGATCGGATATTAGACAATTAGACAACCCTTAGAGAATTTCATATGATAGTAGGCACAGAGGCCCTGAATGAGTTGGAACTTGAACTGGGCCTTAAAGAAAGCATATAGTCATCCCTTCCACATCTCCACTTTCCCCATTGTGGTTTCAAGATATCACGGGTTGGCCTGAGAAATTAAATGGGAATTTGGGCGGAATTTTGTGGAAGCCGCAGACAATACATGAAGGCCAGCAGATGACATAGAAAAAATTTAGAAACTCAGAAGTGCATAAAATATATGTATAGCATTATATAATATCGACATAGTTTATCTTTTAATACCGTAATAATTCAGACTTCTTCCCTGGTGTGAAGAGAGAGCCAAAAAATTTTATGTGAATTTTCCATATTGTGGGGTCACCACACTCCCTCCTCTCCTCTCCTCACCCCCCTCCCCATGATGTGGAAGGGATAACTGTAGAGCTGACCATACTCAGCAAAGGATATAAAGCGTTTTAAGTGGATACATTTGCATAAAGTCTCCACATTCCCCTCCTAGCTGGACTTCTGAGTCTCCAGATATTGGGACCATGATTCAGCAACCTTCTAACCCAAGAATTTCCTTCAAGCTCATCTTACCCTGGACTATCCCTTAGCCATTCTGACCCCTTTCTCCCCTTTGTGAGGTCCTTCCTGGGCCTCCATTGTGGGTACCCATGTTGGCTCTACTCCATTCCTCCCCAAACTGTGCTTCTGACTCTCCAGACTTTGCCACCATCTCTCCACATGTGTACCTTCTTTCCTCTCCTTCCCCCTTTCCTTTTCTGTTCCCTTTAACCATTGTCTTCCTGTACAAATCAATCAATAGACATTTGTTAAGCACCTACTATGTGCCAGCCACTGTGCTGAGAACTGAGGAGACAAAAAGAAGCAAGACAGACACTGCCCTCCCCCCCCCCTGGAGGGCACAGACTATCTTTTTTTTTTTTTGTATTTGGATCCTCAGCATAGAACACTGCCTGGCACACAGGAAACAATTAATGCTTGTTGTCAGCCTTCCTGCCAAACACAGAATCCATGCTCATCCCCTTGAAGGACAATAATGGCACCATTCTGATTGAAGTAAAGTGTCTGGGCTAGAGAAGAGAGACAACTAAAGGTGAATCAGCAAAGAATGAAGAGTGGGGTCCTCAGCTAGTGAATTATCTTGAATGTCAGGATTAGGAGTTTTAACTTGAAGAAGTAGCCTTAAAAGAAATAAAAGCAAAACAGTAAAATTAGAGAATAGCCATTCAAACCCTGGTCTTGCTATTTACTTATAGCTTTGGTTCCATTATTTTGCCTGCCCAGGCCCCATATTTCCTTATTTGTAAAAGATCCTTTCCAGCTGTAAGTCCTGTAATCCTCTGACTTGATCCAATAAGAAGTGGAAGGCCGTTTTAAGATCTTTAGCAGGGCTATGACCCCACTGCCCATGATGTTTTAAGATTAATTTGCAAGATGTATGTGGAGTGGATTAGGGAGTGGGGACAGGGGAATTTCAGAAGCAAAGAAATGCCAAATAGGAGACTCTTCCATCTTCGCCCTCAGTTAATTACAGAAGACCCAAATAGTTTGATTTAATAAATCAACCAAAAGTATGGACTAAGTTTAAACAAGTCCTAAATCAATATTAGAGGAACAATGACCTTTGATCTTTGGGTAAAGATAAGGCACCACATAGGAAATATCTTAAGATTGACTGGAAGAACCAGACACATATCTGGGCTACATATAAAAACTACAAGCTAGATCACTCAGTCATTTTTGTGATGGCCAAGTTCAGCAGTGAACACCTAAAAGGGAATTAGGGAATCATCCTTTTAGGGTGAGTGTTGGGGAGGAGAGAATCTCCCTGTGCCTATGGTTCTGTCTCCCTAGCTGTCCTCCTCCTTTCCCTTCTGTTTGTCTCTGTCTCTCATCTATTTCTCTATGTCTCTCTCTTTCTTTGCTTCTCTCCTCTCAGTTTCTCTCCTCTCTTCTCTCTCCTCTTATCTCTTCTTTCTTCTTTCCTCTCCCTCTTTCTCACCTCTCCTCTCCTCTCCCCTCCCCTCCCCTCCTCTCCTCTTCTGTCTCTGTCTCTCTCTCTCTCTCATCCTCCCATTGACCAACTGATGACTTTGATGAATCTGAAGTTCCCATCATTGTCAGATAGCAGTGTTCTTGGAGTGTCAGTGGCTCATGGCATCACCTGACTCCACAGGTGAGAGACATTGTAAACAAACTAGACCCACAAAGACATGGCAGTTTCGGGGAGTTCTGATCCCTTGGGTAAGAGAAAAGTGTAGACTATGGATTCTACTCAGGCACCAATTGTTGGGGTCTAATAGAGAGTGATACCTAAGGAGAGCTTCATGAGGTCTCTATGAAGTAAGAAAAGGACTCTCAGAAAAAAGGCGCCGTGAGTTATCTCTTTGCCCTGAGAATCCTTAGACGTGTGCTGCCTCACTACAACTTTAATGCAAATTTAAGCTCAGAGACTATGGAGATGTAAGGGGAGAGTACACCAACAGTTTCGAGGGTTGGTTTTTGAAACAACTGTTACTGCTATACCTTCTCAGGACATACTTTTTGTAAAAGCAAATGAGGGGCGGCTAGGTGGCGCAGTGGATGGAGCACTGGCCCTGGAGTCAGGAGTACCTGAGTTCAAATCCGGCCTCAGACACTTAACACTTACTAGCTGTGTGACCCTGGGCAAGTCACTTAATCCCAACTGTCTCACTAAAAAAAAAATTAAATAAATAAAAGCAAATGGAGTTCAGATGTTTGATGGTTAAGGGAAAAGTATTGAATGAATGGAACCTGAGCAACAGTACTAGATAGACAAAGCCCTCAGAGTCACTCCTATAACCTAGAGATTGATTCTTTTGTGAAGGCAAACTAGGCTATATTTTGTCTCCATTCTTATCTCGCCTTCAGTTACTGAATGAGTATTGCCTCAGACAAAGTGAGACCTGAGAAAGACCTTAGCTTAAAAAGACCAAGGTCTCTTACTGCATGTGGAGCCATTGTCAGTCGTTCTGACCTATACCTTGCCACTGGACTTTGATGACTCTGGAGGAGAGACTGAGGTTGATGACTTTGCACAGCCTTGCCTCACTTAAATCCAATTCATTTACAAATCATCACCCTTCCCATGTCATAAGTCCTCTTAAGAACAAAAGACAAGAGCAACGACAATAACTTGGAACTGGAGAGAATAAATGTAAGCACCTGCACTTAACTCACTTGATTCTTACAACAGCTCTGTGAGATAGTTTGCTATTATTAACCTTATTTTACAATTAAGGAAACAGACAAACAGAGGTTATATGACTTTCCCAGGGTTACACAGCAAGGATCTGAGGCTGGATTTGAACTCAGGTCTTCCTGATGCATGACTCCAGGCCCAGGGATCTATGTACTATGCCGCCAGGAGCCTCTATGTAGTATACAGGGACCATAGCCACAACCTGTTAGGACAAGTACAAATTCATGAGGTAACCTGGAGGGAGATGCAGCTATATAGTGTAATACAGTTCTGATGAATTAGTGAATAAATGAATGAAAAAGTATCTAAGTGTTTTTTTGTTTGTTTGTTTCTGGTTTGTTTGTTTGTTTAAATAAGACAGCTTGGAAGAGAGAGTCCACAAGCCAGGAAGCCCTAGGTTCAAATCTTAGCTTCAATATATTCTGACAATGGGGCAGCTAGGTGGCGCAGTGGATAGAGCACTGGCCCTGGAGTCAGGAGTACCTGAGTTCAATCTGGCCTCAGACACTTAACACTTACTAGTTGTGTGACCCTGGGCAAGTCACTTAACCCTAATCGCCTCACCAATAAATAAATAAATAAACAAACAAACAAACAAATAAATAGATAAATAAATAAATAAATAATATGTGCTGACAGTGTGATCTCAAACAAATCCCTTTACCATCCAAGGGCTCTCCAGAGGTGTCCAATTCACAGCCTGTGGCCAGAACCTGATTAAAATGTAATTGGAAAACATTTAACAAAATAAAAATGCAACACAATATAATGTCGATTTGTGGTTTTCCAAATCAATGTGCAGTCCACGGTGTTTGACACCTCTGCTCTAGGCAATTCTCTAAGACCCAGAAGATGCAGAAAAGGTGCCAACCAGCATTGGCAGAGATGGTTTACTCACCCAGGAGTTTTCTTTATTGATGAAATCACAAGTTCAGTCCTTGTCCCTATCCCTAAGTGTTAACTCTGCTCAGAGCACTGTGCTGAGAACTACAGATGCAGATAGGAAAGTGAGCTGGGCCCTACTCCCAAGAAGCACACACTCTCACAGGGAAAGACAGAACAGATAATGACTAACTGGGAAATGTTTTACAGAATTGCACATGTATAACCTATATCTGATTGCTTACTTCCTCAGGGAGTGGGGAGGGGAGCAAGGGAAGGAAGGATAGAATTTGGAACTCAAAACTTAAAAAAAAGTTGAAAAATTGTTTTAACATGTAATTAGGGGGAAATATATATATACACATATACACAGGAGTATATATATACACATATATATAATATATATTATATTATATATATATATATATATATATGAAAGAAATCATTTCCCAAGACTATGATTAGATCCCCAAAGCTTTGTTTATAAACTCTATTGCATCTATTATAGTCACTCTATGGACCAGTTGCAAAGTCTATGAAATATTTATGTGTAATATGAATTAAGCAAAATTTCCTGAGGCCAGAGAATGAGGTGGGCAAGATGGGTGCAGGAGGAAAGGAAGAAGCAGTTCTAAGAGATTCCTCAGTAGCATCATCCTAATTTTATACATGAACTAACTCTGGGCTGTAAATTTTTCTTTCTTTAATGTAATGGAATCAGAGAGTAGCAAGGCTGTTGGTTTCAAACTTGCTTCTCATTTTCTTTTCCTGACTGGCCTCCGCTATTTCATTTCAACTGCTTTTATATAACTGTTTTATGTTGTCTCTCTTCCTTCTACCCCTCCTTAAACAAGGAGTTTCTTGAGAACAGGTACTGCTTTTTGCTTTTGTATCTATAATACTTAGCACAGTGCCTGGCACATAGTAGGTGCTTAATAAATACTAGTTGACTTGTTGTTCAATCCTTTCAGTCACGTCTGACTCTTCATGACCCCATTAAGGATTTTCTTGGCAAAGATACTAGAGTGGTTTGCCATTTCTTTCTCCAGCTTCTTTTGCAGATGAGGAAACTGAGGCAATCGGGCTTAAGTGACTTACCCAGGGTCACGCAACTAGTAAGTGTCTGGGGCCACATTTGAACTCAGGTCTTCCTGACTCAAGGCCCAGCATTCTATCCACTGTGCCACCTAAACTAGCCCTAAGCATTAGCCCTTGCAACAGGAATTCCTTTGCTTCAAGATTTTCATTCTGTAGATTATGTCTTTCATTTGGAAAATAAAATATGTGGAATAACTATGTTTTTTTAAAATTCATCTTAGAAAACCTATATAATTCTGTTTTGGTTTGGGTTTTTTTGTTGTTGTTGTTTTTGGTGGGCAATGAGGGTTAAGTGCCTTGCCCAGGGTCACACAGCTAGTAATTGTCAAGTGTCTGAGGCCGAATTTGAACTCAGGTACTCCTGAATCCAGGGCCCGTGCTTTATCCACTGTGCCACCTAGCTGCCCAAAAACCTATATAATTCTGAAGGTTGAGGGTAGCTGGTAGACCCTGCTTCAGGTTGTTGTCACTGGCTTGGAGCGTTTAGTCTTATTTATTTGGTAGTCACTTTAGGATCATAGATCTAGAGCTTAAAGGTACATCATAAGCCTAAGTCTCTTATTTTACTGAGGCCCAGGAAAGGTAAGTGATTTGCCCAGGTTCACACATGTCTTAATTGTCAGAGATGGAATTTGCATTCAGGTCACCTGACTCCAGAGCTAGAGCTCTTTGTTTATTAAATTGATCATGTTTGGGTGTAGAGGGAGAAGTTTTATGAAATATGAAAAGAACTTAGAATTCTACATCTAACTTTTTATTGAAATGATTGGATTCTTTCGGGGAGGGCTGGGCAGCAAAAAGAAAGCAACTTTAAAGTTATTATAGATTTTTAAAATGTTTTAAATGTCATGTTTTGCAAGTTGATGATAAAAAGTAATGCATGTAATTATATTTTTAGGTCTATGCTATATTATTGTGTCTCCTTCTTTTGTGATCTATATTTAGATATTTAATTATATAGTCCCCTAAGTATGTCTGTGTTGATTCTCTTCATTTTAACATTTAAACTCCTGGAGAATAGTGTTGGCTCTACTTACCTTACATTAATTCCTACTGTGATATTATATCAATGATTATGCCTGTGAGGGTGTATGGTTTACCATGGAGGGCAGGTCAAAGCAAGCATCAGGGGCCTAGTAGCAGCTGATAATTACATAAGGAGTCTGGGGTCCACAGACCCCAGGAGACCTTCAAAGTGACTTTTTGATTAACCTACTGAAAAACCCACAGAAGCCCTAGGCCCCCTTATTTACATCAATGAAGTCTTTTGGGAATTCTCCCTCATAAGTGTATGCAATAACAGCAGTAACCTGATTCCTGTTATCTCTGAAGTGGGAGACAAAGCTCAATCTTGGGGGTAGGTTAACACAAGTTCTTTCTAGGTGGAACTGAGCTGCCATTGTTACCACCTCCAATTAGTAGTAACAATAACAATTACCATTATCTTTTTATCTTTTCCTCTGATACTTCATCATGAATGGATGTAACTCTGGGTCCTTGAAGGGTATGCCAGAAGAGTAGAAACTCTGGTTGTTCTAACTAATCTGGAAAGACTGGAATACAGGCCCAGTGATGGGCTGTATTTCTGGTGTCACTGGAGTAGCCTGTATAAATTTGGAAAGGTTCATCACCAAGTTGACTTCAGAGTAATGGTTTTTTTTGTTATGTTTTTTGTTTTTGCCACAACAATTCTGTAAGATCATCTACTGGATTATAGAAGGGTGCAATCTATGTCAGTGGGATCTTAGATGTGATAGACCTTCTGATTAAGGGGTCACAGAAAGGCATCTCTTCCCTTTTCCTCATACCTTCCAATCTCAAATTCCATCCTGGGCCCTATGCTTTCCAAGGCAAAATTGGGATAAACAAGTGAAAAAATATGGTAAAAAAGTCTGTTTTCCTAGGGCTTGATGAATTTACATAGGCACAGACATCTCTCTGTTGCTGTAGGAATTGTAGTCATTTGAACTTGAATTTAAATCAAGATAGCAAATGAAGTGATATATTTCCCACAGTGAAATCTGGGGTAATGAAACCTTACCGTTGACTAGCATGAGCTTGGTTTTCCTTTGCGTTGATGCCTTATAATGGAATAGGGTGAACAGGGTGAAGGCAGAGCTAAAAAGGAGAATGACCTTTACATTGGAAATGATGAAACAAAAATAACTAACAGGGAGTTGATACCCGAGATAAATAAGGAGATAGTAAAAGAGAACCTTGCTGCCCTTGATGAATTCATCAGATGAACATCATCAGGTCCTGCAATACCTGACAGCTGAAGTTACTGAGTCTCTCTCAGTAATACTTGAAAGATGTTGGAAAATGGGAGCAGTACCACAAAAGGGAGAAGGACAAGTATTGTTCTAATTTTCAAAACAATGGAAGAGAACAGTATGTCAACTGTAGGTCAGTAAACTTGACTTGGTTTCCTATGAAAGTTCTAGAATGAGTCATTAAAGAGATGATTAACAAACCTATAGAAAAGGAATCAATTATCACAAAGAGCCAGCATGGCTTCATCAAGAGAAGTTATTGCCAAAGAAACATTATTTCCTTTTGTGACAAGATTGCTAAATTAAAGTAGTTGATAAGAATTTTGTGGCTACAGTTGGCCAAGATTTTGGCAAAGCTCTTCATAAAGTATGTCATATTATTCTTATGTAAAAGATGGAGATTTAGTTATGGATTTGATCAGGGGTCAGCAAACTATGTATGGTCCAAGAGACAAATCATCCTATATCTTGCTTTTTGTATAGTCAGAAAGTTAAGAATAGGGTTGGGTTTGGGATTGTTGGGTTGTTGGGGTTTTTTTACATTTTTAATACAATAAAATATTATTTTAAAATGTTTTTAAGGAAAATAATAAATGTTGGAAGGAAAATAATAAATGTTGGAGAAGCTGTGGGAAAATTGGAACACTAATCCATTGTTGGTGGAGCTGTGAACTGATCCAACCATTCTGGAGAGCAATTTGGAATTATGCCCAAAGGGCGATAAAGCTGTGCATACCCTTTGACCCAGCAATACCACTTTTGGGTCTTTTTCCCAAGAGATCATGGAAGGGGGAAAGGGACCCACATGTACAAAAATATTTATAGCTGCTCTTTATGTGGTGGCAAAGAATTGGAAGTTGAGGGGGTGCCCATCAATTGGGGAATGGCTGGACAAGTTGTGGTATATGAATACAATGGAATACTATTGTGCTATAAGAAACGATGAGCAGGAGGAGTTCAGAGAAACCTGGAGGGTCTTGCGTGGGCTGATGATGAGTGAGATGAGCAGAACTAGAAGAACATTGTACACAGTAACATCAACATTGAGTGTTGATCTACTGTGATGGACTATATTCTTCTCACCAATGCAATGGCACAGAAGAGTTCCAGGGAACTTGTGATGGAAGAGGATCTCCAAATCCAGGGGAAAAAAAAAAAAGAACTGCGGAGTATAGATGCTAAATGAACCATACTATTTCTTTTGTTTTTGATGCTGCTGTTTTTTTTCTATTTTGAGGTTTTCCATCATTGCTCTGATTTTTTTCTCTTATAACATGACTAATGCAGAAATAGGATTAATGTTATTATGTGTGCATATATATATATATATGTATATATATATATAAAACCTATATCAGATTACCTGCTGTCTAGGGGAGGGGGGAGGGAGGGGAGGGAGGGAGAAAAATCTGAAATTGTAAAGCATGTATAAACAAAGGTTGAGAACTATCTTTACATGTAATGGAAAAAAAAATAAAATACTTTATTAATTTTTTAAAATGTTTTTAAAAACCACATTTTTAACTTTCTGACTATACAAAAACAGGCCACAGGCCATATTTGCCCTGTGGGCCATAGTTTGCCAACCCCTGCATTAAACTATGATACAATCAGATGGATACAGAATTGAATGGATGGCCAGATTTAGGGAAGTTGTTAATTGCTTACTGTCACTGTGGCAGGAGGTCTCCAGTGAGTGGCCTACAGGGATCTCTGCTTGGCCTTATGCTGTGTGACATTGTCAGCTGTGACTTAGATAAAGGCATAGATGTTATCCTCATCAAATTTGCAGATGACACAAAACTCAAATGGATATCTAACAAGTAGATGATAGGATAAGGCTCCAAGGGGATTTTGACAGTCTAGAGCATTGAGCTGAATCTAATAATATGAAATTCAATAAGTGTAAATAAAAAGTTGAGCTTGGATACCAAAAATCAACCTCACAATTATAAAAAAGAGAAGACAAGGAGATAACTTTTTTTTTTCTAAAAATGAGATTTTTAGAGGCTCAATATAAATGGCAACCAAAAAATGTAGTGCAGTCATGGACTGCATGAAGAAGGAATTGGGAAGTGATGCTCCCACATTTCTCTGCCCTTGGCAGACTCCAACTGGAACACTATGTTCTGTTCTAGACACCATGGTTTAAGAAGGATGTTGATGGGGGGCAGCTAGGTGGCGAAGTGGATAAAGCACTGGCCCTGGATTCACGAGTTCTTGAGTTCAAATCCGGCCTCAGATACTTGACACTAACTAGCTGTGTGACCCTGGGCAAGTCACTTAACCCCCATTGCCCCACAAAAAAAAAAAAAAAGAAGGATGTTGATGAGCTGGAATGTACAGAGAAAGTCAACCAGGTCGACTGGAGCCCATGACATGAGGATTGGTGGGAGACATTGGTTGTGAATAACCCAAAGAAAAGACTCAGGGAGGCTAGATAGCACAGTTGGTAGAGAGCTGGGCCTGGAGTCCGGAAGACCCAAGTTCAAATTCAGACTCAGTCATTTACTAGCAGCATGACCCTGAGAAAGTCACTTAACCTCTGTTTGCCTCAATTTCCTCATTTGCAAAGTGGATATAACACCTATCTCCCAAAGTTGCTGTGAGAGATAATAAGTGTAAAGTACTTAGCAGCCATGACAGGCACATAGTAAGCATCAAACTATGATGCTAATGATGATAGTGATGGTGATGGTGATGATGTTGGGATGATTTGATACCTCTCTTCAAGTACTTGAATGGCTGTCCTATGGAAGAGGGATTAAGTTTATTCTGTTTGTCTCCTGTTAACCTGGAAATTAAGGAAACAATCAATATAGGAGAAATAAAGTCTTTAATTGGGGCAGAGGAACTATAGCTCATGGTATGGCAAAGCAAGATGCCTGGAATACCTAAAGATGGGAACCAATGACTGGGTTTTTATGAGGTAGCAGAACAAAGGAAACTATAGGGCTGTTCTTCAGTCACTTATAGAAACTACTTAACTACTTAATGTAAATGAACTTATAATAATAAGTATTATATAATATATTATATATAATATATAATAATTATAAAATAAAAGACTGCCCTTGAGTTAATAGTAGAAGCTACTTTACTCTCAAAAGAAACTACTTACTCTAATTGGATCCTTTTACATAATAACATAAAGTCCAGGGAGTGAGGTGGGGAATCATTCAAAGGGGATAGTTTGTTTGGGGGAGATCCATAAGTCAATCAAGAGTCTGGAATTGACAAGGAATAGTTAGCCCCAGGCAATTCATTGGCCTGGGAATGGAGAGTAGGTGGGGATCAGTCAGTTCTCAGTAAATTTGTAGTTATCACTCCTGAAGGCAGAACCAGGAGAAGTGGGTAGAAGCTGCACTTGGGCTTGTGGTCAGGAATAATGATTAGATGTTCCCCAAAGTAGAATGGGCTGCCCCAAAAGGTGGTGAGTTCTCCCTCCTGGGAGGTCTTCGAGCAGAGGCTGGATAGCTCATCTTCATGTCACAATGGCGAATCCTTTGGTGACCAAGGGGAAGGTGCCTTCCAGCTCTAAAATTCTGCTGACCTAAGGAAACACAAAGGTCACAGCTGTCTGCCATCCTAAGAAGAGAATGCTGTCAGTCCGAGATCATGTATCTATCATCCAATTGGAGAGACGAACACATTGTTGCATAATTAATGAAAAGTTTGAGACTTGCCACCATCTTGAGATGAAAATGAACACAGCACAACTGTGTCTGTCCCGACAGTAGGCATAAGTCTTCATGGAAGCTTTGCATGTTTAGCAGCCTTAGAGTAGAACCAAATTAAATTAAAAAAACAGAGGCTGGAATAAATAAATAACAATTCTGTGTTTCCTTCAGCTTGCTTTACACTTGGTATCTCATGGAGGAAAACGCTTTCCTCAAAACTCTTGCCCAAACCAACTGGAGTTTTCTTTTTGTTTTGTTTTCATTTGCAAACCCTCTGGATGCTAGTTTCCGTGGCTCTTAATTTGAAAAATAATTCTCTTTTTTCTTTTTTTTTCTTTAGACCTGAGCCTTCACAACTTCAATCATCAAGCAAGGAACCCATCTCATCTGAAAATATGTCCCTAGAAACCTTAAAAAACAGTAGTACAGAAGACCTTTTTGAAGATATGTGAATGTCTCCAAAAACATTTTAATGATATTTGACTATAGTCATTTTTCTTTTTTTTTTGTCTTAAACTTAAGGAGCAAAGTTCCAATTTGACAGTGGCTATTACACCTTATAATGTAATTACATATGCAGCATTGAAACAATTGTGCAGAATGGATTACACATGTATCAGATATGATTTCCTGACAGTAGCTCATTATTCAAAACTGTTCCCGCCCACACTCCTCTAATTACATCAGATCTCAAAGTTGTCTTTCCAAAGCCTGCATCTGTTTTATCCAGCACACATATGCTCTATATGCAGTCTGTCTAGCACACTGTGTAAGATGATTTAAGAAATAGGATCAAAAAACTAGCCTTAGCAATTTAATTTCTGACTTTTCCTCTCAAGTATTCCCAAGAATAAATATAGATGATTGTTTGTTTCCTTGTCTTCTAATTGAGGGAATAAAACATGAAAAATACCTATTCTTAGTGTGTGGTTACATGTCCAAAGCACCCAGTAATAAAATTTCAGTGTCTTTCAAAGAATACATTATTTAAAATATTTTACTCCTTTCCTATAGAGACAAGCTTAGAAAAAAGCACCTAAGGAGGGGAAGGTGGCACCTTTTATGTTTTTAAGTGGAAAGAGGCCAGTCTATCAGGGTTAGGTGGTAAAGGTCCTTAATACCTTTCTGGAATTCCCAAGGCCAAAAAAATCTGACATTTACAAGTGAAATGAGCTAAACTGTTAAAGCCCATTTCCTCAGAGAAGCTTGTTGAAAGAGTTCACCAAAGAATGTAGGTATTTGATGCAAAGAAATAAGTACTTCAGAAAGCTGAAGTATCTGTTTCGCTCTGCTCAATTATATATACAGTAAAAACTCCCTATGGAAGTGAGGTCAAGGAACAGAGATGACATCCGTGTGATTGACTTTGGGCGTGAGAATGGGAGAGGGACTCTATACATCATTCTGTACCCTGGGGGGGAGAACTGACCAAGCTGATGAGAGAGCATAGCATTTTTAAACAGAATTTTACTGTTTTGGTGTTTTGTTTTGGTTTTTTCCCCAAAGAGCTTACTTTGGGAGGAGGGGGGAAATAACACATAACCAGACATGACTGTAAAGTAACCGAAAAAATGGGAGCAGCTAGGTGACAGGGTTCGGGGTCTGGAAGACTCATCTTCATGAGTTCAAATCTGGCTTCAGATACTTCCTAGCTGTGCAACCCTGGGCATGTCACTTAACCCTGTTTGCCTTGGTTTCCTCATCTGTAAAATGAGATGGAAAAAAGAAACAGAAATCCACTCTAGTATCTTTGCCAAGAAAACTCCAAATGGCTTCAAAAGGAGTCAGACAGAACTGAAATGATTGAACAGTAATAAAGATTTCTATAGCGGTTTAAGGTTTGTGGAACACTTCATAAAAATCCTTTGATCCTCACAACAACCCTGGGAAGTAGGTACCATTTTGCAGATGAAGAAACTGAGGCAGAGATTAAGTGACTTTTTCAGGGTCTCCAAGCTAGTAAGTGCCAGAGGCTACATTCACATTCAAGTCAAGTCTTCCTTACTCCAAGTCTAGAACACTATCAACTGTGCCACCAACTGATTTGCTATCAAGAGTTACATATGCCTACAAGCGATGTAACCCTCATCATATTAATTAACCTCTGTGAGTTTCAGGTTTCTTATCTTTAAAATAAGAATAATGGTATTTGTGCTCTTTACCTGGAAAGTGTCCTTTAGGTCTTTTTTTGGGGGGGGGGGCAGGGGAAGCAGGGAGGTTTTGTTTGTTTTTTAATTTTTGTACACATGACAAGATTTTATACCAAATAGTTAAATAGTACAAATTTACATTCACGGGAAATGTTTAAAATAAAATTCAACTAAAAAATCCCCAAACAAAAACCTGCTTTTTCCTGTGACCCACAATCCTGACATTTTTACAGTGAAAGGGATTTTTTTAAAAGCCCCAAACAAACAAACAAACAAACAAAAATCCCAAGCCTCCCCAAACGGAACACTTTTAATTCACATTGTCTATCTACACTGGACACAGTAGATTCCAATGGTGAGAGTTAAAATACATCTTTTCCACTTGGAGATTTTTTCTGTTATCTTCCTCTTCCTCTGCCCCCATGTCAACTTCCTCTTCACTTCTGGTTTTGAATTTTGACATGTCTTCTGTTGTATCATCTTCCCAGTCTCCAGGCTCTTCTTCCACTTTTGCATCAGGGTCAATGTAAAGAACTATGTAAATATGAGCTATTATTACTAATAATCACTATCTTGTTAGTTGAATTATGGGAGTAACCTCATCTTTAGCTGTGTGAAAAATTGCATTTTTTTTTTTTTTTAGTGAGGCAATTGGGGTTAAGTGACTTGCCTAGGGTCACACAGCTAATAAGTGTTAAGTGTCTGAGGCCGGATTTGAACTCAGGTACTCCTGACTCCAGGGCCGGTGCTCTATCCACTGCGCCATCTAGCTGCCCCTGCATTTTTTTTTATGGATGATGGTAACATGTCATGTTTGAAAAGCACATCAAATCATTTATAATAGTTATCTTCAAAATTTTTCTGAGTATTTACAGTCTCTTCCACACTTTGTATTTTTGTTTGTTTATTTTGGGGGTGGGACAATGAGGGTTAAGTGACTTGCCCTGGGTCACACAGCTAGTAAGTGTCAAGTGTCTGAGGTCAGATTTGAACTCAGGTCCTCCTGAATCCAGGGCCAGTGCTTTATCCACTGCACCACCTAGCTGCCTCACACTTTGTAGTTAAAGAGAATGTGAGATTATGAGTTCATATTATTTGCCCAAGATTACCAAAGAAAATAATCATAATATAACATTATATAATAATATTTGATATGATATAATTTAATATTGCATATAAGAATAATAACAAAATGATGTTATTAAGGTTCATACATCCTTAGTATCCACTCCATTGTTTCATTCATTTTAGTGTTTAAGTTTTTAAATGTGTGATATAGTAGAGAAAGCACTGGCCTGGGAGCACTGGTTCTAGTTGCATCTCTTTTGTAGAGTCAGTATATAACCCTTAACAGGTCCTTTTATCTCTCTCAACCTCAGTGAACTATATGAACATAAGGTCTCTTCCAACTCCAATATCCTCTGATTCTCTGTGTCTATTGTCTCTGTGACTTATTTGAAAATAACAGAGTTATGTTGGAGTACATTTGATTGTACATAGTATCATCTTAATGATAGCTGACTGGTCAAAAAATACCTTGGTAGCAACGTGTGGCAGATAGAGTACTAGACTCACCAAGAAAAACTAGTTTCAAATCCTGCTTCCAGTGCATGTGAACAGTGTGATCATGGGCAATTTGCTTCATGTGTCTCACCAGAATTGTAAGGATCAAATAAGATAATACATGGTGTCCCAAAAGTGTTGGTGCAGGTTTAAGTTATGAATATGTATAGCTAAAGTAAAATATTAATGAGTTATCTCATTTAATTCTCTCAACATTAAGGTAAGTATCAATAACATTTTGTCCCCATTTTACAAAGGAAGAAACCAAAGTTTCTTCTTACAAATGAAGAAACCAAGGTCTCATAGCTAATAAGTCAGGAGTGACATTTGAAACCATGTCTTTCCAGACTTCCTCCGTTATAGCAGTGTCTTTTCCTCTGTAGGACAATATTCAGAGTGATGGCACTGCTAGACATCTGTCCACAGAAGCAATTTTTTTTTACTAAGTGGCAAGTTGACACCCCCACCAGTTGAGTGATAAAGCTTGGCCCTTCCATTGCTCTCTCTTATTCACATTCCCACCTGGCCCTACTTGACACCAAGGGCACATGTATATCTGTGACAAGCTACTTGTGATTAAGGATTTAGTCTGAGGCCATTGAAAAAGGGAATTCACTGGCCCATATACCCAGGGAACCTTAGGTCAAGCCAACAGTTAACCAACTACTCAACAATAATTGTAATAATTTTATTAATACATGAGAATAAATTATTATCAATAAATTAGGAATCTTAGTATCGCAGATAGAGGTACCTGAAAGTATACAACTGGGAGAAAGAAGTTTTATTGATTCTGGCCAAGATTATATTTGTAACCCTAAGAAATCAAATGTCTAGCATCTTAGTTTTTAAAAATCAGCAGATAATCTAGAAATCATGAAATCTAAAAATAGACAATTGATGTATTTTTGCCATGAACTTACAAGAGTTTTTGTACCCAAGTGCAATATAATCACCAAAGGCCTATTGATTGATAGCCGTTGCCTGCTTTAAAATTTTTCACTGCTTATCTGACATTTTCCAATGAACATTTCTTTAGTGTACAAGATTTTCATTTGTTAAGTGGTTCACTTATGTGAAATTATTATTTCTACATTTAAAGAAATGACTTAGAACATGGTCCACAATATAATAGAATTAGCTTTCTGGTGTTTTCATCGGCTGAATATCAGAGGAAGCCTTCCCTAAATCTCTTGGTTCTTAGTGATCTTTTTCTCTCAAAGTATTTGGTATTTCCTTAGCTGTTTATATGTAATTGAATAGTCCTTGAGAGCTAGGACCATTTTTGGTTTAATTTTTATGTCCCCACACATCTACAAACTCTTTCCTTCCTAATATACTCCTTTTTCTCCCAGTTGTATTCTTTCACCCACTTTCAGCTACCTCTTTTCTTCTCTCTGATTTTTCTTCTCTCTTTTATTGGTCTATGTGTTATTTCTTTCTCCTGCAGAGGTCCTGTAGCCCTTCCTCCAACCCACAATCCCACTGGCCTTTGGCTTCCTTTTTGAGCAGGACACATGGTCTAGTGTCTCTTCCACTTTAAAGACATCTTGGACAGCTGTCCAAGAGATAGGGAAGATCCAAAGGCTCTGAATATAGCTCTTGGATGCTGACTGCCTATTCTAGAGATAGGCATAAATTCAAGGGCCAGTGGTGGTGATTAATTCAAAGGCCAACCCCAAACATTTTTTTTCACTATAAAAACAATCCCCAAGTATCAGACTTCTACAGACAGCCAAACAAGCCTGGGGAAATCTATTGCAGACATTCTCCAGAGAAATTTTCATTTTATTTCCACTGTTTTCAATTAACAAGTTATCACTAATTAACATAGTCATTAGCAGAATATTTCATTTAACCTAGATTTGAATAGGCAATTAAGTTCTTGAATGTGCTGGGAAAATAAAAAACACATACTTCTAGGACATTACTCATATAGAAATTCAATTAAAATGCCTAAACTTAAAGCTAAGGTCACTTCTGCAATAGTTATTGTCTTGAGTTTATTAAGTTTTGATGTCCATGTTAAGGGTAATTTTGAGA
This sequence comes from Dromiciops gliroides, assembly GCF_019393635.1. Taxonomy (NCBI): domain Eukaryota; kingdom Metazoa; phylum Chordata; class Mammalia; order Microbiotheria; family Microbiotheriidae; genus Dromiciops; species Dromiciops gliroides. The sequence continues at coordinate 442,890,430 of NC_057861.1, forward strand.
TTGCTGTGATCTTGTTCCATGTATATAAAGCCTAGTAAATAAATACTGTACCCTTCCATGACCATCACGACCACCCCCCTTACCCAAATAATTAAGCCCTCACAGATCCCTCACTGATTTTTTTCCCTCAGCTTAGCTTCTTCCACTGGTAGCTAAATTGAATGCAAATATCCTATGGTTTTAATGTTTTTTAATAGGTGCCCAGTGTCCATTTTTACTTACCCTGGGCAAATCATTGAGAGACTCTTTCCAAGATGATGTAGCAGGATGCTGGAACATTTTTGTGAGATGACCATTTCTTTTCTCTCTCTCTCCACCCAAAATATCTGAGTTTCTGATTAGACTGAAATCTGTCTGAACTTTTCTGTCTAATCCTTGCTATTCTTTCTACAACTTGTTGGGCGGAGTACGGAAGTGATGTATAACATGACTCCCACTTGGAGAATGTCTAGGAAGTCTTGGCAATTAGACCTTTCCAAAGACAATTCAGTTAAATAGCACTGGATCTTTATAGCTCTAGTCTTCAGGGGATAATGGTATACCAATTCAAGGGACTGTTTGTTAGGATATCTGCATGTAGCAAGTTGAGTAACATACCTTGTGGTTACTAACACTGAGTCACCCAAGAGAATGGAGCAGTGGGTGGAATGAGTTTGATTTAAGAAACATCACAAATTTCAAATAGATAAATTTTCTGTTAGAGAAAGGCATTCTTTACAGTAGTCAATGTATTAATATACCAAGTGGGGATTTTCAAGAAAATAGACTTTAATTAGGTACAAAAACTCTTCAAACTATCTTTGCCCTCCCCCAAATGTTTTAGTCAATGCATTGGTCAATCAATTCAATGCAACAAGCAGTTATAAAGCTTCTTTTCTGTGTTAAAGGTGGGGGCAGGCAGGTGGTGCAGTGGGTAAAGCATCGGCCCTGGATTCAGGAGTACCTGAGTTCAAATCCAGCCTCAGACACTTGACACTTACTAGCTGTGTGACCCTGGGCAAGTCACTTAACCCCAATTGCCCTGCAAAAAAAAAAAAAAAGAATGCATTAAAGGGCATGCACTGAGTAAAACTGATTCTAAATTGTTTTCCCCCTAAAAATAATCATGTGGCACTCATTACAATATTATAACTTGCCCCATTCATCAAAGGGAAACACTGTATACAGTAGTCTGTTTCTTTCTTTCTTTTTTTTTTGGCAGGGCAATGGGGGTTAAGTGACTTACCCAGGGTCACACAGCCAGTAAGTGTCAAGTGTCTGAGGCCGGATTTGAACTCAGGAACTCCTGAATCCAGGGCCGGTGCTTTATCCACTGCGCCACCTAGCCTCCCCCAGTAGTCTGTCTCTTTACTGGAGAAAAAGGTACCTCACTCATCAATGTTCACTATTACCTGTAATTGCCCCCTCTTATATTACTTAAAATAGAGAATTTTTTTTTTTGGCAGGGCAATGGGGGTTAAGTGACTTGCCCAGGGTCACACAGCTAGTAAGTGTTATGTGTCTGAGGCCGGATTTGAACTCAGGTACTCCTGACTCCAGGGCCGGTGCTCTATCCACTGTGCCACCTAGCCGCCCCAAAATAGAGAATTTTTTTAATCCTTTTTGAATTTCAAAATTGAAAAACCCAGTCACCTAAAGTTTAGGCTTTTTCATTGTAATGATGTTCTCACTATATCTAATTTTATTTTTTTAACTTCCCCTGAATGGAACAGACAGATTTTTTTGGCTCTATGGGGGAAGGAGAAAGTGTGTAAGAGGAAGAGACACAACAGAGCAGAAGAAAGATGCCAAGATCAGGAAGATGAGAAGGTGGCATGGCGGCAGCAAGAGCTTGCGCTTTTCAAGAGCCGAGTATTGGGTCCACTCACCCTATTCTACCCACAATAAACTAGCTGTGGCTTGAAGAGGTTGAAAGTCCCTGAATGATAGCAGCAAGAAAGTTCCAACCAAGATAAGCATGGACCATGCTTCTGTCTTTTTCCAAGTCCATCAGATCCACTCGATGTCCTTGTGCCAAAGGATAAATCAAGATCCTGAGTCCCAATTTCCTTAGTCTTCATCTAAAACCTGGATGCATCAGTTGCAAAATGTGTTGTGCTGTCTACACTCCTTTGCCTGCTGGTGAGAGGCATGTCTAGTAGATACAAAACAAACTCAAACTGTGCATGTCCTAGAACTCCTGGGTTTGGACTGACTTACGGACCAAACTGTCTGGAGGGTTCCTGGATCTGGGAAAGGCTTAGGAGATGGAGGGGAAGAAGAGAGAAGAGATGCACAGCTGAGTGAAATATGGTTTATTATGTATTGGCTATTGTTTTGTGGATGCTATTCCAAGAGTTAAAAAAAAATACAGTGTTCAACTAAGCATTTTGTCAAATTCCTTTGAAGGATCCATTGCACCATATCAGTTAAGGAGGATTAAGAAACGTAGCAAGTTTTGAGGAAGAAGCAGGGTTGACCTTGATAGTTGAGTCTGATCAGATAGTTCACAATAATCCATACCCCCTATATAGCAAGTTGGTGCCACCTGACCTAGAGAGGAGCATAGTGGATGCAAATAACTGATGCTGTTAGTTTGGGAGTAATTGGGGACAGAGCCTTTTTACCAACCAGGATTGGGATCAGGTGGCTAGCAATTCCATCTGGTGATCCAATCCGCATGATGCCAAGCACCACGGTGGAAACTGAAAAATCTGTCAAGTATCCAGGAGTTGGATTTCAAGGATCACGGAAAATGTCCAGGTGATTGATTAAATTTTTCTCTCTTCATCTGAATGTTTGGCAACAGCTAAGTGGCATAGTAGATAGAGTACTCAGTTGCAAATCCAGCTTCAGACAATTACTGTCTATGTGACCCAGGCCTAGTCATTTAACTTCTGCCTCAGTTTCCTCAAATGTAAAATGTGGGTCAGAATAACACCTACCTCCCAGGATTGTTTTGAGGATTAACAGGGCCTGGTACATAGTGAGCACTATATAAGTGTTAATTATTATTATTTTTTATTATTAACCTGGATTCTAAACTCTGTCAGAGGTGAGCAGATGGTGACACCAGGGGAGAGAGTTCTGCTAAGAAAGAAAGGAATTATTGCTATTAGCTTTGTGATATGTCTTAAAAACCAGATTTTAGTCATTGATTAAATGGGCTGATTTATGCACCATTGCTATAAGGAGATTGATTTTCCGACAATTGTAAAAGTTAGAGAGATTAAAAAAGAATTGGGGAGCAGCTAGATGGCACAGTGGGTAGAGAGTCCTGGAGTCAGGACGACCTAAGTTCAAATCTGGCCAGAAACTTGACACTTGCTAGTTGTGTGACCCTGAGCAAGTCACTTAACCCCAATTGCCCCCCCCAAAAAAAGAATTGGGCATTTGTAGCATTTAAAACCTAGGTAGCAGGGGTACCTTTGACATTGGTATGTTTGACATAAGATTATCTCGAGAAAACTCTCTTTTATTACTGCTTTCCCTCCTATCTCCTCCAAATTGGAAATCTGTGAGGCAGCATTGAGGGAGCAAAAAGTCCAGGATGAGTAAAATATTAGTCTTATTCTCTTTTCCAGAAATTATAGCAGGATCCTTCAGCCACTTCCATATGGGTTTTCCCAGAAAAGAGAGGAAGAGAGAAAAAGGGGCAGATACTGACTGCAAAGCCAGGCCCCTGCTATGGGACTCACCTCTAGAGCAGAGCAGATGCAAAGTGTCAATCAGGCCCTGAAATGACAGGGACCCAGAGGTGTTTCTGGACCACCAAAAGAAAAGGAAAGAGAAGTGGTCAAGCCTCCAGGCTCTCACTCCCCCTGGATCTGGAAGACAGAACAGTACTAGAATAAATCTGGGCCCAATCCTGAATACAATCCAACAGCTGTTCTCATCTCCTCTAAGCAAGGAAGAGAGAAGTTAAAGTTGGAACAACATCAACAGGCTCATTACTCCCTTGGAAGCCTACAAGCAAAAGAGCAGTGCTGGGTGATCTATAAACATTCCCAAGGTTTTTCATGAGTGTGTGTGTGTGTGTGTGTGTGTGTGTGTGTGTGTGTGTGTGAGAGAGAGAGAGAGAGAGAGAGAGAGAGAGAGAGAGAGAGAGAGAGATTTATTGGGGAATGACAAGACTAGAATTGTCTTCTTTCCCCTCCAAAGATCTTTAATTTCAAGGGTATGGGAATTCTGCCCACAGTGCAGTTTGTAACTTTAACTTAGTACAAAGAGTCCAGGAGCTGCTTGTACCTCAGAGAGGTTAAGGAACTGGCCTGTGGTCACACAGCTTGTGTGTGTGTGTGTGTGAGTGAAGCACGATTTGAAGCCACGTCTTCCTGTTTCTAAGTCCAGTGCTCTTTCCACTATGTACCGAAGAACACTTTGATGCCAACTGTCAAATTCTTATGCATTTACCAGACCAGCTCTCGAGGGGAATTTGAGGTACATTCTTGTTTACAGGTTATAGAGATTTTAACCCCTAAGAGAGCCCAAAGTAGTATTGGTAACCATAGCTAAGGGACCTCAGGACACATTTAGAATGTCACATTCATCTCCCACCTGGCTTCACTCTCTGGGACTTCTCCATCATTCTCCCAAAATTTCTTCATCTTGCAAGATTGCTTCACCCTTGAAACTCATTCCTTATTGATACCTTTTGTCCTTAGGACCCCTCCCTCTGACTGGAAGTCAGCCAGCCTTCTCTTTGTTTCCCACCCAGTCGAGCTCCTTAGCACAATGCCTGTGCACATAGTAGGTACCTAATAAAGGTTTATAGACTGACAGACCCATCTTGAACAAGAATCCACACTACAATATCCCCTACAAATGGTCATAATTCCTTTTTCCTTTTACTTCTGTTCTTTGGGGCCAAACAGAACTAATTTTATCTTTTGTCCTCATGTTGGCCATTGTAGCTGTCATGTCCCTGCTAGGGTGTCTTTCCTCTGAGCCAATGGTGTCAAACTCAAATACAAAATGGGGAGAGGAGCAAAAACCCACATATGAGAATATGTACAGGCTACATATTGACTTAGAAAACCAAACATGTTTAACATATCTCTTTTCAAAAAAATTTATAACTCAACACATTAGATAGCAGGGGCAGCTACGTGGCGCAGTGGATAAAACACCGGCCCTGGATTCAGGAGGACCTGAGATCAAATCCATCCTAAGACACTTGACACTTACTAACTTCGTGGCTCTGGGCTTAATGGCACTTAACCCTCATTGCCCTGCAAAAAAAAAAAAAAAATAGATAGCAACTACATTTTTGTCTGGTGCTAGCCTGCACTGGCGAGTGCTTCAGGCTGCATGTGTCAAGAGGGCTGAGTGTTTTAACACCTCTGTTCTGAGCTAAACATACCTAGTTACTTCAATCAGTCCTCAGATGGCTTGAATCTTGAGTCCCTTCACTATCCTGTTGACCATCCTTTAGAGAGTCTCTGCTTTATTGACGCTCTTTCAACAATGTGGTCCCCAGAACTGAACACAGCACTCCAGGTGTGGTCTGCCTAGGGCAGAGTAGAGGCCCCAGTCAGGACACTAGGCCTCTCAGTGCAGCCTAAAATCACGTTAGATCTTTTAGCTGCCATATCTATTACATTGCTCACTTACATTGAACGTGCAGAGTCATTTTAGCCTGCTTTCTCATTGTCTCCCCTATCTTATACTGTGAAGTTGATATTTTAAACAATAAATAAATATAACCAAGTTTAATGAAGTGAATATAAATTTTACTGTAATAGTTGGGCCTAATATTCTGGTTCACTGAGATATATCTTGTCATTGCCATCTAACCCTACTAGCTTTTTGTCATCTGCATATTTGACAAACAGGCCATCAATAATTTTATCCAAGTCAATGATAAACATTGAAAATAGCAAGAGGCAATGGACAGAATCCTGGGACACTCCCCTACAGACCTTTCCCCAAGTTGGCAAGGATTACTATTCTCTGGGGTTGGCCATTCAACTAGTTCTCAGTATTCTAATTATAGAATCATCTTAAAGCTACAAATAGTGATGTTTTTAAAGACAGAAAGTTATTTCCCTTTTGTTTTTTTTTAGTGAGGCAATTGGGGTTAAGTGACTTGCCCAGGGTCACACAGTTAGTAAATGTTAAGTTTCTGAGGTCGGATTTGAACTCAGGTACTCCTGACTCCCAGGCTGGGGCTCTATCTACTGTGCCATCTGGCTGCCCCTTATTTCCCTTTTGAACAAACTCACCTAGCTGAAGATTGGATTTGAATTACTGTCCATTATTTATCATTTACACACACACACACACACACACACACACACACGTTTACACACAGTTACATACACTCACACAAATTACTCTGATTATTTCTGGGCATTGTCCTCAGTTCTCAAAAGCGATGCCTATGGAGCACAAATTCTGAGTTCTATTTAAGGTGAAGAGACTTCAAGTATGTCACAGCAATGATCCGAGACAGCTGTCTGTGGACCAGCCTGGTTAGATCCCAAAATGTTCATCGCTAGCTTGACTGTATGGTGATGGACTTTTTTCTGCTAATGCAACCCATGAAGACTATCTACAATTTATAATCTTAGTGAGTAGCTTAGAGCACTCAGAGGTTAAGTGACTTGCCCAGGGCCACACAGCCAGCATGTGTCAAAGGCAAGACTTGGACTATAGTTCTTCTTTCAGAAGAAAGAATACCATCAGAAAGGTACTTGCCCAAGAATGAAGGTGAGCTGGCTTCGTACTGAGACAGAAGGATAACAAATGGACAATTCCATAGTCTCCACTAGTATACAAATGAGTGTACAGGAGATCTTGAAGAAAGCTTCAGGTGCAATGGATGAATTGCTCCCCTTCCCCTTTCACACCACTGTGGCAGATTTACCAGTGGCCATAGAAAATAGGATGCCAGGGGAGGATCAAGTGTGATATGATCTGCATCTTTGGAGGGAACGAGGACACCCGGGAGATTCTTAGATACTTTGAGTGGTTAAGAGCATTCTCAAGGTTGACCTGTCACATAACCTTCAATATGTGCCCTCTTGATGTTTGTGCCTTCCCTCTGAGACTACCTCCAATTTACCCTTTATATACCTCATATGTACACAGTTCTTTGCATGTTCCTCCCCCATTAAAATGTGAGTTCTCTGAGAACAGGGCCTGTTTTTGCCTTACTCTGCAACCCCTGGCCATAGCACAGTGCCAGGCACTTGGTTGGCTTCTAATAAATGCTTGTTGACTAACTAATAAACATGTGAACTAATGATTTAACCTCTGACATTCGAAGTTGAAGATAAATCAAGACCACCAAATATGTACTTTTTCAAGTGTGAAGGGGAAAGATGAGTATGACTTTTTTCCCCCCTCACATTAGAAGTTCATTACATTTGCAGAAATGTGTGCAAACATCTGCTAAAAACTCAAGGTCTTATTTCTCATACCCTCTTCGGTGGGCAGGGACATTAGAAGGTGCTTTTGTTTTTCTACCTTACTCATGACTTTTGTAGTAACTCTGTTTTATATGAGATATGAAAATACAGTTCATCTCAAGTCTTCCAAAAGACTCAAAAATCATTAGCAGCAGCCATGGCCCTGCCAGGATTTTTCTCCTTGGCCACCTCCCTTCCTTTCCCATTCAGAGAACCAGTTGTTTTTTTAGTGAAAGGGCCTGAATAACATTAGAGAAATCCTGCAGAATTTTTTTTTTTTAATATTCCAACTGCCACTGCAGATGCCTCTGGAGGCCTGACACAAGTGCCAGCTTCCCCAGTCGGTGTCATCAATCAGCACAGCTAATAGACTTCGCAGTGCACCTCCAGTGGCCTCGCTGGGCCAGAAATGGGAAGTCGAGTCCTTTATTTTATCCCATTTAATTAAAGAACAGCTGAAAATCCTGTCCGGCTTTTTCAGCACGTGGTTCCAATTACGGCCGCCGAGCAAGACCCTGGAGTTGGATGAAAGCGTTGACTCTCCTTTTCCCCTGCAGCCTTGAGGTGTTGTTTTTCTTCAGTGCCTGTACAATGTACTCTTTCATTTTACAAGGTGAGTGAAATGTAGTTTTAAATATCAGCGGGTTTTTACCCCTTAATGTTAACAAAAAAACCAAGGGTAGGAGCTTAACCAAAAAAAAAAAAAAGGCAAAAGAGAAGAGCAAAATGCTGTTTGAATTGGTCTCTGCAGACCACACGAAGAGGAGAGAGATAAGTCTTTCTGAGGCCTTTGTGCAGTAAAGCACCATCATGCCCAGATGGGTCCTTCCACGTGAAATCCACAACCTGAGGCAATTGGGTTTACTGGCCTGTGTATTTACCGATTAGGGGCACTCGTGCAGGCCAAGGAAACCCTCAGCAGGGAGACAAATTTCAGGCCCCTATGCAATGGTCACCCTGGACGGGGATACTGCTTTCAGCAGGAAACTGTCTAGGTTGTTTCTAGCCGCTGGGCTATCTGAAGCAAGAAGGAGTAGCTTATTTCATAGAATCCCAGGGATTCGAGACAGAGCAGATGAATGTAGGTCACTGCATCCCTTGGCCGAGGAAAGGAGAAGGAGCAAGGAGGTGGGGGGAGGGGGATAAGATAAAAGAACTTGAATCTTTTATGACTGTTCCACATCGTGGGTGTTCTCAGATGTGCCCGTGAGCAATGACACTGTTTTCCATTTCGGCTTCATAGGAAAGAGTGGTTTCTCTAGTCCCTGAACTCTATAGTGGTTCTCTCTGCTTTTGTAGGTCAAGGGCATGATTGCTAGAAGCAAAACTTAGTGTATGAAGCTTTTCTGTTCGTTTCTTTTCATCAGAACATAGGGAGCAAAAGATGACAGAGATTCAGAGCTATTAGGGACCTCTTAGGTCATCTAGTCCATCCTTCCCCTTTTATAGAGCAGGAAAATAAAGCCCACAGTTGTTATATTACCATGTAAGTTCCCTGAGGGCAGTGACTTTTTCATTTGGCTTTGTATTCCCAGCTTCTACTGCTGATGCCTGGAAAGCAGGTGTTTAATCAATTTCTGTTGATTGTCAAGGACACAGGTAGTCAGAGCCAGAACCCAATTTAAAGTCAGGTCCTCTGCTTGCAGATCTAGCATTCTATGGCCTCTACCAGGACATGGTCATAAGATCTATCAGACTGCACTGCTCCATCCCAATACAACAAGGAATGGAGGGAATTTCATAGCTTTCAGTGTTCGTCAAATCATATCACTCAGACAGCTGCCTCTTCAGTCTTTGCATTAGGTCAATGGTACTTGTTCAGTTCACTCTCCAATGGATTCTTAAATTGTAAGTTCTTAAACCTAGCTAGCTGTGTGACCCTGAGCAAGTCACTTAACCCTCATTGCCCCGCAAAAAAAAAAAAAGTTCTTAGAGACAAAGGAGTCTACTTGTGGTTAAAACTTAAATTAAACTTATAGCTTTATTGGTATAGCATTTAATGCAGTAATTAGGAAATTATTAGGCATGTTGTATGAGGATAATGAATGAATTAAAATGAGTAATTTTTCCTAAGTAATATTGTGTGTGTACACAGTATGATTTAGGGATAGGAAGAATATTACAAAGGCAACCCTTTTTTCATTTTGCCCCATAATCCACAAAGCAAAGAATGCACAGATTAAAAACCATTAGTACCCAACTGTGAATAAAATGTTGACATCCACCATAGGCACTAGGAACACCCTAGTGTTATCTTACAGCAAAAGATGTGTTGAGCCCAACTCAGAGAGAGACAACTATTAAATTTTCGGTGTGAGCATTCACACCTCAGAAATTGGCCAACACTACTAAACAAGATTTGGTTTATTGTCCAGTTGATTGTCTAGACTTAAGAAAGTGATGAAGAAAATGTTAATAATGCAGATTAAATTTAAAAGTCTATCATGTACATTTTCTTTTCAGGGAGCTGGTCCTTAAACATTTGCCAGCATACCCCTGCTTATGATTGAAGGGTACTTTAATGATAGTATAGATCAAAAGAGCAAGATCCCTTAAATTTTACATATATGTATATATACTGGGGCAGCTAGATGGCGCAGTGGATAGAGCTCCGGCCCTGGATTCAGGAGTACCTGAGTTCAAATCCGGCCTCAGACACTTAACACTTACTAGCTGTGTGACCCTGGGCAAGTCACTTAACCCCAATTGCCTCACAAAAAACCAAACATATATATACCATATTATAAATATATATAATATATGTATATATTTATATTAGAGCCTTTCTAATTGTATTCAAAGACTTAAGGGTTTAAGGCATGGCTGTTGGCCTTTGAGGTAAACTGTAGTTTCTGTAATTTTTTAGAGGAAAGAAGCAGTAGGAATGGCCCATTGACTCTAGAAATTCTGCCTAGTGACCTGACTTACTTAGAATTTACCCCATATCCTTTGTGAAAAATACTTAATTCCAGTGTGCTGTGCCCTGGTCATCTCTATACATTCAATTAAAATTCTTGGATTAAATCCATTTGGTTCTTTCTCTACTTCATATTGAAATGTAGAGAAAAGAACATTGAGACTGGAGTCTGGAGACCTAAACATGTCCCCCAATTAATTTGAATAATGAATCTTGTGAAGTTATTACATTATTTGAATTCATCCTGTGTTTTTCTATTGGGCTGGAACCAATGACCATATTTTATATAAATATAACTTTTAATAGAGTGAATTTGAATATATGCATCCACTTTGCAGGATTCTTTATTTACAGTCATCAAGACTTAGCTGTACTTGCTAGCTATGTAGCCTTGAACAAGTCATTTACTTTTCTGAGCCTCATGTGAGAAAATAATGGGATCCTAGGAGACCCAGAGAGCTTTGCCTGACCTTTCTTGAGGCCAGCCCAGAGTCATGAGAATGTCAAAGGAAATGTAGTTGGACCTTGGACTGTGAATAGAGGCAATACAGATTAAAACCACACATACCTGAAAGCCTTTTCCTCCAGAGGGTTTGTCCTCTGAATTCTGACCTCAGCACATACTGCTCATGGACCACCCTCAAGTCCAGTGAACCAATAGATTTGAATGATGCTAGCCAATTAGCTTTGAGCAGTGTGGAAGGGTAGGCTCTCCTCTGGACCACAGAGAGCTCATGCTCTCTCTTGGCCTGGGACTCTGCAGGGGAGCAGGTGCGCTTTGGCTCTCTTCCCTTCTGAACTTTCTGAGCCACATGTTCCTTCTTTACTTAAATTTAGTATGCTATAATAAATGCTTAATGCCCCAAACTGGTGCTATAGCCTCTAATTTCTAAGTAACAATATATTAGAAACCCCAGCTAAATTCCCTAAAACTTGGGAGATAGGCACTCCCATAAATTTTCAAATGACACACTTAGTTACTTCCTTTATAAAATGGGGATAATAATAATTAAATATATTATATTTATTTCTTTATTTACACACACACATACACATACACACACATGTACTACCTACCTTACAGTGTTGTGTAGGGAAAGGTATTGGCCTTAAAATGCTACATAAATGTGAGTTACTGCTTGGTTCCACAAAAAAAAGACCCTATTAGGTGAAATAATATCACTGAGGGCCCTTAATTCCACAGAATAGCACTTAAACATAGTAAGTAATTGGGAGAGACCAAAACTGATACTCTGAGAAGTTAATATCACTGGGTCACAAATATTGGTGGTACAGTAGGTAGAGTGCTGGACCTGGAGTCAGGAAGACTCATCTTCCTGAGTTCAAATCTGGTCTCAGAAACTTCCCAGCTGTGTGACTCTGGGCAAGTCACTTAAACTTATTTACCTCAGTTTCCTCATTTGTAAAATGAGCTGGAGAAGGAAATGGCAAACCACCCCAGTATCTTTGCCAAGAAAACCCCAAATGGGGTCATAAGGAGTTGAACACAACTGAAAAATGACTGAATATGCATATAATATATACAACTATTAATCTGAATAGTATACAAATGAGCCATTTATGACTCTAATGATCAACTGAGTGACATTCAAAATGTCATTGTGGAATTTAGTTGGCCAAGTCCTATAATCTTTTTGGTGTAGGGAATTATTGATAAGAAAATTACTGTTATGGTAGTTTCTACATCATCTACTGATTCAGATCAGTAACTGCTCTTCAACCTATAATTTAAGAGAATTTTCTGGTAAACCAAGAAGTTAAGTGACCTGTTCAAGGTGATACAGCCAGTATGTGTCAGATGTAGAACTGGAAATCCTCACATTATCTTAGTTCCATGGCCAGGTGAACATTGAGTGCTCCACCTGACCTCTGTGGTTGTCATGTACTAATGAATGTTTTCAAACACATATACATTTTATTTGTGTGTATGTATTTGTGTGTCTCTATATATACATATATACACATATACATGTATACATACATATACATAATATATTAATGACTATTATGAAACATTGGTCCGTGCAACATTGTTCATGATATGTTCGTTCCAATATGATGTCGAAATTGTGTAGTAGAAAGAACACATGATTTAGAGTTGGAGTACCTAAGGTCAAATCCTGACTTTACCAATTACTTCACATGTAAAAAGGGCTTTAAAAACCTTAAAGCAGGGGGCAGCTAGGTGGAGCAGTGGATAGAGCTCCGGCCCTGGAGTCAGGAGTACCTGAGTTCAAATCCGGCCTCAGACACTTAACACTTACTAGCTGTGTGACCCTGGGCAAGTCACTTAACCCCAATTGCCTCACTAAAATAAAAAAAAAAATTAAAAAAAAACAAAAAACCTTAAAGCACTGTATACATGCTAGCTGGTATTATTATCATTATTGTTGTTACTAATGATTTTTGAGTATATCACTTCCTCCTTCTGGTCCTCAGTTTCTTTATCCTGAAAATGGAGGAATTAGACTGACTTTAAGTATCTCCAAGGTTTCTTCAGTATCTAAAGCTACATTCCCATAATATCAAATTTCCTCATTCATTTTAAAGAAGAGAGGCAATTATTAGTTAAGTAATTATTCTCATGATTTAATATTTTTTTGAATCTCTCTCCTGTGTGTAATTCTAAATGCCAAAACCGACACTTATTTGATTTGGTAGTAGACAGGGCAGACATCATGATGGGAATGTGGTTGCAAAGGCTCCCTTTGAAGTCCTCACCTAGGGACATAGGGGTTCTGTTTTGCCATTTGGAATCATCATGGGAGTTAGTGAGGCAATATTTGCCTAGTGGAATGAGGGCTGACCTTGGAGTCAGAATGGCCTGGGTTCATATCCTGCCTCACACACTGTCTGTATGACCATAGCCAAGTATCTTAACCTCTTAGGATGCTAGGGAATTTTCTAAGGTTTCAAATTACAGATTAAGTACTGAACTACACTGGTAGGGGAGTTTCCTCTTCTACAAATTCTCTATACCCATTAAAGTACAGGTCCAGTTCTTATCCCCTATAATAGCAAGCATTTATATAGTGCTTTAAGGTTGGCAAAGCACTTTAAAATAACTCATTCTATCTTTTACAGAAACCCTGTGAGGTAGGTGCTATTGTTGTCCCCATTTTAACTTGAAGAAACTGAGGCAAAGGTTAAGTGACTTGCAAGGTCACACAGCTAGTACGTGTTTGAGACTGGGTTTGAACTCGGGTCTTCCTGACTCCAAGTCCAGTGTTCTATCCAGTCCTAACTGCCTAGGCAACTATCCCCTATCCCAGGGTAGAAAAGCTTAAAGGGAATCTTGCATATCTGAAGAGAAGAGCCTGATTAGAGAAGTAAACTTGATGAAAAGGGTGAAGCTTGCTGATTTTCCTCTCTCTCTCTTTGCCCTCTTCACATTGCCCCTCTTTCCCTTGTACTCTTCTGGGGTCATTCCTGATTTTTCACTCCATTCTGTCTCTCTAATGTAAGAGATTGTTGTTGTTGTTCCAAAGGATTCATGATGAAATGTGCTATCCACCTCCAGAGAGAAAAGTGATAGACTCAGAATGAAGATTTATATATATGTTCTTTCCCTTCTTTATTATTGAGGGGTTGGGGGTAGGGAGTGGGACATGGCTAATATGGGAATTTGTTTTGACTAACTATACATGTTTGTAATGGGCTTTATTTTTCTTATCTTCTAAATAGGTGGAGGAGGGAGGGAGAAAATTTGACATTGAAAATAAAAATTAAATAGAAAATTGGTCACAGGTTACAAATAAGCACAGTGGGATCTTACATACCTTTCAGTTAATCAAGAAATGGTAAATAAAGATAATTTGCTGAATATCACTTGCAAAAACCTGCTTGTTCCCTATTAGTATCTTCGTTCAGATTGCCTTTCATTTGGGGTATAGATGACTCTTTTGAAGATTTTTCATACATGAGAGAGTAGGCATATAGTTCAGTAATAACTGATGCTCTCTCAGTCACCTTTTCTGGGTATTGATAAAGCCTGAGATTTTTTTTCTTCAACTTTTACATCTCTTTATCCTTCAGATAACCTTGCATATCATGTCCCTCAATGTATTCTCCCTCATCTCCTCTCTAGCACAGGTCCCATCTATTTTGTAATTTTTTCAATATAATTGCCTTTCCTATCATTATTCTTCTTAGAGTTATTTCTACTTCTTCAGCATAAGTACTTCCTTGACCACTATGTTAGCTATCAGGGATGATACAGTTCTATTGTCCCAAATATAGAAATTACTTTGTTGAAATTATTTTTTGCAAATCTTTTCCATTTTTCTTTCATTTTTAGTCCTCGTATTTGTCCTTGAATGCCCTTGGGGTGACTTAGCTTAGTTGGCCATCTTGCCAAGATTTAAAAAACTTTTTACCCTCTCTTTGTTTGCTTCTCTTTGTTTTATGAGACAATACTGCCCATAATACTCCCATCTTTCTTCTTCAGAAGATTTATATACCAATGCTGTGTTGCCTTTGGCAGACATCTCTCTCTCTCTCTCTCTCTCAAGTAAGTCAGATGTTTGCTGACTAAGATGCTTTTTGGCTCCTTTGGTCTCTTTATTGTAGTAATTAATTTGCATTTGGTTAAATTTCTAGATGAAATTATTATAATCAGTGTCAATATAATTTCTGTGGTTTATTTTTGATATTCAATTACTCATTTAAATAGTTCAGGGTTAAGAGTTTCAAATGTGTTATATATTTTCCCATTGTTATTCTTTATGTTTTTCACTAATTCTGACTTTAATTCTGATAAGATGACCTTATTGTAAGGGTAACAAATTAAACCATTATTCATTTACGTTATGAAGGGAATTAGTTTATCATACCTCCCACATTGGTGCAAGTATTTTCCTGTCTGTTAAAATGTAATCTATTTCATTCTTTGTGATGTTATTTACTTCTCGCCAGAGAGCTATCATTTCCAGAATGATGTAGAGAGATATGACTTCTGCATAATCCATCAATCTTTGGTCTCTCAATCCCTCTTCCTGTCCCATGCCTTCTTATATATTTCTCTTCATCTTCCCACCTTTGTATCAAAGTCACCAAGTACCAGAGTGAATATGAATTTGATTTGAAGTGTCTTATCAAACTCTTCATAGAATTTCTCCACCACTTCATCCTTAGTTGGTGTACAAACCACAACTATATTCATGGTAGTCTTTTTACAAATATTTATTGTCAATGCTGTGATAAGAGATGACCAAATATCTCTTGTTTCCTTTGAGTATGTCATAAAGCCTAATTCTCTAATTTGTTTCTTTGCCCCTCCAGGAAATACCCATGATCCATCTTTCCATTTAGGTGGAGCTTTCTCCTTTCTTCTAGTTTCATTTATGGTGAGACTGTTAAGATGAATGTCATTTAGATTCTCTAGGCCACTGATCAAAGACCTCCTATTTAGAGTTCCAACAGCCAAGTTATATTTTATAGACATGCTAATGGTTATATTATTCTTAGTACTGTCTGTCCCTCCCCACCTTTTTTTCTACAACTCTGCCACTGTCACTGCAGAAGTACAAAGAAGCCACATAAGACTAAGGGCCACTTAAAAAAAAAAATTCTATGTTTATAGGTTACCATGGACCAAAAAAAAGGAAAATCATCATTACCATAAAAGAAGAGATTAATTTCTGATATGGGAGTTATTCCTCAATCAGCTATCCATTTTCAATCAGACCATAGACTTAGATTTAAGATCATTAGCATCCAATCAGGTGAAAAGTTATAAATGAGCAAACGGTATTACATGTAACTGAGGCAGCTCCAACCTGAACTACTTATGTGAGCTATCAATATATGGAAGAGTGACACTCTGACATTATTAGATGGAGGGCTAGCCTTACAGTGAGGTCAACCTGGGTTCAAATCCAGTGTCTGATATATTGGCTATGTGATTCCAGGCCAGTGACTTAACTTCTCAATGTTGTTGATCTTCACTAATATTAGGGGTGTTTTCATCAAGAGTTCCCTATTATACTTCAGTTTCATACCCCATCCCCAATTTTCATGTGTGTAAAGAGAAAATATATAAAAATATATAAAAAGAAATATATAAATATATAGAGAAACATATATAGAAAATATATAAAAGTATAAAAAGTTATTATCACAATCAATCTCCCAAAAAGTCTAATGTAAAGCAGTCGATGAGGAGGCCAAAGGAACCAAGAAACTTCTTTTGAGGGGGGGGGCGAGGTAATGAGTGTTAAGTGACTTGCCCAAGGTCACATAGCTAGTAAGTGTCAAGTGTCTGAGACTGGATTTGAACTCAGGTCCTCCTAAATCCAGGGCTGGTGCTCTATCCACTGCACCACCTAGCTGCCCAAAGAAACTTCTTTATCCAGCAAAAATTTGATCTCCTTGTTGAGTAGAATTATAAAGCAGCAAAACAAAACAGAACAACTTATATGCAACGTCTTACAGAAGAGAATGGTGGTAGATTAGGTACAGTTTCAGTTCGTAAAACAGCAAGAAATGGTATAGGGGGAAACACGTTTTTAAAAAGCTTGATGAGAGATCCATTTAAGCCAGTTTATCCTGAGATAATCCTGAGAGTATTTAGGGATAAAACCAGAAAAAAGATAACAAAGAAGTGAAAAATGGAAAATATTATAATAAGAAAGGATTTTATCTATCAATGACTATAGAATGACTACATTTGGATGATAACATCCCAAATTCTGATGTGCTGCTTGAAGAAATAAAAATAACATTAAAGAAAATAGAGATAGGAGAACGGCTGGATCAAACCAAATATACACAAAGAAGATCTGGGCTGGAGCTCCCATGATCGTGAATACCAAATGCCAGGAAAAATGAATGCCTATTGTAATGAACCAAAAAAGAGGATCAAGATCTCAGTAGCTTCTATTTCATATGCCTGCTTCCCTATCTCTACGATATCTTTATAAGGACAGTTTATATACATACTGAAGGTATTTTTAAGGAAGTATAAGAAGGAAACCACAAAGCTTTTGCAAATGATATTCTAGTATAAACCCCATCTTTCATTATACAATTATAATACAACTGAACAATGTAGAGAATACACTCTTCCATTAGGCTTTTTGTTTAATCCCTATTTAAAAAAAAGTTTAATTTGGCAGAATAAAATGTGGATTTAAGGTCTCTCTTCCAACAAAGTATCTCCTGTGCCTATGTCAAAACCATGAAAAATTCCTAATGAAATAACACGGATAACTTTGTTTCCTAAGCCTCTATCCATTATTCTCAAATTAAGCATAAAACTAAAAGAAATATGCTCTCCACAGGTGTTTTCCATAGAGCATTTGTACAGTGTGGAGCCCAAATGGAATTCTCTATAAAAGGTAAGAATATGTTGCCTAAATTCCCACATTAACTCCTGAAGCTGCTGTTCAAGGCTAATCCACAGCCCAATTCTAAAGGAGGTAAGATTTGTTCTTCTTCCAATCTCTCCAGATCCAGTGCCCTCATGCTGTCTTCTAACAATGCCCCGTTCCTTATAGTGTGCTTTTTACACTGTTCTGTTAGCCCCATAGAGCTGAGTTGTCTTAACCTCTCCTCACCATCAAAACTTGCCTGCCAGGAGCCCTGGACCCTGCTAATTGACTGGCTAGCTAGCCTGATATGCTGATTCCCTCCATGATCTAAATGAACAATGCTGGCTTTATGTATTACCCTTAAAGTTAATATTGTTTGCATTTTTTTTTAAAGAGAAGCTTTCTATAGCTTGACAAAGTAATTGAGGACATACAGCCAACCTGTGCAGGAAACATTCCTGGGCACCTCTCCATCATATTACCTAAGTGGTTGTTTAACCTGGTCCTTAAGCTTACTTCTGCCACCACTTCCTCTTAGTTGAAGCTTATTAGAGTGGCAGCTATTTTTAACCTCTATTTTTTAACCTCTGTGGCATTTAAAAGTAATTTAAAGAGACAAAGTTTTGGGGTAAATTATAATCAGTTTTGTCAGTCACAGCCAGCAAAGGCTCATTGTCCTCCTTTGACAGATCAAAGAAGTATGGCCACTTTTTAAGGTTTATATGCCCTTGGAAGAGAGGTGTTCCATTAGATGGTAATCAACTCTGATTGGTTAACAATTAATGAGAGGTTGACTTTACAAAGAGAAGTGAGCTCACTCCAGTGAAGGCTGAGAGTTATATCATGTCACTCTTGGACAGAGAGACTCTGTATACCCAGACCACCCCCAGCCTTGGGCAATCTAGACAAAGGATCTACCTCTGCCCACACCTGATTGAATGGAATTCACCTTAGACTGTAGATTCCTTGTATGGTCTGGTGGGGTCTGATAGAGAAGAAAATTAGTTCATCCTTCAGAAACTGAGTTTTTGAAATGAGAACAATAGAAAAAGGGGAGAAACTCTGGATCTCCCCAAGTCATTGGTTATTAATAATAATTTCTCTCACCTCCCCCACCCCAGGGGCATCAGAATGATAATTACTTTGTGGACTTGGATAAAGCTTTGTGTGTTCATTTTCCTGGTTTAAATGGAAGCTAGCAGAGGACGGGTCTGAAATAATTTCCATTTTACAGAGGTTGTGAAATCAGTGGAAAAATGTGCTGTTGAAATTCAAATCACTGATGAGCAGATCCTTGCCATAAGATTTTCTATCTTAGGAGAAAGGAATTCATTTACAGAAAATCAACCAACTTAGTTTAGAGATTATTAGATAGTGTCTTCTGGGAATTCATACCAATCATAATAGCCTGAAATCTACTCTGCTCTTGGATTAACAGCCTTTTGGGGAGCCAAATTGTATAATTAGATACGGTATAAAGGCGGAAAACCGAAAAGCAGGCAATGGGGAAGGCAACAAGCATATATTTTGGGCCTACTATGTGTCAGGCACTGTGCTAAGCACTCCTAGATATCATCTCATCTGATCCTTGGTTCAGTTTCACTAACTTCAGAAAGGGGGGGAGGGGAGGATATCATTGGAGCAGTGCAAGGATATGATTTTTTTTTCTGCTACAGCAGTTTTTGAAGAATATTTACTAAAAAATAAAAATAAAAATTAGGGCAGATTGGAAATTCCTGATGCCAGATCCACTGTTCTGGTTTGAAAACCTAGCTGCTATGATACAAAAAAGAAAGGAAAGTATAAACCTTTCCTTATTATCAGACAGGAAGCAAAACAGCATCAGTGACAGTGGCAGTGAAGAGCTCACTTGACATCTTTTATTAAAACGCTTAAAAAGCAACTGCTACAACTTTTGAAACATGCTTAAAATCCACTCCTACTTTCTATCATATCTTATCTTTATTAATGTCTTTGAAAACCACAAGAAGCAACAAGATCCCAAGCTATGGATTGTGCTTCTTAACCCAGAAATTCTCAAACAGGACAGATGAGCCAGCAGGTGAGAGATGAGAAAAATCAACATGCATTACTTATCTTTTGTACACCTGCATCATTTTATCCTATCTGACTAGTACTAGTCCTTCGAACTTATCACCATCACCATTACACTCTCTGACTTTGGGCCATTCCTGAAGACTGTTCGATTGAGGCTTTCCCTCCTCTTTTTGTTCCGGAGAGCCTGTGGTGGTTGTTCTTTGTTTGTTTGTTTGTTTGTTTGTTTTTCTTGGGGGGAGATTTGTTTTGTTTTGTTTTTGGTTCAGACCTATGATTTCATTGATGTGAAACTCTCTATGAAGAAATTCCCTCTACAAATACAGATCTGCAGCTATCCCACAACTTAGAGGTGTGTTTTTAAATGATTGTGCTAAACTGTACTTTCTAAAATTATTTGTGGTTATATATGAATGGCTTTTGCACCCGTTTTGGCAGTAAACATTTATTATTAATTAATATTATATATTATTAAAGTATTGACTGCCTGGCATTTAACACAAGCAGGGGAAAAGGCCCAGCACCATGTTGTCTCTCAGGAGGGTTCAGAAGGCCTACATTACCTACATTTTCCTAAGAGGAGAACATGCATCAAGAGACAACATTCAGAGCCAAAGGAAGTTCCAATACTCCCTTTCAGGAAGCCAAGAACTCCAAGATGGTTACCCTGGAGTTGTCAAGGTTTTATCCTCTTTTGTTAGAGGCTGGTCATTATACACTGATCAAAGATAATTGGTTAGCATCATTCAATTCCATTGGTTGACATGAACTGAGGGTGGTCCAAATTCATAAGGGAGAAGTGTGCAAAACACTTGAGCCTAAATTGCTCAAGGCAAAGTCCATTATCTAGATGTGGTTTAATCCCATCAGTCCTTAGATAAGCTAAACAAAAGAACCAGTCTCTATCTCTATTGTATCCTTGGACTGGTCCCAAACTAGCTAAAGTTCCTCAAGAACTCAACTTTTGAGTTGGGGAAGAAGAGCTAAAACTGGGTCCCCCTCAAGAAATTCATTATTAATAATTATTTTCTCACAGAGACATAAAGAGTCACTTGGGACACTGAGAGTTTAAATGCCTTGCTCAGACAGGGTCACATAACTAGAGACAGAACTTGCCTCCAGGTCTTCCTGGCTCTGAGATTGGCTACCCTCAACATTACACTACCATTGTCAGGAGGGTGAACAATCAACAATGTGGTTCCCAGGCTTTTCCTCCTTCATCTCAGCAGCCTTGATCATATATTCCTGACCCCAAAACTCTGATTCTCTCTGGTCTTGGTCTTTGTTCACAAATGGGAGACCCCAGTCTTAAGTCTGCAAAGAGAAGTTCCCTCCCAGTAGGAATTGAAGAAGCTTTCCACGGGGCCATTTTATTCTTCCTCCTAACATGTGTATGTATATATGCCCTAAGAATTCTCTGAAAGGCTGAGGAATGGTTCTGGGCCCCTGTTCCTAGAGACATGTAGAGAAGTGCTCCCTGTTGGTTCCCACATATTTCTCCTTTAGAGCAGCAGGACAGATGGGCTACAAATGAGTTCCTTGGTCCTGGGGGAACATTGCTAGTTACAAGAGAAATTAAGGTTATTTCCTATAACACATCTCACCTCCTCCCTCTGTTTAGATTATAAACTCCCTGAAGGCATGGATTGGGGCAGCCTTCAGCCCCATCCCCTAACACTGTAGCTTGCACATAGTTGGCACTTAATGAAATTTGACTGAATTTAATTGAATGCACCTCCCTAGATGAGAAACAAAGAAGAAGCTGAAGAACTAGAAAATAAACTTGGAATCTTAGGTACAAAAATGGAAGTGAGATAAATGGCAAAACACTCTTATAACAAAGTGTCTTGTACACTTCTTGGTTGTCCTTTGTTACTTCTAGAATAGAGGAGAGAACCTTTAAATTGCTTCTAGTCTAACCTCTGACCCAGGACAGAAAGTACCTTTCTTTACAACACCCCCAACAGGTGCTCATCTGAAACTCACCAGAGCCCATAGCAGAACATTCCATTGTTATCTAGTCTAATGCTCAGGAAGTTTTATATATTGTGTCAAAATTTGTCCCCTGTAAATTCCATTTGTGGGCCTTGGCCCTGTCCTTGGCAGTCACACAAAATAAGTTTAGTTGCTCTACTTTAATTGCTTGATAGCCTTTCAGATACTTAAAACATTCTGCCAGTCCTCCTCCCCCAAATTTTCTATTCTTTAGGCTTAATTATTATACTGTGGATATAGATTTTTTTTTTAATTTTTAATTTTTTTTAGTGAGGCAAGTGGGGTTAAGTGACTTGCCCAGGGTCATACAGCTAGTAAGTAAGTGCCTGAGGCCGGATTTGAACTCAGTTACTCCTGACTTCAGGGCCAGTGCTTTATCCACTGCGCCACCTAGCTGCTCTGATATAGATTTTTTAAACAAAATACAGAATTAGCTTCCTGCCAAATAATCTTTAGATTGGTCCTTGTTTTTACTGTATTTACTAAATCCTCAGGCCTTTATGCTGTAATCAGCTACAGCCTGAAAACCCAGTGAAAACTTCTTGTACTGTTTGGTGATGAAGATCTGACTTCGATTGTGTTTGATCCAGAACACTCACCCATTCCATCAACTCATGGGGAATGCATTAGAACTGAGAATTTGGAGATGTTTTAAAAAGCATTGGGCTTAGCTAGGAACTAATCAGAGATTTTTCAGTATAGAAGTTTAGACTTCCAATTTAAGGATGACATTCCTGGGTTGAATATTGAAGGGGAAAGCCCCACCCCCTATATTTGGGAAGTCTGTGGGTCACTTCTGTCCCATCCTTTCTACTATTCATCTCCTCCATCATTTCCCGACTGTCCTCTTACACCATGGGTTGAGATGCAGGGTGCTTTACTCCCTCGTGGTGAGTCACATATGTATGGTCTCCACCCAGGACATTCAGCCAAGCAAATCTGATGACTTAGACATTTAAGAGGAAAATTTTGGGACTTATCTATACAAAAGCTTTCCTACTGAGTCCCCAAATATCTTTCCCTGCATTTCCTATTTTTCTCCTGCATGGTCTTATTTTTATCTGTTTCATCCCCAGACTTTAAACCCTGATGACTTCCTTTCCCATGAGCAAAACTAAATGAGGCTGGAATCTTTCTCTCTCCCATTCATTCTGATACCATTTCACTTTCTCCACCAGACAAAAGGAAAAGGCTACTTCTAACAAATTTTGGTCTATGCAGCAGGGTCAGACAGGAAACAGCTATGGCACAAAATGCATTAGGAAAGCAGGATTAGAAAACAGTCACAAATGTCTCTCTTCTCAGTAGTAAATTCTGACCCAATTTACTGACTTGATAAGACAGGACCCCACGAGATGTGTGCATTGTTCAAAAAAGAAACTTGTATGGCTTATTCTTGACACATCTCAGTATAATTATTTTGTTGGCCATGCAATATTTTGTTAGGCCTGTGTACGATGCTATGGTGTGGACCAGTTTATATTGTTTTTGACTTGATACCCAAACTTTCATTGAAAATGAATGTCCTGGGGCAGCTAGGTGGTGCAGTGGATAAAGCACTGGCCCTGGATTCAGGAGGATCTGAGTTCAAATCCAGGCTCAGACACTTAACACTTACTAGCTGTGTGACCCTGGGCAAGTCACTTACCCCTCATTGCCCTGCCCCCTCTCCAAAAAGAAAAAAGAAAATGAATGTCTTAGGGGCAGCTAGGTGCCAGAGGATAGAGCACCAACCCTGGATTCAGGAGGACCTGAGTTCAAATTAGGCCTCAGACACTTGACGCTTACTAGCTCTGTGACCCTGGGCAAGTTACTTAACCCTCATTGCCCTGCAAAAAAAAAAAAAAAAGAAAAACAAAAGAAAAGAAAGAAAATGAATGCCCTCAACAAAATAAAAATAAATAAGGAAATGAAATTAAATTAATGTCCTTGGAGAAATGTGGTCCCCAGGCCAAAGTGCATGCTGAAATTCAATTTTATTTTTAAAAGTGCAATATTTCTGACACTTATATTCATTGATAACTTGTTGAAATTCCTAGAGAGAATGTTTTAAAGTGCCCAAGTTTAACAGAAGGCCATGCATAGTTTAAGGAAGGAAGCCAAGAGCATAAGGGAATGCCATGAAAAATGAAAACCTGGCAAGTATACACCAAAGAGCCTGCATTTTAATTCAATTTAAACAGTCCCTGGCATATAGTAGATCTGGGGCTCTTAACCTGAGGTCTGTGAACTTTTAAAAATTATTTTAATTGTATTTCAATATGATTTGTTTCCTTTGTTATCCTATGTATCTTATTAATTTAAAAACATTCTGAGAAAAGTTCCATAGAAAGGGCAGCTAGATGGTGCAGTGGATAAAGCCCCTGGATTCAGGAGGACCTGAGTTCAAATCCAGCCTCAGACACTTGACACTTACTAACTGTGTGACCCTGGGCAAGTCACTTAACCCTCATGGCCCAGTCCCCGCCCCCCAAAGAAAAAAAGATAGAGAGAAAAGGTTCATAGGCTTCACTAGATGGTCCAGGATACAAAAACAATGAAGAACCACTACAATTAAAGCTCAATTTATTGAATGAGTGAGTGGCCTACATCAAAATGCTTGTCCCACATCATGATGAATATGTGACTCAATTAAATTATGTTTAGGGGAAAAAAGATGGTATGTAAATACTAAGAATACTTGGAAGCTTTATTTTTTTTTAGTTTGGGTATCCAGCAACATATACCCCAAACTCCCTTGGGCCACACTGGATGGCTTCATGATATGCTATTATCTGAAACATCGTCCCTTGGCGACGTAAGAGACACTGAAGAGGAAGCTGAGTTGGTTCTCTAAAGCCTGACACCGTCTGTCACTGGGCCTTCAATGAAAGCCTTGCTAGGAAATGTCATCCAAGCGGGGAGGAACACCTTGAAGAAAGCCAGCGTATTCAAGTGGACTTGGCAAGGGAGAGGCCAACTCCGGCACAGTGGGTTGCATCTATTGAAGTCTACGAAGATCTACAAAGTGGATCACTGATTCTTGTTTATTTAGTCATTTTTCAATTGTGTCCAACTCTTCATGACCCTATTTCGGATTTTCTCGGCAAAGATCCTAAAGCGGTTTGTCATTTCCTTCTCCAGCTCATTTTATAGATAAGGAAACTGAGGCAAACAGGGACTTGCCCAGGGTCACACAGCTAGTTAGTAGATTTGAATTCAGGGAGAACAGTCTTCCTGACTCTAGGCCCTGCTCTCTATCCACTGCACTGTGTATCAGTTACTCTGCCTGGTTTCAATTCCATGGACAAAATGCCTCTGTCTCTCATGCCCACTGTCCTGCCTCCTTTTGTGTTTTTTCCCCTCACCATTTAGATTATAAACTCCAGGATGGCAGAGATTGTCTTTCTTTTTGTTATTTCCCCAGAGCCTGGCACTTTGTAGGTGTTTAATAAATGTTGATTGAATTGAATGGGATTGATGAAAGGACAAGTGAAGAAGAAGGCAGGAGAGAGAACAATGCAATTTATGACTGGAGAGTAAGGTATTGGGAGACTAATGGGAGATGCACGATAGCCACAGGGGAAAGGAGTATACAACAGGATATTTTTGTAAAATTAAACAATCTTGAGGTTCCATTTTGAAAGTTAATGTGATGGCTCCTGGTATCTAGACCCCTCTTAAATTCTCCAGTTAATCTCCTATAGGGTTTGTCTGTAGAATTAGCATGGTGGAAGGAGGCAACTTCCACAGCCTAGTTCCATATTCATAAAGTTGGTAATTTATCCTTCTCTTGCTTTGGCTTCATGAGATTCATTGACCAAAAAAAATTTTTTTTTTAAAGTCTAGTAATTAAATTCTGAGAAGCTGGTGAAGCAATTTCCCAAGTACTTTATTTAGCTAAGGTCAATAGTCACAAGGTTGATACCAGGCCCAGGGAGCTGGCTATCCTTCTAAAGCCACTGGGTGTAAGACTTGTTGTTCAGTTGTATTTGTCTGTGAGATAATTCTGACCCTCCCTCTTGCCCTAGGGTGTGGCTGCCCAAAAGATTGACTCCAGACCAACCATTTTATGATGACTAGATGACATCTGAAGTGAGAGAGAAGAGGAAAGGGGAAAAAATACCTCTTAACTATTGACTGAAAACATTTTCCAAAGAAACTTGCCAAGGAAATAAGTGACATTCCTGCCATGCACCTTCCCTCTGTCTGAGAAGTTGGAGGAAATCTTTGAGTTACTAACTTCTTCATGGTTATACTGTTTTCTCATCTGGTTATCTGGTGAGCCAATTAACCAAGCTGTCTTCACAGCCGGAGTCTTTCAAAAGTGTGGGGCTGGATTTGAGGATTAAGATCCCTGTCAACCCTGGAGATCCGTGCTTATTGGACATCGGAAATGATGTGCTTAGGCAACAGCTACTGTCCCATCAGCTCCTTGACCTTTCTGGGGCTGTAGACCCCTTTGTCAGTCTAGTGAAACCTATGGAACCCTTCTCAGAATGTTTTAAATGCATAAAATTAACTACACAGGGGCAGCTAGATGATGCAGTGGATAGAGTGCCAGGTCTGGAGTCAGGAAGATTCATATTCATGAGTTCAAATCTGGTCTCAGACACTTCCTAGCTGTATGACCCTGGGCAAGTCACTTAACCCTGTTTGTCTTCATTTCCTCATCTGTAAAATGAGATAGAGAAGGAAATGGCAAACTACTCCAGAATCTCTGCCAAGAAAATCCCATATGGGGTCATAAAGAGTCAGACAGGATTGAAAGGACTGAACAACAACAAAGGTAACCAATTATGTTGAAATAAGGATTTTTTTTTTTTTCTGTCCAAGTTAATGGACCCATTGAAATCTCTCCAGAGACCCTTAAGAGGGACTCAGGTTAGAAGTCCCTGCAATCCACTATTTTGAAGTTTTTCTAATTCAACAAGGAACATTTACATAAGGCTATCAGATACTCTTGTTTTTTGTTTTTTGTTTTTGCGGGGCAATGGGGGTTAAGTGACTTGCCCAGGGTCACACAGCTAGTAAGTGTTAAGTGTCTGAGGCCGGATTTGAACTCAGGTACTCCTGAATCCAGGGCCGGTGCTTTAACCACTGCGCCATCTAGCTGCCCCTATCAGATACTCTTAACACTGTATTTACATGTAACATACTCTGTAGCTAAACTCTCTAATCCACTGACTAAAAGGTCAACAATTATCAATGGGTCAGTTATGCCAATGACTCTGCTCAGCCTGGGAAAATAATAATTCCTGGCTTTGATGTAGTGCTTTTAGATTTGTTAAGAGCTTTATGCTTTGAGCGTTATGACAACCTTGGAAGGTTAATGTCACATGTGTTTCTAAGTGGGTCAATAGTGAATGGAGTGTTGGACATAAAGACAGAAAACGCTGAGTTTGAATCCTGCCTCACATGTTTATTATGTGTGTGACCCTGAGCAAGTCACTTAACCTCTCTCTGCCTCAGTTTTCTCATTTGTAAAATAAGAATTATAATAGCCCCTGCCTCAGAGTGTTTTTGATCAAGTATTTCAAATGTTTTGCAAACCTTAAAGTGCTGCATACATGATAACTATGACTGTTCTTACCAACCCTATTTTTCAGATGAGAACACTGAAGCATCATAAAGTTCAATAACTTGTCCAGGGTCATAGAGGTAGTAAGTGTCAAGGGGAGGGGGGTGAGCTCATATTTTCCTGACTCTGCCCAGTGACCCCTTTCCTTCTCTTTTCACATTATAATATTATGAGGGTGTGGAATTCCTTCATTATGGGGATTCCCTCTACCAGTGTATGTGGCAAGTCCTCTATAACTTGGCAGAAAGGCTTCAGTAGTTTCTGTGGCAGAAAGAATTAATTACCTAGACACTGCTTTATTATACACCTTCTTGAAGTTAGCTAAACTGGTCTGAGAACAACTGCTATGTCATCTGTCATTGGCCCCACATTACAAAAACCACCCAAATAGCAAGTGATGATGAGGAAGGGGACCCTCTGAAACTTTTGCTTTGAGGGAAGGCAATACTGCTCATCTCCCAGAGAGGCTGCACTTGCTTTCCCAAGCTACATTAATGAGGACGATACCAGGATGCTGCCAAAATTGCACAGAGGCATGTTTTTGTGCCGTAACAAACTATGCGGATGAAACAGATGCACAGTCTGGAAGAGGCATTTGTGAGTCTGAGGCAAGGGGCTGAAAACTGTATCTCCTGTGTATCATTGTTTAACCAAAGCTTCTAGCCTTCTCGGTAATATGTACAACTTGGTTTACCAAAAATAAATACCTACATAGCACAGAGGGAGAAAATTTCTGTCATTAAAATATGTGCATTTATAAAAAATAATTATATTTATCCTCAATGATACTTCCCCGACCTGCCATATGTTGTAGCCAGGTGGCAAAATGAATAGGGCAAAGAAATTGGAGTCAGGAAGACCTGAGTGCAAATCCTATCTCAGACATTGACTAGCTGTGTGACCCCAGACAAGTCATTTAACCTCTTTCATACTCAGTTTTCTCACTTGCAAAATGGAGATAAAAATAGCATCTCTTTTACATGCTTAATGTGAAGATCAATTGAGATAACACGTGTGGAGCATTTCATAAATCTTACAATACTCTATAAATGCTAGTTATTATTATAGCTAGAATACATAGTACTGTTACGTAGTATATATAATATGGTATTATGTATAATATTATATGATATATTATTATGCACCTCCCTACATTGCCAACCTCTAGACTTGACTCTCAATAAGTGGAGGTATGTATTCGGGAGGAATATCTGATCCAGATTTTTTGAGTGGGGAAAGGTGAGATTTAATACTCTTAAAAATACTCCAATAATGGTTTCTGTGGCGAAGAAAATATCTGATGAGTAAGAGAGAAGAAGGAAAAGTCTTACTGTATAGGCAGGTAAGGAGATGGAGATGACAAGCTGCAGATTAACTCATTACCAAGCCTGATCCTAATAGTTAGTAGGCAACCTGTGGCATCCAATTCTTCAGAACAGTTGGCTAACATTTCATTCCGTTACAGAAGTCATTTGTTGAAGTGGTATTCTAGGGGGCTGAGAGAATATAAAAGCACATTCAAAAAGGGACACTTTCTAGGGCTTAAATAAAGTTTAGATGAAATGTTCTGGCCATAGTATATGATTTTTGACCCATCTCTTAGAAGAGATGCAAAAATTAAATTGAGTTAGAGTTCCTCAAAAAATGAGGTTTCAGTTTTTCTGATTCCTACCATCACTACAAAGAGAGAGAGAGAGAATGAGAATGAGAATGAATATGAATTGAGGTCACATCAGACTCTGTGGGGCACAGGGGAAGCCTATTCCAAAAAACATATTTTTAAAAATTTTACTTAGTGTGTACGTAGGGCAGGCTAGGTGACTTCAGAATACCAGACCTGGTATCAAGAAGACTCATCTTCCTGAGCTCAAATCTGGCCTCAGACTTTTACTAGCTCTGTGACCCTGGGCAAGTCACTTAACCCTGTCTGCCTCAGTGCCCTCATTTATAAAATGAGCTGAAAAAGAAATGACAAACCACTCGAGTATCTTTGCCAGGAAAACCCCAAATGGGGTCATGAAGAGTCAGACACAACTGAAATGTTTGAACAACAACAACAACAAAATGCACAAACATTGAATTTAGTGCTATAAATTAAAAGACAAAAATCCCCACCCTCCAAGAGCTTATTTTAATTTGTAATTTAATTTCATTTCCTACCAATGGAGAACCAATATGGTGAAACAACGAAAGTGAAAGAGATCCATGGGAATTTTTGCCCAGGAACATTTCTAGCCCAAATGGTTCACCCCTCAATTCTACCTTCTTTTATCTTATCAGAGTTAGCTAAACTTGATGGATTAAGGAGGACATAAGATCAACTGCAGGAGGAGTTCAAAGGGATGCCATGCAGTTCTTTGGACCCAGCCCTCAGGGCTGCTTAAAAACTTCTGTGGGTCAGCATCATCATGAGAAATGTTTGCAAGTCTGGGTTCCTCTTGTTTCTTCCATTTTGCTGTAAGGCTGGATCTGAATTGAAGTGAAAGGACACTCGTGTTAATCCTTACTTGGCCCTATTTCTAGGTTTGGCAGAAGCTTCTGCTCCACCCCAGCTCTCACCAGACGTTTGAGTTTAGTCCAAGCAATGATTTTTCCTTTTTATAAAGCCAAATCTACTTGGCATTCCATAATAGCTTGTTCATATATTGTATGTGGAGAAGAATCTATAGAGAGTCACAGGATTTTTAGCACTCAAAGAGACCTAAAGTTTATAATTTGACAGATGAGGAAACTGAGGCCTGGAGCTGGGAAGTGATTGACCTAAAATTACAGAGCATCAGAGTCCAAAATAGATTTCCAGTTTACTGGAGCAACCGTAATGCTTCCCTGTGTATTAATTATCCATAGAACACCATGCAGGAATGGTACAAGGTCTCAATAAAAAGATACTATTCATTGTTGATAAAAAATGATTATTACCAAAATGTTCCCAACAGGACTTTTTATGAACCTAGAAACAGAGTGAGTGCCATCTCCTGTGATCCTAGGGATGGAATGATAGTTCTAGCATCGAAAGAGAACTCAGATGCCATTTCTTCCAACTTCTTCCCTTTAAAAGTGAAGAAACTGGGGCAACTAGGTGGCACAGTGGATAGAGCACTGGCCCTGGATTCAGGAGGACCTGAGTTCAAATCCGGCCTCAGACACTTAACACTTACTAGCTGTGTGACCCTGAACAAGTCACTTAATGCTGTTAGCCTCAGTTTTCTTATCTGTAAAATGAGCTGGAGAAGGAATTGGCAACCTACTCAAGGATCACTGCCAAGAAAATCCCAAATGAAGTCATGAAGATTCAGACGTGAGTGAAAACAACGTAGCATAATTAATATTAATTAATCAATATTAACCATACATTAATATTAATAAAATTAATATTTAAGCTTAATAAATGCTTATTGAATGACTAACTGAAGTAGAAGGAACACTGGATTAGGAGGCAGATGATTTTAAGGATCCACGATGTCAGGAATATGGCTCTGATGTGACATGTCACTCTTTTATGTCTTAGTAGATTGCACTTACTACTCCTGTGACCCTTTGGAAATTATTTGTCCTTTCTAGGGCTTGGCTTCCCCATTGGTTTCCCCATCTATAAAATGAGGAAGTTGGACTGACTCCTTCCAGTTTATCCCTGGCTGTTAGCTCAGTTCCTATCTCATAGTAGGTGCTTAATAAATGTTGCTTGACTGATTAAATCCTATGTCCTGGGTTTGAGTTCCTAATTTGCTCTCTAATACCTCTGTAATCTTGGACAAATCGCTTCACTCCTTTGAGACTCAATTTTCTCATTTGCAAAATAGGGATACCAAAATTTGTCACTCACATAATTTCTATGAAATGGGAATGTTGCTCTTATCAATGGTATTTAAGGGTCTTTACAACCTAACCTGGTTCTATGCTATTCATTTTTGTTGTTGAGTCATTTTTTCAGTTGTATCTGATTCTCTGAGACCCCATTTGGAGTTTTCTTGGCAAGGGTACTGGAGTAGTTTGCCATTTCCTTCTCCAGCTCATTTCACAACTGAAAAACCTGAGGAAAACAGGGTTAAGTGACTTCCCCAGGGTCACACAGCTAGTAAGGATCTGAGACTGGATTTGAACTGAAGATGAGTTTTCCTGACTCCAGGTCCCATGCTCTATCCACCACACTACCTAGCTGCCCTATAATTCAATACTCCCTTACATATACTCTGTGATCCTGCCCTACTGGACTTTTTGCTTCTCCTCACAGAAGACATTCTTATCTCTGTGCCTTTGCACATATACCTTATGCTTGGAAGGCTTCCAACTCTGAAGAACTTTCTTGGTCTTAGCTACTGGAGCCTTTCCTCCTAAGGTTATTTGTCTCTGTTCAAATTCCTTTTGCTACCTATGGAAGTGTATGTTGTCTTCCCTCTCTCTTCTTTTGCCTTAGACTGTAAGGTCCTTGAGGACAGGGACTGCTTGGCTTTTTTTTTTTTAATTTCCTCTGTGTCTTGGAAATTGTCTACGCTTTTAAGAAATGAATGTTGAATGATTGATTGATAAAATAGATTGAGTTATGGCCAAATGATGTCTGTGCAAGACATCTGCTTATGTCTGTGACAAGACTTTCCTATTTCCACATGTTTCCTGTGAGGTCTGCAATTCCACTACTACTCCCTAGACTGGAGAAAAGAGACTTTTTTTTTCTCTTGGGACTTTGGTATTTCCACATATTTGTATTCTGCTTTCAAATCTACAGTTGGGAGCACACATACAGAGCAACTCTGATTTCTCTGTAAAGCCAGGTGGCAACATTTTCCATTGAATTACTAAGCTGGGAAACTGGGAGTTGACTTTAAATCACATGTCCTTTTGTAAGACAAAGCTTTTCTCTGACTCATGGTATAATAATTGTGGCCTCAGAGTGGATTTGATTTATTTGGGGGATTTTTGTTTTGCTAGAGAGCCAGAAGCATCCTTTTCAAATGCCAAAAGCAGACACCCGCAAAAGAACTTTCACTCTACAGTTCTGCTTGGGCTATTTGCAGACATGGATGGTCATTTGGAATGAACTGTTAAGCTGTTGTCACAGGTTGCATCTCCTCGTGGAACATATCCCTCACATGGCTCAAAAACAAGATTTGCAGGTCAGATTCCATTAGGACTTCCTCCCCTTGAGCTGCTCATAAACTCCAAACCATCCATGTCAGTCTTTTCTAGATTTTGCAGAAAGGAATCGCCACTTTGAATACAGACCCTGTGTGGTATCTAGCAGATGCTTGGAGGTTCTTATCCTCTGTCTATATCTTGGGTGAGTTGAAGCAAACATTATTCAATAATTTGCATCCAAATTATTGAAGACTCCTTTCCTGTTTTCCCTCAGTCTTAGCACCTTTCTTCTGAATTTCTTAAGCCTTAGAGAATTGTGACCCAGAAGTGGAGGCTGGGAAAATGAGAAGAAAAGGGGGAAGAAAGATAGATTGCATCAGACAAAATTGCAAGGTCTGGGGTATGTTGACATCTTAGCGTTGTGTTGCAATAGCTTTATCTTGACCCTTCTTGGGGACCCTGAGTCACGACTGTTTTCAGTATGTTTATGTTTGTACCCATTAGGTCCTTCTGGTCCTTTGACCTAAGATCCGGGATCCCATTATTTGATGGAGAAAGAAGCTGATTAACAATTTCTCTTTTATTTTAGATGACTGTAGCCCAAGGAAGTATCCTTAAACCTGGCATTAAGGAGTTAAAGTATAAGACTTTTAAGATTATCATAACCAAATGTTTTGCAAAAGAATTTTACCATAAATGTCAGAATCATTCTGTTGCCATATAAAGCTATAAGGTTCAGCCAAGTATATCCTACTCTACTGTTGTGTTTTAGTTAAAGTTCTATTAATTGGCTAACATCCATCCATGATAAGCAAATGTATAGATTATGTCAATATTGACAATTCTATTCTCTGCCTAATAGCTGCTTATGCAACTATGTGTGTATATAGAGATACACACATATATACATAATACATGCATGTGTATATATGTATTTTTACCACTATATTCTTGAGACCAAAAGAGCACTGCAAAATATGCCACTTTGTCAAGCTAAAAACAAACAAACCACCTGAAGTCCAATCTCTAGTGAAGAAAGTAATCAAAGTTTAAATCTGACACTGAAAATTTTCCCCAACTCCAACTGATAAACAGTCAAAGTATATGAATGGACAGTTTTCAGATGAAAAAAAATCAAAGCTATCAATAGTCACATAAAAATGTTCTAGATCAGTATTGATTAGAGAAATACACATTAAAACAACTCACACCTATCAGATTGGCTAACATAACAGAAAAGGAAAATGACGAATGCTGGAGGGGATGTGGAAAAATAGGTACGCTAATGCATTGTCATTGCAAACTAGTCCATTCTGGAAAACAATTTGGAACCATGCCCCAAAGGCTACAATTTGACCAAGCAATATTACTGTTAGGTCTATATGCCAAAGAATTAAAAAAAACAAAAAAACAAAAAGCAAAAAAAGGACATATTTAAACAAAACTATAGCAGCTCTTCTCTGGTGTCAAAGAATTGGAAATTGAGGAGATGACCATCAATTGGGGAATGGCTGAACAAGAAATGATGAACAGGATGGTTTCAGAAAAACCTGAGGTCTTATATGAACTGATGCAAAGTGAAGCAAGCAGAACCAAGAGAACACAGTAACAGCAATTTTGTAAAGATAATTAACTGTAAAAGACTTAACTACTCTGATCAAGGCAATGATCCAAAACAATTCCAAAGGGTCCAGGATGAAAAGTACTATCCACTTCCAGAAAGAGAACGGACGAACACTTTAAAGCAACTTTTTTCACTTTATTTTTCTTGGTATTATGTGTGTGTGTTTTCTTTTGCAACATGGCTAACATGGAAACATATTTTGCATGACTTCACATGTATGATATGTATTACTTGCCTTCTCAAGGGGTGGGGGAAGGGTGGGAGAGAAGGAGAGAATTTGGAACTTAATTTAAAAAAATAATAAACATTTTTATTTAAAATTTTGAGTTCCAAATTCTATCCTTCCTCTAACACTTTCCTGAAGTGGTAAGCAATCAGACATAGGTTATACATGTGCAATTATGTAAAACATTACCATATTAGTCATTTTGTATAAGAAAACTTGAATAAAAAAAATGAAAGAAAGTGAAAAATAGCATATTTCAGTCTGTGTTCAATCAATATCAGTTCTTTCTTTGGAGGTGAAATGGTATGCTTCATCATTAGTGCTTTGGGGTTGTCTTGGATCATTGTACTGCTGAGAATAGTTGTCATTCACAGTTCTTTATCAAAGAATATTTGTGTCACTGTGCACAATGTTTGGTTCTGCTCAGTTCACTATATATCAGTTCATACAAGTCTTTCCAGGCCTTTCTGAAATCATCCTGCTTGTTATTTCTTATAGCACAATAATATTCCATCACCATCATATACCACAGCTTATTTAGTCATTCCCAAATTCATGAGCATTCTTTTGATTTACAATTCTTAGCCACTACAAAAAAGAGCTGCTATAATTTTTTTTTGTACAAATAGGCCTTCTTCTCTTTTTTGGGTTGTCTTTGGGATATAAACCTAGCAGTGCTATTGCTGGATCAAAGGGTATGCACAGTTCTATAGCCCTTTGGGCATAGGAAATTAATTTTTTTAAAAAAGAATGTTTAAAAATTTTAATATAATTTGGAAATATTTAGTGAAAAAATAAAAATATAATTCAAAAAAGGAAAATTTCCCCCAATTTTTCTTCTAAGAAGTTGAACTTTTAACCACTATCCCATTTCAATAGCCATTACTCTTCTCACTCCTATAATGTAAATTTTAGTGGGGCTAAATAATTTATCATTATTATGAATAATAATAGCTACTTACATTTCTATTGGATTTTGTGATTACAAAGCACTTTACAAATCAGTATAAATTTCATGGTCATACCTCTATATCTGAGCCCTTTTAATGGAAGAGGACACTGAGATCCAGAGAGATGTAACGATTTCCTGCAGATTCTACATTTCTTAAGAGGCAGAGCCAGGATTTAAATGTGTCTTTTGGCTGCCAATTTAGTATTCTGTCCACTAGAATCATGCTGCCTATTCAGTTTTTTTTTTTTTGCAGGGCAATTGGGGTTAAGTGACTTGCCTAGGGTCACACAGCTAGTAAGTGTTAAATATCTGAGGTCAGATTTGAACTCAGGTACTCCTGAATCCAGGGCCGGTGCTTTATCCACTGCGCCACCTAGCTGCCCCCTACCTATTCATTTTGGTGAACTTTCTTTATTTCTAAGAAAATCTCAAGTTCATCTTCTTAAAACTTCTCCTTGTCCCATTGCTCCCAAAAGAAAAAGGGAAAGGTCTGATTTGTACAAAAAATAATTATTGTAATTTTTTTTGTAGTGGCAAAGAACTCAAAAGTAAGGGAATGCTTATTAATTGGGTAATGGCTGAAGAAATTATTGCATATGATTGTGATGGAATACTATTTTTGTATAAGAAATTATGAAAGAAGTGATTTCAGAGAAACCTAGGAAGATTTGTATGGAGTGACACAGAATGAAATGAGTAGAATCATAGAGGAGAACCAGGAGAATAATTTATACTATTAAAAAATGTTTAAAAAAAAAAGAAAGAAAAAGAAAATTTTGAAAGACTTAAAGACTCTGATCAACATAATAATCAATTATGATTCTGAGGGACCAATGGTGAAGCTTGAAACTCACCTCTTGACAGAGAAATGGACTAATTTATAGAAAACGATTCCCATTTCATATGGCCATTTTTTTTTCACTTGACTATGTTTATCTGTTACAAGAGCTTTGTTTTTCTTTTGAAAGGGTGGAGAGTTTGAGAGAAAATGTAAATGCTTGATAAATAATAAATAAATAAAATATAATTTTAAAAATTCAGCCTCTTTCACTTTCAATTAATGTGACCTTGGGCAAGCCACCTTACCTCTTTGGGCTTCAGTTTCCCTACCTCTGAAAGGAATTGGACGGGATGACCTAGAATTCTCTTCCACCTCTCAATTGAAGGACCTATGATGGTAGATAATGTGGAGGCAAGAAAATGGGGGGAAAAAATGTGATTCCTCAGATTGCATTTCATTTGTTGTTGTTGTTGTTGTTGTTTTGTTTTGTTTTTGGTGAGGCAATTGGAGTTAAGTGACTTACCTAGGGTCACACAGCTAGTAAGTGTTTAGTGTCTGAGACCAGACCCGAACTCAGGTCCTCCTGACTCCAGGGCCAGTGCTCTATCCACTGCGCCACCCAGCTGCCCCTCAGATTGCATTTCAAATAAGTTCTGCTCCCAGTAGGACAGCAGGAGGAATTAATGCATATTATTACCACCCCAGTTTTATACCTTTAGAGGATTTATATGCAATCAAATTGAATTTCAATTTTTAAAAATGAGCTGTTGCCTAGAAAATGGAATGATTGGATTACAAACCCAGAAAGAATGAAGTAAAAGTATTTATAAATATAGCTAACCTTGGGTTTATTTTAGTTCAACACTGAAATAAAGGGAATCATCCCACTGAGCATATGCCCCAAGGAGATCAGAGACAGAAACTTCCCAAATATACCCAAATATTCACTATACATCCCTTGTATATCCAGTGATTTGCTCAAGGTTACCTAGATTGCATGTATTAGATCAGAGTTAGCAAAAAGCAGGTCTTCTGATTGCCTGTCTGTTGTCTGTGACAGATACTGAAGAGCTGTCTGGGCAGGTTTATTGTTTCTTTCTTTTGCTTGTGTTGCCATCTGGTTTCCAATTTCTTCTTACAATTTTGCAGCTTTTCATGTTATACTACCCCCAGTTGCTAACCATGATGTTCTTAATATGAGATCTTTATTCCTCACCATCTTGTACAAACATGGCATTATCTAGGTAATTATGCATTTATACTTATCCTTTGTAGCTATAAGAATACCATTACCTATCCACTGACAGCCACACTGATACTGGGCAGAACCCAGTAGGCTTATTACCTATATCTGAGTAATAATTTACAAAATCATAGAGGAAATAATACACATAAGGGAAAATGGGTGTGTACATTTTTTTCTGCCACAAGACCAAATTTTCAGCATTATTTTGCTTGTCTGGTTTTCATTTCAAGCTCCCTCTCTAGTTATTATTAGTCCTTTTTGGGAGTCTTTTCAGTAATATATGAAAGACTTAATCTTTCAAATGTCTTCAGCTATTAAATTTGAGAAATCTGAGAACACATTACATCTTTTTCTATATAGATAGTTGAAAACAAATTATAAACTCTTCTTTGGTGATCTGAGAGAAAGAACATGAAAAAGACAGTGCTAAACAACCCAAAGATAGTTTATATTAGTGACTGATAAAGATAAATAGTATGAGACAGCTGTAAAAAGAATTCTCAATAACCACTGAGCTATATAAGCTTTGGAGTCATTTCCCATAATATATAATCTCCTCTAAAGTTTTCCAAACTGTCATTGTGCAGTGTGAGTATGGGATGACCTTGTGTTCTTGAAGATTATACCAATGGAGGACAAACTTGGGCAGGACCTAAAAATTATAATAGCTTCTAGTATGTGCTGCTGAGAAACTACACATATGTGGTCCAAGGACCAGCCTGGTTAAGTGAGGAGAGACTTGTCACCCAGAGTTTGGGTTGATAATGTTTTTCAGCCATGAAAAGTATTTAAGACAATGGATGAGTCGTGATTTGCACCAATGAAGATATGACCTGCCCCCACAAAATCATAGTTTTGAATATTGATGTAGCAACTAAAAATTAAACAAATGAGACTATACTTTCAGGGATCATGTCTATAGGATATTACTAAAGAATTGTGGCTGAAAGTGTAGCACAAGACATCTCAAACTGGATGTCCAATAGAGAAATTAAACAAGCCCCAAATAGAACTCATTATTGTTCACCCTAACCACCCCCTTTCCATCCCCATCTTCCCTATTAGTGTAGAGGACAATATCATTCTCCCAGTCCCTCAGGATCACAAGCTAGTAATCATCCTGGATTTCTCATTATCTCTTATACCCTATATGGAAGTTGTTGTGAAGGCCTGTTGATTTTACCTTTGCAACATTTCTGAAATACACCTCCTAATCTCTTCTGATATTGCTACCACTCTAGCACAGGCACTCATCAACTCATACCTGGACTATTGCAATAGCCTGCCGAAGGGTCAGCCTGCCTCAAGTGTCTCCCCACTTCAGTCCAAACTCTATTCAGCCACCAAAGTGATTTTCCTAAAGTGCAGATTCAACCATGTCACATTCCTTCCCAACTCTCTCAATAAACTCTAGTGGTTCCCTATTACCTACAGGTTCAGATGTTTAATCCTTTGTTTGGCATTCAAAGCCCTTTCCAGGACCCAGAACAAGACATGTTCATTTTTTTTTTTAATGGGGCAATGAGGGTAAAGTGACTTGCTTCAGGTGCATGGAGATTCTAACCCATGTTTGTTGATTCCATTATCTTTTCACTATTTCAATATTTTAAGTGATGGTAATTTCTTATGTTATCAATTCAAAAGATGTGACTCTTCTGAAGTTGTAATCTTGTTAATGGCAGCTAGGTGGCTTAGAGGATAGAGTACAGGGCCTGGAGTCAAAAAGACATCTTCCTGAGTTCAAATTTGGCCTCTGACTTTTACTAGCTGTGTGACCCTGGGTAAATCACTCAACCCTGGTTGCCTCAGTTTCCTCATCTGTAAAATGACCTGGAGAAATGGCAAACCACTCCAGTTTGTTTGTCAAGAAAGCCCCAAATGGGGTCACAAAGAAAAAGACATAAGAGAACAACAAGAAGAACAAAAGTGGCAATGTTTTTTGACTCCCCAGGCAAGCGTTCTTCCCTCTATACCACACTGCTTTAATTCCCTTTTAAAAATTCACATGGGGGCAGCTAGATGGCGCAGTGGTTAAAGCACCGGCCCTGGATTCAGGAGTACCTGAGTTCAAATCCGGCCTCAGACACTTGACACTTACTAGCTGTGTGACTCTGGGCAAGTCACTTAACCCCCATTGCCTAAAAAAAAAAAAAAAAAAAAAAAAAAAAAAAAAATTCACATGAAGGAATCTGAAGCTGATAAAGTTCTCAAAAGCTGCTTGTGACACTGAGAGTTTATGTGATTTTTTAAAAATGGAAATGTGATCATATAAACATAGGGGAGCTCCTAAGGAGGAATGTCCTTTGCCAGAACACATCAACATCTTCTCTGCAATTTATAATAGAAAGTTGCATGGGGGTCCTGAGAGGTTGTGACTTACCCATGATGATACAGGCAGGATATGTCAGATGTGGGACTTTAGCCAGCTTCTTCCTAACTACAAAGTAATCTCTAGGTCCACTCTCCTATACTGACTTTCCAATGAGTTTTCTTCTTCATCATCTTCATCATCTTCAACAATAACAACAAAAACCCCAACATTTAATTAAGCTCCCTGGGATTAAACAGTTTTCTCAAGTTTGTACAAATACAATTCTAGTTAAAACTCTTTAACAATTCACCCTCTCCAAAGGAAGCATACAAGATAATCTAGATCATTCTTTGTAGCTCTCCCTGCACAATTCATGATGCAGGGTACCATTACCATGCCCTAAGTGGAAGTCAAACTGTTTTGGTACAGGACCAAGCATAGGAGGCTTGGTCTATCCAATTCTCAGGCTTATCAGTAGGTTGGGGAATGGCCTGACATAAGGGAAGGAAGGGTAGTGTCCCAAATTCCTGGTCTTGCCATGGCTATTTTATTACCCTTGGTCAAGGAAAATAATGCGTTCCTATATTTAGAGCTAGGTGGCACAGTATATAGAGATCTGGGTCTGGAGTCAGGAAGTCCAGGATTCATATCCAGTCTTAGCCACTTATTAGCTGTGAGACGCAGTGAATAGGACCTGAGTTCAAATCCGGCCTCAGACACTTGACACTAGTTGTGTGACCCTGGGCAAGTCACTTAACCCTCACTGCCCTGCAAAAACAAAACAAAACAATCAATCAAACAACAACAACAAAAAAAACATTTAAGACTGGAATGGACTTTGGAATAAATGAATTCAATGCCTTCATTTTATAGGTAAGGAAACTGAGGTCCAGTAAGGTTAGATGACTTCTCTAAGGATATACATAGATTGTAAGTAGGAGAAATGGAATTTGAACCCTGATCCTCTGATATTAAACCAGGATGATTCTTTTCATTGTGCTAACTTGCTCCCTTCCCTGTTCTTTAGAGAAAATTGATGGTTCAAGTAAGGAATCATTAGATCGATTTTCTGGACATATCTCAGGGACTCAGAGAATTGTGACCTGATAGTCACAAAGTTAAGATCCCTCATTTAAGAGTCTTTGCCATAAGCCACCGACCATTTTAGAAGTGATTTAAATGACCTCTTATAGTATCTTGGGTTAGTTTCATTTCATATCACCATTGAACCCTCCAATGATGCCAAATGGAAGATTAGATACTATGTAGTAATGACTACTATTTTTTCGCCCAAAGACTAAATCTTTTGGTAACCTATATTTAAACAGGAACGCCATTAATCCCATTTCAAGGGTTGTCTTAAAGAGGTAGAAAGGATCTCCTACTTGTTAGGCTTCTATGATCATCCTAACAGAAAAGCCTTTAAATGAAAGAATCTATCTCTTAGCCCAACACACTGAAGAGTTCATTGAAATAGCCTGTTACTGTATCTATCTTATTTTTTTAATTGAAATGTTCTTTTCAGTAAATACATTAAAAAGTAACAAACATTTGCAACTGGGATTTTTTTAAAAAGACATATGTGAAAATCTAGTTAGGACAAAGTAAGGTTAAGGGAATACTAATGTAGTAAGGGCCTTAGAGTTAAAAAGTAAACTGAGTCCTATTTGAGTCTAATTGTTTAAAACAGAAAACTAGGAAAGACTATTTATAATCTCCCTATTGAGGTTTCCTTAAGCCAGTGTCTGCATTTGTGAATTCACAGCCTAATTGCCATGCTCTTGGCCTATCACTTTTTTCCAATTATTGCTCAGCCTTGCCTCCTTCTCCCTGGAAAGTGAGTAGTTTTGCTCTGTTCAAATGAAAATATTTCTACTTCTTTCATTAAAGAAAAGCTCTGAAGCATATGTTGTTTAAGTTTGGAAATAGATTGCTTATTAATTGCTGACAGAATGCTTCAGTGACTCAGCTCATGAAAGAAATCTGATAGACAACTTATTGATTTGTATTCAAGCTTTGAAATGAAGGCAAAAGGTTCTCCCTTTCCAGTGAGTAATGGAGAGATTAAGGGCAAAAGTGGTCAGAGCTATTATTGTCTGGTATTGACAAACCAGTCTTTGTTGTTGCTGTCTTGCCTCCAGGCACATCAGTGAATTCTGTTTCTTCCCCCACCTCCATTTGTTCTCATCAAAGCATATGGACAGTAAGACAACTTTTGAAATGGGAACAAAATAGAGCTGATAAGCATGGGCCTCTAAGTACATTTACACCTTCATGACAAAGTCTGGCTGCCACCAACATAAAGGGCTTGAGGAAACAAAGGAGGAAGCTAGAACAATTTTCAACACTGGCCCCCTGGATTTATGGAAATGAGTCATTCAGCATGTATTCATGAAAAATTCATTATGAAATTATCTACTGGGGCAGCTAGGTGGCACAGTGGATAGAGCACCGGCCCTGGATTCAGGAGGACCTGAGTTCAAATCTGGCCTCAGACCATGATATTTACTAGCTGTGTGACCCTGGGCAAGTCACTTAACCCCAATTGCCTCACCAAAAAAAAAAAAAAAGAAAAGAAAAGAAATTATCCACTCTGATTAATGAAGCTGACAAAAGGATGGAGTTATTGCTTTCTGTTTGTACCCAGGGCAGATGGATGGATGTGGGCTGCCTCTGTTCAGACGAGCTTGAACTTCCTCCTGAAGCCTTTCCTCCAACTTCTGTGAAGGCAATGTCCCAAGATACTTATCTTGGTCGTGTACAACATTAAGCATTTACTAAGCAAGGACAATTTTCCAGGTGCTGTGCCAAGAACTGGAGATAGAAAGAAAGGCAAAAACAAGGTCCCTGCCCTCAAGGAGCCCACACTCTAATAGGAATGGCAGCATACAAATAACTAGGTACATACAAGATGGAACCAGTGTGAAGATGAGGTGATCTAGGAAGGGAGTGCGGATGGGAGACCAGGAAACATCTTGCAGAAGGTGGGTTTTGGACTGAGTCTTGAAGGAAGGAAGGAATTGGAGGTGATAAGGGAATACAATCTTCAGTATGGCAAGGGGATGGCCAGTGAAGAACCATGGATACAGGAGATGGAGTGTTGTGTGCGAGGAACAGTAAGGAACATAGGGGATCTGTATCATAAAGTGTAGAGAAGGAAGTAATGGGTAGGAAGACTGGAAAGGTAATAGTGGGCCATCTTGTAAAGGGCTTTCAAAGCCAAACAGAGAATTTGATATTTGTACCTGCAGGTACTAGGGAGTCAATGGAGTTTATTGAGCAAACATAAGGTGGAGATAAGGGCAGTAAGTAATAATGTCCAGAGTTTAATTTTATAGAAACCATTCCCCACAGACTCAAGATGGGGCAGAGAAGTTATTTCTTTCAGTTAGTATTGGTCACTGCTTAATAGGCCCTCTTTATACTAGAGATAAATAAAG
Organism: Dromiciops gliroides; assembly: GCF_019393635.1. Classification (NCBI taxonomy): domain Eukaryota; kingdom Metazoa; phylum Chordata; class Mammalia; order Microbiotheria; family Microbiotheriidae; genus Dromiciops; species Dromiciops gliroides. The sequence goes on from NC_057861.1 coordinate 442,933,332, forward strand.
ATTAGCCCCATGACCTCATTTACATTCTGCCTTCCTTACTATTCTGGCACATGTTTTTATAGAATATTATTTTTGTTTCATCCATGGCACCTAACTTAGTACTTTATACCCTATTTGCCTCAGTGTCCTCATCTGTAAAAAGAGCTGAAGAAGGAAGTGGCAAGCCACTTGTTAAGGGCTAAAATTCTAGCTAGTCTGTCTAAAATATCCAATGAGTGGTTGCCAATAAATTATAAGCTTTAGCAAGAGTTAGATTTTGAAGCATTTATTAAAGAGAATAAGAATTTGGTAAAGAGAGAGAAAAAGGCCTAGATTCCTATCTATTAAAGGGAGAGCACATTTCTAGCTCCACTCTCCACCAGAGTCCAAAGGAAAGAGAGCCAGACAGAGCGCTAGTCTCTTCCTTCTTCCTCCCACTAGCCCGCGTCACTTCCTGACGCCAAAGAAAAGACTCCTGGTCTTGCCCTCAAAGACCTTTGCTTCATGGGCAGAACTCTTCTACAGTAAGTCTCCAGCTGGTGGCGTTATTCCAATCGTTACACACTCCAGTATCTTTGCCAAGAAAAATGCCAAATGGGATCAATGGAATTATTGTAAAGAATGAAGTAGACAATGCTATTTGTAGTAATAATAGAAAATTTTAAGGCCATGTAAATCACACCTCTCCCTAAGCAAGCTGTTCACCTCTTAAGGACCCATGGATTACATCCAACTCATTCTGTAATTTCTTGCTGTTGAATGCCTGCCTGAAAAGTGTTTACCTTTTCATTAGTGTTAGAAAAATGATGATGTAATCAATCTTAATTGATCATCATCCTAAGTTCCCACTACTCTCACTTGATCATTCTTATGCAAAGAAATCTAGGAAGAAATGTATTTTGCCTTCCAAAACTGTGTGAGGGGTGCTTGAAATAGTCCCTTTGCCATATGCAGACAATGAAGGAATACTGGGAGGCAAAACCACTGAATAAGCCAACCACAAGGTGGTGGCCTTCAGACACTGATTCTAGCACCATCATCAAAATAACAGCAGAAATGGCATTCAGTGTCTAGCAGCCTGGAGCATCTCTGGGTTTATGTTATGAAACTACTTTAGGTTAATAATTTCAGCAGTATTCAAGGTATGAAAAGTAAAATAAAAGGTTTACTAAGTTTTTGACAACTAGTTAGATTTAAAAGAGATATGGGACTTACCATTGGATTTCATTCATCTAGGCCACTTTGGGGCTCTTACCAGGAAAAATCAAGACAGCTACAATTAATGAAGAAAAGAAGGCAGGACTTGCCCTAACTTTGAAACACTTTGTTTTAAAATTTTATACTGCAAATGAGTTTAAATACAGCATTCCTCTGTATTTTTATAGGAAAAAAATATTTTTAAGGCAGAAGGCTGTCATGAAGACTGTGAATGCCCAAATAATTGTTTCCTTATTGAGAAAGTTCCCATCCCTAAAAACCTTCAAATCAAGCTCATCTTTCTTCAGAGCTTTTCAGTGAATGAGAGTGCTCCTGTCTCCATCTCCAAATGAAAGGCAGTGTATGGAGCTGCCACAGTGGGTGCTAATGAATTCTCTCAGACTAATCTCACAGTAATAAGAACTAGAATCTGCCACTCACTTTCCCAGGAGGTAATAGTTCACACACCATTACGTTGCTCCATTAAAATAACTTCTTAGCCGGGTGGGTTGTCTGCTACCAGTCATTAGGAAGGTGTGACCAAAGAGACAGAGTTGAGCAAATGATGCAATTTCATTTTAATTGTTTTCCATTTTATTTTTATGGCCAAATATGCTCCCACTGTGTAAAACACAGACATTTTATAGAGATCCTTGTGTATCATATTAGTAGGAAAGGATGAATGAAATGAGATTTCAGTGATTAAGGGAATTTTTGAAAAGGAGGGACCACAAATATCCTGATTCATGTGTCTGAAAAATAATTGTTCTATATTATTGCTCTCATTGCTTCTCCTGCCACCCATCATCTTACCTCAGAAACATTTTACTTGTGACATTTGACTTTTACATCAAAGCCTCATGCCAAAGAAACACTGATGAATCCCATAAGGGTGGCATTTAGGAGGGAAGCCCTGGAGATTCTAAAAAGCAATGGGGTAGCTACTTTGGCAACTGAGCCACCAAATCAATGTTACAACCAATTACTGATCATCTTGACAACATCCCTGTGAATTGCTGTTCTTTGCATACAGAAATGAAGCTTGCTTTTCCAGCAGTGGTGACAGATTCGTGCTGAGCCATTCACACACTCTTCCTAGGCCTTCTTTGTGTTCAAGGTCATACATTTGGGAGATGGATAGTTGAGAGTAGGCTTGTAGTATCTGGCTGCTGGACAGAGTTTTTCTCATTGTGAAGTTAACTGATCCACAAGGAAATTGAGCCCATAACTTTGGCCTCATTAGCACTGCCTCATTAGCACTAAGTTCTAGCCAACTGTGTTAATTGGCTCAGACTAGTGGCCTAATTATGAATAGTGTTAGGTCCTCAACTTGATTAGCTTGTGTTTGGAGATAGCTCTCCAGCAAAACTCTGAATATATACTAGAATCAACAACAAAAGCAGATTTTAAAACCGTACCCAACTATTTGAATATCATTTCCCAGAATTTGATTCACCAATTAATCACCAGTTATAAAGAATAATGAATTATAAAATTCGAGATTGTGTTGTTAGGGTTCCTTCTTAGAGGTAATACAAGAAATGGTTTTAGAGAATTGATTTTTTAAATAACAAAGTAAATTATTAATTATTAATATTTAACCAATTCCCATGCAAACTTGAATTTGAACTAAAAATATGACTACATATTCATTCCTCTGCTCTGGGCATTGTAGCTATTAAATGTGGAGGAGGTATGTGTGAAAAAGTTTAATAATATTATTGAGCATTTAGTAGGCTCTGCAGGTTTTTCTTTATCATTTATAAACTCTAGCTTTCTTGAGTCATGGATTACAGAGTTATAAGTAGTATATTTTTCAAGTAGGGCAAGCTGGTCAGAGTTGGGTCTGCTCCTCTGCCTTGGAGTGTAACTTCTTAAGGGAAGAGTTAACACCAGGACACACTGCTAAAGGAATGGCCATTGACAGGATGGTAGGATAGGGGCACAGCCAGCAAGGGGAAGAAGACTACTCTGAGAGAGCACTATTGGCCCCTCTAACATTTCCTACCCTGGGCCATGATACTGGGGGCCCCAAGATGGCACTGACAAGTTCCCTATGTATCTTATAAGAATAAGAATATCTACCAACATTTAGATAGTATTTTAATATTTGTAAGCATTTTCTGTACATTATCTCATTTCATCCTTCTAACAGTGCTGTGAGTAAAGGCAAGAGACATTGTTGTTGTTGTTGTTGTTGTTATTATCATCTCTATTTTACAGATAAGGAAACTGAAGCTGAGAGATTAAGTAACTGATCCACTATGATTCAGCTAATGTCAGATGAAAACTTTGAATCGAGAATCTTCAGGCTCCATATCTAACACCGGATCTGCTACATCAGGGGTTCGTGAGCACAAAAACTGAATGTATTTGGCCAGTATGATCTGATGGTCTGCCTTGCTTATGTGTTAAGCCCTAAGGTTGGTACCAGGCATAAAAAATGTTGGTTATAATTCTTTCCACCTTTACTAATTTCATAGACCTGACATGTTTTTCAATAGTGAAGGAATGAAGGGAAAAAGGAAGGAAGGAAGAAGGAAGGAAGGAAGGAAGGAAGGAAGGAAGGAAGGAAGGAAGGAAGGAAGGAAGGAAGGAAGGAAGGAAGGAAGGAAGGAAGGAAGGAAGGAAGGAAGGAAGGAAGGAAGGAAGGAAGGAAAGAAGGGAGGGAGGGAGGGAGGGAGGGAGGGAAGAAAGACAGTTCTGAAGTTCTGAGAGGCAGCATGGCAAAGTGGATAGAGCATTAGCCACTTTTCTCTTCTCATCTGTTTGCTATTTTCATATAACAAATCACATTCTATGCAGAAGCTTTATATTTAAAATCCCTTGATTCAATTCACAGATAACAGATTTCTATTACAAAGTAGAAAAGGCATATTGCCTGTTGATAATGTTTTTATGATGACAGATAAGAACAAGATAATTTTGCAAAAATAAGATCTTTGGTCATCACATATATATAACTCCCAACTAAATTTTAGTAGTTGACTAAACAAATATGTTCCCATTGCATTGTATAATAAAAACAACAACAACAAAAAACAGGTTAATCAAGATTTAAAGACTCCAGCAACCAAAGATGAGATTAACATATTTAAGGATACATATTTTTAATTGAATTATGCAAATGTATGTATAAGTATATACACACAAGCTACAAATACCTAATGAACATATATGTAGTTGTGTACATACAATGATGTATATACATAACACACATATGAACACATATTCAAAGTGCCCCAAAAGTTTTAGTGCAGCTTTAAGTTAAAGCACCAAGACTTTTGAGACACTTGTGTGTATATCCACATATATTTACACGTATATATGACACTGGACATTCCATGGAGCATATATACATACAAAGGGATAGGCCCTTACCTATTGATGAAACATCATAGAAAACCAGGGGCTTCCATGTGTGCCAACCTCCCCCACCATGATGGTCAAAGAAAATTGACCTCTAAGCAGAAAGAGCTTCTTGGGTTTATTTATTTATTTATTTTAGGGCAATGAGGGTTAAGTGACTTGCCCAGGGTCACACAGCTGGTAAGTTTTAAGTGTCTGAGGCTGGATTTGAACTCAGGTCCTCCTGAATCCAGGGCTGGTGCTTTATCCACTGCGTCATCTAGCTGCCCCCTTGGTTTACTTTAAAGGGAAAGATAGCATCCATTCTTACTGTTTTGCCTTTCTTCTAAACATGTACCTTGGGAGTCCAAAAATTCTTCTTGGGATTCCTGTAATAGGGGATGGGAGGGGGGAGGGAGAAGGGACAGAAATCCCTTCCTTCTCTGTGGCTGTGCCAACCACTTCCCCACGACAGAACCCTAAGATCCAGTCTCAGGCCCACCTAAACAAACACATGCTATCACTGTCTGCCTCTTCTCCTTTATATCTCTTAACCTTAGCACAGGTGACCAAGTAGCAATCTCAAGATGAATGTTTTCAGCCACAGTGGCCATCTTCGGATTAGGAGAGGTGAAGAGTTTCTTGGTCTACATGCTAGTTGCTCAGAGGAGATACCCTCAGAAATTCACAACTCAGAGGATATGACCACAGACACTCCACTGAGTAAGAGAATCCTCCTGCTCAGAGGCCAATCCTCTTTGGCCCAGCTCCTCAATGCAGGGTTGGGGGAGAAACAGGGCAACCAGCCAGGAGCCTTTATTCTGACATGCCCTTATTCAAAGGGTAAGGGCCAATGCTCTTGCATGTTCTATTGAATGGTCACTGCAGTATGTATATACATACATGTGCATACATACATAATAATATGTGTGTATACACAGGTATATTGTGAACACATGTACATATACTCATGTGTATACACAAAATATTCATAACTAACATACATTCATGCATCTATGTTAGTTATATGAGTGTGTATTTGTATGCATATGTCTCAAATATGTCTCTTCTTTGTGACTTGGAACAAGTCACCCACTCTTTCTAAAAAAAAAAAATTCTAGTTTTGGTTTTTGTACCTGCTGTTGAAATGGCAGACAAGAAATAAAGAAGTTAGACTTTTTTTTTTGCTAAGTTCTTCAGGCTCCCTGCTATTCAATCAATTTTGATGTCCAAGATATTATCAGTCCAAAAATGATGAGAATCCCACAATCACCAAGAAGGAACTTTTGGTGCAAAAATCTCACAAGACAAAATCAATTGCTGACTGAACAGAAGCTGAATTTTTGAAGGGGAGAATCTGGTGAGCCAAGCATCAATAATAGAGTAAATTCCCATTATCGATCTCTGCTAGAGACTGGAAGTGAGGATATGTGGGAACACAAACGACAGAGAAGAGCTGAGATTTTCTTTTGTTTCACAACAACAACAAAAGTGTTTGTTCAGGGGAAGCCTGTGTTTATTGTGAAGGGTAGGGACAGTGAGGAGAAGAGTTAGAGGGGGCAGAGGAGAACGTACCAGAAGTTCAAAGGATGCTTGTGTATGGATACTATTACTGAATCAATTGGAAAGGAGATTTCCACAGAGAATATTTCCTGAGGAGGGGTGGAAAGAGAGGGAAATGTTGGGTGCTGATGAGTTATCAGCTCAGAAGGGATTTAATTTTCCTTTATTACTGACAAGCCATCGGGCTTATTAGTTCTCAGGGGGATTCCTTCTTGTTTCCTACTCTCTTAGAATTCCTTCTTTCTATTAATAACCTATCCCTAAAAGCAATAAGGACAAGCTACCTAAATAAGCATCCTACTTCCAGATTGAAGTAGAAATTTAGGAAAAAAGCACAAAGACAACTCAACTCCTAGATTAAATTTCAAGGATGCTGATCTAAGGATAAAAAAAATGTATTTTTATAAAACAAATGACTAAGAAACCCAAGACAATATGGATGTAGTATGCAATCACTAGTTTTGACAATCTGGCCTTATCTGGTTCAAATTTGTTGAGGACTGGGTCCATTCTAATTCAATCTGTTATGGGTCCAGAGCACCCCAGAAGTTCTCGGGTACATCAAAGAACCTCCTCCTTCAGAAACTAAACCAAAGGACAGACACACCTAAAGAAATAAGTGGAACCTGATTAGGACTGAGCTAGTCCCAAGACCACCACCCTTCATTCCAATCTCCCTCACCCCTAGGTAGATAAGATTAGGAGTTGCTCCTGCCTTAGTGGTGGGAGGAGCAGAGAGAGATGGCTTGAGAGATCTGCAGCCACCCCTCACCCAACTCCTCCAGCCACCACCAGTGGGGGATGGTCCTCCCTCAATAGTGGAACTTTCCAGAGTCAGATGATCACCTCATTGAACCACCATCAGACCTCTATAAAAGTATCTGCCTGTTTCCTGCTCAAGGAGATTGGTATCTCAGAGTCATGCTCTGTGCCATGACTTTCTTCCCATGAGAAGAAGTCCAGGGATTTCTCTCTTGGTTTCCTTTCCCCAGCCCCTAAATAAATTACTATCTTAATCTATTGGATTTGTGTGCGAGAGGGTGTAATTCTTTAAAGAGGAATTCCTAAGGACCCCAAACCCCTACCCCTATCCCCAATCCCCTACCCTATTTTCCTCATGGCAAATCCAATCCAATTCAATCCATCAAGCATTTTCTAATCCAATTTTTATGGATACCTTTTGTTTTCACAGAACAATTATCTCATTCAAAATATTTGCTCCATAAGGTCATTGGCATTGGTTGCACATATGGAGGGCTTCACATTACTAACAAGGAATAACAAAGAGGTAAAGAAAGAGATTTAGCAAAACCATCCAACTCATCAACTGAGTCTGTCAGTTTATGCAATATTCCATACACATACAGTCTACCACCTCTGCAAAGAAGTCAAGAGAGTATATTTTCTCAACCATCCTCTGTAGCTAGGCATTGTCATAATAATTATATAACATTCAGTTTCTTTTTTGTGTTCTTTCCATTTATATTTTTATGTGTGTTTGCTTCATTCTGCATCAGTTCACATATCTTTCCAGGATTCTCTGAATTTTTCATCTTTGTTATTTTTTACAGGGCTGTAATATTCCAATATGTTCATGTATATGATTTAAGTCATTTTCCAATTGATGGGCCCCCATTTTATTTTCAATTCTTCTAGAAAGCATTCTAAGTGTTTATTATGTTCAAGGCATGGAATTAATCATTGTGTATATAAAGATAAGACCAGTTCCTGTCTTCAGGGAATTTGCATTCCACTGAGGCTATACTAATGGAGGAAGAGGGAGTGAAAAATGATTAATAAGAGGACCAGGAAACAGTTCCAGTTCCAAGTGACTCCTAGTAATCTTATTGTTATTTATCTTTTGTTTTCAAAGAGGACCAATGACATATCACAGAGTGATGTCTTGTCTCATGTATGAATTGGATTTAAGTGAAGCAGAGCTGTGCAACATCATCAGCCTCATTCTCTCTTCCAGAATCATTGAAGTCCAATGACAGAAGTCAAGATGATTGGTGATGACCTGGGATACAGTGGATAACAATGGTGTCTTTGATGTCTGACTGATCTCTAAAGGCAATTGGAAAAAATTGTTTTCATCCATCCATTCCACCAGATGAAGTCTTCACATATTTTGGGTAGACACCCCACTAACTCACTGATGGATTTGAAGCCTCTCACTTACCTTCAACCTGGTTTAGCCCATCTGCTAAGGTGGTTCATGGGCATGTGGCCACTGCAAATGCTACCGCTTCTTGGACCCACATGGGAAAGTTGAGTACTAGGTAGACACCAAAGGTGGATGGGCAGCCCTGAAAAGGGCTTGGCAAGGCCTCACACCAGAGGTTCTAGTCCTTCTTGAACAACCCATACATTCCAAGTTCCAAATGATTCCTGAGCAAAGCTTTGGGTAAACTAAGAATTCTAGAAAGGAAGGTGAGGAAGGAGTGCATGGTAGGTATGAAAGACAACCTGTGCAAAGGCACAGAAGGGCTCTTCTACATCTCTAAGTGTAACAAAATAAATGCTTAAATAAAGGATTCATAAGTAGCTGGCGGTGCCACTAATTTTGCTTGTTGCCAATAGGTTTTAAAAGGTCAAATTTATGGAAAGAAAATAAGCATTTATATAGTACCTACTGTATGCCATTCACTGTGATAAGTGCTTTACAAATAACATCTTCTTTGATCTTCATGTCAACTCTGTGAAGTAGATGATATTATCCCTATTTTAAAGTTGAGGAAACTGAAACAGATAGAAGTTGTGACTTGCCCAGAATCACAGAGCTAGGGAATATCCAAAGCTGAATCCACTGAGTCACCTAGATGCCCTATGAAAAGATAGAGAAGTTTAGTTTGTTCAGCTTTTCTAAAACAGTTTACTGGATTGACTGGTTCTTTGGTGATTTATAATAGAAACCTATAGAAGCTTTCCTTTAACCTATACCCTATATGTGTGTGAATCCTTCTTTGTTTGTGTATTTTCAGATCAACATAAGGAAAAAATCTAGGCTACAGACTGAAGTGACATTTGAATTATTTCAGAGAAACCATTAGTGTCCAAATATAATGTACTTTCACACTTTCAGTAAAAACAAATGAAAGTCTAGCTTTGTATAGATTGTGGATTGTTGTTTTAAATCACCAAAGGCCTGCGATTCTTTTTATTAATTTTTTTTATTTTAAAAAGAATCATTTTAGAAGAAAGTCCATGTGTTCTCAAGGATACAGAACAAATAAAACATTTACTTTTTGTGAAAATAAATTCATCTTTCCATTCAGAAACACTGCTGAACCTCCAAGTGTTACTGACATTGGCTTCTATATCAAAGCCAATTTATTAGGCTTGTGAATGTTTACCACAGTACAGGTTCCACCTTTAGGAAGAAGAGTAAAGTGATTTAGGTACACAATGAGACATTTTCAGACAAGATCAATGTGCTGATTTGTTTTGCATATCTGTATTTGTTACAAGGGAGAGTTTCCTAGGGGAGGGAAGGGGGGATGATCTTTGGGAAGTTACGGTGATATATAAAAAAGAAAAGAACATGAACAAAATATTCATCAATCTATAAATACTTATTATGCACCTAATACAGTATGCCAGGCTCTGGGGACACAAAGACAAAGATGAAACAGTGCTTGAGTTCAGGTAGCTTACATTCTATTAGGATTGGTGACAGGCACACCTATGTAAAGAATTAATTGTTATTTGAGGTTTTTATGCCTCTGCACACACTGGCCTGGGGTTCCGCAAACTGCACAATGCTCCACCCACTGGTTGTAGTCGTTGCCATGGCGCTGGCACCTCACATCATCACCACTGGCCGATGCCTACATGGGCCTGACAAAATTATAATGATTGGAAGCCTAGTGAGGGCAGTCATGTGACTGTCAGAGCGGCCATCCCATTGGCTGGGGCTGGTGTGGGGTTTTTCTGGGATTGGGGGAGGAGAATTGGACATTCTAGCTGGACCCTGGGCTGACTGGAGGTCTGTTGCATATTCTCAGCTGATTCCTGAGCGGTGGTATCTTTTGAGGTTGTATAATTTCCCTTTCCCCATTTTATTTCCTTTCCCTTAATCCTACTGATCCTGTTTGTGGTGGTTTTTTTTAAGTTCGTTCTTGTTAAAACAAATCCTGTTCTGTATTGAGGGAGGCTGCGGGTCTCCTTCCTTGCCCCAATATTGCGGCGAGCCGCTTGGCTAACACTCCCCAATTAAAAATCGGTCCCCACACCTATATAACCTTTAAAACTCTGCAGGTGGATATCTCAGCTCCTATTCTCACTGGCAAGTTGGGTCCTTAGAGGGGGCAGCTGGTTCTGGGAGTTCTGGTCTTGATTCCCACTCTACCTAGCAAGGCCTTTTCCTAGATCAAAGCTACTTCTCCCAATCAGGGTTCTATGGTTATCCCCTGATAAACTGGGGGTATCTTTCTAATGTAGCCAGCTCTAGTCCCCATTCTGGTGTGATCTCCTCAATCTCAATCACCAGAGCCAGTTAATATATATTCATTATCTTTGATTAGTATTATTTAACCAATTAATATCAATGAACATTTATCAAGGAATATTTACTGAGAAACTAAAGCAAGTACAGAAGTTACAAAGCATTTTCTTTCAACACTCAACAGCCTATTCTCCTAAAAGTTCCTATCTCCCTGGGAGACTGGGTTCAAAATTAACATGGTTTATACAAAACATTTGCCCCATCAAATCACTTCCAAATTCACCATAGTCATGGATAAGTTACTCCTTTGTTTGCAGCAAGCAGCACGTATCAATCCAATGTTGGGATGTGTGGAGGAAACCACTCTTCCCTGGGCTTAGCTGTTTACAAACTCTGGCATGGACTTCAGTTCCTGGACCCTTGGTGCTCTCCTGACCTTTCCTCATTCAGAAGGTCTAAGCCTACTCCATTTCATCTGCAATACTTAAGCATCTAAGTCAGGAAAGAACTGATAAAACAGGTACAAAAGAAACAGTAGGACTGACTTCATATCACCCTGGGTGGGGTGAAGTCCCTGGTGCTCTTCCCACCCAAAGGCTTACCACAGCTATTGCTTCCTCACTCCAATGCAGCAATACAGGAAAGAAAACAAGGTACAGTTTGGGGGTCTTTTGTGTGCATGCTCAGTTATGATTCAAAAGCCAATTAAGTCTTTCTTCAACATGGTAAGTGGGCAGGAAACAGTCACAGAAGGAAGGAAAGAAAAGGAAAAAGAAGGAATTAAAAAAGAAAGAAAGAAAGGGGGTAGGAAGGAAATAAGCATTTATTAAAGTCCTAATATGTACCAAATACTGTGCTAAACACTTTACAAATATTATCTATCATTTAATACTCACAATAACACTGTGAGGTAGGGGCTATTATTATTCCTATTTTATAGTTGAGGAAACTGAAGCAGACAGAGTTTAAGTGACTTGTCCAGTTATTCAGCTAGTAAGTGTCGGAGGCAGGATTTGAACTCAGGTTTTCCTAATTCCACTCTCAGTGTTCTATCTACTGGGTCACCCAGCTGCCACTAGGGGCTGAATACTTGCCCATACTAAAATAAAAATCTACATTTTTGGCCCTTCAATCTATGTGAGAATGCTGTGCTTATTCATAAAGATTGGACTGGGGGCAGCTAGGTGGCACAGTGGATAGAGCACTGGCCCTGGATTCAGGAGTACCTGAGTTCAAATCTGGCCTCAGACACTTGACACTTACTAGCTGTGTGATCCTGGGCAAGTCACTTAACCCCCATTGCCCCGCCAAAAAAAAAAAAAAAGATTGGACTGGTCCTTCATTTACACATAAATGCAAGGTAATTTTTTTTTGGGGGGGATGGGGGAGGCTAGGAGGTGAGGATGGTACTAATACTGGGGTGATCAGAAAAGGCCTTCTGTGTGTGGGGAGGGGTGACATTTGAGCTCAGCTTTAAAGGCAGTTAGGCTAACATGAAGAAAGAGTACATTCTAGTCCTGGAAGGCCAGCCTGTAAAAATGCATGAAGGCAGGAGCTGTAATGTCATATGTAAGGAACATCAGGGAGGCTGGTTTGGCTGAGCTGGAGAGTGTATGGAGGGAAGAATATATAATTATCCTGGAAAGATAGGTGGGAACCAGGTTTAAAGGTCTATAAATGCCAAACCAAGACATTTGTATTTTGTTTTCAAGGTAATAAGGAGCTAGTGAAGTTTATTGAGCAGGGGAAGGATGTGACCAGGCCAATGTTTTAGGAATATTACTTCTATAGCTATGTGGAGCATGGATAAGAGAGGGAAGAGACTTGAAGGAGGGAAACGTCTTTGGAGCAAGTTATAATAGTTTAGATGAGATGTGGCCTGAATAAGGGCCACAGAAGGGGATGGGTGTGAGAAATATTATGGAGGTAGAAACACATGATTTGTAATGACTAGTAATTTTTAAACTTGCGTGACTGGAAGGATGGCAGTGTCCTCAATAGAAAAAGGTAAGTTCATAATAAAAGATGAATTTTAAGGGAAAAAAATAATGAGTTTTGTTTTGGACACTAAGTTTCAGATGCCAGTGGGACATACCATTCAAAATGTTCAATAAGCAGTTGGTAAAGAAGGACTAGAACTCAGGAGAGAAACCAATAAATAAATAAATAAATGAATGAATGAATGAATAAATAGATAATAAATAAAGAAGCGAATGAATGAATAAATAAATAAGCGTTCAATAAATGCTTACTATGTGTTAAGTTGTGGGGATATAATACAGAAGCAAGACAGTCCCTCACCTCAAGGAACTTACATTCTAATAGGGAAGGAAACACCTATAGAGTGGGAGCCAAAGAAGAGAGTTATGGTCTTTGAAGTCACAAAAATGGAAGTTAAAAAGATGGTGAATAGAACAATAGGGCAGTTGACTGACACATCCCTTCTGGAGTGGTTGTATTGATTTTATTAGACTTTGGAGAGCAAGACCAGGAAGAGAGGTAGAGTAAGACACTAGATAATATCTAAGCTAGCGCTAGATATATAGATTTAGAAATCATCTGATTGGATGTGATCAGTGAATTCATGGGAGTTGATGTGATTGATGATCAAGAGAGAAGGTATAGAGATGAGAAGAGGGTCCATGTAAGATCTTTGGTGTACACATATAGTTTGGGGGGGTGGACATAAGATCTTCTTCCAGAACGAAGGACAAATAAGAACAAGTTTACATTCACTTGGAGATAAAGGCTTCCTTACAATTAAATCATGTGTAAAGAGGAAAAGGCTTCCATATATATGTATGCATGCATGCATGTATATATGTATATGTGTGTATATACATGTATATGTCTGTATGTGTATATATATACATGTATATGTATGTGTGTGCCATCAAAGGAGTTTGAGAAAGAATGTGGTAAAGATTGGTGAGATTAATAAAAGGAGAATCAAGAGTGGTGTCATGAAAACAGAGGAGAGAGTATAAAGAAGACCATAGTCAGCAGTGGCAAATACCACAAAGAGGTCATGAATGGTGAAGACAGTGAAAGAGCTATTGGATTTGGCAATTAAAGGATATTTGGTAACTTTGGAGGAAACAGTTTCAGTTGACTTCTGAGGTCAGAAGACAGATTGCAAAAGATTTAGAAGTGAGAGGAAAGGAAGTAGAAATAGCAGAGATATGAGCTTGGCTATGACAGGGAGACCTTTGATAGCTTGAGGAGATGGTAGTGTCAAAGAAAGTTTTTTTTTTAATACTGGGGAGACATGGATGTGAGCTAGAAGAGAATGAGATTGAATATTAGCGAGAGAGCTGAATGTTAATGGCAACAACCTCCAAGAGAAGCCCTGAGGGGATGGGATTGAGGACACATGGAATCTGAGAAGGGCCACCTCTTCTGTACTTAAGAACCAGAGAGTAGGGTATGTTTCAAGGATTTAGGAGATAATGGGAAGGGGAGGAGAGGGAGTTCAAATAAGTGGCCTCTGTTTTCTCAGTTATATATGCAGTTCTGAAGAATGGGTGGCGTGCTTTGGGTGGCTTGAGAGATAAAGAGATTTGAAAGAGTTTCTGTGGAGAGGGGAGGGGATAGATAGAGCATCAGTAGAAGAATAAATTAAGACATTGAAAATATATATTCACAGTAGGGTTCAACTGAAAGATGATAAAAAATGAGAGCTGTCACCTTCTTAATGTAAAAGGCCCTTTCAATTCATATTTCTCCTCCAGATGTTTCCTGGTTTCTTGTCACACTTGAACAACCAACTCAAAATATTACAGCTTTCTCATAGAAGTACCTGAAGTGCAAGAACAAGTGAGTTATTTAATGAAGCATGAGTTTACATTAAGGGCAGCTAGGTGGCACAATGGTTAGAACACTGTCCCTGGAGTCAGGAGGACCTGAGTTCAAATTTGGCCTCAGACACTTGACATTTACTAGCTGTGTGACCCTAGGCAAGTCACTTAATCTTGATTGCCTCAAACATTTGAGACCATCTCCAGTCATCCAGATGTATATTTTGCCATTGGATGTAGGTGTCTCTGGAGGAGAGAGTAAGGCTAGTGACTTTGCACAGCCCTCCCTCACTTAAATCCAATTCAGTGCAAGTCATGATATCACCCTGATGTCATGGTCCTCTTCCAGAATGGAGGACACATAACAAGAATGAGTTTACATTCAATTGGAGACAAAGGATTCCTTATAATTAAATCATATGTGAAGAGGAAAAGACTTTCATTTATCAGCCCTCAGAAGGGTTCTCCTTTGCTTGATACAAGATCACCCCTTTCAGTTAATTTTTCAAAAAGTCTTTCTTGCAAAACAGAAATCTTGAAAATAGGCTACAAAGGCATCCCATAGCCCAGCACTGTCATGGGCTAGGTATTAGCTTTCAATGGGCTGATTTATTTGGAGCCAAGACACACAGCAATCCCAAATAGGTCTTTAAAAAAAAAAAAAGATGTGTCATAAGCATTGGAAAAAGTGTTTGAATGGCAAAGAAAATATCTTACCATGAGACAGAGTCTACACAGGGCATTGACATAAGCACAGGCAGACTAGACTCAGCATTTGCCTAAAGAGAAGCTACTTTTGTCTGGCTAAAAGTCAGAACCATAACTAGGGTGTGGTGATTGGTGCCTTGATTCCAGGACTCTCATGGGGTGAGGAGGTTGGGAGAGGTGGTATAAGTTTTCTTCTTAGCTGGAGTTACAGTGACTCAAAGTTTTCTATAAATTTTGTACTGGGAGGTTTCATGAGTGTCCTCCTCTCCTACCCTATTACCACAACATGATCTTCCACCCTTATTACCTCCACCTCCACCCAATATTCTCCCAGCGGTTGCTTATTTCTGCTACTTCTTACCTCTTTTGCTTCTTCTGGAGGTTTCGTCATGGTCCTGCACCCAATAGATGAAGACTGTCTTCCATAGGCCCCTGCTGTCTCTGCTCCTTTCAATTTTTCCCAGGACTGCCTAATGTAACTGTACCATGAAAATCCCATTCCTTTCCTGCCCCACCATCTTACCCTCCAACTGTCTCCTACTCCCCCTCTTTCCCTCATCCCAGGGAAGTTTAAGATACCAATAGAACATATAGTTCAAAATGTTCAATAAGCAATTGGTAGTAAATTGGAATTCAGGAGAAAAACTGAATGAATAAGAAATATTAATGAAGTATTTTCGATGCCCTAGGTTCTGGAAATGTAAAAACAGAAGCAAGGCAGTCCCTACCCTCAGGGGGCTTACATTTTAATGAGGGAGAAAACAGATATGTGGGAATGCAACCAACCAGGGTGAATTGTCTTCATTGCCCTGCCCCTCCCTCAATACCTGGGGATGGCTTGGAAACATTATAGAACCTGAATAACCATTATTCTCTTTTCTTCTCTCCTTCTCCTCCCCTGCCCCTCTCCTCCCTACCCAATCCGCCTTGAAAGCCAGAATTCTGAGTTATAGCTCTGCCTTCAGTTTTACATCACTAACAGGGCTGGGATTGGTGTGTCATGTTTGGAACAGTGAAAACGACTGACTCATGGAGGGTAGTTACAAGAACCTCATGGACTATGTTCATTCAAAAATGAACAACGAAATAAAATTATAAGTGGCCCTGGTCAGGGGTCTTGGGTTCTAGTACTAGTTGTGCCAACTACCTAATTATATTGGACTGACCTCTGTAGGCCTCAATTTTCTCAACTGTAAAATGAGGCAGACAAACTAAGGGGTCTCTATGTTCCTTCCATCTCTAACATTCCATCAGACCATGAATATAAGCTACTGTTTCCCCTTGAGCTGATGGTCACCAAGTTTCTAAAGTCCTTGAATGTCTGACATAGGGCTGCCAGTGTCTTTGGCTAAGATTTATCTTAGCATTAGGTCAGATATGATCAATCCTTTGAGCTATTATTACCCCATTTAGACTCTCAGTAGATAACTGTTCTGTGTTTATGAAGGATACACAATTTGCTAAATATACAGGACAGTATATATATATATATACACACACACACACACACACACACACACACACACACACACACACACACACACACACATATACATACATACAGTAGCACCCTGTTCCCTAGGTATGGTAGGTAGGATTTTTTTGAGGGGAGTGGGAGGGATAAAGGGGGTCCAGATGTGTGCATTCAATACCCCCAGTATGGAAATTCTCTCCTCTAATTCAGATTGGTAATTTATAGAGTCTTGGAAGGTTGACTAGGAGCTCTGAAAAGTTAAGTAACTTATCTATCATTGCTACCACTAGTATGTATCAGAGTCAGAACATGAATTCATGTTTTCCTGACTCCAAGACTGGCTCCCAATATTTGCAACAGTCTGCCCTTGGAATTTTTTTCTCTACTAAGAGGAAAGAAGTATGAGAAACCCATTTATTATTCAGAATTTATTTTTTATTACATTTTAATGTCAAAATCCATTAAAGAATAGACAGTGTAGTAGATTAGAGACATGCAAATCAAAATGACTCTGAGGTACCACCTCATACCTATGAGATTGGCTAATATGATAGAAAAGGAACACTAGTGCATTGTTGGTGGAGTCGTGAACTGATCCAACCATTCTGGAGAACAATTTGGAACTATGTTCAAAGGGCTATAAAACTTTGCATAACCTTTGATCTAGCAATGCCACTACTAGGTCTGTATCCCAAAGAGAACATAAAAAAGGGAAAAGAACCCACATATACAAAAATATTTATAGCAGGTCTTTTGGTGGTGGCAAAGAATTAGAAATTGAGAGGATGCCCATCAATTGGGGATTAGCTAAACAAGTTGTGGTAAATGAATGTAATGGAATACTATTGTGCTATAAGAAATGATGAGCCAGCAGATTTTAAAAAACCCAAACACCTGGAAAGACATACATGAACTGATGCTGAGTGAAATGAACAGAACCAGGAAAACCGTAACATCAACATTGTTTGAGGTTCAACTATGATAGACTTAGGTCTTCTCGGCAATACAATGATGTAAGATAATTTCAAAAGACTCATGATGAAAAAAGCTCTCCACATCCAGAGAAAAAACTATGGAGTCTCAATGCAGATCGAAGTTTACTTTTTTCACTTTTTTTCCTTTCTCATGGTTTTTCCCTTTTGTTCTGACGCTCCTTTCACAACATGACTAATGTGGAAATTTGTTTTACATGATTGTATTTGTATAACCTATATCAGGTTGCTTGCTGTCTTAGGGAGGGGCAATTCGAGGGTGGGAGAAAAATTTAGAACTCAAAATTTTACAAAAATGAAAGTTGAAAACTATTTTTACATGTAATTGGAAAAAAATTCTAATAAGTAAAAAAATAAAATAAAAAATAACTAAAACAAAACAAAACAAAAAGAATAGTGCCCTCTGAGGTTTTAGAAGAATTCTTGGGATGCAAAGTTTTCCTTTATTATTAAGAAGGGGGCAGAGCCAAGATGGCAGAGGAAAGGCAGCGGCTTGCCTGTGTTCTCCTCAAGACCTCTCCAAATACCTACAAATAATTCCATAAGACAATTCTTGGAGTAGCAGAACACACAAATAGATAGAGTGAAATAATTTTCCAGCCAAAGACAACTTAGAAGTTTGCCAGGAAAGATCAGGGTGAGAGTGGAACACAGCCCAGCGCAGGCCTTGCCAGCATAGACCTATACCCAGAACAGCCCCAGCCCCAGCCCCAGCAAACCAGGAACAGGCCATGGGAGCAACAACTGTTTCTGGAACTCAGCCCACAGTAGGTAATGTAAGGGGCTAAAATTCGAGCTATACTGTCTAAAATATCTAAAGAGTGGTTGCCAATAAATTATAAGCTTTAGCAAGAGTTTAGACTTTTAAGCATTTATTAAGGAGAATAAGAATTTGGTGAAGAGAGAGAGAAAGGCCTAGATTCATTTATCTATTAAAGGGAGAGCACATTTCTAGCTCTACACTCTCCACCAGAGTCCTGACGAAAAAGAGAGAGAGAGAGAGAACCAGCCTCCCCCTTTCTTCCTCCCACCAGCAAACGTAACTTCCTGACACCAAAGAAAAGCCACATGGCTTGCCCTCAGGTGCCTTCTCCTCATGGCAGAGCCTTCCCACAATAAGTCTCCAGCAGGTGGTGCCATTCCAATCTTCACAGTAAGGGAGTCGAACAATTGGCCAGAAGGAGAATACAGGGGTCTCTTTGCCAGCATTGAGGCAGGACTCTGTTGTTTTGCCTATACTTGATCCAGGTCACAGCCTTAGGTGGTAGTCCCAGGTGGGGGAGAAGCACAAGTACACAAGAACTTGCAGCCACAGAGAAGCAGGATTCTGTTCATAGTTCCAGGGCAGAAAAGCAGGCCTATTGTTGTTTGTAGACCATAGCACAGGTCAGGAGAGTGGTGAACATACCTCTCCTTAAATCACACCACCTTGGAAGATCTAAAGACTTACAAATTCTTAGAAGTATCTCAGAGAACAGCTACACAAACTCCCTGAAGCTTGAGGCAGTGTGCCCTCCACCCTGGAAGCAGTGCCCCACTTTAACAAAGAGTTAAAAGTCAAAAAATAGGCTGAGAAAATGAGAAAACAGAAAAAAAAATGCTGTCCATAGAAAGTTTCTATGGTGACAAGGAAGATCAAAATACTCTTCAAAAGAAGATAACAAAGTCAAAGGGAAATACAGTTAGCAATAGTAATTGTGAAAAAATTGTGAAGCAAGTTTTTTCTGACAAAGGTATCATTTCTCAAACAAGTAGAGAACTGAATCAAATTTATTAGGATGAGAGCCATTCCCCAACTGATAAATGATTAAAAGATATGAAGGGTTTTCAGATGAAATCATCATATGAAAAAAATATTCTGACTCACTAATGATTAGAAAGATGCAAGTCAAAACAATTCTGGGGTACTACCTCATACATATTGGACTGGATAATAGGACAGTAGAGGAAAATGACAAATGTAGGGGATATAGGGAAAATGAAACATTAATGCACTGTTGGTGGAGTTGTAAACTGATTCAAACATTCTGTAGAGTAATTTGGAACTATGGTCAAAGGGCTATAAAACCATGCATGCTCTTTGACCCAGGAATACCACTACTATGTCGGTATCTAAAAAGAGATAAAAACCAAAGAGTTAAAGGACCTATATGTCCAAAAATATTTATGGCTTCCCTTTTCTGATGCAAAGAATTTGAAATTGAGGAGATGCCCATCAACTGGAGAATGGCTGAAATGTGGGATGAGATTATGATGGACCACTATAGTGCTATTAGAAATGATGAGCAGAATGTTCTCAGAAAAACCTGGAAAGACTTACATGAGCTGATGCAAAGTGAAGTGTACTGTATATAAAAGTAACAGCAATATTGTGAGATGATCAGCTATGAATGACTTAGCTATTCTTAGCAACACAATTATCCAAGACAACTCTGAAAGACTTATGAAAAATGTAATCCATCTCCAGAGAAAGAACTGATGGTATGTGAATACAGATTGAAGCATAATTTTTTTTAGTTTATTTTTCTTAATTTTTTTGTCTGTTTTCTTTTACAACCTGACTAATATAGAAATGTTTTTCATGATTACACATGTATAACTTTTTTTGAATTGCTTGACTTCTCTTTTTTTTTTTTTTTTTTAGTGAGGCAATTGGGGTTAAGTGTCTTGCCCAGGGTCACACAGCTAGTACGTGTTAAGTGTCTGAGGCTGGATTTGAACTCAGGTACTCCTGACTCTAGGGCTGGTGCTCTATCTACTGCAGCCACCTAGCTGCCCGAATTGCTTGACTTCTTAAGGGGGGGTGCAAAGGGAGGGAGGAAGGGAGATAGCTTGAACACAAAGTTATAAAAATTGATTTTACAAATTGTTTTTACATGTAATTGGGACAAATTCTAAATATTTATTAAGCAGGAAAAATGTTTTTAGATGCCCAACTTGGAGCAGGCCTCTTTCTTACCTTATTCCTTGCACACCCTGACCCCGACTCCCAACTCCATCCCCCTGATGTACTACCATACAAATAAAACCTGTCATCTTTGTTTATCTGGTGACCCAGGCCAAAAATATCACTTGTGACCCCCAATTACTCATCTACAAAAGCTGTCTATTAATCCTGAGAATTGACCATTTCCAAATTCTGGCTTGTGAGTTACTCTTTTAACTTTCTGAACCTCCAAGTATTAATTTAAATTCCTCAGGGAAAGCTTCTTTGGTCTTTGTATTGAGGTAAACTGGAAGACCCAATTTTTAAATTGTTTGTAATGAGGGAAGAAGAAAGGATAACATTTCTATATCCCCTAATTCATGTCAGTTATCACTTAAAGGCAGCCATATCTTTCTCTACATTCCTAGAGCTGCCTGATGATATACACTCCCACAAATTCTCTCCACAGGGTATTTATCAAGCATGTGGTTTAGTTCTTTTATAAACTTCTCCCCATGACCATATATTTCTTTTTGATCTGTTCAGATCCAGATAGTCACAGTCAAATATTAGAAAAATATATTTTGATAATGACGGGAAAAAGTCAGGCTCATACCTAGCCAAGAAAAGTGAAAGGAGTAGTCAATACATTTTTTTGCTATAAATTTTTCCAGAGCAAGACTGTGGTGACTTGACTAGTTTAAACTATCATGAAAAAGAAGGGTTTTGCCTAACATGCCAACAGATCTGTTCTTGGAGAATTTTTGTAAATCATATTGTTTTTAAGGGAGCTGGTTATATTAAGGATGCCTTTCGATGAATAATTTTAAAAAAGTAATCTGTGTGTGATGTGAATACCCCTTAATGTACCTGTTTTATAAATTCTGTGTTTTTTGTATATTGCTTTCTTTTTTCTTTTTTGGTTTTGCTTTTTTTTATGTGTGTGAAAATAGTATTTTTTTCCAATTATATGTAAAGATAGTTTTCAACATTCATTTTTTATAAGATTTTTTTCCCACTCCCTCCTTCCCCTTTACCCTCCCCAAGATAGTTAGAAATCTGATATAGGTTTGTCTATTGATTTCTTAAAGTGACATTCTTTTCTGAAGTTGGGATGTATGCATGTGGGGGGAGGTGTCTCACCATCAATATTAATGATCTAAGTCTTCACCATTATAAGGTTGCATTTTGTTTTGGTCTGAACCTATGATTTCATTCCAGTAAGGAGAATGTTTCTATCACTGCAAATTAGCAACTCTTCTTCAATATAAGAGTCTTTAGAGAGCTGCCTGGGGGATTTGCCAGTATATTCCAAAGGAAACACTGAGCCTTTTAATTCTATGTCTGCCTCTTTATCCATTACACCACACTGTCTCCCTACCAGGTTGCACAGGGAAGCTAAAGTCACCACAACAAGACAACTGTTGTTGTTGTTCATCCCTTGTTTTTGAAGACAGACCAAACCAGGTTGAGGCTAATTGACAGGAATCAAACCCATCTTTGAGGTAGGGGGAAGTCTACCCCGAACATATGAACTTTGCTATGACTAAGAGCCTTTAGCTGCCTTTCCCAGTCACTCTCTGTGCTGAGCTGTGCTCTCCTTTTACCCATATGAAAGGGACCTTTCCTGAAGATCTTCTAGGTTATCTTAAGTTGGAACTTGGTTTCACTCTGTTTTTTTTTTTGTTGTTCTTGTTGTTGGAGGTTTTACAGTCCCCCAGAATCTGTTGAGAGGCTTAATTTGACATTGTTTATGAAGGAAATTTGGGAGAGCTCAGGTAGCTTCCTGGTTTCACTCTGCCATCTCAACTCTGCCTCACTCTAGTTATTATATTTATATGCTTGTTATTATTACTGCTATATTTTCCATATTTAAGTGTATTGCTATAGTTTAAACAATTAAGCTAAAATAACATTTTTCTAAGAATTAGCTTATATTTGTAAAAAATAAGCTGTTTTGTTAAACATAGCAGAAAACCAAATTATTTCTTATAATTTTGGTTGCATTTCTAAGATAAAATCATAATCCAACATTTAAAAAACCTATTTACATACTTTGAAATATTGCTCCTGCTAACCTGTAAATTAAGGAAACAATATAGGAGAAATAAGGTCTTTAATCGGGGCAGAGGAACTATAGCTTGTGGTATCATAAAGCAAGATTCTAGGAATACCCAAAGATGGGGTCCAAGGACAGGGTTTTTATGGGGTAACAGAACAAAGGGAACTAAAAGATGTCTCTCAGGAGTTAGTACAGAAACTACTTAACTACTTAATGTAAATGAACCTACAACAAAATGAACTTTAGGACTGCTCCAGAGTTAAGTATAGAAGCTATTTAACTCTAAATAGAAACTACTTAATGTAGGTGGATCCTTTTACATAATAACAAGGTCCAGGGAGTAAGGTGGGGAATCATTGGGAAAGGACAGTTTGCTTGGGCAGGGGGGGGGGGCGAGGAGTGAGGGTCCATAAGTCAGTCTAGAGTCTGAAATTAATAAAGATTGGTTAGCCCCAGGCAATTCATTTGCCTGGGTAAGGGGACTAGGTGGGGATCAGTCAGTTCTCACTAAATTTGTAGTTATCACTCCTCATTTTAAATGGATTCTTTTCTAGTCACCTCTTTTAAGTATTAATTATCCTTGGATAACAAGAACTAACTAACTAACTAACTATATACACACACACACACACACACACACACATACACACACATATATATACATACACATATACACACATATATACACAAACACACATATGTATGTATATATATAATAGATTCTGATAAAAGAACAATATTAATGCCTCATATTTATGTCACACTTTCAAATTTTTCAAAGAAATTTTGCCTCCATTTCATTTAACTTATTAAGAACCCCCAATCTAGCAGACACATGAGAATCACCAAAGGCTAGGCTAACACACTATGTTAGTGGTAGAGGTGAAACTTGAAGTTGGGTTTTCTGATTTCCTGTCCTAGGTTTATTTCATTATATTAGAAATCTTTCAGGCATTCAGATTTGCTTTTAAAAAATTTTTTGCCATTATGATGTGGAATTTATCAAAGTACTATGCAAACATTTTAGACTCTCAGGATGCAACATACATTTAGTAAAACACCCTCTCTTTCCTCTCCAACAAGGCTTTCCAAAGCTTCTATTCCTTACAATGGATATTTAATCTGCCGAGTTCACTTGTATAATCAGATTCTTGCTTTCTAAGAACTATTAGATGGGCAAGAAGCATTGCAGAAGCATCCAGAGGCTAATAACAGCCTCTGTTCTTAGAAACAGGAAGCAAAGCTCTGCCAAAATTAAACAAGTCCAAATGCCAAAAGGTTCAAGGTCAGTTTGCAGCAGCAACCACAAACTTTGATTGGTCCTAAAATTGTCAGTGTCAAAATTGAATGAACCATTTCTTATACGTTTCAGAACGATTAAATATATACAGGAAGCCCTAAAGCCAGACAATATAAGGAGTCCTGTTTCAACTAGTAAGAAGTCAGGGTCAAAATAAACAACTTAAGTCTAGCAGATTGAACAATGGATTTCAAACACCTGAATTTTCTTACTTCCTGACACTAACATACCTGAGGCAAGTCAACACTGGGTCAGGTATTGGAGGGCAAGTTAATTCGTTTTTCCTGAAGTGGCTAAATTGAGTATTATAATATGTCATGTGTATCTCTTTCAAATGAGAACTTAAAAGGTAAAGGAAAAGGAGTCTTGGCATAAGACTCAAGAAAAATATTTCTCAATTTCTTATGTATAGTGGGGTAATTGTATCAGTATAATAAACATTCTCAAATGTCCAACGTACTATGTTGTAAGATGAGTACAATTTCCTACCTATGGGAATTGTTTTAGAACCAAGAAAATGGTATTTGTGAATGCTTTCAAAGCACTTAGAAAAAATGCTATGCAAGGATAACTCATGCAGACCAAACTCATTGGGAAACATGGCTGATTTAACAAATGGCTCTTAATAGGCCTGAAGTGTCATACATATTGTAAAATGTGAATGGTAATATTTCTTTGATTTGGCCATTAAAGATATTTGTAGTTTTATTTGAAAAAAATTAAAGACTCATGTTTTTCTGAAGATGAAATGAAATTGGAAATTGTATCTTTAAAAGTTAATAGCCGGGGCAGCTAGGTGGCGCAGTGGATAGAGCACCGGCCCTGGAGTCAGGACTACCTGAGTTCAAATCCGGCCTCAGATACTTAACACTTACTAGCTGTGTGACCCTGGGCAAGTCACTTAACCCCAATTGCCTAACTAAAAAAAAAAAAAAAAAAAAAAAAAAAAAAAAAAAGTTAATAGCCCAGGAAGCTGAAGTAGTCCAGGTTAATTTGAGCAATAATAGGAATGTTAAGCAATGTTATATTTGGCTTTATATGGAAAATTTTAGATAGTATCACCAAAGTTGTGGATGAAAATTTTTATACAGAAAATCCTTTAACTATAATGATATAGAAAACCTTATTTTCACTAGGAAAAAAAAATCAGGAAATGATAAAAACAAGTTAAGTAGATTAAACAATAGATTTAGAAAAACTTAATTTATTTCACTTTCTGCCAGTAACTTAACTGGCTAAATTCAACAATGAGTCAAGTATTTTGTATATATGGAATTATGAAGTCCAGGGGAAAAACCGTAAATGACAGGGGAAAGTCAGTTAAAAAAAAACAAACCACTGCTCTCTATTGAGTGTAGGAGCTGATTCTGAACAATAAAGAAGAACTGGTTGTTGAAGTAAAAATTATGGCACCTTGGAAAGATGTGAGTACTCTAATTCATGATAGACAAGGAAAGAAAAAAAATCAAAGCATCAGGTTTAGGTTAGTAGATTTGAAATGGTTTAGAGAAAGCATAGCTAGGTTGTAGGTATGTTTATAAGCAATAGAGGAGTCAGTGGATAAGAAGAAATTGAAAACTAGAAAAAAATTTTTGAGGAAAATTCATGTACATAAGCAATTTCATTAACAAGAAAAAAAGAAATTGGTGCATTGAGTGTGCGATTAAAAAAACTTAGCACAACAACAATTTGAAATTCAAAATAAAAAGTGAAAAAATAAAGAAGAGATCAAAAAAATAAAAAACAACATTGAATTGATAAATACAGATAAACTTCTTTTGGAAAGACCAATAAAACAGACAAACCATTAATTTGATTTTTGAAAGACAAGCATCCAGGTGTGGTGGGACATGCCTATAATCTTTGCTACTGGGGAATATTGAGGCTGCTGGTTTGATGGAGTTTGGGAGATGTGAGCTATAGTAGAATTAAAGTAAAATGGTGTTCAAACTAGGCTCAGCACAAATATGGTGAGTTTAATAATAGCTTTTGTATAAGGAGGGCTACCAAGCTGTCCATGGAAAGGTGAATTGGACCAGGTCAGAAAGACCAAAATAGCTGAAGCTTTGATGCTTATCAGTTTTGTTACTGGGCCTTTAAGTGGCAGCAGGAGAAAGAGAGGGTGATAGAGAGGAGGAGGAGGAGGAGGAGGAAGAGAAGAAGAAGAAGAAGAAGAAGAAGAAGAAGAAGAAGAAGAAGGGGAGGAGGAGGAAGAGGAAGAAGAGGAGGAGGAGATAAGGGGAAGGGAAGGAGGAAGGACAAGATGTGGAAAAATAGAAAGAAAGAAAATAAAAGAAAGCCAAATTACCAACATTTTAAAAAATGAGAAAGGGGAATTTACAGCAGTTGAAGAGAAAGCAAAGGAAACTATTAGAAATTCGTATGCTAACTATATTGTCTTATCATTTATACTGTGAACTCTTTAAAGGCAGGGATGGTTTTCTATTTGCCTTTGTATCCCCAAGTTTTTCATAGAGGGTATGGCACACAATAGGTATTGTATTGATGCTTGTTAATTGGTTGGCTGAAAAATGAACTCAATAAAGATAAATTGTTGGACCCAGAGGGATTAGAAGAGAAAGTGGTAAACCTTACCCCCAAAACAGACTCCCTGAAAACTAGGAGTGACCAAAGAGAAACCAATGACTCCATGATTTGTTAACTACCATTGGAACAAAAATCAAGAGATAAAAAAAATTGAAGAAAATGTGAGACTAATATCAAAAACAATTTACTTGGAAAATGGATTGAGAGGAAATAATATGAGTCATTAAAGTCCCTGAAAATGATTAAATTGAAAAAATTTTAATTTATAGCATCATTAAATTTTTCAAAAACTATTATATTTGAAGAAATCACAAATGAAAACTCCCCAGATCTAAAAGAACAAGAGGGAAAAGTGAAGCTAGAATCTACCAATCACCTTATGAAAGAAACCCCCAAAGGAAATGTCTCAGAAATGTTAGTCAAAAATCCAGAGTTCCATGAAAAAAAAATTAGATTTTAGGCCAGAGGTGTCAAACGTGCAGCCTACAAGCCACATGCAACCCACAATACTACCTAATGTGGCCTAAACAAAATTAAATATAATTGGGGAATATTTAGCAAAATAAGTTAAAATACAAGAAAGCATAGATAATATTACATTATAAAACTAAGTCAATATGTGACCTGTAGGGATTCTATAGTGGTCCCCATTTCTACTTGAGTTTGACACCATTGCTATAGACATCCAGAAATAAATAGTTCCAAGTACTAAGGGACCATAGTCAGAATCACTCAGGACCCAGTAACTACTACTAAAAATGAGAGGATATCTTGGAGTATTTCAAATACACACACACACACACACACACACACACACACACACACACACACACACGCATACATCCATGCACATATCATCCATCCATAAACTTAAACCAAGAATAACTTATTTTCCTGAAGCTTAATATAATCCTACAGAGGGCAGGTGTGGTGTGAGAAAAGGTATAGATCTTTAATGGAATAGAGAACTTTTAAGCATTTCAGATGAAAAGATCAGGGCTGAACAAGAACTTTTAAATACAAACCAAACAAATACAGAGAAACCTAAAAAGTATGTATATACATACATGTATGTGTGTATGTATAATATGTGTATTATATACACACACAATTGGAAAGGGCTGTATGATAATGTAATGCTAGCATTTTGTGTGTTGTGTATCAATAAGGGTTACTTGACTTACCCAGGCTCACATAGCTAGTAAGTGTCAAGTGTCTGAGGCTGGATTTGAGCTCAGGAACTCCTGAATCCAGGGCTGGTGCTTTATCCACTGCGCCATCTAGCTGCCCCCTAACATTTTAGTAGGGTAAGAAGCATGTGTGTGTCCATCCTTTCAGAATCTTGATGCTTTCAAAAAGTTTTGAGGGACTTAAGTTTGAAAAAAAATAGAGGTCTTTGGGGGTGGATTGGTTCTATTCTGAGAGTTTTGAGGAAAAAGAGAAGGGGGAGCAAAATGAGGAATGCATTAGTATAAAAGGGATGAAAAACGGGGGGGGTGCAGGGTTAATCATCAGAATCACTAATCTGAAATTGACAAAAGAAAGTTAACATGCATATGTACATATACAAGGAATTTGGCATAGAAGTACATTTAATTTAATAGAACAATAAGCAGAAATGAGAGAGTAAGGAGAATAATACCAGAGGGGAAGTAGCTTCAAGTAAAATAAACTTCCTGATCTTGAAGGAGGGATTATGGAAGAAAAGAGAAAAGAAATAGGGAAAAAATAGAAAAAAATAGAATAGAATCTAAGCAGGTGCTTTATATTCTTTCTTAGACAAATGAATAATGGGGAAACAAATTCTATCATATTAATGTAATAGAATATTATTATGCCATAAAATTCTGAAGGAGACAATTTCATAGAATCTTGGGTAGTATGAACAGATGCAAAGTGAAGTGAACAGAACCAGGAGAACAATTTATGCAAGGACAGCTACATTATAAAAAACAAACAAACAAAAAAACCCAAATAACTTTGAAAGACTTAAGAAGTTTGATCAAAGTAATGACCAGCCTTGTCTCCAGAAGACCTATGGTAAAGCATATGTCCTGACAGATGTGATGGACACAATGTACAGAGAAAGTTATGCATTTTTTAACATAACTGCCATGCGAACATGTATTACTTTGCTTCTGTTTTTCCATTATACATTTCTCTCTCTCTCTCTTTTTCTTTCAGTTTTCAATAGGAGGATTAGGAGGACAGGAAGAGGGAAGGAAGAGTTGGAAATAGTGATGCCAAAAATAAGAGGGCCATCTGAAGTATTTTTAAAAAAATGCATAAAAGAGAATAGAGGAAGTTCAGAAAGAAGCACAGACAAGCAGGACAGTTTTGAAAGTAATGTGCACAATTCACTATACACATGTTTACATATATACAGATGCATACACATATATGTAACAAGCAGTGTGAAACAGAAAATTAGATTTGAAGGAAATCCCTTTTTGTGTTTTGCAGTACATGTGAAAATCCTAAAATTTTTAGTGCTTAGAAAAATTACAATGAAAAAAACCTATTTTAATAGTTATCCTTTTCATTGCCACCCTCCATATTAATTCCTTGTCAAATTGCTGTTCTATTCCTGAGGGAGATAAGGATGGGCTGGACTAGAAAGAATTGGAGGGAAGGTCCATAAGGAAGCTTTTGTAAGAGCTCCACCTTGTGGACAGATTTTCTGAGCGTCTCCTGCCCCCTTCCTAAATTCATCCCCTCCCCCAGCCCCTAAACTTTATACTTCTCAAGCAGGTTATTTCTGACAGCAGAAGACTCCACCCTCATTCCAATTCTGACAATATCACTGGATTGTTTGGGGTTTTTTTACATGTTATTTTCTGGAATTACAGAATCATACCTTCCTGGGAATTGGGTGGTGGTAGTAAGGAAGTGGACAAGTGTACTATTTCTCATCACCATGTCCAAGAGTTATGAATTTTGATTCTATATATATAGCTTCTGAATTGCTCTGTGGTACTTACTAACATTGCACACATTTGCAAAGTGGCTTGATTCTGGTAGACACTTTAAAGGACACTGCTATACAGCAAGGTTTTCAGAAACACAAATAGGACCTTTTTAGTTACTTATCAATTTGGTTTTGAAAACAGTCCTTGGGCCTTTGGTGCCTGCTTGACTAGACAGACAGTGAGTATGAGTTCACATTTCACTTGGGCAGAATAAGTGTATATCTCTGAACTTTTAGTCTGGTTCTTAACTGAAGGCTGCACGTTTTTACCATTTATCTTGTTCACCTCCTAGGGGTTCAAAGACTGAGTCATTTCAGTGCCAGTTGGAACTAAACAATATTCACTTAAAATGAGTGAAAGGAAAAAAAAAGTTTTGTTTTGTTTTTCCCAACTGGGGAACATATCAAGTTAGTTCTGTCCATGAAGGTGATAAAGATGCCTTTCTCTGGCTCCTTGGCAGCAAGATTTGGATTGACTCAATAACTCAACAGCACTTTTTTTCTTCTCTCCTTACCTCTTCTTCTGCCCCTCAAGCCCCAGCTACAACTCCACCTTCTATAGGAAGCCTTTCCCAATTCCCTTTAAGGCTAGTGCTTTCCCTTTGTTCATTATCACCAATTTATCCTGTCTATAGCTTGTTGGTAAATAGTTCTTTGCATGTTGTCTCTCATATTAGATTGTGAGCTCCTTGAGAGCAGGGACTCTTTTACCTTTCTTTGCGTGCCCAGCACTTGGCATGATGCCCAGCATATGTCAGGCACTTAAATGCTTCTTGACATCTGCTCCAATTCTGAGAGCTGCAATGTGACATTCTGGAGATTCACAAATAGAAATCCACTAAAATCACAGGGCTACTCCATGATGGTTAGTCATAACTTATTCCTTGAGAACTTTCATCTGTTTTACTTCCTATACCTAGGCCTACGAGGGCAGGTTTCCTGGAGGATCTAACATCTCAAGCAGGCCTTGAAAGAAGACCCCATACTAGATGGTCCTTTAATATTCCTTTGTTCTTTCATCAATATTTGATGAATGAATGAATGAAAATACAAAGGAAGACCAAAGGAGTATCGAGTGTGGGTCTCCAACAATAATGGAGTCCTGGAAGAAAACTTAACTCATTGCTTTATAGTGTCCTTCCCAGTTTCTCTTAGTCTTGTATATTTCTTTCCTTCCTTCTTTTCTTTTTCTTCCCTCGGTTTTGGTTCTCCTACCTTCCCTCTTTCATTCTTTTCCTCTTTCTTTCCTCTATCCCTTGAGCCTATAACTAGTGCTGGCCGGGAGGTGAGAAATCATGTACAAGAGGGCTATGGAGTGAGGAAGAGAGAATCAGAGGGCCAGACTCCCATGTGGAAGCCTAGGGGAGCCATCCATGGTACTACCCTACCCCTCCCCAGGAAGTGGACTAAGTCTGGGTTCTGTCTGTCTTCTCTTAACCCTGTAAGTTGATAACACCGGCTAAGCACTGGAAATATGAGTTGCTAGAAGATGAATCAACATAAATCAAGGACTGCCTATGATGAACAATTCAAGGCAGGATATATAATTAAGTGTTAACCTGCATAGTACAGATTCTAAGTGCTATAGGAGTTCAGAGGAGAGGGAGACCAATTAGTTTCATTGTGATAGGACCATAATTCCCTATTTTTTTTCACAATAGGGATTTGTTTTCCCTAAAATGTTATCCCTGGAACTTGATTGACCCCTGACATCCTTGATGCTGCATCCTGGTCACTTAAATACATAAAAGATCCTTTCATGTGTAGTCAAGACCCTCTGACTTGGTAAGAATGTCTGAAGACCACTGTAGTCACCATAGCATGTTTACCATTCAGACATGGTCCCATATAGAGATGCCTCGTCCAGAGAAGGTAATGCCACCTTATACTAACTGCATATATTTGCTATGTTGGGGCAAGGTAAATATTCTTTTGTTAACTGTTCAATGACTTAAGGTTGCCTCTTTTCAGCCCAGCATCCAATGTGTGTGATAAGAGTGGCCTTTCCCTAACATTCAGATATAGCTAGGACTTAGCCTAGGTCTTGAAGGAAGCACAGGATTTTGAGTCTCTGGAATATAATTAACATCCAGTTCCCTGTGAAAGTTGGCATTAAACACACTTTTGCTCAATCTTTTGCTCACATTGATACTGAATGGCTCATATGTTAAACATATGGTGGTGCTGTCATGTCTATGATGTTTATGGGCAATAACTTCCCAACACCCTATAGCCAATCTGTGTTGCTGAAATTCTAAATCATACGCTCTTAGAGCTACTAGAGATGTTAGAGCCTCTCTAATTTAATGCCTCCATTTTATAGATGAATCAACTGAAGCTCGGATGACTTGTCCAAGGTTAATACTTAGAACTTCAGGTTCAGTGATCTTTCTGCTATACTATGCTCTCTTTCCTAAAATTGACTCCCAAACTATTTCATTCTATAAGACATCAAGTAGGCAACTGAGCTGACCAAAAAGCTTCAAATATGAATAATCAGTCTATTATTAATCTTCCTTAGATAGCGTTCTCTTTACATAAATATATGAGATCCTTGAATTTAGAGATGTAAAGGAAAGTACAGTCAATTAATATGCATTTGGATCATCAAGGCATAGAGGTCATCTGGTAAAAGCTTCTAATTTTAAAGACTAAGAAACTGAGATTCAGAGAATTGAAATAACTGCCATTTACACAGTGTTCTAAGGTTTACATATGGTACATGATCTCATTTGATTCTTACAACAATCTCGAGAAATAGATGCTATCCTAATTCTGTTTTCCAGAGGTTGGAAACTTATGCTCAGAAAAGTGACCTGTCCAAGTAGTGTTAGAATTTGAACTCAGATATTTTGACTTCAAATCTAGGGCTCTTTCTACTGTTTCTTACATCATAAATGTACTTAACCTGAAAGAGATTAAGTTATATCACTATTGTTCTGTCACAAAAATAAATCTCAACTGATACTCCACCCCCCCCATAATGTGACAGATCCTTTTGTTTTTTAAAGGGATAAAAGAGGGCAGACCCAATCCAATGACTGGCTTTGAAAACAAGAAAGAATTATAGACTTGAGAGAACCTGGGGTCCTGCTCTGTGGGCAGAAAAAAAAAAAAGGACAGATAAAAAGCCAATAGACTAATAAGACCAAGATAGAACAGAATTGTTTCCTGACACAATAACTTTAGTGGTTTTCCAAAAGACATCAGGCTTTCAATAAAAAATTATTCACTCTAATGTTTAAGACAGGGTACAACTTTTATTGTTGTTGGTCTGTCATTGGTTAACACAGATATTCATTGAAATTCTTTAAGTTAGTAAACAGAGGGACAGAGGTTTGGCTCAGAACATCTCCAGGAATCAAAGATCTAGATTGCTTTAGAGAGAAAAAAGTTGATTCCTTAGATTTTTTGAAAACACAAACTTGTGCAAACATAATTCACTGTGCAAACATAGTCCACTAGACTAAGGATCAAATCCTAGGACAGGTATTTGTTGAAATCTTTTCTGCAGTTGAAAGTGTTATTCCCTGAGCACATATGATGTCCTTCAGATATGATCCTGGGCTTCCTGTCCCCATATCACAAACTGTCAGTGGGGACAGTAGGAACAATAGGGCAAGACATCTCCCACTCATGGCCAATTCTGAACAGATGATGAAATGAGAGAATAAAGGAAGGCAGAAAATATGGGTCAGATGGCAGATTGTTTGAAGGAACATGTGTAGACTGAGAGGATAAAGGGAATTTGGTGCTGAGTACCACTACCTAGCACTTTGGGACAATTGTTAAATTGGATCATTAGCAGTGAATATACAAAAAGCCACCTTTGTAAGTCAATCTTTATGTCCTGCTTGGTCATGCCAGACTAACTTAAATTCCTTTTTTTCTTCTCAACAAGATTACTAGACTGGTAGATCAAGATAATGGCATAAACATAGTATTCCTGGATCTCAACGAAGCATTTAATCACATTGCAAAAATATCCTTTTGGAAAAGATGCTAAAAGCTGGGTAAGATGATAATAAAATTATGTGGACTTAGAAATGATTCAGTGACTGGTACAAAAGTGATCATTAAATGGTCAATATTATCTTAGAAGGGGGCAGCTACTTTTTCTGGTGGCAAAGAACTGGAAATTGAGGAAATGCTTATCAATTGGGAAATGGATAAACAAGTTGTGGTATATGAATGTAATGGAATACTATTGTGCTCTAAAAATGATGAGCAGGTGGATTTCAGAAAAACCTGGAAAATTTTATGTGAACTGATGCTGAATGAAGTGAGCAGAATCAGGAGAATATTATATACAGTAACAGCAACGTTGTGCAATTATTGACTATGACTTAGCTCTTCTTAGCAATACAAGGATCCAAGACAATTCCAAAAGACTCATGATGGAAAATGCTATTTATACCCAAAGAAAAACCTATAGAGTCTTCATGCAGATTGAGGCATACTATTTTCACTTTTTTGGGGTGGTTTTTTTGTAGCTTTTCCCTTTTGTTCTTTTTTTTTTCATTCACAACATGACTAATGTGGAAATATCTTTACATGATTACACATGTATAACCTACATCAGATTGCTTGTCATTTTTGGGAGGGGTTAGGAGAGGAAGGAGAAAAAATTTGGAACTCAAAATCTTATGGGAAATGAATATTGAAAATCATCTTTACATGTAATTGGAAAAAAATGTTAGAAAAAAAAGAAGGGAGCAGCTAGATGGCACAGTAGATAGAGCACCAGCCCTGAAGCCAGGAGGACCTGAGTTCAAATTCAGCCTCAGACACTTACTAGCTGTGTGAACCTGGGCAAGTCACAACTCCAATTGTTTCCTCCCACCCCAAAAAATAATATACTAGAAGAATTTTGTCATGCTAATGCCCAAGGATCTGTCCTTGGCCCATTGCTGTTCAATATTTTATCAATGACTTGAATGGAGAAATTGATGACATTCTTATCAAATTTGCAGATGACACAAAGCTAGGAGGGAAAGTCAACATTTTGGATCCAAAAAGATATCAATAAGCTAGAACAATGGACTAAATTCTAATCTAAAGGGGTGAAATTTAATAAATTACTGTAATGTTCTACATTAAGAGTTCAAAAATTA
Organism: Dromiciops gliroides; assembly: GCF_019393635.1. Taxonomy (NCBI): domain Eukaryota; kingdom Metazoa; phylum Chordata; class Mammalia; order Microbiotheria; family Microbiotheriidae; genus Dromiciops; species Dromiciops gliroides. The sequence goes on from NC_057861.1 coordinate 442,967,754, forward strand.
TTTTCATAAATACTGTATTTGGGAATTCATAGCTAATGAAACACGTTTCAGGGGGATTAGTGAACTGAAATCACAATATGACTCAAAATGGCAGTCCAAAAAAGCTATTGAAAACTTGGTCTGAATTGTATTATGTCAAGAAAGAAGGATGCGATAGATTCATTGGATTCTGCCTTGATCAGATTGTATCTGGGGCATTGTGATCAGTTGTGTGTGCCACACTGATAAGATCATTTCTAGAGAAGGGAAGAAGGTGAGTCAACTAGAGATGCTGCTACAATGGATCAGTTGAAATAATTAGGAATACTTAGCGTGGAGAGACTTGGGAAGAACATAACAAAATAAATTCAAATATTTGAAGGTCTGTCAAACTGAAAAATAATCAAACTTGTTCTTCTTGGCCCCAAAGGACAAAGGCAGAAATGGCAAAGAGTCACACTGAGGTTCGATGTGAAAAATTCATGAAAGATCTAATTCAATACCTCATCTGGGTATAGACAGAATGTAAGTTCACCAAAGCTATGCCAGAAAAGTCAACATCTTTCATATCCTTACATGTTAAAAAGCCTTAGAACATGGTCCTAGCATCAGACTACATCTGTTCTCTAAGGGCCAGCATAGGTAAGCACAGAGACAATCAACAACACCACTAGGCTGGGGATGAATTATTTGGTTTTGGCAACTCATGAAACAAAGAAAACTACAAAATTGTACCTGGCATTCTACAGACCCTTTCTACTTCTTCCATGACAGCAACAGAATAACGAAAAGAAGGGCAGAGGTTCTAGAGTCTTATAGCTTTGAGATTATCTATAAAAATTAATTTTGGTACTCTGAATGTAAGATCCTTGCTTAATGACCAGTGAATTGCTATATCAATTTTGAAATTCTCAATATAAATGAAACCAGAAGATAAAAGGAAGTTTCAGTCAAATGGAAGGATAGGTCACACATTTTCTATGAAGAGGAAAATAAATAAAGTTGGTAGAATTTTTGTTATCATTTGTTCATAAGAAATAGGAAATATCATTGCATGAGACATAATTTTATATTATATTACTAAAAAGATCACTTGGATTTTTTTTCTTTTCAGACTTATGATTTCATTGGTCTAAGTCAGTGATGTCATGCTTGAATAGAAATGCAAGATACTTATTCATACATAAGAATCCCTGTGGCCCATATATTGACTAAGAAAACCACATATTCATATTTATAAACACATACAAATATAATTTATCAACACATTACAATCAGATAGAAACTACATTCTAATCTGGTTCAGGCTACACTTGGGAGTGTTGTGAGTCACATATTTGATGCCTCTGGTCTAAGGAATACAAGGTGAGGAAATTCTTTCTGCCAATAAAGGTCAACACTTTCTCTGCAAACTGTATACTAAGAGAGTTACCTGGGACATGAGAGGTTTAAAGGCTTGTCCAGGTAGTTATCACATATCAGAGACAGAGTTTGAATCCAAGTTAACCTATCTACCATACTACACTGTGCCCTTTCTCTCTATGCCTTCCTCTCAGTTTATATATGAACTTCTTTTGTAGAAAATCTTCTTCAAGTAGAGAGTCAAGTGGTATTGGACAAACATGTTCCTGTGGCACCAAATAATATTACCCAGAAAAGGAAATTTACTATATCTTGATGAAGAGGAAATAGTTACAAATATGAGATTCATTGCCAAATCAGTTGCTGTGTAAAGTCAGACCACTGATTTGTTAATACAAAGATGAAAATCAACACTAATTTAAAAATAATAAAGATAATAAAAGATAATAAAAATAATAAAGAGAAGACATCGTGCCATTAAAACAGCTACACCACGACTTATTTATTTATACATGTTTTTGATACCCTCAAGTGAGAAATACTTGAGATAAAAGAATCTATACAGACCATCATCATTTCTGAAGGAACTATAACTGATGTAAAACAATCCCAAGCTACCTCATGCAAACGACGTCAGCTAGCAAACACTTGACTCCTTTGATAAGAGGAAAGATATAGTAGCTAAGAATAACACCAATTTAGAATATAAACTCATTTCTAAAATTTCACAAAAGAGAATGGTGGGAAATTATGAGTAACACTGCTTCATAAAACAGGTGAAATCAGTGGAAAAAACAAATTTGCAGAAAGCTTGATGGTAGATCCAATCGTCATGTACTAAAAACAGTTATTGGAAGTAGCATAATAAGCAGATGAAAAATGAAAAATTTTGCAAAGATTGTTATAAGAGACTATTTTATACATTAGTGATATTGGAACCACTACATTTGGATTCTTACCATCATGGTCCCTAATTAGGGAAATAGAAATGGCATTAAAGGAAACAATAATTGGAAGAAGAATTGGACTAGGTTAAATATGAACAGAGAATGGCTATGCTAAAGGAAATATGAGTTAGAAGAAGTTGAGGGATATATTTGCAAAATATCTGAAAGTGGGTAGGACGCCAAATACTTAGAAGAAATCATGGTCTATTATAGGGAGCACCTAGGTGGTATAGTGGATAGAATTCTGGACCTGGAGTCAGGAAGAATCAGCTTCCTGTGTTCAAATCTGGCCTCAGAGAGCTGTGTGACCCTGGTCAAATCACTTAACCCTCGAAGAGGTTAAAGAAATGGCAAACCACCCCAGTATCTTTGCCAAGAAATGACATCATGAAGAATTAGAAATGACAGAAATGACTGAATAGCAGCAACAATAAAAGGATACCAAATACTTAGAAAGAACCATGGGCTATTATTAGTGAAGAAAAGGTGATTGAGAAAATACTTATAGAACTTTGCTGCTGGCAAAAATATAAAAAAAAAATGTGTGGGGACATGTAGGACAAAGAAACTAGGAAGTGGAAGTTTCTCAGTTTAACTGACTTTACCAGGCCCTTCCAGTCTTGGCCCAAAGTTGATTTTCATGGCAATGGAGGTATTGTAACATCAACAAATGACATTAGCAGCTCTAGAACACCGGGGGTAAGAATTGCTCCCACAAGTGCCCTAGCCATGATTGTTCCCTGTGTGAGCCTCTTTGAATATGTGCAATGGAAAATGTATATGCATACATATATGTATATGAATATGTATATATTCCATATGCATGTCCCTTTGTGTGTCCTGGCCTTTCAATGTGTGTCCTGGCCTTTCAATGTACCTCACCATACATGTTTCATGACCACACATGTTCATTGTATGTGCTCCTACCATTGATGTAACCACATGTAGTAGAATATACCCAGTGATATGCTGGAGCCTGCTCCTATGGGCTCTTAAGAGCCAATTGTTAAATTTTCAATGTAAGCATTTGCACCTGAGAAATAAGCATCTACAAATCAGGACTTGATTTATTGTTCTGTTGATTGTCTAGACTTTCAAAAGTGTTAATAATGCAGATTAAACTTAAAAGGGTGTGTTTATCCTTTTTTTTTTTCCGTTCCAGAGGGACAATTCCTAGCACACCCCTGTATTAACTCTATAAATGTTGCTTGAGCTCAGCAGCAACACAATAGAAGGCCCAGAGAATGAAGTCATTCCCAGAATGGAGGCCTGGGCAACTGGAGACTATTAATAATAATAACAATAACTGGCATTTATATGGCACTTTGAGGTTTGCAAAGTGTTTTGCATCCATTATCCCATTTGAACCTCAGAATACCCTTGGATATATCTCTATTTGTATGACAGAAAGGTTTCTTATCCTGCTAAATGTATTTTCCTTTGAGTTGACATCTCCTCTAGCTTGCTGGTAATAGAAACATATCTCTGGAGGCTTGTGAGCTATGGTTCTGAGAGGATGCTGAGTGATACAGTAATTGGGAGATCTAAAGGAACCAGCTGAGGTTTGAAAAAAGAGGTATGACTTTGGGTAAATCACTTCATCTCTTTGGGCCTCAATTTCCTCCTTTATAAAATTAGGGGGCTGGATTGGATCATCTGGAAAATCTCTTCTAATCTTTAACATCCTACATCTCTGTCTACATCTTCTCTGCCCTCCATAGCCTTGTAATGACAGTCTCCAACACAAAGAGAATTCATGTGTGTTAATTGGCATACCAAGGGATTCCAAGCTCCAAGAATTTAGAAAAGATTAAATGGATAAAGCAAATTTTGGGCTCATTCACTTGATCTCAAGCAGTCTTTTACTTCAGAAAAAGCCCATCTTCTAATGCTCCCATTAGTACTGTTCATGGAAACTTAGTTTTCATTCGAATTGTTTTTATTTGGGGCTTAAAAGGAGGTTTTAAATAATTTATAATAAAACATTGATCTTTTGTCCCTTAAAGCCTTTTTTTATCCTTTCTCCATTGTTTTCTTTTCTCTCCACTTTGTATTTTTGTTGTGTCTCACTTTGGGGCCTTGAGCACTGAGAAAAGTATCTTTGAACCTTGTAAAATACTAGGGCATTCCTTTGCAGGTCTGTTAAGTTTTCATCCTCCATCTGAATCTGCTTTCCAGGGATTTATTATGAAAAAAGAGCCAGGAAGCAAAGGCTTCCTCTTTGCTTGGAAATATGCACCACCTGTGGCTAAGGCACGTTGGGAATTCTCAGCTCTTTGGGTGTCCACTTTACTAACACATTTGCCATTTTCCTCTCCCCAACCCTTCAAATGTTTGCATGTCAATTGCTTCACCCAAAGGCTAGGATAATTTCCTTACCTGAATTGGCTTCCCTTTGAAACAGTGTCAGGAGAGAAGAACCATCTCTGGAAGAGAAGCAGTGATGGAAATGGGGCATCATAATGGATTAAATTACAAGACTATACATCCAAAAGCTCATTAAATCTTCCACTGACTTTATTGGGGATGGATGTCATCAAAGGTTTTGAGCCAATCCGCTAACTCATCTATGCCAACTCCTTTATTCTATCCTATTTCTGAGGACTGTTGAAACAACCTAGTCCATAATGACTTGTCACATGTAAGTAAATACATAAATGATAGTATGTATAGGTGTATAAAGTGTTTTACATACATATGTTATTTCATTTGATATTCACAACAATCCTGAAAGTTAATTGTTATTCATTTCCCCATTTCACTGGTGAGAAAATTGGAGCTAAGATAAGTTAAGTGAAAGGTTTATCATTTTATCTCTGGGTGCTCTCCCCATCCATTGAGGTATATCTGAATTCCATGAAAACCTTGGTTTGGTGTCTTCATGATATATAATGTGGTAAAAAACAAGATCACCACCAGTTGTCCAGAATTCTATCCATTGGTTTCTCTGAAATGAACAAGACTGGTCTTTGGATGGGGCAGACACACAGCATATTGACACACCCTCTACTCAAAGTTTTTTTCTTTTCAGTTTGGGAGGAACATCTAGAGTCTGGGTTCTACGGACACAGTCTCAAAGAACCCAGGGTCACCTCCACACCAAAATGAGACATTGGCATAGCACCCTATGAAAGGACAGAAGTGCTCCACCAATTAGAGATGGAAGTCTGAAATTGGAAAAGAAGTGGCATCCAGATGTTTACCACTAAACATGTGGCCATATGGATGGGTGTTTATAATCTCTGTATGTTAGTGGGGTCAGTCTTTCCTATACCATGAAGTGAAACACTCTACCAGGAGTATTTATAATGTATCTTAAATAATGTGTTTCTGGTCTTCCAGTTTGCTACTATAGAGAAAAATAGGGGTACCCTAAATTTCTTGAACTTCCAGTTATCCAAGTAACCAGAAGACTGAATGAGAATAGACTAACAATCCATTGTGGTAGCCCAGAGAGGGCCCTCTGAAACAGCTCCAATTCATATCAGCTTATCTAGGAGACTCTCCCCTTTCCTTTGTCTTACTGTTTATGCTTCTGGCTTGAACTGTCAGATTGAGAATGGAATGAGGAACCCTAGTATTTGTCCTTATTAGCACCCATGGTAGATTCTTGATTATACAGATATCTTGCTTACCAGGAACAAACAAGACCATAAATCTTAACTGCACCCCCTTAAATTGTGATTCAGCTATTTAAATATCCCCTTCTTTGAGTAATCCTGGGGGTCTCTATATATTCCCCTATGCATGCATGTCTATCTTGCTGAGAAGAAATGAAATGGGTACTTATCTAGATAACTGTTCTTCACTCTGGTTTCTAATTTTATAGGGGACAGGATTCTTTTCTTTTTCATTTTTTTTAACTACTAATTTTGAAATTTCTTTATTTGGGCACTTGGTAGCATGAATGAGATAGCTAGCTAGCTAAATGGATGGATGTATAAGTAGATAGAATATTTATTAAGTACTTAGTATGTGGCAGTTGTTTAGTTGTTTTCAAGTTGTTTCAGTTGTGACCCACTCTTCATGACCCCATTTGGGGTTTTCTTGGCAAAGATACTGGGGTGGTTTGCAATTTCCTTCTCCAGTTCATTTTACAGATAAGAAACTGAGGCAAACAGGGGTCCTGAGTTCAAATTTGACCTCAGACACTTACTTGCTGTGTGGCCCTGGGGTGAGGCAATTGGGGTTAAGTGACTTGCCCAGGGCCACACAGCAAGTAAGTGTCTGAGGTCAGATTTTTTTTTTTGTGAGGCAATTGGGGTTAAGTGACTTGCCCAGGGTCACACAGCCAGTAAGTGTTAAGTGTCTGAGGCCGGATTTGAACTCAGGTACTCCTGACTCCAGGGCTGGTGCTCTATCCACTGCGCCATCTAGCTGCCCCCTGAGGTCAGATTTGAACTCAGGAAGATTAGTCTTCCTGACTTCAGCCCAGGGTGTGGCAGGTGTTGCTGTTGTTTGTTTGTTTGTCCTTCATTCAGAAGAGGACCATGACATGTGGTGATGCCATGACTTGTGTTGAATTGTGCTAAATAAGCAAGGCAGTCTTTACCCTCAAGGAGTTTATTTTCTAATCAGGTAAAACAAGGGAGCTGAAAAGCATGGGGGAGAAGAGAACATAGTTGGGGATGGGGTGGGGTGGAGAAGGAAGAAGGGAGACCCAGCATGTATCACTATGGTCTAGAGATAGAAGGGAAATGATAGAAAGCTTGGATTTGGGTAATCTAGTACAATAATCCATCAAAATTGGAGCTCTGAGTGGTTCCAGGGGCAAAGTCCAAATGAGGAAAACATTGGATTAGAAAGAGAAGAGATTTTTCCCTCTTTTATCTACATCTTCATCCCCACTTTCCTGGATTTTTTTTCTGTTAGCTAAAAAGTTGTCCTTCTATTACTTGAAACAGAGGTACTATAGAATTGTCCAGCCTAATTCCTGATTTTATTTCACTAGATAGCTGAGGCCCTTTGTAGACACTAACTTAATGTTGGAGAAACTTCCATAAGTAGTGATTTTTTTTTCGGCGAGACAATTGGGGTTAAGTGACTTGCCCAGGGTCACACAGCTAGTTAAGTGTCAAGTGTCTGAGACCAGATTTGAACTCAGGTCCCCCTGACTCCAGGGCCAGTGCTCTATCCACTGCACCACCTAGCTGCCCCCATAAGTAGTGATTTTTGAAGAAAAGGAGTCCAGGGTTTCTATTAGTTTTTGAAGCCCTAATGCATTCATTCAGATCTGTTCCTACTGAATGCCAGAATTTACCCATGTTTTTTATAGCACTAATTTCTAGTAAAAGTATTCATTCCAAGAAAACAGAGTTAGTTCAGAATATTCAGTCAGTAATTTCGAGAGTTAGTTCTTTACTGGAAAACAGAAATTAAATAGTAGGCAATTAAAAGGTTTATTAAATTGAACATAGATTATAAGAAAAAAACTATTGAAAAACAGGCAGCCATTGTGGTGTAGCAGAAAGAAAAATGGATTTTTAATCAGAAGACCTGGCTCGATTCCCATTTACTACCTGGGTGGTCTTAGGCAAGTCACTTCATTTGGGAGGCAATGTGGTATGGTGGAGAGCACACTGGATTTGGAAATAGGTTCCAATCCTTCTTCTGCCACCTACTATTTGTGTGACCTTAGGAAACTTGTAGCATCATAGATTTAGAGCTAGAAGGGACTTTGGGGATCATCTAGTCCAACCCCTTCATTTTGAAGATGAGGAAACTTAGGATCATAGAGATGAAGTGACTTGCCAGAGTCACATAACTACTCAGGTCTTTTGGTCTTCCAAATCTAGTTGTTGTTTATCCTTCATTCCTTTTTTTTGTTTGTTTTTTTGTTTGGTTGGTTCTTTTTGTTGGACAATGAGGGTTAAGTGACTTGCCCAAGGTCACACAGCTAGTAAGTGTTGAATGTCTGAGGCCGGATTTGAACTCAGGCCCTCCTGACTGCAGGGCCAGTGCTCTATCCATTGTGCCACCTAGCTGCCCCGTTTATCCTTCATTCCTGAAGAGGACCATGACATCAGAGTGATGTCATGACTTGCAGTGAATTGGATTTAAGTGATGGAGGGCTGTGTAAAATCACCAGCCTCACTTTCTCCTCTGGATCCAGTGGCAAATTATACATAAGGATAACAGGAGATGGTTCCGGATGTTTAAAGCGATTGTGGTTAAGTGACTTGCCCAGGGTCCCACAGCTAGTGAGTGTCTGAGGTCAGATTTGAACTCAGGTCTTCCCAACTTCAGGGCCAGTACTCTATCCACCAAGTCTAGTATTCCATTTACCACACCTCTTCATCTCTCTGTGTGTCACTTTCCTCATCTGTAAAATGAGGGGGTTGAAGCAGATGACTTCTAAGGTCTTTAATAGCTTTAGATTTGATCCCTTCTCTTGGCTTTATTTTTCTCATCTGTAAACTAAGGCCTTCATACGCTGTCAAGTCTCTTCCAGCTTTAAATATTGTGATCCTATATCCTTGAGGTATGTCAATATTGTATCTTGTTTTCCTGTAGTGCCTTTTCAGATCGACCCAATAAATTAAACTGTTCATAACTCAAGGACACAGAAGTGAGGGATAAGGAAATTTCCTTGTATTTTTTTTCTCATGTATTTTAGGTTTTAGTCCTTCAGGCTAATGCTTGATGTTAGCCTGTTGTTAAACTTTAGCAGTTACTATACATAATCAAGTTTCCAATTAAGGGAGAGTACCTAACCTAATTCTTATTTCTTTAACTATGATGTGGGATAAAAAAAAAATTAAAGTATTTCTAGTACTGAAACCAGACGTGACCTTATATCTCAAAAGAAGCAAAGTATTTTCAAAGCTTGCTGGGCCAATTTGTAAACTTTCTTAAGTTTGGAGAAACTTCCATGGACCATATTTTTTTTTTTTTAAAGAAAAAGAGACCAAGATTTCCTTAAATTCTTGAAGCCCTAATGCATGTTTATTATGACTTCCTCAGAGACTGATAGGGGTCTGGGAACCTAGGGAAAAGGTATTAAGAAAAATCTGACTGAACTACTTTAAAGAATCTTCTGTCAGTGGGGACCAGTATCCAAGGCTCGTCTGGCCATAAGTGTGCTGAATGAAGGCGGGTGGGCAACAAATCAGAAAGAAGAACTTTTATTGAGTCAGAGTGAATGAACAAAACCCCAATTGATTATTGTGCTATTGCACGAAAATTGAATGATGTAGAAACCACGTTATCAAAACCAAAATAATATGTTTCCAGACCGGAGTTTATCAGGATGTCCAGGATAGCAAGGATTTACAGGGCACTTAGCAAAGTCTGAGGCCACTTGAATGTGATAAGTCTCTCTGCCTCCCACTCTTCATTGTTTGGGACTGGAATGGGGGCAGGGGGAGCCTGGGCCCTGTTCTGCTTTAACTCAGTGGAGAAAAAAAAAGTGGCGTCCTATCCAAACACAAGCAGCTCCCCAGGAAAGTCACAATGCCCTCATTCTTTTAAAATTTTGTTCCAACTATTAAATAGGGTATCCTTGTCCTGGTTAAATGGATGCAATTTTAGGATATAGAATTAGAACAGAGAACTACATATATGTATTCATCCATAGCCCTGTTGTTCACCTTCTTTATAAATACTGTAGAGTTGGTGGTATTCTTTCTTTTATTTTGAGAGTTGTTTTATAGCAAGAGGCTTATTCATGTATTCCAATAGGATATATCTAGTAGGTAAATATGCATATATATACATATATTTTTATATATAATATATATTCACATATCATGTCCTTTAGGAATATAAATTGTAGAAAAGTTGCCAATCTGTACTATTTAAGGGATTTTCCTCACTGAGAATTCCCAATACCAATAAAATTCAGATGGGAAAAAGTATGTATATGCATTTATATTTATATATAAACATATATGTATATGCAAGTATATATAACACACTATATAAATATATGTACATAGGTAGATATGAATACATGTGTTTGTGTGTGTGTGTGTGTGTGTATATATATATATATATATATATATGCACACATATCCATCCTCCACTGAAGTACTACCTCAATGCACCATCATGGGTAAATAATAATCTATAAAATAAACTGGAGGAGGAAATGACAAACTTCTCCAGTATCTTTGCCAAGAAAACCCCAAATGGGGTCACCAAGAGTTGGACATGACTGAAAAAAATGACTGAACAACAACAACAAAAGTTAACATATAATAGTTTAGAAAGTGCTTTAAGATTTGCAAATGTTTGCACATTTATAAATATTATCTTGCTTGATCCTTACAACCATCCGGTAAGGTAGATGCTATTATTATCCCCATTTTACAGATGAGGGAAATGAGACAGTTTAAATGACTTGTCCAGGGCCACACAGTTAATAAGTGTTTAAATCTGGATTTGAACTCAGGTCCTCCTGAATCGAGGGCCAGTGCTTTATCCACTGTGCTGCCTAGTTGCCCCCAAGATCCTTTATACTCTTAAAATTATTGAGAATTCTTCCCCTCCATGAGCTTTTTTGTTTGTGAATTATATCTATCAATACTTTTCTTATTGGAAATTCAAACATCTTAGTATTGTTATAAAAATGGTTTTGACCTCACAGACCACCTAAAAGGGTTTCAGGGACCCCTAAGTTCCCCTGACTACACTTTGAGAACTGTGGGGCTACAAAGTCATGAATTCTTTGGCACAGCAGCTCCCTAAGATCAACTATTTAATTATGGAGTGGTTATAACAGATATTAGTGGAGAAGGTACTTAGATTGGTAAAATTACTGTGTTAAAAAACTGGCATTAAAATGTATGCATGTATTATACATATCTATTAAACACACATGCAGTAGAACATGGTATGGTTATAACATGACCTATAATGGATGTATAATAATATATGTATAGCTATATATCTATACAAAAGTATACACACAATGTGGGCCATAAAATGTTTGCCTCCAGTGTGTGTGCCAGTATATCTAGCCCACATCCTACAGAAGTCTCGCATATACATATGCATATATATGATTGCAAGTGACCCAAAGGGCAATGGAGAGGTATATGGTGGGTCTGTGTACTGTTGCTACATATTATCAACAATGATTGCATAAAAACCAAAACAACAACAACAAAAGACAAACCAAAATTAAATAGTCAAGATCAAGTTTGTTCAGTAATTTTATTTATTTATTTATTTTTGCGGGGCAACGAGGGTTAAGTGACTTGCCCAGGGTCACACGACTAGTAAGTGTCAAATGTCTGAGGCTGAATTTGAACTCATATCCTCCTGAATCCAGAACCAGTGCTCTATCCACTGTGCCACCTAGCTGCCTCTCAGTAACTTTTCTTTGGCTGGAAAATAATCTCTGCCCATCTTTTTGTGGGTTTTGCTGCTCCAGGGGTTGTTTTATTGGTGTTTTGGAGGTAATTGTGTCAGGATCTCTGTGTGTTTAATCCCCTCAGTAAGTTTTACAAAATGAATTCTTGCCATAATTTTTCTACCAGAGAAATTTAATCTTTTAAATTGTTCAATGCAAAATTCTTTTAAATTAGCATTTGCCTAGGTATTTCAAGTTCAAAAGATATTTTACAGTTATGATTAGTATAAAATAGCTACTAAGCATTTTAGAGAGAAACAATATCTAAGAAGGCTGTTGGTGTCATCACCTTTTCTCTAGAATGCAAATCCTTCAAGGGCAGGTACTGTTTTTCATTTTTTTGTCTTGCTAGCCTCAGCATTTAGCCTGGTTCGTAGCACATAGTAGGCACTTTCCCCCCTCAATTCCAGGTTATACTGCGGTAAAATGAAGCAACAGGGAGAATCAGGAAAACTTTGGGCAATTCAACTTGGGATTCCATAGTTGTTTTGAGTCTTGCTGTCTCCCTTTGCTTACTTATCACACAACTCATTTCTATTTTTATTGGAATATCTTAGCTGTAATAACTGATTCTGATGAAGGGAAGATTGATTTTTTAAGAGTTCTTAGTGTCATTGAAAATATTTTTAGTGATGGAGAAGCTGCACTCTGGAATAGAAAGAGCATTGAACTGGGAGGAAGGAGAATTAGATTCCAATTCCAGCCATGCCATTAAGTAGTTCGCTATCCTGGGCCACAGTTCCCATATGTGCAAAATGGTGAGGGCTAGACTCCATGATCTCTGAGATCTTTTTAAATTTTAATCTAAGATCTTCATTATGCTATTTGCAAAATTCTAATAATATTGTCTTAGTCTCAGCAAAAGAAAGAAAAACTTTTACTATAATATTTATTTTACAGATGTTCAATTTTCTGTGGTACTTTATTCTATAAATGAGTGAGAATTTGAATCATTGAGTGGTGGGGCTCTTTATGTGTTGGAACTTGAATAGGGATTTGCTTTACAGAATGTGTCTCTTGAGTTTTTTAAGAAAAATAACAAAACTGAATTCCTCTGGTGGGGAAGATAGCAATGAAAAAAAAATCCAGGCTCTGGTTTTGGGGTCAGGAAGACCTGAGTTCAAATTCAGTCTCAGACACTTACTAGCTATGAAAACTTGGGCAAGTCACTTAACCTTGATATGCCTCAATTTCCTCATCTATAAAATGGGAATAATAATAGTACCTACCTCCCAGGCAAAGCACGATTCAAACCTTAAAATGTTATATAAATTCTAGTTGTTGTAATAATAATTATTATTATGTTGTACCTTTAAATCACTTCTCAATCAATGAGTATTAACAAAAAAGAACCAGTCTCCTGTAATCTTTCCTCTCCCTTTTAGAAAACTTCTCTAGATGTTTTGGGAAATGTGGACCTCCAAATAGAGACTGAAAAGTCAGAATCTCAGTGTACCTATTTCTATATTTTCAGGTCACAGATTTGGTTAACAAATCAGGTAATTATGAGTACACAGTGGGGTAGTTAGAAGAGCAATTACTGCATTTGCTCATGCAAATATAAATATGGATGTACAATTTCCATCTTAAAGAATGCAAATGATTATATTTAAAAAGACAGGACTAAGAAGTACAAGTAGTTCTTAATCTCCCTAACATAGGATTATAGATTCAGAGCTGGAAGGGATTTTAGGAGTTGGGGGTGGTGGTGGTTCTGACAGCTATTAAATGTCTGAAGCAGGATTAAAACTCAAGACTTTCTGACTCTGATTGCAACGTTCAATCCATGGCTCCAACTTACACCCTCATATTAGACACCTTACATTGGTAGAATTTGGCCCCACCTAGTCTCCATTTTCTGTGTGAAGTCTCCTGATTTCCCCCATAGTGAGTGCCTTCCCTCTCTAATTACCTTGTATTAAACTCTTTAGTCTCTATTTAGGTTAAATTTTGTTGTATATATTTTTTCCATATAATTAAAATATATTTCAATATATTCCTACTTCTTATTTAAACGTGAGCTCTTTGCAAAGAGAGATTGTTTCAGTCTTTTTTTTTTTGTATCCTGTCCCTAAATATTTAATAAATTCTTGTTGATTGAGTCAGAATTTGAACTCAGGTCCTGTGATCCAAATTCAGCCCTCTGGTTTCATGTTGCCTGATGCTCTAAAATTCATAGCCATCACCTTATGGCTAACTTGTATAACTTCATCATATGTGTGGGAAACACCTTATTAAAGGAAGTGTAAAAAAGAAATGGCAAACTACTCCAGTATCTTTGCTAATAAAACCCCAAATGGGGTCACGAAGAATTGGACATGACTGGAATGATTGAACAACAAAAATGTTCCTGTCACCAGGTCCAGATTAGCTATATTTCCAGGGTACTCAAAGAAATGATGGATATAATTGCTGAGCCACTCTTGAAGACCTCTGAAAAATTGTGGAGAATGGGAGAAATGTATGTAAGATTCAGAGAAGGCAAAATATTATCTTCCTTTTCAAAAACAAGAAGGCAGTAGAATGCAACCTATATAAACTGATGAACTTACCTCTGATTCCTGGCGAGTTTCTGAATTTTTTTTTTTTTAGTGAGGCAATTGGGGTTGTGACTTGCCCAGGGTCACACAGCTAGTTAAGTATTAAGTGTCTGAGGCCGGATTTGAACTCATTTACTCCTGACTCCAGGGCTGGTGCTCCATCCACTGTGCCATCTAGCTGCCCCAAGTTTCTGAATTTTTAAAGATAGGATTAGTAAACGTTGAGAAAAGTAATTGTAAAAAGGGGAGGGGGCACATAGCTTTACCAAGAAGGAGCTATGCCAGACTGATCTCACTTTATTCTTTGGTAGGAAATGCCAAAAGTAGGGAAGAAAAAGAAGGCAATAAGCATTTATCAAGTCCCTACAACATGCCAGGCACTGTGCTAAGCACTTTCTAAATATTGTCTCAGTTGACCCTCACAACAACCCTGAGAAGCAGGTGCAGTTCTGTTCCCCATTTTACAGTTGAGGAAACTAAGGTTTCCCCAGGAGTTAAATGACTTTGCCTGGGTCACACAACTAAAGAGTGTCCAAGGGTAGATTTAAACTCAGATCTTCCTGACTCCAGGTCTAGTGTTCTATCCATAGTGATCCCTAGTAGCCTTAATGACTTAATGGATCAAGTAGATGATGTAGATATTGTTTACTTTGACTGCATTAAAAGAATTTGGCAGAATCTTTTATGATATCCTTGTAGAAAAGATGGAACTGGGGCAGCTAGGTGGCGCAGTGGATAGAGCACCAGCCCTGGAGTCAGGAGGACTTGAGTTCAAATCCAGCCTCGGACACTTGACACTGGCTGTGTGACCCTGGGAAAGTCACTTAACCCCAATTGCCTCACCAAAAAAAAAAAAAAAAAAGATGGAACTATATGGACTAGAGGTAACACAAGTAAGTAAATTTCCAACTGATTGGAAGAGCAGAATCCCAAAGTAATTAGTGGATTGATGTTACTGTAGAAGGAGGACTCTAGTGGAGCCCCCCAGCCATGGCCTTATGCTATTCAACATTTATATTGCTTATACAAGTTGAGGATGACATGAAACCAGAAGGGGATAACTAGTGTGTTAAATGACAGCCAGGATTTAAAAAGATATTGACAAGCTGGAATTCTGGATTAAATCTAATAAGATGCAATTTAATTGGGAAAAACCTCCCTAAGTTTTTGTGATGCTGCTCTTTTCTGATTATTCTTGCACCTTTAAGACCTTTCCCTTTGAGAATACTTTGCCAGCTCATTATACACATCATAAGCCCTATCTGTGGTTTTCCCTTAAGATTCTGTTCTAGGCTTTCTTTTTTCCCCCTATCTATATTCTTCCCTTAGGAAAGGGTAGATGATCATCCTTCTAGGGGTGATTCTTAGCTAGGTATAGAACTCAATGGTCTCTGAGTTCACTTTCAACTGAGATTCTGTGATTCTGAGTCTAGGATTCTGTGACAGCCTAAATGAGGTACTGGTATCCATAAAACACTGCACGTTTGAGGAGAATTTTAACGCATTAGATAAATCCTCTATGACCAGACATGGACAAGAATTGCATGGGATAGGGGGCAGCTAGGTGGCGTGGTGGATAAAGCACCAGCCCTGGATTCAGGAGGACCTGAGTTCAAATCCAGCCTCAGACACTTGATACCTACTAGCTATGTGACCTTGGGCAAGTCACTTAATCTTCATTGGCCTGCAAAAAACCAAACCAAACCAAACCAAGCCAAAACAAAACAAACAAACAAACAAAAAAACCCAAAGAATTGCATGAGATAAGAGGTCTTGAATCAATCGACTGTTAGTCAGCAAGTATTTGTTAAGAACCTACTATGTGGAGGGCAGCTAGATGGCTCAGTGGATAAAGCACCAGTCCTGGATTCAGGAGCACTTGAGTTCAAATCTGGCTTCAGACACTTGACACTTACTAGTTGTGTGAACCCGGGCAATTCACTTAACCCTCATTGCCCCGCCCCCCCCAAAAAAGGGGAAAAAAGAACCTACTATGTGCCAGACTCTATGCTAGACACTGGTGATAGAAAGAATAAAACAATCTCTACTTGAAAGGAACTTACCTTGGCATGGTGGTGGGCGTAGGGAGTGAGTATGTAAGAGAGGGGAACAATTATGTATAAAATATATACACAATAAATAAAAGTTAATAAACACAACTATATAAATGTACATACATATATGTCAATGAAATCTGAGATAGTAGAGGAGAGAGGGCACTAGTTCTCTTTTTTGGTGGGGAGGGAAGGGAATCAAAATAGGCTTCATACAAAAGAAGCTAGTGCTTGAACTGCATCTTAAAGGGAAAAAGGGGGATCTGAAGTGGAGGTAAGTAAGTGAATACTTTAAAGGAATGTGGAATGGCCAGTGAAAAGGAACAGGAGGTGAGTGATGGAATGTCATGAAGAACAGAAGGAAGGCCATTTTGACTGGATTACAAGAGTGCTGGAGGGACAGTAATGTCCAATGAGACTAGAGAGATAGGCTGGGGCCAGGTTGTATAGGGCATTAAAAGCTAAACAGAAGAGTTTATTTGTTCGCATGGGGAAAGTATCCACATTGATGAAGTCAGCGATCTATTGAGTTATAAGAAGGAAGGAAAACTAAGAAACATATGTTCCTTTGCATATATTATACCAAAATCCAGCCATCATAGATGCTACAAAGTCACAGACAAAGATAATAAACTAAAGTGGACAAGTGACTGGATGAAGTGCCTGCTACATTTTGCAGACAACCTCACCTCCTATTTGGCCCCTTTTACTTAGCTAGCTATACCAGATAGATAGATGACCTTCTGTATGAACTGCAAGACTAAAGTTTGATCTAGTCTTGAGATTTTGACACGGTGCCTTGAACCTCCTGTGTCAAGATAGAGCTAAAATGTCACGTGTGGTGAATTAAAAGCTGAACTTCTGTCTACCGTCCAAAAACTTTCCAAAATTTCTCAATGGTTGGTATAGCTTTACTGCTGAATAACAGACAAATTATACTCTGTATGTAGAGTTTGGGCTATTTGTTTCATACTTTACCTTCTTTCTTTGCTCACAATGCTCTTTAACTAAAAATCTCCAAATCTCTTCTTTTCAGTCAGAGCAGCAGTAACTTCCATTAAGGCATACATAAATCTCACTGTACTTTAACGGCAGTGATTTGAATAAGCAGCTCCCTAGAACCTCTTCCTCTTCCTCCACTGAGAAGCTCCTACTCTCTGTTTTAAGATCTCTGCTGCTTCCTTGTGTTCAGAAAGGAGTCATGGCAGTGACGAGCCCAGCTCACTCAGACAGAAGCGTGGAGATCATCACCTCTATTTAAAGGGGAAAAACAATGCCAGTTTGGAAGAAGAATGGGGTGGAGTGCATAAAGGTTGATTCTTTTTTCTTCCAGTTTGATCTTATGTTTCTTTTTTCTTCTTCTCCTCTTTCCTTTCTTTCTTTCTTTCTTTCTTTCTTTCTTTCTTTCTTTCTTTCTTTCTTTCTTTCTTTCTTTCTTTCTTTCTTTCTTTCTTTCTTTCTTTCTTTCTTTCTTTCTTTTGGGAGCACAGTCAAAAATGGGAAGGTTTCTGACGTTACTCAACACGCAGCAAAATGAGGCAGACATGGATGACTTTAGGAGCCTGGCTGCTGTGTGCTGAGACTCACATTGCCTCGCTTAGTCCAGATGAAGTCATCCCCTTTTCAATGCCCAGTCTTTCACATTACTCCATGTTTGAACTTGGCTCTTGCTAGCACAAATCTGCTGTGATGTGGACAGATTTCCTGTTAAGTTCTGGAAAGCCCTGAACAGATAGGAGAAGGAAACTTGATGACGCAGGAAAAGATTTTATTGGATGAAATGTTTTAGTGTGACATTTCAAATTTTTTTGAATGCTCTAATATAATCTGCACCCTATTTCTGAAAAATATAAGTTGCTTTGTTTCATTTTTTTTTTAATTTTCTACTCTCCCTACCATCCCAGCCTCTATGCTTCCAATTGGGGCAGGGCGGGGAGGGGGGGGGGGGACACCCTTGTAGCAAATATGTTAGTCAAGCAAAACAAATTCCTCTGTTTATCATGTCCACAAATGCTTCTCTGTCTGGAGTCGGGTACCAAGCTTCGTCACTGGTCCTCTGAAATCATGGTTGGTCATTGCATGGATCAGAGTTCTTAAGTTTTTCAAATTTGTCTCTACAATTTTATTGTATTGTATAAATTGCTCTACTGGTTCTGCTTACTTCCTCTGCTTTATTTCACACAGGTCTTGCCAGCTAGCAACTTTTTTTTTATTATTATAGCATAACAGTTCTTATTATTTTCCAAGATAATTTGCCTGTGTTCATTTTTCCAAGTTATGAATTTCATTCTTGAGACCATGAGATACTTGTTATCATTCTGTACTCCTTGTGGTGTCCTTTTATTTCATGCCAAGCAAGTCATCAAAGAGTCTATATCGCCTTTCTGTTTATGTGGATTCAAGTGTGTAAATGTACATTACCAATACACACTTGAGTAATCTATCCTAGAGAACCAGGAGGATTTGGAGAGCAGGACAGAATATCTTTAATCAGTTTACCAGTTTAATGGTGAGGTCTTAGAATATTGATTTCCTTTTTTTCTAATAACTTAATCTTTTCTAGATAACAAGGTACTCATGTGAAGCCTTGTAAAGTAGAACAGAGGACTGACTTTGGAGTCAGAGGACCTGACTACCTGTGTGACATTGGAAACATCATTTAACTTCCCTGGGTCTCAGTTTCCTCATTTGGGAAATGAGGGTATGGACTATATTTTCTCTCAAGTGACATTCAACTCTACATGCATGATTTTATGACCATCTAGAGAAAAAGGTTTTCATTTCAAGGAACATGTCACCTAGAACTATCAATTGATCAGCAAGAATTTATGAAACATCTACTAATATAGCTAGTACCAGGATGTTAAACACTTGAAATGAGGTGTCTTTATTCTCCTAATGCTAGTGGGCTTAGAATCCTGGCTCTTCCAACAGCCCCACTGCAGAAGAAATAATATTATGTTTTATAATAGTTCTTTAGGATCATTCAATCAAGAAAAAAAAGGGTGATTGAAGTGTTATCATCAAGAACTACAGAAAGAGAGAAGCTTAAAGAGCCATCAAATGCAGTTCCATTGAGCTCAACCTGCAGCCCACACCCTGCTTCTCCAAATCATTGGCCGCCTGCTTTATTAAACCTATTCTTTGAGCAAGATTGAACCAAGGAGGAAAGGGGGTGGCTTTTGGCTTGTGGTTTCATGTAGACAGACACTCTATGAATGAAGATCTTGCTCTAGCTATCCACATCTGAGACCCTGTGGTTTCCATAAAAGATTGCTCCAGTGTAAGTAAGGGCATGAGTTGAAAGTGCACTCATGCAATTAGACTTGAATCAAAAGGGACTTTTGTTACAAAAATTGTAAAAAGCCACTTTCCATGTAGGAAAATATTTTCACCAGAGATAGACAGTCAGTAATCACTGCTCTTATTTGGAAAAAATATCCTTATCAAAAGTCACATGTAGAAATAAATGATAACATTGCATAAAAAGTTTAGAAACTGAACTTGGCCAAAGGTGCCTAATAGGTTTTGTTTGTTTGTTTGTTTGTTTGTTTTGGGGCAGGGCAATGAGGGTTAAGTGACTTGCCCAGGGTCACACAGCTAGTAAGTGTCAAGTGTCTGAGGCTGGATTTGAACTCAGGTCCTCCTGAATCCAGGTCTAGTGCTTAATCCACTGCACCACCTAGCTGTCCCCTAATAGGTTTTTATATTGTGTTTTTATCCCACTATGAATCTAACAGGACTCATGGTGGGGTCATGGAAATAGAAAGGATGTAGAATCAGTGATAAGAATTTGAATTCTGGTTCTTTCACTTATTACCCATGTGACCTTAGGTAAATTGCTTATGGTCTCTGAGCCTCAGTTTCTTTATCCATAAAATTAGAGTATTGGATTACACAGCCTCTAAACTGACATATAATTCAATGAGTCTTCATTGTAGAAATAGTCTGTTATTTAGAACATCATTCTCTTTCCCTTCTCTATGGTATATAAAAAAATCTATCTTTAAGAAACCACTGAAGAAAATGATGTCATTTTATTTCAACTATTTGGCAGCCTTGACTAACTGTTTAGTCTTCCAAATAATTAATTTTTAGTTGAATAAAGGGGGATAAAACCAGCTAAACATGGTTTTTGTCACCACACAGCAAAATTAGGTGTGATCCCTAATCTCCCTGTTAGTTATTAAAGAAAATGACTTTGTTCTATAGTAGTAGTTCCAGAGTTTGTCATATGTATAAAGATAATTATCAATAAGCATTTATTAAACACATGTCAGTCAACAAGCATTTATTAAGTGCCTACCAAGTGCCAGGCACGTTGCCAAGCATTGGGAATCAAGGAAAGGCAAAAACATGGTCCTTGCTCTCAAGAAGCTCACATTTTAATGGTTGAGACAAGAAGCAAACAATTATATACATGTAGATATACAAAGAGGAGGTAATCTTAGAGGGAAGGCACTGGCAGTGCCTTTAAGGAGTAGGATGGGACTCTTGGAGAAGGTAGGATTTGAGCTAACTTATAGGTAAAAGAACTAAAGAAATGTTTACACAAAAAAGTAGACTAGTATCTAAAAGATGCTTGACTGATAATATTCAATCATTTGAAGCCAGAATCACCATCTGTGATATTCTTAATGTTCCCTTGAAGGTGACTCCTAATTGTAATTTAGAAATAGCAAATTCTATCCAGCTATTTACTTCATGTAGTTTCTTTTTGTATAGTTGGATATACTTCTTTTGCTTGCAAAGCCAATTTAATTCATTAATAACGAAGTATGGTATAATACTATAAAAACTAAACATTAAGAACACAAGTATAATGCTTTTATCTATCTATCAGCCGTACCAGGAAAGTCAGCTTGGTGGAAAACACACATCCACAATTGATAGATATTCATATCTCATGAACTGACATGTTAGAAACAAATGAACAAGTGCATCGTGAGACTTAGAATTTTCTTGGCAAATCTTATAAGGGTTTTTCATTTAAGTTTTTGGGTTGTTGTTGTTGTTCAATCTATAGTCAGGCATCCAGAAAACAACCAAAAGGCATGCTTATAAATGTACCCACACAGAAAACCTATGTTACTGAAAGGTTAAAGTGTTGGCTTAAACCAACACAAGCAAGGAAATTCAGAGTGAAAACTGAAACTCTCTCCTTTAATCACCACTGGGCTGTGGTATTACTGTTGATATGGTTTTCTAACTAGGGCCTCAGAATGGAGGATGAATGACTCCAATATCATAGTAAATGCAGCAGTTCCCAGCACAAAGAGATATCAATGTAAAGGGGACTTTCACCTTTGGATTCTAATATTCCTGGCTTCACCTTGGCTCAAGCTTATGGTTACATTAATTCAGAATGAGGTTCAAATAAAAGGGGTAAAAATGTAAACTCCACATTTTCCAAGTTCTCTAAATCAATATGTCAAATGATATTTGATCATTTGCTAAACCGTATTAGGTCTATTGGATTTCTTTTAGATAGGAATGATGGTATTTTCTCCTTATATTATTCTTTTCTTCAGATTGGCTGCATCTAAAGAAATTGCTTAAATTAAATTAAATACTGTTAACTCTAAAAATATAGCTAAACAAAATGGACAGTAAACACAAACAGGTGTGTGTTTCTGAGAAAGAACAAAAACATATTTAAGCTAAATCCTATTTGAGATTTGCTTCAAGTAATCCCAATATAGATTTACATTACCTTCTGAGATTGCAACATTCACAGTCAGGGTTTCTCTCTCTCTCTCTCTCTCTCTCTCTCTCTCTCTCTCTCTCTCTCTCTCTCTCTCTCTCTCTCTCTCTCTCTCTCTCTCTCTTTCTCTCTCCTTCCTTTTTTCATATAATGTTTCTCAGCGTTCCTTTAGGGTTGGCGGGAGCTAGAAGCCTGACACTTTCCACAGATGGGACATGCAGTCAAATTTTGTTGTACTGTAAACACACTGTAACCAAGTTCTTTTCTACCCAACAGTCTTACTTCTCCAAAGCAAAAATGACCAGTTCACTTTGCTACTCGAAATCCTACAATAGCGTTTAGAGGAATCTAGCTCCGGAACAGAAGGGCTCTTAAACAGTGGGGGTAAGGCTGTTGTGAGAGAGGCTAGCAGTCTTTTTCCCCCTCTCCTGTGCAAAGCAAGATGTTACACTAAGTTGGTGAATGGGGAGCGCTGCTCTTTCCCCAAGCCTATTGGTACTTCTTGTCAGGAAGAAACTGGGAGAGGTGGGAGTGCCTGGGGAGGCAGGCGGCCCCTGCTGCAGGAGCCTGGAGCTGCCTGTCCTGCCCCTTCAGCTTGCTTTCCAGAAGATCTGGGCTCTTGTGACTGTGTCTGCAAAGCTCTTCTGGAGCCTGTGAATGAACCCTCCTCCTCTCCTTCCTCCTCCTCCTCCTTCTACTCGAGTTGAGTCTCCTCCTCAGCGCTGACGGTACAATGATATAATAATGATGGGTGTCACAGCCCGCATTTGAACTTGTAGGCGAAGCTGCCTGGGAGTCTCTTCGAGGAGGAACTCCTCTCGGGCGCAGACGCTCAGAATCAGGTGCTCTCCAGCAGGCTCTGGGAGCAAGGAACCCTCCAGGATTCAGCATCTCCTGCAAGGCTTCTTTGAGCATTAATCAAGGGATTTACTGCTTCGTGTGACCACAAGCAACTCTGGAATAACCTCAGCACTACAGTGGGATTTTTTTTCCCTTTCCTTTTTTCTTTTTTTGCCCCCCAAACTCTGCAGTCAGCCACCTTTAAGGTAATTATGTCTCTTTTGTTCTTTCCCCCTTTCTTTTAAGAAAATTGGCTGCTAGGAATCATTTGCGGGCTTTAAAAAACAAAAAAAGGAGGACATAGCTATTTGTGGCAGTTTTCCCCCCAAGACAAATAAAAGTAGCGGCTTTTAGATTAACTTAGGGGAAAGCACAATTTTCCTTAAACAGATGGCAGGTAACTTTTAAAAGTGCATTTTGCAAGAAAAATGCAATGGTTAGGAATTCAGGATGGAACTGTGGTGCTGAAAAGAGCGGGACAAAGAAAACAGGGTGGGAAAGGAGAGAAAGATTGGAAGAATTGGGGGGAAGGGGGTAAGACAACTCTCAAAGGAATTGGATTTTGAATCTCTAGGAAGGTGTGACTACACCGTGATTTAAAAAAAACACAAAAACCTGTTTTAGCACATAGGCTATTTGGGGAATTAGACATCCAGCTGTTGCCTAAGAAAAGTGGATGAAATCTTCCAGAGTGAATGCTGGCCACCGGGTCTTTTTGCCCCTGGTTTGTGGTTAGTTTCTTGAGTTCCTGGAAAGCCACTCTCTGGGCAGCCCCTGGTAGAAGGATTGGGAAGTGACCTGGAGCCTGCATCCTTCCTTTCTTGCTGCCGCAGTCGTAGGACACTAAGAGCAGGCGATCTGCTTTCAGCCACCTGGGGTGTTTAGGGGGAGGTGAGGGTAGAGAGAGATCAAGGGGTCACTGGAGCAAAACTTCTTTCCCTCCCCCTCCCCCATCGCCTTGGGAGTAGGGGTGAAATCTTCCCCTCCCTGCGCCCCTATGTTCTTTTGTCCTACGGGCACACAAGGGGAGCAGCGTGGAATGACTTGGGTTTGGTGTTGGGGGTGGGTTTGAAGTGCTATAGAGACCGGGAAGACGGCGGGAAAAAGCTCTAGCTTGAACCATCAAGTAAGGTTGTGAACGATCATTTTCCCCCAGGGGAAGCTGATTCGCCGGGTGGGGTGGTGGTGGTGGTGGTGGTCACAGCAGTTGTAGTAGAATGTCCTTAGCATTTCCTGAAAGGAGTGAGGGGCGCGCTGCCCTTCTGCATCCCCCTTACATCCACTGGAAGTCTAACTCAGTGTGAGCTCCCTAGACAAAGGTAGACCGGAAATCCAAAGTCTGCATCTTAACGAGAACTTTAGGATCGGTCCCCATCCCCTAAGAAGCATCCCTCTCTCTGTCTTCTTTTCTTTCTTTGGTCCCTCCCACTTCTTTGCACTGAAGTTGAGCAACTTTTCTTACTGGGTCAAAGAGTCCGCAAAGAGAGTGAGCCGGGAGCTCAGGGTGGGGGGCAGGCTCTAACTAGGAGTTTCCCCTTGTCCGACTCAGAAAACCACGTAATAAGGAAATCAAAAGCTCAACTCGGGTGCTCTTACGTAGGGGAATCTGGATTCGCTCTCTATTAAAGGGTGTGGAGTGGTCACTCTGATAGGCAAAGGCAAGAGCAAGAGAAAAATACGTGTCATAGCTGAAACTATTTGCTTTCGGATTCAGCTGTTCAGCTCACACCCGGACTCTGGAGACCGGGAAGAGGGAGATGTCCCTGGGACCCTGGGAGTTACTAGAGAGGGGAAACCCGAGACTGAGACCAGGATGCCTGAACCCTCTGGCTCACAATGCAAGTCCCCCCCCCCCCCTTCCCCATATACACATGGGCTCTTCTCCCTCTCCTCTTTGTCTTTCTTTTCTTCCCTTTCTTTCTCTTCCCCCTCTATCTGTCTCTGCCTAGGGCTCTTTGGCCAGTGCCTCTCCTCCCTCCTTCCCCCCTTTCCCCCCCTTTCTCCATAGCTGACAAATGAATGGGCTGTGTGAAATCCCTGCCTTCCTCCTAGGACTGGAGGGAGGAGGCGGCGGGGCGCAGCGGCAGATCTGCCCCTCCTCTCCGCTATCGCCTTTAGCAAACCTAGGATGTCTAGGAATGATCTCCCACTTTGCAGCGAGCTGAGGCGCCCCCTGATGGCGAAGCCCAGCTATGCTGGGCCACATCTTCCATTGATTAAACCTCAGGGAGGGAGCCGCCCTCCAAACCATTCATTAATAGACGAAGAGTTTGGTCTCCCGGATTTTTGTTCCTCTAGCTAGGCAGCAGGATGGAAGAAGGAACTAGGTAGGGGCTTGGGGAACTATTATATAGTCTAGGGGGGAAAAGAGGGATCTTGTCTAATTTTGCTTCAAGATCTATTTGGGGGGGGGATAGCATCGTTCCCCACAGAAAATCCCCAAGATTGTGGCATCTTTCACAAGCATGACTGAATGAGCTGAGACCGCAACTTTTTTTTTTTAATGCCTATGGTCTTTTTCTTCCACAAGCGTTTGACAACACTAAAACCACTAGAAGATGGGGAAAGGAGAGAGAGACACTGAGACAGAGACAGACAGACATACAGACAGAGACAAGAGAGACAGAGAAAGAGAGACACAGGGAGAGAGAGACAGAGAGACAGAGAGACACAGAGGGAGACAGAGAGAGGCAGAGAGACAGAGAAAGACAGAGACAGAGACAGACAGAGACAGACAGAGACAGAGACACAGAGAGAGACAGAGAGACAGAGACAGAGAGAGAAACAAGTGAACTACTGACAAGGAGGAAGGCGAGGAAGCTAGCTGTACCTTTCGGGACAACGACTGGGGTGTTTCAGAAATGCCGGCACACTAAACAGTTTGGTCTTGGGGCCATGTCTTATTTGAAGAGTTTCGCTAATTCCATCTGCTTCCACAAACGGGTCTAGGACAGAGAACTCCACAATGGGTGGGGGAGGAGGTAACTGATCTTCATTAGGAGGTGGCCCCGCTCCAAGGACAAAGGCAGGCAGCTATTACTGAGAGTGCTTGCTGGCTCGCTCCCCACGCAGCCGCCCCGCCATCCGGGCACGCTCTTACCCAAGCCCAGGAGAGGGAGCCGGTCTGGCCTCCCTCCCATCTCTGAGCTGTACCCGCCGCCACGTGGACTGAGCCTATCACATCCAGAGATGTGCCGGAGACATATTGGAGCTTCTCTTTTTAAGTTTCGTCTTGCTTTCTGAACATGTGTTGTAAAGCTGGACCGGGAGAAAGTGGCTAGGCCATTTGGGTTTGTCTGGGGTTTTGGAGTCATGTTTGGGGCTGTCAGTCGCAGCCAGCCTCACGAAACTGCCAACCCAGCTCATAACTCCACCACCTCCTCCCCCTCCTCCTCCCCCTCCCCCCCTTCTCCTCCTTCTCCTCCTCCTCCTCCACCGACATATGTTTTCTATGGAGCTCCAGTACACTGCGGGCCAATGAACATATTTGGAAGGAGGGTTGAAGGGTGGAGGGAGGCAAGGAGACCCCAAAAGTGGGTGTGAATCAAGTACAAACAGCAGCCAGACAGGTGTGGCATGTTCAGACACTCACTGCCTTGCATCCAGATGCTGTTAAAAGAGACTGCACTAAAGGGGTATTTATTGATGGTTCTTTGCTTTTTTTTTTTCTTTTTTGAGGAGGGGTCTTCTAAGAGAAGTAGGGAGACATTTTAAAATACAATATTTTAGGGGAGGAGAATAAGTTATGCTAAGTGCTCTATTACAAATGGACACAGAAATTCATATACAGGTTTTATAGAAATGCTGATGGTTAAAGGAGGATTACTCGCCTTGAAGAAAGTTCAGTCAAATGAAATTTGTTCAGTCCACTATTCAAAGATTTTAAAGGACATTCTTCTCTCTCAGAGAACCCTGACAAAACTTCAACAAGTGACAGAATTTTCTGTGAAGTCAGGAGCCATGAGTTACAATCCTTGCTCATACACTTACTAGTTGTGTGACTCTGGGTAAACTACTTAATCTCCATGATCCTGACATTAAAATACATATAATGAATACTTACAATCTGTACTTTAAAGGGTTGCTGGGAGGAAAGATAGGTGACACAGTAGAGTTCCTGGCCTGGAGTTGGGAAGACCTGAGTTCAAATATGGTCTCAGACATTTATTAGCTATGTGACCCTAGGCAAGTCATTTAATGCTGCTTGCCTCAGTTTCCTCATCTGTAAAATGAGTTGGAGAAGGATAGGGCAAACCACTCCATTATCTTTGCAGAGAAAACCCCAAACAGTGTTATAGAGAGTCAGATACAACTAAATAACAAAAGTGAGGAAGACCCTTTCAAAAATCTGACTGTGATGTAAATGTGAGTCCTTATTCATCTTGAAGCAGTAAAGGGTAATGGAAAGAGAAGGGAACCTGGAAATGGAAGATGAGTTTAGTAGCCAGGCTCTGCCTTGGTTTTGACATTACTTAGGCCATGCGACTTTGGGAAAATGGCTTGACCTCTCTGGATCTAAGCTAGATTATCTTCTTCTTCTTCTTTTTTTTTTTTTGTGGGGCAATGAGGGTTAAGGGATTTGTGCAGGGTCACACAGCTAGTAAGTGTCAAGTGTCTGAGGTCGGATTTGAACTCAGGTCCTCCCGAATCCAGGGCCTGTGCTTTATCCACTGTGCCACCTAGCTGCCCCCTAGCTTATCTTCATTCATTTATTTCTTTATTTCTTTATCTATTTCTTTATTTCTTTATCTATTTATCCATTTATTTATTTATCCATTTATTTATTTATTTATCCATTTATTTATTTATTTATTTATCCATTTATTTACTTATTTATTTATTTATTTATTTATTTATTTATTTATTTATTTATTTATTTATTTATTTATTTATTTATTTATTTATTTATTTTTGGTGAGGCAATTGGGGTTAAGTGACTTGCCCAGGGTCACACAGCCAGTGAGTGTCAAGGGTCTGAGGCTGGATTTGAACTTAGGTCCTCCTGAATCTAGGACTGGTGCTCTATCCACTGCACCACCTAACTGCCCCATCCTAGCTTATCTTTAAAATGGGGTTTTATTAGATGATCTTAAAGGGCCCTTCCAGCTGTAATTCCCATGATTCTAAAGCAGTCACATAAAAGATTTTGAGTCCAACCTGCCAAGCTACACTTTGGCAACTGTCTGTCAGCAAAGCGTATCGTGAAAATATTGATTTAAATTTTTTCTAAAACAGGAATCTGTGGACTTAGTTAAAATGTAATCATGAGGGCACATTTAATGCAAGTACTTTTCCAAGTTAAATACTGTTCCTAGACTTGGGAGTGTAGGAACAATAATGAACAAGGCCTTCAAAGATCCAACTTTTATTCCTCTGCTTGAAAAAAAAAGAAAGGAATATTTTAAAATATTTAACACTTCTCTGTGAAAATTTCCCCTGGCCCAATAGAAGGATACTGGTGGACTCCTTAGGGCTAAATTACTTCTCCTAGCAGGACATCCACAAATCTAAATCTGAAGTAGGTACAATGAATAACAGCTCACATTTACATAGCACAATGGCAATATTTATTTATTCATATAATGCAATAATAGTTTGCAAAGAATTTGCCCCAAAATACATTTGTGAGGCAGGTAGCACAACACTATCTTACTTATTTAATAGATGAAGAAACTAAGAATGGGGGGGGGTTGTCTGAGGAGTTTTTATATGGGCTAAAGTTTGTTTTTCCAAGTAGCTGAAAAAAAATCTTTAGAAATAGTTTATAAGCAGGATTTCTGGTTTGTTAATGCTTGAAGTATTGCTACTGGTTCTATAGACATTTAGATGTTTAAGCTTGTTCTTGAATGATAGAGTCTTAAGAGTTTTACTTATAAACAGAAATAAACATCAAATGATATGAAAGTATACCTCTCTCAGGCTACTATCGAATTATTAAAGTAATGTCTATTGTTCCTTCCCTTCCCACATGATTTTACTTAGTCCTTCATGGTTAATGATTGGACACTAATTGATCACCAGTGATATACAGAGAACACAAGGTCAACATATTCCCTCTCCTATAGTCATTTAACCCAAGGAGCTTTTCAGAGTTAGATTTAATCCTAATGTTTTCTATTGTTCCCAGAACACATCTCTAGAAAATATATTTAAAGTAGAATACTTTCCTGTTTCAGAGCATAGTTTCTCAGACACATGCTTCTTTTGAGAAAAATAATGAATGAAGTCCTGTAGGAGGCCATTATTTCACCACCCACCTAGAGGAAATGGTTAAGACTGACAAATATGTATTGTTAGGGCTTACTAGCTCTGGTTCGAGAAAACATGCCGATTGTTGCATCGGACTGTACCACACCAGAAAATACAAGGCCTGCACTCTTTCTCTGGTTTGGAAGCAGAACAAGGGAAGTAGAGATAAATGTCTTGGCCAGATTCCACTTTGGGTAGTGCATTCTGCCAGTTCCTCTTAGAGTCTGGACTGGATAAATTATTATTTTTTTATTTTATTTTTAAGTCCAGTGTTTTCTGGACACTGCTAAGCTGTTATCACCAAATGTGCCAGAAAAAGCTGCATTTCACTGCTAGAGGCAAGTGATTCTGTTTAATGTGTTGGTCAGTTATTTTTAAAATATACCTTCTGGTGTGTGTATAAATAAGTGAATATTAAAAGTTTCTTTTATTTGTAATATTTAGAAGAGTATGGACCATATGAGACATAAATAGTACTCTTATTCTTTCTTTTTTTTTTTTTAAGTGAGGCAATTGGGGTTAAGTGACTTGCCCAGGGTCACACAGCTAGTAAGTGTTAAGTGTCTGAGGCCGGATTTGAACTCAGGTACTCCTGACTCCAGGGCCAGTGCTCTATCCACTGTGCCACCTAGCTGCCCCAATAGTACTCTTATTTATAAACAATATGAGAACTATATATCTAATGAATATATTTAAATATTTTATGATTATTCAGTCATAAAAAATAACACTTGGTAAATTCTGAGAGAGCACTGCTGAAAAGATACCTTTCCTAAAAACTCTATAAAATGGGACAGATTAATCCTAAAAGATGTAAGCATTTGAAAGATGACAAAATGACATTTCAAAATCATTTTTTCTCCAGTCCCAAATTCTGTCATTAGGACCTGAGCTTATATGCTAGTAGAAAGTAAGACCCTTGAAGATAGGGACTGGATTTTTTTGTTTGCTTATTTGTTTCGTTTTACTTGTATTCTTAACCACTTGGACAGGATAAGCAGGTGCTTAGTAAATGTCAATTGATTGATTAATGTTCCATGTAAGAGGGGTCCTTAGAACAAACAGAACCTGGATGATGTCCTGTTCTTGGTCATCTCTTGGTATGTAAGGACAGTAATCATTTTTCACATGTATCTTGGCATTTCCATATCCTTTTCAAGGTGAAGGACAAGTCAACACTAAACGATCTCACCAAAAAAAAAAAAAAAAGACAAATCTCCTTTTGACCCCATGAATACACTAATAGGTTGGAGATACCCCACTGTGAGTGATTCTTTTCAGGAAGTAGTTTCATGGTTACATCATAAAGCTCCTCTCTTCAACACCCTGTCTCCTCCAGTGAGAAGACACTTCCATTGTAGTCTGAGAGTTCTCATTTCCATTTTATAGCTAAAGAATATCAGGTGACAACTTGTATTCCAGAGTCACTAATCATTCCTCTCATTTATAAAATGCCCAATAACCCTGTGAGGTCATTGTTGCCAGTATTACTTTCTCTGTTTTATTAATGAGGAAAAGGAGTTTTTGAGAAGCCAGGTCACTTGCCCATAGTCAAGCAACTACTAAATGTCAGAATTTTAATTTGAAGGTAGGAGCCCTGACTTGGAGTCTAATGTTTCAAGAAGTTACTTGAAAAAACCCTTTGTTTCTGACTTCTTGCATAGGTGGGTCTTCTTTGGAAGGGGAGAGTAGCTTGATGAACCATTTTACTTAAGGGGGAGGCCATGCAGCCATTGCCTACATCCTTACAAAAAGGCATTTATATATCCAAGGCAAGGTCTGAACATTGTATTCCCTGTACTGCTGTTTACCATAGTCTTTGAAGCCTTTATGGAAACATACACAATTTTACTTATTACCAAATGAAACCTACATGTCACGGAGAGCAGAATTTTCTGGCATCAGAATATGTATTTTATAATATATCCACATGTGCATACACATTGGAAGGAATATATGCATTGATCAGATACCAGATCCACTGGAACGTTTATTACAAAGCAATAATAAAATGTCCTTTTGGTCTCCCCTTGCTCCCCTCTGTTCCCCGAATAATACCTTAGGCTGCTGCCCACCTTGTCTACTCCTACACCCAGCTCTAGTTATAGGAATCTTGTGTAATCCTCAAAGGCATGAATCTTTTTTTTAAACATTCTTCCATGGGTGTAGATTCCAGGTTCTGTTGATCTTACTCCATATAATTTCCCAGCTATCATAGAAGACCAACCAAAGGTTGACTTTTGGTGGCTTCTCTTCCCATCACCTTCCACTTAGCAGTTGGATTTACCAAGTCCTTTCCATGGAGCCTCTCTTGTTACCACCTAAAGTTATACTAAATTCCAGATGATGAGCAAGAGCAGAAGAATTGGGGGAGGGGAGATAATAAGAAAATGAGATGTTAGGAAGTTCTTGTCATTGAAACTCATAGAAAAGGCAGTAGAAAGGAAAAATTGTCTTCAAAGCTGGGCACACACAATCCTGAGGAGCACTGGGTCAGTAATTCTCATATGAATTGTAGAGATGAATTGCTGTCTTCTACTAAATTAATCATTTTGACTGAATTTGACTGAAATGACAGGTCATTTTATTGCCCTCTCAGTCTTCCCTCCTCCTCCCAAAAGGTCCTAAACAATACTATTCATTTCACTTGAGCAACTGATATTTTTTTGTCCATTTTTTGGGACCAGTTTGGCTTGATGAAATAGAATGATTTGGCCAGTTGGGGAGTATTCAACAGGGCAAGTACCAATAAGTGATTCTTATATCACAGTTAAAAAAAACTCTCTGAGGACCAGTCTTAAACATAATCTATCTTTGGTCTGAGAAAAAGGGGTTCTAATGCATTTTACTTAGCTTTGGAAGGCAAGTTCTTCCTCCTTTCCTCCCTAAACCCTCCTTGCTCCTGCCAACCTTAAATCCCAGATTTTCCTTTCCAAATCTTCATTTATAGTTCAATTACTTGTCTTATTTTATTATTAAATTTTTACTTTTTTCCATCACATTGTTTATCCTATTGTTGTATAGTTGCAATTTAAAAAAATAATGAACCAGCTAGATGTCATGAAGCTAAAATAGGAATTTGAAAGAAAAGCTTCAAAGAACTGAAGTTATATGAGTTTATCTTATCTTAAGCCAAGGCATTTTTAAATATTTAAGTTTTGAAGAAGGACTAAGGAAGAACACAAGCTTTGGCTGTCTCTCAGCAAGCCCAAGAAAACCCTATCTGAAAAAGTGTTTCCCCTAGCATACTTATACTTAGCAAGGATTGAATCCCCAAATTGATTCCCTGAGAGTACCTCATTGCATTTTTCCTTGGGTTGAATTTTATTTATTTTTCAAAATGGAAATAAAAGGATTATGAGAGAGGAGGTACTTCTATAGCCAGGAAAGAATGATTTCTTTAAAAACTCATTATTGGGGCAACTAGGTGGCACAGTGGATAGAGCACCGGCCTTGGAGTCAGGAGTACCTGAGTTCAAATCCGACCTCAGACACTTAACACTTACTAGCTATGTGACCGTGGGCAAGTCACTTAACCCCAATTGCCTCACTAAAAAACAAAAAGCAAAAACCAATAAAAACCTCATTATGATCTCTAGAACATAAAAAATAAAAACAATGGCAAGGGATCAAGAAGATTCAGAAGCATATCAGAGTCAAGAGACCAAAGAAGAGAGAAGGACAGAAACAGAGAGACAGAAACAGAAAGTTAGAGACAGAGAGACAGGGAAAAACAGAGAGGCAGAGAATGAGAGATCATATCATAGATTTTAGAGCTGAAAGAAAATTAGAGGTCATTTAGTCTAATACCGTCATTTTGAAGATGAGGAAACTGAGGCCTGGAGAGGTTATATGACTTGTTGAATTTCACAGGTGAAGTAAGTGACAGTGAAAGGAAATGAACTTAGGTCCTTTGATTCTAGATATTAATCTTTTGAATGCGCCAACCCCCACAACTAAACTGTAAAGGCTGATGATCTTTCCTCCCTTTGGGCACTATGCCTTCTATACATTTTGGAATACTAGACTCTGGGCAGCTGAGGTTGGTGGTATTTTAATGCAGATTCAGGATATGGACTGAGGCCTGTGAAGAGAAGAGAAACCCTTTAGGAGGTGGGATGAGAATTCTAAAATGGGGCTGTTTCTCAGATGTAAAACCCTTTCTAATGTATTATTGACCCATTTTGGAAACAACTCAAGCAGCTATGATAAATATAACATTTCCACACCACCATTCTACTCCCTCAAAAAAAAAATCAGCTATTGATATTACAGTTCTGGGACCAGCAATCAGGATGACATAAGTCCAAATTCAGCCTTAGACACTTGATATTGGTGTGTGAATTTGGGTGGGTCACTTAACTGCCATCTGCCTTACTTTCCTCATCTGAAAAATAGAGGTAATGAGCACCCAGAGCTGCTGAACAGATAAAAATAAGATATTTGTAAAGTTATTTACAAATATTTATTACTATTACTACTACCACTACTATTACTATAATATCTGATCAGAAAAGTTAAATTGCTGAGTATATGCCCCAACACCCCAATATCCTCAAATGATTATTTCCCATTGTTACTCACAATTGCAATATTAGGCGTCTTCTTCCAGTTTTCTGAGCTATGCCTTCGTGGGATCATTACTACACTGTCCCATCTGTTGCCCCAAGCAGGTATCTTCTCCTATCTCTAGATGACCTCCAAGGTCCCTTCTCATTCCAAATATGTGATCCTATAATCTG
Organism: Dromiciops gliroides; assembly: GCF_019393635.1. Classification (NCBI taxonomy): domain Eukaryota; kingdom Metazoa; phylum Chordata; class Mammalia; order Microbiotheria; family Microbiotheriidae; genus Dromiciops; species Dromiciops gliroides. The sequence continues at coordinate 443,001,526 of NC_057861.1, forward strand.
GCTATTCTGGATAGCCACAGTTCTCCCCTCCAGAGTTCTCTAGATTCTAGTAAAAGGAAGTTCAAGAATCCCTCCCCTAGTCTGGTCAGTGACTATAGCTCTGTTCTTCAGAATGTACAGCTCTGGCAATGCCCATACAACCCCTGAGGTGCTCTACTTTCCAGCAGGAGATGCCCAATATTTCCTTTTCTAGTTCCTCAGCTGGTCAACAGTAACAGCCGTTGTCTTTCAGAATGCTCAGCTCTAGCAATGCTAGGTGACAGATCAGGCATCTCCCCCTTGTCTTCAAGCCAATGACCTTTGTATGCTTACAGACCACTCACCCAGGAAGTGTCCCCTATAGGGAAGAGCACAGGAGGGACACTGATGCTATTTGCAGATAGGGTGACTATGAACTCGCCCCACTCCTCATGCACTTCCTGCTTTCAATATTAAAAGTTCACTCTCTTCCCAAGGGAATATTTCCTACTCCTCTTAAGGTTTTCCTGTCATTACTTCAGTAGAAACATTACTTCTCCTTCCAAGGGGATCACAGCCAATTAATTTATACTTTCCCATATGGGGAGACCCATGTCCCTTTCTTCCCATGAATCATCAATCAAGGGTCCACATCCCAGAAGCCTTCCTCCATGTAGTTTAACATTATGTGAGATCCAGTGCAATCTAGCTGTCTATCTATTATCACCAGCCTACTAAAGGACACCCTTACTGTTCCCCATTTCCTTAAGCATTTGGTTGGAATTTTCCAAATCCCTTGTGGCTGAAGGCAGGCCAGTGCTAGTCACCAGTTACACAGTAGGTTCCTAAAAAAGGAAGACCACAGTTTTACGAAATAAACTTGAGGGAGATTATAGCTCAGATGTTTCTCTTAATCTAATACAGGGAGATATAAGTTCTTGTTTTTTGTTACTTCTTTAAAGAAACCTCATATTTAAAGATTATGGAAGATTGGACTGGATTTTCTGTTTCCTAGGAGTATTTAAATTATATTCATTCATTCCTTCAACTAACATTTGTTGGCGTAAAGTACAAGATTAATTTATGGACCAAACAAATCCTCTGGCCAGAATATTCTCATAATAAATTCAAGACATTTTCAGTATTTTGTGCTAAGAACCAGAGTCATGATAGAGAGATATGATTTAAGAGAGACTTTAGAGAATATTTAGTCCAGCTTCATTATTTTGTAGATGAGGATGCTGAAGCCCAGAGGGGTCAAATTAGTGGCAAAACCAGAACTAGAAAACCTGATTGCCTCTGACCTATATCCCACTTAAGTAGTACTTCAATGGAGTTCACTAAGAATCTCAATCAGTTGAGAAATATTGATAACTGGTACCACAGAAATGGGTAGCTGGGTAGCACAGTGGATAGAGCCTTGGACCTGAGGAAGATCTCAGACCTGAGGAAGACCTGAATTCAAATCCTGCCTCAGACACTTACTAGCTATGTGACCCAACTCAAGTCACTCACTTATCCTATTTGTCCCAGTTTTATCATCTGTATAATGAGCTGGAGAGGGAAATGCTGACCACTCCAGTATCTTTGCCAAGAAAACCTTAAATAGGGTTACAAAGAGTTGGATATGACTGAAACAACTCAACAACAACAAAATCATAGAAATAGGAACTAGGTGCTATTTAATCTTAAATTTTTAAGTAAAATCTGAGAAATTAGCACTTTATCCTTAATGTATAAAAATGACTTTCAGGTCCTGCCTCTGATTCATATTGACTGCATGACCTTAGGTAAATCACTTATATTTTTAGTGCCCCAACCTACTCTCTGAGACTTTAAGTTGCAGAATAAGCTACATTACTATGCATTGCTTAAAGGAGTTTCCTCACTGACACCTCCCTCCTCCCTGCTCCCATCAATAGAATCATAGGTCCAGATAAATACATACACACACATGCACAAGGAAGGGTGGAATCCATTATGAAACTGGGTTTAAATTTATTTTCAAGAACATCAGGCAATATTAATTCAGTTCATTTCAACAAGGATTTCTTAGGCTCTTACTATATATAAGGCACTGTGCAATATGCAGGGGATATAAAGAGAAAAGCAAAGCAAGATCTTGCATTCTATCCTGAATACTTGGGCAATGTTCTAAGGAAGGAGGGAGGAAGGTTGCCAGAACATGAACTTAAATATATAGAGTTCAGATATGGTTATGAGGGTTATTCTTTGACCTCTAGATACCAATGTAAGTATCGACCTTGATATTTTCCATCCAATACCTATTTCTTTCTTTGCCTACCTCTAGATCTCAGAACTACTGAAACACTTATTGCCACATTTATTGCAAATACCAGTCCCTTTTGTTAAGGAACAACTTGTGGTTTTGGCCATCTGGCCATCTTAGAAATTAGACTTTTTTTTTCTTAATAAGAAACTAGACCACAGTCTATTCTCTGATTTCATACCATACACATGAGTCACATAGGGTGGAGTCAATTTTTCTTTTCCCAAGAAGCGTTTCTATCCCACTTAACTCTCATTTGATATAAATTATTCTTTTCAAACATCTCCATCCTGTTTCTTCCCCCTCTTCCTCTTTCTTCATCCATAATCGACTTCCTGCTAAAGAGCTTTGTGTTTAGCACTCTGTGGTCCTGCTACCCAGCTGTTCATTGTTCAGGCTGTGATCTCTGTAGCATCTCTGACCAACTGTGGTTGTTCCACAAAACCACATTGTAATATATCCTCAGAAATGGCTTAGGAAAGGATATTTGGTAACTACTGATTTGGATGCGATTCAAATTGATCATTAAAATGTCTAGATAATGAGCCAAATGATAATTCCCCCAAAAATAGATAATCCTATTTTGACAAACCCAGTTCTCATTAGGAATTAAGCTTCTGGAAGATTACTCTTGACTTCCTAATGACTTGCAGCTCTTCACAAACTTGAATACTTTTAATTGACTTCATATTTTACTTTGTTTCTAGGTCAAGATGTTATTAAGCATAAAAAACATTTTATGGATGTACTCTACATTGGTTGTAATACATGCAGTACATGAAGGTGAGTATGGTAAACTTCTGGAGGTGACTTATGAATATAGAATTTGATTGCTTGGGAATGAAATGGGAATATGAATTTGCTGAAAAGACTAGTTTTTCATACCTCTGATGCTAATAGGGTTAGTCTTTGGGTAATAGTGGGGTCATAGCCATGCTTTTAAGATAAGAAACTTCCTAGGCAAAACATGTTTTTTTTCAGCATATTCATGAGCGAATTTCAGTTTCATGTGTAGAACTGGAAATGGTTTTCTCCATCATTTTGAAAGATACAAAAAGCAAACTTTACAAAGGTTTTTCCTCAAAAACAGAGATTGTCATGTAACCAAACAAGTTCTCATGTCAAAAAGAAAAGGGCAAAGGATGAAATATTGTATGGAGTTTTCAAGTTTAACTTAAGAAAACTATTATTTCCTGCTTAACTTCTCATTTTCCCCATCCTTTGTTAAACATTCATCACATCAGAAATTATATAGGTGGGTTAAATAAAAATAGATAAAGAAAAGGCAACCAAGTTTTTACCTTAATTACTTTACTTTATATTTGAAGTATATGTAACCTAGCTTTATATAAGGTATATATCATGTTTGATTATTTTTATAAGTTTAATTTTGTTTTTGTTTTTGTTTTTTTTAGTGAGGCAATTGGGGTTAAGTGACTTGCCCAGGGTCACACAGCTAGTAAGTGTTAAGTGTCTGAGGCCGGATTTGAACTCAGGTACTCCTGACTCCAGGGCCGGTGCTCTATTCACTGCGCCATCTAGCTGCCCCTATAAGTTTAATTTTAACCCAAGTAAAGGAATAATGGATCTAATTACTTCAACATTATATATCACCTTAAGTTTACAAAACACTTATATACATTATCTCTTTTGAAGCTCCCAACAACCCTATAAAGTATGATACTGCAAGTGTCGTCATCCTTATTTTATAAATGGGGAACTAAGACTCAGAGAAATAGAGTAGTTCATTAATGTCATTAAGTTAAGTGACAGAACTGGGACTTTAAATTTCTGATTAGAATCTATTTTTAAAGCTATTGACTTTGATCAGACTATCCCTTCAATGTAAACATATGACCTGATTTCATTGTTACTAGTTGATTATCAATTATAAGTAATACCAGTGGCATTCCTGACAATCATAATGACAGTAATAAATATGGTAAATCCATTGTCTAGTCTTCTTTTATTATGATGCTTAAGTTGATAGAGATCAGAACCTAAAGAAAGCATGACCCCCCAAAAAATTAAAAAAAATTTTAAAAAGAAAGCATGACCCCAAAATTCTACTCTGTTCAACTTTTAGTGGTAGTATAATTCACTACCCTGATCTCCACTTTTGCTCAGGCACCTTTTTCAGTGACAGCAAAAACTGAAGAGCATTTCAGGATTTGGAATTCTTTGGAAAGCTGAATGATATGTTGGATGGGTTTTGTTAAATAGTAGAAAAAACAGCTATGACCTGACCTTCTGCCCACTGCCTAGTTTCATGGGAATATGCCTGACCTTCCTTTTCTGAAGGATCTAGACTTAGTTGAACTTTAAACAGTGATAACAGGGCCAGCCCACTCATGTACATTCATTCTTTGTGGTCAAAGATACTTCAGCTAACTTGTGAAGCCAAAGGTGAAATGGGAAAGTTTGCGAAGTTAGCCCAGGTTGGTCTGGCCTCAGTGGTAAGGTGATATACTTAACAGTCTATTAACAAACAGTCCAGGAACTGTTAAAAAAAAGTTGCAAGGGGTCAAGTGAAAATGAAGCTCATAGAGAGGGAATATACATGAGAATAAGGAGGGAAGACATGGAGATTTGTGACATGGTCACAAGATTAGATGATGTAAGGGTATGCTATAAAAACAGCAGAGGTTGATGTTATGATGCAATAACAATATTTGATCTGGGGTTTATACCTGTGATTTCACAGGTATTAGGAATTTCTGGGTGAAGAAACTTTCTCTGCTAATGCAGATTGGTACCTTCTCTGCAATTTATAATATCAGAGAGTTGCCCAGAGTACAGGAGTTAAGTGACTTACCTAGGACTGCAGAGCCAGTTTGTTTCAGAGGCAAAATGTGAACCCAGGTATTCTTGGCTTCAGGGATGGCTCACTAGATACTATAGCACGCGGCCTTCACTTAAAAAACAAAAAATAGCAATGCCCCCAAATCACATGAGCAATAGCTCCCAGTATTTTACAGTCAACATGGACACACACTTTAGGTTTAAACAGATTTTTATAGATAGGTATCAACTCCTCCTTTGGATTAATTTCAAGGGTATTTTGTTTCTTCAGGTGAAAAAGAATATAAGACATATGAAAAATATTTCTATAACACTAGCAAGACATACAACATTAATCTGTATAGTCAGGTCCACTAGTTCCATACTAGGTTTTACTCTGTTTATCCCAAGGCACTCAAGGGATTAATGACTAAAATTAATGAACACATTGTCTACCGATCATTAACTTTATGTTTATTCATGGAGAGTTCTTTGTCCATATGAGGTTGTGAACTGACCTGGCGACTGATAAAAACAAGAATTCATTTAAGCTGGTGGTAGATATGGGGGAGTGTGCCATGGAAAAAACCCTAGATGTTTGAACAGGGCAGTAAATTTTCATATTGTCTGATGCTTGTATGCCTAAGGCCAATTTTTTTGGCAGGGTCCTTTGGTCAAATTGTGCAGATGGAATTTACATCATCCTGTCTACTGGATTTACTGACAGAATATAAGAAGTAATTGATCCTTCACTATTTAAAGACTGGTTTACATCCCTTTCCTTTACTGCACTCACTTCCACCACAACCATCTGGTGAGAACAGTGAGTTTTTTGTTAGGATTCATTTTATTATTTTCATTGTCAAAGTTTCATACAAGGTTCTACAGGTAGCTTTTTTTTCTTACAGTCTATAAACATTATATTCGAAAGAACTAAATTTCCTTCTTAAAATATTTAGATTTGGAGAACCTAGTTCTTTGGCCTCAGTACAATATACCAGATTTAATACACAGGAGGCTTGGCCACACAGATATTTGTTAATACTGCTGTTAAACTTGAACTCTAGAAGAATATACATTCACATCCAACAAAATCTTGTAATTGCCCTATGCCCATAAACGTGTATTAAAATAAATATTTCTTGGCAAATATACTTTCATCCAACTTTCAGTTCCAGCATGTTTTCTACCATACCACTGACCACAACATCAGAAATATCCATTAGTCTTTTGGGCACACAAAGAAAGACTGGCTTAACTAAACAAACTGGACCTGTGATTTCATCAATATAGAGGACTCCTGGTGAAGAACTCCCTCCACTCATGCAGATTGACACCAACTCTGCATCTTATAGTCTTAGAAAGTTATAAAAGACTTGCCCAGGGTTATATGAACACTGTGTGTCAGAGGTTGGATTTGAACCCAGATCTTGCTGACTCCGAGGTCAGCTTTCTATCCATGAATTAGCACTGTCTCCAGACAATGGATGAGCTATGCCTCATAGTTTATAGATACAAATACAGGTATAATAAAGCATTTATTAGATGCCTACTGCTTGCATAGCACTATACTAGGTTCTATGAATAATAAAAAAGTTTAAATAACATATGGTCCCTATCATCAGTGAACTTATGGTTTTGTAGATATAGGTTAGCATGGATACAGATTTAAAGGATAAAGGCTCTTCATCTTAACTCTCTTTTTAAGGAAGGAACTAACTTTTGGGTTGAAGTAGGGAGTGAAAGGTCCTGTGATCTATGCACTAATAAAGTTTATGATGGGACTATATTTTATGAGAAGCAAATATTTAATTCTTTGAAAAATTAATGAAAATTACCTTTATATAAGTAGACTAAAACTATTATTTAAAATATAAACCAATCATTTAAACAGCCCCCAAACATCCTTGGGTTATAAAAAAAATTAAAGAATTCTCCCTCCCTGCCTAATGACCAAGGTATCCTCTAAAGGGCAGTAAGAAATAGATTAAGTCTGTATACAGTAAGCATCCACTGTGAACTACCTGAAGTTACATGTACTTTACAATACTGAATTTACCAGAAAAGACACTTTATCACCCTGCACAGGTCATTTAAACAGTCTAAGTTTATGTTTCTTCATCTGCAAATGAGAGGGTTTATGACAATATGATCACTTTTTCAAACTGAAGTTTCTGCAGTTTTTATTTTTTCATTATTTAAAATGATCTGAACTCCAATCTTGTGCATGTGTGTGTGTGTGTGTGTGTGTGTGTGTGTTTGTTAGAAAAGGAGGAATTTTATTGGGTACCCAAAATGTCACCAGAAAATTGAAAGATATTCTAATAAAAATAATAAACATTGAGAAGTTTCCATTAGTGGGGCTTCTTTCTATATCAGACTTTATAGGAGAAAGAATTCCAGGACTAACATTTGTAGAAACAAATAGTCAAGTCATAAATTGCTATTTATAGCAAAAGAGAATTTTGGTTTTGAAAGGAAAAAAATAGTTGGTCTGTCATTAATATTAAAGCTTATAATATCTGACATTTGCATAAGGGCTTATATAAATACATCATCTTATTTCCATCGCATAATAACCCTGTGAGGTGCTATAGATAGGTATGGCTTTTTTTTTTCGGTTGGGCAATGAGGGTTAAGTGGCTTGCCCAAGGTCACACAGCTAGTAAGTGTCAAGTGTCTGAGGCTAGATTTGAACTCAGGTCCTCATGCTCTAGGGCTGGTGCTCTATCCACTGCACCACTTAACTGCCCCCTATGGCCATTTTTAAGATGAGGAAACTGAGTCTTAATGGGGTTAAGTGACTTGTCTGTGGTCAAATAACGAGTGGCAGAAGTAGGGCCTGTATTTAGGTTTTCCTGCCAAATGTTCAGCTCTCTATACGTCCTTGTAAATGCCATTCTATAGATCCAAATTCTCTCTCACAAAGAATGAAGACAGAATGTCAACAATTGATGGATATGACCACTTCCTAGACATTTCTTAAAGATTTGTTGGCTTACAGCTACTCTTTTAGAAGAGAAACTATGTTTGTATTCCATTTGTACCATGAATTTATGGATAACAGTTTGATTTCATAGGGGAAAAAAAGGATTGACCTCACTTTTTGATTAAGGAAAGGCTAAAAAGTAATACTTGGTTTCTAAACTAAAGGGTATCATTTCTAAACACAGTAGCTTTTTTTTTAAAGCAGTCAGTAAAAAAAATACTGAAGTTTTAACTTTGGAGCAGAAAAGTCATTTGGAAAATTATGTCTGATTTTGGGTAAACCAAAGTATGGTTGACATGGTCACCACATAGAATGATGTCACTGAAGCATAGAGAACCACTTGCTTCAATGCCCTACTCACAAAATTGTCCTCATTAATAAGAAAAAAAATAATTGACTGTATTAGTCCTGTTTGAAATGAACTTAAGGTGAACTATATTTAAGTTGAATAGCCCTCGAATCAAAAAAGTCCTTTCCATGAATTGGATGGGCCATTTCAAAATGAAAATGTTTCCAAAAGCATTATACTTCAATAATCCCAAGCATGTCAACCTGTATTTTATAAGCCAACAGTAAACAATGTATATTTTTAAAGTTTATATTAGATCAGTGATTTTCCTCAGATGAATCTTATATTGATGAGCTCCAAAATTTTGCTTATTTTTGGATGAACATGTTCCTTAGGAATTCATTTTAATTTTGGGGGTAGGAAGCAATATTTTCAATTCAATTCAATCAACATATTAAATGCCTAATATAGTGAAGAGGCTGTCCTAAGTGCTGGGGATACAAAGAAAGCCCCTTACTTAAAGGACCTTATATTGTTTTTTTTTTTTGTTTTTTGTTTTGTTTTTTTGTTTTTTTTTGCGGGGCAGTGAGGGTTAAGTGACTTGCCCAGGGTCACACAGCTAGTAAATGTCAAGTGTCTGAGATTGGATTTGAACTCAGGTCCTCCTGAATCCAGGACCGGTGCTTTATCCACTGCACCACCTAGCTGCCCTCCAAAGGACCTTATATTTCAAAGATTTTATGTTCAACCAGTAGTTTGTTCTGGCTTGGGTTTTTTTTTTTAAATACAGAATGAAACATTGTGAAGGGAGCAGTATCTTTATCAAGTTGATAAGTGATAAAGCAATGAACTCATTGAGAATGTGGTGCAGAGAGAAAGAGCACTGATATGGAGTAAGAAGACCTCAGTTCATATGCTGATCCTAAAACTTAATACTTTTGGAACCTTAGACAAGTGATTAAGCTCTGGTTATCAAAGTGTTTAGCATAGAGTAAGGACTCAATACATTCATTTTCATTTATTCTGTGACCCCTCACCTCCCTCATGTGTAAAACAACAGGTTGAATTAGATGACCTCTAAGATTTCCTATCACAAAGTGATGAAATTACCAAAAGGCCAAACTGACTTTGATTTGTAGACACTGACCCAGTCTTTATTTAACAATGTCAGTAGAACAAAAACTTTCGATAACTAATATTTGCTAAGCCACCCTGAATGCAATGACTGAATTTATCACTCAAATTACTACAGTCAACAGTAGAGACAGGATTAGTATTATTTTTCCCCACCGAAAGACTACTATCCTCAGATATTATGCCAAAACAGACTATAAGAACAGGGATTTAAAAATTTGCACATAATAGCACCCATTTGATATATTACAAATTAAAGTTTCAAAAGTGAAAAATTTTGAACAGAAATTTATTTTCCACTTGCCTACCTTAGACAAGTCAGATAACCAGAAGCCAGCTTCCCCTAAGGAAATAACTGAGTGGCAGCATCTTACTGCAAAGTGATTACAGCTGGAGTTGCAGTGATGCCAAAAGCAGGAGCCAAAGAAAGATATTCAAATATTGTATTTCCCCTTGTTTCAGCTTACTGACATGGTTCATTTTACTTTATCCTCATTTCTCCCAGTACCTTTATCATGTCAAAGTTGCTATGATCAAATATTTTAATTTCTTTTAATTTCTTGACATCTTTTATTTCTTGGTTACTCTTGTCCTAAGCTTTTCATTTGACCCTTTCCATCTTGACTTCAGGCTTGCCATAACCCTTTTATATCCTCTAGTTGCAATGTCCTTTGTGGCCTCAAGGACTCACTACTTTATTTTTGCTGTATTTGGCTTATTTTACTTGTTATTACTTTAAAAAATATTTTCACAGCAAACATGAGTTCTTAAAAAAAAACCTTCAAAAGTAAATCTTATTACTCTACCCAATAAGCTGAATGTGATCACTACAGTTACAATGCATCATCAAGTCCTAGCTTATTCTATCATTATTATTCACTATATTTAAAACTTAGTGTGTAGCTTTACCTATAATGATGTGTTGGTTTTTTTTCTTTTCTTTCATGTTGGTGGGAAGATCTTTTGTGCTTTTAACTACATATTAGTAGAATTAAATTTGATGTTCATTTCTAGCCTCTATAACGTGGTTCTCTCTCTTTCCTCTAGTCAAAGTGGAGAAAAGTCCTCCCGTAAAGGGATTCCTTTCTGGAAAAGTTAGCCTACCTTGCCACTTTTCAACTATGCCCACCTTACCGCCCAGTTACAATACCACAAGTGAATTTCTTCGAATCAAATGGTCGAAGATTGAAGAGGATAAAAGTGGAAAAGATTTGAAAGAAACTACTGTTCTTGTGGCACAAAATGGGAATATCAAGATTGGTCAGGGCTACAAAGGGAGAGTGTCAGTGCCTACCCATCCAGAGGATGTAGGAGATGCTTCGCTTACCATGGTTAAATTGCTTGCAAGTGATGCAGGTCTTTACCGCTGTGATGTCATGTATGGAATTGAAGACACACAGGACACTGTGTCATTGGCAGTAGATGGTAAGGTTTTCTTACAATGTCTAGGCATTTTTTAATGAAATGTACATGTTAACTGCATCACAAATTAGTATTTTAACTATCTTATTCTAGGATTTAATTTTCTGGTGATACCAGAAAAGAAATAAATCCAACATCCTTCTCTAGTTATAAATTGCTCCTTAATCTGGGTAATTGAGCAAATAACTCCCTCCCTCCTTCCTTCCTTCCTTTTTTCTCCTCACTTATCTTCCAAAATTACTTTATACCTTTGGTTTGGACTTAAGAAATTTCAGCCATATCTTACCTAGACAAAACAATATTGTCAATATTGATTATGCCAATAATGTATTAACATCTATTATTGTTAATTAATGAAACAATATCTTTATAATGATATCATGATAATAGCTTACATTTACTGAGGGTAGGGAGAGGGTGCTTCAGGATCCTGAACTTGGAATCATCAGACCTGAATCTGAAACCTGGCTCTATCACTTACTACCTGTATGACCTTGGGCCAGACCCTTCAGTTCTCATCTATGAAATAAGGGAATTGAGCCAGGTGAACACTAGATAACTCTAGATGAATCCTGTAAACTCTGGATCTGTGATTCTAAAATCTTTTGTTATATAGGGAAGCAATTTGGTATAAAGGATAGAACATAATTTTTGCAATCAGGAAGATCTGAGTTTGAATCCTACTTTTGCAACTTACTAGCTTTGTGATGTTGTAGAAAATCAGTTAAATGCAACTTCATAAAACTCCTAAAGATTGTAAATTATTCCTGAGTTGTGCTCTCTGGGAATGGAGAGTTCACTCTCCCATGACAAAATGATTATAGGCCCTTGACATATATTTATACATTACCATAAAATGATAATGATATTAGAATTGACCTTGCAGAATTGTTGTGAAGATCAAATTTATAAATTGCTTTGCAAACTTTAAAGTGCTAACACACTAGGTCTTTTATATAATGCTTACTTGTATTATCCCATTTGATTTTTACTATAATCCTTACTAGATGTTGCAGTGTCTAGAACTGTGCCTCACACATAGCAGATGCTCAATAAATTTTGAACTTGAATTATATAAAAATAGCTGTATAGCAGAAGGAATAAAATGTCTGAAAAGGTGAATTCATTAATTATTCCTTCTTATGTCTCTCAAAGGGAAATTTATCCTTTTCCCAGCCGTGGTTTGTATATGATTTAAATTAATAAACCAAATAGAAATAATTCTATTTATTGGGTCTGTGCTGAATGACATAGCTTTTAGAAACAGAAGAGTTTGGCAAATTTTACACAGAACTGTAATGCTGAGGCATGTTGTAGCAGATCAATTTTCTTCCAACTATCAGTTTTCCTATAAAATATTTAACTTTCAGAAATATATAGGGGGTATTATTAAAATTCTTTCTTGTGTTGCCAGAAAGGAAATACTTTGCATTTCAGATGCATATCTTCCTGCACATCCTTTTGTCTATAGATTCACTTGCTTCCTCCCAGAATTCTGTTTTTGTGCTTGCCAAAAGCTCAATGAAAAACTGAGGCCTTTTCTAATCTATTTGCCAGTTAGTGTTTACTTCCAAATTAGTCCCAAGTTAGTTGTTTTTTGCTTTGTTTTGTTCTGTACAAGAAATAATCTCAAAAGAAATTATTGAGCATTAAAGAGTGAACAATGGATTTGTGTCTTTCCCTTCTGAAACAATGAAAATCTTGTGCTTAATCTCTTTAGCCCCATGGGGTCCTGTAATTATTCCAGCCATTGCAGAGCCCTTACCATACTAATGTATTCTCCATTCATCACATAGACCCCCTTTTTGTCCACCTAATCATCAGTGGCACATGAGTTTTAAATGTGAAGACGTCAAAGCTTAATTTTTAGGTCAGAGTAAGAAGAATAAAGAGTTGCCTAAATTCTTTCTCTGGCCTTAAAATGACTGGGGACCATGTATTGAAACCTTACAAACGAAAACTTCTTAAAAAATAACAGTAAAGTGAACTTTTTTGGACATATTGTAAGGAGAAGCCTTTCTTCTGTGTGTCAATTGGAGGGTTTATGCAAGGTCATGAGATAGGAAACATCAGCAGGAAGAAAAGTTCATAATGATAAAGGCATTCATAGATTAGAGATGGTCTAACTGGAAAGTTAATTTTGGCTGCATCTCCTTTTTGCCCATGCAAGAATTTTCTTTTGGGGCTGGTCACTGAAGCTTATCAATAGAAATATAATGTTACGTCAGGTTAGCTGCTCATAGAAGTCACACTGTCACATATCATAGATTTAGATTGGAGAATGATGATATTATTAAGAGATAAAATAATACTATAAACAACTAGGCCTGAAGGAAGAGAGTCTCATAATCTTCCAAACTACCCTATAAGGGTAGAAGGGAGGAAAAACCAGTTAGAATTAGGGAGAGTTCACAGAGAACTGCAGCAATAACAACAATCCTGGATCATTTTATGAAGTTTTTATCCCTTTGATGAATTTCTAAGATTAGAAAGTAAAAATTGAGTGCCTCAATGATAACTATTTGGGGAAACCAAAACAATGGATACAGAAAGGACAAGTGCCCTATACTAGCCCCTTCTTTCTAGCCGACATTTGGGGTACCAGACTGTGAGAAGCAGATCAGAATCCCCATAAATTGGTAGCTACAGTGGAGAAGTATGAAGTGACCTATCATCTTAAAAAATAAGTCATAACCCCAGCAGGGCCAGCTAGATGGTTCAGTGGATAGAGCACTGGCCCTGGAGTCAGGAAGACCTGAATTAAAATCTGACCTCAGATTTGCTGTGTGATCCAGGGCAAGTCACTTAACATCTGTTTAACTTAATCCACTGGAGAAAGACATGGCAAACCACTGTATTATCTTTGCCAAGAAAACCCCATGGACAGTATGATCCATGGGTTCATGAAGAATCAAACACAACTGAACTAATAAACAACAATGTCTCTTAGCAAAATTGTGAAGTAGGCAAAGGTTTGTTGTAGGCAAAAAATAATCACTACTCTCAAGGAGTTTACAGTCTAATGGGGGAGATATTTAAATAACTATATACAAACAAGCTATATATAGCATGAACTGGATTACAGGGAAATGGGAGGCACTAGAATTAAGAGATATTGTGTGGGGGCAACTAGGTGGTGCAGTGGATAAAGCACCGGCCCTGGATTCAGAAGGACCTGAGTTCAAATCTGGCCTCAGACACTTGACACTTACTAGCTGTGTGACCCATGGCAAGTCACTTAACTCTATTGCATATGAGAGAGAGAGAGAGATTGAGATTGGGAAAGACTTCCTGTAAAAGGTAGGATTTTAACTGGGACTTAAAGGAAGTCAGGGAAGCCAGGAGGCAGAGATGAGCAAGGGGAACATTCCAGAAATGGGGGAATAGTCAGAGAAGTTGCCTAGAACTGGGGAATGGAGTATGTTGTTTAAAGAACAGCAAGGGAGCTGGTGTTACTGGATCACAGTGTATGGGGGTGGGGTGTAGGAAGACTAGAAAAGCCATGGGGGCAGATTGTGAAGGGCTTTAAAAGCCAAAGAATGTTAGGTAGGTGGAGGTTAAGTGACTTGCCCAGTTAACATAGCTAGTTAGTATCTAAGGCTGGATTTGAACCCAGGTCTTCTTGACTCCAGCCTTGTACTTTATCCACTGTACCAACTAGTTGCCTTATGTTCATACTTCAAAAGATGATACCTAGAGATAACAGCCTAAACCAAAGAAATAAATCTTTAATGGTCGGCTTGCAATGACTGTGGCATCTGGGGATGTTAAATTATACCATTAGTAGGTAATTTCTAACGTGTGAGATTGGCTCAGCCCATCTATGACCTTGCTTTGTTTTTTAATTAGGTTTACCTAAGTAAAAAAGATTAAAGTGATGAGGCTATGACATTATGATCACCATCTAATTAGATAGAAGCATATTATCCCAGGGAGATATTTAACATATTATGGTGAGAAACTTTAGTACAGTCTTAACCACTTTATGGTATTTTATTCTCTTTACAGGGGTCGTTTTTCATTATCGAGCTTCAACCAGCAGGTATACTCTGAATTTTGAGAAGGCTCAGCAAGCTTGTTTGGATAATGGTGCTGTAATAGCAACCCCAGAGCAACTAAAAGCTGCATATGAAGATGGATTTGAACAATGTGATGCAGGCTGGTTGTCTGACCAAACTGTGAGGTAAGAAATCCATTGTAGACAGTTCAGACTTCAATTATCCAGATATCTACTCCCTCTCTCCCTCCCTATTCCCTTCTCAACTTTAGTTCTTGGTGAAATTTTAAAGAATATTTAGATGAATATTTAGAATGGGAAACAGTGTTCATGAAGTATCAGTATAGTTTCATTGAGAAAACATTCTAGACTAAATTCATTTCCTTTTTCTACAGGGTTATTAAAATGACAGATTTAGAGAATGTTATTGATATAATTTATTTTGGTTTTAACAAAGCATTATATACAATCTTTTGTGTTATTCTCATGGAAAAGATGGAGTGATATGGGCTAGATGATAGATTTAGGACAGTGATAATAGTCATTAAGAATCTGTGCTAAAAGAGATCTCTAATTCCCTTAGAGATGTGTGCTTAGCCTTGATATGATATTTTGTTTTGCTTTGTTTTAAATCATTGAGTTGTATAAAGGCTGAGATGGTATACTTATAAAGCATACTGACAAACACAAAACTGAGAGGAATAACTAATAGGTAGAAGACAGAGGCAATATTTTATTTTATTATTTTAATTTTCAATTCTAAATTCTCTTCCTGCATCCCCTTCTCCACCCTTGAGAGGAAATATAATGCCCATTATACATCTGAAGTCATGCAAAACATATTTATATATTAGCCATGTTACAAGAAAAATAAAATGAAAACAATATGCTTTATTCTGCACTCAGTGCAGAACATCAGTTCTCTCTCTGGAGGTGGATAGCATTTTTCATCATGAGTCCTTTGGAGCTGGCATGGATCATTGTATTGATCAGAATAGCTGAGTCTTTCACAGTTGGTTATTGTTATGATATTGTTTTCCTAGCCCTTTTCACTTCACTTTGTATCAGCTCATACAAGAGAGACAAAAATTTTAAAAGGTAGACTAGGATAATAGGGTGAACTGAGTAAGATGAAATTTAATAGTGATTAATGTAGAATCTTGTACTTCGCTTCAAAGAATCAACTTCATAATACAAGATGCTGGAGACATAGCTGGATAGCAGTTTTCCAGAAGAAAATTGAGGATTTTTGGTGGATTACAAGCTCAATCAGTCAACAGTGTGACAGAGAAGTCAAGAGACCTAGTGCAAATCTAGCAAAGGATAACCTCCAGGAATAAGGGGGTGATCATCCCACTGCACTTTGCCCTAGTTAGACAACAATTAGAATATTTTCTTCAGTTCTGGATGCCATAGTTTAGGAAAGACCCAGAGAAGCTGGAGGGCAACCAAGATGGGGAAAGGTGTCAAGTTCATGCCATATGATGATCATTTGAAGTAATTGGGGCTGTTCAGCTCAGAAGAGAGAAAACTTGGGTTGGGGGGATGTGACAACAAACTTGAAGTTTCAATAGGGGAAATATGTTATTAATGATGCATTGTCATATGGAAGAGGGTTTAGGCTTATTCTTTTTAGCCCCAAAGAGCAGAATTTGGAGCAAAGCATAGAAGATGCAAAGAGGCAAATTTCAGTTTGATGGAGGAAAAACTTCCTAATAATTTAAGCTTTCCCAAAGTGACATGGGTTGCCTCAGAAGGTAGGGGTTTCCTTCCTCATTAAGAATCTTTAAGTAGGAGCAGCTAGATGGTGCAGTGGATAAAGCACTGGCCCTGGATTTAGGAGTACCAGAGTTCAAATCCTGCCTCAGACACTTGACACTTACTAGCTGTGTGACCCTGGGCAAGTCACTTAATCCCAATTGCCTGCAAACCCCCCCCCAAAACCAAAAAACCAAAAAAAAAGAATCTTTAAGCAAGGGTTTCATGGTCAAATGAGAAATGTCAGGCAGTTTATAGAGGACATTTTAAAATAGATTGGAATAGATGCCCACTGAGGTCTTCCTAGACCCTGAAATTCTCTGACTGAAAGAATCTATTTATTAATTGAAGAAGAAATTAGCTAGTGAATTTAGAACTGGAAGAGAACTTCAAGTTCTTCTCATCTGATTCCCCTCATTTTTACACATCAGGAAACTAAAAGCTGGATAGACTTGTGACTTGCTCAACACCACAAGTAACAAATGGTAGATTCATAACTCATGTCAAGGTCCTTTGACTCTAAGTCTGTACCTCTGTGCACTCCACCATGCTACCTTGACTTACCATGGTCATCTTCTTTTAGATATCCCATCAGAGCACCCCGAGCTGGCTGTTATGGAGATATGATGGGAAAAGAAGGAGTCAGAACATATGGCTTCCGTGCTCCTCATGAAACATATGACGTATATTGTTATGTGGATCAATTAGAAGGTAAGCCATCCTCAAGTTTCCATAGCTCTTTGAAAGCTAACAATATTGGTGAAAGCCCGACGTGACAATGGGATTCCAGCAGATTTGCTCTTTTGCTCTGCAGAACCAGGAGGATCATCTAGTTGAAAACAACCCTATGGTTATGTGGTTTAATTGGCTTAAATTAACATAGAAGTTGGAGGAAGGAAACCTAAAAATGGCCAGTCGGGTTTGGGATTTCTATACTTAGGGGCACTTCTTTCTATAAAGCTGTTCCTGGATAATTTCCAGTGTGCATTTAGAATGTCCTGAACAGAAGTCTATAATAGCCATAGGGAGGAATGTTAACATCCACTGCACCCACAACTTCAAGTGAAAAATTAGTGAATGTCAAATATTCTTCTGGCTCAATACTGTGACTTGCAAAAGAAGAACCGGGTCATAGAGATTAGAAGAAATGTTAGAGGTCATCTAGTTTTATAGAGGAAAGACCCCCTCATTTTATAGAAGAGAAAGCTGAGGCTTGGGGAGGTCCAGTGACTTGCAGAAAGTCATGTAGCTAGTAAGTGGCAAAGTCAGCATTTGAACTTCGGTGCTGTGACTCTCAGATCAGGGATTTTCCCACTGTGAATCAAACCAAGAAACTTCAGCCTAGCACAAGAGAAAGCTTTTCCTTAATATCTCCTTCATCATGCTTGAGTGTAAAATTGAATAAATAGTGCATGACAGGGGCAGCTAGGTGGCACAGTGGATAAAGCACTGGCCCTGGATTCAGGAGGACCTGAGTTCAAATCTGGCCTCAGACACTTGACACATACTAGCTGTGTGACCCTGGGCAAGTCACTTAACCCCCGTTGTCTCACCAAAAAAAAAAATAGTGCATGATATTTCTATTGTCAAAGTCATTGTTTTTGGACCATACTTATGATATCATTGGTTTAGGGAACTTTCGGTGAAGAAACTCCCTCCACCAATGCAGGTCAACATCTGCTCTGCAACTTAGTCTTTAGAAGGTTGTTAGAGGCATTGAGTGGTTAAGTGATTTGCTCAGGGTCACAGTCTGGATGTGTTCCAGGCAGGACTCAGAACTAGTTCTGAGGTTCCAAGGCCAATTCTTTAACTAGCAGGCAATGCTATCTCTTTAAGACGAGTTAGTATTTCTAATGCAGAACAGAATTAAAATTTTACCACATTTTCACATTTTAATGTGTTACTTAAAAAAAACATGGTTTATACTATGTCTACATCTTCAAGGCCAGAAGCAGCATTTTCATTAAAAGGGGATGAATTTGAAAATTTGTCCTTATAATGGAATCTTGATTACATTCATAAATTTGTGAAGAGATCAAATTATAAGTAGTTCTACCATGGTAGGACTATATTCTTAGACCTGTCCAGATTTACTCAGGATAGAGTAGAATTCTAAAGTGGCCATAGAAGCGGAAGGACCATCCCTGTAGCCTCATTCATTCAATCATTCATTCATCTATTCAATAGACATTTATTAAAAACTTCCTATATATCAATGTTCTAGCCATTGAGAGATACAAAGTTTAAGTAAGATTTAGTTCTTGATTTATGAAGTTTACACTCTTACATTCCTGCTGAGCTATAAAAGACCTCAAATTTTTCATAAGAAATAGATTATTAATCTCTAGAATAATTTCCTGAGGATTGTTCCTCTTTCCCTTTCCTCAGTTCCCTATTGCTCTAGGAACATCAAGAGAGTCATCCCTTATAACAAAGAATAAAAAAAAGAAAGTATTTCAAAAAAGCGAACTAAAACATTGAGCCTGAAACTATATGTATGCAATGTTGCTGTGGGGACCAATTTTTAATTGGGGAGTGTTAGCTAAATGGCTTGCTGCAATAATGGGGCAAAGAAAGAGACTGGCAGTCTCCCTTAAAACAGAGCAGGATTTATTTAATAAGAATGAACTTAAAAAAAAAAACGCAAACAGGATCAGTAGGATTAAGGGAAAGGAAATAAAATGGGGAAAGGGAAATTATACAACCTGAAAAACACCACCGCCCAGGAATCAGATGAGAATACACAGCAGCACTTCTGTCGCCTTCCATCTTCCAGCTAGAATGGTGAATTCTCCTCCCCCTTCGCAGCAAACCCTAGGCAGCCCCCAGCCAATTGGCTGGCCACTCTGACAGTTACATGACTGCCCTCACTAGGCTTCCAATCATTATAATTTTGCCAGGCCCATGTAGGCGTCGGTGGCCGGTGCCTGCACTGTGTTTTTTTTTTTTTAATTCTAGCCAAAAGATGGAGTCATAAAAACCTCAAATAACAATTAATTCTTCACATTGCATACCCACAATTCCTCACCTTAGCGGAATTAGAATGTTAGAGGTTAGAATTACTTAGAGATGGGGCAGCTAGGTGGCGCAGTGGATAGAGCACCAGCCCTGGAGTAAGGAGTACCTGAGTTCAAATCTGGCCTCAGACATTTAACACTTACTAGCTGTGTGACCCTGGGCAAGTCACTTAACCCCAATTGCCTCAAAAAAAAAAGGAATTAATTAGAGGTTAGAATGATGCATTTTATTCTCTCATCTTCAGTATATGCCATTACAGTTATACAACACAATTTGTTAAGCTATTGGTCAGTTAATTTTATTATTCTCCATAAGATTAATTGAAAAATACACTGTTAGTATTTGATTAGGCACTAACATGCTTCCAGAAGGTGATGATGGAAACTGTGGAGTATAGAACTCAGAATAAATTTGAGAAGGGACATTTATACCAAATCAGCAGAATATTATCTGTTTCCAACACTTTTGCTTTTGGTTTAATATCTAAAATATGGAGAAGCAAGCAAGATTCTGTGTTTCAAACAGTGGAAGACATTAAACACAGGCTGGAGTTTGTCTGAACAGGACTTCATGTTGCAACTCCCACAAGCCAGCAACTTAAATTAGTCTGAGACTATTACTTGTTCCCAAGGAGAGGCCTTGAGAAATAGCAGAGAAAATGCAGACTGTTCCCAGTTACATTGTTCTGATCATTCTTTCTTCCTTGGTTGGTTGGCCTTTGGAAACCTTGGCAAATTACTAAGTATTCTTTTCCTTCTCGGCTTGAAATAGAAGGTTGCAGAGCCATTCTACAGATGTCAAGTTAAGGTAAAGAAAAAAAAGGGATGTAAGGTCATTTTTAATGTAAATTTTACAATATCATCACTGAAGTAGAACACTTACCTGAGAAGAAAAGGTCAATTACTAAGTTATAATTCATGTGGAAAACTAAGACAATAAAATTATATTCAGAGTCTTTATTTGCCACATAAAAGAAGATTCCCATGAAAATGGGCCATAATTTTTTCTAAGTTTATTATTATTTGTATCTCAATCCTTGCTTTTATCCTAATATTATTCTTTGGAGCCAAGAGTGTGTGGGAAGGTGCAATCTTTAGAAAATAGATATTCTTAGAATGCATATCATCAAATGATTTGGACAGTAGTTGGGAGCCAAAGTACCTTAATCTTGGATCAGAAGTTATATTTTACCAGATATTTTTACAAAATAAGAAAGCTAAGGATGAAGAGGTTTGCAGTTCAAAGATGTAATTACTTTTTAGTTTTAATTTTGTTATTTACTGAGAAAGATGTTTATTTAGTTAACAACATTTCAACTTTCTTTTTTCATCCTTTCTTGTATTATTAAGTCAGAGTTAAGTATTCCTCCTGGCACATGGTTTCCTCCATGAAGTCCAAACAATTGGAGTAAATTAAATTGAGCCAAATAGGATAAAAAACATATGTGTCCTTGGAAAAAATCTTAGGAGAGTTACAGATATTAAAGGACAGTTATAATTATAAATCAAGCACTCAACAACAGTTAAAAAACAATAGAATAGAAGGAGAGCAATTATAATTAGCTCCTCAGGCAATTATTTAAGAGCAGGCATGTATGGTCGAAAAAAAAATCTGCTGTTATGGTAGATCATTAGCCATGATTCAACAATGAAGAACTATTGTTAAAAAGTCAACTTCAGAGAGGTTTTTATAAATGGGACTCCAGAAGGACAGAGTTGTAAAGTAATCTGTGAAAGTAGGATTGCTTCACCTTTGTCTTTGTTTCCTCAGTACCCAGTATAGTACACACTGCTCATAGTAGGTGCTTAATAAATGCTTGTAGGGTGATCTTTAATTACTATCTATGTATTTAATAAAAGGTCTACTTTGTATGACTGTTAGACTGATCTTTGTGTGTGTGTGTGTGTGTGTGTGTGTGTTTTGGTCGGGCAGTTGGGGTTAAGTGACTTGCCTAGGGTCACACAACTAGTAAGTGTTAAGTGTCTGAGGACAGATTTGAACTCAGGTCCTCCTGAATCCAGGGCCAGTGCTCTATCCACTGTGCCACCTAGCTGCCCCTAGACTAATGTTTTAAATGCCATTTTCATTATGTCAAATACCTACATAAGAATAAGCAGTAATTCCCTATTACTTATCATATAAAATACAAATTCTTCTGTCTGGCTTTTAAGTCCCTTTTAAAGTCCCTAAGTCTATCTTTCTTCCCTTATTTCTAGCTACTTCTTTATGTTCTAGTCAATTTCTCTCAGTCTTCTTACTGTTCCCTACTGCCCTCCTCCTTTGATCCTTCCCTGCCCCATCCCATGGTATCCTTCTCTCCTGCTTGGTTCATTGTAATTATTCTCATTCTTTTCTTTTGGGTAAATTCCTACCTGTCTGCCTACTCCTTTTCAGTTTCCTTTGCTGGATCCTCATCCATGTCATACCCAGGAATTGTAGGATCTTCCCCCCCCACAAGACTGTCCTGTACTTCCCATTGATTCTCACTCTAAATTCTCTCTCTGGTTAATTTCATAAGGTTCTATTAGTCCAGTTATTATCTCTATGTAGATGGTACTCACATCTGTATTTCTTGCTCTAGTTTCTCTCCTGAACCTTAGTTCAGAATCATGAGCTTTCTATTGGACATTTTGGATGTCCTGTAACCTCTCTGAAATTCAACATGCCCCAAACAGAACTTGTCACCTTTTCCCCAATAGCTACTCCTCTTCTGACCTTTCCTGTATTGTTTTTTTTTTTAAGTGAGGCAATTGGGGTTAAGTGACTTGCCCAGGGTCACACAGCTAGTAAGTGTCAAGTGTCTGAGCCTGGATTTGAACTCAGGTACTCCTGACTCCAGGGCCGGTGCTCTATCCACTGTGCCACCTAGCTGCCCCCCCCTTTCCTGTATTGTTAAGGAAAGTGTCCAGGTGTGCAACCTCAGTGTCTTCTGCTCTCACTAATCACATACATCTAACCCACTGCCAAATCTTGTAATTTCTATATCAGTCATCTCTTAGATATATGTCCTTTCCACCCACACAGTCACCACCCTAGTTCAATCAATTGTACTTATTAATTTATTATTATATATTTTATTATTAATTAATGCTTTTAATGTGTCAGGAACTGTTCTGGGTCTTGTATATACAAATACAAAGAATAAAACAATCCTTAATTTTAGGAAGATTAGATTTTTTTTTTCAGGGCAATGGGGGTTAAGTGACTTGCCCAGGGTCACACAGCTAGTAAATGTCAAGTGTCTGAGGTTGGATTTGAACTCAGGTCCTTCTGAATCCAGGGCCAGTGCTTTATCCACTGTGCCACCTAGCTGCCCCCAGGAAGATTAGATTTATAATGAAGGATACTAACAGTTGGGGATTCAGGCCCTCATCACTTCTCACCTGGACTGCAATAGCTTTTCATTTGGTCTCCTTACCAACAATTTTTCCTGACTCCAAACCTAATTCATTACAACTATTAAAGTGGTTTTCCTAAAGGGCAGGTCTGACCATGTCACCTCTTACTGAATAACCTTCTTATTACCTTTAGAAACAAATATAAAATCCTCTCTTTGGTATCAAATAGTCTTCTTGACCTAGGCCCTAGCTTCCATTCCAGTTTTCTCATCTATTACCCCCCTCCACATATCTGTGTTCTGGGCCAACTTGCCATTCATCACATACATTTTATCTTCGAACTCTGTCTTTGCACTAGCTGTCTCTCTTGCTGGCATAATTTCTCTCACTCCCCACCTCCCACCTCTATCTCACACCTTCTACCTTTTACATTCAGCTTTTCTTGATCTTCCCTGGATCCGCACTAGTCACGTCCCTCTCCAAAGCCTGGTTACCCCTTTGCCTATGGTTGATATTTACTTATTAATGCATATGCTATCTCCTCCAAAAGATCATAAGCTCCTTGGAACCAGGCCCTATTTCACTGTGGCTTTCAGATTCCCCAGTGCTTACTCAAGTGCCAGGGGCATAGTGGGCACTCAATAAATATTTGTTGATAGATGAATTATTTTTTTCTTCCATAGCACTTCTCTTTTCATTAGCAACCTAGTGAAATGCTAAGTATTGAAGCCAAATGTAGTTTGCTTCTAGGCCTTTCTTTGACACACAGGATATCTGACCATCTATAAGACTTGTCTGATGCATCTTCCAAGTTCCACTGTCATCCTTAAGATTAAAAATTCCTCTACTGTGACATTACCAGCTGATAAATGGCTAGCCTTTTTTGGTCAAGGAGGAAAAGTCGCTGAGCCTAGATTTTAGGAATTTTTTCTTTTCATTTTTGGTTCATTTTGGTTTTGACTAGTGAATACACAAATTTTTATACTTCACAAACCCCACCCATGTCTTTAGCCTTTGGGAATTTAGTGTCTTGATTGAATTATTTTTCCCTGTAGTAATAATTGTGACTGTCTCTCAGTCTAAATTAAAAACACTAGCTTTCACACATGAATATCTCAGAGTGGGGGCAGCTAGGTGGTGCAGTGGATAAAGCACTGGCCCTGGATTCAGGAGGACCTGAGTTCAAATCTGACCTCAGACACTTGACACTTACTAGCTGTGTGACCCTGGGCAAGTCACTTAACCCTCATTGCCCCACCCCAAAAGAAAAAAAATGTTTAAAAAAATATCTCAGAGAGCTTAAAGCACAATTACTCTCATTTTACTGTAACCAACATATAGTAATCATGTCACTCTCTGCATGGTCCATTTCTAACCTTACAATAAGTTTAGCCTTTGGTAGATACTGCCAAGTGAATGGGGCAGTATGGAGGCTTATTAAGTTTAGTTACACATAGAACAAGGTCAGGGTCTTTCTCATCTGACCCCTTTCCCTGATTTATTGGAGGTTTTTCCTACCTTTTACCCTAGCAAACTCCCTGGCTATAATTCATTGTTTCCATAAATCCCTCAGGTCTAACAGTTCAACTCATTTTAATCTCCTTTAGCATTTGGAAGGTTTAAAGTTGGGACAAAAGCAGAGATCAAAGCCTGGAATTATCCAATCCCTTGTATAGACTGACTTTTTACTTAACTGGATTCTAGGCTATAGTGAATTCTTCCCTAGTGTGACTACTATGATAATGCTGATTTGAGTCCATAATTAACTTATGTAATACAAAAATGCCCATATCAATCATTTAGAAGAATTTCTCATATATCGCTAATTCATTTCTGATTCAAATATTGATTTAAAACCTCAGAACCAGAGTACTACCTACTCCATTATGGTTGAGGTGGGTTATGTGCAGGGGTGTCCCAAAAGTCTTAGTTTAGTTTTAAGTTCTAGTTGATTAGCTTAAATAGCTTAGAATTTCGCTAAACTTCTTTTTGTATCCCCAGCATTTGACACAATACCAGGCACATAGTAGGCTCTTAATAAATTTTTATTGACCTACAGGGGCATTTTATCTATCTATCTATCTATCTATCTATCTATCTATCTATCTATCTATCTATCTATCTATCTATCTATCATAGAGATATAGATATAGATACATATGTGTATATATATACATCCATATTATATATATATACGCACATCCATATATATATATATATATATACGCACATCCATATATACACACACACACACACACACACGGTGTGTGTATGTGTAGTGATATACTTATTGAGGGTGGTTTCTGATAACATAATATTGTTATTTATTTTTCACTGATCTAGCAGAAAACTACAGCTCATGATGCCTATAACTAATTGCCTTTTCTTGATATCCTATTCCTTATAAGGATAGAGTGGTATTCCAAGTTTGGAACCAAAGTAGCTGTTGTGTGTCAATGCAGGACTCTGTGGAATCTTAGAGGTCTGTTAAAGAGCTTGTTGGGGGAGGGGTCTGGGTTTACCACCCAAGCAGTCCCTCTAAGAGACACAATTAATAGTAATCCCAGTAGACATTGCTAGACAGCCCCTTTGGTTCTGTTAAGTCAATAATGCATAACTGCAGGAATTTATCACTGGCCTCTAAAGATTCATAAAGAGCAGCCTTTATATACATTGCCATCAAATGGAAAAGTAATATGTAAAGGGCTCTATAAATTTGCATAGTGTTGATATTTAAACTTCTGATTTCCACAATCTAACGTCACAATTCCCATTCTTTTTTTTTTACATTTACTTTTACAGTTTTTTATGCATAACTTAGTATCTATACTTTTTCTATCTAGACTGGACAAAGAGGAAACCCCTACCAGTGCAGGTTAGCAATTACTTGACAGCTTAGAGCTTTAGAGAATTGTCTGGGGAACTCTGAAGTTAATTGACTTGACAGTATATGTTAATCAGGATTTGAACCCAGATCTTCCTGGTTCTGAGACGGGCTGTCTATCTATCATACTACTCTGCCTCTTTGGCTTATGTGGTATAGGAACAATTCCATGTTTTCCACACAATTCAACTAATTAATTCCTCTGTTTTCCAGTGATTCTCTAAGGGATATCACTCATAAAATCTTAGAGCTTGATGGAACGAATCTTTTTTTTTTTTTTTTGAACTGATCTTCTTGTTCATCTAATTAAACCAATGGTTCCTAAACTTTCTTAGTTTAAGGAGCCCTTGGTATCTCAGTAATGATTTCACAGTGCTAAATATGCAAAAAGAAATACCTAAAAAGTTAATTAGTTAGACATACCTGGCTTATTAAGTGGCTAAATAAAAAATTTAATATCCCATGTTGTACTTCCCCTGTGTGTTTGCTGAGACACCTACAAAGCTGCAGTGCACAGTGTGGTAATTGAAGGGCTAAACCAAATTTTTGGGGGGTGCAGGACTGGATCTGTGATTTCATTGATACAGGTATATTCATTTCAACACTCTGAGGAGAAGTTCCCCCCATCAGCTGCTCCTCACTTTTAGGTCTTAAGTTGTCTCTTAAGGCACTGAGAGGTAAGGTGATTTCCCAGGGTTATGGAGACAGTTTGTCACAAGTGGGACTTGAACCCAGTTCTTACTGACTCTAAGGCCAACTCTTTATTCAGTGGTGTTCCACCCCTAAGAAAAAAGAAATTTCAGAAACTTGTTTTAAAAGCATTAATTGGAAAATATTTCCTGAGTTTGTACTATGTACAAGGTTCTGTCCAGTGCAGATCCACCATAATATCAGATATTCCAATATACATTTTATTTTTGGAGTCATCTAGATCTGTGAGCCTTTCTTTGCCCAATGTCATCAGCAGTGAACATTTTGGACTTCCTTTCTATGTAAGCTTGTTCTCTTTTTGCTATGTAAGGAGCCAGAATAGTAATTCTCAAAGCGTCCAGAGACCCTTTCAGGAGGTCCACAAGGTCAAAACTATTTTAATAATAATAATAATAATAAATGTTGCCATTTCTATGGTCAATTTTGATAGACAAAATAAATAGGTATCCAAAGTAGATAAACAAAAAACTCTTTGGGTGGGTGTCTTCAATAGTGTTTAAGAGTATAGAAGGTTCTTAAACCCCAAAAGCATGAGTTCTTCTAGACTAGAGGAGCTGTCTATTTAGTAGTAATAGAATGGGGGTTATCATTAGAATTTTTTTTCCCTTGGCTGTTTCCATTGGGTCTAAACCATGTTCCAGTTTCCTCTGCAATGGAAGGGATCATAGAACCAGAAAGAATCCTTAGAGGAACAAATATGTATGGAACAAGTAGGTTGATCAAGATGCAAAAGGGAAGGAAAGATTTTGTAGCTGATTGATTGTCACACTGTATCACATAATAATGGGGGCAGCTAGTTGGGCCAGTGGATGTGAGCCCCAGGCCTGGAGTCAGGAAAACTCATCTTCCTGAGTTTAAATCTAGCTTCAGACACTTTCTAGCTGTGTGACCCTGGGCAAGTCACTTCACCCTATTTGTCTCAGTTTCCTCATCTGTAAAATGAGCTGGAGAAGGAAGTGGCAAAACACTTCAGTATCTTTGCCAAGAAAACCCCAAATGGGGTCATGTAGAGTTGGGACATGACTGAGCAACTATCACATAAGAATAGCTAGCATTTAGATAGAGCTTTAAGGTTTTCAAAGCATGTTACAAATATAATCTGATTTTATCCTCACAATAACCCTGGAAGGAAAGTGCTATTCTTATCTCCATTTTAAGGTTGAGGGAACTGAGGTAAACAGAAATCAAGACATTTACCCTGGGTCACACAGCTACATATGAGGTCCAATTCTCTATCCACTAAACCACATAACTGCCTTCCCTGTGTCTTTAAGAGTCGGCAGCTCAGAAATTGTTTTTAGAAGCTTTTCTCATTTGAATTAAAACATTACAGCTCTAAATAAGAGATCCTTTGTAACACTTCTTGAACATCATTTTGTTCTCAATACCTTCTTCTTTCATATGCTAAATAGCTTTTTCATGGACACACTTGTATAGATAGCCCAGTGAACTGCTAACAAGCATGTTGATGTATTTCCACATAAATATGATTTAATATATGTAAATTATGTAATGAACCAGAAGGTTCTTTCACTAACATGGGTGTTTTTTTTTAAAATGGGAACTACATCATGCTTCTTGCTTTAACATAAAAAATGAGTAATTTAAAAGGTTCTAACCTGACTTTTCATTTCTTTTACCTGCAAATTTAAAACATTTCAAACCAAATTCTACCTTTAGTCCTGAAATGAAATGGAATTACCTTGGCAGCACAAGAGTTTTTCCTGATAGTTAATAAAATATTTGGTTTTCCAAGGATTATAGGCTCAAATTACCAGAGTAATGTGTGTGCTTTTGAATAACTGAAGTGCTTCCCCTCAAAAGGTTATATAGACTCTGTTAACTGTTAACCAACACACACTAGTGAGGAATCCATTGTCCCTGGAGATTAATGTGCATTTATTTTCACAAATGAGAGGCTGCTGTTGCAGATTGACTAGAGTGGTAGACCTGGAGCTAAGAAAACCTAAGGCTGAAATCCTGCTTTTGATACTTAGCCTTGTGATCTTGGGCAAGTAACTTAACCTTCCTGGGCTTCTCTGGCCTCATCAGTAAAGGGATGATAATGATGTCTGTAGGAGGGTTGCTTTGAGGCTATAATGAGATACCCCATGTAAAACACTTTGCAAACTTTAAAAGGCAATATAAATGCCTGTTGTTATTGTTTTTCTCTTGTCTAAATAAAACCAAATTAAAAACAAGAGGAGAAAACTTAAGTTCTTTTAGGAAATTTGAAATTTGAAGCCTATTTAATATTTATTCTCTTACTGTTACTTAGAGATGTCATGTGTACTATTCACATGTGCATATATACACACACAGTCATATATGATAGTGCCATAGATCATAGTACCATGCAATAACCTACATACATAGACACACAAATCTGTGTATATATAAAAATATTTCCTCTATTTCTGTCTATCATCTATTATATTATTTGCAAATATATATATATTTATTTTTGTGTATATAATTATCACATATAAGTATTAAACCAAATGATAGAAAATAGAGTATATCTACATATACAACATAAATATATAGTGCAATATATATATAGAATGTAAAGCAATCTATTTGTCCATATAAAACAGTTTATATAACTACCTACATGCATACATGCATATACATACATACACACATACACAACACATACACACTGTATACACACGTGTGTATATAATATATATATATATACACATACATAAACATATATCAAATGATTTCATGGCAGGATGCTCTATATATACCATTTCATCTAAACAATAAACAACATGCAATTCACATCTACTTTTGCACAATTCTGTGAGTATACACACATATTTAAATATAATTGTGACAAAATCCTGCAATTTTTCCCAGAAAAAAGTAACTGTGTTGAGTTCCAAAAAGTGAAAATAAGGTAAAGATCAATTAGAGAGAGGGGGTAAAAAAAAAGTACTGGATTGAAAAGATAGGAGCCTTGGATTCTCTTTTGGCCTCTTTCAACAAGTAGCTAGGTTAGCCTGGGGTTTCACTTACCCTTTCTGAGCCTCAGTTTTCTCATCTATAAAATATTTCATTGTTTTGGTACTTAAATGCATCTATGACATTATCAAAATGGGTTTCCACTCTGGTGGCACAAAGCACAATCCATCTCTCTTTAGTGTTTCCTGCAATTCTTATCCATTTCTTTCTAACATCTCTTCTGCCTCTTGGGAATCTGGAACTGGATGTTCCATAGCCATCTCAAACTCAACATATCCAAAATAGAACACATTATCTCTACCCATCCCAAACTTTCCTTTCTTCCCTATAACTGTCCAAGAGATCAATATGTTCTGAGTTATCCAGACAACTCTCATATTATCCTTGACTCCTCTCTCACTCTCATTATACAAATCTGATCCCTTTCACTTCTGCTCCTGAGTTTTAGAGTTTTCTTGAATTATTTTTGGTGAATTATTCCTGGATGAATACTATTGGTTTCAAGACATGACCAAGCCTAATGGGGTTGCTTGAGGTGATTAAAAAATAGAGGAATGATGCAGAAGTCGGAAGACCTACATTCAAATTCAGGATGTGTTACTAACTAGTTGACTTGATCACTTCACTGGAAGGGGCCTAAATTTATTCAGACAAGAAAGGACAAAATTGAACTAGATAATCCCATTCTGAAATTCTAATCTCTTTACAATTAAAAAAAATTGTGTTCTTCATTACTCTGTAGAGAAACTGTGGTGCAGTGGGAAGAGTGCTAGATTTCAGTTTGAATCTCATCTGTGCGACTTTCTTGCTGTGTGACTTTCTGCAAGTCAACCTCTTTGAGCCTCAGTTTTCTAATGTGTAAAATGGGAAAGATACCACCTGTCCTGCTACATCACTGGCTAGATGTG
Source organism: Dromiciops gliroides (assembly GCF_019393635.1). NCBI lineage: Eukaryota > Metazoa > Chordata > Mammalia > Microbiotheria > Microbiotheriidae > Dromiciops > Dromiciops gliroides. The sequence goes on from NC_057861.1 coordinate 443,031,973, forward strand.
AGGATTCCTTGTCTGGAAATAGTCTCCATGCTTCCTAACCTTGACCCTTTGGTTAACTAGTTCAACTCTATACTATTATTAAATCTCTTACTCTCTTGACCTATTACTACTTGTGTTGTTTTTTTTTTTTTTTTTGAGTGGGTCAATGAGGGTTAAGTGATTTGCCCAGGGCCACACAGCTAGTAAGTGTCAAGTGTCTGAGTCCAGATTTGAACTCAGGATCTCCTGAATCCAGGGCTGGTGCTTTATCCACTGCACCATCTAGCTGCCTCCAACTATTTGTGTTTTACCAAACCCTAACCCTGAGTTTTTCCTACTCATGTGCTGCTTAATGGAGTTAGAGGTAGTCATGGAACTGCTGAGTGGATCCATTACAAATGTATGCTTTCTAATCCCAATTGAGCCCTCCCCCTCACTGCAGCAAGGCAATCCTTTTGCTCCCCCCTGATTGATTCTTTCTTTCTTTTGATGAGGCAATTGGGGTTAAGTGACTTGCCCAGGGTCACACAGCTAGTAAGTCTGAGGTCATATTTGAACTCAGATCCTCCTGACTCCAGGGCTTATGCTCTATCCACTGCGCCATGTAGCTGCCCCCTGATTGATTCTTTATCCTACTAACCACAGCTGCTATTTCGAATCCCTTCTCTCCTCAAGTCTCTCATCACACGAAGACTTCACCTCAGTTTCACTAAAAATAACTAGGTCACTTGTCACAAGCTTCCCCTCTTCCTTCTCATGTCACATTCCTTTGATATCATCATTCAGTAACTCTGCTTTTTCTATAGTCTTTGAAAACAAGGCAAAGGCCAAGCCCTTTAAGTGTACTTGATTCCTTCCCATCTTCACCAACTGCTTAGTGCTTGCAGTAATATGGAAGACCGCTAGGACTTACCATCTGCCCTGCCTCTGGAATCCTAAGGTCCTCTAGAACAGGGCTTCTTAAAATTTTTCCACTCATGACCCTCTTTTGCCTGAGAAATTTTTATGCAATTCTGGGTAGAAAGATGTATAAAATGGGTTTAAATAGCCTTTTACTGTTGCCAATTTTTTGGTGACACTCCCATTCAGTTACACAGTTTAAGAAGCTTTGCTCCAGACCATAACAGGTTCCCTGCCACTATGCCTTCCAAATCCCTGGACACTGCCTTTGTGTGTACACCCTCAGTGCTGATGTCCCTTAAAAGACCCCTGTGCCTTGCACCATGTATCACTGATGTACACTTGGGACAGAGAAGTATTTTCCATCCAACCTGTAGCTGAACACGCTTACATGTGTTGTTTCCTCCAGTTAAAATGTGAGCTTCTTGAGAACAGAGACTTTCTAGTTTATACTCTGTGTGTTCCCAGGACCTAGCACAGTGTTTGGCACAAAGTAACTACCTAATAAATGACTTTTCCTACATTCATTCATTCATTCAGTCCCGCACGTTCTGTCATCACTTCTTCCCCTCTAAGCTCTCAGTCTTTATTATCTCCCTATTTAGCGATTACTTCCCTGTGGCCTACAAATATATTCAAGGCTCCCCCACCTTAAAAACCAAACCAAACCAAACCAAACAAAGTGGAATTCTCACTAGGTTCTAACATCCTTACTAGGTAAAATACAATATCTCCCTTCCCATTCCTAGCTAAGATTAAGAAATTCATCTTCACTAAGTTCCTACATAGCTTCTCCTTTCACTCAATTATAAACTCTCCACAATCTGGTTTCTAACTTTATCATTCCACTGAAACTGTTCTCTCTAAAGTGACCAATGATCTCTCAATTACCAAATATTATGACTTTTTAAAAATTCAGTTTTGAATTCACTACTTCCCACCTACCCCTCCCCAACTCATTACAAAGGAAAATAATACTATGCCCATTATACATATGAAATCATGCAAAACTTATTTCTACATTAACCATCTTGTAAAAGAAATAAAAAGCAAGAAAAATAAATAAAATGAAAGAAAATATTCTTCAATCCGCATTCAGGATTCCTCAGTTTTGTCTTTGATTGTGGATAGCGTTTTTCATAATGAGTCCTTTGAAACTGTCAAAGATCATTGTATTGATGAGTAGATAAGTCTTTCAGAGTTGATTGTGATACAACATTACTGTAACTGTGGACCGCTCATAAGCATCTTGTCAGGTTTCTCTGAAACCGTGCTGTTCATCATTCCTTAAAATATTATAGTACTCCATCACAATCATATGCTACAATTGTTAAGCCACTCCCCAATTGATGGGCATCCTTTCAATTTCCAATTCATTGCCACCACACACAAAAAGAGGTGCTATGAACATATTTGTATTTATGGGTCCTTTTCTTTTTGTCTTTGATCTCTTTGGGTTATAGTCCTAATAGTAGGTAGTATTGGGTCAAAGGCTATGCACAATTTTATCATCCTTTGGATGTAGTTCCAAATCATTCTCCAGAATAGTTGGACCATTTATAGCTCCACCAATAGTACATTAATGTCCCTATTTTCCTACCTGCTCTTCAGCATTTGTCATCTTCCTTTTCTGTCATGTTAGCCAATCTGATGAATGCGAAATGATACCACAGACTAATGATTTATTTTCAATCATAACCCATTTTCACTGCTATGTAATATTTTATTATTCTCTTTTCTCTGGATTTTTGCAACTCCTTGTTCTGCTGTCTGTTTAGCCATTCCTCCATCTCTTTTGCTGGCTCTTCCTCCATTTCACCCTTCTACACTCACTATAGGTGTCCCACCAGGCATCATACAATATATGATGAAAAACAATAAAATGTCTTTATAGGATTTGGGGACATCATTTTGCATTCTCTTAATCTTTTCCCTAGAAAGAAAACTCAGAGAGTACCAGAGAGGTGGCAACAGAATAGGGGCCCTCTTCATTCCATCTGCACTACATTTAACCTCATCGTGTTTTCCCTTTCATATATTTTCTATTTTGGTTTGTGGTGTTTGAAATGTTCTCTGCTCATAAATTTGGGATTAGGTATAGATGGTTTTTGTATGACAGAGGAAGACTTAAAGCAAATAACTATTCTGTGAGCTTTTTTATGAGGCAGATTGAATGGATAAATGGGAACAAGACCCATGATACAAATGAATGAAAGGATTGATATTTTTAAAAGAAGAAAAAGTATAGGAAGTCTTTCAACATAATATAAATGGTTTTGGATTCATTTAGCAACCTATTACATATTCCTTTTTCACACTTTCCTAGCACCTGCCAGGGTCTCATACAAAATGTTTGTTGTATAAAACCTTGAGGTTGGTTACATAGTAAATCCCACTAGGTTATTTGACTGAGTGAATTCTTTGGTCTGGCTCAGCATGGAGGCTGCTTCTTTAAGCAAACTACCGAGAGGCACATGTTATTTATTCTCCGGAATATAGAATAACAGCGTTGTTTGGTGAAACAGGACTTGCTCCCTAATTGTATTTTTCTGCCGTACTTGAGTGTGTTGAATATTCTTTAGCCTTTAGGAAGTATGGTAGTTTTCCTACAAAGTAGAAACTCCCTACAATGAAGGAAACGAAGGCAATGAAATTGATATTCCAGCTGTAATAACAAACCCAAATGTTCTACCTAGGAGGGAAAAATATTGGCACACTGCCTATTTTCACACTTGCATTCCTTTCAGACCTAAAACAAGTGTAATATTGATATGAATGGAACGGTTCAGGGTGATGCCGTCTCTCCGTCTGCCATGTAGTCGTGAGACAAGGTCCATCGGTGAGATCGGTCACATGTCCCGGAAATCTAACCAGAGCTTTGTAGCAAAACTAACTTTTGTTTTCTGTTGAGGAAGGAGAGAAGAGAGTCACTCACTTACTAATAAAGGACCCTGGGCTTTGTAATGACATTCTTTGTTTCGCATTTAGGCCTAACCCAGCTCAAGGCCTTTTGAACATGGTGTCTACTAGGCATTTCAAGCTCAACATATCCAAATCAGAACTCATGATCTTCCCCCTTTGAACCTGCCTCCCTTCCAATATTCCCTAATTCTATCAAGGTCACTACCATCCTTTCTATCTACAAAGACTAGTAATTTCAACATCATCCTAAATTTAAAGAATCTTTCAGTTAGAAAGGACTTCTAGGGGGCAGCTAAGTGGTGCAGTGGATAAAGCACTGGCCCTGGATTCAGGAGGACCTGAGTTCAGGTCCGGCCTCAGACACTTGACACTTACTAGCTGTGTGACCCTTGGCAAGTCACTTAACCCCCATTGCCCCGCAAAAAAAAAAAAAAGAAAGGATTTCTAATCTGTAGACAAAAGGAATCCCTGCTCTAGCATAACTAGGTGGTCTTCAAGCTTTTGCTTTGAGAATTTTCAGGAGGAGAAATCCAAAAAATTCCCACCCCCACTCATTCCTCTTTTGGACAGCTTTAATTGTTAGAGACTTTTCCCTAACCCTAAGCTTAAATTTGTTTCTTTACAACTTCTACCCCATTGTTCCTGGATCTGTCCTCTGGAGCCAAAAAAGAACAATGCCCTCTTCCACATGACAGTCAGTAAAAACACTTGAAGGCAGCTATCAGCTCCTCCTTGACCCTTTCTTCAGGACAAACATTGCCAGTTCCTTTAGCTAATCTTCATATGTCACAGACTCAAGGCCCTTCAAATTACCTTCTTCTTGGCACTCTACAGATTGTTGCTCTTAGATCCTGGTCCCCAGAATTGAACCCTCAGTACCCACAATGAGGTCTGATGAGAGTAGGGTGCTATCACCTCCTTGTTCTTTGGAAGAAATGCCTCTTTTGATGAAACAGAAGATTGAATTAACTTTTATGCCCATCTGACATTTTGGATTTATATTGAGCTTATAGGAAATATCTAGATTATTTTAAATTTTATTTTTAATTTATGGAATAAACCATGCCTCTTCCATCTTACACTATCCATTTTAAATTGATTTGTTTTTGTATCTAGTTGCAAGATCGTATATTTATCTTGACTGAATTTCATCTTGTTAGATTTAGTACTTTAGCCAATACTCTAGGCAGCCAAGTTTCTTTTGGATCCAGCCTTTGTCATCCGGTGTTGGCTGATCCTCCCAGCTTTGGATCATCTTCAGATTTGACGAGCACACTACCTATGCCTTTATTCAAGACACTAATTAAAATGCCATACAGGACAGAGCCCAGCAAAGACCCCCGATGTACTCCCCTGTAGACCACCCACATTTTGACATCCAGTCATTGATAACTCTGAGTCCAGATGCCTATTTCTGGATCCATTCAATTGTATCATCATCTAATCCTTATCTTTCCATCTTCTCCACAAGAAGGGTGTCAGATATTTTATAAGACATTTTGTTAAAAATCTAAGTAAAATATATCAACATTTTCCTCATTGACAATGACTAGTATTAAGTAGTATTGACTCATTGACTAGTAATCTAGTCACAAAAAGAAATTAGGTTATTTTCCCAGGAATCAAAATCAAATTCACTGGCTGATAGTTTAATGGTTCTTTTCTGTTTCATTATTAATGTTATTGTTATTTTATTTGTTCTTCTCCAGTCTTGTGAAACCTTTCCCTCTCTCCAAGCTGTTTCCTCTACCACCCCTTTTATTCTCTTTGGCTTCACTCATCAGCCTTGGTTCATCTCACCTTTTGGTGTTCCTGTCATAATTATTGCTAGACTCAGTCTCACTCATGCCACAAAGCCATTCAATCACTTACCAGTCAATTAGCATTTTAACCTCCACCACGTCTCTCATACTTGTCCCCTTCCCTAATAATGCCATCATCTTAGTTCAGGCCCTTCTTACCTCTTATCTAGACCACTGAAAGAGATTCCTAATTGGTTATCCTGTCCCAGGTCTCTTATTCCAATGATCCTCCACACAGCTACCAAAATAATATTCTTAAAACACACACTTAACCAAGTCACCTCCTTACTCAACATTGCTCCTTATTGCTTTTAGGGTCAATCATAAACTTCTCTGTTCGGCAGACGAGGCCCTTCACAACCCTACACAACCTTGAAAGGATTAAACATCTATTTTATATATTGTAAATTAACTTCCATCATAAACTCCAGAAGATTTCCAAATTATTTTACAGTAACAGGCTTTAGTAATTATATATACATTGCTTATATGAAATGATGCCTGCCAGACACTTTGCAAACCTGAAAGTTCTATATAAAGTCATTTGCAGTTATTGTAGTTGCCAAAAATCATATTCTATAAGAGCTGAAGAACTAGAGGTAACTTTCAGTTACTCTTTAATGAATCAACAAATAAAAACCAGTGCTTTCACTTCATAGGGAAAGAAAGAAGCTGTCATTAACTCCCACCTTCATCCTTTTCCTTCTCCAAACTTTGGGATAATTTCATGCACTGTTTTGTTTTGCCCTGAGCTTTGGAAGTTCAGGTCCATTTGGTCTGAGTGGTTGGGATGTTTGACATGTCAGAGCTGCAGTGGGGAGTTGTGAAATGAGGAACTGACAGATAATTGCTGTTTGATGGCAGAACAGGAAAAAAAGTGTGAAAATATAAGCCACAGCACTCCCTTGTCTTCCTATAATGCGGGCAGTATATAATTAAGTTCTTCCATTAAGGGAATAACTTGAACAAAAATCAGAGAATACACATGTAGAGTATTAGTTATTGGACAAAATTTGTTCTAACCAAATGGGTAATTGACTTTCTCTGTGGCTATGGAAATAGCTTTACATGCAAATAAAGTTATCATAATGGAGTTTTATATGGACAAACAAGTGTTATTATTATTTAATTATTCTCAATTGCCTTTACATGTCATTAATGATACTTCCAATATTCATGTTATTAGATATGGGAGTACTTTCTTGACTCATACAGATTGCAACTTCTCCATACTGTAGACAGTGGCATGAGTTACTGCGACCAAAAATATTCATCCTTGGGTGGCCAGTCTCTGGGGAGGGACCTCACAGAAAGTAGCTGATTTGATCCTCAGGGGACAGATGTGTCTTCTGAGATGGAGCTGAACCTGAAGTCCTCCCAGCTTAATAGAATCTGTTAGAGTTTGTGTTTAGTTGGAAAGGACATGTGGAGGTCATGGTGCAGTCAAGAAGTAGGACTTCTGTGGAGGTTTAACAATAATGACAATCATAAGAATACATTTCTTTCATAATGAGAGGTAATATAGCATTATGGCTAGAGAGTTAGTTTCAAAGATCTGGATTCCAGTCCTGACTCTGACACATGCTGGTTGAATAGCCCTAGCAAATCACTGCAGCTCTTCGTGTCCAAGGAAACTCTAATATTATAAATTACAGAGAAGGTATTGACCTGAATTGATAGAGGAAACAGTGTAGAGTTCTCTATACCAGTGAAGCTATTGGTGCAATTCCTTTCCTTATCCCCACCTTATCCCTACGTCTACCCCTATTCTTTCTTCCTTTCTTCCTTTCTTTCTTTCTTTTTTTTGCAGGTCAATGAGGGTTAAGTGACTTGCCTAGGGTCACACAGCTAGTGTCAAGTGTCTGAGGTCAGATTTGAACTCAGGTCCTCCTGAATCCAGGGCCAGTGTTTTATCCACTACACCACATAGCTATCCCCCATCTACCCCTATTCTTATCCCTATCATTATCTCTTTCCTTACCCCAACTCTGTCCCTATCCCTAATGATGTGATGTCAACATATTGTTATGTTTGAAAGTATTTCTATATAAATGTCTGGTTGTATAATTTTTTCCTTCCTTCCTTCCTTCCTTCCTTCCTTCCTTCCTTCCTTCCTTCCTTCCTTCCTTCCTTCCTTCCTTCCTTCCTTCCTTCCTTCCTTCCTTCCTTCCTTCCTTCCTTCCTTCCTTCCTCCCTAACTTTCTTCCTCCCTCCCTCCTTTCTTTCCTTCCTTCCTTCCTTCCTTCCTTCCTTCCTTCCTTCCTTCCTTCCTTCCTTCCTTCCTTCCTTCCTTCCTTCCTTCCTTCCTTCCTTCCTTCCTTCCTTCCTTCCTTCCCTCTTTCTTTCTTTCTTTCTTCCTTTCTTCCTTCCTTCCTTCCTTCCTTCCTTCCTTCCTTCCTTCCTTCCTTCCTTCCTTCCTTCCTTCCTTCCTTCCTTCCTTCCTTCCTTCCTTCCTTCCTTCCTTCCTTCCTTCCTTCCTTCCTTCCTTCCTTCCTTTCCTTCCTTCCTTCCTTCCTTCCTTCCTTCCTTCCTTCCTTCCTTCCTTCCTTCCTTCCTTCCTTCCTTCCTTCCTTCCTTCCTTCCTTCCTTCCTTCCTTCCTTCCTTCCTTCCTTCCTTTTTTTTACAATGTAATCTATGCCTTAGAATTGATCTTTTCCTACTATATTCTCAACATAGGAAAGAGAGAAGTGACAACCTAGCTTTTAATTTTCTTCTTTGAACCTTCTCCTAGGGGATGTGTTCCATGTCACGGGTCCCAACAAACTCACCTTTGAAGAGGCTAAAGAAGAGTGTGACAACCAGGGTGCCCGACTTGCTACCGTGGGGGAGTTACACGCTGCCTGGAGAAGTGGATATGACAAGTGTGATTATGGCTGGCTGGAAGACGCCAGCGTGCGCCACCCTGTGACCGTGGCCAGGTCCCAGTGTGGAGGTGGTTTACTTGGGGTGAGAACCCTGTATCGTTTTGAGAACCAGACAGGCTTCCCTTTACCTGATAGCAAATTTGATGCCTACTGCTTTAAACGTAAGTCTCTTTCTTTTTTTTAAAATTATGAATTCAAAGTTGTGAATGGAACACAGCTTTTTTCTTCATGGTAGTAGTTTCCATTTCATAGCCAGGAAGCATGTATCCTGCTTGGGGAAATGGTTCATTATAGTAGTTTTGGAAAGCAAATAGTTAAACAGCAGTAACTGATTAAACAAACAAACAAAGAAACAAAATTGGAAACAATGAGGTAGACAGAAAAGTTATAGTCAGAAGGAGAAAATGCCACCTTAAGGTCCTAACTGTACCCTGCTCTGCCTTAGAATCCCAGCTCATTTTTCTGGATGACTCTCCAGGTTGGTGGCATTCCTTAGAATTGGGAAATTGTTGGTGCTGTGATGCTGAGGCAACACGTGGCCAAGTTAAGACCTTTCCATTTTACTTGTTTATGTCATTTCCTGGACTGATCATTTATCTCAAATGTTATAGAAATTTAATGGAAGTAATTGTTAGGTGAGTAGCTAGAATTTTCAAAAATAAAATATGATTATAGTTCATTAAAATGAGTAAATGATCTCTCTCAAAAATAGAATATTTGTAATATAAAATAGAATGAGTCCCAGTAAACAATTGTATAAGTTATACATGCAGTGGAATAGATTTTTTTCTATGTGTGAAGTCTCAAGTAATAGGCTAGATCTAATACTTATGCTTTTCCTATTCTGTTAAAAGTAGTTGCAAACACACATTTTAAACATTAACTAGATAATTATTCAAATTTCTTAGATCTTCTAAAACCTCTCATTGCCTCTTAGTTCAGGTGCTCTGGGTCTATTCTTACCAGAATAAAACATATAGTTAGCAAATAAAGACTTAATTGAACAAATGAATACACTGGCACCTCACTATAATGCTGACTTCGAAGCTTTATAGAGGAGAACAAAAAAAGACATATTCCCATTATGCTTGTGTTTCATTTGATTGTTAGCTTTATTATAATGAGGCTCCAGTGTATCTTGCCCCAGTGAAATACGATAAAAATAAAGAAGTATGCAATACATTAATTGAAGACACCAGTGATTTTTTTAATTGGAAACATATTGGCATTACTCAGTGACAAGGAAGAAACTGAGTTGAGATAACTAGGTAGCCCCAGTGCCTAAGGTCTGCAGAACAGATGTTCATGTAGTGGAAAAGAGTGATGTCACATGCTGCTATATCCTAGCTAAGTTGCCTCCACCTCTTGCCAAAAGGCTGGTTCAGTTCCCACTGACTAAACTTTCTGAGTGTTAAAGCCACATGTTGTATATTTAGCTTGAAGCAAGACAGCCAATCAGCAAGCAGCCAATGGGAAGACTAGATTTTTCACAGGCACTCAAGCAATTTAGGTCTGCCAGGGAAGGTGTCGCTCTTAATCATTTTCAAAACAAACCCTGTATTTACAAAAGGAGAGAGACATTCCTTTCTGCAGACTAGGTTCGCACAACAACGATTATCAAAGTACTTCGGGCTCTAAAGCCTGCTTTAGATTGAATTGCTCATGTGATTAAGGAAAAAACAGATTGGGTTTGGTGGAAAGCAGAGGGAGGTGGGGGGAAGAATGGTGAAGGGACAGAATTACCCACAGCCTGGCTTTAATGATTGAATACACTTTGTACTATTTAGACCTGACATTAGAAAGCTTTTTTTTTTAAATAACTAGGACTTGTTCTTCTGGGCAACTCCCCTCTCACCCAAATAAGAATTAAAATCAAAGCAATTCCCTGCCCATATTTGTGAATAAATACAGTTTAAAAGCATGCTGAAATTTTCTAAATAATTTTTTTCATCAACCCATAGAGAAGTTGAAAATAACAAGGCACAGTTTCCCCCTCAGATTGAATCACTCCTATCAAATCTAAAATCCCATGGCTTTGACATATGAAACCCAGTTTTCATTTGAAGTGTCTCTCAAATTCATGTAATATGGTAAATGGGATAAATTCATGATTTGCAGCTGGAACACTGAGTTCATTTTGTGATATCCTAGGGTAACCAAGAGGCTAGTTTTGATTTCATTTCTACCCCTTTCATAAATAGACTCCTGTGATCTTCAGCATTATTTTTCATGAAGAATAGACTAAGTAAGTATGTAGATAGGGGTGAAAAATCTGTCCTTGGATGTTATGTAATGTCAATTATTTTCTCCCATTTCATATGAACTTTTGGAAGTGACTTTTGACATATTTCAAAGATTCAGGTAATTTGTCTCAAATCCTTGGTGATGTCTACTTTCCCCAAATAGTCATGCTGTCACCAGAGTCCCTTGTGTGAAATGTGAAAGATTATAATTTTAAATGTGAGGGGTAAAAACAACTAGGCAATATTGTCTGGGTTATGATCCTCAGCCATAGTTACAGCCTGTTTCAGTCAAGAGTGACTTTAGCTAGAGTAATCACAGATTTTTACAGCTGATTGTCAAGCAAAACAATCCATGTTGTCCTTGTCTCCCGTGGCATTATATACTTCATTGAGAATATGTGGTAAGCTACATCTCTGATAATTGTAAAAATGATAGGCATGACTTTCCTAGCTTCTTTCTCCCTATGAAAAAATAGAACAAAACATCCAGAGTGACTGATGATAAATGGACTTTAAAATCTTTCTTGCTCTCTAAAACTAAATGGATTTTGTAAACATGTTAATAAGTATCTCTATGAAATAGAATGTCCTAAATGTTTTTCCTCCATGCATAAACTTAGATATCCATTAAAAATAAAATAAAATAAGATAAATCTCAGGTTAGCAAGTTGTTCCCGAATCAGACAATCTAGTTCTTGACAATAAGGTCTTAATAAGAACCCTAAAACTCAGGTGTTGCAAATGATTTTTAAAAGTCCTCCATCACATATCTCTAATTTCAGTTATAGCCTTAGACTATCCTTGACACATGGGAGTCACATCATTAAAAATCTTTAAAGACCTCCAGAGAAACAGATAACACTCTTTCTCTGGTAATCTATTCTAATGTTCTACAGGTCTCACCATTAACAGAAAAGATTTTCATTGATCTAACCTAGGATTCTCCTGCTGTAGTTTAAGCCCATTTTTCTTGTTGTTTTATCCTCAGTGAGGATAGAGAATAATTGGTCACCAACTTACATACATTTGAAGTTCCTCCCTAAATTGTCCTCCAGCCTTTTGGCTGAAAAAGTTCCTTTATTTTGATGTCTTATTTTCTAAGTCTTTAATCATCTTTATGATCTTTCTTTGAATGGTCTCCAAATTTTTCACATGTGAACACAGTACTCTAGTAAAAAACTCTGATCAGTTCTGTGCATAATGGAAAGATTACTTATGTGGGTATCCTGGTAATTTGCCTGCTGTTTTTTTTATAGTGTTCAATTTTTACCCATGGTGAATTAATTTTCCACTATGCCCCCCCCAGATCTTTTTCTGCTGTTTGTCTACACGAGCAGTCTTTCCTCGTTTATTATGTGGGGAGTTCTTTTTTCCACCTCAAATGTATTCCTTTATATTTGTCCTTATGGAGCTTATTGAAATAGTTTCTTTCTAACAACTTCTATCAATTATCAAGTAACTTTAAATGGCTTCTATAATTTGTACATCTAAGATTTATTCTAGGCCCTGCCTTCATCTGTAATAGGTCTAGATGCATTTCTTTCTTTTTTAAACAATTATTTTTTTGTTTTTTTTCCTAAATGCATTTCTACAGAACCCCTTCTATGTATCTCCCTTGTTTCACAACCACTCCTAATGATAGTATTTAAATAGCATTGTGCAATAAGGAAGAGACTGATCTATAGCCTAATATAATCACAGAGGATAAGACAACATCTTTAAAAATTGAGAAACCTCATTAGAAACAGACAACAATCCCTTTTCTTTGTCAGTAAAACAAACGATTCATTTTTTAAAAATGCAGATTTGGGGGGCAGCTAGATGACGCAGTGGTTAAAGCACCGGCCCTGGATTCAGGAGTACCTGAGTTTAAATCCGGCCTCAGACACTTAACACTTACTAGCTGTGTGACCCTGGGCAAGTCACTTAACCCCCATTGTCCCGCAAAAAAAAAAAATGCAGATTTGCCTTTGATGTGAGGCAGCTGCTGGTGAGCTAATTTACTCTCATATTGCTGATTGATTTTTACATTTTATTAGGAAACACTGTTTTATGTCTCCCATCAGAAGCACAAAACAAGATAACCTGGTGGACAATGCAACAAGTGCAGTAATGTGAAACATCTGTGTGGAAGGCTGGCTACATAGGTTGGAAGGGAGCCTTCAAGAAAAACCAAGCTGACCTTTTATGATCTTCATTAGTAAAGAGAGTGAGAGAAAACTAGTGGCCATCTTCTAAAAAACACATTTCCATCCAAACTCCCCCTTGGAAGGGAAATGTGTGTGATTATATAATACTGTTTTTTACCTTTGCACATTCTGTATCAGCTTAGGTATGAAGTGTCTCTCCTTGGGCCATGCCTTTATGTGGTTATTTATTTTGACTTTTAAAATACAATTAGTTTCTTGGTTGTCTTAGGTTGTACAATGGATCAAGTAAACCATGCTGTGATCTGACCCTGCCTTTGACAACCACACACATTTGTACTGACACACAGACACAGACACAGGACAGGTAGACAGACAGACAGACACACCCTTAAAACAATTAGATGAAGAGTTTTTCCTCCTATAAGCATGACCTTCCTCTAGTTTAGTTGACTGGGTAGACTTTCTGGAATAACCTTAAAAATCAGTGACTGCCTCTTGTTTTAAGTAAAAAGAAATCACTTAAAGCTTGATGTGGCAATGAGGACTCTTGGAAGGGATGATTTTACTTCAAAATCCAATAGAAGTAGAAAAGGACACAGTCAAATCCTCGAATGATACTTATTTCTGACAGAGCTGTTTGTTTTCAAGGTAACATAAAGACCTCTTCATCCTGCTAGAGAGAACTGGTAGCAGGCAGTGAAACATAGAATTCAGAAGTATCTGACTCCCTGACCTCTGAATTGACTTTAAACCTACATCTACTGCCCCTTAAACTAATTTCAGTAGCAAAGAAAAAAAAAAGTACTATGGAGGAGGGGAAGAGGACTATTGATTTATTAATCATTCATTAATTTAAAATACCATTAAACATTAAAAACCATGCCCTGAGGCAACTTGCTAAATGTTTTCATGATATCACAGGAACTTACCATATCTATGCTTTTTAGACTTTCCCTCCAAAAGTAGTAAAACAATAAATTTGATATTTAAAAATGAAATGTGTTTTGAGATATGAAAACTCATAAGACAAATCTAGATAGAGCTAAATGAGAAATTGTAAATGGCTATAACCCAGAAGTTATCTGAAAGTCTCTCTGAAATTAGTCACGATAATTGAAAAAATAACCCCCTATTTAAGAAAACTAGAAAGAAAAAACCAAAATAGCAATTTGCTTTTAACTTCTATTTAAAAAAACCTCTAATCTTTTTCATGTCTTAATACTCACAGACAAATATCTAGGATCCAATAATGTTTAAACAGAGGTTTGTTTAAATGGACTTTGAAGATCTTTTTTTTTTAATTACAAAAAATATTAATCTATAGTTTTAGAATACACAGGAGAAAAATAGTCAATGAAACCACATAGTCCATCAATAATGAAGGACCCATTATAATTTTAATCCATGGCACAGAAGACATGTTATGTTCACTGTAAAGCTTTGATATATATATTTATATATAATATGTGATATGTATATGTTATATATAATATAAAATTATATATATATTTCTGTAAAATGGTCTTGGGACTATTACAAAGTAAATCCAAAAATATAATAGTTATTATCACTGAGAGAGGTATTCCCTAACCATTAGACCTTAATTCTACAGGAGTCTTATAGAGCCCCACTGACTTCCTGATAGTCTTCTCCCCTTGTTGTGATGAGTCATTGATTATTAAAGTTCCGATTTTTCCAGATTCAAACCTCCTTGCTCACCATAATGCTGTATGGTCCTGTGTAAAGTATTACTTCCACATTTGTTCATTACATTCCTTTGGAAAGTACAGTCAATTGCTGGTAAAGCTTGAGGCATTGCAATATAGCATTTTATGATGATGTGTTACTTTCTATTGCCTAAACACACTCCTACTGCCACTCAAGATTTCTTTTGGTGATTTGTAATTATAGGCTGAAAATACACCATGTGGGTATTTTATTTCCTGTTCTACATTTGTGTTTTATGCTAAAGTCAGCCTGGAAATAGCCCCCATGAGTGTGACTAAGACCAAGTGCAGAACAAAGGTAGAGATGTAACAAATGTCAGGCAAAATGTTCCAGAGACATTTTACTAACATTCAAGAAGACTGTTTACAAGGCCATGCTTCGGTTCCCAGGAAGATGAAGATAAATGTTTAAACACCTGGAATACAGTAAAGAGTCTTTTTTTAAAAAACAAATAACAACTTCATATCCTGTTTTTATCAAA
Source organism: Dromiciops gliroides (assembly GCF_019393635.1). Taxonomy (NCBI): domain Eukaryota; kingdom Metazoa; phylum Chordata; class Mammalia; order Microbiotheria; family Microbiotheriidae; genus Dromiciops; species Dromiciops gliroides. The sequence continues at coordinate 443,047,043 of NC_057861.1, forward strand.
ATCTCCAAATTATGGACAATCTAGCCATTTATTAGTAACTCAATTATATTTGATGTGGCTTTTTGTTTTTCAGTAATCTTAGACACTCCCTCTCCCAGGAGGCTCTATGCTGCCTGCACAGTTTTCCCAGTCTGGGCCACAGGGTGGGGGACTGTACAAAGCCCGGGCCCAAAAATTTAACCCAACTCTGGCAAGATGGTATAAAATCCTCTAACTAGATTTTCAGTTACTGTTGTTGTTCTCTATACGTGTTTTTACTCCATGTAGTCAAATATTTATACCTGCAATGATCCTTGTGATCTCCCAGTTACTTAGAATTATAAAATTATTGATTTTTCTTAACTTGGCCATACTTCAGGGACCATAAAAAAGTCATCCTTTGCGAAATGAACACGGAATATTCATTTGCATGATTATTTGTTTTTGGATTAACTGGGGCGTAGTTTTTAGTTCCCCCCCTAACCCAAACACCGGACGGGCAAACTTAAACCCTGTTTAAAAATCAATGGCTTATCTAATTTACTCTTTGAAATTATCTTTCTAGCTAAACAGAACATATCAGAGGCTACAACCATCCAATTGAATATCCCTGTGGAAACTGCACCACCCAATTTGTCCAAGGAACCACAAATAATACCAATCCAAGCAACACCCAGCATCCCTTTAATCACTGAATTACCTGTCACTCAATCAAATATCCCCCCTATGGGGGAAATAGTGAATATTGAACAGAAAATTACATTTATTCCACCTGGAGTGATTGAGGAGAAGTTTGAAAAGGCCACAGTTCAACCTAAGGCTGCCATAGGCAGCTCAACAACTGACAGTACAGAAAGGCAGTGGGATGTGGAATATACACTGTCTGCATCAGGACCACTTGAGAAGCCAGATACATCTGAAATTGAAGGAGTTTCTTCATTGCCACCAATTTCCTCTGAGAATGGAGAGATCCAACAGGAAACTGTCACCTCTCATGCCACTGACTTGTGGGAAAGGAACACAGAAGACACTCAAACACAAGAAGTGATTACCCAAACTGAAGAAATTGAAGTGGGGCCCCTGGTAACATATCTAGAAGCTTCAGAGCATCCTCCAGTGAAGGAGTCCTTTACATCTGGGATTCTGGTTATATCCACAGAAATGGAAATAAAAACCGAAAAAGAGCCAACAAATGTTGTTATTTCTGGAGTAGGGCCTACAGATTACAATGAATTCACTCCAAGAGAAGATGAAGAAGCAGCACATACTATTAAGCCTGATCAGAACGTCTTTGCTTTGAGCCAAATTCCAGAAGTTGTTACGGTGTCAAAGATCTCAGAAGAGAGTAACCTCACCCTGATGGAGCACACTGATTCTATACCAACAGTCACAGCAGCCTTACCTGTAACCATACTTGCCAAAGAAGGCTCATCCGTAGACAGCTGGGAAGAGACACAAACTGATGGCAAGGTAACTGAAGACTTTTCTGGTCAACATGGGTCCACACCTTTGCCAGTAGAAAATCACACAGAAGTCAAATTTTTTGCTTCCCCCCAAGATCTTACTTCATTACAGGGTTCAGTTGAGGGAACACCCACACTTATTTATCCTTATCAACAAACAGAAAGCAGGGAAAGGGAACAAACACCTAAGCCAGAAGCAACTACTGTTCATCAGGCTACTGAAGAAACAGAGAAAGAAATAACAAAAGATCCACTTTATGGGAGAATAGAAGAAGAAGAATTCTCTGGAATGAAGCCTTCTCTGGAGAAAACTGATGTCACAGAATACACTGATGAAATGACCAAGTATCTGGATGCTTCTGTAACAACGACAATCACAACAAAGATAAGTTTAGAGTCAGTAGAAGAAAAAGACATTGAAGACAAGTTTCTAAGTACTCTGGGCAGTTTAGAAACAGTTAGCCCTCCTGATACAACAAAGATGGAGGAATATACAACTGAAGTTCATTCTAAAAGCAGCACTTTGGATCTGAAAGTTATAACAGTATCCAAATGGCCATTGGATGAAGATAACATGACATCCAAGCCTTTGATATCAACAGAACATGTAAGCACTACAGCATTACCCGCCACTCCAGGAGCAACTGAAAAGCATTTTGAAACAGGAAGAACTTTTCCTCTTACAACAGATATTACTCAAAGACCAATGGTGGAGTTCACAGAAGAATCCTGGAGAGACAAAGAGGAGTTCACAGAGAATTCTCATCCAACTCCTGAAACAAGCATTAAAGAAGAACCAATTGTTAAATATTCTCCCACAGAAGAAGTTGTTGATACAACCATGGAAGGGAGTGCTATTGGGGAAGGGCTAGATTTGGACACACCAAAATCAGTAACTACTGTCCATCAATTTGCACAAACTGTATATGGGGAAGGACTAAAATTTGTTAATTTTAGCAGCAGCACCAAGGAGCCTCCTGCTCATGTAGAAGCTGCACAAACAGTGTCTTTAATTCCTTCTGTTTCATCAGAAGGTAAAGCCACCCAAGATGTGCACTTGGTTGATCAAACCCCCTTTGAAGCAACTCATTCTCTAGAGACCATTCAAACAATAAGCAGAAGCACAGAAGTAACTCCTACTGAGCTCCCTGTTTCTGAGAAAGAACAACCTACTGAGCACCCAGTGTTTGTCACTAGTTCTGTGGCCACCACTTCCTCGAAGGCACCAATAACTCCACAAGTAAAGGACACTGATGAACATGACTTTGATGGATCAGCATATCCCACCTCTGAAGATGGCTTGGTGACAGATTCTAAGCAAGTTCCAGTCTTTAAAACCACTGTTGGAACAACAGAGCATAGTGTATATTATCCGTATGATGTTTCTGTAACTGAGCTCAAAGTGAAGACTGAAGTGGAAACAGTGACCCTCAGTACTACATCAGAAGGGCACCTAAGTCCAAGACCTGAAGGAGAGCCTGAAAGAAGGGCAAGCAGTCCTTCCACTTGGGAATACAGACCACCTTCAAGCCCATTCTCTACAGAAGGTGCACCTCAGGGCACAGAGGAAACAATTTCTGGGAAAAAAGAGGAAACCTCCCAAGATTATACAGAGGTTGGCTCAGGATTATTGGAAGAGCCCAAAGGCACTCAAACAACAATGCTCACTGCAATTGCAACAGGGAAAACCACAGTGCCAAGTGATGCAACCACTCTCTTTAGTCCACTAGAGAAAATTCACTCCACGTCAACCTCTAAGTCCTTTGTCACTAAAGAAAAACCACCGATAATTGATAGGGAACCTGGTGAGGAAACAACCAGTGACATGGTAATAATTGGTGAATCAACATATCATGCTACACCCACTCCTCCTGATGACATGGTAACTAAAGAATTAGAAACAGATATCGATAGAGAATACTTTACAACCTCAAGTGCTTCTTCCATTGCACAGACAACAAGACGACCCACAACTGAGGAAGGCAAAGATGCATTAGGATCTCAGGAAGTTTCTACTTCAGAGCCTCAGGCAAGGGAAACAATCCATCCTGATATAAATGTATATATTATTACAGTCACAGGCAACGAAACAGGTAAGTCTATCCTTTCTACATGTGCCATTCAAGGCAATCAACATTATTACCATAACTGTTATTTTTTGAAACACCAACATATCAGATGCTGCCATTAGAAGATAACTGGAGTGTGAAATATGTCATGAAAATGATATTTTAGTTATATATAGTTGCACTAAGTGGTATGTTGGAAGATGGTGCTAGTACATTGGAAAAATATTTGATAACATTTGATTTTGAAAGTCATAAGAAACTCGCTTTTTCATCTAATATAACCAAATCATCTATTATACATCATTTCAGAACATGTGGAACCAAGTGTTTTAATGTCAGTGTCCTTCCATCATTACTACTTAAGTGTAGCATTTAGACTGTGTTAACATTCCATTAGTCTGTAATTATTAACATCAGCACTTACAGTTTGGACAGCTAAAAATGTGTTGGATCCTCATGGAACATACAAAGGTAGAATCTGGAGCTCATTTCAGAGTGCTCTTTGGGGGTGGGGTGGGGGGGATTTTTCAGGTTTACTGTAATCCAGTTTTGGGGAATATCAATACATACTACATAGAAATCGTGGTTTAAAAGTTATTTTAAATGCTAGTTCAACACTTTTTTTAGCTGATGTCCTTGTGTCTATATGTAGCTTTTTATTCAAATGGGTATACAGAACAGAAGTGGATACAATACTCACCTTTTACAGTATTATAGTTTTTATTTATGACAAGTAGCAAATAACCTGAACTAGATAGTCTGGTGGTGATTTCAATGCTTCATTGGATTTCTTAACAATCTGGTATTCAAATAATAACACAGAACATTTTGAGTTTTGTCTTCTCTCTCTGTATATCTGTAACAATTTTAAGTATACTTGAATATATTTTTTTCTCTCAGAATAATTCTTTAACAATCCTTCTATGGATTAGTATTTATAAGTTCAATTATGGAAAATTACATTCTCATAAAAAGAAGAGTGTGAAATACCATTTACATTCAATAACAGAATTGTGAGTGTACTATACACATGGTTTAATTCTTTTTCCAGGCTACTTTAGATCAGGGAAATTATCAGGTTACAGATAAAAAGCTCAAGAAGGAATTAAGATAATTATTAATACTTCTATATTGATTTGGAAGATTATTGCCAGATTGGAGGAATATCATGCTTAGGAGGTGTATCACATTCTGCTGTCTGCTCAGAGATGCTGATCATAGTGATTGATTTCTTAGTAACAATGCCTTCCCCTCAAAGTGGCTAGGATTCCCTACTGTGTGAAGTGAATGGTAACTAAAGCAATGGGCTGGCTGTTTGTTTACACAGGTGATAATAGAAACCTCAAGCAGAAATACTTCAAAATCCCTGTAAATTGTCCATTTGTCCAGATTGTCTATATGAGAAAAGAATATGTAAATATAAATACTTTTCCTTTGAAATGAAACTTGTGGAATTTGCTTCTTTCTGTTTCTATCTCTCCACCTTTGTGTGTGTGTGTGTGTGTGTGTGTGTGTGTGTGTGTGTGTGTGTGTGTATTATATCTATACCTTAATCTGGAGAGAGACAGAGACAGAGAGAATGCATTGGAATTTATTTCTATTTTGTCTCCTACTGGTCTTTGTGCTCTTAAGTCAACTCAATTCAATAAGCGTTTGTTAAAAACTAACTAGTGCAAGGCACTGGACTAAGTTTGAGGAATACAAATATAAGCAGAAAGAAAGGCAGTCCCTGACATCGAGGAGTTTACACTCTAATGAAGAAAGACAACATTTAAAACAAGCTAAAAGTGTGTTGGTGTGTGGGAGTGGGGGAAAAGAAGGTACCTAACCTGGGGCCATGATAGAAAGAGTTCAAAGAATGTGGAGTGCAGACTGGAGAGGAAATAATACATGGCTTCTTCCTTAAAATAAAGGTTTGGGGAGGAACTAGTCAAACAGGAGAGTCCATAAGGCAGAGGGTATTTCTATGTGATAAGTCAGGAATGAAGTGAACTTTCCAGGGTGAGGAAGTTTCTGTATCATGGAAGAGAAAGGTCAGAGAGTCAGGATAGCAGCCTGGAGATGATAATTTCTTAATGAACATTTTTTTTAGAGTGAGTTCTGCCAGTATACAATACTAATGGTTTGATTTTTCCTTGATGAATGACAATTTAAAGGGAACAAGAATAGGAAATGTGATTTTGCTAGAGATCATGTTAATTCCTGTTCCCCTTGACTAAGTTCTCTTGAGAACAAGATTACACTTCCTACCTTCTGCCTGCCTCTTCATTATTCAGGATGGAGAAAGGGTTTCCATATAAGTAAGAAAGAATCTGGATGTGTTGTTGGGGCAGGGAGAGGGATGGGAGGTTAACCTTTATCATCTAATTTATGACCTGGGAGCTTCTGTAGATTCCTCCTACTTAATTTGTATTACTAATTCACAAGTGTATACTTCATCAGCAAGGTGTGGATATAAAGATGGGATCAGAGTCAGGAAGACTTAGGCCCAAACTCTAAGCAAGGCACTTAACATCTCAGTGTCCCCAGGCCACTCTCCAAGACTATAAATTTTAAAACAGGTGTTAACCTTCATTGGAAAGTGGATTTCCCTACCATGATGAAATGACAAGATTGGAACAAAGCAAAGTCCCTTTAAGTTAAGGTGATTAAAAACAAAAATAAGGTAAAAATGTGTCTCATTTGACAACTCTTAAACTTGTGGTAGAAGACCAGATTATAAAATGAAGAGGAAAAAAAAAGTGATTTCCTACCATAGAAGGATTTTAAGGCATAAGGTAAAAGGAGAAGCAGCATAACATATTTGAGGATCCTAGCCAGCCCTGAGGCAGCTCACTACAAAAGGTGAATAGTGAGTGAGCTGAGTATCCTGAAGGATTGGAATCCAAGGAAAGAGAAATAGTCATTTCCTTTCATGTTCACCATTTTAAAAAAAGGAGCATCTTGTCACCCCAACCAGAAGTACCTCATATTGACCAGTTTCTTTTCCCAAATCTGCTCTTCAGTTTATTCAGTTATGTTCAGGTGTTTGTTTGAATAAAATTCATCATTTTTTTCTGAGATAATTGTTCAGCCAAGCCAATCTTTAACATATAAATAACTCTAATTAGATTTGAAATTAATGATATTACAAAACATTCAATTTCTTTGTGTGGAAAAAAAGATCTAGAATAGATGTAAAAGTCATGCAGGGAGGAAGATGTGCACCATTTCAGGAAAATCTATTTAATAGAAAAACTAAAAATAAATTATTTTGCAGGCTGTAATTCCCATGATAGGACTACAAATTTCATTCATCTTTGTAGAAATCTATACCATCTCAATATAATTAACCTCTAAACATTCTACACAACCTAAATAGGCAGTAATATTGAACTCTCTATATACATACATACACACACATACATACATACGTGTATATATATGTATATATATGTATATATATATATATACACACGCACACACACATATATGATACTGCACTATGGAATTTGTCATTTTGTCACTCTTCTTAGTTCTACCAACCTTATTTTTTCATGGCCATGAAAGAAAACATGCTACTTGTGACACTTTTATGTTACCCTTACTCCAGCAGATCATAATAACAAGTTGGGTGCTGGGGCTGGGGCTGGAGGGGAACTGTGGTTAGCAGCTCAAAAGAATGAGGGAACTTTTCAGCTCATAAAATTTTTATGAGCTGAAAAATGCTACAGGGGGTGTTTAACAGAGGTTCAGGGGTTACTGAAAACATGACTTCTGTCTATTGCAAGAGTAATTTGCACACCTGCATTCTGAGAAAGTATTGAAAGGTTTTCTTTGTGAACATATGAAGGAAACTGGAGCCTGTTTCTAGAGTCAGGCCCATTCTTTGGGGAAGGGTTTCTGTAAATGGGCATCTTTGAATTGCAAGTCAGCACAGAAATCCATACACACAACCAGCAGATATTGCTGTAGGTCACAATGTGTTTAAATACTTATATTAAATCTATCATATTGGTCCAGATAGATATTAATTGCAAATGTAAAAATAGCCAGCATAATAGTAGAATTCTGAGATGAATTGTTAGTAGCATTTGAGGATACATTCACCAAGAATCTCTCCTCTAAAGGGATTTTGCTCAGTAAGAAATGAGAGATAACAAGATTACCAAAGAATATGAGATTGTATGAGTATACACATATATATACACACACACGCACAAATACCCTTGCTTTCTCTTTTGGTATATTTGTATGGATAGAGTTAGAGCTATAGATGTGTTCATTTGCATTCATATGTATATATTTACATGTATTTATATGTGCACATAGGAGTCAGGAGGACCTGTGTTCAAGTCCTATTTGTACTGACACATACTGGCTGTAGAACCGTATGCAAGTTCTTTGACCTTTCATTGCCCTAATCAACTTTTCTGAAACTAAATTATGGATGAATCTGCACTGGTTAAGGGGGTTCTCATGCCAAAGAAATCACTGATATTGACAGATTAGAATGTTTATATGTATTTCTTCATATATGTGTCTATATGAATATCTATCTATATATAAAATTTTATTGGAATACAATATATATTTTATAGTAGAGTGGATAGGTGTATAGATGTATGCTCTAGTTTGGTCTTGGTAATCTCTTGATACTCATATTCTTTTGCTCAGAAAACAATCATTAGAAATGAGATTGGTTTCTATGAAGTCATGCAGGAGGAGAGAAGATATTTGTACACAATTTATTCAACAATTTTGACTAATTTGTCCAGTTTCTAAGCATCGAGTTTAGCTGAAATGGTTATTGCTCTACAGTAATTTGTTAGTGATTGATTAATAATTTTAAAGCATAGTCATAATTGTCAAATCAATTTTACAGACACAATCTATCAGAAATCACCCAGTGACTTGTGTTGTTGAAGGATCATCATAGATTATGATCTTTCTTATGTGGTCTATCTTCTTTGGGTTTTTTCTAATGGATGATAGTTTTAAAGGTGGTTTTCTCTGTTGCATTTGGTTAATATCATCTTTTAAATTGTATTACTGGCTAATTTTCTTCTTGAAGGATGACAGGCTCAGTATTGTTCTGTGGAATGTTACTTAGTCACCTCTTGTCTTTATTGAAGAATAATGGTTTGACTAGTGATTTTATACGCAATGAGGGCTAGACATGGAGTGTCAGCTTTACTGGGTTCACTGTAGGTATGAGACTATTAATAAAGAACTGAGATAGAAGATATATAGATTGTTTTTTTTAAATAAAATTAACCATATGTTGTTAGTGGTGATGTTTCAAGGTAGTCTTTTCAATGCTATTGGTGTACATTTTGGACAGAACATTGCATGTGTTAAAACTTTCCCCAGATTGCTTATTGGTATAATTGCTTACAAGACTCAGGAATAATTTCCCTCTGACTAATCTCTTCTACCTTTTTTGTTCTTGGACCCTAGCAATGCATAACAACTAAGTTGTTTTCTGACATTGTGGCTTTTGGGAGATGGTTCAGGAATAGAAAGTAACATTAACTGAAGGTTTAATTTTCAGAGAAAAGAACAGGAAATGTTTGGGTTTGTACCAATATTTAAACATTGTGTTGTGTAGTCTATTTTTTTAAAGTAATATTTACATGAGTCAGCCTTGTAGGACTCAAGTGATGACCATGTCTTTTGAATTGCTATAGCATAATATTTTGTAATCATGAACACAATGTTTATATATAAAAATGATGTGAGGAGGCATTGTGACATATTAGAATCCTAGACTTGGATTCAGGAGACTTGGGTTCCAACCCTGCCTATGATGATGACAGCGGCAAACAACAACAGCTAGTGTAGCTTCATTCTCTGGGAAAGGTTTTTCCTTACCCTTTGGCAAGAGATACCTAATGATGTTATTGGGGGTTTGTTTTAGGGTGGCTTCTTTCCAATTTTCTTCCTTTCTTCCTCCCTCCCTCCTTCCTTTTCTCCCTTTCTTCTCTCTCTCTCTTTTCTTTTTTTCTTTCTTTCCTTCCTTTCTTACTTCCTATCTCCTTTTTTCTCCTTCCTTCCTTCCTTTTTCTTCTGTTGTTTTCCCCTGCCTCTCTCTCCCAGTGTCTTTCTTTTTACTTATAGTAACATACAATTGTGGAGAGATTTCCCTTCTGTTAGTCATAAATCTGGTAAAATAGGAGAATAATGTCAGTGTGGGAGTGAGAAGTTCCATATGTGGGAGCAGGTTATCTAGAGCAGGGATTCTTAACCATTTTTTTGTGTCGGAGAACCTTTGGCATTCTGGTGAAGACTATGGACCCCTTCTCAGAATAATACTTTAAAAAATTATAATGGGGGGCAGCTAGATGGCGCAGTGGATAGAGTACCGGCCCTGGATTCAGGAGTACCTGAGTTCAAATCTGGCCTCAGACACTTAACACTTACTAGCTGTGTGACCCTGGGCAAGTCACTTAACCCCAATTGCCCCACAAAAAAAATATAATGGAAGAAAATGGTAAATTTTAGTTATAAATTATAGAAAATAAATTTTTTTTCTCACCTAAGATTGCTGACCCTCTGAAATTCAGCCTTAGTACAACCTTACACACACAAACTGGCCAAGAAATAAGCTTATACTTTAAATTGTTTAACCCTTTTGTTTGACATATAAAGAAACAGAGTCTTGAAAATGTGAATTGACTTGCCCAAAGTTGAACAGCTCCTTAGTAGTTAAGTTGATACTAGAACTCCAGTCCCTAAATTTCCTATCTAGTATTTCTTCTAGTATTCATACTTCCTGAATTTGTCACTCTGTCAGACAGTCTATCAGCTCAATTGTGAAACACTTCTAAATGAATATCTATCATTTAAATTATGCGATTCTTTTGAAAAAATCTCCACAATTATTACCTCATTAATCTTCACAGCATACATGGGGAAGATACTATTGTGATTAAATAGAACCTATGAGGGAAGGTTAAAGAGAGGATTGCTAGGAAACAACTTTCTAATTGGAAGAGAGAAGATCAAGTTTTGACATTATGGGATTGAAATTTGAGGAGACAAGTGAAAAGAGAAATGATACTCTGCCTCCTTATAATGATATTGATATGTCTATCTTCTCTCCTTGAATCAAAGGGGATCTTTTCTCCCTGAAACTGACTTTGCTAGATTCTTTATATCTGTTAAGCCATGACTTGAAATTGTAATAAAACTCACCATCTTTTAATGATCAGTGGTGGGTGAATTTCCTTGAGAGGGAGGATAAAACTGACATGCTAGCTAGAGGATGTTCTCTTGTCAACTTCCTAAACAATGATGCAAAACCTTCCTCTGTCAAAGTATAATCAATTGATATGAACATATTTGAGCATGAACTGCAAATTCAAGACTGTTCTAGGATGGGTGAGGGGAGAAAAGATGCATAAAATAACTTTCTGCAAAAGGGAGAGAACAGAAAATAATACAAGGTCATAATTAAGTGCAAATTGTGGGGCTGGGGGATCTATAGGAATTTAGAGGTAGGAGATATCAGTATGGGTAGGAACAACTTCATTGACTTGAAATTGGTCTTTGAAAAATGCACAGGCATTGAAATAAAGAGGAGGAGATCATTGGTAGTTTGCTCCCCAAGTCTTGATCCACAAACATCTCTGGTTCTTCTCAAGCCTAGCTGTCAGATGGAACAATAAGAGCCTTATCTCTTACTGACGATTATCCTGGATGGTGATGGGAAAAGGGAGAGCATATGTCCTGATGCTCATTATAACCTGAGCCTTCCTTTGTTTCTGTCTCAGGAATCATGTCTCTCTTTTACCTCCAGGTTCAAATAAAAAGTCCTCTTTTTGACTTTTAAATCTCCTCCCACCTTGACCTCTCTCTATTTCTCCAATCTTCTTACACTTTACTCTCCTACTACATACTCTAAAATACAGTGATACTAGACTTCTTGCTCTTTGCACATGGCACTTCATCTCCCAATCTTATTCTTTTATATTCACTGTCCCCTATGATTGAGGTGCTCTGCACCCTCATCTCTGCCCTTTAACTTCTCTGACTCACTTTAAGACTCAGCTCAAATCGTACCTTCATAAAGAGGCCATTCTTGTTTCCCTTTACCCTCTCCATGCCTTTCCTCTGAGATCATCTTCCATTTATAGTGAGTATACACACACATGAACACACACATGTGAGTATATAGCTATTTAATGTTGTTTTCTCATGAGAATATGAGAGAAAATTAGAATATATCCTCATTAGAATATTGAGAGTGGGGGCTATGGCCTGGCACATTGAAAACTCTTAATAAATGCTAGTTGATTGAGTGACTGATAGAGCCTGAGAGACTTAGACCCTCAGGAACCAGCAAGTGTTACAGAACATACACTAAAGGAGCAACTTTCTCTTACTTTTTAACCTAGTTAGTTATTACAAAGGAATTAAACAAGTTTAACCAGCCAGTTTTGATGTTGTCCCTACTAAAGCCATGCTTCTTTGTGACATCAAGTCTGCAAATGACTTGAGCTTAATTTTCTCATACTCTATGATGCTGCCATTTTATACTTGTTAAAAGCTTTTAACTTTTCAAAGTACTTTCACATCTATTATTCCAGTTCATAATTTTGCACTAATGAAGTAGTTGACCTAAAACTTCTTCATAGGGTGCTTATACTTAATAATCCTCTCAAAGCTTAATTATATCTTAAGGCAAACAAAAACACCCCCCCCCATGGCTTTGTACAAACAGGCTGATCTGGAGTTTTGTCTCCATACTGATTTGCAGGGTGGTCTCAGCAAGTTCTTAATTTCTCTGTCAGAAATGTTGCTTCTAAAACGGGTGTAATGACTATAATTACATAGTCTCCTAAACAGCTCTCAGTAGGATGGTTGCCTCTCCACATCTCCCAGGGAAGTGGAACCAAGGCGATCTCTTTGGGATGGAAAGCTTGGGGCAAAGCACATCTCATGTTCATCCCAACCCCACTCCAGGTGAGATCGGCCTTAAAATAAAAAAAAGAAGTTATAAAAGATGGAAGCAGGAGGGAGGTGCATAGTTCCCATTTGTCTTAATTATTTGAAGTGTAGGAGGGTGGGAGGGTAAGGATTGTGTAGGCTCCCTCTGGCTTTTCCCACACCAACTGACAGAGTAATCTCCTTTCATCTAAGCTTTCCGGAGTACCCTATCCATTGCAGGAGCATAAGGCTTTGGGGATGAGGAACAGTATAATAGGATCATAGATTTAGATATGGATGAAACTGTGAGTGTAATTTTTCCAAACCCTTCATTTTACAGATGAGGAAACTGATCCTCAGAGAGGTCAAGAAATTTGCCTAGTCTTGAGTCACAGGGAGTAAATGTCAGAGAGCACATTTGAACTCATCTTCTCTAAAGCAAGTGTTCTTTCCATGATTCTACATGGCCTCCCAGTGCATAAGGTTATTTTTTTTTTAACTGTGGTTTCAGTATAGAAGCACCAAGGAATAAGAATAACATAGTATTGTAGAGAGACAGGTTAACTGGGAAGCAGGATTAGTAATAACAATAAAAAGAATCATAATATAGCTAACATTTACAGAGGGCTTTACGTATATCGGCTCATTTGATTCTCACAACAACCATGTGAGATGGCTGCTATTATTACCCCCTTTTTATAGATGAGGAAACTGAGACTCAGTGAGGATAAGTGATTATTTGGTCACAAAGCTAGTAGTCATCAGATATAGGATTTTAATCTCAATCTTCCTGGCTCCAGGTTCAGTACTTTATCCACTAAGTCATTTAGGTCCTCTCTCTGACACAGACTATGTGACTGAGCAAGTCAACCTCAATGCCTCAAGCAATTCTCTAAGCCAATTAATTACTTCTTAATTAATTAATTTATTTTAATTTTTCTCAATTATAGGTAGAAATATTTTTTGAGGTCCAAATTTTTCTCCCACCCTGCTTTCCCTCCCCACTCCCGAAGTTAGTAAACAATTTGATATAGGTTATACATTACAATCACGTTAAACATATTTCCACATTAATCAGAACAAAAGGAAAGAAAAAAAGCAGGAAAAAATTAAACAATAACAATAACCAAAAAAGCAACAATAGGGGACAGCTAGATGGTGCAGTGGATAAAGCACCAGCACTGGATTCAGGAGTACCTGAGTTCAAATGTAGCCTCAGACACTTGACACTTAAAAGCTGTGTGACCTTGGGCAAGTCACTTAACCCCCATTGCCCTGCCAAAACAAAACAAAACAAAACAAAAGCAACAACAAAAGTGAAAATAGTATGCTTAGGTATGCATTCAGACTCCATAGTTCTTTTTCTGAATATGGAGAACATTTTCCACCACAAGTCTTTTGGCATTGTCTTGGATCATTACATTACTGAGAAGAGCCATCCATCACAGTTAATCATTACAAAATGTTGCTATTACTATGTACAATGTTCTCCTGGTTCTGCTCACTTCACTCAGCATCAGTCCACTTAAGTCTTTCCAGGTTTTTCTGCCTGCTCATTATTTCTTAGAACACAAAAGTATTTCATTACATTCACATACCACAACTTATTCAGCCATTCCCCAATTGATGGGCATCCCCTCAATTTTCAATTATTTATTACCACAAAAAGAGAAGCTATAAATATTTTTGTACATGTGGGTCCTTTTCCCTTTTCAATGATCTCTTTGGGATGCAGACCTAGTAGTGGTAATGCTGGATCAAAGGGTATGTATGGTTTTAAAGCCTTTTGGGCATTAAGCCAATAAATTATGGAGAAGGTACTGATCTGTTATGATATGGAGGGCTCTCATTCCACAGATGAAATCACTGGTCAAGTCCAAAAACCAACCAAACAAAAATATTAGACAATTGTCATTTTGGCTTTTCCTCCCCACCCCCATGATTATCAAACATTTATTTTTCTTCCCTTCCTCTTGTTCCTTCTCCACTGGGGAGAAATCAGACCAAACAAACAAACAAAATCCAACAAAACATCAAACCCCCTTAATGATTATGTGGGCAAACAAATGTCCATATGCTGTAGCAAAAGTCCTTAAAAGATTTCTTACTACTGTAAGCTAGTTTTTTGTTGTTTTAACTAACAAACTCAAACCACAACAAATGCCCTATTAACAGGAATCTTTTAATTCCACTTACCTTAAGTTTGTGTTCTTATAATTTAGACCTATTTTCTCTTGTGGCTCCTGTGAAAATGTTTGTTGACTTGAACTGATTAATTGGTTGGACACCTTTTTTGTATTCTTGAGGGGTTATTTCAAACTCAGCCCTTCAGAGTAGGAAAATCTAGGTTCTGTTTTGCAGCAATTGTATAGCTAAATGTAATCTTTTTTTTTTAAAGTAAGATGCTTCTGCCATCAAAAATCAAATCAAATTATATTAGCAACAGTAGTCATTTAATGGTAATAACTTGTTAGAGGTTCACCTCATTATCATGTCATGTTTAACCAGTGTGATGGAAAATTCTACACAGAAATCAGCTATAGCTGCAATTTTAAAAAATCAAATACAGCTTTGATTCAATGCAAAATTCATTAGTTTTGCTCTGTTTGCCTCATGTATGTAAAAATTTTCCTTTTTCCTTTGATAGCTACCCATTTCATTTCTGTTGGAAAAGAAGTCTTTCTCATTTCTTTAGGAATTTCCACAGGTATTAAAAAAGAAATAGACTCACATTACATATTCATAGAATGCATGTACATTTTCTATTGTCTTTTCTTTGTTGTCAAGGAAACTTCCCAGCTCTTGACACAAGGGTTATATTTTTCTTTCTTTCTTTCTTTTTTTTTTTTTTTGTGAGGCAATTGGGGTTAAGTGACTTGCCCAGGGTCACACAGCTAGTAAGTGTCAAGTGTCTGAGGCCAGATTTGAACTCAGGTACTCCTGACTCCAGGGCCGGTGCTCTATCCACTGAGCCATCTAGCTGCCCATATTTTTCTTTCTTAATAGCTCTTAGATCATTCATTTGTCTTATGAATAAACACAGTATTTATAGTTCCAGTGCTATTTTTAGGATTTCTTGTGGGGAGTGGAGGGTGGGGGTTGATGAGAGCTGTATTCAAGAGAAAGGGAATGGAAGAAAATCTCCTTAAGGCTTAAACTTTAGGAGAACTGATGAATAAAAAAAATGATCCCACAGTAAGCCGATATGATAGTTGAAATAGAGAACTGAATTATTTACCCAAATTCTTTGGACCAGACAACTTTTTTTTGGCCTGAATTATCTGAATAACTACAGCAGTTGTACATTTCATTTAGTAAGTGTTGTTGTTCAGTTGTTTTCCGTTGTTTTTGTAAACCCATTTGGGGTTTTCTTGGCAGAGGTACTGGAATGGTTTGCCATTTCCTTCTCCATCTCATTACAGATGAGAAAATTGAGGCAAATAAGGTTAAGTGACTTGTCCAGGGTCATATAACTAGTAAATGTCTGTGGCCAGATTTCCATTTAGGTCTTCCTGACTGGTGCTTTAGTAAGTGTAGACCCAGTCAAAGTACATGATTTCATGAACTCTTAAGCTTCCTATAGAAGCGGCAGGGAATTCTAGGAGAATCTGGTCTAATTCATGCATTACTCTTATTGGCTAACAGAATTCAGTGGTTTCTCGACTTTATTCAGACTCACTAATAATAACACCATTCAGCTGAATTTAAATTAAAAAAAACAAACCACAAAACCACTGATTGACGGAATGTCGCATAAAAAGCCAGAGAGGCAATATGACAGAGGAGATAGAGGGCTGGTCTCAGTCTCATAAGGACCTGGGTTCAAATCCTATCTCTGACAGAAGTTTAGTGATTCTGGGCAAATTACTTACTTTTGAGTGCCCCAGATAACTCTAAAATTCTAAACTGAGGATAGCTGCTGATCTATTCTGATAAACGTAATTTCTTCATCTGGACTTGACTGCCCCAATGAAATTATAGGTGTGGAGTAATAAAAACTATACATTGGTACATTGATATATGTATAATATCTTGACTCTATGGTAAAGTGCATACATATTTATGTACCCACATGCATACATACTTAAACAGATAATGCATTTATAAAGTGCTTACTATGTTCCAGGCATTGTGCTATGCTCTGGGGATACAAATACAAGCAAGCAAGACATCGCTTGCCCTCAAGGGGCTTACATTCATGAAGGAAGACAACATTTAGTGGTGCACTGGCAAGGGGAAGGTGAAGGAGAGAAGGAGGTTACCTGTGCTTTAGGCATGGTGAAGAGACTCTCCAGAACTCTATGAAGTATGCTGGAGGCCTAGGCCTCCACATGATAAAATGACTAAGCTAACGGAGCCAAGGGTAAGAGTCCAAGCTTCTGGTCGTGGTGGTGGTGGTGGTGGTGGAGTAGATGGTAGGAAAATAGGACCATGGTATGGAGAAGACCAAGCAGTGATCAGTAGTTACTATAAGGGACATAAAAGAAACATACATAAATACCTGCCCTCAAGAACTTAGAATCTATTTGATAAGGGAAGGCAAAAATATCATTGATTGATTGGGAAGTACAGTTTATTTATCATTTCTAGGGAATTAAAAATCAAAGACCCAATTGGTGTGGGAAAGAGATGAGGCCTTTAAGGGAAATAATACATTCAGAAACATGAGGACTTGCTACCTATGGGGAACACAGTCAACAAAGACATAAACATGAAAGAGTACGTAGTGGGTAGGTCAGGGGAAAAGGAATCATGAGAATGAAAGTAAAGTAATTATATATGGTAGTGCTGACAGAGAATTTCAATATCCCCTAGCCCACTCTCCTCATTTTACAAATAGAGAAACTGAGTCCCAGAGAGCAGAAGTGGCTTTCCAAACTAATACAGTAAATTTAAAGTTTAATGATTCCCAGTTTAGGGAGTCTATTTTTTTCTAACTGAGTAATGAGGTTGGATGTTGGACAGATTAATCTCTGAATGTCTGAATACAAGAGGTCGTAGAGTCCAGTTCACATGAAAGGGCCCAAGGCATTTAAGTCAAAAAGGTCATTTGGAACCCCTGTCGGTTTCTAGGCAAGAAAGGATCATGATGAAAGTAATATTTGAGAAAGATTATCCTGTTAGTTGTGTCTGTAAGTGCTTAGAAGTGCTTTGCCATAATTATAATAAGTTTACATTTAACAAGTTAGTCTTCCCCAGCCAAGCAGTGCACTTACATACACTAACGACTGGATGTATTTAGTGGTCAGACCATCCCAACCATTTATTTCATCTACCGAGCATTTTATCCTTTTAGACCTGTTCTTCATTGTTAACATTCTTATCTTTGACTTCCCAGGGCATTTTTTCTGCTTTTTAAGATGTTTAATTAAGCATAAAATTGTCTCAAGACAATTTAAAAAGTATAGATAAACAGGGAAATGTAAGTATAGCTCTTTGCTCAGTTTTGGTTGATTCTTTCTGCTCTGGATCTATAAACAAAGCATATAGAAATGCAAGTAACCTGGATGACTTCCTATTTCATACAGCTTTTTTATCTGTTGTTCAGAAATTCTCCAAATCCCTGAATTGGAAACTGCTTGATTACAATCTGCAGTAAAGCATTTAATCTTTCCAAAACGAAGGTTATGGAGTCTTGAGTCATTTCTCCAAGTGAGAAGAGCCCACATTTGATAAGGATCTAAGCATATTTAGACCAGAGGATTTTATCTAAACTACTTTCCCCCTTCTCTAACAAACAGCATCCAATGGAGATTAAACTTAAAATGGAAAAAAAAAAGAGATGATTTTCTATTTATCCTGTCCAATGCATGTCTAGCTCTAACAGCAAGGTTATCACTAATGCATGTATTTTTTTTTTACACACATACATTATATCGTCTCTAGATGTAAAATTCATGACTTGAGAAGTGTCAGGCTTTTGGCTCAACATGAGTAGGCTGTCAATGGAAGATAAAGAGCTAGTGGAATGCCAGGAAGTGAAGCACAGCTAATAGTGCTAATGGATATCCATGGACCAGTGAACCTGATAATTTCAGAATCTTTAATCTGATTTCTCCCTTAGCTCTTGAAGGCTTCAAGTACATTTTCACATGATTTTGAATCACCATGATAATGGATGCAATACCCCTCCCTAAGAGTCCTCCTTCCCACTTCCCTCCCTCCTCCTTTCCCCCTTCCCCACTCCCAATCTCAAACCTGGGCTAGACAAGTGGTATGTACATCTGTATTCATGATGTAGTCTTTTCATTTGAAAGCCATAGGATAGAGTTGCATACCAAACTTAACCATCATTTAGTAGAAATAATACACATTCAATAAAATATCCAGCATCACAAAACTAGTTGAACCGAGACTTGAACATAGGTCTCCTAACTCTGGGGCCAGCACTCTTTCCATTAAACCATGCTCCCTCCAACAAACAACTATAGAACCTACTCTTTTGTTTTTACGCAAATAGTAGAATATTGATTTCCACGTCAGCATCGTGGCTCCTTCCTTATCCCCTTCTGATTTAATAATAATAATAACAGTTAACATTTACATAGTACTCACCATGTGCCAGGCACTACACTAAGTGCTTTACAATTATTATCCTCACAAGAAACCTGGGAGGTAGGTGCTATTATTATTTTAATTTTGCAGATGAGAAAACTGAGGCAAACAGAGGTTCTTAGTGACTTGCTCAGGGTCACACAGCTAGGGGAGTGTGTGAAGCTGGATTTGAATTCAGGTCTTCCTGATTCCAGGCCCAGCACTTCATCTACTGGTCCACCTAAATGCTTCAACCTGATTTGTAACAACCATGACTGAAACCATTCTCTATTGTTGATACATAAATGATGTGCATCAGTGAGGGAGTTGAAGTGATTCTAAGTGATAGGAGCTAGTCATGTATTGAACAACAAGGTGGCAATTTATTTCATGGAATTTAGTATTTCCTTTGTGAAGTTTTTTCTGTGCTTTTTGGTGGCATGTTACTATATATGGTTCTTATACCTATAGAAAGTATATTTCATACATTCAATAACTTGCTCAGTATAGGAAGAGGCCCAACATCCTCTTTTGAGAGGTAATTTTTTAAAAAGTCAATGCATGGGGGCAGCTAGGTGGTGCAGTGGATAGAGCACCAGTCCTGGAGTCAGGAGGCCATGAGTTCAAATCTGGCCTCAGACACTTAACATTTACTAGCTGTGTGACCTTGGGCAAATCACTTATCCCTCATTGCCCAACCGAAAAAGCCCCCCCAAATCCCCCAAACAAAAAGTCAATGCATGATTCTTTTTCCTTCTGTCAAAATAGTAAGAAGCCAAATTAAGTCCATCAAGGACTAGACCATATACTTAAAGACAGAGTTTCATTTACTGTGTTCCAAGAAGACTCTGGAAATAGAAAAGGATGTTATTGTTCATTCATTTCAGTTGTGTTGGATTCTTTATGACCTCATTTAGGTTTTTCTTGGCAAACATACTGGAATGGTTTGCCATTTTCTTCTCCAGCTCATTTTACAGAGGAGGAAACTGAGGCAAACATCAATATATACCTAAGAGGTCATGAATATTGATTGTCCTAAATGAAAATTGGAGCTGCTAATCTAATATGATGTTAGGATAGCATCTGTGATTGTTCATTCTACTTTGTGTTAAAAAATACAGACAGGTGAAGAACTAATAAATGCATTGAAAAGGAATTTTTTAAAAGTCTTTTTCTTCAGGTATGACATTATTGTGATTGCAGCACCTCTGTATTTATTCAGGCTAGAAAACAGGTTCAATACCTAGCAGGTGACAATTTAGTTTTTGGTGAAATAATTTCCCCACATAGCATAAAAACTGCAGAGAAGAGGAATTAATACATCTGTTTGACACAATGTGGTGGAGTACTAAAAGCACTGGCTTGGAAAGATGTGGGTTCTAGTTCCAATTTTGTCAATTCCTTATTGTGTGACCTTGGGCACTTCTTTTTGGAAATTAGTTTCTTCATCTCTAAAATAAGGAGGGTAGATTACATGACTGTGAAGGTCCCTTCTGGTCTGAATTTTGTGATTGTTATGGGTGGGATTAATTTTTTTTCCTCTGAGGAATAGAAAATGAGAATTGTATTCATTATGTGGCTTTTAAAAGTGTACTAACATCCTTCTAAGCTAGAAGAGGAGAATTGGGAAGGATTATTCTGTTGGTTTTCTCAATAGGGTCTGTGGTTTAGTCATTCCTTACTCTGGTTGAAAATGTCCTCAAATGAACTTCAAATGAATAGATCATGATATATTACTTGCAAATATGGAATTAGAACTGCAATAGAAATGAATACATATATACCACATTTTGTCTCACGCATCTCTTTGCTGAAGTTAGTTGATGATATTTGAAATGAGTAATCAAAGACAGATTTTTGGTCAAAGTCTTGACAAATCATCAAATTTGAAATGATTTTAGAATTGAAAACAAACCTACCTTATTATTTATCTATCTACTGATGGTAACATTGCAAAAATCCTGTATTTAGAGTGAGAAGATGCAGAAATACTAAAGGTTACTATAGGTCACAAAGTCTATGGAGGGCTATAAAAGATTCTGCTCTAACTTGTATTTGAATGTACTTGTATAGACCTGACCAAAGACTACATGAAACGGTCTACTATAATCTTGTGTAGTTTCCTAGACATTAGCATTTTGTTTATTTTTTTTTATGTTATAATTTTGATTTAATGAAATATATTTTTAGGCATGGTGGTTGATTTTAGACATGATTATATAGTTAGGTTCTTTCTCATTAGTATAAATATCTTCATATAGACAGGAAAGTGATTCACTAAAAGGCCTGGCAAGTATCTGGTGTGCACAATATATGTGCACAAATCTCTTCTGGAGAAGACTTGAGGGAAACATGATAGCTATCTTCAAATATTTGGAGGGCTATCTCATGGAAGATAGATCGCGCTTGTTTTGCTTGGTCCTAGAAGACAGAACAAAGGAAAGGTTCGAAGTTGCCATGTGGCAAATTTGGGCTTGATGTATGCAATTGCTCAGGGATGTAGTAGAGCTTCCTTCCCTGGCTCCCACACCATCACCACCACCACCAATACTAACACCACCACCACCACCATCACTCAAGGGCATCAAGCAAAGACTCAACTCACCCACTGGAAGGTATATTGTGGTGGAGATCCTTTTGCAAGTTTGGATTGGATTAGGCAGGCTCTGAGGGGCTATGAATTCTGAACTCCAAACCTGGAAAATCATAACTTTTTTTAATGAAAGGAAATTTTGGCATGATTCATAAAGCCAATTTTTCTCTTGCTACCTATCCATGCTGCTTTACATAGAAGGTCAAGTAAAAGGAAAAAAGAAAGATTCCTTTCTGTAACTGAAAAACAAAGCCACATGCTCTTTCATGACTTCTTTCTCAGTCCCAACCCAGCCATGACTACTCTCTGTGCTATGTTTTGACTTAGACTGGGCTACTGCCCATTGAATCTTTGTTGGGAGTTCAGGAAAAAGAGAAGTTATCATCTATTTATTATGTAAGTCTATGAAAATGTGCTTCCACAGATTTAGAATCATTTAGTAGAAAGGGTACTGAACTTAATAAAGTCAAGAGAGAACTGGTTGGTAACACACATCTGCCTATGAGTGACCATAGTCAAATCACTTAATATCTATGCCTCAGTTTCCTTATCTGTAAAATGTCAGTAAAAGTAGCTATACTGTCTAGTTTACAACGTTGGTGTAAGGATCAACTGTGGTAGTTTGTGTAAGTATCTTTTTACACTTTAAAACTCTATGCATATTTCAGCTCTGATTATTCTTAGTTCCCTTATTTGTGAGCCAAAACCAAAATGTGATGATTTAAAAATTCATCCATGCTAAATATAATTTTATATGGTATAAAAGATACTTATTTTTATAATATTTAATGGAAAAAGCTTTTTAGCCTATTTATTGCACACACATACAAAAGGGAAAATGATGTCAGCATCCAATTATTTTGGTGAAGTTAAATATAGATATAAAAATATTTTCAACTACCATTTAACTACAAGCAGTTGTTGTGAAGAATGCAAGAACAATTTACCAGTTCATAGGCACATATCTAGTGACCCAAAATGGGAATTATAAAGTTTCTTTTCTAATGTAAGCATTAGGCTACACATAGGAATATTATGGTTTTTAACTGGTACCTTGTGTTTGACTTGCCACAATGATTGAGCCACTGTTAGTTTAGTGAGTTTTTTCCCCTCAGGTGGCCAAGGTGTTGTACAGACTTGCCTTCTGTGGCAGTAGGCTAGTTTTACTTATGACAATCTTCCCTCAAAGTCTTGTCTTTATTATCTCCGAAAATGGCCTTCCTTCTCCCTTCAACAAATAGGATGTGGTTGATAAAATCTAATTGAACCCAACATTTTAAATTTTTGTTCGGGGCAATGAGGGTTAAGTGACTTGCCCAGGGTCACACAGCTAGTAAGTATCACATGTCTGAGGCTGGATTTAAACTCAGGCCCTCCTGAATCCAGGGCTGGTGCTTTATCCACTGCGCCACCTAGCTGCCTGTTTAATTAATTTTTTAAAAGATAAATTTATTTAGAGGTCTTTGGATTTTTAAAAGACAAACCCTGTTTTAAATTGTGGATTCCTTGTAATAGAATTTGATAGGTTCGACTAGCTCCTAATTTTTAGATATTTTAATTGGGTGAAGCTATCTTAGGCAAAAGGATCAGATACTATAATTAGAGTTCACAACTGTGGGAGCTACTATTTATTTATTTATTTTTACTTTTTTTCAGATAAGAAAAATGAGGCTGGGAGTAATTAAGTAATTTTCCCTGGTCATCAAGGAAGTAAATATGTGATACAGGATTTGAACTTAGTTCTTCCTGACACCAAGTTCAATGTTTTATTTTCCTCTCTGTTTATTTCTGGAGTAAGAAGCAGTGAAATCCCTCAGATGGTAGGGGGCCACAGAGAACCTAAGACTGGTTCAAAGCAGGGAAGGAAGGGTTAGGGGTGTATAGTGGTCGGGGAGGAGCTTAGCCTTGCAAACCATCCGTGAGCTGAGGGTGCTTTTCCTGAGTCTTCTGGTTTCATTCCCCACCAATGTAGTCAGTCCAGACCTCTCTCCCATTGCAGAAGGACTGCCCTGACCTGATGGTGCCATTCCCTGAGGCTAGGTTCCGAAGGATAATAGGTGGCTTAGGATCTATTCAAGGTTACTTCTTGGGAATGAGTAAACTCCATCCTTTCTTCCCATTCAGGTACCTAGTATGTCTCATATGGGGTTTAAACATTAGGGACCATCTGCTGTTCATATCTCCAAATCCTATATATTCTGGCCATGAAACTGATGTGTATCAACCAGTGTGTTAGGGCCGAGTTAGCCTGGAAGAAGAGGAGATACCTGGCCCTGATTTCACCAGGCCCTGGTGGAGAGGTGGTGGTATCTTGTGGCAGGGTCAGATTTGGGGCCAGTGAACAATCAGTGTTGGCAGTCTTTTCCCTCCTGCCATCACTTCTGAAACCTTTGTTGAAACCTCTCAATAAAGGTAGCATAAGACAGAGGATAGGACACTGGGTTTGAAGTCAGGAAGATCCAGGTTCAAGTCATATATTTACTAGATATTTGGATATGTAAAAGAAAGAAGTTGGACATGAGAGATTGCAGGGTTCATTTTAGCTCTAAATCTCTAATTCTATGATTCTTTATGCTTTCAAGGAAGGAGGACTTGGCACAAACCCACTAAATTTAATACTCTCGATGCCTGGAGCAAAGCCCCAGATGTCTCAGTAGTTAGGACTCTGCAGTGTAGACAGTGTTGTGGCCACTATACCAAAAAAGCTGCTGTCGTATTTCCCAGTTCTTTTGAGTATTTCTCCACCCACATATTCACATAAATAGGCTCCCCCCTTTACTACTATGCAACTGGAAGGCCACTTCAGCCTGAGGGGAGAGGGGAAATTATTCTCTGGGTCAGCAGAGGGGGAGCAGGAAGTGCTCTAGGCAGTGAGGGGGTGTATTCTGGCTATAAGAAGGGTCATTGAACCCCAAATTCAACATCACATAATACTTTAATGATCTCAAAAATCTTTGGGTCACATTTACTATTTGAAATATACTTACTAAATCATTTGGTTGTAATTCCTGAGCTTTGTAAAAAGTGTTAGATAAGTAATTTGAAGTCAGTAAACATGATAAGAACTATACTTCTGATCTTGATTCAGCTTCACTTTATCCCTCAAAAGGCAGAGTTGGTATTAAAATTGTAAATACATGGAGAGATTCCCACACCTGTCCCCTCTCTCATCATTGGGAAGCTCCTGCACAGGTGGTATGCTTTTAGTCCATAAGGAAGTGTTCATGGATAAGCAGTTGTGTCAGATCTGTACCCATTGCTTCTGAATTCACTGGTAGAAGTTGTTAATGTTCAAATTTCTCTTTGCTGGCTCATGGTTGTTGGTTGTTTAACTTTCTCAGAGGATATTTTCTTTCTGTGTGTGTGCTCCTGGTATAGTCCTATTTTAAAAGAGTTAAGATAGCTAATCAAGTTAGCTCTAGAAAATAGTTTTCTAACAAGAGAAAGTAGGGTTGATGTGTGTTTTTAGTTTAGGTTACATTATACTTGACTTCACATTTTATTTTAAAAATAATTCATTGTGCTAGTGAAACATAGATTGGTCCTTTGAAAATGTTATCTGTTAATAGTTGCCATAATGTAGAAACTGTTATTATCAGACTAGAACGGAACTTGTTTTTCTTCTGGCCTACACTAAAGGAAAACTATTGAAGACCAAAACCAACATGTTCAGTGGTAACTAGACTTGATCTGATTTGATTTTGGTTTTGAATTCTTTCTTTTCTCTTTTTTTGTGTGATCAATGCTAGCCATATTCACTGTAGTGCACTGCCATCTCTTCTATGTAAGTATTGTGAAAAACTCTTTGTTTTTTTCAGGTCGAATGAGTGATTTGAGTATAATTGATCATCCAATAGATTCAAACTCAAAAGAAGATGAACCTTGCAGTGAAGAAACTGATGATCAGGCTGACTTTTTTACACTTTTACCTGACTTCATTGAACTAGAGCGATATTTTGAATCTGAAGAAGATGAGGACTGTGAAAATTCTACTGAGGTGACAACGACCCCATCTGTACAGTATATAAATGGAAAACATCTTGTCACTACTGTCCCCAAAGACCCAGAAACTGCAGAAGCTAGGAGGGGACAGTTTGAAAGTGTCGCACCCTCTCCAAATTTTTCCCACAGCAGTGAAACTAACCCTTTTGAGTTATCTGAAATGGAATCTTCTACTATATTGCAACCAAGTGAATCCAAAGAAACCCTTGAGTCTTTTGAAATTACATGGAAGCCAGACACATATCCTGAAACACCAGAATCTTTTTCAGGTGGTGAATCAGATGTTTTTCCTACAGACCAACAGAGCGAGGAAACTGCTTTACTTAGGAGAGGGTCATTGGAAGTGGCTGAGCCAGTGATACAGAATATTCCTGAAGTCCTCAACCACTCAGATGAAAACAATGAAACAAAACCTTCATTTCCTGAAGAGTCTTCAGGAGATGCTCTTGTTAACCAGGAGATTCAGGTAGAAGATTTTTCAAGGACTACAGAAATGGCTTTTAAAGAAGTGGTTGGACTTAATTCACTGGCCACATCTGCTCCAATTACCGTTCCTGATTCAGTGTCAGTCGACTTCTTGCCAGAAGAGAGATCATCTGTTCTTACAGGAAATCAGCTGGCTGATACAATAACCACAGTAGAAAGTTGGGAAGACACAACCTCTAGACACACTGTCGAGGTTTTAGGAAATCCTCCTTTGGTTCTCATTCCAGAAGGTTCTGGATTTGTAGAGGAAGATAGTAATAAAACGTCCACAGTGGTAGCCAGCCCATTACAGCATACACCCACAGTTGAGATGCCAGTAAAAGGTGTTCCCTTAGAAGCCAGCAAGGTCACCCCCACAGAAGGTATTTTTGGAATTTCTGCAAGTGTCAATTATCCAGTTTGGGATGACAGTTCTGTAGAAATACTGACTACCAAATTTGAAACTCAAACTGAGGTTCCCAAATCAACAGCAACATCATCAACAAATAGCATCAGTACATCTGCTGATGAAAAGAATCTGGATGGTGAAAGGGCAACCCCAAGTGTACTGGCTACATCTATGAGCATGTTGGCCACGCAGCCCACAGTGGAGCAATTAATTTTCACTTCTGAACCGAGAAATTCTGATGAAGATAAGTCTACTGATCCTGATTCTACCACCATTGAAAACAGATCCACACCGTTTGAGAGGGACATAGGTAAATCTGACCCTATCCCCACTGAACCCCTGTTCTCTGAGAAATCTGAGGCAGAATATACAGATAAGAGCAGCACCGTTCAACACAATGTTCCAGAAAGCCCTACTCCTGTGGGAGTTAGCTCTGCTCCCTTCCTTCTTGAGGAAGGGTCTGGAGAAGTTGGTTCTGCCATGGAGCCTACAACCAAACCTTTAGCTTCATTAATTTCGAAGGAGACTAAAGGTAATGAAGTGCAAACTGAAAGCAAAGGAAAGGAAATGACCAGCACTCTATCACCCCATATAGCACATGCCGTGCCTTCTGAGCCAACGGGTTCAGTTCTGAATTCTGACACCGATGTATCAGATGTTGGAATTGTAAGTCAAATGGCCAGGGGAAATTTAAGTACAGAGAAATCACCAGAACCAAATTATGGCACAGAAGTAAGTGACACCCCTATAGACTTTCCTTTTAAAGGAGTTGTGACTCCTGAAACTAGAAATTATTCAACAGCAGCTCATCTTATACCTGAAGAGGAAACAGCAGTGGTAGAGGGTTCTGGGGAACAAACATTCATGGAATCTGGAATACTACCTTTTGCAACAACTACTTTAGCTAGACCACAGGCAGGAACTGATTCTGAAGGGTCTGGGAGCACAATGGTTAGCTTTCCAGCCCACCTGCCAGGAAAATTCCCATTTGTGACTGAGGGCTCCGGAGAAGAACCAACTAAGATAAACAGTCCTAGTGATCACATACCTTCAAGTATGACAGAAAAAACACCCAGTGATAAGCCCCCATTTGCTTTCTCATGTTCTGGAGGTGGGGACTTAACCGCCCAATCTGAACTGAGACATATTTCATTACCTCAGTTAGTTCCTGAAGGTACTGAAACACTGCTAGGGAAAGTTGAAGAAGAGGTTAACAGTACAGTTTCTATGACTTATATTCTCACTGAGCCGCCTGCCAATTTAGCAGTAAGTGCTGGTCATGAAGTCAACACAGCCCGATTAGGAATAGAAAGTAAAGTATCCATAGAAGAAAAGATGACAGAACAAAAAGCTTTTGAATCAGAAAAAAGCACTGTTGCAACAGGAGTAATTTCTGATACAGAAATATTTGCTGAAAGTGAATTGAAAACCACGGACTCTTCCATTCTAACAACAAAGGAGACTTTTATTGGAAGCAAGGAACCAAGGCCCACAGAAGGAAACATGTCCTTTGTTAACACAATTATTCCAGATTTAGAAGAAAAGGATTGGGGTATCCTTGTTCCTCAGACAGAGGCTACTAAAGAATCACCTGCTTCCTTTGATGGTATCTCAGTGACGGAACCCCAAGTATCTGAAAACACAGGTACAGAGCCATCAAGAGAAGAGGAAGAAAATATAAAACAAAGTATTTTCCTTGCTGAAAATGATCATATAGAAAACAATGGTCCTGGAGGCATGAGGCCAACTGTTCAAGAGTTCCAAACTGAGGCAGTGTTTTCTGGAGAGGGTTCAGGGGATGAAGTTTTTCCTAGTCAGTCTACAGTTCCATTCAGTATCACCAGGACAGAAGAAAACATCAGTATTGTAGCTCCTTACACACATCAGCCTGAAAGTTCAGAACCAAGTTTGGAACCTGAAAAAACTGAAGAGGATGAAAAAGAGCTCACTAGAACCCATGAAGATGTTAGATACCATATTTCTCAAACAAATTATGCCTCAGAAACAAGCCACACAGTAGCCAATACATTATTATTTGAAAGTTCTAGGCACAATGGTGAGGAAGAACCTACCTTGTCACCAGTCACTCACTCCTTAAAAATGGAAGATTCTGAAAAACAAACTTTTAATGGGTTAGAAGAAATCCAGACCATTAAGCAACAAACCACCACTAAAATATTATCTCAAGAGAACTCTTCCCAGTCAGAAACTAGAGGAATAACTTCTTCTACTATACTTTTCACTAAACCTTCAAGTCTTGAAACTTCTAAAATATTTGTAACTTCAGCACCCCAAATTCTTGATCAGTCTTATGAAAATTCGGGGGAAGGATCTGGGTGGTTAGATGGGGCAGGCTCAGTTCATGCTAGCAAAATTGCTAAAACATCAGTAGCAATCCCTACGGTAGTTCCAAATAGCCATGAGGGAAAATATTCTGAGTTTCCAAGTGTGGAAGCTTCGCCTACAAATCCATTGCCAACAAGGGTATTACCAACTCATACAGAGCAAAATAAAAGTTCCCCAAATTTACCTGGCACCCAGCCTAATCTAATGACATTTGAGAGTTTGACAAGCCACTCCCCGGATGGTTCCAAGGAGATTGAAGTTATTACTTTGAAGCCTGAAACAAGAAAATTTACAGAAAACATTATTTTAGATATTGACAAAGAAGACAGTGATTTAATATTGCCCACTACCAAGAGCACAGCTTTTGAAATACTACCTGAAATTACACCTGATAAAAATACTATCATAGATATAGATCACACTAAAACAGTATATGAAGACATATTAAGAGTGCCAACAGAAACAGATCCAGAGCTACAATCAGTTCCAGATGGCAGTAATGAAGAAAATGTGCAAGTTGAAGAGAAAAATGTGGCATTTAATCATTCTTTAACTGAAGAAAAAATGGAGGGATCTGGTGATAATCTTTTGGCTGGCCCCACTCAGGCAATAAGCAATGAATCAGCAGTTTCTGAGGATGGAATCAGATTGGGTCAGGATGACATCTCAAGGAATAGAATACACTTCACAACTGGAATCCCCATTCCTAGCTTGGTATCTGAATTAGGTGTTTTACTCCCTACAGCATCATCCTTGGCCATTCCTAGTATGTCTCCCATAACCAGTCAAGATGTGAAAGGACCAAAATTTGAAGCAAAATATGTTGCTACTGCAAGAACCCTGGATGATCTCTTTGAATCAAGTACATTGTCAGATGGACAACCAGTTGCTGATCAAAGTGAAGAAATCTCCACTTTGAGTTATTTGGAAGGGACACAGTCTGAAGATGATGGGAAGAAATTCATGAGTTCTTCTTTCAAGCCAGAATTATCTTCTGGGGCAGAAGAGGAATTGGTCAATAACACAGTGGCTGTAAATATTGCTACCATCAAATTTATTGCTCAGAGTTTGACTGAAACTCCTGAGGTGATTGAAGGATCAAATCCCACAGAGTACATTGAAACAACATCAGATTCAGCATCTGCAGAATTGTATTCTCAAACTCCTTCATCTGGAGCAACTGTCCACTTAATTGATAGTGCATCTGAATACCCTAAAGTAATCATTCCAAGTTCTGCCTCAACTACAGATTCAGATGCATACCAAATTTCACTTGAACAGACTTTTAAAGAAGTTAATTCAAATCCTGAAGCAACTTTCAAGCCACCACCCGAAGTATCATCTCACAGAATTGATTTTCCCTTTTTGGCTTCCCCTGGTACTGGGTTAGTAACAGAGGAGACAGAAACATCTGCCACAGAGGTTTTAGTTGCTGAGGAAGAAACTAAGGCTCCTGAATATTCTCAAATCTTTACTGATCTGATATTTTCTGGAGAAACAACCAAAGCACCTCCAAGGATCAACCTACCTGAAGATGAAACACCTCTCAAAGCTACAGGTGAAAATAATTTAGAAGATGCTTTGCAGGGGCTGCTTACTGTTCCCACTTCTGCCAACCATGGTGTTGTGGGAGGTGTGCTACTTCTATCTGGCCCGCAGGCCACTGAAAACCCAACTACACCCTATGCATCCCTAGAAATAAACAGTGAAACACAATCAGCTTACGATGGCATAGCAAACAACCAAATCCCTGTGGTAACTCCTGATTCTGATGATCAGGCAAAGATAAGCACCGAGGAATTAAATACAGAGCATATAACCTCATCATTTCTCCTTCTGGAAACTTCTAATGGAACGGATTTCCTGATTGGCACTAATGGAGATTCAGTAGAAGGAACAGCTGTATATTTATCAGGTAAGATCACAACACTTGTACACTTGTTCCAAAAAAAACTAGGAACATTCATTTTGATCCAATAACATGTGTGTATATGCATATATACACATAGATGTCTATGTGTATATTTCCTCACAATATTGAAATACTGTTTTTTAAAAACAAAGAATGTGTGGTTTTTTTATACTAGTCTAGGTCATGATTCATAAGTGAAATGCAGTGAATGTAATGGTACCACCTAAATTTGGGTGATAAAGATAAAAGGTTTTACGAAACATAGACAAGAATGCCATAACGGTAACTCACGAAATTCAACTAGTAGATAAATATTTCCTGGCATCTTATTTCCTATTGTAGATTCTGCTGTGGCACCATCAAATCTTGAACAAAAATATGTTTTGCACACTGACTACCATGGGAAATCGCTGGAAGTTTCTACATTGTAGACTCAGGCTTTTTATGGACTCTGCTTTATAGCTGTTATATGTATTGAAGTTGTGTATTGAAGTTGTTCGTTAAAAATGTCTAGGTTGTGTTTTTCCTCAGAGATACATGTATTTTTTTTTAAATTACAGAAACCATAAGTACCACCCATTATTCTTTTAAAAGAAGATTTAACACTTATTAAACCATAGACAATCATGGCATTCACAGTCAAATTTAGTTTATCATAAGTGAGGGACAAAAAGTTCAATTTAATAAAAAATCAAACTATTCACATGATTAGGTGACTTGCATTTTGAGTATATATACTATATATATATGTGTGTGTGTGTATATATATATATATGTATATATATATAAACTTTTTTAACCAATACTTATTAGAGAAGGTAGTTATTTAAATAATAATGATGACAGAAAACACTATTATTTCTAGTTGTAATTGGCATATTAGAAGAACAATCTAATATTCTTCCAG
Source organism: Dromiciops gliroides (assembly GCF_019393635.1). Classification (NCBI taxonomy): domain Eukaryota; kingdom Metazoa; phylum Chordata; class Mammalia; order Microbiotheria; family Microbiotheriidae; genus Dromiciops; species Dromiciops gliroides. The sequence goes on from NC_057861.1 coordinate 443,078,632, forward strand.
AGTTAACACAGTGTTCCTTTGAAATGAATATTATGCTGACTGCTTTAGTCAAATGTACTTATCTGATGATTTTTCAGTAGTGTTAGACTATCTTTTGTATTATTTGGATTGTTCCAACAAATAACACTGCCTTTTGAGTATGACCTTGAACATCAGATTTATTATTTGCTTCATTCAAAGGGAAAGTTTTGTTTTGTTTTTTAATCAAAGCAGTTTTGTAGGCAGTGTGGCATAATGAATAGAGGTTGGCTTTGGAGTCAGGAGGAACTATTTTCAAGTTCCATCTCTGAAACATCCTGGTTTTGTGACCTTGGACAAATCACATTGCTCAATGCCCCAGGGAGCTTGCCAAAACTGAACATTTTTGAACAGTTGCTATTTGCATTGGTAGAGGGAATTTCTTCACTGGGAGTTCCTTACATAAATGAAATCACAAGTGCAAGAACAAAAACAGAAGTGTAAAAACTGCTTATAATATTCTGTGGGTAAATTAGATCGAAATGGTTCCGTTTCATTTTCTCTTGGTTATGACTAATAACACACCATCAAATAATTCAATTGACAAGTATCAAATTTCTACTATTTGACTACAATTAGAATTTAAGTTAGAGAAAAACATCAAGATATGAACAACAGGAGCAGAGCTTTATAAATGATTACGTTTGATGTGATGAGAAAGTATTTTTGCTTTACAAATAGGTTAAGTTATTCATTCTACAACATTTACCAAAAATTAGGAACTAGGTCTATATGACACCAAAGTGACTCATCACCTTGATCTATTGAGTTTTTTAATCAATTTAATTGGCTCTTAGACTGAATCGGCTAGCCGACCTCACACAAAATAGACTTTGTAAGCTAATATGAGCTGTTAGTTTTCTATAAACCTATTTTCTTATGTTAAACGTTAGTCCTTGACCTGAGTCTCATCTGCTTCACCTTCAAAGAAAGGCACGCATCCCTGCTGAACCCCAGACTGCACATTCCATTCCCCAGCCTCCAACTGTGAGCATGGCCTTTATGGCTCTGGTTTTCCCCTTGCAATCTGCAGAACTCCAGAGTTAAATGGAACAGGCAAGGTCTAAACAGGATTTAAAATAGTTCTAGGGAATGTAAGACAAAGAATCTCAGTTAAGTTAGGGTAATTGAGGAAAGGCTCAAGTATACATCTTTATAAACCTAATCACCCCCAGATAATGCAATGTCTCTAATAGTTCTCCCCTGGATTTCTGAATTTAATTAACACTCAGAAAGTTTGAGTTTAGTTTTGATTAATTTTCCTTTGTGGATTTGGTTTAATGTCATCTACAGTGGTGTTTGATTTTTTTTTTAATCCTAATGTATTTCTTTCTTTACAGCTTTATACATATTTTAACTCTTTCTTTTCAGGTGCAATTATTCCAGCATTTTCAAATTGAGAAATCCTTAGATTATATCTCTATGTTATTTACGTTAGCTTATTACCTAAATATATTTAGCAAATATTTCATCTCTTACCTAGACATGTGAACATCTTAAAATTAAACAGCTGTGGTGAAGTCCATACAAGTACAGACTCATAATAAATCCAAGTTATTAAAATAAAATGTTTGCCTGACTATTTTAACTGAACAAAATGTATGGTTAAAATGTAATTAAAGTTGATTGTCTTTAGAAACAATATCTCTTCATAAGTACACTTTTGGTTCTACATTTTATTTATATGCTAAAAAGTTGAATCTCAGGCAACATATGCCAATCATGTTTTGTTTTGTTTTGCTTTTAAGTAAGGAAGGTACTGTATTTATAATTTCAAAAGTTGAGGTTTCAACTTTAGGTGAGGTTTTTGTATTTTGGTTTAATCTCCTGCATTAGAGTTTAATCCATATGTTGCTTTTCTTCAAGTATAGTTTAAAGGAATACATTTGGAACGTGTTTTGGGAAAAGCATATTAATGTAGCAGAAGAGACTTCAGTGCACACTTTCGAAGAAATACAGTTTCTGGGCATTAAGTGGTAAAAGGCAATAATAATTCAAATGATGGTAACAAGCCAATCTGCTAAAAAGAATGCATGTTCTGTGTACCCAGCCATTCCACATGAACTAACCCTGTTTAAAAGAATACATTTCCATTCACTGTGCACATGTTTAATTGTTTTTGACTAAAATCAATTGCCATATCATGCCGACTAAATCTGCCATAGACTACTTCAGTCGCCAGAGATAGTGCAAAAATTAATTTAAGAATAATAGTGAAAAAATTATTCAGAAAATTTATTATAATTTGTAATAAGTACAAAATTGCAACAAAAACACTCCAGAAAGTAACATTACTTGTGCAGTATCTCCTAATTGCTATCACAAAATTTATATTATTTTAGGAATATTGTGATATTTGAATGCTAAAAAAATTTCATTCTATCAAAGATGAGACTAATTATTTGTCTTCCTCCCCAAACATCATAGGGCGTGATCTCTGCAAAACTAACCCGTGCCTTAATGGAGGCACCTGTTATACCAGAGATACTACTTATGTATGCACCTGTGTACCAGGATACAGTGGAGACCAGTGTGAATTTGGTAAGATGCCATTGGCTGGAAGAAATTTTTTTTTCTTTCTTTTTGGTGAGGCAATTGGGGTTAAGTGACTTGCCCAGGGTCACACAGCTAGTAAGTGTCAAGTGTCTGAGTTCGGATTTGAACTCAGGTCCACCTGAATCCAGGGCCAGTGCTCTATCCACTGGGCCACCTAGCTGCCCCTGGAAGTATTTTCTTAAATAAGATATAAGTTAGTATTGAGTATTAGGGTTTCTGAGAACCAGAGGCCATATCTATACTAGTAAAACAATATATAGAGAAGTCTCTAATATATAGAGGCCATATTTATGCTAGTAAAACAAAGTGCAGAAGTTGGGCTATAATAACTGTTAAAATAGCAGTTTTGTATTTATTTACTTGAATTATAGTACAATTGTTCAAATATTTTACTGTGTCAGTGAAGATTCAACCACAATGCTGATTAAATAAAATATTTTTATATGTATTTTACGCAAAGATATTTCTCAGATTCATTTCTATATCAACAAATCGTGGGTTATGCTTTTTTCCCCTCAAAATTCCATATTTAAATGATAGTTCTATCAGGATCATATGTTCCAAAATTGTGAAGGAAGAGAGAGGAGATTCTTGCTCTTTCCTGAGGTTCTGCTCAGATTTATACAAAGAGGAAAATAATTTTGTTTCCTTTGGAACTTTTGTTCTAGGTGTATAAATCCCAGGAGTTATTCCCTCTATAAGTCCCTTCCCCCCCCCCCCCACTCCCCTCCCCCAATCCTGCCCCATTTTCCCTTCAAAGAGTTTGAGGACAGCACAGTGTATTATTGAGCTTGCATCACTGCAAAGTAGTTTTCATCTTGTTGGCTGTTTTATTCTTAACTGCTCTCGTTGATACCCTTCATTACCCAAGGCAGCCTTCAACTTTGGGGACCACTGAGAACAGGACTGTGGTGGGGATTGAAAAGATATTCCTTTGAGAGCAGAGAATTTCTTTCTTTTTTTAAATGACACTTGACTAATTTTTATAGGGTTAAAAAGAAATTCCATTTATAACTCATTCAATTCCAAAGAATTGTTAGGAAGAATCTCTTGGCTGCATATTAAAATAATGCTGAGATTATCTTCTACTATCATATAGTATATAGTTAAAATATGTGATTTTTTTTGTATTTTGAATCATGTCTATAAAATATAATGTCTCTTTTTTGTGTGGGGAAATTAGGGTTAAGTGACTTGCAGAGGATCTCACAGCTAGTGTCAAGTGTCTGAGGCCAAATCTGAACTCAGGTCCTCCTGAATCCAGGGCTGGTGCTTTATCCACTGTGCCACCTAGCTGCCCCCTATAATATTTCTTAATAAAGGGATATTCTCATTTCTAATTCATTTTTGTAAAAATATGCATTACATGGGGCGGCTAGGTGGCACAGTGGATAAAGCACCGGCCCTGGAGTCAAGAGGACCTGAGTTCAAATTCGGCCTCAGACACTTAACACTTACTAGCTGTGTGACCCTGGGCAAGTCACTTAACTCCAATTGCCTTGCTTAAAAAAATATGCATTACATTTTGGAAAAGAAACAAATCAGTGCCTAAATAGAAACATAGGCATATATAGAAAAAAACATTTAAGTTTGAAGTTATGTTAAGTGAAAGAAATTAAAAATTTCAACAGAATGTAATTTTTAAACATTTGGTTGATATTATATTTATAGTCATTACTGAAACTATTACTTTGGGGGTGATTTAAAAAATGTATGAAGGTTTTTATAATTATTTCAGCCATCTTAAAGGTCTACATCAATTTGATCCTGTAATATCCAGATGCATTAATTAGGAAAGCAAACAAATCTAGCCTAAAGATAAACTGTTTTGAAATGTGTTGGTTCAAAAAAAGAAAGAAAGAAAGAAAGAAAGAAAGAAAGAAAGAAAGAAAGAAAGAAAGAAAGAAAGAAAGAAAGAAAGAAAGAAAGAAGAAAGGAAAGAAAGAAATGTGTTGGTTCTGTCAATCCTTCAAGATACTGTCCCTGCTTCTATTCTATAATATTCAACATTTATTCTTTAAGAAACATCCATAGTAATATTCATGAAGTCAATAGTGACAGCCTATTAAAAATAAGAATGGATGTTAGTAAGCAGTTGTGTGTGTTGAAAGAAGGAGCAACTTGAGAAAGAAGAGAAAGACATAGAGTTTGGTTTTGAGGGGAGCTGCATAATGATTAGGAAATTAGTGTAGAATTGTGACAAAATCACTGACATCATACTTCTGCTAGCCATTGAAGAGGAGCAGATAATTTCCCTGTATATCTCTATCCTTACATATCACATGGGGGTTAGGTCTAATGAAGTAAGATATACTTTGAATAGATGGCACATTTAGATCTGAATCTTTAAGTAACTATTTCAGAAAAGATACCCAGAGCCTTTGTTGATTAAAGATAAAGAGATTCCCCACTGGAAAAGGGCCTTCCTATTTCGATGGAGTCCCTACAATGCGGGTTCTGCATGGTGACTGATTCTCAGTTAAGTTAGATTGATGATTTAACCCAGGTCCTTCTTGGTGTTTAATTATCTCCTTCCTAACTAAATATATATTTTTTTGCCATATCCCCTTTTGTAATATGTTATTGAGGACTTCTGTGATTTTCCTGTAGATTTTGATGACTGCCAGTCCAACCCCTGCAGGAATGGAGCCACCTGCGTTGATGGTTTTAATACATTCACCTGTCTCTGCCTTCCAAGCTACGTTGGTGCTCTTTGTGAACAAGGTAAGTCCTACTGTAGTATTTTAATAATGATCATTTACATTACTACATTTTAAAGTTTTCTTAATGCTGTATTAGAAGAAATGGGTATTTTTTGGACAATATTATCCTTATTTCACATACTCTTTTTAAATAATAAAATCACAGGTCATCTGAATACCTCAGTTCCTTTTGCTTGCTGTGGTGAACAATGTCAATAAATAATCAATCAATCGATCAATATTTATTAAACACCTATGTGGCAAACACTGCATTCTTTTTGTCCATCAGCAAGCCCCAGGTCTTAGTGCTCCAATGGTCCTCCTGTTTTTTTGCTGTTCTCACCTCTCCTTTATCAACTATATTCCCCCCCCCTCCCCCACAAATGCCCTATGAGCTTATGAGAGAGGATTTTCCTTCCTCCCTCACGTTACTCACTGTAAGTGACATATAATCTCTTTTCAGGTATTTTAAAGATTTTCAGTAAAGTAAGCACTATACAAAAATATACGGGAATGTTTTGATCACTTTTAAAAGTGTAGAGGGAGAAATTTATAAAGTCTAAATATCTTATCAATTAATTTTGAGTCTCTATGTAAACTACAGAAAACAAGTCACCCATGTTGCCCCCCTATGCTCAATAAACTCCCATGGCTCCCTATTGCTTCCAGGATCAAATACAAAATGCTCTCTATTTGGGGTTCAAAGCCATTCATGATGTAACCTCCTTCCTTACACCTTCCTCCTTGATGTATACTCTTTAATTCAATGATACTGGCCTTCTGGCTATTCCATGGACAAGAGACTCTGTCTCTTGGCTCCAGGCATTTGCTCTGGCTGTCTCTCACACCCACAATATTCTCACTTCTGCTCCATCATCTGACCTTTCTGGCTTGCTCTAAGTCCCAACTAAAATCCCATCATTCACTAGAAACTTTCCCTAATCTTTCTAGATCCTAGTATCTTCTCTTTGTTAATTATTTCCTATTTATACTATGTATAGTTTGCTTTGTATATATTTGTTTCCCTGTCTCTTTCCATTAGATTGAGGGTTCCTTGAGGGCAGGGACAGTCTTTTGCCTCTTTTATAGCCCCAGTGCTTAGCACAGTGTCTGGTACATAGTAAGCTGTTTTTTGTTTTTTTTTAAAGAGAACACTCATTTTTTATTAAAGTTTAGACTACTTGGTCAATGTGTGCAGGGGTAATAGGCATGAGTATAAATAAAATGTATCTACAAAGAGTATTTTCCACTTTTTTGAAATTTTATTTTTTATTTTATCATTCTTAATGGTATTTTATTTTTTTCCCATAGTAGGTTCTCTCTCTCTCTCTTTTTTTTTTTTTTGGTGAGGCAATTAGGGTTAAGTGACTTGCCCAGGGTCACACAGCTAGTAAGTGTTAAATGTCTGAGGCCGGATTTGAACTCAGGTACTCCTGACTCCAGGGCTGGCGCTCTATCCATTGCGCCACCTAGCTGTCCCCATAGTAGGTTCTTAATAAATGTTTGATTGCTTGATTCCTTACTTCCTTCTTCCTTTTTGACCATTACCCTTCTGCCATCATCCAGTCAACTTCTCTCTGGGCTGAATGTTTCCTTTCCTTGTTGAGAAAATAATGACAAGTATTTTATTTTATTTTTTGTCTTCGTGGATTTACTTTGACAGGGCTGCTATGTGTCTGAGCCCTTTAGACAAATCTTCCTTAACCCTTGCTCTGGGCATGAAAGCCAATTGCCTGTGATGGGTGATTCCTTTTCTTCCCTTAACCCCTTGTCTAATAAGGTATTATGCCACACTCTTCTGCCTAACAACAAAGTGTTCCATCAACAACTCTCTGGCCAAGAACATTCAGAAGTTCTGTTTTGTGGCTGTTGTTATTTTTACCTAGACGAGAAGGACCTGACCTTAATTACTTTCTCATGATTTTTCCACTTGAACTTTTTAGACAGCCCCCAACCTTGTGGTCACACTCTCTGCTGTAGATCTTCATGTTCTGGCACTGGAAATTCTCCTTCTCTAACCTTGGACCCATCCTCTCTCTTTCTCTCTTTGAGTCGTCTGAAGCAAATCTAGACAATAATAGCTTGTCCTGCCCTTTGTGGTAAAGTTGTCCTCCTAATAAGGGGCCACCCTCTGTTCTGGAGGCCATGTGCTTCAGGAAACCACTAGGCCTTTTCATTTCCTTATCCTGTTTAATCTCATTCTGTGAACCTGGTATCTCCATGTTCTTCCTAAGCTGAGTTTCCTTTCTTCTTTCCCTGAGACCTAATGCGGACCTCCCTTTGCTTTCATCCACTTGGTAGAAATGAAATGACAGAATTCCCCCTTGGGGCCTATAAACTGTGGACACCTGTTCCTGGCCCAGATGTTAGCCCTGACCATTTCCCTACTCTAACATCTCTAAGTTATGGATCGTCTTCAGCTGCCCAGAAGAATGACTTGTTAGAATCACTATTTTTAAAAAAGCCAACAACAACAACCCCCTAAATCTACAGTTCTCGTTACATAGTACATGCATAATAAATGATTGCTTATTGAGTGATGATTAAAAGAAGACAATATGCTAAATAAAATAATAATAGCTAGCATTTATACGGCACTTAAAGGTTTGTAAAGTACCATGCATCTTATTTCATTTGATACAACAACCCTACGAGTTGCTAGTATTATCTCTGTCTTGACATATAAAGAAACTGAGTATGAGAAAGGCTAAGTAACTTGTGCAGAGTCGCACAGCTAATAAGTGTCTGAGGCAGGATTTGAACTCAGTTCTTACTGACTCAAGATCTGGCAACCTTACCCAATGCCTCACCTAGCTCCCTGAGAGCAGCTTACAAATCACCCCTTCCCCCTTACAAATAAGAACATTACACTTGGAAATAAAGCAGCTAACATGTTGAGGAGGTAGGGTGATTCATTTTCAGAACCTCATGAATACATTTGCCCTGTTCATCACTCCTTAGCTGATAGACAGAAACTGAGACTCCTACACTGAGATCTATTGAAAGACAACTCTCCAAAGAGGCAGTATTATACCTACAGTTTGTATTATTTTAACTAAAAGCTAGCTTAATACCAGTTTAGTTTGGGCATTTGAGAGATCTGGGTTTATTGATGTAGTTTTTGTTTTACAAGGGAGGAAGACTAAAGGATGGGTTGTTGTTTAGTTAAAATTTCTGAAGAACAACCTGCCACAATGTTATCATAATTCATCATTTCATTTGTGTGGTTTGGGATGCAACATAAAAGACACCTGAAATGTCCTCATGATGATATTTTACTTACAGAAGAAACGCTTATGCTTCCTTTCAGAAAATTTTAAGCTCTGATTGGCTTCAGCACCTGATGCACTTTTATTTGCATTTTATGGCCAACCTGAGGGTGCATGTTAGGTGCTTAATGGTAACATGTCTTCATTCATCAATCAGAAACAGATTGCATTCTTTGCACACTCAGCTTTGGAATTAAATTTCCTCCACGTAAAGTCACAGAGTGCTGTGAGACCTGAGAAAAGCATGGCCTGCCAAATTTCCATTCCAGACAAAATGAAAACGTATTAGAGATCCAGACAAAGCTATCAGGCAAGATTCTTTCTTTCTCAGCATCAGCACTGACTTCAGCAAGTTAAAGGGCAGCCCAGCAGCAGAGCATATACTTCTGGGATGAATCTGTGTCGTGTTTTGTTTCATTGCATGGCATATACAATTCATTCTAGAAAAATAAACCATAAATATAAGCATGGCTGATACAGGATCTTCCTCTTGGGAGAAAGAATTGGGGAAAGATGCCATTAGTTGAAGATTACCAAGGGGTGAGGCATTCAAATTATATCACTTTCAGGATTCTGGCTTTCATTTATACCAAGTGATGATGGTGATTCAGCATATCATAGTCAGTTCAATTCTACAGCTGATTTAAAGTGTCAGCTGTGGATAGACACAGGGCTCAGGTAGTGTATGCAATAGAAAAAGTCTATAAGGAACTGGCCCTTGATGTCATGGACCTTATAGTCTAATAAGGGGAGATAACATATAATTCAGATAACTATAGTTAGTTACAAAATACAAATATGATTTCATCTGTGTAGTAAGGCATATTGTAACCTATCTTTGGCTTAGTAAAAAAGTGCTAGGAAGTGTCAGAGGCACTAAGAAGTTATGTGACTTGCCCAAGTTCATATAGTTTGGAAGTATCAGAGGCAGAAATTGACCCCAGGTCACCCTGACTCCAAGAAGGGCAGCTAGGTGGCTCCATAATGCACAGAGCACCAGACCTGCTGCAAGGAAGATTCATCTTCCTGAGTTCAAATGCAGCCTCAGACACTTAGTAGCTGTGTGACCTGGGCAAATCTCTTAACTTTGTTTGCCTTAGTTTCCTCATCTGTAAAATGAACTGGAGAAGGAAATGGCAAACCATTCCAGTATCTTTGCTGAGAAAACCCCAAATGGGATCACAAGGATTCAGACATGACTGTTGTAATGATTGGAATGATGCCACCTACTGGAGACAAATAACAATATGCATAAGAAATGTGCGTTAGCAGAACAAGCAAAGTATTTTAAGAGGCCCAAAGGGTGGAAGACCATTACTTAATGAAGGGAACCAACAAAGAATTCTCAATGGTGGTGACTGTAGTAAAGCTTTGAGTGACAGTTAGGTATGCAACAGGTGGGGAAAGAGGTCAGGGAAGGGCATCCATTTATATGATAAGGACCATCATGTTTGAGGTTGGAAAGTACAAAACATGTAGGAGAAGAACAAGTAGTCTACTGAGGAAGAATAAGTGGATGGTTTTAAGGGAGAGAGCAGTCTATGTGTGTGGTTATATGGACCAAAGAGTATGAAATATGAGGAACAAAAAATGAAAGGAGCAGGGCAACTTTTTCTTTACATATGTGCACACAAAACTTCAGGGCACATAAGGGGAACTTTGAAAGTTGCTCTTAGGCAAGCTCTCTCTTCTCTCTTTTTCCCCTCTTTCTTCTCTCTCTTCTCTCCTTTCTCTTCTTCTCCTCCCTCCTCCCCCTGTCCCCAGGAAATCTTAGACATACTGGTTATGTGACTCTGGGGAAATCACTTAACTTCTCAGTATTCCTGGCAATTCCCTACAACTAGAAGGTGAAACGAGGTTGCTGGGCTGTATTGGTAAAGAGAGTTGCCTTGCTGAGATTTCCTGATATTAATAGAATCATGAGTCAGCTCCTCACCTCCAAAAAATTCTGAAAATAAGTTAATTTATGACATAGTCAAAGTGACTTGTTTGTCCCTCTACTACAATCTTTTCTCAATGCTTCCTCATGGTATGGAGGTGACACTGTGTCTGGTTGTGCCAGGGGAATGCAAACTTTGGCAGAACTTACATAAACAGGAAATATTTTGAGTATGGGCCTGGTGACAAATGATATATCTGTATGTTTGTAACAAAATTGCTAGAGATGTATTACCCAAAGTTTTTCCATCAAGAAAGGTTTTTGGTCACGACAACTCATATGGACATGATAGGCCTTGGTCTGAGAGTGCAGTCTACATTTAATAGGAGGAAAGAATGTCAATAAAGATGCTATCCTAGTTCTTCTAAATACTAACACACTCATTCATGCTTTTAGACACAGCTGAATGAGACTTTGTGTGGATTAAGGTCTATGAAATGGTAGTAATTTCTTCTTTCCCTTCTGAGATTTCCTGATTCCAGGTATCTGGTTCTGTCTTGTCTTAGAGTAAAGCTTGGCCTTTATCCAGATGAGTTTTTGAAGAATAATTGTCCCAGACTTTACCAAGTGCAGCCATGCCCTTCTAGTTTATTTCTAGCACACTGGGGTTGATACACTGCTCTGTCCAGGTTGCCCTAAGAATAAATGTTTTCTTCATTAACAGCAACACAGTTTTTAAAACAGAGCTCTTTATCAGAACTCTTAGATCAACTATTTTTATTTTGTTTTTGAAAGTAGTTGGAATCACTAGTATAGCCTGTTTGTGATTTGGTCTGATTCACTTGTTCATCTTTCTACTAAAGTCTTTTTCCAATACTTCATAAGATCATATACCCGGAGCTGGAGATAACCCAGATGCCGTTTGGTCCTATTACCTCCTTTTACCACTAAGGAAATGGTCATCCAGGTTAAGTGACTTGCGTAAGGCCACCCAGGTAGCAAATAACCATGGTGGGATAAATATGGTGTGGAGGTCACCCTGTGTTCTGGAAGGCCATGTCTCTGGAACTTAGGCTCTGACTGGGCCCACCAAACTGGAAAAGCTTTGAGTATTGACCTGGTGACACATTGTATGTCTCTATGCTATTGCTAAGTTGGAGACTGAGTGCATTTGAGATGACTGTCACTATTTCTTTGGCTGATCATGATTGTTGGCATTAGTGTTCTACTCAGGTCTGGGAAGCTAAGAAATAGAAGCCCACATTGGTATAATAATAACAGCAATGAAAGGGAGAACCTCATAGACTTGAATAGTTTCTTAGAATATTTAGAAAAGAGATGTATTCACATTCACTTTTGAAATCGTTCATTATCTGGATCCAAAATGCAATATACATTTGACCAGTGAGTAGTGTTCCCTTTACATTATAGAGACAATGCAATTCTCTCCTTTATTTTATTCTGCTCCTTATAGATTCAAATGGAAACAAAGTGTGCATTATGTAGAGATATGGAAAAAGCCAAGTCTACCATTCTCTTGTACCTAAGGGAAACATTTTTAGAGAGCTGCATCTGCAGCTCTTGTCATGAGAAGGAGCTGGATATATTAAATCCATACGTATACCTAAATATGAGGCCCAGGATAGTAATAAATCAAGACACCTTTAAAGCCTCATAAATTGGGTTTAAAGAGTATGAGAAATTCACAATCAAAGCAGCTCTGCCTTTCAGTCAAATGATACAGATTTCAAATATCGCCTGGTAAACAAAAAGAATGAATGGCATTTTCCTGCCTAACTCATGTAAAATTGGCACTCTGGGTTCAAGGTGAATTTTGCAGAATCTGTACAAATTTTTCAAAATAGTTGCAGTCATGGTATCTACTGTAAGCATTCAAGTTACACTGGGCAACTATGTTAAATCACCAAATATAGACAAATGTGAGTGGTTACATAGTGTACCAAAGAAAAACTGGATATCACATCTTGTTTTAATATGAACTTCTATCTTCTTTTAAATCTATTTTTAGTTGGATTTAGAGTTAAAATTTTTATTGACATTATTTAGAATGAATCTAAGACCCCAGTCGGGGAAGGGGAATTGTCCATTGAGTCTTGGAAGCCAAAGGTGTCCAACGTACCTGCAACACTTTAGAATCTGATTAAAATGTAACTGGGAAATATTTAGCAAAATAAATAAAAGTACAATAGAATATAGCTAATGTTAATGTGATTTTCTAAGGCAACATGCAGCCAATAGGGAAACTCATTTATAACTCAGTGGCCTTCTATTTGAGTTTAACTTAATACCACTTCTGTAAGACATTACATTTAAGATTGCTTGTTTTCCTTGTGAAAGAATCTCTCCTGGTGATACAAAATAACATGGTGATAGGTAAAAGAAAAAGAGAAGCTATGAGGCGCAATCTATAGTATTGGGCCTAGAATCAGGAAGACATCTTCCTGAGTTCAAATCTGGCATCAAATATGTGTGACTACATTTTCATGTTAAACTTGAATGTACTTATACAAAATTTCTTGATTAGCACAAAAACTGGTAATTTCACCTGTTGCAAGTCACTCAACCCTGTTTGCCTCAGTTTCCTCATCTGTAAAATGAGATGGAGATGGAAATGGCAAACCGCTACAGTATCTTTGTCAAGAAAACCCCAAATGGGGTCATGAAGAGTCAGACACAACACTAAACAATAACAATAGGCAAAAGAAAATAAGATTAGGGGAAAAAGTATTTGGAGTTATTTGTGCAATAAAGAAGTAGGAAGGGTGTCAATGAGTATTGGTCTTCTGATTTGAAAAAAAAATGAGTCCTTATTTTCTACAGAATTAATCATAATTCTAAGGTTAAAGTAGAATGTAAATTTGTATGCTACTGGTTTGACCCTGTGCTTTATGTGATTGAATCCAAATTTCTAAAACTTCTTCTTCTCCCACACAACCTACCTCCCACATATGTAAGACTTTTTTTTTCTTCTGAGAGTTTCCCACATATACTTCCCCAGTGGGCAGTTAAAGGATTAGAGCCGCCAAATTCCTGCTGCATTCTTACACACTGTCTATTATTCCTACACTAAATCTGCTTGTCATTTTTTGACTCCTTTCCTGTAAAATTTGGTGGTCTCCAAGCAAGAATTAAAATAAAAGCCAAAATGTCTACCACATAGTCCTCAGAACAGTTAGTTCCTGTAATCAAACAATAACATGATAGACTAAACTGAAAAAAAGTGAGCGTACAGAGATAAGTTACATCTGCTCCATGATTAGAATATGAATCACTAAAATGAGGAAAAAGTGAAATTTCTCAGAATGAATGTTTTCACTCAGTCATGGAAAGAGCATTGAACTAGGGGTCCAAAGTCTGAGCTTCACACCCATTTTCGTCACTAAAATATCTGGCATAAATTACCTCAATGGACCTTGATTCCTTCATCCATATATCTTAAAAGGGTTGGAAAACAAACTCCTTAAAGTTCCTTGTAATTCTATAATTATCTTGTTTGATTGCTTTTGAAACTTAATGAGTATGTGACTATTTTGTTGGGGTGGATGCTGCTGCTGCCCCGTTTTCAAAGAGGCCAATGACATAATGGGGTGATGGTTCTACTCACCTCAACTTGGATTTTACACTCAAAAAAGTACTAAAGTTTCACTATATTTTACCAATAAAAGTAAAGTTCATTTCTTTTTTCATCTTGTATTAAAGATTACCATATCCCAACATGAATGATTCTTGTCCACATTGGCCCATGATACCCCATCAGGAGGATTATAAAAATCAAATTATCATAGTAGTCATCTGATCATTTTCTCAATGCCTATTTTTTCAATACAATTGGAATCAACTATAAAAATATTCTTTCAGAGTTCCCACTTTTATTACTTTTCATCCATTCAATTAATTTTTTTTAGTTTTTATTTAGTAACTCTACTTTTCATATAAAGGTTTGAAAATGTCTTTCTCAGACTATATTAACTGTCAAAAATTAGGACAAAATCGAGATATTTGACTGACTTGATGGAACAGTGTGTTATCTTAATATTCACTATGATTTTACCATTGTGGTCAAATTCAAGTTTAGCCTTGACCTTACTAAACAAATCAGAATAGTTTTTATTCATACTGAGCAATTTGGGGGCTGTTAAACATGTTGATCTGATTTCATTGAATTTGTTTCTTGCTCAGTATTTCTGAAATGTCAGAAGGGAGACATTCAGCTATATTTGTCATTTTATTATATTCATCACTCCCTTTCTTTGGAGGCTACATTTTCATATTAAACTTTCAGTTTCTTGATTAGCACAAAAACTGGTAATTTCACCTGTTGCAAATCAATTACTCTCTTCTTATTGATCTCAGTGAATGAAGACTTGGAATTACCTTGGAAAGAGCCATCTTTTTCATGTCCTCCGGTTTAGAAAGAAGGAGAAAATACCCAGATTTATTTTACTCAATAGAAGTTTTTTCTCTGTGGAACAATGGTCTCATGATAGGCTTCTCTAGAAAGGAAGATGTACTTAGATCCTTGAGGTATTTGTGTGAGTAACTAGTACTGGCATAACTGTCTATTTTTTTTCTTATCTCTGAATGATTTATGGTAGGGTCCTTGTCCTAATTCCTATTTGTACAGAAGGCTGGCTAGCAACATCTCCCCTTAAGCATTCCTCTCTCCCTGAAGGGTTGCTATTGTCTTTCTTTCTTTCTTTCTTTCTTTCTTTCTTTCTTTCTTTCTTTCTTTCTTTCTTTCTTTCTTTCTTTCTTTCTTTCTTTCTTTCTTTCTTTCTTTCTTTCCTTCCTTCCTTCCTTCCTTCCTTCCTTCCTTCCTTCCTTCCTTCCTTCCTTCCTTCCTTCCTTCCTTCCTTCCTTCCTTCCTTCCTTCCTTCCTTCCTTCCTTCCTTCCTTCCTTCCTTCCTTCCTTCTTTCTTTCTTCTTTTGTGGGGCAATGAGGACTTGCCCAAGGTCACACAGCTAGCGTCATGTGTCTGAGTCTGCATTTGAACTCAGGTCCTTCTGAATCCAGGGCTGGTGCTTTGTCCACTGTACCACCTAGCTGCTCCCACTGCTGTTGTCTTTCTGGTGAGTTCACCCCAAACATCAATTAGCTTTTAGAAAAATATATTTGCTAAAAAAGATATAGCAAGAACCAAAGTACCAAAACAGCTCTCCAAACTGGGGACCCACTCCCTGTTGCCTAGGTACCTTGGGAGAGAGTGCTTACATTTCAAACATTTGCTATAAAGCACTCCCCACCTCCCCAAGCTCACTTCCACATTCAGCAAACCTCCTGGAAGAATCATCCCTTTGCTGAAGGTATTTTCTGGTATTTCAGCCAACAGGCTGATCTATGACAGGGGTGAATCAAGCACTCATCAGAGGGTGCACTGGTCTACCAGGCTGAGCCTCAAGCAAACTCTGGTAGGAGCTCTCTCTTATTCTTAGCCTCCTGGCAGTGTGATCTTCTGACCCCTCAAAGCTCTCTCCAACACATTTTCTTGAGATCACGAAATAACAGATGGACACAGCAGAGACAGAAGCAATGGTAGGGCCATGGACTCATAGGGTGCGAGGGTCAAGGAGCCATCCAGCTGAGGCCTAAAAGCCCAAGACCTCTCTCCACCTGAAAGCTCACAGAATTTCACCCTTCTCACTTGAATGCATCCAGTGAGAAAAAGAAATGGAATTCAATCAAGAAGTCTTTCCTAGCCATACAGTAAGCAGACAGGAAACAGTTATAGCATATCCGTGTATGCTCTGAAATTCATGTGAGGCTTGAGTAGACAAAACAGTGATCATCCTTGCAGAATAGGACCTCCATTGGCTAGTGTTCTTTTTTGGGGGGTAGGGAGTGTCTCTGTGATTTCATTGGTGTCCAGAACTCTCTGTGAGGAAGTTCCCTCTGACAAGGCAGGTTGTCACCTGCTCTCTAATTTAAAGGCCTAGTTTGGGATGTGGAGAAGTTAAGGGATTTGCAAAGTTTCACTCAGTCCATATGTGTGTCAGAGTTGGGACTGAACTACAGGTGTTTCTGACACCAAAGCTGGCTCACTATCCACTTCAAACACCACCTGTTGTTCTCTTATATAAAAGAATTAGAGCTCATAATTTCTTTTTCAAAAAGTAGCCACAACCTGACACTTCTTCATTTTTAAGAAATGCCTTGCTTGTGGGTGTGTATGTTCAGGTGTGTGCATGAAGGCATTGAATGCCTCAGGCAATCAGCAGCACTCTCAGTCCAGTAGCAACTTTGCCCCAAATCATGTGGATATTCACTGTACATGGGGGTGGTGAGTGAGCCTTTCCAATCTCTTTGATTCAGTGACACTTTGTAGACAGAACTTGAATCTTTGAGAGACAGCTTTGCTGTGAGAGTCGCAATATGTGAATCCAGTCTGAGATAAGATTTATAAACCCATGCTTTGTTTTGTTTTCCCCTAGACACAGAGACGTGTGATTATGGCTGGCACAAATTCCAGGGTCAGTGCTACAAATACTTTGCCCACCGTCGAACATGGGATGCTGCTGAAAGGGAGTGTCGGCTACAGGGTGCCCATCTGACCAGTATCCTGTCCCAGGAAGAACAGCTATTCGTGAACCGTATGTGCCAGCTAGATCTTTAAAGAGAATACCTTGATTCAATATATATAAAAATCTGGTGCTACATGCTCCTTGATGACATTGCTTTTAAATGTCTTTAATTTTTCCAGTTTGTATGGGTTTATTATCTCATTTATTTCACTGATTAAGACCTAAATGAATGAAAAAAGCAAACATCTTGCTTTCATTCTCTATTCCAGGGGTTCTTAACCCTTATTTTATTAATAATTTTAAACTTATTTTGGATAACCATATTTTTATACCACTGGTTTCCTTTGTAATCCTTTATATTTTATGTTATTCATTTAAAACTAAAGCAGTTCCTGGTCTTTTCTAGACTTCCAAAGGGGGTCCAGGTCATAAAGGAAGGCTAAGAACTTCTACTCTATGCCTTCCTGAATTAATTATTAACACCTTTAAACCAGAGGAAGTACTCTTTGCATAAATCAAACAAATAATTGGAGCTTGAAGGGCATGAAATTATCCTCTAGACATGTTTCATGTCCCTTAAATTTAAAGTCAGGAAAATGAAATGAACATCGGGTTAATTCATTAAAAGTCAGATAAAAAATAATGCTTTTTAGGTAGATGGTAGGTAAAGTTTTGGATGGCAATACTCTGCTAACAACTTCCCAGAGATGTCTGACATCACTTAGAATCCTTAAGGAGTCTAATGGAGAGAGTCCTGGATTTGGAACCAGGCTTTGCTATTTTTGACCTGTGTGACTTTGGACGTTAATTGGTCTCTCTGGTCCTTAGTCTTTCCTTGTGTATAAAATGAGGAAGTTGGATTGGATGGCCTACAAGGCCGCTTCCAGCTCTTAGCCTGAGATTCTCTAATTATATTTTACAAGCTATAGAAACAAATCTTACATCTTGGCGCAAAATTCGTTTTATTCTTCTCCCAGATGACTGAAAGGTTTTCGTTAAAGGTTCGTTAGTCGCATTTTTGATGGACAGAAAATGTCTCTTCTAGGTTCGTTTTCTGATTGGGAGTGAGAACAAATGTGTCTCTTCCTCAGACCAGGCTGGCATGGAATCTGGAATACAACTTTGGGTCCCTGAAATTTTTGCTGTTTTGTCTGGTCTGTCGATAACTAAAAATATCGCTGGAAAATTTCTATTGTAACTGGGAGAATATATTTAATTTCAGTCAACTGTTGAACTGATTTCTCTCAACTAATTGCCTTTGCCTGACATTTTAGAGTTCTACAATGAATTTAAAGCCTGCCAGTTTAAAGGATACAGGGCTGAGGACAAAAGATAACCAGGACTATTGGATGGTAGCCTATAAGTACATTTTATGAGTCCCTAAAATAGTTCTAGTCAGGGAAGAGGAAATGTGATTCATTCCAAAAATAATTTTCTTTTGATAAATTTTCTTCCATATATGGGAAAGTTAGTTAAAAATACATATATCTCTGGTGTTTCCTGTCCCTCAGGTGTGGGCCATGATTACCAGTGGATAGGCCTCAACGATAAGATGTTTGAACATGACTTCCGTTGGACAGATGGCAGCACACTGGTAAGACAATAATAGAAAGGCTAATTCAATTTATTTCAATTCACTAAATATCTATTAGGCAACCACTATGGGCCAGGTCCTGTACTGGTCTCTGGGGCAGATAAAGACAAAAACCAGAGACTCCCTACCCTCAAGAAGCTTATATTCTACTCGATAACTCTTTACATTTCACAGCTGTGAAATTGGTGGTACATATGAACAAACCACACTGGAGAGAAATCAGATTACTTGAGCAAGGTCTCAAAGACTTGTCCAAGTCATTGTAGAACAATAAGAACCGGACCTTAGAACTGACTCACTACAAGCTACAGTGAGAAAAAATTACTGTGATGAAAACTTGTGAATAATTCTTTCAATGTGGATGGCTCTAGAACTGGTAGAGAAGCAAACAATGAATTCTGGGGAAAGATGGAATCTTATTCATCTTCTCCTAGCTGCTTGTGCTGATTTGCCCCCTGGAACATCACATGGAATACATACAAAAACAAAGTCTCTCAAAGAAACCCTACAAGCTTATCCGGAAAATTTTAAGTTGACAGACATTTAGTTTCCTCCTAATCCTTCCTTTGTGAAAAATCAAAGTGCATTAAGAAGTGCCCCTTAACTTTGAACATTTTGGAGCAGGAAAAGACCATCTGCCCAACAGACTGCCCTGCCCCCAACTTTTTTTGTCTGATCTTAGTCCCACTTTCCTGTTTTTTAATCTCTATGTATCCTCCCCCAGTCTTCTTCCTTTAGAGACAGCCTAGGTGTCTCTTGAACTCATTTGTAGCTATTTCTACTTGTAACTTATTTCATATGTGTCTGTCTTCTTATCAGATAGCACTCATTTCTCTCTCTTTCTCTTCGTTCCTTCCTTCCTTCCTTCATTCCTTTCTTCGTTCCTTCCTTTGTTCCTTCCTTCCTTCTTTCCTTCCTTCCTTCCTCTTTCAGTTGTTAATAGTCTTTTGCTGGAAAAAGTAGTATATACTTTCTATTAGAATGAGTTAACTTAATTGTGTTCTTTGCATCATTCCTGATGTGTATTGGATTTTTTTGGCCCTATTTATTAATGTAGGAGAATTACTCTGACATCCTCTCTGGGAAGTAAGGCAGCACTGTTTTTCTGAGGAAAGTATAATGAGTATCTTTCATATTAACCATGACTTATCTGTGGTATTCACTCTTGCTACAACCTTGTTTATCTCTATGTGCAGCTGTTAGGGATTTATAATTTCAGTAAATTCTTCCAAAGAAATTCCAAATTACATTTCTGATAAGAATGCTGAATGATATATTGTTTGCTATAAATAACTGTGCTTCATTTCCATATTAATTAAATTATATTTGCATGTATTAAACTATATCTGCTAGCATCTGGCCAAGTTATCTAAATGGGTCATAGTCTTCTGTTTTTGATTCCCTTGTTCCTCATTTTTGGTCCTTAAATTAAATTATCATTTACAAATTCTAAAATCTAATAATTGACAGTATTATTCAAATTTCTTAGAGACCATATACTTGTTATTGTTATATTTTTAAGGAACCTTCCAATTATTTTTTTTGAAGGGGTGGAGATCACATCAGGCATTTCACAAAAGAGCACTCATGAATAAAATTAGTTCCAGGCTTGCTCTTGTAATTAATATTAAAATCAGAAAATGCCAACTTTGGGTTATTCTTTCTTAAAGCATTTTCATTTTCTGTTCCTTTTCCTTTTATCCTGTTATTCTTTAACTTGGCCATTAATCCTCAACAGGGAAACTTGGCTAATACTTTATTGTAAACTCTAACAAATAACTTCTACAATGTCTACAATGAATTGTCTTAACTTGTCATCACAGTAATAATGTCTTCAAAGAATTCCACCAAGCTAAATTAGCCAAGTTAAATATGAATTCTTACTGACTAACCTAAACACACTTGACTTATCTTGCTTTTGTTCTATCAGGTGGCTTTTATTTTTTCTCTCTTTTAAACTATTGCTAAATGAATGGCTACTTCAAAGTTTGTCTCTTGTTCCATTTTTCAGTTAAAATTCTTCAG
Organism: Dromiciops gliroides; assembly: GCF_019393635.1. Classification (NCBI taxonomy): domain Eukaryota; kingdom Metazoa; phylum Chordata; class Mammalia; order Microbiotheria; family Microbiotheriidae; genus Dromiciops; species Dromiciops gliroides. The sequence continues at coordinate 443,099,215 of NC_057861.1, forward strand.
TTTGACTCTTTTGTGATCTTTATCTAAAGAAGAAATTGCCTCCTCTAAAGTCAATGAATTCTTAAAATTTCAATCACATTTATTTCATGATATACATAATTAAAGCCCTATTTAATGAGATAAGAATTGCAATAAGAGCTTAGCTTAGCACAGTGCTTGGTACACAGTAAGCATTATATAAATTCTTATTCCCTGACTCCTCTTCATGGAAGTCATTGTTGATTGCAGAGATTATTTTGTGATAGCTACTATTTACATAGCGCTTTAAGATATGCAAATAAGTATTACCTCACTTTTATCTTTATCTTTATTTTTATAACAACCTTAGATAGTAGGTTCCATTAATATCCCTAATTTACAGATGGGAAAATTGGGGCAGACAAAGTTTAAGTGAATTACTAAGGTCACACAGCTAGGAAGTGTCTGAGAACAGATTTGAACTGTTTTCCCAGCTCCAGGACCAGCACTCTAGTTACTATACCATTGAGCTGGTATTTCCAACCAAATGTTATGTCTTAAAATCCAAAATTATTTAAAAAGTAGAAAGCATGAGTAGATCAAGTTAAAAAATTTAAGAAATAAGAGGTAAGGATTTCTAAAAATCCTAGGTCTGGTTATTACCTGGTACTTTGCATCCTTCTGGGCAGGACTTAACTGAAATGATCCTAAGAAGTTAGTTACTACATTTTTCTTTAAAATAGCTTAAAAGGAAGTTCTTCTTACTCATTTGGTATCATAATAAAGTACTATATGACTCTTTTGAACAAGAAATGTTTCCTAGTAATACTAATGTTAAGTGGGGGGAGGGAGTTACCTAATGGAAAACCTATCATTTGAGTATGCACAGCATTTTGTCTGATGCAATTCCACATTTGGAGGATGAGTAACCCTATTTCTGGAATAATGGAGTAACTAACTCTCTCCTCTGGGCTACTAGGTAGCATAGTGGCTAGAACACTGGTTTGAGAATCAGGAAGACTCATCTTCATGAATTCAAATATAGTCTTAGACAGTAGTTTGTGTGACACTGGGCAAGTCACTTCACCCTCTTTGCCTCAGTTTCCTCATTTGTAAAATAAACTGGAGAAAGAAATAACAAACTACTCCACTATGTTTGCTAAGAAAACCCTAATGGGGTAATGAAGAGTTGGACATGACTGAAATGACTGAACAACAACAAATCTCTACTCAAGAACTTGCCTGGAAGCAAGCTTATCTAGCTTATCACATATGTCTGAGCATCAGTGCTTCCCATATTGCTTCCTGTACTGCATTTATAGTGCATCTTTCTTCATAAGAGCTCAAAGTATTTTCACCCATTTCATTTCATTTATTCTTTTTTTTTGTTTTTGTTTTTGTTTTTTTTCTTTGTGTAGGGCAATGAGGGTTAAGTGACTTGCCCAGGGTCACACAGCTAGTAAGTGTCAAGTGTCTGAGGCCATATTTGAACTCAGGTTCTCCTGAATCCAGGGCCAGTGCTTTATCCATTGCGCCACCTAGCTGCCCCTCATTTCATTTATTCTTACAATATTACTTTTATTTTTTATAATTTTTATTTTGGGTGAGCTAATTGGGGTTAAGTGACTTGTCCAGGGTCACACAGCTAGTAAGTGTCAAGTTTCTGTGGTTGGATTTGAACTCAGGTCCTCCTGAATCCAGGACCTGTGCTTTATCCACTGCGCCACCTAGCTGCCCCTACAATATTACTTTTAACTGGGTAGAGGCCAATTACTATTATCCCCATTTTATAGATAAAGAATCTGAAATACAGAGTTTAAGGGACTTTTCCAGTTTCAGTGGAAGAACTCAGTCTTGAACCATTCACCTTGACTCTGTGTCTAGTGTTTCATATGGCAGTTTTGGATCTCCTTCCCTATCCTGTCATAAGCATAGATAGAAAGGTGTTTTCCGCTATCATCCGTACAATTTTACATCACAAACATGAAGGCAATTATTGGCATTGTTTGGTATACATATGATCATTTTAACCACCATGATAGCAAAAGCAAATAACAAAACAACTCAGTCAGCTATTGAGTCCTCTTGAACCTTACCTCAAATACTTTTCTTCTAACCCTTATTCTCTTTTTGCCTTTGACTTATTGGTAATGCCTCAACTTCCCTTGCTTCTCATTTTTCTTATCTGTAAGACATTACAGTGTCATTCAGATAAAAAAGTAGCATAAAATACATGTAAATGCTTTGCAACAGAAAGTACCAAATTTTTATTATCTCATATGAATATTGATTAACCCTTCCATGGATTCTGTTGCATTGCTTAGGACTTTTTCTTTCTAGTTTAAGGGGGTGATGGTGAGTTGAGACAAGGTGCCAGATGAGGGCTACTTGTTTCTGTCTGATACTTAGCAAAGTTAACATAAGTCCTGGTAGTTTTAAGAGCACATGTATGTTTTGCATCAACTATTAGTACTTGCAATATATGAAAAGAACCACTTTTCTGAGAGTTTGGGAATTTGGTAGAATATCTTTGATAACTAAATGTATTTTTGATTATTTAACTTTTATAAACTTGCTTAGCTCACTGATATTTTTTCAGTTACAAAAGTCATCCTTTGGTCAATTTTATTCCTGAGATCTTTTGTTCATCATGATGGAGGGGTTTTATTGTTGTTGCTTTTTAATCATAAAGAAAATACTGAGATTCCAAAGGTATACACCATTACAAATCAGTCTTAAATGTAAAAATAAGTTTATTTTCAAATTTATTGGAAAGAATGAAAATGTGCTCCTTGAAACAGAATGTTTACGTCTAAAGCTTTTAACACCCTCTCCCACTCCTCTGCCGGAAAAAAGTAGTCATCATGAAAATAATGCCACAGTTTTATCAATAGCTGTCCCAGAGGCACCACTGTTAGAAACCACGTGGACCACATTATCACAGTCTATCCTCAACTTTTATTTCCAGTAGGAAAAAGTAGAAAATAGAAAATGTTAAACTGTAGTTGTCTCTGTGTTTGGGTTACTTGGGTGCAATTTTCTGGGGGGTGTAGGAAACATCTAGCAATTTTATCAAAAACAGGCACATATTCTATTAGCAATTGAACTTTTTAAAAAAATTCTGTCCCAAATGGAGTGAAATAAGGAAAATAGTCATTTCTAAGTGTTTGCAGTTCTTTGTTTTCTTTCTAGATTGTTCAACTATAGGTGGTTTTCATTTTGAACTCCAGTTAAGATACAGCTGTGGGCTGCTGCCTACTTGACAGTCTCAGAATATCATGCGTTTGTTCCCATGATTCTTCTTCTATAGACAGTTAGGCAGGCACCAAAAGTACCAACAGGACCATTTTTTTTAAGTCCACTGAGTGAGTTTGATGGCAGAATCTTGCTAACAATTTTATTCAGATGGATTCTCAAACTCTTTGCTGGTTTTGCTTGTTTGTTTTTTGTTTTTGTTTTTTGCTATGATGAAAGTCTATTCTGCTTAAAGCCATGATAAGGAGAGACCCACAAGTACCAGGGGTCCTCATCATGTTCTTGGATAAGTCAGACCTCCCCAAAAATCTAAGTCACAATCTATGAATAGTTTTCAAAGTCTTTCTTTGGTAATCCCACAGCCAGATGTTGCTGTCATTTTCCCTCTTCTTGATAACTGGTGATTTCAGCAGGACTTGGGGATTTTGCTGTCAGCATTTCTCCTCTCACTCTTTGGTAATGGAAAACTAGTCCATCTTTTTGTCTCATTTCTTTCCTGGTTCTTCATCATTAAATGGGTGTTGCCTCAGACAAGCTGAGACCCAGGAAAGAACTCAGTTTAAAAAGACCAAGGTCTCAAACTGTATCCTGGGCCATCACCAGTTGTCCGCTTATGTCTTGCCACTGGACTCTGATGTCTCTGGAGGAGAGTGTGAGACTACTGACTTAGTGCAGCTCTGTCTCACTTGAATTCAGTTCTCTTGCTAGTCAAGACATCACCCTCATGATGTAATTGGTCCTCTCTGACAATGAAGGGTGAACAACAATCCCACTCTAAGATAATCATAAAGGTTTCTCTCTATTTTTAGTTTTCTTTTTTTTTTAAAAAGAGTTTCATTGAAACTTTAAAAAAATTATCAACCTAATTTCCCAACATCCTAAATTCTCAGTTAATTTCCCAATATCCTAAAAAGAATTCTTCCTTATAACAAAGAAAAACAGTTAAGAAAACGAATCAATAGTCTGGAGAGCACCTACAGTACAACATTTTGTAGCCATAGTCCACCACCTCTCTACCAATAGGAGAGAAACGTTTCATATTTAGTCCTTTGGAAAAATGATTGGTAATTTCAATTGATCTAAATTCTGGTGTCTGGTGTGGTCTTGCTAGGTGGGGCAGTGGATAGAGTGCTGGAGCTGGAAGGATCTGAGTTCACATTCTGCCTCAAAGATGTGCTAGTTATGTGACCCTAGGCAAGGCACTTAAACTCTGTGTATTTTCAGTTTCCTCACTTATAAAATGGAAATAACAGCACTTGTCTCCCAAAGTTGTTGTGAGGATAAAGTGAGATAGTACACGTAAAGTAGTGTTGTTGTTTAGTCATTTGGGGTTTTCTTGGCAAAGATACTGGAGCAATTTGCCATTCCCTTCTCTAGCTATCTTTTCACATGAGGAAACCAAGGCAAACAGGATTAAGTGATTTGGCCATCATCACACCGCTACTAAGTATCTGAGGCCCAGCATCCTGTCTACTGCACCACCTAGCTGCCCATGTAAAGTGCTTTGCAAATCTTAAAGCACTATATAAATGCTAGTTATAATTGTAAATTGTTATTATTATTTTATTGTTCTCCTGGTTTGGCTTTTTTTCACTCTATATTTGTTCACACTGCCTTCCCATGTTTCTCTAAAATCTTTATACCTATTCTTTATGGCACAATCACAAAACTTTAGGGAGATCAGAAGTGGGTCAGGAACCTTCCCTATAGAAGGACTGGGACTCAATAATTTAATTGAAAGCCTAAGCTTACTTTTTTTTTTTTTTGCAGGACAATGAGGGTCAAGCGGCTTGCCCAGGGCCACACAGCCAGCAAGTGTCAAGTGTCCGAGGCTGTACCTGAACTCAGGTCCTCCTGAATCCAAGACCAGTGCTTTATCTACTGCACCACCTCGCTGCCCCTAAGTTTATTTTTAAAATTTACAGAGGCTTATTAGAAGGATTGGTGTAGGGGGCAGCTAGGTGGATAAAGCACCAGCCTTGGATTCAGGAGGACCTGAGTTCAAATCCAGCCTCAGACACTTGACGCTTACTAGCTGTGTGACCCATAGCAAGTCATTTACCCCTCATTGCCCACCCTCCCCCCAAAAGGCTTGGTGTATTGGACAAATAAAGAATTTTCTCCTTAACTGATTTTTTTCCTACTTCAACAATAACTGTTAATAATAGCTCCCTTAACTGTCTAAGAATGTGGTGTGGTCCCTCTGCTAGGCAGTTATTTCACATGCTTTATATCATAGTTACCTCAAGATAGACAAGCCTATATTTCTTTTCTGATGGACCACACGCTGCTCCTAGTTTCTTATTTTTTTAATAAACATTTTAATTTAAAATTTTGAGTTCCAAATTCTATCCCTTCTTACCTCCCTCCCTTCTCTCTGAGTTGGTAAGCAATCAGATATAGGTTATACATGTGCAAATATGTAAAACATTACCATATTAGTCATATTGTATAAGAAAACTTGAAAAAAAGAATGTTAAAAACAGTATGCTTCAGTCTGTATGCAATAAATACCAGTTCTTTCTCTGGAGGTGGATAGTATGCTTCATCATTAGTCCTTTGGGATTGTCTTCTATCATCATATTGCTGATAATAGTTAAGCCATTTACAGTTCTTCATTGAATAATATTTCTGAAATTGTGAATAACGTTCTCCTTGTTCTACTCACTTCACTATACATCATGTCATGTAAGTCTTTCCAGGACTTTCTGAAATCATCCTTCTTGTCATTTCTTAAAGCACAATGATAAACAAGCTGTGGTATATGCTTGTAATGGGATATCATTGTGCTTTTTCTCTTTTTTTGGTATCTCTTTGGGATAAAAAAAAACCTCTCCTAGTTTCTTATAATAAAAAAAAGCAAAAAATTTCTCTACTCTTAGAAATATGTCAATTTATGAAGTCAGTACTAGGAAAGGCACTGAAATATAATCCAAAGACCTGGGTTCAAATGTCAGTATTGGTACTGACTAGTTATGTGACTATGGACAACAAGTGTCTTTACCTCTCTGAACCTCAATATTCTCATTGGTAAAATTCAGATAATATCATTTGTATCAATGACCATGTTTTTTTGTGAGTAAAATACTTCTTGCAACTTAAAGCTTTGTATAAAACTGAGCAATTACTGCTTCTCTTCCTCTTCTTCCTCCTCTACTATTACTACTCTACTACTATTCCTCTTCTATTCTTCCTCTAGTCTTATTTCTACTCCTACTCTACTCTTCTTCCTTTAACTACTACTTACTCTACTCCTACTCTTTTCTTCATCCTCTTAATACTATTTACTCCTACTCTACTCTTCTTCCACTTACTACTACTTATTCTACTCCTACTCCTATTTCTGCTATTCTACTCCTACTACTTTACTCCCACTTCTCCTCTACTACTACTACTACTACTACTACTACTACTACTACTACTACTACTACTACTACTACTACTACTACTATTCTTACTGTTAGTAGACTTAAAGTGCTAGAAATCAGCATCAATGAACATCTTTCTTTGTAAAGCTAATGGAGTCCTGTTTCTGTTACTTTATAGCAATCATGTAGCTAAGTAATGACCAAGTCACACAGCCCTGTAGTTAAAGTAACATTCTTGGAAGATGACAGGAGTTTTATTCTTCAGTAAAATTATTTGGCATTTGCAAGTGTATACAAATCAAAGTCATAGAAATGCTTTCTTTGCTCAGCGTCTGGTAGGCATATGGGGAAACAGGATAGCTGGACTATCTGCTGTCACCCAGAGACTCCCTTTATTGTTCCTGAGATAAACTGTTTTTTGTTTTTTTTTTTTTTGCCAAAGAAAGTTTAGTGAGAAAAAACAGCTTTATTAGAAGCAGTGAAGACATAATCTATTACAGGATGAAGATAGTAGAAAGGGAAGGAATGAAATACCCTAACCATAAGCCTTTATTCTTCATTCCAGAATGTATTATCATTCCCTTTCTATAAAAACAAAGGTTCTTTGAGGCCTCACCCCTTCCCTTCACAATCTCTTGTCTTAAATAATCACTGTTTAAATATATCTAATAAAACAAATGAAAGCAGTATTCATTCTAGTTTTTGATATTAAGTTGTGGGATATTTTAAATTTGAGTCAAGTTTCTAGGGTAGGCTACTGTTATTAATTTTTTTAAAAAGATTGGGTCTCACCATCTCACCTAGGCTAACAGTGCAGGATTCAGTCATATGCCCATTCCTAGCTTAGAAACTTTTATCTACTGTTTTCCATGAAGGCCAGATTGACCCTCCTTAGGAGACCCAATGACCTCTCACTTTGGAGGGCTAACCATATTAACATCAAATTTAGTGTGGACATGCAGCTTAACCAAAAACAGTAAAATACTCAAAGAGATGGGCCAGTCTTAGCCTCCTCAGTAGCTGGGATTACAGGCATGGGTCACCACACCCATCAGCTTCTGTTATTTTGAAAGAATGATGTAATTTCAAATTATCTGGCAAAAAAATTGATGTTCAGAGTTTGGCAATTTCCCTATTACACTTTACATAAAAATTCCCAATATTTACAGTCAGTTGATGCAGACTCTGTTATATGCTGCACCATGTGGTTCCAGTCCTCCTCAAGCTCTGTTCTAGTCTCTGTAAATTAATTTCACTGCAAATGAAGACTAGATCTTATGATCTAATAGTCATACTAAAGGAGAATTGACATTTAACAAGAATTTGAAAAAATATAATGATAGAGTTCTTGGTGATTCCTTTACAATAAAATTCAATGTAATGAAAAACATTTTTTGAGTTGGAAGAGATCATATATGTAATCTAGAATGATTCCTTCACTTTGTAAATGAGGAAATTGAGGCTCAGAAAGGTAAACTAGCCTGGCCTGGGGTACAGGAAGCACCAGGGTCAGGACTTGAACCTAGGTTTTCCATTCTATACTGAGGTCAATCACACTGTAGTGTGAAGAATGAGTTCATGCATACATGACTATATACCTTCATGTGGATATACATGTGCCTGTATACATAGATACAAATTTATACACACACACACACACACACATATATCTTTATATAGGTGTTATAGATGTTATCTAACATCTATTATATATATATATATAAGATATATATGTATGCATGTTTATATACCTCTTTTTTCTCTCTCCTTCTCCCTGTCTCTTTCACCCTCCTTCCCTGTGCTGCCTTCTCTCTCTCTCTCTCTCTCTCTCTCTCTCTCTCTCTCTCTCTCTCTCTCTCTCTCTCTCTCTCTCCCTCTCTCTCTCTCCCTCTCCCTCTCTCTTCCACCCTCCCCCTTTCTCTCTCTCTCTCCCCCCTTCTTCTTCTTCTTCTTCTTCTTCTTCTTCTTCTTCTTCTTCTTCTTCTTCTTCTCCTTCTTCTTCTTCTTCTTCTTCTTCTTTTTTTGCGGGGCATTGGGGGTTAAGTGACTTGCCCAGGGTCACATAGCTAGTAACTGTCAAGTGTCTGAGGCCGGATTTGAACTCAGGTACTCCTGAATCCAGGGCCAGTGCTTTATCCACTGTGCCACCTAGCTGCCCCCCTTTTTTGTCCCCCCTTCTTCTTTCTCCTTCCCCTTCTCTCTCTCTATATTCAAAGATATTGCAGGGGTTGTCTAACAAATTTCTAAAAAAAAGGCACAACAAATGATCCTCTATCCCTAAATGTTCCAAGTATGATTTTATAAGGAGATGTATCTGGAAGCACCTTTTATTATATGTTGGGCTGTGACAAGTAGGGCCACTGCTAAGAACTAATCTAGGAAAGGGGCATTGTATAATTGAGATACTCTTTAAAAATAATCTTGAACCAGCTGTGGGTACCACAGTGGCTTTCCAAGACTGATCTATGGACTTTGAATTGTCACAGGATTGAAATACTGCAATTAGTTTGGTGTAAAGCACAACCATGGGAAAGGCCAGAAAATGTGGTGTTGCTCTTGGCAGTTTTTCATTGTATTTGGCCTGCTAGCGTTTCACCATCCTGACTTGTGCAAACAAGCACAGCAGTAAAAGGGTCCGCTGGAACCCTTCATGTTATAGATTAAGTGCATAGAGCTACTTCGGGCTGTGCCTGAGGCCTCCATCTCACTGTGGGAGTTATTCATATCCTTTGGAAAATGCTGTTGATAATTAGTGCTTTGTATGGCAGTGAGCTCACTCTATTACACAAGATTAGTGCTGTACTAAAGAGCTGGCTAGTGTCTGTGGCCAGATTGTCTGTCCTGCATAGGGGGCTGCCAGCTAGGAAAATAATGGCATATTGCCACTTTAACAACTGTCAGGAGACCCCAAGATAGTTTTTCTTCCTTTCAGCTTGGAGCTGTTATGTTTCATGTTTGTAATACTGGACTTTGGGTTGCTAGTGTTAGGTGCTGACCTCCAAACAAAAGTTTCTTTCTCCTTTCAAATAAAGTGCTCTCTTTTTCCCTTCGGTTGTTAGTGAATCAGAGTGTTTAACTAAAAGACAACAGAAAAACTATAACCTCCCTTACAGAAAAAATAATAATCTTTTTCAATGAACACAGGGATCAGAAGAGACTATAGCTGCCTCATGGGGAGGCCAGTTGTCTGTGCAAGTTAAATAAAACAAATGAAAAAGTACCATAGGCAGACTGCAAACAACATGCCTATTGTGCAATAGTTATAGCCCTCTTGGGAAAAAGGGATTTCAAACTCACCAAATATTTTGATTTCAGCAATAAGTAGTCATTATAACCCCCTTGAAGATAACCATTTGACCTGTATTACATTCAGAATGCTGGAGGTAGCCCAGAGTCATTATTCAAACTACCTTGTTTAATGATAGAGGTATAGTCATATCACAGGATATTTCAAGCTAGAAAGAAGTGTTCTTAGAAAAAAGAAACCTATTCTGCTTACATTTTACTTTTCCATTGTGGAAACTGTCTCATTACTTTGGGGTTCTATTCTGTTTGGATTTAGACTCAAGCACCCATCACATAAAAATGGCAAAATTGGTAGTAGATGATAGCACTCAAAGCTGTGATTTTGAAATTGAGGGTTCCTGTCTTTTACTTATGCATCATTTTGAATAGTTTCTTGGCCAAACTGATCGAGATTTACATAAAAATAAACTAGCTGCAACTTAGAGTTAAGAATATAGCCTTACTTCCAAAACTATCTCAATTGAAAAGAAACATGTTTGACTTTTTAACAAGATGGAAATAAGGAAGTAAGTTGTTGAGGAAATTCAATCACATTTTAATCAGAAATAGAGGAGAATCGCACCATGATTCCATGGACTAAACTTCATGTGACCAAAAATTTTGCTAAATTGTTTTGCTACAATCCATCAGTTATTTGCAGTGTTTAATTGGTATATCCAGAGACTCACTCTTAAAACTTCCTCACACCAGTCACCAATTGATGGCTACATGCTAGAGGCAATATGGAAATATTTTGTTCATACACTTTGATTGTGGGCATCAGTCAATATCTTAATATTTTTTTCTTTGTACTACTTTGTAACTAACAAGGTGATCAAGAAGCTGGGTGGCAGCTTGATGCTAATGATGGATAGACATCACCACCTAGTGGCCATATTACAGTTTACCATGCCTACAAATTTCAACTGCTTTTTATTATACCACCTTTTTGCCGCCTGATTGTGTCTGGTTCATATTGTTCTGGAGAGATTTCTCATGAGTTAAGCTGCTTTTGTGAGATCTCAATGTGGATTCTCTGCATCATTATAAACCTAACCATGCAGTATGAAGGCAGAAGATTTATCAAATATGTGTTGAAACCAACAAGTGTTGTCAATTGTTTGACAAAACCTCATCAACTGAGGAAAATTTAAGCGATAGCTTTCTTTTCCCTTGAACTCAGACACTGTAATGGGATACAGTGAAAAGTTTTTCTTGGCTAGATTCCTTGACAGGCTCTAAACTAGGTGAGCCTGCAGGGCTTGGTGGTTTCATTGTGAAGGTTGTTCTGAGTGTTATAAACGAGCAAATCTGTGGTGTGGTGGGAGAAATAAGGGAAGGCATCAGTAACTGGCCCATTTGATTCAAAAGAAAACAACAAATAAAATTTAAAATATGGCTCAGAACTTTACCTAACTGTAATAAAGGCTAGGATTGCCAGGAACTTTGCAGATATCATCTCATTTGATCCTCTAACAACCCTAAGAGGTAGAGTCTTGAATTATCCTGATTTTAGAGGTGTAGAAACTGATCCTATCTAGGAGAGGTTAAGTGACTTGCCTAGGGTCACACAGATTTTTAGTGAAAAGTATTGCTGACTCCAAATCCAAGGTCCCATCCACTTTACCACCACTTAACTGACTATATATTATTAATAATGTATCCAGCATGCTTATTTCATTAGACACATGTAGTAATTACCTCTATGATATCAGAGCAGTCACATCAGAGCCTCAGTTTCCTCATCTGTAAAATTAGCTTCTTGTTCTAGATTGTTTCTGTAGCCCCTTCCAGTTCTAGATTTATGCACTTCTGCTGATTCTAGTTATCAGTATAACATACGAATATGCTACCATTTGTAATGATTAACTAATGAAATCTTTTCTCAGTTCTAAAATACATGGTGCTTATCGAGCCATTCAAAGAAAATGCCATGGTTATTCATGATATAACCTGCACCTAGAGCTTTCTTTAAAAAACAAAACAAAAAACTCAGAAAAGATTAGTTTGCTGAAATTGAAATGTCTCTCTCATTTCAATACTTTTAGATTACTTTACATGAAGAGCACAGATCCATCAAGTGCCAGTATTGGTGGTCTTATATTCCCAAACAATCTAGCATTTTTTCTTGTATTCAGTATTTTTTCTTTTGAAGTAATCAATTGTTTGTGGAAATTCATTTAGCCTGCTCACCCTCAGAAATATTTTATACCACTGGTGAACCCTTTTTATTGAACCTCCAAACATGTTTATTTAACTGATCTGGTACCAATTCCATTCCTTTACAATACTTTGAAGAAAGTAATAAGGGTGTGCTAGACTTCTTCTTAAGGAATTTCCCCTCTCTCTAAATTAGGGTGAATATCAAGGGTTCTATAGATCTCTAAGTTTAACATCCCTATCCATATCTCATCCTTATCTCTATCCATTTCTTTCTAGAGATACAGACTGTCAACAAGCTTTTATTAAGCACCCTTTATCTTCCAGTTGTTGTTCAGTTATTTTCAGTGGTGTTCGACTCTCTGTGACCTCATTTGGGGCTTTCTTGGCAAAGATATTAGAGTGGCTTGCCATTTCCATCTCCAACTATGTGCCAGACACTGTGCTAAATTTCGGGGATATAAAGTGTGTGTGTGTGTGTGTGTGGGGGGGGGACTGTCCCTGTTATCAAGGAGGCTCAGAATTGAACAGACATAGATATTTGTTGTTCAGTCGTTTCAGTCATTTCTGACTCTTTGTAATCCTATTTGGAGTTTTCTTGGCAAAGATGCTAGAGTAGTTTTGCCATTTACTTCTCCAGCTCATTTCACAGATGAGGAAACTGAGGCAAACAGGGTGAAGTGACTTGCCCAAGGTTATACAGCTAGGAAGTATCTGAGGCCAGATTTAAACACAAGAACATGAGTCTTTCTGATTCCAGGCCTATAACTCTATCCACCGTGCCACCTGGTTGCCCAAGATATAGATATAGAACTGTGTGTGTATGTATACATACATACATGCATGCATATATACATATCTTTGTATAAACATATATGAATCTGTCTCTCTATATTCGTATCTATTAGTGTGTACCTGTGTGTATGTATGTATGTGTGTGTATATGGACATACATTCATACACACATATATATATATGTATGTACATATATTCTGCTTAATTCAATTCAGCAAATAGTTATTAAATACCTACTATGTACAAGGTATGCAATGGAGCATGTAATGGTATCCATAAAATGTCAAGAGATATACAGAAGGGCTAAGAACATTTTGGGTGGGTCCCTCATAGAGAATGTTTAGGAGGATATGATTAAGAGCTGTATCAGATGAGGGAGTAAAGATGGGTTAGGACCCACATCACTGGCAAAAGTAGCTATATTGGTGAGACAGATAGATCAAAGTAATGAAAAATGTGGGAAGTGCTTTTTAACATGAAGTTCTCAAGTTGTCTGATAAGGTTCTAAAAGACAATGTCTCTGAGTAGTAGCCTTCTTCATTTGGATTCTACCTGCTTCAGACACTGCCTCCTATGAAGAGCTATTTCCCACATTTTTGTCTTTTAGTCATTTTTCTGTCATGTTTGCTTCTTTGGGACCTCTTTTTGGGGTTTTCTTGGCAAAGATACTAGAGTAGTTTGCCATTTCCTTCTTTAGCTCATTTTATCAATGAGGAAACTAAGGCAAATAGGATTAAGTGACTTGATCAGGGTCACACAAATAGTAAGTGTCTGAATATAGATTTAAACGCATGAAGATGAGTCTTCCTGACTCGAGGCCCAGCACTCTATCCACTACACCACCTGGATGCCCCATTCCCCACATACTTGCATTATATGAGAGATTCTCTGAGGAAGTGGGTATCCACAATGACTTGCATTTAGAAAGGCAACAAAGGAATATCATTTTCTACAGTCTTTCATTAACAGAAAATCTTGATGCTTGTCCTAAATTACCTTCTTTCATTAAGTTTTTAAATAAGAAAATTAAGGCTGGTTACTAATCTGATGGAGAACTTCTTTGTCTTAATAATAGAGTCATAGGCCTTTGCATGATGAAAAGGTCACCTGATTAAATTTGTTTTCAACCTTAGTTTGTTTTGTTGAGGTTCATCCCACAAGTTGTCTTTTGGCTAGGTTGGAATTTTAAAATCCTGGTTATTTATGGCAACAATCCACTCATTGTGTAATTCAGTGATAAAAGAATGATTAGTATCTCTGAACTACAACAGATATCAGGAAGGCTGAGCAAGCACAAATTCACCTTGATAGAATACAAACACAGTCTGGCTTTAATGAGTTATTCATTACCTTGAGGAGCAGAGTTCACATACTGATTGAATGGAGATATTCCTAAGGAGGTAGAGAGGATAGAAATGTTTGTGATTCCAGAGGGTTCTTCTGAGTGAGAAGAATTGGCTATCATCTCTCTTATGATGGGTATATTTTTTCTTGGCATTAGATCTCCTTTCTCAGAGAAGTAACCCTTGATCAATGTTATTGAAGACAAAAATGCTTTCTGCTGTGGATGGACCCTCTTGATTATTGTTGCCTTTTCCATTAATGGGAAACTCAAGTGTATTGTTTTGTTTTCTTTGAAGCAAAGAACAAGTCCTGTGGACAAGAGAGCATAAACATTTGTCAATTTTAAGACTAGCTTTGATGATAGCTAGTTTGAGTCTGGTTTGAGTTTTTCAGAATAAGAATCAGTAATAATTTCCCTGGTTTATAGAGACAGAGAGAATTCACATGAAGATATAACTATATAGCAGAGCTATTGGATTTGGGCCAGTATTGCTTGGATCCCTTTATGTATTTGGCAACCAATATTTTTGGATGGACATGGTGAGGGAGTAGAGTTGTGGTAATGAATAATGACTGAAACCAATTTAGCTGAAATAATCGTCTTTGGGGATACAGTATATTTTTGCAGAGAGGTACAACGATGTAGTTGATAGAGGGCTAAATTTGAAGTTAGGGAGAGCTGGGTTCAAGTCCTAGTTCTTATATACACTAGCTGTAGGATTATAGGCAAATCATTTAACATCTTAGTGCCCCAGGCAATTCTCTAAGGCTGTAAACTACAGATAAGTCAGAATAGAGAAAATTCCCTTATACTGATAAAGTCATACTCCTAGAAAAGAAGCAAAATAGTTTTACCTAAATTAAATTCAGTTCAGCAAACATTTATAACTTACTGTGTGCAGACCACTGTGCTAGGCACTAGAGGAGACACAAAATTTAGATAAGACATAGTTCTTTTCCTCATGGAAATTGTAGTCTAATGGAGTAGGTGGGTGGGGGAATGAGACCTAGACATAATTTTAGTGCACAGTCATACATGATATGCATATTATAGAAATTTAAAAAAATAAATGACACCTGAGGTCTGAGGGAAAAGTTGTGACTCACCAGGGTAGATGAGAGATAAGGGAAAGCTTTGTGAAGGAGGTGTTATGTGAGTTGGACTTACAAGAATGGATGAGCGTTCAATGGGGAAAAGAAAAGGGAAAGATGTATCAATTAATCAAGAATAATCTGTTAAGCTCTTACTATGTTCCAGGAACTATCATAAATGCCAGGGACACAAAGAATAATAAATAAAAAAGCTTCTGCCCTCAAGAATCTTATATTCTAAGAGGGGAGACAATATGTACCTATATAGGTATATAGAGATAGATAGATAGATAGATAGATAGATAGATAGATGGTAGATAATAAAGAGATTTGATTATCTAGGTAGATGATTAGCTAGCTAGCTAAACAGATGAAGCAGATGCAAGTTATCTTTATAGAAGGCCCTAGCAGGTAGGTAGACCAGGAAAATCATCCTGTAGAAGATGGTACTTAAAAGTTTTGAAGGACCCCAGAGGTTTTAAAATGTGGAGGTGGGAAGGGAGAACATTCTAGGCATGGGAGAAAGTTGGTACAAAATCATGGACACCAAGACCTCTTTATAAAGAGATGTTGGTTATAACCAAGCATAGGGAACAATAAAGGAAATTAAACTGGGTATAATTTTAAAAGCATTTCTAAAGTGCCGTTTACATGTAAGACACTGCTGGATCAGCTGCTTGGGGTACACAAGCAAGAACAAAAAAACAAACTAACAAAAAACACCAGTAAAAAACCGTTCATGACTTCCAGGAGACAGCCTTCTATGGAGGGAACATGACATAAGTAAATAAAACATGTGGTAGAGGGTAAAGTATGCAAAGGAGAAAATCAGCAAAGTTCTAGGACTATTTGAAGGGGAAGATGGCACTAATAGGTACTGTGGATAGTTTCACCGAGAATGTTGGTGCCTAACCGAAGTTGGGGATGAATCCATGGGCATGGGGAGGGAATGACTTCCAGCATGTAAAATGACCTGTGAAAGCTATAGATGGCATAAGGAACAAGGGAAGGGGCAGTGGCTTGGCTGGAATGGAGAAAAGTAATGAGAGGTAAAGTGGGAAAGGTCAGCAGAAGTCCTGAAATGCTAGGCTGAGGAGGTTTTAGGTTATCCTAGAGGCAATAGGGAACCACTGAAGTTCTTTTGAGTCGGGAAAAGACGTGGTCAGACTTATGCCTTATTTCCAGGCATGAAAGTGAGAAAGCACAGAGAGTTTTCAGGAGGATAGTATTTAGTTTTGTTTGGCTGCAAGATAAAGAAAGTAGAAGTGAGAAAAGGCAGAAAAAGGGGAGTTATGTCAGATTGTGGAAGTCTTAGGAAGCCAGACAAAGGACTAATGAATGGCTGAAGTTTTTAAGCAGAAAGAAATAACCCAATCAATGAATAAGGAAGATTAGTTCAGTGATATATAAGATTAATGATCATAAAGTAAAATAAACTTTGTTAGGTAACAATCAGCAGTTTCAAAAACATTTTACATTTACACACACACAAGTCAGTTCTTGATATCCTGCATGTGGATTATTTTGTCTGATTTTTTGGTACCAAATTTCAAATCTAAATTTGATTTTCTCCTATAACACATTTTGGGGCTACTCCCCCATCTAAAGAATGGATGGGACTGAAATTATTTATGCTTACATTGTATTTATGTTGATTTTGGATTAAAGGAACCAGTCTTTCCTCCATCCCTGACAAAATAGATAACAGAGAATTAACTGTATTTTTTTAGGTTTCATTTTGTGCATATAATTATAAATTTAATTTTCGTTTTCCCTTTGGGAAAAGGAGAAGCTGAGGGTCTTATATATAGCCTAGGCATGGGCAGCAAGCACCTGGTTAAACAAAAGGAATGAACATTGCTACTTTATCAGGGCTCTACCATTCCCAACATATACTCTGTATAAATGCTTTGAAATTATTGTGAACATATCCATGTAGCCTGAGAAGAGGTAGTGGATCCATAGATCACCACCTGGAGAGACCTTTTGGCTCTGTTCCCATGGGAATAGAGATGCTTCTGGGAGATCTGCTGATTCTCTCTATCTAGTCAATAATTTCTCTTCCAAGGGAAGAGACAAATATAACAAGATGGTGGAGTTCTGGTCTACTCTTTGTCCAATAAACACATGTTCCCTGAAACAAAGGGGAAAGATAATGTAACTTGTAGATCACGATTTAGTCTGTCATATCTATTGGCCCAGACAGTGATCATAGGCTTTGTCCTCACACAAACTCAGTGACATAGGTAGTACAGATCGATCCCTAGTTTCTGATGTAATTAATTTTATTCCAGTACAAGATGATAACCCTTCCATAATCAGGTAGATGGTTTAATGCCATGGCCAAAGACTGCCTATACCCTTCCCTGTGAGAAACTTCTCTCATCTTCAGATACCATCCCATCCTAGCTCTCTTAATTTGGAAGGATCTGCCAGAGATTCTATAATGCCAGCAATTTTTAGAACCCAAGGCCACTAGCATAGCATCTGGGCAGGATTTTAGTAGTGGATTCACTTTAATCATAAAAATAGATTCTGTGATTCTAAGTCACATATTAGCTTTTTTAAAAATATGCTTATTCTCCTCCCAAGTAACATTTATTAGACTGTAATGACTGCAGAAGATCTGGTGGAGACAAAGGCAGCTGTTTGCTTAGAAAGGCAGAAATTCCAAGGCTCCAAGCTTGGCAGTGCTGTGGAGACAATGCAAATCAACCTCACCAAGATAAATCCATGCAGTGATGCTGCTATCTGATAGGAGACAACAACAGTGTGACATGCCTGTGGAGATCAGACATTCTTGTAAAAACCACAGAGCTGAGATTGGGTCTTGCACCACTAGGCCACAGTTCTGTCGAATAACAACCCAGAACACAAGTTTTAAATCAGTTTTCAGTGCCAAGAACAACTCCCACCAAAGACTATTAAACCTTTAGCCAAAAGCCTGAACTGGGCCTGCTTTATTCTTGAAAATCAAGGAAATGGAGGAATGACATAGTGAACTTCATTTCAGCATGAAAATGAGCTCTTGATGGTTCAAGATTGTTAGGAAATTTATGCTGCCCCAAACACTAGAGTTAATTGAATTTGATAACTAGATGCTACATCTACTGAATGCATGTTCTAAGAAAAGGTCATAAGGGAAATGTATATGTAGACTTCCTAATAGTTTCATCGATTGTCAGGGAAGAAAAACCTAAGATTTTGTGGTTCATTTCTTCTAAAATGTGTATACAAAGGTCACCAGGAGGTAGTTTTATGGTGACAGAGTAATGTTCAACTTAAAAGGTTATTTACTAGTCTGCAATAGGCTCTGAGTTTTCAAATAAAATATAAGTACTGTGGGAATGAGAAATCTTTGACCAGAGAATGGATTAATTATGGGTTTTACACTGAGTCTTTATATAAACTCTTTCTCATTTGGTCTTTATTTTTATATTGCTCTAAGTTCTTTTGCTAATGATAAGTTGGTGACATACCAAAAAATGGTTATATATAGTTTTTCCCACCTTTAAAAAATTTTATTGCTGTTTTTCTCAACTTTTTTAAAAGGGGTAAAACTAAAAGCAAAGGCTAAGGGTTGGGGTTGGAATTGAGGGAAGAAGGGTTAACAGAGCAAAAGAAAATAGTTGGGATTAAAAGGTAGCAAAGGGTAGTGCAAATGTTGGTTTCTGCTGAGTGAAGAGATGATGATCAGAGACTACTTCCTCTCAGTTCTTCCCTTGTGGCAGCCTGGGAGGTAAGGTTGGGGTTCCATAACATCTGTCATTACAAGAAGTGGGAGGGAGGGGACAAAAGAGTTCTATCATAGTACAATTCACCTAACTATTCTGGTAGTGTCATAATGCTCAGTTAAATATTCCGAGGCCTTGGGGAAGTGGGGAGGATGGAGTGGAAGAAGCACTACCTACAGAGGGAAACAAGACCCTTATTCTTCCTGGCATATTTGCCAAAACCTGTTCTTCTAAAGAGATTCCTTTCTTGCTTCTGGCCATTTATATAATCTTTTAAAGACTGTCTTGACAATTGTCTCTGGCTTAAGTGTATGATTTTAGTGAAGTACTTTTGCTGCATTAAAAAAAAAGAAGAGAGGAGAGAAATGAGAGGAAAGAAGAAGAGAGTAGAGGAGAAAGACAGATAGAAAGACAGTCTTTAGGGAGTCAGCGGCAGGGGCTGAGTTACTGAGTACCTTAACTTCCTTATTCCTCTAAGAGGAATCTATTAGCATTTCAAATAGCAAACTTATTTTGTGATGCAAGACTGGCATATTAGCAAAAAAAGTCACAGGAACCAATACTTGATGAATTCAGATCCAGTCTTTTCCCTTAAAGAGTCAGTCTGCCCCCAGTAACACAACTGATTACATAACTTTTTTTTTTTTTTTTAGTGAGGCAATTGGGGTTAAGTGACTTGCCCAGGGTCACACAGCTAGTAAGTGTTAAGTGTCTGAGGCCGAATTTGAACTCGGGTCCTCCTGACTCCAGGGCCGGTGCTCTATCCACTGCGCCACCTAGCTGTCCTGATTACATAACTTAAAAAAAAAATCCAAATAGTATTTTATACAATCTTCATTTTCAAAGAGTGATATTTGCCTTTGACTGTATTTAGAGTAAACCACACATTGACACAAATGAAGAGTGTTTATATAAGAATGTAATGTATATATCACAGTATTAGTGGATAGGCAAGGATGGTTATCAAAAAGGGAGCTTTTCCCTATATTGCATTTTAGAAATAACTTATCCAATGCAATGACCTTCCTTTGATGAAGGCACAGAGAACATTAAGCCAGAATCCATATTTTCTTATAGTTTATGCATATGTGAGAAAGGCAGCATGGTGTAGTAGATATTAAGCTAGCTTCAAAATCAAGAAGACCCCAATTTGGATTCTGCTTCTAACAAATGACTGTGACGTTGAGCAAGTCACTTAACTTTTGGTGTGCATTGGCAGCTCTCTTAGACTCCAAAGAGGGAGTTTCCTTCTTGGCAATTGCTAACACAAAGGATATCAGATTTCCAGACCAAAAATAAATGTGTATATAAACTTGCACTGATTCAGAATTTTAAGGCTGAGAACAGACCTTTGAGGACATTTAATCAAATCAAATATCCTCATGTTTAAAGCAAGAAACCTGAGGGAGGGAGAAATGGTCTCTTGTCTAAGGTCATATAAGTAGTTGCAGAATAACAACAAGAAACCAGGTCTCGTAAGTGACTGCACCTCTTTTGGAAACAGCTATATCAGCTAGTACATTGTGAAAGAATAATGATAAAAAGAAGTATGCATAGTATGGTTTTATATATATATATATAATATCCACATATATAATTATGTAAAACTATCCTATGCATACTTCTATATACATATATTTATGTGTATTATGCTTCTCTCCATGTGTGTGCACATATGCACATATATCTATCTCAAATGTTGACCTTCTCTAGTGCGGGGGTGGGGGAGGAACAAAGAGAGACAGTTCAGAATGTAAAATGCAACAAAAATACATTAAATAAAAAATAAAAGAATCATTCTTTTAAGTGGCACAGAAGCTGTCTATACAATGCTGATGATCAGATTAAAAGGTGAAAAAAATCAACTATTGGGATATTTATTCCTAGCCAAAAGTTTGGTATTGTATAGACAAAAATATGGATGAATTATTTAAATTTTCAGTTTTCATTAAGATGTATGGCATTGTGTCAACAGCCAGAATTGAGATTTTTTTCACTTGGATATGCTGATCATTGCCAATTTTTCTTAAAATTGATGATTACTGCATCATTCATAATGGTTACTTGTCAGTGAGATTTCCTTTTATAACGTTGTTTGATCTGAGAAAATCAGAGCATCAGAATGGTGGTCTATCAGCATAGGTCCAAGTATACTTCCTATAAAAACAAATGGTGTTTGGCTCTAAAATGCTTCTAGAAGAACAAGAATAAAAAAAAAAATTCTTCCCGAGTTAAAATCAAAAGGTGAGAAAAGATTAAACATGGCACATTCAGACATCTGGGAATCAACTTCAACCAGGTCTCCAGGAAACGAGACATAACATGTGCATAAGCAGCAATAATTACTGATTCTAAAGAAATTCCGCATATAATAACAAATATCCCTAAAGACAAGGGATTTTATTACAGGAGCGTATAAACTTGGTGAACAGGCAATTTGGGAGATATTATGTATATTTTCCATTAAATATCCAAAGCTCTTTTTCTTCAACACTCCTACATCAATTTTATGATGAATAGGCCTTTAGAGGCAGCATGATGTAGTGGAAACAGTCCTGGACTTGACATCAGAAGAGGTGGGTTCCAGCCCTGACTCTGCTACCTACCAGCTATGTGATCTAGGGCAAAACTTTTAACTCCTATGAGCCTCAGTTTTAACTTCCATGAAGTGAGGATAATAATACTCACACCATCTACCCCTCCGGGTTATTGTAAGGATCTGATGAACTAATGTACATGAAAACACATTGTAGCCTTAAAGTGCTATAGAAAGATAAGCAATTACTCTTACATGCTCTATTGATTATCTAAGTACAGTCTATTTTAGAAGTATTTACGTAAAGGAGGTAAGTATCTTTGGGCTGCTAAGTCACATTTTTTTCTCTACTTTTACAGCAATATGAGAATTGGAGGCCAAATCAGCCAGACAGCTTTTTTTCTTCTGGAGAAGACTGTGTAGTAATAATTTGGCATGAGGATGGTCAGTGGAATGATGTCCCGTGCAATTACCATCTCACTTATACCTGCAAGAAAGGAACAGGTAATTCTCTCTACATGAAAAAAAAGTATAATTTGACTCAATGTGCATTTGAGTTGTCACGTAGCTGGAGAGAAAATTAACCACTCTTTAAGGGGTCCATGAAAATTGTGTAATAGTTGGGAAACTATTCCATCTTCATAGGCTTTATTTCACCCTTCTGATACTCAGGCAGAGCTTACTTCTAAAGTCATTTATCACTCTAGCTTCTTTAATTTTCAGCTTTATTTTGAATGATGGATAAACATGCCTCCCACCCATATTTATTTTTCATAAAAACCCTTAGGAGGGTATCATAAAGCATCCATCAAACTTGCTATCTTTGTGGATCTTATTATGATGGGACTAGTATTGGTCTTAGCTCTTCTATCAAGGGTGTGACATAGACCAACTAAACGTTTTTAGTTAAGTACAATTTTATCCCATCAAACAAATATGGCAGACAGATATTCCTTCTGAATATTAAATTGCATTTCAAAGATTAAGCAATTATTATTATTTTTTAAATTTTGGGCAGAAGGTACTTAGACTTTTGTTGTTCAAGCTTCCACTGGAAAAGTTTGATGCAGCAGATAAGAAAGTGTTACAAGGCCATCTTTTACCTGGGATTCTCAGAGGGGCTATCTTCCCTCTCCTTTTTCATAAATTCTCTTTTACTCACTTCTTTGCTAAGCAGTGTCTACTGCGAATTTGTGTAGATGTTTGTGTATGTGTATGTGTATCCCTTAGGGAAGGGAGGTCTTGGGGCTGTAGTAGAATCCAGCAGTGAATACAAGGGAACCATTGGCATGCTGGGACCAAGGGAATTAACTCCTCTTCCCTTGTTCTATCCAGAAAACACTCAATCAAAATGCAATGTGAATAAACTTCTTTTTAACTGGAGTTAGACACATTATTAAAGTACAGATAACAAATAAATAAGATTTAATGGCAAGGGGCATCTCAGTGGTATAAAGGAAAGAACATGGAAGCCTGGAGTCAAGAAGACATCTGCCTGAAATTCAAGTCTGGCCTTAGATGTTTACTAGCTGTGTGACCCTGGGCAAGTCACTTAAACCCTGTTTGTCTCAGTTTCCTCATCTGTAAAATGAGCTGGAGAAGGAAATGGCAAACTACTTTGGTAACTCTACCAAGAATACCCCAAATAGGGTCACAAAGAGTCAGACGCAACTGAAAATGACCGAATGACAACAATAATGGTGAGAGATGACAGTTCTTCAGGCAGTGGCAAAGCAGATTACTTTTTAAGTGGATCGATCAATAAATCAGACAATGCTCCAGCTTCTCATGTTTATAATTCAGTTCAGGGTAGTAGCACTCTTCCCTTACAAGCCGTAGCTGACTTTCATCCCTTCCTTCTGATATTCCAAAGTTCCTGCCAAAGTTCCCCTTACCCTGTCACTTGCATATCCCATGATCCTCCAGTACCTCCTTCAGACTGAGAAAAATTACACTCCTCATCAGCATTTTTGTCTATGCATGGCTACATTCATTTGTGTATGTGTATATATGTATATGTGTATGTGTGTAGAGGTAGTATAGAGCACTTTTTGTCTTGGAGTCAGGAAGACCTGAGTTCAAATCCAGCCTCAGACACTCACTAGCCCTGTGACCCTGGGCAAGTCACTTAACTTTGTTTGCCTTAATCCACCAGAGAAGGAAATGGCAAACCACTCTAGTATCTTTGCAAAGAAAACACCATATGGGGGCACAAAGAGTTGGACATGACTAAATGACTGAACAACAATAGCAAAAACATGATTAATTTTACAAAAATTCATTCAAAAGTACTTAAAATATATTTTCAAGTTAAGTGTTCAATTATTTTTCACTGGATAATAGAAATCCTGTTAGTTTAATAATTGTTTTGTTTTGTTTTTCCTTTCTAGTCCCTTGAGTTTCAAATTAACAAGGCTTCTTTGTTGTGTGCTACTATTGGCTAATGTAGGTTGATGGTGGGTAAAATTTCCTAGTAAAAACGAGAAATCATAACCAATGTTTATAGGCTTCCCTGTCCATTTTTTTCTTTTGGTTGACTCAGAAGTTGAAAACTCTTTGTTTGGGATTGTTATTTATTATTTTGATGACCAGTGTTCACTCTCTCCACTAAGGACAGAACAAGAGGAAATGGGGAATTAAATTGAAGCAGAAGGGATATTGATCAGAAATGAAAGAAAGCTTCCAGATTGTGAAGCTGTGGGCTTGTTTTATATTCTAAGTTCCTTGAGGGTGAACCTGCTTTGTCTAGTACCATATGGAGGTGGGTATTAAATAAGGAAAGCCTCTGTCTTTGATGATGATGAGAGACAGGAATTAGCCTGGAATTGATTTCTCCTTAAAGTGAACCTGCTGTGGTCTGTAAGGAAAAACAGTAGCCAGACTCATAAATGGGGTATCTTAGTGCAGTGGGAAAAAAGTACTGGGCTTGGAATTGGAATGCCAGAGTTCAAATCCTAGCCATAAGCACGGTCAAATTACACACTTAAATCTTAATATTTTCATTTGTAACCTGGAAGTGAAAATACTGCCCCTACTTAGGTCACAAGGTGATTGTGAGAAAAGTGCTTTGGAAATCCTTAAGAGTTGTTATCAGAAGTATTGTCCTAAAGGAAATTCCATTGACTGCTAAGCTCAATGTAATCATGCTTTTGGTCATTCTGTAGGGCAATATTATGTTAAGCCCTGCCATTTCCCCCTCCTCCTCCATTAGCAATAGTCTACAATATAAGCACAGGCCTGACATTTGTTTCTCTGAAATGTTTTCAAGCATTCTTATGTGTTATTTAAATTATTGGGTGACTAGGCTGGGTTTTCTAAAATATTACTAAATTTTATACTAATG
This sequence comes from Dromiciops gliroides, assembly GCF_019393635.1. Classification (NCBI taxonomy): domain Eukaryota; kingdom Metazoa; phylum Chordata; class Mammalia; order Microbiotheria; family Microbiotheriidae; genus Dromiciops; species Dromiciops gliroides. The sequence goes on from NC_057861.1 coordinate 443,124,085, forward strand.
ACTATTGTACCTGTTTTGGCAGTAAACATTAATTATTAATTGATATCACATATTATTAATGTATTGACCACATATCTCCCTAACTTAACCACTAGTCACAGGCCTAAACAATTACATACCCAGGGTATTGAGCCAAGAGGGAGAGGAGAGGGTGCATGGAGAGTAAAAGAGAGTCCAGGGGAAAAGAGCCAAGAAAGCAAGCCCCTCCAGTCTAGTCTTTTTCCTCTTTTCAACAGAGGTGACTCCTTACACACTGATCCAAGCTAATTGGCAAGCATCATTCAATTCCATTGGTTGACGTGACTTGAAGGTGGTCTATATTAAAATGAGCTCTACTGTGATGACATCAGTGTCTAACCAGAGACCCCTTGAGGGGAAAAGGCAAAGTCCAGATAGGTGCCAGTTCACTGAGCTAGTCAAAGAGTCTATTCTCCACCTCTATGGTATGTCCTGTACAGGATTAGAGCTCCCTTCTAAAAAGTACCTCTCTAAAGTGGGAGGAGGGTAGAGAAAGGGTCCCTCCAAAAACCCATTATTAATAATTATTTTCTCACACTTAGCTAGAAATGCAATGAAATGAGCTTGCATTAACATGGAGACCTATGGTCCTATAATAAAAACAGAATGAAAAATTATATAATTCAAACTTGCCTTATGGCATAGATTTCTGAATTCCAAATGGCTTCCTTAGTTACAGATGATTAGAGTCAATGCCTTAAATCCTGAGATTGTCATATGAATATAGTGTTTAGAATATATTTGGAAATGACTCTTATTTTTCTTTAGTTGCTTGCGGCCAACCCCCTGTTGTAGAAAATGCCAAGACCTTTGGAAAGATGAAACCTCGCTATGAAATCAACTCCCTGATTAGATACCACTGCAAAGATGGTTTCATTCAACGCCACCTTCCAACTATCCGGTGTCTAGGAAATGGAAGATGGGCTTTGCCTAAAATTACCTGCCAGAACCGTAAGTGGTCATTTAGAAAGAACGGACAGCCCTGCTTTAACAACTATTAGCCACCCACAATATTCCACCTACGGTATCGGTAGTTTAAGGTGCGGAACAAGTAATATTGTTATGTTCTCTTTCTTTTTTTCCTTTCATATAGCATCCACATACCAAAGGACTTATTCTAAGAAACATTTTAAAAATTCCTCATCAGCCAAGGACAATTCAATAAATTCACCGAAACACTTTCATCGCTGGAGCAGGAGGTGGCAGGACTCAAGGCGCTGATCCCTCAAATGGTGAACGTGGATTTTCATCATTTCAGCCAAAGTCCTAACTTACTGTGCCTTTCCTATCACTTTTAGAAGTATTATCAGATTGTTCTGAAATTTGGGATCAACATCCAGTAACTTTGGGCCATGGTGCCCACAAAACATTTCAAAAGAAAGTATTGGAATTTAACAGGAAAGTTTTTAAAAAGGGAAAAAAGAGGAAAAAAAAAAAAGAAAAATGAGGTAAGAAAAAACCCCCAATTTCCAGCCTATTCAATTTCTTTAGTTTTCTATATGCCTCCAGTGGGGACCATTTTATAATGTATACCAGCCTACTGTACTATTTAAACAGCTCAATTTCAGCACCAATGACAATGTAAATAAGATGATTTAATGTTGTTTTTAATCTTGTATATAAAATGAAAAGTCACACTAAGTTCAGGCATATTTAATGATGATTATATGGCCTCAGAGGTCTTTAATCATTGACTCAGCTGCTTTTATGTAGTTTGTTTAGGCTGGAAATGGTTTTAATTACCCTGTATATGTCAACAAGCCTGAGATTGGCTCTTACTGGACACAGCTAAGCAATCTTGTAGGATGCTGCACCACTCTCTGCCACTGGTGCACTTGGCTTCCTGGTGAAGCTAGGGACAGTAGCACATGAAGGCTCAACTAGGGACTGCAACATGGAACTTTTTTTGGCTGCATTCTATCTTCATCACTCAACAAGAAAGGACTCCGGACAGAAAGGACTTTCCTATGGTCAAGAGCATCTTTAGGGGTCAAAGTGCTAATTATTAACTCAACCAGGTTCACTTTCTAATGGTTTTCACAACACTAACTAGTTTTCAGTTACAGATTTCTGCATTTCAAATGGATACAGACCTGAAGCTTTTTTAAAAGTTAAAAACAACAACCACAGCAACAACAACACTCAGAAAATAATTTTGTATATATAACCATTTTTAATCTTTTATAAAGTTATGAATGTTTATGTATGAATGCTGCAGCTGTGACGCATACATAAATAAATGAAGTAAGCCATACGGATTTAATTTATTGGATGTTATTTTTCCCCCATGATCAGAAAATTGACTTAGTTTAGTGGTTACTTTTCAGTGTTAGTCCCCACATTTTCCTCATCCAGTTTGGTTCCGTGGAATGTACGTGCTTTGTCCCCAACAAAATAATGTGATGAATATAGTGCATAATTTGTTTATTATGAAAAGAGTGAAAAATGTGTATAGCTTACAGAAGATGGTATTGGGTATTATCCCAGGCTAAGCAAGAAGAATATACTCGGGAATAGTGTAGGCAATTCTTCATGTTAGATGGAGTGAACGTAGGACTTCTTCCCTTCTCCTTCCCCTTTCAGTCCACTCCCTTTTATCTGGGTGGTTAACTGCTGAAGGTGACTTAGAAACATCACCCATGAAATGTAACCTTAAAAAAAACACCACCACCATGTAATGGAAAGAAGGCAATGGGATCTTCCCCTCCTTTAGGGTACAAAGACTGTGAGAAGAATAGAAAACAAATGCAAAGTTGAAGTAGGGCAGTAATTCAAACAGATGATCTCTCTTTCAAGTAACACCTGCCTTGCATGGCTTACAAGAAGGTACAGTGGCTGCAATGATACATCGTCTTTAAAGAACTCCCACTGGCTGCTGCACTCAATGAAATCACACCTTTGGGTGTTCTAGAAGGCAATATGACCAGTGTTGACCTGTATGTTTTCTTTTCTCTTCCATTACAATGCACATAATACTTTCTTATATTTATATTATAACTTGTATAGTGTATAATGTGAATGTCTGGTTTTTTTTGTGAATGAAATTCTAAAATCTTTGTAACTTTTATATCTACTTTTGTTTCACCAAAGAAACCTAAAAATCTTGTTTTGCTATACTGTGATTTGTCTTATTCTTTCATGACTCTCAATCCAGTTGGGCGCCAATACCATCACAATCAATTGCCATTAAATCACTTCTAGAAGGAACTAATTGATTGAAAGAGATTAATAAAATACCCTTATGCAGGGAGTTTGGGAAGGGGGTGATTGCAGCTATATCTTTGCTACTGCACAGCACAGTGTAAAGCTGAAATTTTTGTGCAGATAATTACCAGAACTTTCTCTGATATCCTTCCTCTTTTCTACCTCAGCACACATTCGCCTCACTTTCACAAAGGGCCAGAAATAGACACACACACAGTTTAAGTTATCTTAATTTTCACTGAGTTTGGATTCTGTAGTATGTGCCATTCTCATTGCCAAGCTGAGACAATAAAGTCCTGAGTATCCTGGCTGACCAATTAGTATGAAAGTCGTCAGTAGTCAATGATTCAGATCATCTCGCTAGGATGAAGCAAACTACAATCCACAGGGTGTTTCTGGGGCGGGGGTTGAGTCACTATCATTTTTTATCAACAGGGAAATATAATCAAGAATATATTCTGCAGTTTTGTTTAAAACTAGAACTATGATTTCATTGGTGTGGGAACTCCTGACTGTGTGGAAATTCCCACCACTGATGCATATGGTGATTCATATTTAATTTATATATATATTTTCCAGAGATTTGCCTTGGGCATCAAGATTAAATGATTTGCCTCTGCATAGACCACTAGTTAATGTCAGAAGCAGGGCTTGAACTGAGGTTGGCCCTCTGTCCATTTATTTCACACTGCCTCTCTGCCAATAAATGTTACTGAGGACAAAGGAGGAAAGGAAGGGAATAAACACTAATAATGCCATATGCTAGGCACTATGCTGCTAAGTGCTTTACAAATATTATCTCATTCGATCCTCACAACAATTCTGTGAAGTAGGTGTTGTGATTATTCCCATATTATAGTTGAGGAAATTGAGGCAGAGATAAAGTGACTTGCCCAGGGTCATATAGCTAATAACTATCTGAGAGTAGATTACACTCATGTCTTCCTGATGTTCTGACAACTGTGCTACTCAGGTGTTTCTATGTTACTGTTACTATAAAGGGAGTTCAATCATATAAACAGATTAAAAAAAACTTGGAGATGGAGGAAGGGGAAACAAGGCAGTAACTTAATGGTGAAAGGGAGTCTGATTTAAATTGTCAGAGATAGGACTGAATCGGACTTTTGTACATTAAGAGGAAAGAGAGAGATGAGGTGGGGCAAGACATTTATAATAACTATGAGAAAGTGGAGGGACCACCACCACTTAAAAAGAGGAGGTGGAAGTAGATAAGAACTAAGTGGAAGGGTAGATGCTGGTGACCGTGGTCCCCTCATCATCAGTGATATCAAGAGAGGTGCAATGAGTGGTCTAGGATATTTTAACATTATAGCTAAATGCTTCTAGAAGAAGAAATATAGCATCAGGTTCAGCTCTAGGCACCCACAAGGGGTCATACATTTTTGGTGGGGTTGGGGGAGGCCCATGATTTTGTGCTTGGACAATTGTTTTTGTAGTTCATGTGTGTACCATGAGATAAAATCCGAGAAACTAAAATAATAAAAAATAAAATCAAGAAAAATAGAATTATGAATAAAATAATAGAGAATAAAGAAGAAAAAATACAATATACATAAATTAATTGGCTAACAAAATAAAAAAGTAAAATAAACTATGCTTGCATTTTTTTCTAAAACAAACCAAGCTAAAACTGCAATTTTCAGGTCTACAAATGTACCATTTGCCTTATGTCCTCATTATTACTCACCTCCCTGTGTTCAGAGACCAATTGGGCTAGAAAGAACAGTACCATAATAGTGTGAGAATGGTTATTGTTGAGGTACATCCAGAATAAACAGACCCTAGGTTTTCATTGGCACTTAATTCAGATGTCTGGGCTTGAGTCATGAAAACATTGATTTTGAGCTGGAAGGGAGCCCTGTGATCATCTAGTCCAACTCCCTAATTTTACAGATGAGAAAGCTGCCCCTCACAGACACTGACTTTCTCAAGGTCACAAAGTAGCCATCAAAAATGTAGGATTTGAATCTAGTCTCTGACTCAAAAATACAGTGTTCTGACCACTGCTTGCTCAACTGAATCCTAGACAATGTCCAAAGTTCACATTTCATCCAGTCATTCTAAAGACCCAATTGCTTGGTAGGTTGGATAATGGATTAAAATATCTTGTGACCAAAATTTGTTCACTAGGACATCTGATGTGTACACAAGCCCTAAAATAGAAGTGACTATGTTTTAAATGATTCTATAGTGTGTGTGTGTGTGTGTGTGTGTGTGTGTGTGTGTGTGTGTGTAGAGATATGTTACCCAAGGGAACTGAGGTAGCATCTTTTTTTCTTAAAGTTGTAAAATGAAAAAAAAAGTTTAAATGACATGAGTTTAAAAGGGCTTTATTTGGGAGGCAGCTAGGTGGCACAGTGGATAAAGCACTGGCCCTGGATTCAGGAGGACCTGAGTTCAAATCCGGCCTCAGACACTTGACACTTACTAGCTGTGTGACCCTGGGCAAGTCACTTAACCCTCATTGCCCCAGCCCACCCCACCAAAAGGGCTTTATTTGGAAGACTGAGAATTAAATGATTAAGAAAACACTATGGGGGCACCTAGGTAGCCAGTGGATAGAGCATCAGCCTTGGAATCAGAGGACCTGAATTCAAATCCAGTCTCACACACTTAATAGCTGTATAACCCTGGGCAAGTCACTTAATCTTGATTGCCTCAAAAAAGAAAAGGTAAAAGACAATCTATTAGCCCTAGCAGAAAAAGCTAAAGGTAAAGAAAACCTTTCTCCAACTCTCAACCCCAGAGAGATACCTCAGAAGAGATCTGATTTCTCAAAGTTTCCACCTATGACTTCACCTGATTTTGAGAGCTGTCATTTGTAAAGAAGTAGTACTATCTAATGGCAGAGACCTCATTCTTTCTAGTCCTAGGTAAGGAAGAAAGAGAAGTATCATTGTTAAGAAAAAATGCTGCATGAATCCCCGACATGATAGCTAGCATTTATAATGTTTTGCAAAGCACTTTACAAATTGTCTCATTTCATCTTCACTACCCTCAGAGGTAGGTACTGTTATTATTGCATTTTACAGAGGTAAAATATAGACAGAGGTTAAATATTTGCCCAGAGTCACACAGCTCGCAAGTGTCTGCGACAGGATTTGAACTCAAGTGTTCCTGAATCCATGTTCATAGCTCTATCCAACTGTACTTTCTAGCTGTTCTCTACATAAATATGAGGTCAGAAAATTGATTCCTAAACATTTTGGATTTGACAACCCACCTATTATGTTTGGTTTTAGATTTCCTTGCTCCATCAAAAAAAGGAGCCAAGATATCCTATGCTACATTAAAAGTAAAGTAAATTTAAAACTAATTGAAATCATTTTAGTTTAGAAAATTTCATCATATTCTTTGAGAAAATAATATAATATCTGAATTTAATGTCTTAAAATTGGTACCTGGGAATTGCTGACCTAAAAAGTATTTCAGAAGTACCGGCAGCTTTTAAGATTCTAGAACACAATATTTTTATTTCATTTTACTTTGTCCTGTATTAAACTATATTTGACCATGATGATATTCAAGGTGATCAGTGGATTAGAAACTTGTGAAGGATGAGTCATAAGAACATTGGATTTGGAGTCAGAAAACTTGGGTTAAAATTCAGCCATTAACTCCTATATGGCCTCGGGGAGGTCATCTAACCCATTTCCTTATTTATAAAATAAGAGGTTTGACCTAGATCATCTTAGAGCCTTGGCCTTCTAAGATACAAAAAGACTTAGGCCCAGGGGACAAAGAGGTTAGGTTAGCTGTGAAAAAGGGCACAGGCAAACATTTCCTTGTTTTATTGAATTTCTATTTCCCTTGACCTTAGAGGGACATCTGCTTGGCACTTTTTTTTTTACAAGCAGTGAGATTGAAAAAAAGAAAAAGAAAAAAGAAATGAGTGACTTCCATGCTCCCAGCTAGAATGTCTGATTCCAGAAAGGAGTAAGTGCTATCAGGAAAGAATAGCTTTATTCAAATGCAGGTTTTCTGATTACAACTGCATCCATCACTTTTTTTCCTTCTATATCATTATTCCTAATGTGACAGAAGAAGGTTATGATTTTGGCAGCAGAAATCCATAGTAGCCTCAGAAAAATGAAAACGGTACCCCAAGAAAAGCAAAACACGAAGTCTAAGCTGAAGGGAAACTCGGATTGGATTCAGAACGAAGAGCCAAAAATATGCCATAAAAGAAATAGGCTTGGGATTTCGAGATTCTCTAGTTATGAAAAGAGAATCGGGTAGCAGAATGAGATACAACATGAAAATTAGAGTGTTTAGGGAGTGGAAATGCCAGATAAGTAATCATTATAAAAAGAGAGGACAGTTTAAGTGGAAATATGAGAATCATGTGAAATGTAATCACATTTTAGGAGACATAGGCTCAACTAAGAAAAATATCAGAAAGACAACTGGGTGTTCCAGGGTTGGACAAGGATTGTAAAAATAAGGCTTTGGACACACCTAAGTAATGACCTAGTCCATTCCAAGGCCTAAGGGGAAAAGAGGGACAAGGTAAAGATGGATGTTTGCAAAGGAGATGAAAGGTGCTGAAATCAAGCTCGAATCAGGTATGAGCCAAAGTGTCGACACTGGAAAATAAGTCATGGCAGAGGAAAAGTGAGACCATGATCTTCACTAAATGTTTATTTAGTGACTGCTAGATTCATCACTTTTGAACAACTATTTAGGATAGTGAAGGATGATGTCACAGAATTTCAAAAGACCTTGATTAAGTCTCTAGTTTCAACACGTAAAATTTGCCAGAGTGCTCAGCTATGGTGTCAACCTGTCAGATGGAAAGAAAGGACATCTGAGGCAGAATTCAAATTCAATACTATTTAACACCCTTCCTACCTGTCTCTTGTTGACATTTAATGTGAAGTTAGTGATGTTGATATCACCATGTTAAAGTCAAGACAAGCATAACTGCAGCCTCCTGTGCTTACGAGGAATGTCTTCTAGAATTTCCCATTCATCTAGGTCCTAGAAACCATTTTGTGGGCCAGAAAAAGTGAGTGAACCAAGTCACAAAATTAGTGAATCAAAGCTGAGGGAACCAACTCACAAAGAACTCAAAGAACTTTTTTCTGGTTAATAGTGGTGTCTAGAGGTAACATTTATATAGTGCTCTAAGGTTCGCAAAGCACTTGACAAATTTTATCTCATTTGACATTCACTACTACCCTAAAAGAGAGGTGTTATTGTTATCCTCATTTTATAGATGAGAATACAGGGACAGAGAGGTTACATTGATTTTCTTGTGTCTGAGACAAGATTCAAACTGAGATCTTCTTGATTTCAAGTCCAGCATTCTATCAGGTTTTGCATGAATTAAGACAAACAAATAAATATGTAATATTCATCTGCCACCTAGATGGAAGAATTGGGTAAGTAAGCCAAACAATGACCACTGGCATTTCTATAACATCACAAGAATAAACATCAACAAAATATGTATGGAGTTCCTCCTCATTGCATAAAGTGCTAATCTCAGAGATATTTGATTTGTAGACAACAGAGAGAAAAAAACCTACCGTATAAATGTTATTCCACAGTTACTTCATCACCAAGGCTTACATTAAAATTTTAAAAATGCTTGCTTTAATTTAAATAAAAGCTCACCCATTAGAATAGGGGGCTTTTGGGGGCGGCTAGGTGGCGCAGTGCATAAAGCACTGGTCCTGGATTCAGGAGTACCTGAGTTCAAATCCCGCCTCAGACACTTGACACTTACTAGCTGTGTGACCCTGGGCAAGTCACTTAACCCCCATTGCCCTGCAAAATATACTAAAAAACAAACAAACAAACAAAAGAATAGGGGGCTTCAAGCAGGATTCCAGGCAAAATGTGAACAGACTCCCATCCAATCATTTCAGTTTGTTTAACCATTTGGATAAAATTCTAGTGTTACCATATGATTTCTAAGCAAATTCAAATCACAGCTTCATGATAACATTCAAAGTGTTCACAGACAGGCTTTTATCATGTGTTCTGAGTATTCCTGATATTTGTAATCATATTGGCTTGCAACTTAAAGTCTGCAGGGTACTTTTATATATCTCATTTGATACTCACCATGGTTGGTTGTTGTCCTTCCTTCTTGAAGAGGACCAAAATGACATTACTATGTCAGAGTCAAGTTACAATGTATCTGACTATGGCCAACCAGACCAACGTGAGCTCGGAATGCTCTATTACAGGTCAAGCACAAATAATCCATATGAATATTTTGCTATTTTATGGAGAACTCACAGAAGGCATGGGGACAAGCACACAGCCTTGTTTGACTCTAATGGTGACTGAAAAAAATGTGGGAGCATTGTCCATCATCCAGAACCTAGGCAAGCATGCCATCATCAAATTGATGTACAATATTGATGTACTTCTCTAGGCAACCAAATTTAGACATAATTTTCTATAAGCCCTCATGAGGACTGACAGTATCAAAGGCCTTGGTCAGGTCTACAAATGTGTACAGAGCTCTGTTCTGCTCCTGGCATTTCTCCTGGAGTTGTCGGGCAGCAAACACCATGTCAACCATTCCTCAACCCTTTCTGAAGCCACACAGGCTCTCAGGTAGATGACCATCTTCTAGGTGAAGGATCAGCCTATTAAGAAGGACTCTGGCAAGAATCTTGACAGCAATGACTAAGAGAGAGGCACCCTTTGTGATAGTCACAGGACAATCTGTTGCTTTTACCTTTATAGAGATGGACAATAGAGGGATCCTTGAACTCCTGAGGGATAACATCCTCTTGCCATATAAGCTGAAAGATTTCAGTAAATTTTGTATAAGCAACGAACCCCCCACCTTGTAAATCTCGGCTAGAATAGAATCAGAACCAGGTGCATTGTCACAGGAGTAGCATTCAAAACCTCTTCTTCAGTTGTAAATTTGTCTAGAGAGGTACTTGATCAGTGGCTTCAGCCTTGATTGATGATGGTCTGTTGAGAATACTATAGAAGTGTTCAGCCTATTTCTCCAGGATCAATCATGTCCTTGTCACTAATCAATGTGGCTACATCAGCCCTGATTATCTGAGATGTATCATAAGTTTTCAGCCCAAAAATAGCCTTCAGGGCACCATAAAAGTACTTTGGGTTGTTACTATCAACATAAAACTGAAGTTCACCTTGCTTTATTACTGATCCAAGAATCCTGCATCTCTCTAAGTTTCACTTGTCCTTTACTTTTTTTGTTTTGTTTTGTTTTGTTTTTTTTTGCAGGGCAATGGGGGTTAAGTGACTTGCCCAGGGTCACACAGCTAATAAGTGTCAAGTGTCTGAGGCATGAATCATATGGAGACCCCTTCCAAAGAAGGAGCTGGAAGACTTCCTTTTTCTGAGATTATATAAGGGTTTTTTTGCTCATGGGTTACAGGGTGTTATCAGTTTCATTAGCATGATACAAATTAACCTAAAAGCAAATACTATAACAAGAATGGATGTAATGCAAATCAGTTTAACAATTTCAGTTACAACAAGTATGTAGGAATTAAAATGTTTGATAGTTTGACTTAATGGAAACACCATGATAAGATTTGATTCCAAAAAAGGGATTTGTCAAGAAGGGGGATGTCCAGATGTTTCTTACAAGATAGGGACTTACTATCCTGGGGAAAGAAATCAGCAGATATAGATTTATCTGCTACCTATCTGGGTTCATGTTGAAGTTCAGTCAAAGGGCATTTTGCTCCTAGTTATCCAGGGTTTCATAAAAATCCTTTTGGATAATAAGGCAACTCCATCAAATCTAGGTGGTCCATACATTCATCATAACACAATCAATGAACATTTATGAGGTGCCTACTATATGCCAGGCACAGTGCAAAGTGTTGGGGATAAAAAAAGGCAAAAGACACTTCTTGCCCTCAAGGAGCTTACAATTGAGTAGGGAAGACAACATGCAAAGAAATAAATACAAAGCAATCTATATACAGGATGAATAGGAAATATCAACAGAGGCAAAGGACTAGAATTAAGAGAGGTTGTGGAAGGCTTCCTGTAGAAGATGGAATTTAGGTGGGACTTCAAAGATACCAGGAAGGTCAGTAGTCAGAGTGGAGAAGGGAGAGCATTCCAGGACAATCAGAGAAAATGCCTAGAGTGGAGAGATGGAATGCTTTGTTTGTGGATTAGCCAGGATACCAGTGTCACTGGTTCAAAGAGTACAAGTCAGAGGAAAGTGTGAGAAGACTGGAAAGGTAGAATGGGACAAGGTTATGAAGGACTTTGAATGCCAAAACAGAGCATTTTGTATGTACTCCTAGAGGCAATTGGGAGCCTCTGGAGTTGATTGAGTGTGTATGGAGAAGTGGTGGTGGTGGCAATGTTTGATATGGTCAGACCTGTGTTTTAGGAAAATCACTTTGTTAGCTGAATGGAGAATAGATTGGTGTGGGCAGAGACGTGAGGCAGGCAGACCCACGGGCAGGTGATTGCAGTAATCAAGGCATGTGGTAATGAGGGCCTTCACTAGAGGGGAGGCAGTGTCAGAGGAGAGAAGGGATGAGGGTGGTATTTGAAAGATTTTTACAAAGGTGTAATCAGTAGATCCAATTACAGTTTCTGAATTCAATAGCCACTCAAGAAGAAAAAAAACTAAGGGACAACTGCTCTAATGGCTATCTTGAAAAGGTCAGATCCAGCATTTACAGCATTACTCTAATTATTTGGAGTGTGTTTTGGACTGGATTCTGTTCCACCCTAAATCTGCTCAATCTCTTCAGGTAAAAGCTAGTTATTTGGGCAAGGATGTAGGCTCCATGTGTTCAAGAATTAAATAAATATGTATTTAAATTCTTTTTTCAAAGAAATAATATGTTCTGCATAGGCACAGGCTTGAACGATAGTGTCCAGGGATACTCCTTCGCCATATATTTTCTCAAAATATTTGTTTCTATTTGGTGAGTGCTGCCTTCTTGAGGGAAAGGCTTACAGCTTATGAAGATCTTTGATATCAGAAAGACACTTGCATGGTTCTCCCTCCTGCTTTTTTTTACTCCCTGTTATTCATTTGTGAGTTGAGAAGCAATCAGTGAGTGATGAAGGCAGCCTCGAGACCATTGTGCTGATCCTGAAGACCATTCGCAATGCCCATAACTGGTACCAGGGGATATCCCCAATCATCTTACATATTATTATTGGATGGGAGAACCCCTGTAGATCAGAACTAGAAGAGACCCTTGAGGGCACCCAAATCTGAAGCTTAAATCTGATCTCAATCTGCAGCTTAAGCTCTTTTTTTTTTAAAGTGAGGCAATTGGGGTTAAGTGACTTGCCCAGGGTCACAAAGCTAGTAAGTGTTAAGTGTCTGAGGTCGGATTTGAACTCAGGTACTCCTGACTCCAGGGCCGGTGCTCTATCCACTGCGCCACCTAGCTGCCCCTTTAAGCTCTTTTAAAATACCCCCAACATCTGACCATCCAGCCTCGAACACTTCCCTTTGCAGGGACCTTGCCATTCAGTTTTCATATAGCTCTAATTACACGGTGCCTTTCACATAAATCTCACTTAGTAAATGTTTGTTGTATTTTTTCCTTTTATTGAACTGAAACCTGCCCCCTTGTAACTTGCATCATTTCAATCTCATTCTATCCTTTAGGTCCAAATAGAATAACCATAATCCTGGGGGTGGGGGCGGTGGAAGAAAGGTAATGACTTGCCTGAGCTATCCCCAAGACCCCTCCAAATACCTTCAAATAATGCCATAAGACAATTCCTGGAACAGCAGAACCCACAAAAAGACAGAGTGAAATCATTTTTCCAGCCAAAGACAAATTCGAAGGTTGGCAGGAAAGGTCTGTTGTACCAGGGTGAAAGTGGAGGGCAGCCCAGCACAGGCCATGCCAGCATAGACCAAGCCCCAGCCCCAGCAAACCAGGAGCAGGCCTTGGGAGCCTGTGAATCAGCAGCTGAAGCAACTGCTTCTGGAACTCAGCCCACACAAGGTAAGAAGGTTGAACAATTGACCAGAAGGAGATTACAAGGATTTCTTTGCCAGCACTAAGGCAGGACGCTGTTTTGCCCATACTCAGATCCAAGTCACAGTCTTGGGTGGTGGTCCCTAGTAGGGGAGGAGCACAAGCACACGAGCTTGTGGCAACAGTGGAGTGGGACTCTGTTCATAGTTCCAGGGCAGAAAAACAGGCCTGTGGTTGTTTGCAGACCAGAACACAGTCCAGGAGAGTAGTAAACATAGCTCTCCTTAAATCATACCACATTGGAAGAACTAAGGACTTACACAAATTCCTAGAAGTATCTCTGAAAAGACCTGCACAAACCCACTGAAGCTTGTGTATGGAGCAAACTGCCTCAGTTTACCCAAATAACTCGAGGAGACCACCAAGTCAAGCAGAGACAGATTTATTACATCCTCATGAGGACGGGCAAAACCCAATTACACATTGAAGTCTTGCAAAGATATGCCCAATCCTCTAGGTTTTTATAGTAATCTTGAAAAGGACTGTCCCCACGTACACCTAGGGTGGATGAGCTCACAATCTAACATCCAATCCTGTCTCATCCAAGGTGCGTGTTCAGCTCGTGATCAATGTATGGAGACATGCATACGTGTTCTAGGAGCAAGGGGGAAAAGGGGAGGGGGAACAAGGTCAAACCAAAGGAAAAGGAAACAGGGGAGTGAGAGTCAGATGTTTCAAATCTCACAGTTCCCACTGACTCCCCTCTCCAGGCCCCTGTCTCTAAAGATAAGGATGACAGGGTTAAAATTTATCTTCGGCTATGTTGGGAAGTCAAAGAAATAATTGGCAATTAAACTTAAAGGAGACAGTGAGAATTTGACAAGCAATAAACTTCTAAACTAACTATATTGGGTCAGGGCTGGGTACCTTCCAGACCCCATCCTCAGAGTTTAATCTGACTCAAATCCATAATCATATCATACACTTGGGACAGTGTGCCCTCCACCCTGGAAGCAGTGCCCCACTTTAACAAAAAGTTGGAGCAGCTAGGTGGCTCAGTGGATAAAGCACTGGCCCTGGATTCAGGAGGACCTGAGTTGAAATCCAGCCTCAGACACTTGACACTAGCTGTGTGACTCTGGGCAAATCACTTGACCCTCATTGCCCTGCTCCCCCCCCCCCCCAAAAAAATGAAAACAGAGTTAAATGTCCAGAAATAGGCTGGGAAAATGATGAAACGGAAAAAATGCTGACCCTAGAAAGTTTCTATGGTGACAAGGAAGACCCAAATACACCCTCAGAAGAGGATAACAAAGTCAAAGCTTCTACAGCCAAAGCTTCCAAGAAAAATATGAATTGATCTCAGGCCATAGAAGTTCTCAAAAAGAGGGGCAGCTAGGTGGTGCAGTGGATAAAGCACTGGTCCTGGATTCAGGAAGACCTGAGTTCAAATCCGGCCTGAGACACTGGACATGTACTAGCCGTGTGACCCTGGGCAAGTTACTTAACCCCCATTGCCCTGCAAAAAGAAAAATTTTAAAAATATATGTTAAAAAAAGGTCCCCAAAAGGACTTTGAAAATAAAGTAAAAGAGGTAGTGGAAAAAATGGAAAGAGAAATGAGAGTGAAGTAAGAAAATCATGAAAAAAGGTCAACAGCTTGGTAAAGGAGATGCAAAAAATTCTGAAGAAAATAACACCTTAAAAACCAGACTAGGCCAAATGGTAAAAGAGGTATAAAAAGCCAATGAGAAAAAGAATCCCTTGAAAAGCCTAATTGGCCAAATGGAAAAGGACATAAAAAATCTCTCTGAAGAAAATAACTGCTTAAAAATTAGAATTGAGCAACTGGAAGCTAATGACTTTATGAAAAATGAAGAAACAATAAAGCAAAACTGAAAGAATGAAAAAATAGAGGGTACTGTGAAATATTTTATTGTAAAAACAACTGACTTGGAAAATAGATCTAGGAGAGATAATTTGAAAATTATCGAACCACCTGAAAGAAATGATCAAAAAGAAAAACCTAGACATCATCTTCCCAGAAATTGTCTGGGAAAATTGTCCTGATATTCTAGAAACAGAAGGTAAAACAGAAATTTAAAGAATCCACCGATAACCCCCTGAAAGAGATCCTAAAATGAAAACTCCCAGGAATATTATAGCCAATTTCCAGAGCTCCAAGGTCAAGGAAAAAATATTGCAAGCAGCAAGAAAGAAACAATTCAAGCATTGTGGAGCCACAGTCAGGATCAATCAAGATTTAGCAGCTTTTACATTAAAGAATAAGAGGGCTTGGAATATGATATTCTGGAGGGCAAAGGAACTGGGATTACAACCAAGATTCACCTACACAGACAAACTTCAGGGAGAAAAATGCTAATTCAATGAAAGAAAGGACTTTCAGTCATTCTTGATGAAAACACCTGAGCTGAATAGAAAATTTGACTTTCAAATACAAGACTCTAAAGAAGCATTAAAAAGTAAAAAGGAAAAAGAAATCATAAGGGATATTAAAAGATTAAATGGTTTACATTCCTACATGGGAAGATGACACTTTTAATTCTTAAGAACTTTCTCATTGTTAGGACAGCTGAATGGAGTATATTTAGACAGAAGGCACAGGTGTGAGTTAAATATGAAGGGATATATTTTTTAATTATAAAAGTATTTTATTATTTTCCAGTTACATGTAGAGATAGTTTTCAACATTTGTTTTTGTAAGACTTCTAGTTTCAAATTTTTCTCCCTCCCCCTCCCCAAGACAGCAAGTAATCTGATATAGGTTATATATGTACAATCACATTAAACAAATTTCTGCATTAGTCTTGCTGTGAAAGAAGAATCAAGCAAAAAGAAAAGAACAAACCTCAAAAAAGAAAAACAACAGCATCAAAAACAAAAGAAATTGTATGGTTCAATCTGCATCCATATTCCACAGTTCTTTTTTTCTGGATTTGGAGAGTTTCTTCCATGATGAGTCCTTTGGAACTATCTCATACCATTGTATTATTGAGAAGAATCAAGTCTATCGCAGTTGATCAACACATGATGTTGATGATACTGTGTACAATGTTCTCCTAGTTCTGCTAGGGATTATATCTTTAAAAAAATAAAATGAAGGGGTGAGAGAGGAATGCATTGAAAGAAAGGGAAAGGGAGAGTTGGAATGGAATAAAGTATATGACATAAAAGAAGCAAGAAAAAGTTTATAAAGTGGAGGGAAAGATGGGGGAGGTGCTGGGGAGTGAGTGAACCTTACTCTCATCAGAACTGCCTCAAAGACGGAATAACATACACACTCAGTTGGGTATAGTAATTTATCTTACCCTTCAGGAAAGTAGGAGGAGAAGGGGATAAAGGTGGTGGGTGATAAAAGGGAGGGCAAATTGGAGGAGGGGGCAGTCAAAAGCAACACATTTTTGAGGAGGGACAGAGTGAAAATAGATTGAGAATAGAGTAAATGTCACAGGGAGGGAATAGAATTGAGGGAAATGCAGTTAGCAATAGTAACCAAAAAAATGTGAAGCAAGTTTTTTGGACAAAGGCCTCATTTCTCAAACACATAGAGGACTGAGTCAAATGTATTAAAATAAGAGCCATTCCCCAATTGATAAATGATAAAAAGATATGAAGTTTTCATATGATAAAATCAATGCTATCTATAGCCATATAAAAATGCTCTGAGTCACTATTGATTAGAAAGATGCAAGTCAAAACAATTCTGGGGTACTACCTCACACCTTTTGAACTGGATAATAGGACAGCAGAGGAAAATGACAAATGTTGTAGGGGATATGGGGAAAATGAGACATTAATACACTGTTGGTGGGGTTCTAAACTGAAGCAAACATTCTGTAGAGCAATTTGGAACTACGCCCAAAGGGCTATAAAACCATGCATACTCTTTGACCCCTACTATGTCAGCATCCAAAAAGAGATAAAAACCAAAAAGTTAAAGGACTTATATGTACAAAAATATTTATGGATGCTCTTTTCTGGTGCAAATAATTTGAAATTGAGTAGATGTCCATCAATTGGGGAATGGCTGAATAAATTGTGGGATGAGATTATGGTGGAACACTATTGTGTTATAAGAAATGATTAGCATAATGCTCTCAGAAAAACCTGGAAAGACTTACATGAGCTGATGCAAAGTGAAATGTACTGTATATAAAGTAACAGCAATATTGTAAATTGTGAATGACTTAGCTATTCTCAACAACACAATGATCTAAGACAACTCTGAAAGACTGTTGAAAAAATTCGATCTATCTTCAGAGAAAGAACTGATGGTGTCTGAATACAGACTGAAACGTATTTTTTTAGTTTCTTTTTCTTAATTTTTTTGTATGCCTTTTTTCATGACCTGACTAATATGGAAAAATTTTGCATGACCACACATGTTTAACAAATTGAATTGCTTGAATTAAGGGGAGGCGGGGAGGGAGGGAGGAAGAGGATTTGGAACACAAAGTTTTAAAAATAGACATTAAAAATTATTCTTACATGTAATTGGGGAAAAAATAAAATTCTAAATAAATGGGAAAAAAGAATAACCATAATCCTTGTTTTTAAGGGAATGGGGCCTGCCTTGCTCCCTTGTCTCTTACTCATAGAAGGTTATATCTTTTTCCTTCTCCCCTTCTCCCCTATACTTAGAGAGACATTAAGGATAGAGTAGTAGACCTACAATCCAGAAAACCAGGGTTAAACCCTGTCACCAACTATATAGGTAAGTAACAATTTCTCTGAGCCTCAATTTCTCCATCTATACAATGACATTGGAGCAGCTAGGTGGCACAGTGGATAAAGCACCGACCCTGGATTCAGGAGGACCTGAGTTCAAATCTGGCTAAGACACTTGACACTTACTAGCTGTGTGACCCTGGGCAAGTCACTTAACCCTCATTGCCCCACCAAAAAAAATGACATTAATAATATGTTTTGCCTATAAGAATTTTTTGTGAAGCTAAAATGAGACCATTTTAGCTAGAGGTACCTAGATGGTGCAGTGGATAGAGCCCTGGACCTGGAGTCAGGAAGACTTGAGGTTAGATTTGACCTTAGAAATATACTCATATTATGACTCCAGGAAAGTCACTTAACTTCTGTTTGCCTCAGTATTCTCATTTGTAAAATGGGGTTATTGTGAGGTTAAAAAAATAATATTTGTAAAGCCCTTTGTAAGCCTTAAAGCACTTATTAAGTGTTAGTTATCATCATCATCATTGTTACATATTTATAGCATTTTGCAAATATTTAAATGTTATAAGAATAGCAAATATTGAAAGAAGATAGAAAATAGAGTAAATGTCATAGGGAGGGAATAGGATGGAGGGAAATACAGTTAGCAATAGTAACTGTGAAAAAAAAATTGAAGCAAGTTTGTTTGATAGGACTCAGTTCTCAACCACAGAGAACTGAGCCAAATTTGTTAAAATAAGTGCCATTCCCCAATTGATAGATGATCAAAAGACATAATTTTTCAGATGAAATAATAAAAGCCCTTTAGCCTTATGAAAAAAGTGCTCTAACTCACTACTGATTGGAGAGATGCAGGTCAGAACAATTCTGGGTACTACCTCATACCTATTGGATTGGATAATAGGACAGCAGAGAAAAATGACAAATGTTGTAGAGGATATAGGGAAAATGAGGCATTTATACACTCTTGGTAAAGTTGTAAACTGATTCGAACATTCTGAAGAGCAATTTGGAACCATGGCCAAAGGGCTATAAAACCACATATACTCTTTGACCTAGTAATACTATTACTATGTCAGTATCCAAAAAGAGATAAAAAACCCAAAAAGTTAAATTCAAAATTGGAGAGATGGCCATCAATTGGGGAATGGCTGAACAAGTTGTGGGATGAGATTGTGATGGAACAGTATTGTGCTATATAAGAAATGATGAGCAGGTTGCTCTCAGAAAAACCTGGAAAGTCTTACATGAGCTGATGCAAAGTGAAATATACTGTATACAAAATAACAGCAATACTGTAAGAAGATCTGCTCTGAATGACTCAGTTATTTTCAGCAATACAATGATCCAAGACAACTCTGAAGGACTTATGAAAAATGCAATCCATCTCCAGAGAAAGAACTTATGGTATCTGAATACAGATTGAAGCACTTTTTTTTGTTAATTCCTTTTTCTAAAGTTTTTTTGTCTGTTTTCTTCCATAATCTGACTAATGTGGAAATGTTTTGCAAGACTATACAAGTATAACTTATATTGAATTACTTGAGTTATTAAGGGAGGATGGGGAGGGAGGAAAGAAGAGAATTTGGAACACAAAGTTTTAAAAATCAATGTTAAAATTTGTTTTTTACATGTTATTTGGGAAAAAAATAATAAAATTCTAAAAGAGAAAAAAAGAATAGCAATTATTATAATACTTCTTCTACATGCTTCTTCCAGTAGGGTTCTTAAAAAAAGGTTGTAAATAAGCAACATTAAAATCTGTCCACATTAAAAGTGAAGGGATTTTCTTTTGGTCTTGCATTTCTTCTTTTAAAGGAATTGAAAGAAGTATAGATGAAGGTGGTGTATGTATTTCGGTTTAAACAGGTGACAAGTTGTTAATTACTGCTCTTAACCAAGGATGATCTTTTTTTCTAGGCTTGTTCAGTCATTTCAGTGATGTCCAACTTTTCCTGACCCCATTTGGGGTTTCCTTGGCAAAGATATTGGAGTGGTTTACCATTTCCTTCTGCTGCTCATAACTGAGGCAGAGTTAAGTGACTTGCCTAAGGTCACATGGTTAATAAAGGTCTGAGGCCAGATTTGAATTCACAAAGATGTGTCTTGTTGACTTCAGGGCTGACACTGTCCAATGAGTTTCACCTGGCTGCCCTTTTTCTAGTCTTAATTAAGAGTACAAACCGTTTTGTTAGTCATAAAATATTTTCTACCAGACTAGCTTTCAAACAGGGGAGCACTAGCAGAAAGAGACCCTGAACTGTGGCATGGTATACATTGTACCCATCACCCCAATTCAATGGAAAACTGATCACTCCTCCCCATTATTTTGTTCCAAGAAAGAGCTTTTACATTATCCCCAGTTTGCATGAGCTGAATAGACCTAAATTAGAAGCTACATAAATTGAACAGTTCTTAGATCCTGCTGTGACAGCACTGGCTACATTGAGCTTGTTTTTTTTTTTTTTCATGTACCACTAACTTGGTTCTGCTCCATAGCTAATTACATGCTAAGATGCTAATTACTGAAAGGCAATCTTTGCATGAAGCTTGGAGTGACAGGTAATTGAAAGTGGGGTTGCATATGGATCTTTCTAAAGTATTCTGCATTATTAAGCACCAGTTATTTAAGACAAAAATGAAGTAAATTGAAGAGACGTGATTTTTTTGTAGTTAAATTTGAAACTGTGTACTTAATTTATCTGGGTCCAAAGAAAACTACTCTGGTGTCAATCTATTAGAATCTTTTGTCATTTAGTGTTCATTATGATGGGCCAATATACCTATTTGCATTTGGTCACCCTGCAGTTTCCTCATGTATTCAGGATGGAAAAGTCGAACATAATCTTGTTAATCCAGCAGTGTAAGAGAAAACAATCCCTCCCTCCCTTTCTTGTATTAATATTTAATCTTCCTTTCGGAATTAATCCTTGGTGGTTTCCAACACAGGCCTCACAGAAAACACATCCCTTCTCAAAAGAACATGCCATTTGGTTTTAATTACAACTAGGAGGAACGTATTGTTTCAGAAAACTTGAGGACGAGTCCTTTCCAAAGGAAAACAAAGGTCAGTATAGAAGAGCCGGCTCCAAACATGCCTTACTTAAAAAGCAAAGGAGGTGGAGTCTGGGGGAGACTGACTTTCCTTTCTTCTTGTACTGCTGACATGGTCCTTCTCACTTTTCAGATCTTGTTGCAACAATGACAGTTCTCAATTAAGATGATGAATTTTGCACAGAGGCAGGGGGCTTGTTCTGCAAGCTTCCATAAATTATGCATAAAGCAGTGGCAGAGGGTGTGCATGCTCCAACAACCAAGCAGAAAAAGACAGGGAGATTCCCAACACTCATTTCTGAAGCTCTGAATTTCTCATGTTTGGGGAATGAATTCAAGTCCTGGTTGTCATCTTCAAAGCCATCCCCCAGGTACTTGAAGAGCTTTCCTGGAGCTATATGGCGTCAGGACCATAAATCTTCTGTGTTAACTCCAGCATCTGATCTTTCCCCAGTGCATTGTCATCAACAACTATGGTTCAGTGAATGTTAAGATCTATAAGGGGAACGAGGGGTGGTCTAAGTACAGCTAAACAACTAGATGTAAAGACAATAGACTGCAGGTCCTTCTAGAATTAGGTCTTTTTCTCTCTGGCTATAAAGAAGTCTCTATTCTCTTGCTGGTTCCAACTTGATTTTTTTTTTTAGCGAGGCAATTGGGGTTAAGTGACTTGCCCAGGGTCACACAGCTAGTAAGTGTTAAGTGTCGGAGGCTGGATTTGAACCCAGGTACTCCCGACTCCAGGGCTGGTGCTCTATCCACTGTGCCACCTAGCTGCCCCCCCCCTGCCCAACTTGATTTTTTATAGGGTTTAATCACAGGAAGGACAAGGGATGTGCTGGTAAGTAGTGGATAAAGCACCAGCTCTGGATTTAGGAAGACCTGAGTTCAAATCCAGCTCAGACACTTGACACTTATTAGCTGTGTGACCCTGGGCAAGTCTCTTAACCCTCACTGTCCCGCAAAGAAAAAGTAAAGGAAAAAAAAAGTATTTAACAACTTCTTTCTGAAAAAAAGGATATGTGACACATTTTTAAGTTTAATGTGTGTTATTAAGATTTTCTCCATCACTTTCTGAAGTTATTCATACTGTTTCCTTTTATCAACATTGCTTCCTGATAATCCATAAAATAATAAACTAAACCCCGATTTGCTGATTTCTCAGGTGTAAAAACTCACAGTGAAAATTTAACAGCTAGTGCTAGCTGGCTTCTGGGACAGCTAGGTGGTGCAGTGGATAGAGCACCAGGCTTGGAGCCAGGTGTTTCTTGTCATGGATGAACGATCAGGTGAGATGAGCATCTACCCAGATACCCTAAATGGTGCCAAAGTACTTGTGTGTCAAGTGTTATCAGCCCCATTTTGCAGATTGAGAAACAGAGGGCCAAAAATAAATTAACTTGATAATCAGTTGTAGAGTCTAAATGGAAATGAGATCTAATAATTTATTGTCTTTAGGAGAATTTCAAGGGAATCTATTTAGTCATCATTTTTATTGTTTTGTCATTTTCAATAATGTCTAACTCTTTGTGACCCCATTTGGAGGTTTTTTTTAGACAAGATATTGGAGTGGTTTGTCATTTCCTTCTCCAGCTCATTTTACAGATGAAGAATCTGAGTCAAACAGGGTGAAGTGATTTGCTCAGGGTCATACAGCCAGTAAGTATGTGAGGCCGTATTTGAACTCAGGTCCTTCTGACTACTGGTTGGGCACTCTATCCACTGTGCCTCTTAGCTGCCTTGAGTTGGTCATCATGTTATTAATGATTTGGGGAAATCACTTAGGACTCCATGAATCTTCACTTCTGCCTCTGTCCCTGTTTTGCCACAACCCCAAAACTATTGTCTGAAAGTTGTCTATGGCAAACCTAGAGATCACCAATGAAAGGAAACCAGTGACATCAATAGCGATATTAAAATTAATTGAGCAGTCTGCCAGACAATTCATTCTAATAAGAGAGGGAGAGATAAAGATTATTGATGCTACAAAACTTTGTCCTTAGCTGTCTACTTGTTCAATATTTGCATCAAGGGGTTGGATGACTCAATCAATCAGTAAAAATTTATTAAGCACCTACAGTATGTGAGGCTCTATACTAACTGCTGGAGATGTAAGTACAAAAGCAAAGACAGTCCCTGGACTAAGTGAGCATTTATTCTATGAGAAACATAGAAATTGTGCTTAAAGAAATTTGTAACTGACAGAAATCTGGGAAAGATAGCTGATTCATTGGGTTACAGAACTGTGATAGAAAATGTTTTTGACAGATGGGCCAGGTCTAACAGGATGACACTGCCCTGAATATTCATTCCCAAAACACATTTTCCCTCCTATTAAAGTAGGTTCAGAGTTCACAATAATAGAAAAAAAAATTACAGGAGAAACAGAGAAAAGACTCCTTAGACATTCATGTAGAAAGTCAGTGATAGAAAATGTACCAATTTACAAATAGATGACCCCATCTTCAAATGTCCAGACAGAAAAAACAATTGTCATTAAGGACCACGGACAAGGACATTCAAAATAAAGTTATCAGCATAATTTTTTTGATATCAGCATATTTTGAAACAAAGTTACCATTAATCTATATGTCAATTTACCACTGCCATTATATAATAAAGCCATTGTACTTTCCTGCATTGAGAAATTTGTCACCAGAAAATTGTTGTCAGTTATTTCAAGATAAACCTAATAGTTCTGTTGATTTTGAATACTTATAACGGATGTCCCATCCATGTGTATAGCTTATAGCATTATTTACAAATGGGTAGATTTCCTGATACAGATACAGCCTATAACAAAGCTTCTTAAACTGTGGATTGCAACCACATATGGGGTCATGTAACTGAATGTGGGGGTCATGAAAAATTTGGCAATAGTAAAAGGTTATATATACACCTATTTTATATACCTATATACCTGAGGTCACATAAAAATTTCTTGGGTGAAAAGGGGTTGCAAGTGGGAAAAGTTTAAGAACCCCTGGCCTATAATATGTACATTCTTTCATGTTTATTTATTACCTGGGACCTTCACACCTATCTCAACATGTTTTTAGAGCAATATTTCCATACTGCAATAAGATCAGAGATCTTATTGATTTGAGTAATCCTTCCATTGGTGCAAAGTACAACCCATTCATGACTTCTCAACCTGTGGGATTTTTGTCCATACTTTTTCCAGAGATTCTCCAGTTTTGGAAGCCTTCACCCAAATCTTGTCATATTTCATGAATACCATTCGAGCTCTTGGTTCTCCGCTTGTTTCTCTCACTCTCACTACTTGGTCAGGCTGCCTCCTTTTCTTATCAGACATTTCCTCAGTGATATTCCCTATGGCACTTCTTTATAGGTCATCATTGGAACTAGACACCAACCTACTTGCACCCACCATGTATCTCTCTATTGCTCTTTGGCAACCTACAACTTTTAATCTTGTGGAACTCATAGTTATCCAACATTTTCATCCATTCATCATTCCTGGAAATTTTTAAAAGGATGAATTTTTTTATTGAAGAACAACTTGGATTCATTAAAATCAATTTTCCAAATGTAGTCATTTTCTTCTTCCTTTTAAATTCTAGGCCAACTCATTGCCTCTTTTCAGTGCCTATACTAGATAAATGTACTGATGTACTCACTCACTGAAATACCCATCCAATTGCAAGTCATTGCCTGGAAAATTGGTATTTTTCATCAATTTTGGCTTTCCTATTTGAGTTGTTAGGCTAATATGCAGGGTATTCCAAAAATTTCAGTACAGTTTCAAACTTTTAACAATGGAAAACCGGAGTAAGGCTTTTGGGACATTATCTTGAGTAACCATGGATTTCCTTGAGGAGGTCCTATAATGTTGAAACTTGGTATGATTTACAGGGAATCTTGGACTGCTTCAATTTGAACTTTGTGCTAGGTATCTTCCATGGCAGTGGTAGATGTTTTTGGTGTGCTTACTTCTCCCTAATTTTTTGGTTTTTAATTTTTATAATTACAGTATCATGAAATAGTGATCTCTGTAGTTTCATTTATCAAAAATTCTCAGATGATCTTAACTCCTCTCTCTATTTACTGGTTCCTTCCCTAATGCCTTCAAACATACCAAAGACTCCCCCCATCCTTAAAAAATCTTTACTAAACTCTAACATCCCCTCAAGTTATTGTCAGCCTCCACTTTCTCAGCCAAATTATTGTTTTGGGGGAAAACTGTGTATATTCTCTGCTTCTACTTCCTCTCCTCTCATTCATTCTTCAACTCTTTGCAATCCAATATCTGATTTCATTGCTCAATTGAAATAGCTGTCTTTGAAGTTACCAGTGATCTCTTAATTACAAGATCTGAGGGTCTCTTTTCAGTCTTCATCTCTCTCAATTTAGTGTCAGCAGTTGCTATTTTTGACTACCCTCTCTTTTGGGGTACTTTCTGCAATCTGGGTTGACATATTTTTCTTTCCTTTTTCTCCTTTTTCCTATCTGACCACTCCTCAGTCACCTTTGCTGGCCCACAATCTGTATTGTTCCAGACTTTGTTTTCTTTTCTCTTTGTACATTCTTTCTATAACCCTATAACTTTAATTTTATTTATATTAAAAAAGCTCACAGGTATATGTTGTAACAATTGGAATGATGCCACCTACTGGAGACTTACTATAGGAAAGCTCCACCATGAGGAGAATGCCTCAGAAGGCAAGGCCATGGGGCTTTTCCTTGGTGTCAGGAAGTGATGTTTGCTCATGGGTGCTGTCTATCAAAGCTATCAGCCAATCAACTTGAGGAGCCTCCTATTTTCTGGGAGGGGACAGGAAGGAGGAAGGAGGGCCTGCGTGGAGAGCTCTATGTCTTTTTGGTTCCTGACTGCATGGTGGTGGTGGTGGTGGTGGCAGAGGACTTCACAGGAAAATTGAGGAAAGATAGGAATGTCAGGCTGTTGGAATTCTGTTCTCAATCTTTCTTTCCATCTTTCAATAAACCCTTAAAAACTTAAACTCATTTTATCAGTGATTTTAGTCAGTTTCCCCCAAAACTGGGGGAACAGATTAGAACCCACATTTAGAATCTTAAATTACACAATGCATATATATAAATGTATATCTATGCATATATGCTTGTAAATATACTAACTTGAGAAGGATTACATATTATTATATATGTTTATTTACATATATATCTAAATCAAGTTAGAAAATATTTATTAAGTGCCCACTCTGTAACAGGCACTGTGCTAAGCAATGGGGATAAAAAAAAAGCAGAGGGGGGCAAAAGATAGTCCCTGTTCTCTAGGAGTTCATAGAACCATTCTTTCCCCCAACATCAACTTTGCATTGCCCATGTCCTGTTAGACATTTCAAACTGGATGTCATGGAGACATATAAAACTCAACATATCCCAAAAGGAACTTATCTTTTCCCCCAGATCATCTCCTTTTCCAAGCTTCTTTATTTCTATTGAAGGTACTGCCATCCTTTCATTCTCCAAGGTTTATACCTCAGCATTATCTTTATTTTATTTTATTTTTTGCAGAGCAATCAGGGTTAAGTGACTTGCCCAGGGTCACACAGCAGCTAATAAGTGTCAAGTGTCTGAGGCCAGATTTGAACTCAGGTAATCCTGAATCCAGGACCCATGCTTTATCCACTGTGCCACCTAGCTGCCCCCAGCATTATCTTTAATTCTTAATTCTTTCTCACCCCATATATCCATTCAGGTGCCAAATCTTATCATTTCTACCTCTACCACATGTCTTATAATTGATTTTTTTCTTTACTCATATAGCTACTACTTTAATATAAGGTCTTATCACTTCTTGCCTAGATTATTGCCACAACCTACTAATTAGTCTCTCTGTATCAAGTCTCTCCTCACTATAATCAAACCTACACATTGCTGCTGGTCAGTTATGTGGCACAGTGCTGGGTCTGGAGTCAGTAAGACCTATCTTGTTGAGTTCAACTCTGGCTTCAGACACTTAATAGCTGTGTAACCCTAGGCAAGTCATTTCATCATGTTTGTCTCAGCTCCTCATCTGGAAAATGAGCTGGAGAAGGAAATAACAAACCACTCCAGCATGTTTGCCAAAACAATCCCAGGGGCAGCTAGGTGGCTCAGTGGATACAGCACCAGCCCTGGATTCAGGAGGACCTGAGTTCAGATCTGGCCTCAGACACTTGACACTTACTAACTGTGTGACCCTGGGCAAGTCACCTGACCCCAATTGCCTCACACAAAAACAAAAAACAAAAACAAAACACCAATCCCTAATGGGGTCACAAAAAATCAGACATGACCAAAATGACTGAACAACAAAAACAAAAACACATTGCTTCCAAACTAATTTTCCTTAAATGCAGACATGACTCCCCTACTCAACTAACACAAGTAGTTTCCTAATATCTTTAGGATAAAATAGAAACTCTTTTTCATTCTTAACATCTATTATAACTTGACCCCGATCTATCTTTCTAGTTTCACTGGACGAGATCTTTCCAGATTAAGAGGTAGACCTTCTGCTTTCCAAAGCAAACCTTCTATCTATGGACCCTTGTTCTTACTCCCTCCCAACATCTCTAACAAGTTATTCTCACTATCATCCTCATTCTTTTAAAAAAATTTTTAATCTCTCCCTAACTACTGTTTTATTCTCTGCTGTTATGAACACACCTATATCTTCCCTATCCTTAAAAATCTTCCCTTCATCTGACCATCCCTACCTGATATCACCCTAGACATCTCCTCTCCTTCATGGCTAGATTGCTTAAGAAAAGCAACACTTCCATTTCTTCTCCTCTTACTCTTTTTAAACCCTTCTTATTTTATATTTTGACCTCATCATTCAACTGAAACTGCTTTCTCCACAGTAATCCATATTCTCTTAATTGCCAGATCTAGTACCTGTAATCTTCCAAATCTTCAGCCGTATTTGAATCTGTGGATCATCCTTTTCTGAATACTCTTTCCTCTCTGGATTTTCACGATGCCATTCTTTCCTGGTGTGTTCTATTGTTTGTGTGACATCTCTTTCTTAGTTTCCTTTGCTGGTTCTTCATCCGTGTTATACCCACTGAGTGTCTTCTCAATCTTCTCTCCTGGGTCTTCTCTTTTTCCTCTTTGTCCATTCACTCAGTGGTCTCACTAGCTCCTGTGGGTTCAATTATTTCTATGCAGATGATTACCAGATCTATATAAGCAACCCTAGTCACTCTGTTGAGTTATAGTCACACATCTCCAAATGCCTCTTGACCATCTAGAAATGGTTGTTCCATAGACATCTCAAACTCAACATTTCCAAAATAGTTCTTGCCATTTTCCCCAAACTCTTCCACTTTACAAACTTCTCTATTACTGTCAAGGATGCCACCATCCTTGCAGTCATCCAGACCGGTAATCTCAATGAAATCCTCAACTCATTACTCTCACTCACCCCACGTATCCAATCCTTTGCCAGATCTTGTCATTTCTAACTTCACAACATCTCTCTATTCATACAGCTCCACTCATCCCTTTTTACCTGTCTTTGAACTGTTATCCTTGCTTCAAGTCTCCCCCCCTTCCCCACTCTAATATATCCTCTTGTAATCAATATCTATTACTTACTGGACCACTTATAAACTCCTCTGTCGGGCATATATCTTCATCTTACTTCTTTCTATAATTCCAGGTTTTTTTTACTCCTTCCTTCCTTCCATAACTTCTACAATCCAGCTACCCTGGCCTATTTGTATTTTCTCAAACATGATGTACGATTAACTATCTCCATCTCTCATCTCTATGCTTTTGCTTGGCTATCCCTCATACCTGCAATATTCTGTCCCTTCACCTAAAAGTTTCAGTGGTTTCCTTTAAGTCTCAGTTCAAATCCCACCTTCTACATGAGGTCTTTCCTTCTCCCCACTAGGGGATAATGTTTTCTCTTTTCAGATTACCTTTATCTACTCTGTATATATCTTCTATATACCTAGTCACTTATATATTGTGTCTCATAGCAGAATATGAATTTCCTTGGAAAAGGATTGCTTAATTCTACTTCTTTCTTTCTCTGCTAGTACTTAGAACAGATAGTACCTAGCACACAGCACCTCATAAATATTTACTAGAGTCTGCACTCTGCATTTCAACCAAACTGTCCTCATTATTTCTTATATATAGCACTCTGTCTCCCATCTCCATTCCTTTGCCATCTTCCATCCATGGAATACACGCCATCCTTACTTCTGCCTAATATGTTCTTCTCTTCCCTTAAGACATGGCTCAGATGTTATCTTCTGCATGAAACCTTTCCTAATTTCCCCAATTGTTGGGCCCTCCCCCGAAACTATTATTTATTTAACTACTTTGTATATATTTGCATTTATTGATTTTACATTTATACTGCACATATTAATATATTCCCTTGTCTCACGCATTAGAATATGAGAGCCCTGTGTGTAGGGGTTGTTTCATTATTTGTACTTGCACCCACAGTGCCTAGTACATTGCCTGCAGATACAGAGTAGGGGCTGAATAAATACTTGTTGACTTATTAATGAGAGATTTCTTTTGTAAACAAAAGAAACAATATTTAGGGGTCTTTGAATTTTATATCTGCCTCTTTTTCTGTGAGGCAGGGAGTATCCTTTGCTGTTCTTTGTACTGAGTGTCTTTTCCCATCACTTAGCACAGTGTTTGCTGTGTAGTATACAGCTAATAAATGCTTATTGACCAACAGACTTCTAGGTTTGCCTGAGGGTAGCAGATTTACATCATCATTTTGCTTTGGTGAAGCAGTGCATGAGTAAACCTCTGGGAATACTAAGAACCAAGGCATTGATAGGATCATAGCACAGTAAATGTAAAATAGTCAAAGACCTCAGACATTATCTAGACAAACTACCAAATTTTGAAATTGGGGAATTGGATACTTAGAGAAGCTGTTTTGCCAAGGTGACTCTAGTCTCTTTGTTGTTCTTTGATCATAACCTTTTTTTCACTTTTGTCTTTCCATACTGTGTTATATTGTTTCCAATTATAGTTTTTGAAAATTAAGCATAAAAAAGGAGAAATTTTCACTATTGTACCTTCCAAGTAAAGAGCTTCTTGAAGTCTGCATCTTTTTGTTTGAGAAGACTTACCCTGTAGGTTCAGGAAATGGTTTTAAATGAAAACAGTGAAAGCATGTGAAGATTTACTAAATAAACCCATATTGTGGAATTTGAAAACAAAACAAAACAAAAGATTTACAAATGGAGAAGGGATATTTACTCAAGCAAATTAAGATTTGATCTGATCACTTCGTAGGTGTGAATATTTCAACTATAAAATGTCACAGGGCTATTTTTGTACACACCAAAAAATTATATTCAAATCCATCTAGCAGCGATACATATTCTTTCTATTTTATTTTTTATAATGAGCAATCTGCAACTGATTTTTTCCATCAGTTAAAATGCTTTAAAATGGGAGATGTTAACATACCATAAAAGTTCTTTGTTATTTAATCTTTTGTGTAACTAAAAAGGAAGAACATAAAGAGTGCTTTGAAAGACACTTTGGTCTTGGTAATTGTTCAGAGATGTAGTGCCAAGACATTCTCTTTGCATTCAAGCATGAAACTGAGCCAAGAAATGGTGTATGGATACGATTCATGTGTTTTTATTATACTTTTAGGGGGAAAAAGGCACAATCAATGTGATGATGTCCTAGAAAAAAAAGACTAATTTTAGATTGGGTATCCAGATGTAGTGCTAATAGAGAACATCAGCTATTGTACATTTCTATAACATCAATTGAGTTTGCCATTTAAGAATAGTATTTAAAAATTCCTATATCGGTACACTGAAAATCTAAAGGTGTATATTTCACATTGACATAATAACTTATACAATTGTAGAATATGCTGAGTATGCTCTCTTTGAAGAAAAAGTTTGCTCAATATGATTGCATCTCTTACTATGGGAGACTTGGTAAATAATGGAAACGATTTGGAAATTTCACTTGATAAAAAATATTTGGAAATTTCACTTGATAATCCACAGAAAAATCCTACCTCTACCTTGGTAATCAATAATCTAGAATCCTTATCTTAGAATCAACTCACAATGTTTTTCAGGACAGTGGAGGGGAATTCCTAGCATCCTAAAAGTATTTGATAAAACATACGGACAAAAAAGAAAATGATCGACCATAATTATCTCCCATTTGTCAAGTGTCGCTATTTGGTGGACCCTTTCCTTTTTATTCCATAGTTAATATCAGAGTCTGACCATGTTCCACCTTCCTTTGTCAAGGTATACTTGTGTTTCTATTTTCAGTTTCCTATCAGGTAAATCTGTCATCTCTTATTGTTGTTTCAGTCATGTCTGACTCTTCATGACCCTATTCGGGGTTTTCTTAGCAAAGATGCTAGAGTAGTTGGCCATTTTCTTCTCCGTCTCATTTTACAGAGATTGAGGCAAACAGGGTAAAGTGACTGGCCTAGAATCACACACCAATAGGTTGGAGATATCATGGTTTCATTAAATGAACAAAGGTAACCTCAATTACAAATTGATCAAGTATTCTAGAGACTTTTCTTTCATATATAACAGGCTGACACCACAAATGCAATTGACTTGGGGTTGGGTGGGGGTAGGAAGGTTAGTACCTATACTCTCAAATTCCCAATCATCTCTGACTCATCTCCACCACCCCCCCCTGCCCCAATGGCAACTCAATCTCTTGTGGAGATTGACCACTGCTAACAAATTACTTGAGCTTTATATTGACAAGTAAAGAACTTGAATGGAAGAAAAAAATATTCAATATTTATTAGTATCAAGCACTGAGCTAAGTGCTGGA
This sequence comes from Dromiciops gliroides, assembly GCF_019393635.1. Taxonomy (NCBI): domain Eukaryota; kingdom Metazoa; phylum Chordata; class Mammalia; order Microbiotheria; family Microbiotheriidae; genus Dromiciops; species Dromiciops gliroides. The sequence continues at coordinate 443,155,814 of NC_057861.1, forward strand.
GATAGGAATTCAAAAGTAAAGAGAGTCCCTACCCTCAAAGATCATGAATTCTAATCCATGGTGACAATCCATAAAAGGGAGTGGTGGGATATAATTTATCACAATTCTTTCTTTACCCAGTCTCCCACTACAATAAATATGTTGTACTTCATCCTAATGCAGAGGAATGTTCTTCACATAGGGTTTTATGTCACTTAGCAGACATTCTTCGTGATGCTGGTTACCCCTTTTCCATTATCAGACAATTCACAGATATTTATTTTGGTTTGGCAAGTTACCAGGATGATGAACAGAGCCAGAAGGAAGTAGATTGACATACAGTTGTGGATAGATTATGATCCCAGAAGTGGAAAGTAGGGGAAGGGGCAGGGAAGGTCATCAGTGTGAAGGTGCAGGTTTGGAGGCAAGGTGATTGAGAAGGAGAAAACCAGGGAGCAAGGCGAAGCATAAATAAATCCAGCATGGTCTCATATAATGAGCCACATTTACCAATTAGGACAGTGGGACTCAAGGGGCAAGTTCCAGAGATAGAACAACTTAATAAAAGTGTAAGCATTACTAAATACATCATTAGCAAGCTCTTCCAACATCCATAGACAATCAAGCTATCTCATCTCCTCTCATCTCATCATGTCCAATCTCCCACCAACTGTCCTGCTACTTCTTTGTGGGAAACAGAAAATAACCAGTAAGTGCCCACTCTGCCCCCCTGCAAAAAAAAGAAAAGAGAAAATAGAAAAAACCCGAAAACCTGACAGTTTCTCAACAGTCAGAAGAGAGAACTTGGTCAGCCTCTCATTATTCTCTCTTGGAAAACTGTTGACTGCTACTTGGGGTGCCTGCCTTAAATTCCCATCTAGATGTGCTTTAGAAATTTCAGCCACAGCTTATTCTTTTCCATATAGTGTCAAAAGGGCATCTCAGGAACAACTGTCTCCCTCACTCTGTTTTCACGCCACTTCTGGGGCATAGCGGGAACAAAGTAGGTGAATCCTTTGCAAGGCAAGGCTTTCAGAGCATAGTCAGCAGGCTTCCAGCTCCACCTGACCATCAGCTCATTCATCTTGGGCTCCCTTAACCTTCTCACCTTTTCCTACTTATCTAGAGATGGGTTTCCAACATCCACCACTTACTCTACTCATCATTTCCCTTTCACATCATGTACTATGCATCCCTGGAGAGGAAATACAGGAAGGTAACAAAGCTCTATTGGACTGTCAGAGTACCAGAGAAATACCAGGATGTGTAACGATTGGAATGACGCCACCCACTGGAGGCTTACTGTAGAAGAGCTCCACTCATGAGGTGAAGGTCTGAGGGCAAGACCAGGAGTCTTTTCTTTGGCGTCAGGAAGTGACGTTTGCTGGTGGGAGGAAGAAGGGGGAGCCGGGTGCTCTGACTCTTGCTCTTTCCTGAGGACACTGGTGGAGAAGTGAGCAAGAAATGTGCTCTCCCTTTAATAGATAGATGAATGTAGGCCTTTCTCTCTCTTTACCAAATTCTTACTCTCCTTAATAAATGCTTAAAAGCCTAACTCTTGCTAAAGCTTATAATTTATTGGCAACCACTCATTAGATATTTTAGACAGACTAGCTAGAATTTTAGCCTTAATAGATGGACCTCTAATACATATAATGTGAACTGCCATAGCTCTTGCTTTAACCATACTCACACTGAAATCAGTTGTACATGCTATTCTTTGCCATTGTTCAGAGCAATATTCTTCACATACTGGTTTATGTTGAACAACAAAAATTTCTGTTATCCTTGGTTACCCCTTTTTAGTTATTAATCAGGCAATACAATGCAGACATTTACTGGGTACCCACAGGGTTGGGGCTGCTCTGCTTGGAGCATAAAAGTGTTTATAAATTTAGGGGAAAGAGTCAACATGGTGCCAGCCATGGTCAACATGGAAGAGCCTTGGACTGGTTATGTGAAGATTCTGACTCTGAATCCTACTTCTCACACTAACCAGTCAGGTGAACTGGAGCAAAACTCTCATCTTGGATCCTGTTTCTTGATGTTGGTTGGAGGGATTGTCAGATTCAAATGCAATTATAGGAATAAAGTGCTGGTTCTATCATGTTGTCCTTAACAGAGATTGGGGAGAGATGAAGCATATATATGTTAAAAGCAACAACTGATCAAACAACCCATAACTAACAGCACAAGAGCTAAATTAGCATTTAAGACAGTGATTGCCATAGGAATTAATAATAATAATGATAGTTTGTCTTTATTAAGCACCTTCTATGTACAAGGCACTGTGCTAAGGACTTCTCAAATATCTCATTGGATCACAACAACCATGAGAGATGGGTGCTATTACTACCATTACTTTATATATGAGGAAACTGAGGCGAATAGAAGTTAAATGACTTGCCCAAGAACACAAAGATAGTAAGTATATGAGGCTAGAGTTGAATTCAGGTCTTCTTATCTCCAGCTCCAGCACTATCCACCATACCAACTAGTTGCCTGTTATGAGTCCAGAGGAAGGAGAGGTCATTTGTTCTGAGATCGTCAGGACAAGCTTCATGTGCAAGGTGAGACTTGAAGTTGTCTGTAAAGGATAAGGAGGCAGCATCATATAATAGAAAGAAATAATCTTTTCCATTCCCCCAAAGAGAAAAAGACCTATTTGTACAAGAATATTTATAGCGGCTCTTTTTGTGTTGACTAAGAATTGGAAATCAAATGAATACCCATCAATCAGGAAATGGCTAAAGAAGCTGTGGTATATGATGGTGATGGAATATTATTATGCTATAAGAAATGTCAAACAGAATGATTTCAGAAAGGCCTGGAAAGACTTGGATGAACTGACATATAGGGAAGAGAGCTGAACCAAGAGAACACTGTGCACAGAGACAGCAATATTATTTGATGAAGAACTGTGAATGACATAACTATTCTCAGCAATACAATGATACAATACACTCCCAAAGGACTAATGATGAAACATATTATCCACCTCCAAAGAAAGAACTGATGTTGATTGAACATAGACTGAAGCATGCTATTTTTACTTTCTTTCATTTTTTCTTTTATTCAGGTTTTCTTGTACACAATGACTAATACGGTAATGTTTTACATAAAAAAACAAAAACAAACAAAAAAGAAATAATCTTTTCTACCTTTGACATCACGTAGCACATTGTAGCTGTTGTGCTCTTGATATACTGTATGAAACATTATAATTATTATAGAGTTTTTCATAATATTGCATATGTATGACTGTTGCAATCTCTTGGCAGAGATACGTGTGTGATAGAGTAAGATACTCCTCCTTGCTTTCTCTACACCCTACTCTTGACCTTCTGCCAACTTTGAAACAGGTACAGATATCCTCTGACAGTTTCCTGTCTGCCATGAGGACACTTATATTTGGTTTCTAAGCCAGAGCTCCATGGATATCCATTAATGGAGAAATTCTATGCCTGATCCATCAGGTCTTCAGGATACCTCTCTAAGCTCTGGAGGGTCAGTAGAGGAATAGTTTTTCCTCCACCAGGACTGACTTTGTGAGAGTTTGGTTTCTTAGGAAAACCTGTGTCAGATATGGGGTCACCTCCTCTTTGTGTTTCCTTTCCCTTTGGTACAAGGCTTTATGCTCTTTCAAAAGGCAACTGGTACTTTCCTTCTTTTCTGATCATCAGAGAAATGAGGTATGGGTTACCTGAACATAGTGATGGCAACAGTAGCAGAGCAGACTAGCCCCAAGAGAGAGAATAAAAGACACACACACACACACATACAGATTCCATTTCTTTCTTTTCTTCTCTTTCTTTTCTCTTTTTCTTTTTTTTTTTTTTGGTGGGGCAATGGGGGTTAAGTGACTTGCCCAGGTTCACACAGCTAGTAAGTATCAAGTGTCTGAGGCTGAATTTGAACTCAGGTCCTCCGGAATCCAGAGCTGGTGCTTATCCACTGCGCCACCTAGCTTCCCCCAATTTGGTTCTTGAACCCAAGTCTTTTTTTTAAAATAATATTTTATTTTTTACTCAATTACATGTTAAGATTTTTTAAAAAAAGTTTGGTGTTCCAAATTCTAACCCTCCCTCCCTCCCTCCTTCCCCCTCCTCACCCTTCCCTGAGACGGTAAACAATCCAATATAGGTTATACATGTGTGATCATGTAAAATATTTCCATAATAGTCATTTTGTACAAGAAGACTCGAACAGAAAAAGAATGAAAGGAGGGACGGAAGGAAAGAAAGAAGCAAGAAAGAGAGAGAAAGAGAGAAAGAGGGGCGGCTGGGTGGCACAGTGGATAAAGCACCAACCCTAGATTCAGGAAGGGCCTGAATTAAAATTCAGCCTCAGACAGTTGACTCTTACTAGCTGTGTGACCCTGGGCAAGTCACTTAGCCCCCATTGCCCCACAAGAAAGAAAGAAAGAAAGAAAGAAAGAAAGAAAGAAATAAAGAAAGAAAGAAAGAAAGAAAGAAAGAAAGAAAGAAAGAAAGAAAAGGATGCCCATTTGGTTTTGAGAGGGCTATCCTCAGTGGAGTTAAATTTTATAATAGCCAATGAGCATCCCTGTTGCAAATATCCCAATAAAACTTACATACTAACCTCTAAACTAATTGTAATGATACTTTGATTCTTTATTACTTAGCATTCCCATTCCAGTGTGGTTATACACTTTTCCTATCCTGTCCCTGATTCATGTTTATACTCTGGTTATCTTTAAATTTTTCATTCTCCCCATACCCCACTGGGGATGACTTTTTAGGCTAGAGTCAAACCCAGAATTGTTCCTCAGGAAGAAGAGGTGAGGGTAGAATTGAAGGACTAGGAATGTAGTTCCCATGTTGAGGATACAAAAAATCCCAGAGCAATGAACCCAAGGCAAACCATGAGGGAAGGGAAAGAGGATAAGATTGGAGAGGGTTGCTAAGACCTTCGGCTGTAACCTTGTGATGCCTGGTTAGCTGCTGTGCTCGGTGTCAATCACATCCCCCTTAACTAATTTTCAAGCTCTCCAAACACAGGGACCAGGTCTTAATTTTGTATCACCCTCCCCTCCTGGCAGTGTTTAGATGTGAAAGCCAATAAAATGATTGTTAAATGAGTAAACTACAACTAGTCCCAGCTCTGCCTAGCTCTATGAGCTTAGATGGGTTTAATTCATTCTCTGTTTCTTTCATTTTAATATGTAAAATGGGAAAGTAGTACTTTCCCTGCCTACTTCACAAGGTTGTTGCACAGATCAATAAACTTTATATATGAGTTTTTACCTTATCTTGCTGAGGCCCAGTTCTCCAAGACATTCCCAGTTGTCTCCTTAACATAACTCTCTTTTTTGGGGGGGAGGGTGAGGCAATAGGGGTTAAGTGACTTGCCCAGGGTCACACAGCTAGTCAGTGTCAAGTGTCTGAGGCCAGATTTGAACTCAGGTCCTCCTGACTCCAGGGCCAGTGCTCTATCCACTATGCCACCTAGCTGCCCCTCTTAACATAACTCTTGTCTAACTTCCTCTCCCTCCATTTTCAGCACCCCTTTATGTGTGTCTTCCCCCATCACAATATAAGCTACCTGAGGGCAAACATTGTCTTGCTTATATTTGTATCTCCAACACAAAACATAGTACTTAGCATATAGTAAACACTCTAAAATACATGTTTTAGCATATCTATTATCTATCATCTATGTATCTATCTATCATCTATGTATTTATCTAGGTATCAATGTGTGTATATATGTATGTATGTATGTATGTATCCATCTATATAGCAAGTTAAGATATTTGAAAATGTTTTATAAACTGTAATTTCTTCTATAAGGTCTTATCATTAAAGTTGGTATGAAGTACTTATTTTAAATTATTTTATTATATAAATACTTTTATCAATCAACATTTATTAAACACTTTGTGCCAAGTATTGTACTACACATGGAAGACACATATACAAACAAGGCAGTCTCTGCTCTCAAGGAGTTTATGTTCTACTGGTGGAGACATCACATATACAAATTGGTATATCTGAGGTGAATACAAAAGATGAGAAGGTAAATACTTCAAAGGGTCAGTAATCTTGTATGTGAGCATTTCTTCATGGGGACATCATAATCCTTCCAGTGCCTTCTAATCTTCTATGTCTTGTTCATGTTTCTCTCTTTCCAGTCCCCACCTCCCCTTAAATCTTTCAGAGGATCTACCCAACTTATAGGAGTCTCTCTCTCTCTCTCTCTCTCTCTCTCTCTCTCTCTCTCTCTCTCTCTCTCTCTCTCTCACTCTCTCACACTCTCTCTCACTCTCTCTCCCTCTCTCTCTCTCTCTTTCTCTGTCTCTGTCTGTCTCTGTCTGTCTCTGCCTGTCTGTCTCTCTCTCTGTCTCTGTCTCTCTCTTTGTCTCTCTCTGTGTAACGATTGGAATGACACCACCTGCTGGAGACTTACTGTAGAAAAGCTCTGCCATGAAAGGAAGGTCTTTGAGGGCAAGACCATGCATCTTTTCTTTGGTGTTAGGAAGTGACATTTGCTGGTGGGAGGAGGAAGGGGGAGCCGGGTGCTCTGTCTCCCTCTCTTGCCTTTGGACTCTGGTGGAGAGCGGTGCTAGAAATGTGCTCTCCCTTTAATAGATAGATGAATGTAGGCCTTTCTTTCTCTCTTTACCAAATTCTTATTCTCCTTAATAAATGCTTAAAAGCCTAACTCTTGCTAAAGCTTATAATTTATTGGCGACCACTCATTAGATATTTTAGACAGACTAGCTAGAATTTTAGCCTTTAACATCTCTTTCTCTCTGTCTCTCTGTCTGTCTCTGTCTCTCTGCCTCTGTCTCTGTCCCTCTGTCTGTCTCTCTCTCTGTCTCTGTCTGTCTGTCTCTCTTTCTTCTTTCATACTTCATGGATACCAGTGCAGTTCCTAAGCACTCAGTTGTTCCCCCATTTTCATTAGATGACAAGCCTACCTTCTTTTTTCAGGCATATAGGCCATTGGTGAAATCTTTTACACCCAGTCTCATATGTAAGTCATCACTGGTAACATGATGCAGTCTTCTTACACCCACCATGTGTTTTTCCATTTCCTTTTGGGTCCCTTACAATGTTGACTCCCCTGAGATCATGGTGTTCTATGATTTGTAGCCATATAGCATCACCAGGAGAATATTAGTCTTAAAAAGAAGGACTTTTGGAGCATTGAGCAGCTTTAATCATTGAAAGAACTACATAATTTCTTAAATACAATCCAGGCCACTCTTTTCCTCTTCAGTTCTGGGATCAGCTCCTTGTCCATTTGTAGTCCCTGTCCATGACCCATCCAACTGCTTGTTGTAATTTGGACAATACATGTTTTTCATCAACTTTATATTTCCAATATGTATAATGAGGCCTATTTCTTTAAATGACTATAGGTCTCACTGAGGAAGCCTTGTGGTGCTTTGGGGCTCCATTCACACTATTATCTGAGAACATGAGCATGTGGAGATGTCATTAGTAGTGAACATTTCTTCTGTTTGGAGTCTGTAAGACATCTTCCATGATAATGCTGATCACCAAGGTGAGTATAGGTCACCCAATGTGATGCCTTGCTAGATGCTGATATTTAGATCAAGATTGAACAAAATTCTCACTGAAGTTAGAGGCAGCTAAGTGGCTCAGTGGATAGAACGCTGGGCTTGGAGTCAGGAAGACTGGAGTCCCAATGCAGCCTCTGATACTTAGTAACTGTGTGACAATGGGCAAGCCACTTAACCTCTGTATGCCACAGGTTCCTCAGCTGTAAAATGATAATAATAATAATAATAGTACTGACCTCCCAGGGTGTTTGTGAGGATCAAGTGAGGTGTTAATTGTAAAGTACTTAGCACAGTGCCTGACATAGCTGCTTAATAAATACTCGTTTCCTTCCTATCACAAATTATTGTATGGTTGAAATATATAAACCTATATTAATATCAGATACCATGAGAGGCTTTAAGACTGAACTTTATTCTGCCAAATGTTTTTTGAAATTAGCCAACAATAGACAAAAAAGGATTTTAATATTCTTTGTACATTTCTGTCAGTTGTGGGACTGTAAAAATTTACTTTTATAGAAAACTGTTTGGGAAAAACCACTTACTTCGTTTCCATACTTTCAACAAGGATTATCTCTTTGCACACATAGACTATTCTCCTGGGGATTTTATAGAGATGAAGGCAAATGGGTCAGTATTTGATTATGTCTTTTGATAACTTTTTTTTTTTTGGAGTATAGGGTAAAAGTCCTATACATGAAGTTTTTCATTTTTTTGGAATCTTTCTCCTTCATTCCATATTTATCTACAAATGCTCTTGGGACAGTCTACTTAGCTTGGTTTCATGTGATGTTCTCCCAACAGGATCATTTCCCCCTTAAATACTTTCTGCTGTTTCAGAAATTGATTCTGGTTGTAATTTTCTGTCATCCTGTTCTATAATGTTTTGCAAATGAGCTTGTATTATAACCTAGTGTTTCCTTTGGCCGCCATGTCTCTTTGATAGCTGAGGTGGTTTCTGAGTTCTTTTTGTCACTTTTCTGTGTCTGTTTTGAATCTCAAACTTTTCAAAGAAATGATAATAGAATTAGTGTCTTTACTCCCCCCCCCCATTTCCCGTTTTTCAGAGTTCAGTTCTTTCTTAAAAGGTCCAGTTGGAATGGCTGTGTCTTTTCATTTTTATTCTTGCTTCTAATTTGGTGATGACTTTGTACTTTGCTCTACTACAGGGTATGAGCACTTAGCTGACTCTGAAATTAAATAAACCCCTTATCATCAACCAGTTGTTTCCTTTCACTTAAGATATAATCAATTTCATTTGGGTGATATTTAGTTTTTATCACATCCAATACCTTTTGATTCATTTTTTGAAGAAGATATTCATGATCTAGATCAGGGTGTCCTGGACTGCAAAAGTCTTTAGCAGCTATACCAGATTAAAATGTAATTGGGAAATGTTTAACTAAGGAAATAAAATACAACATAAAAATGTTAATTTGTGGTTTTTTATGTCAATATGCTGCCCACACAGGGATTGAGGAATTTGATATCACATCTCTCTCTCTCTCTCTCTCTCTCTCTCTCTCTCTCTCTCTCTCTCCATCTGTCTTCTCTTTTTGAAGCTTTGTACAAGCCTCTGGATTTTTCCATTTCTTACTCCTCAACCTTATTTTCGAAAACATTGCTCACATCCCTTTCTCTGTCTACCATTGTTTTAACTCACTCAATTTCAAAGTACACTATTTAATTTATAGGATCTTGTCAGGTTCTTTACATAATTTTTTCAATTTCATCCTCTGCAAATGATATCATAGTACAAGTTGCAATTGTGTACTTGGTGTTCTGCTTGCGTATACTCATCATGAAACTTGCTTACTTCACTTCTGGTTCGAATTACTCTTTGGACTTCTTCCTTCTTCAAAAACAGCCTTCCCATCTGGGAGAAACCTCTGCCCTGAGGCCCTGTTCTCCTGATTGGTGACTCTCTGTCCTAGTCCACCATATCAGGAGGGGCTCTAGCAATGCTTTCCAATGTTCCAGGCTTGGTTGACCCTACAAACTTCTCTGTCTTCCCACTCTAGAGAAACCTTTGTCCTGAAGAGTTCCCTTCTCCTAATTATTAACTGTCTAATACAGACCACCATTTCTTGAGGAGACCCAGGTAAACTCATTCACTCTTCATTCCTGATTCAATTTACTCTCTGGACTTCTCTGCTTCTTCATCAGTCTCCTTGTCCCCCTGTAGACCCCTCCTCCCCCACACTTCCAGTTCCTTTTTTTTTTTTTTTTTGCGGAGCAATGGGGGTTAAGTGACTTGCTAGTAAGTGTGAAGTGTCTGAGGTTGGGTTTGAACTCAGGTACTTCTGAATCCAGGGCCGGTGCTTTATTCACTGCGCCACCTAGCCGCCCCCAATTCCCTTTTATATGCTATCTTCCCCCTTTAGGACATAATCTTTTTGAGAATAGAGTCTATCTTCTTATATTGTGTTTGTGTTTTTAGTGCTTAGAATAGTGTTTAATACATTATAAGAACTTAATAAATACTCTATCTTTCTGTACATCTATCTATATCTATTTGTCTATATACCTCTCTGTCTGTCAGCCTGAGTCTGACTCTTTGTTTCTCTGTCTATCCATCATCTTTTTCTCTCTCTGATCATCCATGTTTATATATCTTTCTCTGTAAGTTCATCTGTCTATAGCTGTCTGTCTCTTTATCTATCAATCTATCAATCTATCTATCTATCCATAATGTGTCTATTTCTCTCCATTTGTCTTTCTATTCACCTATCTATTCATCTATTATTTATCTATGTATCCCTAAAGGTAAGATGAAATAATTATCATATAAAATCATGTTTCTTGTAGTTTTTGTCTGCACAAGGAAGCCAACTTAGACAATTGCTTAATTTGCTTCCCTAAGAAGAAAATATGAGCTACCCTCCCATTTAGCTACAACTCAGTTTTGTGCCCTAATTTTATTTATAGAATGAGTGGAAATATGTACATGGATCAGTTTCTCTAGTAGTACTTAATGTTTTTGGTTATTAGATAAATATCATACCTGGTCCAAATAATTACATTAATGTTTATAGATGGTCTGAAAATGTAATTTAGCACCCTCTTTACCCTTTTCTGTCACTCTGTCATTTAATATAGAAGCAGAAGGGGACCCCCCCCCCCAAATGAAAATAGTTGTGTACTTTTAGTTATTACATGAAATGACATGGTGACCAATTTTATGGTATGAGCTTCTATCCTTAGCAAGGTTTATCCTTGTACAACAGAGCTTCACCAAAACCATGCTTGAAGGCTTTCTATGTTGGTAATATCTTATAGAAGTTGTGCTGCAATTGCATGGCCTTTAGGAACTCAAAGTCAATTCCACATAATGAAAAAGCTTTGGGGGTATGACTTTAGAGAACATTCAGAGACTGGACACAGAATCTCAGAGTTGGAAGGGATCTCAAAGGTTATCTAGTTCAGCACATCTGTGACCATAATTTCCCTCCATAACATCCTGAAGAAGTGATCATCCAGGATTTGCTAGAAGACCTCTAGTAAGGGGAAGGCACTGCATCCTGACGGTGCCCACTCTTCTTTTGATAGCTCTCATATTAGGAAGCTTGTCCTTCCACCGAGCCTTAATCAACCTCTCTTGCAACTACTATTCACTGAACCTCTGAAGCCAAGTAGGGTGATTCAGATCCCTTTTCCATATGACAGCTCTCCAGATTTTGAAGATAACTATGATGTCATCCGTTAAGCCATTTCATCTCCAGCCTCAACATTCCCTTTGCCTGATCCTGATATGGCATTGTCTTCAAGCCCATCACCTTTGTAACCACTCAGCAGTACTCTCCTATTTATCAACGTCCTTTTAAAAACATGCCCAGGATAAAACACAAGACAATAGGTGTGGCCTATGCAAAGCAGAGTATAGTAGTATTATCACCTGACCTCCCATGTTTTATTTTATTTTATTTTCATCTATCATCTATCTATCTATCTATCTATCTATCTATCTATCTATCTATCTATCTATCTATCTATCTATCTATATCTATCTATCTATCTATCTATCTATCTATCTGTTTATTTATTTATTTAGATCTAGTTATAAATACACTGGTGAGGGGGCTTGTTAGAGGTGAAAAGGATCATTCTGTACACAGATGATCAATATTAGACGAAGGTTTGGGGTTTTTTTTTTTGTTTGTTTTTGGTGAGGCAATTGGGGTTAAGTGACTTGCCCAGGGTCACACAGCTAGTAATTGTTAAGTGTCTAAGGCCGGATTTGAACTCAGGTCCTCCTGAATCCAGGGCCTGTGCTCCATCCACTGTGCCACCTAGCTGCCCTGATGATCAATATTAATAGGCTCTAATTGACCAGACTGGACAGAGACAGAGAGACATCTTGTACTCTGCCCCCACCCACCCAGCAGAGCATAGCATGGGGAGCCCTTCAATCATGTCCTGGATTCGGTAACACTTGGTCAACTGTTGGGATGGCTGGTAAAGGGCAGGTCCTCAGTTGGGAGTGGGTGCCAAGTGCCAGTTTATTCCTTCAGAGCAGGAAGAGGGACAGCCTGGAATGGATGCTTGTGGCTTGAAATCCCTGGGAGAAGCCGAGGTAAGGCATACTGGTTTCCTCACACATCACTCAGGGCCTTGTGGGCAAACTCGGGCAGCACGAAGGCCACATAGTGGTCCGAGTTGTAGTATTTGAGATTCATTTTCTCTACTTGTTCCTGGGTCAGCTGCAGCATCAGCTCCTGGAAGTTAGTACTTGGGTTCTTGCTGCAGAGCATGAAGCCAATCTGGCCACTGGGGTAGGTGGGGATGGTGCAGTAGGCATCTTCCACCACAGGGAACAGGGACTTGCAGAAGTGACGCATCTCCTTGATGAGGTCCAGATGCAACCATTGGCACTCGCCCTGACAGCAGAAGATCCCATCCTCTCTCAGTGCTGTATTCATCAGCTGGTAATAAGACTCTTTGAACAAACTATTGGCAGGACCCATGGGTTCCGAGGAGTCGGTGATGATGACACCAAAGGCGTCCTGGTTCTGTTGCATGAATTCAAATCCATCTCAAGCATGCAAGGTCATCTTGGGACTGAAGTAGCTCACAGCCTTGCCAGGCAATACTTCTTAGAGACCTGGGTCATGTCCTTGTCGATCTCATACTGTACCACAGATTCCACAGATGGATGCTTTACCACCTTCCAAATGATGCCCCTGTCCCCACCACCAATGATGAGCACCTTTTGTGGGCCGGGATGGCTGCAGAGGGGTAGCTTGGCAATCATCTCCTGGTATGAGAATTCATCCCTCTCTGTGCACTGGATGACTCCATCCAGCACCAGGACGTTGCCATAGGTCTTACTGCGGAATACCAGGATCTCCTAGTAGCAGGAGCACTGGTGGTGGAGCAGTTCATCCACCTGCAGGGACATGGCCTGGCCTGGTCACAAGCTACCCGCAGATGGCTGAAGGCCTGGCTCCATGGTGGGACCAGAGGACACACAGGCCACGGCAGCCACAGCACAAGGCCAGCAGCACCTGCCCGTCTGCCCTCCTGCCAGCTCGCACCTCAGCCTACCTCCCACGTTTTAGATGCTAAATTCCTTTTAATGCAACCTGCAATCACATTAAGCTTTTTGACTGTCGTAGATTGTAATCTCATCAAGGGCAAGGACCATCTTTTGCCTTTCTTTTTATCTATCCCTAGCACTTATCACAATGCTTGGCACATAATGGGCCCTTTAATAAATGGTTGGTTACTCTGAGGTACCACCTGACACCTATCAGATTGGCTAAAATGACAAAAAAGGAAGATAATAAATGTTGGAGAAGCTGTGGGAAAATTGGAACACTAATGCATTGTTGGTGGAGCTGTGAACTGATCCAACCATTCTGGAGAGCAATTTGGAATTATGCCGAAAGGGCGATAAAGCTGTGCATACCCTTTGACCCAGCAATTCCACTTTTAGGTCTTTTTCCCAAAGAAATCATGGAAGGGGGAAAGGGACCCACATGTACAAAAATATTTATAGCTGCTCTTTACGTGGTAGCAAGGAATTGGAAGTTGAGGGGGTGCCCATCAACTGGGGAATGGCTGGACAAGTTGTGGTATATGAATACAATGGAATACTATTGTGCTATAAGAAATGATGAGCAGGAGGAGTTCAGAGAAACCTGGAGGGTCTTACGTGAGCTGATGATGAGTGAGATGAGCAGAACCAGAAGAACATTGTACACAGTATCATCAACATTGAGTGTTGACCTACTGTGATGGACTATATTCTTCTTACCAATGCAATGGCACAGAAGAGTTCCAGGGAACTCATGATAGAAGAGGATCTCCAAATCCAAGAAAAAAAAAAAAAAGAACTGTGGAGTATAGATGCTGATTGAACCATACTATTTCTTTTGTTTTGGGTGCTGTTGGTGAGGTTTTGCATCACTGCTCTGATTTTTTCTCTTGTAACAGGATTAATGCAGAAATAGGATTAATGTTATTATGTGTATATATATCTATATGTATATGTATATAGATATATAGATATAACCTATATCAGATTACCTGCTGTCTAGGGGAGGGGGGAGGGAGAAAAATCTGAAATTGTAAAGCTTGTATAAACAAAAGTTGAGAACTATCTTTACATGTAATGGAAAAAATAAAATACCTTATACATACATACATACATACATACATAAATAAATAAATAAATGGTTGACATTGTTGATGCATACATAGCTTATGGTTTACTAAGACCCCCACAAAATTTTCTAATTATCTATTGTGTAGCCATGCCTCATGCATCTTTTACTTGTGAAATTGACTTTTTGAACACTTGTGTGACTTTTCATTTATGGTAATTAAATTTCATTATCTAAATAAATTTAGGTCACTGTTCTAAGCTGTCAATCCAGATTGTCACCTAAAATGTTAAATATCCTACTCTTTGTGTCATGTGAGACTTTAATAAGCATTCTTTGGTACTTGCCTCTAGGTCAATGATGAAGATGTGAAATTTCACAGACCAGTACTACCTGGGGACTCTTCTTGATACTACTCTTGGATTTCTAAGCTGACATTGAGTCATTATTTACTACTCTTTGGATCTGATTGTTACTCTAATTCTTAATCAACTTAATTATACTGACATCTAATCATTTCTCTGTTGTGGACACATGGATTCTGTGACTTTGTTGAATGCTTTCTTTGTATACTCAGTTGTAATTCTCCTTCTCCTCCCTCCTCCTTCTTCTCCTCTTTTCCCTTCCAGAATATTGTATTTCAAGCCTTCTATTTCATTAATATAAAAGCTGCTAAATTTTGTGTGTTCCTGACCATGGCTCCATAATGTTTGAATTGATTCTTTCTGTATGGTTAAAATATTTCCTCTTTGACCTGGGAATGCTGAAATTTGGCTATAATATTTTCCTGGGAGTTCTCATTTTGGGATCTCATTCAGAAGATGATTCATGGATTCATTCAATTTATATTTTACCCTCTGAATCCAAGATATCAGGAAAGCTTTCCTTGATAATTTCTTGAAATGTGATGTCTAGATACTTTCTTTGACCATAACTTCCTGGTAGTCCAATAATTCTTAATTATTTGTCCTTGATTTATTTTCCAGATAAGTTGTTTTTTGGATTGGATATTTCTTATCCATTTTCTTATCCTTTTTACTTTTATTATTTCTTGATGTCTCATGGAGTCATGAGCTTCCACTTGCTCAAATCCTCATTTTTAAAGAATTATTTTCTTCAGTGATTTTTTTAAACCTCTTTTGTTATTTGACCTATTCTGATTCTTAAGGAGTTCTTCTGTTTGGTACATTTATTGTATTTCTTTTGCCATTTGGACAATTCTGCTTTTTTAAGATGTTATTTTCTTTAGTATTTTTTGTGCCTTTTACCAAGCTATTAATTCTCTTTTCACAGTTTTCTTGCATCACCCTAATTTCTTTTCCCAAATTTTCATCTACTAATTTTATCTCTTTCTTTAACTCTTCCTGGAATTTTTATTGATTTTAGGTCCAGTTAGCATTTTTCTTGAGGCTTTGCTTGTAGTTTTCATATTGTTGTCTTCTGAGTTTATGTCTTGGTCTTCCCAGACACTTTAGTAGCTTTTTATGGACATTTTTTGTGGTTTGCTCATTTCTCCAGCCTATTTGTTGACTTTGAACTTTATATTAAACTTGGGCTTTGCTCACCCGGGAATGGGGAAGCATTGTCCCAAGCTTTAGGCCCATTTCATACTGCTGTTTTCAGAGCTAGTTCTGGGCACCTGCAAGTTTTTTGGTGTTTGCAAGATGTTGTGATCTTGGGAGAGGTGAGGTCACTGCTCTCCTGATTTGTCTTCTGATCTTCCCCCAGGAAGGACCTCTGGTCCCCTGCAGCCACACATGCTAATGCTCCTCTTTGCCTTAAAACTGTGAATGGGGTCCCTGATCCCTTGTGACTTACCACTAACACTGCTCTATGCCCTGGAACTGCAACCCAGAACTTCATATGGGCAATAGAGTTGCTGATCAGCACCACCTATACCCTGTGCAAGTTAAGGAGCCACATTTCTTTTTTTTTTTTTTTTTTTTTTTTTTTTAGTGAGGCAATTGGGGTTAAGTGACTTGCCCAGGGTCACACAGCTAGTAAGTGTCAAGTGTCTGAGGCCGGATTTGAACTCAGGTACTCCTGAATCCAGGGCCGGTGCTTTAACCACTGCGCCATCTAGCTGCCCCCTCTTTTTTTTAATAATAAACATTTTTATTTATAGTTTTGAGTTCCAAATGGTGTCCCTCTTTCCCTCCGTCCCCTTGCCTCTTCCAAAGGCAGTAAGCAATCAGATATGGGTTATACATGTGCAATTTAAAAAACACTACCATGTTAGTCATTTTGTACAAGAAAACTTAAATAAAAGAAAAAAATGAAAGAAAATGAAAATAGCATGCTTCAGTCTGTGTTCAATCAATATCAGTTCTTTCTTTGGAGGTGGATAGTATGCTTCAAGGATCCCCATTTCTGACCAGTTGTGGGATGAGAACTCTTAGAGCTACTTACAGCTTTAATTCCTTACAGTTTGTGGGTAGAGAACTTTCTTTTTTTTTTTTTTTCAGGGCAGTGAGGGTTAAGTGACTTGCTCACAGTCACACAGCTAGTAAATGTTAAGTGTCTGAGGCCTGATTTAAACTCAGGTCCTCCTGAATCCCGGGCCAGTGCTTTATCCACTGTGCCACCTAGCTGCCCTGCCCCCTATACTTTCAAGTTAAACTCAAACGCAACCTTTTCTATGGAGTCTCCAATTCCATGACAACAAATGCCTTTCTCCTCAGACCTCACATAGCAGTACTTGTTTTCTTCCTCTCTAACATTTATCATGTAATATTGTATATAGTACAGTGATGTGTGTTTATACCTTATTCCTCTATCAGATTATAAGCTTAAAGAAGACAGGTATGTTTCTTCTCATCCAGACTTTTTGTCTTTTCCACAGTATCTAGCCATGTACTCTGTATATAGTGTTTAATAAATCTCTCTTAGATCTAATTTAATCATATGAGAAACTGAATTGGAGAAAAGTGAATCCATTTGTTCAAGGTTACCCAGTTAGTCTATGGCAGAACTAGGATTAGAACCCAGGTTTTTTGACTTCCCAACCTTCTTCTGATTTTTTAGAATTTCATTCCACTGCCTCTAGCTACTCTAGCTATAAAGTATCTGTCTTCAGGTAAAATCCAGGGAAGAAGGAATCAACCAGCTAAGTAAATACTATGCCTGAGATATTTTTAGATGGATCAGGCATCTAAGTGAAATCTATGGCTATGTAAAAGAAATCTTATCAATTATTTATAAAATCTATCAATTGAGGTCATACTAAACTTGGGGGGGTCTCCCTCCTTCATGTAAGATGTTGCCTGCCCCTCAGAAAGCTTGAACATTTTAACCTGATCCTACTTCGTCCCCAGAAGAGGTATGTCATGAGAGGGAGAATTCATTCTATCACTGTTTTTTTTCTCATTACTGTTGTTGTTCAGTCACTTTCATTTGTATCTGACTGTGCCCTAATTGGGTTTTTTCTTGACAAAGATACAAGAGTATTTTGCCATTTCGTTCTCTAGCTCATTTTGCAAATGAGGAAACTGAGGCAAACAGGGTTAACTGACTTGCTCGAGGTCATATAGCTAGTAAGTGTCTGAAGTCAGATTTCAACTTAGTTATTTCTGATCTCAGGCTTGGACCTCTCTATCCACAGCACCACCTCATTTGCTTTGGACACACTAGCTTTGGTGCTTGCCTGAAATTTCAGGTTTAACCTCGTACTTGATGATTAGATAAAGAATTCTTCCTATAATCTGATTGACCATGAAGCTGATATGTTAAGATAAGTTACTTTAAAGTTAAATATAACTTCTTTCAGGCCTGGAACATGATCTAATTGGCATGGCTGGGAAATTTTTAGGGAAACTGAGAATTGTGGCTAATAGTATGAACCGTCGACGGTTTGTGAGCTTGCTAAGAAGATGCCATTCAGATGTTAAGCCACTAGATGTCACCAGCAGGAGGTATACTGTGCTGCTGGTTCCCTGAAAGAAGCAGCTACATATTTTCAAGTTCTCTTGATTTTGGTGACCCAGAAGGGAATAATAAGACCCACCTCAACCCCACCATTTGGTTCAGAGGAGTCCTACACCTTCTCTGCCCCTCCCATCTTTCATAATAACCCCCAAAGAAGAATGCAGGGAAAATTCTGTGCTTGGCAGTATCATGTACCTGCTACCAAAGGAACTAAAGAGAAGATAAAGCAATGGGACACAGGGACAAGGACAAAAGCCAGCTATTTGTTGTACTGTTTGTTATACTAGAGATGCCCTAAAGTGTCTGCCCATGGAGAGCAGAAGAGGCCTTCTGGCAAATATCACATTTAAAATACTGAGCGTAATGTTATCTCGGGGGCCAAATAGCTTATATTGTCCTCCCATTTTATCAAATTCCTAGTCACTAACACTGAAGGAACAATGAAGTGAAGTCAGAGAAGGAAACACTAGTGATAAATGGAAGCTGAACCCAAGCAGGATTAGGCTGTGTTTGTGTAATGCTGAATAGCATTCTAGTTATATCTGGGGAAATAATTTTCCTAAAGTGTCAGCTACTGCTGGCACATTATTTATACTTGGAATTAAATATGGATCACTGGGATTGCCTGGTGAAGCACACCTCTCATTTTCATAAGGTCTCTTATGGGGACTGAACTGGTATAGGGCTACGTTGGTAAATGGCAATGAGCTATAAAAACAGCCATGGAGAGGACACACAATTAAAAATAATAGACACCACTGAGTAGTTTGAGACCTGGCCTTTCATTGTCTGTTTGTTCTGAAACATTTTAAAATCAAGAGTGGGCATAGTGACGATGTATGTGAGTTGTATACATGGAGAAAAGAATGGAATACTAATGTGCTGTGCAAATTGGAATACGTTGGAACATCATAAAAGATATTGACTTCTCTCAGAAGGATTCAACCAAGAAAGTGACTGTATATTATTAGCCCCAAAGTGAACTAACCTATTCTTCTATCCTAACTTTGACTCAGACTTTGATTTAATTTTCTTCTTTGGTGTGGGGGAAAAAGTGCTTGTCAGGAAGTGATGTCAGTATCTCAAGCAAGGGTAAATGACAGACCCTAATTGATAGTTGTCATTTCTATAATGATTTAAGGGGCAGTGAGATAAAGCACTGGGCCTAGAACCAGGAAGACCCGAGTTCAAATCCAGCCTCAGACACTTAATAGCTGTGTGACCCATATCTTTACCAAGAAGACCCCAAATGGAGTTATGAAAGAGTCAAAAAAGAGACTGAAAAACAACAAAATGTGAGTTCTTAAAAATTTGCAAAATTCACCAAATGCATTATCTTATTTAATCCTCACATCAATCCTGTGAAATTCTTTTTAACGGGGTAGAAACTGAGGCTCAGAGAGATCAAGTGACTTGCTCATGATCAAAAGACCAGAAAATAGGGAAGGCAATATTCAGATCCAGGTCTTTGCTGACACCAAGCCTAGTGTCTCTTCACTATATCTGTCTGGAGCTCTAGCTAGTATTTCTGAGGGAAAAAAGAACCAGTCTATTTGCCCTTTCAGTGAGCTGCTGGAGATTCCATTCATGAATCTGATTGTACTAAAAAGTAGGACAATAGTAGTCTTCTGAGACTGCGTCTGGTCACAGAAGAGGGCAGCAAGCAGTGCTCCTGGGAACACAGCTTCCTAGAAAACCTGATGTCTATGTAATTGAGGCTTGGCTCCCTCCCTGTTTTATGGAGGTGGGAAACAGGAGAAGAGGGATTGAATCATTGCCATCGTCACCACCACCATCATCACTGTCATCATTACCACCAGCAGCAACTACGTATGAGTGGTAAATTCATACTACATAGTCAGATGGTGCCAAAGATAATGCATCAGTTGGGATATTCCTTTTCTATTGTACTCATCCAAGTGCAGGGAATTTCTGCATGTTAGATGGGTGCCTCTCGGCAGTGGCACCATATTTTCTTCATTATCTCCCAGGTTAACTGTGACTCAGTCTGCATTTTGGGGCATGGATGGGTTCCTGACACCACTACATATGTGGCTTTTCTTCTCAGAAACCAAAGGGATAGCCATACCTTTGGGTAGCTGGATAAACTGATTAGCACATGTAATATTATATCCTTTTTGTATGTATTTGCTGCCAATGGCTTATATATCATCAAAAAATTTAATAGCAAGAAAGTATGGAAATTCACCTCGGTGTTCTGATGAGTTCACAGAATGTGTAGCCCAAACTTAATACTAGATGATGATAGAAGATAGTTTTCTATTTCAATTCAGTAATCATTAAGTGCATAATCTATGCAAGATATTGAGGATACAGAGACAAAACAAAAAATAATGCATACCCTCAAGAAGCTTATATTTTATTGGGAGGAAATGTTTTTATTGTTGTCCTGTTACCCTAGAAGGAGCAATTTCATAGTCAACAGAAAGATGACATATACACGTATACGGACCCTTGATTTTTGTATGATACAAGCCTATGATCTTAGTTACAGTGGTATTTTCATACAGCTCTATAATTCCTAGAAAATGGTAAAAATGAGTAAAGAATGGATACTCCCTGAGATGCCACCTGTTGCATGGAGTTTCATGGGATCCTGTGGGTCCGCCCTAACTCAAAACCATAACATTTAAGACCCAATCAATGTATTTACTTTTATCAGCAAGTCAGAGGACTTGTTAATTCAAAATAAAAAGTTATTAAATCCAATATAATAGCAAATAAAATGACCAAAAGAGAGATTTTTCCCACAACAACATTCACTGGAGGACACAGTGCAGAGAACATATGTGCCTAGGAAATATACATGTAATATCTACATGTAGGGAACACATGTGGTCAAGGCATATATGCATGCATAGAAAGCATGCATGTAGGGGATGTGTGTGGTTAGGACAGTTCACATCTCTGCCACTGCAGTTCAGTATTTGCTCTTAGGACATGCCACTCTCTTGGATACTCTGGGACATTTCAATGGTCTCTTCTGGGTTGTTGGTCTTCTGTTCACTTGGTTGCATTTAATCTCTTCAGGGCTACCTGCTGCTCACCTTGGATTTTAATCTCTATTCCTCTCATTCTCTGTCCCTGTTTCTCTCTCTGTCTCTGTCTCTCTGTTTCTCTGTCTCTCATCCTCTGAATAATAGTGTTTCTTTGAGAGAACTATATGACTTATGGTTAGAAACTCCCAAGATCCTCTTTTATTTAGCATGCAAATTAATTTGAAACAGAACAAAACTAAGTGAAAGAGGCAAACTCATTCTTCTTTCATCCTAGCCCACATTCCTGTCTTGATTGTGTATATCTGTCAACATGCTGTATTTTCATCAATGAAAAGCCTTCACATTTCTCTCCTTCTAAGTAGGCTGGAGATTTGTCTTGGGTCATGTATCATATATCAAATTGAGTTTTGTTGGGAAGCACCACTGGAGAGATCCATGATACACTCCATATTCAAGATGATCTTGAAACATATCATCTAGGAAATGTCTCCAAATTGAAATGATTGAAATTGGACATTGGAGTGCTTTGGACTTTGAGTATAGAGAGCATCATTTTTTATTTAGCTTCATTCAAGAAGGCACAGTGCTTTGCAAATTGTAGACACTGGGGACACAAAGGAAAAATAAAACCATCCCTTCTTTGAGGTCATTACAATGCGGGGTATTATGTAGTAGCATAATCCATGCACATGAGGATTTTGGTGAAGCTAGAACCCCACAGGATTAAATTGTGATGAAGCTGGAGGAATGGATGACATTGCCAAGGAAAAGAGTATAGAAAAAGGTTAACGGAAGTTTAACGGAAGGCTAAAGGCAAAGCTTTGGGAAATATCCATCTTGAGGTACAGAAAAGCAGATGTCAGTGGACAAGATAGAGAAGGAGTGGTTAGAGATATAAAAGGTCAACCAGGAAAGTAAGTTTTGAAGGCCAAAGTGTATTCCTTAATTCCTCACATTACTCCCCCTACTTATTTTTTAATATAAATAGTATTTTATCTTTTTCAAGTACATGTAAAGACAATTTTCAACATTCATTTTTTATAAGATTTTGTATTCCAAATTTTTCTCCCTCCCCTCTCCCCTTCCCAAGACCTTTTTTTATATGTGTGCCCCTTTCTCCATGCATGCAGCTACTCCTCTGGTGTGGGCCATCATCACCCCACTGATGGACTATTTCAACAGCCTTCTGGTTGGTCACCATGCTTTAAGTTTCTTCCAAGTAGAATCCATTCTTTATTTAGCTGCAAAAGTGACTGATCATGGGGCAGCTAGGTGGTGCAGTGGATAGAGCACTGGCTCTGGAGTCAGGAGGACCTGAGTTCAAATCTGGCCTCAGACACTTGACACTTACTAGCTGTGTGACCCTGGGCAAGTCAGTTAACTCTCATTGCTCTACCAAAGAAAGAAAAAAAAAGGCATTGATCATGTCATTCCTCCCCCAACCCAACTCAATAAATTCTAGTGACTCCCTATTGCCTCCAAGATAAATGTAAAATCATATATTTGTCATTTAAAACCTTTTACAATCTGGCTCCTTCCTCCTTTTCCATTTGTCTTCCACTTTCCTTCTTCTACTCACTCTACCAGTTTACTCTCTGTTCCTCACGTATGAAACCCCTTGTCTAATAAGTGTTCCCTTGCTTGGGCCCACTTGCATGCCTGGAGTGCTTTGCCCCCTCACCTCTGCCTCTTAGTTTCCCAAGCTTCATTCAAGACAGCTCAGATTGAACCTTGTGCAGGAGGACTTTCTTGTCTTCTTCTACTGCTAGTGCCTTCCCTCTGGAATTACCTTCTGTGATGATCTATATCTATCCATAGATCTCTGTATATATACACATGTATCTGTATATGTTATATTGTGTGTATACACACACATATAATATAAATCATCTATACTCAACATTGATACTTCCTTCATGGTCTCTCTTTAGTCCCTTGTAATTCTTCCTTCACTACTGTACTAAAACTTTTTCAGTAAAATTCTCCCAGTAAACAAATATTTATTAAGTGTTTACTATGTGTTAGACACTATGCTAAGTTCTGGGGGTAAAAGAAAGGCTAAAACACAGTCCCTGCCTTCAAGAAGCTTATATAATGAGGGAGGCACTATGCAAACTATGTATATATAACACACACATATGGATGTATATATATATATGCCTTATGTACGCTTATAAACACATATATGTGGGGCAGCTAGGTGGCACAGTGGATAATGTACCAGCCTGTATTCAGGAAGACCTGAGTTCAAATCTGGCCTCAGACACTTGACACTTACTAGCTGTGTGACCCTGGGCAAGTCACTTAACACTTATTGCCCCGGAAAACAAACAAACAAACAACCCCCCCCATATATGGGTATGTATCTGAAATGTTATATATATGTGTATATATATATATATATATATACACACACACACACACACACACACATATATATATATATAATATTTGTGTGTCTATATAGATATAGATATAATAGGTGGGGCAGGTCTGGATTTAAGAAATAATCATTTGCCTCCCACAGTTTCCTTCCAAACACCCAGGAACATAGGGCAAGAGGGTCTTCCTCAAAGGGCAGAGAATAAAATGGTATACACACTTGTGTGTATGTGTGTGTGTATTCATATATATGCACATACAAAAAGTCACATATATATGTATACATGTATGTCTATATCGGATATACATAGCTGTTTGTATTTTGAGTGTAGAATATTTTTTCCCTAAGATATTTCCACAAAGAGGTACCTGGGTGGGATAGAAACTTGACCCTTGAGGAAAAGCTTACTCTGGATTGGGGAGACATAAACACATCTATAGGTGGATATGGGTGGGGCAGTGATTCAGTGGAGTGGGAATGATTTAAAATACAAAAGAAAGAAGACATGATTGCTGGATAAAGGCCCTAGAGGATACAGGAAGAAATAGCATTAAGGGCACAGGTTGAAGGATTAATTAGCATTAATGAGTAAGGGAATTTTTTTGATAAAGGAGAGGAGTAAAGAATGGGTAAAGATGCAGATACATTTTGAGGTACATAAAAGGTGCCTTCAATCTTCTTAGTGAAGGAGGATGCTGGAACATATGCTGTAAAAATGAGGAGAAATGTCAAAGTTTCCATCTATTTATTTCCTCCCCCCCTTTTTTATTTCCTGACACTTATTCAGCAGATTCAATTTAGTAAGCATATATGGAGTGCCTACTGTGCACATAACACTGTGTTAGGCATTGAAGAAGATACAAAGTTTAAATGAGATCCATACTATCTTAGGTAATATACAATTTTGCCTGAAAAGTATATTTAAAATTGCAAAGTGCTAACATAGAGATTAAATAGTGAAAAAATAAAGTATATCTTTTTGTCCAGACTCTATCAAAGAAGTGAATTGAAAAGTTAAGTTTTGTTTTATGACTGTAATGCATTAGCTAAATCCAGAGAATTGGAGTAGATGATACATCTAAAGACTTTTCAGTTTCATGAGGATAAAAAAACAGACATGGTCAGCAAGGGACTCCCTCAACCACCCACCATCCTAACCCCAGCCAACAATAGCCAATAACACGATCTGAAAATTTTATAAATATTTTAATTTTTTGGACTGGAAATCTTGAGTATTTTTATTTTAATTTATTATAAAGTATTTTCTTATTTTATAATTGCTACAATTTTAATCCCCTCCTTTATTTTTACAATCTAGCTAATCACCAATAGGATGCTAATTATATTTACATATCACTTCTGCATTTATTAGCAGTCAGTATCAATTCATGTGTCTTCTGAAGAAAAACACACAGAATAAAATATCAGAATGCAAAGTCCAACAGCTAAATGACTCATCAAGGTTCCTTGGATTTGTACAAGCTTTTTTCATTTTGATAATTGGTCATGGAATCAGAAGGGATCTTGAAGGCCATCTAGTTCAATTGCTCATTTTACAAATGAGGAAACAGACATAGCGACCTTAAGTGACTTGCCCAAGGTCTTACAGGTCACAAGCATCAGAAGTGGAATTTGAACCCAGGTCCTCTGACTCCCTCACACTGACTCCTCACAGAGGTCCTTTAATCACAAAGCTTAAATCGGTTTTGTTTCTAGATACAGTCTCATTCAAGGGACTAGAATCTTAGATAACTTAAAAATTTTATTTTGACTCAGTCTAGATAGTTTTGTCCTCTAACTGAATGACTACTTACCTAACCTTTCCTCCCCATTCAAGAACAATTGAGTCTATAGAAAGGTCAAGCTTTATTTTTTCATCTTTAAAGTGTTATCTGAATTGAGAGCAATGGATCAGATGAGATATCACAAGCCTCTCCCAGTCAGTCAGTTCAGTGAGAACTGAAAACAAAACAGGCATCAATCTGATATCGAATTTTAACCACATTTTCTCATTTTGTTTGTTTGGATTGTGGAGCTCTTGGCTTAGGCTGCTAAGGTGCTCTGTGAGACTCTTGGTACTTAATATAATGTACATGGTTCTCATTCAAAGCAATCTGCAAAGTAGACATAGTCCAAGGTAATGAGATTGCATTCCAAGTAAAACATTGTTATTGTGCATGGGAAAAGGTCAAAATTCAAATAAAGGTTCAGAAAGGTGATGTCTCCCCCAGAATTCTTTTTTGCACTGCAATAATGCACTGTAATAAATGGACCTTAGGAGACACATATTTTCAAACCAATCCATAGCACCTTGACTAAGAGGTTACAAATGTGGCTGAAAAACAAAATAACTCCACTTATAAACACATTATGGACTACTGAGCCCATAGGCCAGAGAAGGCAAGACTAAACATGATAAAGGTTGTTTGTAAGTTTTGGTTCCCTGCAAAAGAACAAGACATTCAAATCTTTTGCCTAAGGCTTCTTAGGAGCAGCTTATCTGTCAAATAAAATTATTAAATAGCCTTCTAAAAATGAATAAATAAACCAGGGATGGGGGAAAAAGTTACAAGAAGTTGGGAACTAGATACAGAAAGGAGGGGGAGTGAAATAAAGCTATGGGACTTAAAAGGGTCATGTTGAATTCGGTGCTTTTAGGTTCAAGAACTAACTTAAATACACACATATTTCTAGGTATATTATATGTGCACTCACACACATATGTGCATATACATGTGCATTACATATATGCATGCATGTGTATGTGTGTGTGTGTACACATATGAAGGCAGATAGGTGCCTCAGTGGATAGAGTGCCAGGTCTGTAGTCAGGAATATTTGAGTTCAAATCCAGCCCCAGACACTTCCTAGCTGTGTGACCCTGGACAAAGTCACTGAATATTTTTTTACCTCAGTTTCCTCAAATGTAAAATGGGGATAACAGTAACACCTACCTCCCAGGGTTGTTATGAGGATCAAATAAAATAATAATTGTAAAGTGCTTAGCATAGTAAATGCTATTTACGTGTGAGTTATTATTATATATACACATGTGTATATATACCTATATACACTTGTATATATATGTATTTCTATAAAATATGAGGAAGGAGGGTGAGATAATGCACCTAAGGTATCAAGGTAGCATAATGATGAGAAGACTTGGCCTTAAAAATTAATTCCTTATATAGCAGTCTTATCCAAAATAGGGATAGGTGATTTGGGGGAGCTGGTAATTTTTAAAGGGATCTCTTTCAGTGACATCATACTGTAGAGGAAAGAACTTTGAACTTGGAGTCAGAGTACATGGATTTGAGTTCTGGCTTTGCTCCTTGTCACTGTAAATCCAGCAGCAAATCACTACGTTCTTTCTCTGTGACTTAATTTTCTCATTATAATTAAATACATATTATGATCCATCATCTATTACACTGGTGTATTGTGAGGTGTGGGCTTTGTAAACCTTGAAGTGCTTATAGAAATGGGATCGATTTTCTTACCTGGTATTTAGACTTCATGATTCAGTCCCTGTCAACTTTTATCACTATTATAAATAGGTGTTAAAATCACTTGTTTTTTATTTCTTCCTTTTTCTTTTCTTTCTATTTTTTAGTTTCTTTCCTAGATAATCCAGGAAGCAATTACCACTGGGTTCAATAAAAAAATAAATACTTGATGGGCTGGGTTGGGGCATACCTCTATCTTTGATTTTCTTTTTCTTTTTTTCTGGTTGATTACTGCGGACTTTTACCAGTTATCAGTGAAGGTAATAAATTGTACTTCATGATGGTGTTGTGTTATTTAAATCTATTTATCTTGGTTTGTTAATATGAGCATTTCATATTTCTGTATATATTCCATTTCATTTAATTTGTTGGAATTTTAGTTTATACTTGGAGAAATAGTTTCTAATAATTTCCTTTCCCCTGCCCCTTTTTTTACTTTTGCTAATAAAATTTGTTTTTTCTCTTTAAAAAAATCAAATCAGCTAGTGACATCTATATCATTGTTTCCCCATCTCCTACTTTTATTTATGAATTCTGTTTTTTTGCTTTGAATTTTATTAATCTTTTCTATGATTTTTTAGAATTTTGATTTTGATAGTATTTTTTAAAATTGGTAGCTTTTTAGTAGTTTTTTTGGATGCTCAATTTATCAATCTATTCTTTCTCAATTTTGGTGGTTAAAGTGTTTAGAGATTTAAAAAAATGTTCCCCCTAAAGAGTGCTTTGGCTTCCTCTCCAAAATTCTGAAATTTTGTCTTATTGTTGTCATTATCTTTAATAAAAACATCTATATTTTTATGATTTCTTCTTTGATTCACTAATTTTTTAGGCTCAAATTATATGATCTTTAATTAATTTTTTATTCTTTAATGGCCCTTTGCTGAATACAACTTTATTTAATTGTGATCAGTAAATGATGAGCATAATGTTTCTGCTTCTTTGCATTTGTTTGTAAGATTTTACAGGATCAACTTTAGCTCCCCTGCCTCTGATCTTTTCACCTCACCCAGTCTAGTCACAGACTCTTCCCCATTCTCTTTCATTTTGACCTTCTTTTTATGATCTGACCTTTGAACATAGCATTAATTTTGTTTATGACTAATCCTTTCTTGAATCTACCCTCCCTCTTATGCCCTTTCTTGCTTTTCTTTTTGTGCCTGTTTCTCTGTTGATCTGAATATATTTCTACACAAAATTCTTACCAGTTCTGATGAAAGAGAGGTATAAGTGTTATTCACTACCTTTCCCTCAACCCTCTTTTTTTTTTGGTGTAAACTTCTATGTGTGCACACCGAGGGTATCTTAAGAATCACTTTTATCATCTTCGCCATAATACAATATAGGTTATTGATATTTAATCCATTCTGAGTTCTCATTTTAGGATTTTTTTTTACATTTTTGTTTCTTCAGATCCTTGTGGTTTGTATTTCAAAATTTCTATTTAGTTTTTTAATTTTCATCAGGAATGCTTGGAAGTCTTATTTTCATTAAAGGCTCATATTTTCCCTTGTAGAATTACATTTATTTCACAACATGACCAATATGGAAATATGTTTTGCATGATAGCACATGTATAAACTATATCAAACTGCTTACTATCTCAGGGAGGGGGAAGGGAAGAAGGAGGAAGAGAATTTGGAGCTCAAATTTTTTAAAAAATGAATGTAATTTCATGTAATTAGAGAAAATATCTTAAAAGATTATTTTCAGTTTTTCTGAATTAGTTATTGTAAGTCTATTTCTTTTTCTTCTGTATTCCACAACTTCTACTCCTTTTCATTGGTAGCTGCTAAATCTTGTGTTTTCCTTACTGTAGCTCCTCTGTACTTGAACCCTTTCTCTTTACTTGGACGCATTTTGCATTGACATAGAATCTCTGGATTTGGGGTTTGACAATCCTGGAGGTTTTAATTTTGGAATTTCCTTTGACTGATGGATTCTTTATAGTTTATATTTTGACCTGTTAAATAGGTTTGGGCATTTTTCTGAAAAATTTCTCAAACTATTATATCCAGGTTGCTTTCCTTTCTTTTTTGTTATGGCTTCCAGGTATTCTTAAATTATCTCACCTTGACCTGTTTTCAAGTTCATTTGTTTTTTTCATAAGAGACCTCTTATATTTTCTTCTATTTTTTCAATCTTTTAACTTTCTTTTCATTTTTTGTCTGTGTCATGTTATCATTAACTTCTGTTTGATCTGTTTTAATTTTTAAGAAATTTGTCACTTATGTAAGATTTATTTTCTCTCATACTAAATTGTTAATTCTTTCTGAGTCTTTCTTCTATAGCCCTCATTTCCTTTCCAATTCTTTCTTCTAGAGATCTCATTTTATTTATTATAAAATTTTACTTCTTAAAAAACGTTTTGCTTTATTTATTAAATAAATTCTATTTGACTTAGGCCAAGTAGTATTTTTCATTGAGACTTTGCTTCTAGTTGTTTTGGAATTATTCTTTTCTGCTAGGTTTATGTCTTGGGTGTCCCTGACTCCATAATAGTTCTTTATCATGGAAGTCTTTTTTGTTTGTTTACTAATTCTTTCAGAGTTACTTCCTGGATTAGAATTTTGCTTTGAAGCAGGCTCTTTGGAGAGAATAATAGAGCCTTATTCAATCCAACCTTACATTTTTCTTCTTCTCCTCCTTTCCCCTCATATGATTAAGAACTAGGTCCTTTAGCCATAACTTTGAAAGGTCCCGGATTTCATTCTCTCATAAATTTTTTATGGTGCAGCATTTAATATTAAATGATCAAGTCTCTATTTGCAAATTACTTTGGCACATTGTTTAGACATTGGCCTAAAGCATATTTTCTTCTTAACTGCTATCCAGTTTTCCCAGAAGTTCTTGTTGAATAGGGAATCACTTCCCAAGGTGGCCATACTTTTCAGTTTATTGAACATTAGGTTATTAAGTTTGATTATTTCTGATTTTTGTCTACCAGTCTATTCTATTCTTCTACTTTTCTATATTTTTTACTAGCACAAAATAATTCTCATGATTTCTGCTTTGTAATGTATTTGAAGGTCTAGAACTTCAATTCCTCCTTAATTTGTACTATATTTCATTACTTGCTTAAAAATTCTAGATCTTTTGTTCCTTGAAGTAGAAGAAAATGATGATTATTATTATCTTTAGTTCCTTAAAGCATACTCTTGGTTTTGACTTATATTGGATTTAATTTATAAATTAATTGGGGTAGAATAATCATTTTAATTATATTGGTACAGCCCAACAATGAACAATATTAGGCTACAGCAATCTGCCTTCTTATATTTCTGTGAAATTTGTTTTTAATTGGATTTATGTGTCTTGAGTTCATCTTAGTATATTGATACTGAGATGTTTTATGCATTTTGTAGCTATTTTAAATAGGATCTCTATTTCTATACTTTTTCCTTGTTTTTGTTATTGCCATATAGAAATACTAATGATTTTTTGTGGCTTTATTTTGTATTCAACTCTACTGAAAATTTTGAATATCTCAATTTGTTAGTTTCATGGTTTGCTGGGGTTTTCTAGGTAAATCACAAACTCCCCCCTTTACTGTTTCTTATGCCTTTAATTTATTTCTATTGCTTTATTACTATCACTAATATATATATATATATATATATATATATATATATATATATATAGTTTAGTTAGAGTTGTTATGGTTATGGTTATATTTATAGTTACAGTTATAGTTGTTATAGTTGAGAAAGGGAAAATATTTGCTTTATCCGTATATTTGTTGGGAAACCTTTTCCTGTTCCATTGCAAATAATGTAAGAATTTAGGTTTAGATATATGCTTTAGGTAGTGAGATGGTAAAGTGGAAAGTGAGCTGGCTTTGGAAACAAGAAGACTTATGACAAAGTCCCACCTTTGAAATATACTGGATGTCTGACCCTGGCCTCTTCACTTCATCTCTCAGTAGTCAAGAAAACTCTCTAAGACTGTGAATTGCAAAGAAGGTGCCAAACTTCAATGTTAGAAAGAGTTTTATGGAATTTCACTATGACCAACAAATTCAGTTTTTATTCTTATACCCTGTATGTTTTTTATCACATTGAAAAAAGGCACTTGTATAGCTATGCTTTTTAGCACAAATAATGTTACAATTTGTCACCAGGTTTTTCTGTAATCCCCAGAGCAATAGCCTTTGAGACTTATCTCCACCCCCCACACACACACACACCCCAGGAGTCTAGCTAAGGCACTCTTGCCTCCTAATGTGGGGAAAAATCATTAATCATTTGCTATTTAATATTTCTCTAACATAATTTGATCAAACCTTCTATGAAGGAAACTTGCCCAGATCTGAGAGGTCAGAGGGATAACGGGATTTTTGGGAGGCAGATTGGCTGCAGAACAGCAGATTCCCTGGAGTATCTCTGTATTTATCTAAGACTTGGCACTGAGAGAGAGCAGGCCTTTCTCTCCCACCACTTCCAACCCCATAAGGGAATCCCAACTCCCTTTCTGTAATTTAGGGCTTGTCCTCAGAAGGGAGTTTCCCCTCACTGTTGATAACTACATAAAATGTCCACAGGAAGATCCCTTTCTGATCTGTCTGAAGAAGCTGCAGATCCCTAAGCTTCCACCCCAGTCAGACTGGGACAGGATATTGGTGGGTCACTTAGTCTAGATCCCCTGGAGAGGCTCCAGCAATGATTGGAATGACTGGCCATCTACTCTCCCTTGAGGCTCTTCTGCTGTTCTCCTTTCAACACGGCTCCACTTATCTCCACTTCTTATGATCTAGGACCCTAGGCCTGGGGAAGAGGTCATATGTACTGCATATGTCATTGATGGCCTTGAAATTCAGCCTTGTCACTTGCCTGCCACTGTGAGAAACCCCCAAAATGAGAACATATTTTCATCCAGGTAACTACGTTAGATTTTTCTCTCTTTTTAAAGCTGTAATTATATCTTTAGTCCAATGAGATGTTTTCTTGTAGCCTAATCATAGGGTCTTTTTCTTTTCCTTGTTTCCAAAGGGTATTATTGTATATATCTACATTTTCTAAGACCATGGAAAGTGAATAATTATCCAAGACCCTTTTTATACTCTGAATTGTACAATTATCTTTTCAAATGTACTTGGATAATAATTAAATTTAAAAATCAAACTTTATTTGCTTTCTGTTTTCATTGTATATTATTCAGTATGATAATTTTTTGTTGTTGTTGTTGAATTGTTCTTGAATTTCTAGTATAAATCAAATTTGGCCATTGTGAATAATTCTTTTGGATTTATAGCTATAGTATTTTTCTAGAATTTATTTAAAATTATGTCAGTGTTGTTTAGTGATATGAGCCTTTAGTTTTCTTCCTCTTCTTTATCATTCCTTGGTGATGGTGTTAGAAATATATCTCATATTATACAATAAAACCATGAAAATTTTCTTAACAAAATTAGAAAGAAATATATCTCATGAAAGAAATTTAATTCAGTCCTTTTTCAATTTTGAGAATATTTTATAGAATTGTTATTAATGTCTCTTTAAAGGTTTAATATAATTTACTTGTACTCTTTTCATTGGTCGTCGAATTTTGTTGTTCAGTTGTTTCAGTTGTGTCCAACACTTCATGTCCCCATTTCTGTCTGTCTGTCTGTCTGTCTGCCTGTCTCTCTGTCTATCTCTTTTTTCTCTGTCTCTTTGTCTAGTACAATAAAAAAGATGAACTATACTTATTTTGTTTATTGAACTAATGGAGAGTAGTCTTTGACATATATGTGCTTATAATATGTTTTTTTTTTCAGCCCTAGATTTTCTTGGGAGTTTGTATTAGCCTCTTAAGAAATGCTCTTCAGGAACCATTTTATTAGGTACAGAATCATGTTTTGTAATAAAACTAAAAAAGCAATCATATAACAAAGGAGCCATTCAGTATATTTGAAATAATCATTCTAAATATCTCTAATTATTTGAAATAATCATTATTACTCTTAAAGAGAATGAAACATTTGCGGTGGTAGAATGTTGCCCTTGGAATGAAGAAGGCCTGAGTTCCAGACATTTGCTAGCTGTGTAACCCTAGACAAGTCATTTACCCTTTCTAAGCCTCAGTTTCCTCAGCTGTAAAATGAAGCAGTTGGGCTCAATGTCCTTTAAGTTCCTTTCCATTACTAAATCTCTGATCCTAGAAGATTCAAATGTGTGTTCTTAACTCCTTAATATTCTCTGGCATTTCCTCAGAGAGTTTAAATCACAATTTACAGCTTCAGATTTTATAGTTCTGGGTTTTTAGAGGATCTAACTCAATTTCTAGCTACTGTGTTGCTGGTCTCTTGTAAGTACCCAAATCTTGACCTAGATGATCCACCAGAGCTGTTCATTAAAGAATGTGTGCATAAGTTCACTGAACTGAGCTACCTTTGATTCATTCAGTTACTGAGGAGCAAGATTCTGCCCTATCCTTTCTGTTGTCCAATAACCCAGGCCTCACTTCAAACTAAAGCTAAAATGATTGGAAAATATAGTCCTTTCTTTTCTTTCTGTTTATTTGCCTGACTGTTTCATGCAATAAAGATATAAATAAATAGATAGATGATAGATATGACATGATATATGATATCATATGTAGGTAGATAGATATCATAGATGATAGATGATAGTGAGAGATATATGGATAGATGATGAATGGATGGATAGCTAGGTAGGTAGGTAGATAGATGATAGATAAATAGGTAGGTAGATAGATAATAGATATAGATAAATAGGTAGATAGATAGATGATAGATGGTAGATGGATAGATAGATAGAAAGATAGAAAGATAAAGATTGATAGATATTTCAACCAGAGCTCTCTTAGTCTACCTTTGAAGGGAAAACACTAACTACAAAACAAACAAGCCTCATTCTGTGAGTATGCGCATTGTGAGCTGATTTTTGCTTCTACCTTCATATGATTCTCAGGGCTGAGTCTCATATTAACCTTGGTAGGGAAGTAGGTAGTATAAACATTATTCTGTATTTTCTCATGAACAAACTAAACTCAGAGAATCTCAGAGAGCTTAAGTGGTCAAGGTTATACAGTTAAGAGGTAAAAGAGAGATAGATTTGACCTTGGTTTCCTTATTCCTAAATCTAATACTACTCTACTCTGTCTCCGACTTAGAGACAAACCCCTCCCTTTTGAATTCGACAGGCAAACTGACAGGCTGTAAACAATAATTCTGATGACTCAACATCTTCTCATGCTTAACCATGAACAACAAACATTAAGTTACACAACACATTTTGGACAGCTACCACCACAGTTTTTCACCCTGTTGATAGAATTTGCTTCCCTTCAGAAGGCTACATACATGAGAAGAAGAGAAGCTCAATTATTTTGAAATAAAATGAGATTAGGTGGAACCAGCTACTTTTGCCAGCCATCTGGAGCAGTGACAATCTCCCCTGGGAGCCTGAGCATATTTGCAACTAAAAAGATTTTGAACTTGAACGAGTTTTAAATGGAGAAATGCAAATTAGAAAATGGGCTTATGTACATTGCCTTAAACAGCTCAGAACAGTAAATCTATTTGTGTTTTATAGGAAAGAAGAGTGTCCTACAGCTTTTGATCCCAATTGTCATAAACAAAATACCATGTCCAATAAGTTAGTCAGGTGAGAATGCTTTGACCAATTAAAGGTATAAACTAAGGCTGAAGAATTCTAGTTACCTCTACTGAACTAGTCAGTCAACCAAAGGTGTAAACTAGGTATGAAGAGGGAATTGAATGAAATCAGATGAGTAAAAAAAATGTCTCGTGGTTGGTTGGAGAGAATCAAAAGAAACAATTCTGATAAGGAAGGAAAGGTAGAGCAGACATAAGAGATTGATGGGCTTACATAAGAAACTTAATAGTCAACTTAGATTTTTAAAAGACACAAAAAATGACTGAAAAAACACCAACACTTATGAAGTCCTTAATCTGTGCCAAGTACTCTCCTAAGTACTAATGAGACAAATAGAAAATGTCAGTCACAATTCTTTTAAAATTTTTTTATTAAATAATAAAAGTATTTTATTATTTCCAGTTATATGTAAAGATAGTTTTCAACATTTGTTTTCATAAGATTTTTAGTTCCAAATTTTTTTCCCTCCCTCCATTCCCTCCCCCCTCCCCAAGACATAAAACAATCTGATATAGGTTGCATATATATATATGTATATATATATATATTAAACATATTTCTGCATCAGTCACTTTGTGAAAGAAGAATCAGAACAAAAGGGAAAAACCTCAAAAAACAAACAAAAACAAAAGAAGAAACAGTATGGTTCAATCTGCTTTCAGAATCCACAGTTCTTTTTTCTGGACATGGAGAACATTTTCCATCATGAGTTCTTTGGAATTGTTTTGGATCATTGTATTGCTGAGAAAAACTAAGTCTGTCACAGTTGATAATCACAGTGTTGCTGTTATTGTGTACAATGTTCTCCTGGTTCTAATCACTTTACTCAGCATGAGTCCAATGAAGTCTTTCTAGGTTTTTCTGAAATCTGCCTGCTCATCATTTCTTACAGCACAATAGTATTCCATTACATTCAAATACCACAACTTGTTCAG
The DNA here is from genome assembly GCF_019393635.1 of Dromiciops gliroides. NCBI lineage: Eukaryota > Metazoa > Chordata > Mammalia > Microbiotheria > Microbiotheriidae > Dromiciops > Dromiciops gliroides. Next base: position 443,191,334 of record NC_057861.1, read on the forward strand.
CCATTCCCCAATTGATGGGCATTCCCTCAATTGCCAATTCTTTGCCACCAAAAAGAGAGCTGCTATAAATCTCTTTGGTATACAGACCTAGTAGTGGTATTACTGGGTCAAAGGGATGTACAGTCCCATAGCCCTTTGGACATAGTTCCAAATTTCTCTCCAGAATGGCTGGATCAGTTCACAGATCCACCAACAATGCATTAGTGTTCCAATTTGTCAGTCCCAATTCTTAAGGAGCTCCCATTTCTAATTGACATATTGGAGAATCTAGTACAGAGAGGATGACAAGTTTCAGTGGTCCTTAGGGTATGTTGGCAGGATTGGCAGGCATTTGTGGGAGTTCACAAATCATAGTGGCAGTTTGAAAGTCGTGGTTGTCTTCTATTTTATTAAAATATCATAGTTTGCGATTCATTGCTCATCCAAGAGTTATGAGGGACAATATCCAGCAGGGGATGGGGTTGGGGAAGAGTGGATCCTCATTCTCCTCTATTGAGAAGTGAGGAGTAGTCCTGAGGGTCAGAATGGAATGATAACTTTGGGTTTTCTCCTTCAGGATGGGTTGGTGGGTATTAGTGTTTTGGGTGGGTATCAGGAAGCACTTTCCTTTTTCTACATTCTGGAAGACAGAAGCAAAGGAATGGTTCTTATTTTTATAAATCTGAATCAGTTATTTATATATTTTGGAAATACTCCCTATATTTAAAAAAAAGGCAAAGTTCCCCCCCCACCACCCCGGGTAATTATTTCTTTTCTAATCTTAGCTGTATTGAATTTGCTTGTGCAAAACCTTTTTATTTAAAGAAATTTTATACATAACAAGGGTATCACACAATTTTCAACTCCAATGAATAACTAAAAAGATACTTTTTTCCCATAGGAGGGAGGAAAATGAATATATGATAATTGAAAAATGAAAGAAATATCTTAAAGTAATTTAAAGATGGCAGTAATGGCAGGTAACTTATAATTAATGAAAATATGTCATGATCTTACCTGAAGAGTGTCAGGGCTACCAACCTCATCATGAAGTGAGGCTGGTGAAGATCAAGAAAAGATTTTTTAAAAGTTATATTGGAAAAAAGAGAACTTAAAAAAAAAAAGAGATACAATTACTCCTTAGAGTGGACAAGTTGATAATGGATGACCAAAAGAAGTAAAAAGAAAAACATTTAAAATTTTATTATCTCTCTCAAGGTGAATGATGTTTGATCTCAAAAGGACAGGAAATATGGATAATAAGGAGTTGAAACTTAAGATGAGTATGAGTACCCTTTTTTGGGGGGAGGGCAATGAGGGTTAAGTGACTTGCCCAGAGTCACACAACTTTTAAGTGTCAAGTGTTTGAGGATGGATTTGAACTCAGGTCCTCCTGAATCCAGGGCCAGTGCTTTATCACCTGTGCCTCCTAGCTGCCCCCTAACTTAAGATGAATATGGAGATACTCTTGGTGAATTTAGGGTTCCAAGTTCAGACTAACAGGTAAAAGAGCAGGAAAATGTTTTTACTGAGCTCCTATCATTAATCTTCAAAAGACTCTAGAGGAGAGAAATGTTGCAGTACTAGGGATGATTTTCAGAAATGGGAAGAAATTTTGGCAAAATTATTGGGATGAATTTGTGAAGGGCTAGTTGTGAGTATTAAAAAAAGAAATGGTAATCACAAAACACCATCATCACTACATCAAGAAGATATTATGTTATACTATCCTAATTTCCTTATTTGATAAAATTACTAGATTGGTTTTTCAGGGGAATGTTGTTGATACAATTTCCCTTGATTTTAGGGAAGCATTTGCTACTGTTTCATCCAATCTTTGAGGGCAGATAGCTCCATTGGAAGGGTCTAAGGATCTGTGCTTGACCAAGTACTGTTCTGTGTTTTTCATCCAAAGGCATGAATGAAGAAAAATTGATGGCAAGCTTATTAAATGGAGAGATGAAACAAAGTGAGAAGGAATAGCTAGCACATTGGACGACAGAGTCAAGAGCCTACAGAATCATGACAGATTAGCATGATGGGATGCATCTTATGAGAAATGTATTAGGGTAAATATAAAATTTCAGAAACACTGAATCTTAGAATCACAGAACCTCAGAACTACTCATTCAATCTTTGTGAGAAATGACGTCCAGTGGTGCAACCCATTTTAATTAAAATGCTTGGTAGTTGTTTTTTTAAAATATAAATTCTAAATCTGTCATACTGCAATGTTAGTTGATAAAACCATTTTTAAGTGCTTACTCTGTGCCAGACACTATGTTCAGTGTCGAGATTACAAAGAAAGGCAAAAAACAATCTCTGCCCTTAAAGGAGCTCACAGAAAGACACCATGTGGACAACTATGTTTAAACAAGATGCATACAGGATAAATTAGGGATAATCACAAAGGGAAGGCAGTAAGATTAAGGAGGACTGGGAAAGACTTCTAGAAAAAGATGGGACTTTGGTTGAGTCTTGAAGGAACCCAGGGAAACTAGAAGGTGGAGATGAGGAGGAAAAACATTCCAGAATGGGAGTAGGGTGAGACTTGAGGTGGCTTGTAACTGACCATGTCAAAAACTGTGGAGAGGACAAGGACTGAAGAAAGGTCTCTAGATTTGGATAAAGTCACGGAATCACAAAATCTAAGAGTTGGAGGGGACCTCAGGGTCCAGCTAACCTAATTATACCTGAATAAGAACCAAATATTGAAGATACTCTTGGTGAAATCAAGTTACCAGGTCCAGACCAACTGCAATACCTGATTAGCTCTTATCTAGACCTTCCTTAAATACATCTAGTAGGGGCAGCTAGGTGGCACAGTGGATAGTCCACTGGCCCTGATGTTGGGAGGACCTGAATTAAAATCTTATCTCAGACACTTACTAGCTGTGTGACCCTGGGCAAGTCACTTAGCCCCAATTGCCTTAAGTATCTGGGACCATCTCCAGTCATCCTGATGTATTTCTTGTCACTGGACCCTGAAGACTCTGGAGCAGAGAATGAGCTTGGTAAGTTTGCGCAGCCCTCCCTCACTTAAATCCAGTTCAGTGCAAGTCATGATTTTACCAAGTATCGAAGGGCAAGCAACAACAAACACTTCTAGTGAGGAAGAATGTGTTCTTTTTCTGGGCTGGGCTAGACTCAGGCCAATCGGTTGTTAATTTAGGTTGGATTTTGAACAAAATGAGACCATCAAAATTGTGCAACAATTAACAAAAGGAGATTTACTTAGGCATACCCAGAGAAGGATATTTAATCATAGTCGACACTGAGGACACCTCAAGTTCCTGACCCACCAGCCAGGCATAGGAGAAGGGTCCTGTAGTTCCTGTTGGCTATTTTGTATTCTGATGCCCAGGAAGTAATGTCACCAGCCTTAGTCTCCTGTCCCTTGAGTCAATCAAACCTCAAGGATAATTTCAGTAATAAAATCTAGTATTTAAATAATACTTTAAAATTTTAAAAACATTTTAGAAATATTATTTCACTTATTCCTTACAACAATCCTGTGAGACAGGTGATATTATTATCCCCATTTTAGAGATGAGAAAACTGAGACAGAGAGGGTGAGTGAACCAGGGTCACAGAGCTAATGTCTGAGACAGAAGTGAACTCAGGACTTTCTTGTCAAAGTAATTTCCCCAAAGTCTAGGTCTCACCATGTCACCCTTCTACTCAATAAACCCTAGTGTTCTCATTGCCTCTAGGGTAGACTCCTGTTTGGCTTTCCTTCCTACCTGTCTAGTCTTTCCTTTAGATATTTATTAAGTGACTACAATGTGCCAGGCCTTGTGTACATTCAAAGAAAGGCATACTCTACACTTCAGTGACTCTGACCTTCTTGAAACTGCACTCACGTGATTTTTTTGTCCCCTGACTCCCTGCCTTTTTTTGACTGTTATTTTTTTCCTTATATATATATATATATATATATTTTTTTTTTTGGTGAGGCATTTGGGGTTAAGTGACTTGCTCAGCATCACATAGCTAGTAAATGTCAAGTGTCTGAGGCCGGATTTGAACTCAGGTCCCCTTGACTCCAGGACCAGTGCTTTATACACTGGGCCACTTAGCTGTCCCCTTCAACTATTTCTTATTAATTAATTAATTTATCTATCTATCTATTTATTTATTTATTAGTGAGGCAATTGGGGTTAAGTGACTTGCCCAGGGTCACACAGCTAGTAAGTGTTAAACGTCTTGAGGTCGGATTTGAACTCAGGTACTCCTGACTTCAGGGCCGGTGCTCTATCCACTGCGCCACCTAGCTGCCCCTCAACTATTTTTTATACCTGCAATGTTCTCCCTCCTTACCTCTACCTCTTGGCTTCCTCTAAAACTCAGTTCAAGTCTCACTTTCTTGGTATCATCCCCTAATCCTCCTTATCTTTTTCACCTCTGACGCCATGTCCAATCTGTCACAATTTCAACTTTGTAATATCTCTCACATTTGTCTCCTTTTCTCCTCTGGTACTGCTGCCAGCCTGGAGCAAGCCCTTATCACTCATGCCTGGACTGTTGCAGTAGACCACTGGTGGTTCTGCCTGCCTCAAATCTCTCCCCACTCTAATATATCTTCCATTCAGTCACCAAAATGATTTTCCTAAAGCCCGGGTCTGACCATGTCCCTCCCCTATTAGATAAACTCCTGATCGCTTCCAGAATCAAACAGAAAATTCTGTTTGGCATTCAAAGCCCTTCCTTTGATGGTCTCTCCTACTTTTCCAGTCTTCCTATGCCTTACTCCCTGCAATGTGCTTTTCTATCCAGCAACACTGGATACATTTACGTACATACACACATACATACATGCACACACACATATGTATATATATACACACACGTATACATATATATAAACACACACATGTATACATATATATAAATACACACACACACACACACACATATATATATGTATGTATGTATCCATTGTCGCTGGATAGAAAAGTACATAGTTACATGTATACATACACAGACACATACTATCACCACTCTGGTGTAGGCCTTCAACATCTTACTCTTGGACTATTGCAATAACCTGCTGGTGAGTATCTATATCTATCTATCTGTCATCTACTTATCTATATCATATTTTATGTGCACAATTTTTTGCATGCAGCTTGTTGAGGGCTTCATGCTTGGCACATAGTAAAGGCTTAATAAATGCTTATTGATTTGATATAGGTCAAAGGGGGTTGTGGATAGGTTGTTATCTGTCCTGCTAGAAGGACTGACTACTCATGGGGATAAGAGTGCAGATTTGCTGAAGTATAAAAGTAATGCTAAATATTATATTTTTTCTAAGGCATTTACTAAAGAAAATCATTTATCTTCTTTTTGTTTTGTTTTGTTTTTTAGTGAGGCAATTGGGGTTAAGTGACTTGCCCAGGGTCACACAGCTAGTAAGTGTTAAGTGTCTGAGGCCGGATTTGAACTCAGGTACTCCTGAATCCAGGGCTGGTGCTCTATCCACTGCGCCATCTAGCTGCCCCTCCATTCTAATTTAGAGAAAAAAAATTACCAAAGAAATGACTTTGGTATTCAAAAATACCTAATGTTACATCTTTTAAAGTAATAATACTAGCTAGGATTTATGTAGTACTCTGCAAATATTTATCTCATTTTATCCTTTTCACAATACAGGGAGGTGGGTATTATTATTATCCCCATTTTACAGAAGAGGAAACCGAGGCACACACTGACTTTTCTCAGGGTCATCTAGCCAAAAAGTCTCTGAGGGAATATTTGAACTTACTTCTCTTCTTGGCTCCAGTTCCACTGTTACAACTAGCTGCCCATTCAATTGGTTTCAACATAAGCATTTCCATCTGTATCCCATAAATGTCTGTTAGCACTAGAGATCAGACATCTATGAAGAGGTTTTTCCCCCTGCTTAAATCTATTAGGCCTGTGTCAGATTTATTTAAGAGCTCATTGGATTTCCCCTTTGGAAACATGTCTTATTAATAACATGGGCAGAGTGTGAGCATGAATCACATTTCCTTGCTTTTCCTAGCATTCCTTATGACTTAAGGAATTTTCATCTCCATTGTACATGATGTCCAGCTTTTGCAATCCATGAGTCCTGAGGGTAAGAAAGAAAATCCATTTCTTATCCACTTGAAAATTTGACCCTCATTAGAGCAGCAAACATCTTCCCATGAAGCAAGGCAATTAAGTCTGGCAGACCTTAGACATGGTCAGAACCACAACAAGCTTTATTTATGTCTTCTCTCTGCTTACTGCAATCTTTGCAAACAAATGCATTTATTTTCAAAATAATAAATGAGTGATTATGTAGCTCATTTTGGAGTTTCAAGGTTCTTGTAGTCAGAGCACTAAATCCTTAAAACCTCCAACTTAGCTTGGCATGTTCTTCTGATCATATTTCACATGGACTTCAAAACTTCAAAGATTTCATAGGGGCATGGAATTGTAGATTTAGAGCTGCTGGAAGGGACTTCTGAGTCCATCAAGTATAAACCCTTCATTTTACAGATGAGGAAACTGAGTAACAGAGGGTTTTTATTTGTTTTTGTTTGTTTGTTTTGGTGGGGAAATTGGGGTCAAGTGACTTGCCCAGGGTCACACAGGTAGTGTTAAGTGTCTGAGGCCGGATTTGATCTCAGGTCCTCCTGAACCCAGGGCCAGTGTTTTATCCACTGTGCCACCTAGCTGCCCCGTAACAGAGGGTTTAAGTAATTTTGTTCTGTGTCACAGAGATCATAGGTGTATGAGGCAGGATTTGAACCCAGGTATATCCTTACTCTAAATCCATTGTCCTATCCCCTACACCATCCTGGCTTTCTATATACCATACTGTCCTTATAACATTTGCCTGTCTATTCCATTTGCCCAAACAAATTGCACTCCTATATTTTGGTATTTATCTTAGCAAGTGGTCTGATTGTCAAGTTTTGGCTAAAAATATAAATTTCTGCTTACATGCATATATGATGTATACAATGCCCTTTGTAATGATATGATGTCCTTTATAAACTTTAAGGAATGAGATGATTATAATAACTAGCACTTTAAGATTTGCAAAGCCCCCATTTGATCCACCCAGCTATTCTGTGGGTTTTTGTCATTTTGTCAAGCAATCAGAAGTTAAATGACTTACTAGGAAGTGGCAGAGGCTGGATTTGAACTCAAGTCTTTCTAACTCCATGCCCAGTCCTCTATCCATTGAGCCACCAGCTGCCTCCAGGGTAGGTACTATTATTATCTTAATTTTTGAGATGAAGAAACTGAGACTGAGCGTTGTGATTTGCCTAGGATCCCACAAGCTATAATAGTCAGGCAGAATTCCAACTCAGATAAAACAATAACAACGATAACTAGCTAATAATAATGGAGTGTCATAAGGGTTATAAAGTGCTTTACAAATATTATATCATTTTATCCTCACAACAGTCAGTCCTGTATGATAGGTACTATTATTATTTCCATTTTACAGATGAGGAAAATGAGGCACACAGTGATAAGGTGATTTACATGGGGTCACACAGCTAGTAAATTCTGAGGCTGAATTTGTACTCAGATCTTCCTGGTTTTCAGTCCAACATTCTATCCATTGTGCCACCCAACTACATTATCATGATCATGATAATGATTTGGTATTTATCATGATGATGATCATCATCATTAGTTAGCATTTATAGAGAGTGCCAGGCACTGTGCTAAGCACTTTCCAATTATTATCTCGTTTGGTCCTCAAACTCTGAGAGGTAGGTGCTATTACTCTCTCTATTTTACAGATGAGGAAACTGAGGCAAGCATATGTTAAGTGACTTGTCTAGGGTCATAAGGCTAGTAAGTATATGAGGCTGGATTTGAACTCAATTCTTCCTGAGTCCTCAGTCCTTGGTGCTCTATCCAACTGTACCACCTAGCTTCAATGACACTTCTCTGAACAGATGATACTCAAATGGTCCATTAATGGAAAGGAAGTTTGAAGGAGTGGCCACTTCTCTGGCAGAATCCATGGTTCTGAATAGAACCAATGGAAGGGGACAGATGGGAAAGCTGAAGAGGATGTGACCTGGTGGAATCCAGAAAAGAATAATCAGCTCCAGTTTCAAGGTGCTTTCAATGACAAGACACTGCAGTGGCTCTTAGAATTCAGTTCCTTCTTTTTTTTTTTTTTTTTTGAGTTGCAAGAAGCAAAGGGAACAAATTATAATCTTCCTTTTGCCTTTGTCACCACAGACACTATAAAACCAAGCAGGGGGAAAAAGTCCCCTCAATTATTCCCTTTTCACAAAAAAGATAGTGCGGCAGATAGGTTCCCTGAGGGAAAGCCTTGCTCATTCATCACTTACACTTGGCCAAAGTGGCAAACGATTCCCCAGCTGTTAGCAGCCCATGCAGCTGCCAGATCCCCGGCTTTTCTTGTATCTTTCTCTCAGAGAATTCAAGAACGGCAATCTCCAGGGAGCCTGGGGTTGTCACTGCTGTGTTCTCAGATGCATCACCTGACTTGTCCCAGATTTTGCTCGCTCAGGTTCGTACACCTGGGTTTTTGCAAAGGTGGTGATTTGTTGCTAGATTGCTGTCTCCTCAATCCCTAAACCCACTTCCTTTATATACTGCATAAACATACATTAGTCAAATCACCTCTGTGTGGCATAATTCTCCTATGCAGTTGAGAAACTGGGATAAACAATTTTAAATAAAAAGTCCAGTGTCTATACTAATTGGGGGTAAGCTAGGGAGGTTGGGAACTCTCTGAACCCATTAAAATCATTAATTTATTGGGATAATTATTATATTGGAACAGTCATTTACTAGTGATACCCCAATGAACAGAAAAAAGCTAAAAGTTTCCTAAAATGTCAACCTTCTTTCTAGAAAGCAGCAATGTGGCAGACAGGAGATTCTGAATCACCAAGTATATTTAACATACTCCACAAAGAAACTATCACCAGTTATGGAAATTAGTTGCTCATCTAATATTTGCATTATGAATTTGGCAACATGAATTTTTGAAGGCATTAAAACTACACAAAAATCAATGCCATCCCAGGAATTAAATTTCAAATTATTGTATGGGCTGAGCTTTATTAGTACTGTTAATTTTTTTTAAGGTAATGGGAATTTTAAAGTAATGGGAAAAATCCATCTGAAAAGAAAATATCGAAGGATGAAGATTTGATTTTATATTTATTAACCATCAGCCTTCCCCTTCTCCATGCTACTGGATGAATGAGAGGCAGTACAGGAGAGCAGAAAGCCCAGTGGATAAGATGTTAGAAGACCTAGATTCAAATTTTGACTCTTTTACTTACTACTTGTACGAACCTTGTTAAGTATCTTAATCCTTCTGTGCCTCAGTTTATTCATATATAAAATGAAAGAATTTGACTCATAGGAGATTGGATTTTTAAGGTCTTTTCTATCTCTAGGTCTGTGATACTAAGGGAATAAAAAATAAATATGAGAGGTCTTAAAAGGCACTATTTTCTATTTGAATGTCAGAGATTCAAACTCACTGATGTATGGAGACTGACTTTCCATGCTAGTTGCTGCACAGGCAGAATGCGCTTTCTTTCTCTTAGACAAATATAGAAATTATATTGCATGTTGAGATATACAGAGAAAATTCGGAAAACTTTGTTTCCTCTATACCAAAAGGTCTATTAAACTGTGCATATCCTTGGACCCAGTAATATCACTACTGTGTCTGTATCCCAAAGAGATCAAAGAGGAAATGATCTATTTCTGCAGAAATATTTATAGCATCTCTTTTTGTGGTGACAAAGAATTGGACATTGAGATGATGCTTATCAACTGGGGAATGGCTGAACAAGTTGTCGTATATGATTGTGATGAAATGCCATTGTGAAATGATGAGTCAGATGGTTTAAGAAAATCCTGGGGAGCATAGATGAATTGATGCAAAGTGAAGTGAGAAGAATGAGGAGAACATTGTACACAGTAATAGCAGTATTGTAACAATGATCAACTGTGAAAGACTTAACTACTCTGAGCAATACAATGATCCAACACAATTCTAAAGCAGCTATGATGAAAACCTTTCTCCATCTCCAGAAAGAGAACTAATAAGCTCTGCATGCAAACTAAAGCATACTCTTTTTTCCCCATTTTCTTTACTTTTCTTGTTTTGTTGTGCATTTTCTTTTGCAACATGGCTAATGTGGAAATATGTTTTGCATGACTTCACATGTATTATTTTGTTCAGTTATTTCAGTCATGTCTGACTCTTCCTGACCCCATTTGGATTTATACTGGTGAAGTTACTGGAGTGGTTTGCCATTCCCTTCTCCAGCTCATTTTACAGATGAGAAAGCTTAGGCAAATTTGCCCATGGTCACACAGCTAATGTCTGAGGCCAGATTTGAACTTGGGGAGTTTTCCTGAATCCAGACCTGGCATTCTATCCACTGAGCCACCTAGTTTCCCCAAATAAAAAAAAGTTCTACCTCCTTTCTAACTCTAATTTATATTTTATTTATTTATTTATTATGTCTGAGTCTTTGCGACCTCATATGGGCTTTTCTTGGCAGTGTCTTTTTCTTGGAGTGGTTTGTCATTTCCTTTTTCAGCTCATTTTATAGGTGAGGAAAGTGAGGCAAAGAGGGTTAAGTGACTTGCACAGGGTCACATAGCCAGTAAGTGTCTGAGGTCAGATTTGATGAAGAAGATGAGTCTTCCTCACTCCAGGTCTGATGCTCTTATCAATGCCATATTTCTTGCCTTCTCAAGAGGTAGGGGAGAGGCTGGAGGAGGGCGAGAATTGGAAACTCAAAAATCTGAAAAATGAATGTTAAAACACTTTAAAAGTAATTGGGAAATATTTAATGAAACAAATAAAATATATATTTTAGAAAAGAGAAAATGTTTCCTGACTTGAGAGTGGAAAGAGGTGAAGGAAAAGACTGAACTACTGAAAGAATATATTTTTTATAAGATTGTTATTTATACTGCAATTAATAACAACTTAAGCAGCCTCATTTCCAATTGGCTCGGTAGACTAAGGATCTTTCTGGGGCTTCTTGTCTGATAAATGTGATTTGAAATGAAAGCAAGAGGATAAAGACTGGTGGTTCTAGGAAATTATCACAGCAGAGATGTGTTTCTTTGTTGCTTTTTAAAATTGTATAGAAAACCTGGGGGAGATTCATTTTATATGGTACATTTTGGTTTGGGTTGCAAACATGGTAGCACTTTCAAAGATGAGTTAAATGTCTTTCTTCTTAATGTGTCCCTAAAGAGTTTGAAACAGACTAGCTCAGATTCTAACAACTCAGAAGAATCAAAAACAAATACTGCAGCAATACAACATTCACTTTTAATATTCTTTTACCAGTTCATTGTCTCTTACAGAAAAATGAAAACATTTTTAATAATACAGATTGGTTTTTGACCTCAGAAATCTTTACCGGAGTGCATATTAAAATACCTTTAAATGTAGGTTTTCATTTATTCAAATATTTTCACGGTTTCTGGTTCTTTTTGTTGTTGTTGTTGGCTTTTTTTCCCCATTTCACCATTGCAACTCTGGCAGTAGTGAGCTATGATACAGTAAACTTCCCAACAGAAATGTGTCTATCATCCATTTATTTATCTCTGTGTGTTCCATGCTGAAATATGATAAGCAATTCCCTTTCTTCTCCCCTCCTGTAGTGGTCAACTACTCCAAGAAACCACCATCTTCTCTGGAGCACTGAAATCAAGAGACTCAATATGGCTGCCAGCAACCAGATTAGAGTATCCTTTGAGCCAGGGTTTAATTCCCAACAAAATATGCTACTACGATATCAGATAAAATAAAACTCTAACAGGTACCGGCCCCTTTTCTATGAGAGAAATTTTAAATTACAAATTCCATATCTGACTAAAAATTACTGTGGTAAAAGATGGCAGCAGTCATTAAAAGGTGGTATCCAGTGTTAATGTGTGTGACACGTTGACTCCTATACCACCTTTTGATGCGATGGTCCATATTATTCCCCATAACATTATTTTGGTTGTTCAAGTGTAAAAAGCACAATGAAATCTGTATGTCCACTTTATTCCTGGTGGGGATCACAAGAGTTCTATTAGGATATAATGATCCAAACAAGGTTTCTTCAACCCCAGCCTCCCACTCTATAAATCTTAGAACTCTTGTCTAAGGAGCAATTTCAATTTTTGGCAACACTGTACCAACTTTCTGTTAAGAGTTTTACTATATTAATCTTCCTCTTTCAGGCTTCTCTTCAGTGGGTCACCTCAGGGAAAGAAGTTGAAGAATGGGCATCGAATAAGAAAATTGCAAGTGGAGAACTTTGGAAAGATCTCCTTACTGAATTCAGAGTCCAGAGGGCATGAAGGTGGACATGCTGCTCAGCAATATTCATTCTAATGCTTTTGTTTTGTTTTAAGAAAGAATGAAAAATGGTGTGGACACTTGGTATAGATTTTAAATTGCTAACAGTCTTTTCAGAGGTTTTTATCAGCACCAATTCCTGTACTAGTAAGTTTATTCAAAAGTTAAGAAAGGTTACTAAGCCTTAACATTATAAAGGTAGACTGGAGCTCTGCAGCAACAGCTGAAAACTACATGCCTGTTCCACTAGAAATTTCTTTCACACTTTCATTCTTAATAAAGTGCTTGTAATATAGGTAATTGCTCTTTATTAAGGGCTCCTTCCAATGAGTTAACCCCCTTAATCAAAATGAGAGAGATGATTATTTCCCTAATTGCTTGGAGATGTTTTCTCCTTTGTGAGACACTTAATAGGGCAGGGAAAAGATCAGTAGGCCCTGCCTTTCTTTAAATAATATATTTGTCTTATCCTAGAGCATTTAGGTCTCTCTAAGGTTAGGAGTGTGAGTCTGTTTCTAACTTAGACAGTAGTATTTGGATTACAACTCACAATCTCTTTGGATCTATATATCTTTTACATATATATCTAGACTAATTTTTAAAAATTGTGCATGCATACATTATCCTCTTTCAATATTACAGCATCTGATGATTCCCAGATATCTTAGCTTTTGATGAAGGAAATGATATACTTTTATTTACAGTAGTCTCTCTAGAGAATATATGAACTGAACTTATTTAAGATTTCTTGGACTCCCAATGGTAGTTCTATACCTTCCAGACACAAAACTCTACATTCATAGAATAAATTTATTGGAATTATTACAGAGCTTTAAAATGCAACCACAATCAGTTCAGGAAATAGGTTTATTTACTCATGGCCATGGGAAAGAATCTACATGAGAACATTCATGAAAACATACCAGCTGTGGCATACTTGGATCACACTATTAATAAATCCCATTTATCAGAACTAGTTATGGAAACAATGGGAAACTGAAATGTAACTTAAATACAAATATTGGTCCCTGTGAGTTCTCAATGATCTTCAAAAAATAAAATTAAAAAAAAGGAAAAGGGAGAAGGGACAGAATTATTGTTTCTGTTTTGATTGAAACTGTGAATATATAAACATCTTTCTCCCAACCCAGAGCTAACATTTCCTTTAAAGCCCTGAAGATTTCTTGAAACTGTGATTAATTTCAGCATTTCATTAAGTTTGATGGTGATCAGACAAGGGAGGTGACATAATTAACCATATTTTCAATTTGGAAAGTTTGTAATCGTACTTTTTTCTTTTTTAAAAAAATACAGATTTGATAGGTGAGGTTTTGGTTACCTCTGATAAGAGAAGGCCCCTTGGGAGTTTGGGCAAGCTTAGTTCTTTTAAAGTACAAGTGTTATCAGGCTTGGTTGGTTTTTCCTTAAAACTTTTAAATATTTTCCCCCATGAAATGTAAATAAGGAAGAAACATTAAATAGCTTAGCAATTTCGTAAAGACTATAACATTTCATACATTAATATAAAATTGAGCTGCTAAATTGTACATATTTTTTTCCTGTCCAGCAGTTCATTTATGTAACTGCCCTGAGTAGATATGACAGTAAATGCTTCTTTGCAAATGGCCCTCAGAGTTTAAAGATAATTTAGTAAAGCTGCTCAAAAGGTAATAGAACTGTTCTTAGGCATTCTTAATTTGAATTTGAAGGAAAGAGGGCTCATTTGTTGACCGCTCCTCAACATTTCTCCCATGATAGAAACAATTGTTTGTGGGAACTAGCCGTGCTCATTTTCTATGCAATGTTCTCCATCAGAAAGATGAGATTTGAAATAGTAAAACAAAGCTCGTCTATTAGTCTTCTAAATACTGACTTTTAGAAAAGTGTCTTTTTGTTCCCTTGTGAAGCTGTTGTTTTGCAACCTCACCGAGGCCCGGGTATGAAAAGATGACTGGGCCTCACATCTGCGGATCAGATTGGTTTCTTGTAGTGCATTTCAAAATTGTACAAAGGTGGAAAATTTGTGCTTGTGAAAGCTGCTGCTTTGAGTAGGCTTACAATTCCTTAATTTAGTTAGTCCTAGCGATTCTCAAGCTATTGCATGCCCCATTCCTGAAAGCATATTTGGTTGGGATGATGTAGCTTAAACAGTTTGGCTCTAAAGCTTCTTTATATAGAGCTTCCATTAAAATTATATTAATTTATAATATATATTGAATGATAGTTTTACAAAAACAAATTAATGTATTGGATTTCTTTTTATGAAAATGACTTTTTACAGTAAGTAAAAAAGGGTTATCACAGTTTTGGTAAATTGCATGAGTTCATATTGAAAAGAAATCTTTCACATGTTCTGAATGACTTAAAAATGGCGGCGCTCTAGGGTACACTCAGTTATACGCTCGGAAGCAGTAGACACCGTAGAGCTTGTGCTTCTTATCGGGAAAGCCCGCGAAGCGCACGGCGGCTTCAGTGGGGCTGCAGCGTCTCCTCGGCCGGGAGATGGGGTAACGGACGCTGCCGTCGGCCAGCCAGCCCGCGTCGCAGCGGTCATAGCCCAGGAGTTTCCAGGCAGCAAACATCTGGCCCACTTTAGCGATCTGAGCACCATCGTTGAGACAAGCCTGCACCGCTTCATCGTAGGTCAGCTTGGTTGGATGGATTAGGTAGTAAAAACGACCTGTTCAAGGAGGAAGGAAATCGGTGTGAGTTGGTCAGATATTGGAAAGTGACTGGGAAGTTATGTCAGGTTATAAACCGAGGAGGTAAGCCAAGAAATGGAAGTGTTTCTGAATGAAGAAGTGTTTCTTAATGAAGACGAAGCGGGAAACAGTATTGGCCGGGATGCCTCTGGAACACGAATAGCTAACTAATTGTGGTCCCCCCAGGTTGTTTTCCATTAATAAGTTTCTTTTTTCCTGTCTTGCCAAATGTGTGTTCAGATGTGCCCTTTTGAGAGCAAATGGAAATGACAGATGAAGTTTCAGCTAGTTAATTAGTGACTAAAAGAACCATTATTGGGCACTGGAGAGGCTGTGGTACATGTTAAGTATGAGATCTATTTAAATGTGAAGCTATAGCAAGACTGAACTTCAGCACAACTTTCCAGGAGGCAAAATTTGAATATGAAAAAGGATCAAACACATTCTTCCCATAAAAGTTCATTGAAAAAAAAAATCAAAAGCTCTCCAGGTCTTTTCATTACAGGTATCAAAAAGAGATTATTCTCATCCTAAGAATACAGTGTAAAAATAAAGATTTAAGGCGACCATGTAAGAAAATACAAAAAACACAGGAAGTTACTTGCAACCAATAACAAGTGCTCAGAATGTAAATGCCAATTCATTTTATTCACAATAAAATGCCTGAATTTCATTTATTCCTCTTTTTCAATTCATTTGAAGCCCGTTAAGAAAGCCCTGATACCTAATTACCACTTCTTTTTTTTCTTTTCTTTTTTTTATAACAAGGATTCTAAGATCTACTTATTGGATAATATTAAATTTCTAAGAGTTTTTCCATGAATAAAATATGACATGTGCTTAGGCACAGACAGAATAGTTTTAATATATTTAGCTTGAGTCAGAAGACAAAAGGACTGATACTTAGTGAATTTTATCCCGACTCTAAATGATTTAAGAGTGGGTTGATTCAAACTGATGTTTCTATTTTGAGATTGCTATGGTATGATTTTGGGGGTAGAGTGGAATATATAGACTGATGATTAATGGAATTTTAATAAATGCTTGTTGAATGAATAAATGATAATTAGGATGGTCTCAATCACTAGTACAGTGCTTTCCACATTACAAGTGTTCAATAAATGTGTATTTATTGAATTTGTTGAATCACCTGAACCTTGCTATTTCTCTGACTACTTCCTGCCTTTTCAGTAGCCTAAATGAAAAGTAACACAAATATGGAACTAAAATGAGACCTGGGAGTTATATGGACAACAAATTACATTTCTATAGCAGTGTAAATCATACAAGGCATTTTACTTGTAGTGACCTCATGAGGAAGGTAAATATTATCAGTACAATTTTATAGATGACCACTTGATAGGTTAAATGATTTACCTATGGTCACTCAGCTAATACAGGTTGGAATTTGTACACAAATGGTATTACCTAGCATTATTAACAATGCTGATTCAACCACGAGCCTTTCTGTCTCTGTTTTTCTCACAAACAGAAGTGTAGAAATAGTAAAAATGTATACCTTTGGCTGAATCATATATTGATCATTTCAAGAGAATTTTCTTTTTAATTTTCCTTGTATTAGGAAAAGAACAAACTTTATACCTTTCAAAATTAACCTTAACCTAGAATCCATTAGATTATAAACTCCTTAAGGGCAGTGACTCTCTTTTTCTTATTTGTATCCTTAGTGTTTAGCAAACTGCCTGGAACGTTGTTGTTCAGTCATGTCCACCTCTACATGACCCCATGGACTTGGAGTGATTTGCCATTTCCTTCTCCAGTGTGTCCCCATTTAACAGACGAAGAACTGAGGCAAATAGGGGTTAAGTGACTTGCCTATGGTCACACAGATAGTAAGTGTCTGAGAATGGATTTACACTTAGATTTTCTTGATTCCAGGTCCAATGCTCTATCCACTGCACCACCTAACTGCCCCTATAGCAGAAATTTTATATATATATATATATATATATATATATTTTTATTTATTTATTTATTTATTTATTTATTGAATTGAATTGATCATAGCTTTGGGACTAGTAGGGCATCAAGGGTCATATAGTCTCATCCTCTTTATATTATAAATGAGGAAACCAAGGTCCAAAGGTCAGAGGTACAGTAGTATCCCAAATAACTTGGGACAAACAATAATTTTGATATGGTATCATTTTGTGACATCAGTGGACGGGAGTTTGTGCTTCCTACTGACACTGAGCTGATTTAGTGCATCTGACCTTGACAAGATGAAGCCAGATTGAGCTTGTTTTCCCACATTTAATTAGTTCCTGGGCAGTTTAGTGCAGGATTTTTTGCCATGACTTGTGTTTCATTGTTCTCTTCTGTTATGCTTCTCTCCCACTTAGGAATGGATATTACTCCAAGGAAATTGCAAAAATTGTAGCTTTTAAAGAGCACTAAATCACTATTTGTGATATTTTAGTAACTATTAGTGTAAAGAAGTCATGTGTTTCAAGGATCATTCAATCCTACAATGAAACAGGATCAGTTGCACAAAAGTACGAAGAAAAACTTGGCTGTAAATGAAAGAAAAAAACAATGCCAAGCACTGACAAATTGTTGCTGCAAAGACTTTCAGAAAGACCTAGCAGCTAGATGAGTTGCTATTGATTCTTCTACAAAAGTAAGCTTCCTGAGATTGGAAGAACAGCAAGATATGAGTAAAAACAAACAAATAAAAATGTGCTAATCATTACTAGGAAGAAAAAACAACACTTATCACGGACAAGATAATTCAAAGACTGAATTACTAAAGAAGGGAAAAAAAGATTATTTTTGATGATAAAATTCACTTATTAAATTCAAAACTATACAATTATCACTATCAGAAGTCCAGGTGAGCCTATAAGATTTGGATGTCTTCACTAGGTTGTAAAAAATTTTGTAGGGGAGGCGGTTATTACTAGTGGGCTGTGGAATGATGAATTCTCATGAATATTTTGATATATTGAGAATCAAAATTGCTAAAGAATGGCAGAAGTTCCCAAATGGAGATGAAACAAGGTGACATGACCTTACACCATGATATGTCACAAAAGATTAAGAAACGTATCCAAGAAATACATATAGTCAAATGGCCATTTTATATGATTTAAATCCTACTAAAACAGAAAGGCTATATAAAACCAAGGATAAACTTTGAAAAATGAACTTTTATTAAGAGGTTCTTATTTGAGAGATACCTTTACACTATTCTGGTTCTCTCCCTGTGGTCACCCACAGTATTGCAATAAAATTTGGGAAACTGAATCATTGAGTCTTGTAATTCTTTTGGGATGACTTATGATCAATTTGACCCCAAATTCCAGCTGACATCACAACCTCAGTCACATATCAGCAGTGTGACTCTGGGCAATTCACTTTAACTTTCAACCTTAGTTTCCTCATTTGTAAAATGGGGAAAATTGTACCTACTACAGTGTTATGAGGATAAAATAAGATGTTTGTAAAGTGCTTTCCAAACTTTTAAACACGATATAAGCATTATTAGTATTGACTCTTACCATTGAAGTTGGATGTAAAACAGAATACATCATATCTGCTTTTATCCTTATCCCAAAATCCATAATTCCTGACACCAGGCACTGTGTTTCTCCCTCCACACGGTTCCCTAGGTTTAGTAATGGGATACTGCACAGATCCATCACTGAGCCAGCCAGCATTACACCAGTCCAGGCCTGCCCTCCAAGCATCATATAGTTGGTCGAAAGAGGCAATCACAGAGTCTTGGTCCAAGCAAGCCTGTCGAGCCTCATGGAAATTGAGATTGTAGCGTCCCAGTCTTGGAAAGTAAGGGAAGACCACACCTGTGCAAATGAGAAGAAAAGAAACAATTTTTAATCAGTATCATCTGACAGGGCATGAAAAATACAGATTTAAAGTAGCTATAAGACCAAGCAATCAATCATGGTCATTTAACAAGGGCTTCCTCTTTGAGAGGTGGCCCTTCAGGCCCAGAGCTAAATTAACTCTGAACTGGTTATTTAGAGATCATCAGTGATTTGATTCTTAAGCTAATAGATTTCTGTTTAATTCAAAAGCCAGTCAGCCCTTGCTGAAAATGACTCAGCTGAGCTGTGTATGGTCCAACCCATCACTGTGCAGATGAGCAAACTGAGACCTTAAAGAGTGGCGAAGTATGCTCAGCCATCTACTCACAGAGTCAGGATTGGAACTCAAGGGATATCTCCCTTGGTACTTTTGAGAGGGCAACAGATTTGTAGCTGGGGTCCTGGGTTCCAATCATGGCTCTGTGCCTTACAACCTGCATGGCCTCAAGCAACATGGCCTGTGTGACCTGGGTGACTCTCTGGGCCTCAGTTTGGATTAGATGATCTCTGTGGACGCTTCCAGCTCTAAATTTCTGATCTGATTATATGTAATTTAAAAATAAAAAAGAAAATGACTCAATTGCATATCACTAACTTCAAAATGCCCCCTTTCTACACTTAAGGAAACCCTCCTGCTGAGTTTATCCCATGCTAATTATTTGCTAATCCTGTGAAAGATCTCTCCTCAGCATTTTGCTTCTGGGAAAAAGCCAATGCTGGGCATCATTCCTGAAAGAATAGGGGTGGGGGAGTGAGGAAAAATGCCTTTGCAGAGAAAGTGCTTAACTTTATTTCATAATGCCCTTCCTGGTAATGCTTCCCAGAAAAGCTTCATTTTTCAGATTGCTTCACACATCAAGGAGTTTGCTAAAGTGTTCACATGGGAACATGTACCTCCCTTTATATATTAATGTTCATGAAAAGTTACATTTTTCTTTTCTTTTTAAAAGAATCACACTCATAGGGATTACAGGCATATATGCCCACAAGCTCTATGCACGTCTATGATTATATCTTAAACTGGGGTGGGGGAGAGAATTGACAGGGAAAAAGGAGATAGGAAATGACTTCCTATGTAAGGGACCCGATGGTGGTGAGTCCGTTTATAACATGAACAAACATTTCTGCTTTATCTGTTTTGTTTTATTGGTTTTTTTTTTTTTATTTCCAATGAGGTCCATTGGTGGTTGGTATTACACATAGACATAAGCACAAAAGTGCCTTGGGTGAATAAGGAAAGAGTCTCTAACATTCAGGATATGAAACAACTTTAGTTATCCTTACTTTTTATATATTATATATTTTTTAAAAATAAAGTTCATATTTTTGTACACAAAATTTTGTTATAGTGAAGCACACACACATGCTAATACATAGATAGTAAACATTACATGCATCCAACTTTGAGCATTTTATCTGATATACTCCTAGTGCAGCCTTTAGGTTTTTTATTTGTTTGTCGTCCCCACCCCCCACCCCCAGTAGTGGATGGGCCTTCCCTACTAAGGGCTTCGATATTTTAATATTTCCTTTCTCGTTGAGGGCTCTCATTTTTCAGGTTATTCAAATAATCACTACACTGGTCTATTTTATTTTCTTTTTCAAAAGATTATTGCAGACAGCTACCACAGCTTCCCAAAGGTCACCTTGCACATCCTGGGCACCAAGCATCTGATGATCTAATGGGGGTGGGGGGATGTTGCTAAGTATTTCAGTGGGCACAGTTTCTTTTGTTTACTTACCAGAATATTATAGACTCTTACTTGGCTCCTGACTTTGAGGTGGAAGGAGTGATTGCTTTCAGAAGCCACTAAAAATGTTTTCATTTCCTTTACTTAAATCATCAAGGTTGTTTTGAGGATGTAATCTTTTTACTTGTGGCTCACTGATTTAATGAGGTGTGACATGATAACCATTTTGAGGTAGTGAAGCCATGTCATCTTATTTCCAGGTCAAAGAAATACACTAAATGCAACTATTTTTCTAAAGAACTACTAGAATGGGGGCAGCTAGGTGGCACAGTGGATAGAGCACCGGCCCTGGATTCAGGAGGACCTGAGTTCAAATCCAGCCTCAGACACTTGACACTTACTAGCTATGTGACCCTGGGCAAATCACTTAACCCCAAGTGCCTCACTCACACACACACAAAAAGAATTACTAGAATGAATTACTTTACTTTAAACACAAGAGGCTCTTGACCAAATATATAAGGATGCTAGTAGATTAGTTAGATTATTAACATAAATTTCAATAGCACAGAATTGACTAAATGACTTTAACTAGATCCCAGGTTTAGACACTATCCCTGGACACTTCAAAATCACACAAAACATATTTTCCTTACTGTCTTTTCTGTTATGGATGCCTGGAAAGTCACTATTCATTGATTTGGGAGTAATTGTACTATCTCTAGGTAGGTCATCACTTTAAGCTATTGATAGCAGCGATCACAGATTTAGAGTTAGACAGTGCCTCCCAGGCCACCTAAACCAGAACTTCTTAAACTTTTTCCACTCAAGACCCCTTTTCACATGAAATATTTTTAAGAGACCTTGGGTATAGAGGTATATAGGATAGGTATACATAACCTTGGTTGCCAAATATTTCATGAACCCCACTTTCAGTTACATGACCCCACATACGTTCTCAATCCATAGTTTAGGAAGCTTGATTTAACCCCCATTTTTTTATAGATGAGGATACTGAGGCTGAGGAAGATTAAGTGACTTTCCCAAGGTCACACAGGTAGTAAGTGTTGGAGGTAGGGTCTGAACCCAGATCCTGTGGCTCCTGAGCTAAAATCTTTTCAACTTTTCTCTACCACATTCCATTTGACTACTTGAAAGCAAGGTCTTCTGAGAATGGGATATAGGATGAAGGGGTTGGAGAAGGGTTTGGAAAACCACAGGATACAAAGAGGACAAGGAAAGGGAAAGGGCACAAAAGACCTCCTGAAATGTTTACTTAGTGTAGGTTATGCCTTTACTTCCCCACTCCAAGATAATCAAACACATTTTTGAACATATGGTCCACTTAATCTTGTTCCATTGATATTATTTTCTTAGTATATCACATATGCTATTTTATAAGAAAATCCATACTTATAAAGACAAATGCAGACTTATCAAAGGCACAACTAGTACAAAAGCAAAATCGCACATATATACGCATATTTTAATGAGTGGATCCTGGAAGAATATGAAAGAAATCCTAATAGCATTGACCAAGGCCTCTTCTTGGAGGCTTGCAAGACACATCTGTCTCTCTAGGGCAATCTAGTTGGCTGCTTCATTCAGCTGGCCCAGATCCAAGATTTCTTCCTGATCTCACCCTCTCTTCTTGGACATGCAATCTGAAAGCTGAATTTAAGCCAAGAGAAGAAGAAAGAATCTCTTCTGGTTCTCACTGACCCCTGGTGGGGCAGACTAGAGGGAAAGATGGAAGACTATTCAGTCTATTATTGACTCAGCTCCAGCATTCAGGTATCCAAAATGCCAGTTCTCTACTTGGCCTTTTCCCCCATCCCTTAGCAGCATTTCTCTCCTGACACTATCCCCTAGCCTTCTCCTAACTTTTGGAACCTTATCTGAAGAATCTGAAGCAAAGCAAAGAAAAATGCTTAGTTCATAGAGAGACATTGCTTGACCTCAAACACTGTAAAGGAACACCTCAGAAAAGCTTGGAGAGCTGTTAGGCCCAACCCCCCTTTTCCACCAGGCCCAGGAATGCTAATATGACAGAATGGGTGTGACATTAATTCAAAGAAAGGTTTTCATAAAGAGAACACATTCTGGTTTAGATTCTCTAAGGAAAATTTCTTGGTCACTTTCTGCTGATATAGCTCCTGTAAACCCAAACACTAGGTTCTTTGCTTGTGTCATTCTCTACGCCTAGCACCCCCTCCTATGACATTATCAGCTTCTCATATCTTATCCATCCTTTAATGGGTAAATTAACGGTGTGAGGATCCAGTTTAAATGTTGTCCTTGCCAAGCTGTCTTGTTTGATTGCCCAATCCAAAAAGGTACTCTCCTATGAGCTCTCCTAGCATGATTAGCACACCTTTCCTATTCATGGGCATATAGACAGGGTGTACCACTTATGCCCAAACACACATTAATGCCTCTGAAAAAAAATCTGATATTTTGTGCCTCATTTGAAAAATTTGTATTTTAAAATTTTACTTATTTTTAAATGGAACTTTAGGATTTTGTTTCTTTAATGAATAAAAATGTTTTAGTACTCAATAAATAGTCTCCTTAAAAATAAAAAAAAATTCCCTTGTTATACACATATATACATATTCTTTTTTGTATTATAGTAATTTTTGTACCTGTCTTATCTCCCCTTTTGTTATTGCTCAGTCATATCCTACTCTTTGTGACCCCATGAACTGTATTATCCTTGGGGTTTTCTTGGAAAAGATACTGGAATGGTTTGCCATTTCCTTTTCTAACGGATTAAGGCAAACAGATTAAGTGACTTGCCCAGGGTCACATAGCCAGTAAGTGTCTGGGGCCACATCTGAACTCAGGTCTTCCTGCCTACAAACCCAGTGCTCTATCCACTGAGCCACCTAAGCTGCTTCCCTTACCACCCCTATTAGATTATAAATGCCTTAAGGCAGGGACTCTATCTCCCCCAGTGCCCTATACCATGCTTTCTACAAAGTAGACAATTAGTCATTGAATGCACGCAGGAAAAAATGAAGTGAATTTGGATTTAATTAGCCTTTATCCAAATGATACTGAAACATGACTCTTATGGTGTCAAATTTGTCTTACTCCATTTCTTCTTCAATTTTAAAAACACCATGTCAGGTGATGAATTTGTGAAAGGTTTAAAGAAAAAAATAAAATATGGATTTTTATATGTATATATATATATACATATATACACATATACACATATATATTTAAAACTTAGGGGGTATTTCAATGATCCATTCATTGTGATTGTTTAATGACTCTACTAAGGCAAGTTTTAATTTCTACTTAATCACTATGATGAAAGGAAACAATTTTAGCAAAGTAAGGGTCAACATCTTTGTCTTAAGCCACCAACCTCACTGGCCAACCCACATTTTGTGTACGCATTGTAGGGATCATCTGTTCCTTACTGATGGGGCATTCCTAGAATTCCATACTTTTGATTCTCAGCCAGTTCACTTTCCCTGATGTCAGCATCTACCACTATCTAGGGAGAAGTCTTCCTGAGGAAAATCTTGTAATTACCTGTAGCTAAATTAGGTCACGTATAGTTTCTTTTACCTGGCAATGGGGGGGGGGAAGGGAACAGAAAAAATACATTTTCAGCCATGGGAAAGAAGGGTGTATGCCTCTTTCCCAAACAGCATATGTGACTCATTTTTCCCTTCTACGCAGAGGTCAAAATATAATCAAAAGCATTTCACTGAACATTTTAAATTATTTGAGGAACCGGTGTGCCCAACAATAAGAGACTGAGTAAGTACACTTCATCATATGAAATACTAGAGGAGGGCTTCTTAAACTAGGGCCTATTAACTTTTTTTTTTAAGTTGATAATTATATTTCAACATAATTAATTTCCTTTAAAATCCTACATATTCTATTTTATGCATTTAAAGAACATTATCCTGACAAGGGACTACAAGTTTCATCAGATTGCCAAAGGGACCCTAAACAGCAATGTGTTGATAAGTGTTTAACACTCAGTTCTTTGAAGGAAAAAATTGACCCATGAATACATGACACGTTTTTTAAGTTTAATCTGCATTAGTAACATTTTCTCTTAAGTCTAGAAGCAAATAAAGTCCCAGTTTGCTTGTGATTGCTGGTTTCTGAGACATAAATGCTTACATGAGCTGGTTCCAACTGGCTCCATGACACTTGGAACCATGACACACGCAAAAAATAAAAGTTTAAAAGTTCTGTATGTAGACCAATGTCAAAATCATGTATTTTTAACCTATTTCTGTGACTTTTTGGTCGGGAGATAGAGAGGGAGAGGGATAGTATTTGTTCAGTTACTATCTTAAACAATGTAGTATGTTTTAAAGGTCATCAAAAACCAACTTGCTACTCATGGTATACTTCAACCTCACAACCTGGAACTTAAATTTTAAAATGACCATTTGGAAAACTCCAACAAATAGACATGTGGAGGGGTCTTTCCTGCCGTAATGTGTACACAGATTCCAGTGGATCTTAATGACTGAAGAAAGGTAGTATTTTTAAAAGTAAAGAGGTTATAATCTTCTTAAGGACAAGAACCACATGCTAACTACCAGTTTACTACCTAAACACCTTACATAGTGCTAAATGCGTAGTAACTTATCAATAAATATATTGAAAGATTGATGCAATCAGGAATAGTGAAAGAAAGCATAGAGCATAAGCACTGAGGGATGCAGAAACCTACCTCCTGAGACAAATGATGAATCTGACAGTAATTTAGGGGTAATTAATAATCAATTTATTAATCAGGCTAGTTAATAAATAACAAATTGATGGTCATTCATTTCTCTCTGTAACCAAAGACACCTCAAGGAGATAAGAAATACTTTAAATAGTGTTTTTCTTTCTTTTTTTTTTTTTTAAAGGGAATGCCTCTGACAAGAGAAATCAACCCTGATTGATGGACATTTAAATGAAGAGTTGGGCTAAATGTCTTTAGCTCCTCCTGCTGAAAACCTGTCTTGATCTTGAGATTTAGCCACCCCACCACAATGTGGAGAGGGGAATCTGTCTCCACCCAGACCATTCTGGTTGGTTTTCTCCTTCATAAACTGGGTCATCCTAAACTCCAATCGAGGGGTATTTGGACAGGGGTTTATCCTCTTAGGGCAAGAATTTACCTAGATTAGATTGTGTTTACACTACAAACAGAGAGAGGTAAGGTCTCCCACTAGAGTAGAGACACGAATACCCAAGGATTAAAGGATTAGAGAAATCTCCTCTAACAGCTATGTCCTTTAGGGACAGACTAATATACCTACAGGGGCTAGTCCCTGAATGGGGAAATAAAAAGCCTGATCCTAATTGATAATGGGCTAGTAATATAATAGAAAATAATTATTTTATCTCTTTCCCATATACCATTCCAAAATCTTTCAATTCTATACATTCCAGTTGGGCTGCATTATTTCTGTCAGTACCTATGATTACTATCTAGGTATCCTCACTCATTCCTACACTTTCCAAGTCTCTCAGCCTAATAGAGATTTACCTCATGGTCCCTATTCAGTTGAGGAATTTGGAAAGAAGTGAAGATGACTGAGATATAGCTCTATGCAATAACAAAGGAATGTCCTAGGAAATAATAAGCTGGCACCGATGGTCCTCTCCTAAGGGTAGTCCCCATATAATGTGATGGAACAATTCAGCCCATTCTGGATTTAGGATGCTTCTATTCTGTCAGAGCACTGGTGAGACTTCTGGGTAATGCTGATATCTGGCAACAAGTTAAGACAGGCAGAATGATATGGAGACATACCATATTTGTGCTTTTCCTATGAGAGAAAGAACCAGTGTGCCTCATCTGAATGAGAGCTGATGACTGTTATATCATGATATACTTAATGAAGGTGCTAGACGCTAGGCTGAAGACTGGTCAGAGCCAAGAAATGAGTGTTTGCTTTTCTGCCCTTGGTTTTAGAGAGGTAATATAGTGGGTTTTTTGTTTGTTTCTTTTTTACTTAACCTCTCTTTAGATCAGTTTCCTTCTCTGTAAAACTGTGATATCTGTAGTACTTATCTCACAGGGTCATTGTGAGGATCAAATGGGATGAGGTATACTTTGCCTAGTTTAAATCACTATATAAATAACAGAATTAGCAAGAGAGAGTCAAAAACTTTGGTGGTGTCCCTTCTTAGAGATTTCTACTCTGTGTGACAATCCCAGGATGTTAATCAAAACCTCTAGTGACTTCTTGATGTTAATGGGAGCTAATATCCCTCATTTTGGTATTCAGACTTCCAGAAAATTAGGCTTAATTGTTATGAGGCAACTGAATAGCATGGTGGATAGAGTACTGGGCCTGATGTCAGAAAGACAGTAGTTCAAATTTGCCCTCAGGTAATTAACTCGATTAGTGATCCTGGGCAAATCATTTAATTTCTGTTTGCCTTGGTTTCCACAATTATAAATTGAGGATAATAATATCACCTTTCTCACAAGATTGTTGAGGCAGCAGGTGGCTCAGTGGATAAAGCACTGGGCCTGAAGTCAGGAAGACCTAAATTCAAATTAGGCCTCAGACATTTACTAGCTTTGTGAACCTGGACAAGGCACTTAACTCTGTTTGCCTCAGTTTCCTTATCTATAAAATGAGCTGGAGAAGGAAATGACAAACCCCTCCAGTATTCTTGCCAAGAAAACCCCAAATAGGGTTATGGAGAGTCAGGCACAACTGAAATGACTGAAGAGTAAAACAAATATATTGGATGACAGAGTAAAGATCCAAAAATATTCTGACAGGTTAGACATTTGGAATAAAACTAATAACCGTATCTAAAAGGGATAAATGTAAAGTTTTGGATTTGGGTTGAAGAAATTGACTTCACAAATTCACGATAGGGGAGGTACTGGTAGACAGGAGTTCATTTGAAAAAAAAAATTATCTAGCTTGGACTAACGGTGGAATTTGTTGTCATTTTTCAGTTGTGTCTGATTCTGTGACTCCATTTGGGGTTTTCTTGGCAGAGATATGAGAGTGGTTTGCCATTTCCTTCTCCAGCTCTTTTTATAGATAGGAAATTGAGGCAAACAGGGTTAAATGACTTGCCTAGGGTTACATAGCTAGTAAGTGTCTGACACCAGATTTGAATTCATGAATATGAGTCCTGCTGACTTCAATCCTGATACGCTATCCATTGTGCCACCCAGCTAATCCCAGCTCCTGTGTGATATAGCCACCTAAATAGTTAATGTAATCTTAGAAAGCTCTAGGAGGAGTAGAACAGGGCTTCTTAAACTTTTTCCCCAACCCCTTTTAGGCCAAGAAATTTTTACACGACCCAGGTATATAGGTATATAAAATAGGTATACATAACCTTTTACTGTTGCCAAATTTTTGCAATCCCCACATTCAGTTATGCAACCCCATATGTGGTTGTGACTCATAGTTTAAGAAGCTAGAGAGTAGAGGGTCCTAGGAATGGGGAAGTGATAGTCCCATTATTCTTCCTCCCTCAAATGATATCTGGGATCTTGTGTTCTTACTTGATGTTTGAGGCCAAACATTCTTACATTATCATCTGGTCTACATCTCTCTGTTCCAGAAAATCAGCAAGAGATAGTTTATCAGACTGTGCTAAAATCTAGGTAAACTATCTCTAACATACTCTGGAGAGTATCCAGAGGATCTATGATAGTGAAGAGCCTTAGATCCTTGTTATCAGAGAACTAATTAAAGAATCTGGAGATGTTTAATCTGGAGAAGGGAAGGTTGGGGGGCGTGTGTGAAAGGCTTTTGTGGCAGAATTGGATCTGTTTTGTGTGGCACCAGAGAACAGAATCAGGAGCAAAAGCAGAATTTGCAAAGATTCCACTTTAGGCTGTATTTTAGAACTGCTAAATTCCCTTCGAATTTTAAAATTCTATGATTTGGTTGTACATGGTATATGTAACCAAAAGAAATTCTCACATGTACAGTGGAACATAATAAATGAGATAAAAATCTTCAATGTCCTGCTAGTAGACAAATCATGTTTTTGTTTTGTTTGTTTTTGTCCAAATAACACTCGTGCAAAGAGTCTTTCTCTAAATGCACATCAGAAAGTTTATGGGTCAAATGTGATATAGAAAATGTTGCAGCCAATATTATTAATGTTGTTGTTGTTGCCATATATTGCTAAAATGAATAAAATGTTTTAAACTGGGGGTATTCAGAGTTAAGATTCTGGGCTAGTTTTTAAAAATTACTACCTCTTTCTACAAAAGGTCAAAATAAATCCAGAGGCTACTTAATTGTTAAATTTCTTTCACAACCATTTGACAGAATAAAAGTAACGTGCATTTATATTAGCAGATATTTGCTAAAACCCCAAAATTGCCATTATTCTGAGACTCAGAGTTAATTTTGGGATCTTGCCTAAAGAGTACCCAATCTGAATTTCTCAATAACCATGAAATGGGATTTAAATTTTAAAATACATGAAGCTGATTCTGAATATTGCTAATTCAATTCCAGTACACGTTTCTCCTGGTTACAAATAGCTTCCGTTATGTGCACATCAATTGTGTGTGAACATTTCGAACTGGAAAAAAATGGAATTATAGGCTGACTGAAAAATAAGAACCCATGCTAAGCAAGGACTTCAGGGTTAGACATTATCACCATGGCAACCATTAGTCATTATTATGTTCAGGAAAAGAAAACTGCTGTCTTATTAGCATTCCATATTTAACAGGCTAGGTGGCTACCTACCTTGTAGATCCAAGGCTACAATTGCTGTATCGTCTTCTAATCCTTCAATCACCTCACATTTGTATCTCCCATAATCCTCCAGGGTGATATCCGTGATTACAAGAGAGGCATCGTTGTCACTGCCTCTATTCAGAAATACTCTCCCCTGGTAGCTGCCATAAGTTTTCTTGTGATATCCCATGGAAACAAACACATCTATTTCTTTGAGGTAATCTGAAGTGAGCTTGGTCCACTTGACTCGGATTTTGTGGGTTCCTGAGCCAATCGTTGAGGGGTCGCGGTAAAATTTACATGGCAGTGTGATGTTGCCACCCCTGTGTGAGAAGACTTTCGCCTGTTCTGCTTCCACAAGTAGACGGGGGCCATTTTCTGCTGTTATTAAAAAGAAAAACAAAAGTACCTCATTAATTTATTGTTTCACTTTTATAAAATGGAATTTGGCATGCCAAATACTAAACAAAGGCAGATGTAGGTGGTCAGTTATGAGCCAAAGTCACTCATTCAATTCAATCCAATCCAATTCAATTCAAAAATTGCACACTGTCCATTGAGGGAGATATAAAGGTTGGATAACACATGGTCCTTTCCTTCATGGAGTTTACAAACTCATCAGTCTTATAGCATCAGTATTATAGCATTCATAAAGGGATTTTAGAGGTCCCCTAGTCCAATCTGTTCATTTTTTTGAGGTGGAGTGAGGAAATTGGAGTTAAGTGACTTGCCCAGGGTCACACAGCTAGTAAGTGTCAAGTGTGTGAAGGCAGATTTGAACTCAGGTCTTCCTGACTCCAGGGCCGGTGCTCTATCCCCTGTGCCACCTAGCTGCCCCTCAATCCCCTCATTTTTAAGATGAGGAATCAGAATACCAGAAAAGTATTGCTCAAGATCAGGGAGAGGAAATGGAATGAGGAGATGGTTACACACTTACTTATGAATATGCTGCACTTGTGTTACATGCATGTGATTAGATTGTAAACTCCTTGAGGGCAGAGACTATATATATATATATATATATATATATATTTATATACACATACACACATATATATGTATATGTATATATGTGTGTGTGTATATATATATATATATATATTTTTTTTCTTTATATTCCTTGTACCTAGTGCGCAGGCTCATCTTATACTTCCTATAGGCTAAGTAAGGCACACAGAAAGACATATTTATTAAGTCTCGTGTTACCCATTGAAAAAATATATACATTTATGTAGCTAATATTTACTTCGTATGATTACTTAAAGGAATCTTGGACATTAGGAATGCAATAACACTTAAGATTCTAAAATCATGGAGCTTGCAAGTCATATAGGTTCAATTTATTTTACTACTTGTTTTCTTAAACCTACCAGATTGGCTAGAATGATAGAAGGGGAAAGTGACAGATATTGGAGAGGATATGGAAAAACTGGAACATTAATTCATTGTTTGTGGAATTGTAAAATGATCCAACCGTTTTAGAGAGTAATCTGGAATTATTTCCAAAGAGTTATTTAACTACCTATATATCCTTTGATCTAGCAATACCACTACTTAGTCTATTCCCAAAGATGATTAGGGAAAAAGGAAAAGAACCTATATGTTCTACAATGTTTATAGTAACTCTCTTTGTGGTGGCAAAGAACAGGAAATTGCAGGGATGCCAATAAACTGGGGAATGACTGAACAAGTTGTTATATGTGACTGTGATGGAATACTACTTCACTAGGAGAAATGATGAGTTCAATGATTTTAGGAAAACATGGAAAGACTTGCACGAAATAATGAAGAACAAAATGAGCAGAACCTAGAGAACATTTTATGTAATAACAGCAATATTTTTTTTAAGAATGAGTTTGAGTGGCAGCTAGGTTGCCCAGTGGATAAAGCACCGGCCCTAGATTCAGGAGAGCCTGAGTTCAAATCTGACCTCAGACACTTGATACTTACTAGCTGTGTGACCCTGGGCAAGTCACTTAATGCTCATTGCCTCCCCCCCCCCAAAAGAGAATGACTGAGTGAATAAGTTATTTTGTCTATTATAAATACTTAAATTAACAATAAAGGATATATGAAGAAAGATGCTATCTGCATCCAGAGACAGAATTGATAAATAGAAGTATGTATAGAAAGTAGATATGCGTCCATATATATGTATATATATAGACACATACATACATGTATGCATACACCTGGCATGTAGAAATATAAATAGGCATATATATGTGTGTGTATGTGTGTATATATATATATATATGTGTGTGTGTGTGTGTGTGTGTGTGTGTGTGTGTGTGTGTGTGTGTGTATGTTTAAATGTAGCCATCTCTAGGGCGAGGGAGAGAAGAAATAAAAAGAAAAGAACTACATGATAATTTTGTTGTATATTTGAAAGGAAGAGCAAATTGTGCACAGTGGATTTGCAATTTCATGTACAATAGTCTTTTTATTATGCTGTTATGAAAATGATTGTTTTATTCCATAAATTAAAAAGAAAATTAAAAAAGAAAAGAACAAACATGGGGGATATTACAAAGAAGGATGAACAGAAGGGGCAGGGCTAAGGAACTGTTAAAAGTAAGCAAGAAAAATTCTATAAAAGTAAGCTGATCCTTTTCATCCAAACAGGATCTCTGGTACAATTTAGTGAGGTATCTAACAAAAGTGTAGAATGTCAAGATTTGTTTTTATTATAGTGTTCTGGCCTAAGAACTCAAAGCATTTACCATCACATCACAGTCACCTACAGTCAGGGAAAAAAATTTGTAACTTTGTGAGATATACGAGTGGAGATTTCTTTTTTTAGCAACATGCTAAACAGGAATGCAAAGTATAAGTCCCAGAGAGGGAGCTATTTAAAAGGACTGATTTGGACCAAATATTTTAAAAGTACAAAACTGTTTTCTCAAATTTTGAGGACAAATTCTACACAAAACTAAACTCATGTCCAGGTTTCTGTATTCCTTCATCCACTCTTTCATTCCTTTTAATCCTTAATCTTTGCAGTGTGGCCAGTTTCTAGAGTCATTGAATCTCTATCATCTCTTCTTTTTTGTTCCTCTTGTTTTCATTCACGAATCCTTGGTTCAAGGTCTTAACTGCCTTCAAAAGAGACTCACAACTCTGCAGTCTGCAACCTCAGCAGGTCTGCGGTTTTCTGGAAAGGCGGTGGCTGCTGTCTTCAGATCCTGGACTGCCCTGGGGTTTCCCCTGATGAGCAGCACTAGAGAATGTGCTTCAGGCTTTGACCTTGAGAAAGCCCCTAGAGGATGCACAAGGTATATAGATGAAAAGCTGCATAGGAACTCCTGTTCTCATTCCTTCTTTGTTCAGGCAAAGCTTTCCAAAGCCCACAAGGCTTGACTTCAGTCAGGGCTGCCATTGTCCTTGCTATCTTAGGTCATTAAAGCTCTTGAGGAATGCTTAACAGTGACTTACTCACTTAAGATACCAGAAACATGGGGCAGCTAGGTGGTGCAGTGGATAAAGCACTGGCCCTGGATTCAGGAGGACCTGAGTTCAAATCCCACCTCAGACACTTGATACTTACTAGCTGTGTGAACCTGGGCAAGTCACTTAACCCCAATTGCCTCACCAAAAAAAAAAAAAAAAAAGATACCAGAAACACTAGAAAGTAGCAGGTATTCTTGAAGTAAGGCTATTTGATTGTACACCCATCACTTACCTAAAAAAATGAAATCTCTTTCTACATCTAATATTATTCCTACACCAGGCAGAACAAGCATAAAACAAAACAAAAAGACCCAGTGTTCTATTTCACATATTTGTGGCCGTTTGTCCTCAGTGCAGCTGAATGAACATTCGGGTGAAGGGTTCATGGCCTTAGAGATGAAGGGGACTCTTGAGGTTATCTAATCTAGCCCTCTCTCCTTTTGCAAATGAGGAAACTAAGGCCCAATCAAGCTAGGTCCAAGGTCACATGAGTAGCAATTGGCAGAACCAGAATTTGTGTGCCCTATTATCAAGTCTCTGGGACAATACCCTATTCACTTCCTGCTGGTTTTCACTTTGGAAACAGTTCTGTCCTCAGAAAGAATAGGGAAGTATATATATTCATGCGAGGAAATACATATAAACATGAGACCTAGTTGTAGCATGGCCAGTTTTATAATTTTTTCTAATCATTTAATTTAGAATCAAATTCAGCGGCCAACTATATGAATGTACCATCTCCAGGGCCTGAGAGCATCTGTCTACTCCACCTGTTCTGTTTCATCTCTGTATATCTTCAAGTTTTTTTATTTTAGAAGCCATCTCAATACCTCTTGAAAACAGGCAGGCAATAAATCTTCAGTAAAACTAAACTGGCCACTTAGTTATCTGACTGAGCTCTAGAGAGGATTCTTCATTCATTCAAACATTTATGAAGTGCTTAGTATGTGAAGAGACTCTATGTACAAAGACAAAGGCGCCACAGTCATAGGGGAGATAAAACACTAATAACTATGGTACTAAGCAGGTCATGTGAAGGGCCAAGGAGGTGGAAACAAGTTGCCAGAGAACTCATAGTCATGGGTGACCCAGGCTTGAATCCTGCTCCTGGCACTTACTTATTCATTGTATGATCCTAGATTGGACATTTCTACTCTCTGAGCTTCTATTTCCTGATTTGTAAAAAAGGTGATGATAACAACTGCAGCAACTACCTATCGATGAGATATGGTATATAAACCTTTTTGAGAAACCTTTGTGTAGCAGGAGTCACTGAATGATCAGTTGAGTTGGTGCCTTGGAGAATGAGTGGTGTTTGGACAAGGGAAGATGGATAGATGGCCAGGATATACTGACTTTTGCATAAAAAAGCCACAGGACTACATATGCATCCTTGGAAAAGTAATTAGAATCCCTACAAAGAAGATGTTTTCTCAGCAAATATTCCCTAAGTAGCAGTTTGTCCACAAAAATCTTAGCAGCTATTTGATTTCCTTTGTGAGGTTCAGGGGTCAATTGCACAAGCCCACTCACTTCCTAACCTTCATAGACTTTTTCTTGGTAGCTTAGTCTGACTTTGAGCAGGGACTTTGTACCTATTCCAGCCTTCCTGGCAGAGTCCCCCACCCTAACCCAAAACTGTGCCCCCTGTGGGGATAGTAAACACACATCAATTGAATAAAAGAACAGACAGAAGCCTGGAAAAATCAGTGTAGGAGTTAAAGATAATGAATTTATGTCCTGGTCTAGCTAAAAGGTATTGATGTTTTATTTATAAAGAATGATAAATAAATAACTTAAAAGAAAAACAAGGCACATTATTGCAAGGCACTGAGACATCTAAATTTTTCTGCAGCAAAATTGAAGAGGATTTATTTTTGTCAATAATGTTTTAGAAGTGACCAGGGGCAGCTAGGTGGCACAGTGGATAGAGCACCGGCCCTGGAGTCAGGAGGACCTGAGTTCAGATCTGGCCTCAGACACTTAACATTTACTAGCTGTGTGACCCTAGGTAAGTCACTTAACCCCAATTGCCATAGCCCCCCGCAAAATAGAAGTGACCAAGTCTCCTTTGGAGGCCCTACCTCTTTGAACACCTCCTGTTCTGAGAAAGGAAAAACAGTTATTTCATAGAAGTCTTTTGCTCCTACATTTGTAGTGAGAAAGTAGATGTTCTTGTGAATTTTTGTACTATTAAGCTTGAAGATAAAGCATTAAACCAAGTTATCTGTGTAGTTGGAGGTCATGGGGTTTGGACGTGGCTACAGCTTCAAAGAGTTTCAAAATCAATTCCTCAAAATGTGAAGAGTGTAGTAAGCCTGGGCAAAGTTAGTTGGGCCCCCTTACCTGCCTACCACAGTGCTTGAAAGTCTTCTTCTAAGACTTCATTCTGTTGTGATAAGCCACAGTGTATGTTTAGGAGTTGCAGTATTTGATGAAATGAAAACACACCCAGGAGGAATACCACCTTAACCTATCAGTCATAAGATAACCAGATGAATTTGATTTAAATGTTCAAATAAAAATGATTGGATCAATAGGATGGTTCTAAAACCCTTGAAGTGGGAAGAAGCAAAATCACCCTTTATGATGGAGAAGAAAATGACTAAATTTCCCTTTAAAAATTACAAAATGTAAAACTAACTTTGATACAGGTGAATGCTTTCCCCATTTCCCGTCCAGTACCAAATAACTCATGCAGAGGCTTGAATAATACTTTATCATGATTGTGGCCAGAAAGACCACTGAGATAACAAATTACCTGGAAAACTGCTTAACACATTAAAAACCATCTGGGGTGGGGTGGAAGAAACAAGAGAAGACACCATAATAATTTCTAAGGACAAAGAATGCTATTACTATTGGAGATGGTTGATGACTGAGACTTGAAATATGTGATATCCTACAGAGACATGGGTTTCTCTAGGGAGAGCAAGCTGGGCATGGTGAGAACACTGATGTAAACCCACTGAACCAGTCTTTTCCTCATTATCATTTTAAAAACTGCTGTGAAATATGGCAAGCACAAAGGAATTAGCTTCAGTAAATAGTGAAAGCAATAGAGGTTGAAAAAACTAGGAGCTGAATAACTGATTTTTCTATGGGATTGCTGATGTAGATGTGAGGCCTTTAAACAATAGGGAAGGAACATTGAGGGGCAGCTATTCTGTCTCTTCTGTGACTTTTCAATCAGAACTTATTTTCATTACCTCAAGCAAATGAAGAAAAGTCTTTTGGGCCATCATGACTAACCCAAGCAGATCGTGCTGTTTCAATAAAAGATGCAAAGAAAAACGGTGTCAGGAGAAGGAGCAACTGCATGCCGGTTGAAATTTGAATCTTAAAAAGGATCTTGAGATTGTTCTAAATAACTGATATTAGTATTGCATGTTTTCTTCTCTGATGCACAGAAACTTCATTGACATGTTCTGAATCGGCCCAGCTGTGAAGTGTCAAGAAGGTAAGACACTAGCTGAACTGTCCTGTCCCTGGTCTTTGTAAAACTTGCATCACTATCTTCTCTTGATCTCTCTCCCCATTTAGTATTTTTCCTTCTGTCCTAACTAATGTGCTCCAAGCTTTTGCCATATCAGCAGATGCTGTTGTTTGTCTTTCATTCTCAAGGAGGACCATGACAGATGTCATGACTTGCAGTGAATTGGATTTAAGTGAGGCAGGGCTGTGCAAAGTCACCAGCCTCACTCTCTCCTTCAAAGCCATCTGGGTCCAGTGGCAAGATACACACCAGGATGACTGAAGATGGCCCTGGATGTTTGAAGCAATAGGGGTTAAGTGACTTGCCTAAGGTCACGAAGCTAGTAGTGTCAAGTATCTAAGGCTGGATTAAAACTCAGCTACTCCTGATTCCAGGACCAGTACTCTATCCACTGTGCCATCTAGTTGCTCCGTATCAGTAGATATCTGCTAAATCAATATTGTTGATTATGTAGCTTTGCTTATCTTGACATTAGTACCCTTACTGGTCTTGGACTTTTTGCAATCTAACTTTTTAGAAAGACTACCCTTTAAAAAGTAAACCCCAAATGGTAGTGGTGCAGTGAATAGAGTGCTGGGCTTCAAGTTAGGAGGACCTGAATTCAAATCCAGCCTCAGATACTAGCTGTGTGACACTAGGCAAATCATTTAATCCCATTTGCCTCATTTCCTCATCTGTAAAACGAGCTGGAGAAGGAAATGGCAAACTGCTCCAGTATTTTTGCTAAGAAAACCCCAAATGGGGTCATGAAGAGTGGGAATGATTGAAAAATGACTGAACAACAACAATAAATGGAAACAATTTTAAATGTCGCCTATCTCTTTGAAGGAACTTTATGCATGCTGCCTTGTACTACAGCAATATATGGGCCTGTTATGTCTTCTTATAAACTCATGTTATCTATTTTTGAACATCCCAGCTATCATTGACTAGCACAATGTTTTCTTGTACTTTGGTGCTCAATAAATATGTAATAATTTGAGTAGAGGATAAGAAGGTTCTAAGCAGTTATGAAGTGATGTCTATACTTTTATGTAAATTTCTTTTGTTTTTCAAGAGTCTTTCTACAGTATTAGAGCAGTTGGCATTTGGAATTGTTCCTGTGAGGTAAGGATGTGCCTATTTTTCATTCTAAGGGGATGCAATGGCATATTGTGGGTGTCATTAGAGAACATATTTAATAGCACCATGGTGCTATTAAATATATATGTATAAATAATATATAATAATAATATAAAAAAGTTTAAAGCTTTGAAAGCTTACACTACTGATGATACAATTATCTGTTATTCATTTGTGCAAAGATAAATGACTTATGTGAAGGTTTTCCTCTGATCTGGAATGAAAACTCCTTCTTTTGGAGGCCGTCACCACACACAGTTCAGTCTCTTTGCCTCACTGACAGAGATACTTTGGCTCAGATGGGGTGACTTGGCCCTTATTGATCTAGTACAGTCTTTATACTCCTGTTGTTTCCCATTTGCCATCTAAGTAGGGTTGTATCAAGCTGGCCCACAGTGTGGCATTTCTCTCGACTACCCTTGCTCACTATTATCAGCTTCAGTTTCTCATCAAGTGGGCTCATGGGCAAACTGCTACATTCACCTTCCCCTCAGGTGGAACTAATTACTTCTGAGCTGGTAGGCTAGTGTGATAGCTGCTGTTTAAACTTAAGTATGTCTCTAGGTGAAGCTGACCAAAAAAGTAGGCAGGATGTTTTAGCATAATCTAGTTTCATAATTTAAAAGGTTGGATTCAATCACTTATTTAGACCTTCAGTTTTATGTCCCAGACATATGAAACTCAACATGTAAAAAACTGAACTCATTATCATTTCCCTACCTAACTCTCTTTCAAATTTCCTATTTTTGTCAAAGGTACTACCAGTCTTCAGGGCTCATAACCTTGGTGTCATGCACTTCAACTAGGTGTACAGCATGTAGAGGGCTGGATTTGACGTTAGCCACCAGCAGAACCTCAGATACCTATTAGCTCTATGACCCTGTACAAGTCACTTAAGCTCTCTCTGCCTCAATTTCCTTATTTATGAATATCCTCATCTATGAAACACAGCATCTCCCTCTCAGGGTTGTTGTAAAGATAAAATGAGGTAATGTGTGTAAAGCTCTTTGCAAATCCTAAAGCATTATTTAATTGCTAACTATCAATCGTTGTTGTAAGGGTAGCTTAGTGGTGCAGTGAACAGAGAGCACTGGGCCTGTAATCAGGAAGATTCATCTTCCTGAGTTCAATTTTGGCCTCATACACTTACTTACAAGCTGTGTGACCCTGTTTGCCTCAGTTTCCTCATCTGTAAAATGGCCTAGAGAAGGAAATGGCAAATCACTCTACTATCAAAGGGTCATGAAGAGTTGGAAATGATTCAATCACAATTGTTCTTGTCATTCTTAATTTCTCATTCTCCCTCACCTAATGTATTCAAGCAGTTGCCAAATCTTGCCATTTTCCAAGTTTCATACCTTTTCTTTCTCCCTCCTTATATGGTCAATAGTTCAATCAATCTAGTTTGGTTAATCCACAAACATTTATTAAACACATTTAATGTCATTTCTATTCGGAAATACTTGGTCTCTACTCAGTTTTCTTTTTTTTGTCATGCAGAAAATCTGGTGAAATATGATATTCCTGCGCTGCTTTAAAAAATTGGGGGGGGGTGTTTCCGTGGTCGAGATGAGCACATGGCTACAGTTTTCTTCAGGGTAGGTAGCTCTCAATTTCAGTAGTTGGGTTTGTCAGCAATTTATCATTTTGTGGCTGCTTTCCCCCTGTGTATTCTTTTAGAGTAAGTATCAGTCCTTTGATGATTCGAGCTCAGGCTTTTGATGACACTTCTAGTCCACTGGCAACATTTTCCAGACAGCCAGAAACAGAGACTAACACAAGCTTCCTGGTTCCTTGTCACACCCTACAGTCCAGCTGGGTAAATTAGATTCAATCAAATGACAAATTGTTTGTATCCTTAAAGTGGGTGATAGGAAAAGACATCTTTTGCTATGCCACTTTGGCGTGCTCTTAGAACCTTTGTGAACCATGGCTAGTCCAACCAGTCAGCATTTCCAGAGGCTAGAGCTTAATATAAAACCATCTAATCCATCTGCCAGGCTGGTAAGAAAACAGACTCAGGGTATTACAAGTGGCCTAATAATTGTTAGGAATGTGTGAAGAGGATCTTCTCATAGCCAAATGAATTGCACAACTGCATATTTCACTAATAGGGCAAGTTAGATTCTTAGTATCAAAATCATTTTTCTCCAGAATTTATATAGTGATATAGGTATATTTCAAAGAACACAGAAGAACCGAAACATCAACCTGAGTTGTGCTTTATCATTAAGCTCTAATTAATGATACATGGCTTAATTTTTGGAAATGCTCATTGTGCAGTTATGAGTAAACCTGAGTCTGTAGACACCATTTGTGGGCAAAGGGATAAGTGAGGCATTAAGTTGATAATTATCAGGAAGTATATAGATGGCTCAATGGATAGAGCACTCTGGCCTTGGAGTCAGGAGAACCTGAGGTCAAATCTGTCCTTGGTCACTTATCAGCTATGTGACCCTGTCCAAATCACTTAACCCTGTTTGCCTCAGTTTCCTCATCTGTAAAATGAGCTGGAGAAGGAAATGGAAAATCACTCCAGCATCTTTGCCAAGAAAACTCCAAATGGGATCATGGAGAGACAGACATGACTGAATCAACACAAATCAGGAAGTAGGCAGTCAGGATTATTTCTTTTTAGGAAGATGTCACATCTTTGCTGGAGTTTTTTCTCTAACTCTGTCCTAGCCAAAGATGTGGCTCCATGGAACTAAACCATTAGAGCAGGAATGGATTCCTAGAAATTATTGAGTTCTCAAATCTCATTTTACTGATGAGGAAACTGGGCTTGGAGAAAGTGACTTGTCCAGGGTCATAGGGCATATCACTGGCAAAGTCCCTTCTCCCATGAGGCATAGCTTATCTCATAGGTGAAACTCCTAGGTGGATTATAAAGGGGTTTGCTCATTTAATAAGAAAACTTCCCCTATAGACTAATCCACCTAATAGTGATTTCAACTTAATAATGAGGGCCTTTAAAATGAGTTTTCAAGGTATTAAGGAACATGGCCTATGAATATTTACATCTAGATAAAGTATTTCTTATTGGTTTAACCTGAAACTAAACCCTCTGCTCAATTAGTCAGACAAAAGAACTGAAAAAAGCTCAGGTAAAAGAATTTAATCATGAGAAAGCAGGTTAAGCTGAATTTCAGCAAATCTAATTTTAGAATATACTATGGTTTTTAGAAATTATAGGCACTCTATAAATATTAGCAAATGATTTTTTATGAGCTCTTTAAAAATAATTCATTTTCATGTGGAAACTTTTAACTAAGGGCATCAATATTTAATTAGAATTATTTCACTAAGAGAACACCACAAATAACAAAAGCATTTGCTCAAAGAGAAAATTATATGATCATACATGATTTTGTGAAGGATGTGATAATATACTTGAGAGTCACAGGAATTTGAGAATTATCAGCAGAATTTGCTTGACAATTTTCTACAAAATTCTGTTTCAATAAGTTGAAAAGCACAGTGGGAAGGGAGATATCTTAATAATTTACAAATGGCATGCTACAAATTCTTTGAATCAGAGGTTCTTCATTTTTTGTGTGTGTCATGGACCCCTCCCCTCCCTTTGGTGGTCTGTTGAAACCTATGGACCCATTCTCAGAATAAGGTTTTTGAATGCATAAAATAAAATATATAGATTTACAAAGGGAGCTAGTTATATGGAAATACAGTTTTCAAAATATTTTTTAAAGATAAGTTCACGAGGGGCAGCTAGGTGGCCCAGTGGATAAAGCACTGGCCCTGGATTCAGGAAGACATGAGTTCAAATCTGACCTCAGACACTTGACGCTTACTAGCTGTGTGACCCTGGGCAAGTCACAACCCCCATTGCCTCCCCCCCCCCCCCCAAAAAAAAAGATAAGTTCATGGACTCGGGATGAACAACTCTATAGTCTAAAGAAAATGTTTACTATTTTCCTTTAATGATATAATTGTTAAACAATGTAAAATAACAAAATTTATGTAACGTTGGGATTTTCGGCAGTGAGTGGTTTTTCTGCTTACTGTGTTAACATCTTTTGGTGGGTGACTGTGTGAAAATGATTATCATTTTTTTTAAGGTTAGGGGCTTTTAAGGTGGGTTCTAATGACCCTGTAAAGGTCTTTCAGAGCTTTCAGGGGATCTGTGAACTTGGATGGCAAAGAATGATCTTTTTATCTCACACTTCAATTTAATTGGTTTCCTTTGAAATTCTTTGTTTCTCATTTTAGCACTTACTTAAAAATCTTATTCTGAGAAGGGGTCCACAAGCTTCACCGGGCTGCCAGAAGGGTTC
Organism: Dromiciops gliroides; assembly: GCF_019393635.1. Classification (NCBI taxonomy): domain Eukaryota; kingdom Metazoa; phylum Chordata; class Mammalia; order Microbiotheria; family Microbiotheriidae; genus Dromiciops; species Dromiciops gliroides. The sequence goes on from NC_057861.1 coordinate 443,232,974, forward strand.
ATTACACAAAAAAAGGTTAAGAACCTCTGTGTTAGGGTGTCTGGAGCCTATCATTTGTTCAATCTAGAGCCAAATGTTTCCACTGCTTTCCAGGAAACAGTCCAGCCAAAGATGCCAGGCCAGCTCTGGTAGCTAACAGAAGGCCATTTTGAAGTGGGAATCTTCTCACTTCAAGGAGTTTGTGTTTTGCCTTCTATTTGGAACTTACATGAAATAATTGTAGGAAAGGTGGTGTTTTCATTTTCCCACCCTTCCTGTCTAACCTGACTTCTAAATAGCTTCTCCATAGTTAAATACTTCTTCATTTGACCTGATTTGTAATATGGACATAATTGTTAGCATGTATATGTCTAAATACACATTTGCCCAAACATATATCTGCCTGGCAGTTGCCTAGTGTAAAATGTCATCTTTGAGAAGTTAAGCACTACATCTTCTCCAATTTACATTGTACAATACCCAGGACTATGCCAATCCAGTGACAAGGGATTTGATGATTCATTTATCTTACCAAGGTGACTTCTCAGGAATAAATACAAATGATCAATATTTTGTTGAGTGAAATTTAAATGATAATGGTGACCAATTATAACCAACCCCTAGCCATTAGTTTGAAGGCAACTGTTTTGGGAATTAGAGTGAACAATAATGTAAAGAATTTTTGAATAATTTAAACATTTAGGCTTTTTGGTGAGAGACTTGGTTCTCTCCTGTTTCTGATGTCATGCATTTGAAATGAAGTGAAATGAAAGAAAACCTAGCCTCTCTTTCCTAGTTACTGTAGATTTGTTTCTATACTGATTTTAATCCTATGGTTCCTAGAAGACAATAATCCTATGGTCCAATTCTAAACTCTGACACATGCATACAATTTCAATATGACCCTGGGCAAGTCATTAACCCCCTGAAGACTCTCCGGCCACTCTCTAAGATTATAAAGTGTAGACCAGGGGCAAATACAAATTGGTGGAGGGAGTTTCATTACTGGTGTTCTGTATGCTATTGACATCACTGGTAGGATTCAAAAAAATATAAGGAAGAAAAATTCTTGGCCAGTTTGCTAGATACAGTATGTAAAGATGAGGCAAAAGCCAAATTCTGTTGCTGCAATGGTAATGATTTTACAATGAACATTTTAAATTAAAAAAGTACAAGTGCTGATCCAGCAGATCTTTTCTCCTTGGTATTTTGTAAAACCATGGAGAAATGCTGTGTGTGAGTTGAAATTGCTGGAATATCGAGCCATTAAGCCAACAGTCAGAGCTCCAGCTGAGTCAACTTTGCATCTTGCAGAGTTGCAACAAAAGGGACACTCTCTGCTCTCTAATGGATTTACTAGGTCTTTGGTGAGGGTGGGGATGGGGAGGACCAGGCTGCTGTTGAATAAATCAACTTCCTGCATAGTGTGAAGATGTCCAAGTGTGGAAAAGAGCAAAAAAGGACACCTATTCATTATGGATCTGTTAGTGCCTGAAGTGATTATTAGTTCCAGATTTTCACACCTGTTGCCATTACTTCAAGAACTAATATTAGTCTGGAATTTTCAGAGTAATCCAGAATGTTTGGCTACTGTTTTGGGAGAGTTTCCCAGAGTTTGTGTATTCACACACACATACATACATATATATACACACACACACATATATATATACATATATATATACATGCACACACACACATATATATATATATACACATACATGCATGTATACATACACACATGTGTGTGGTGCAGTGGGTACGGTGCTAAGCCTGGAGTCAGGAAGACATCTTCCTGAGTTCAAATCTGGCCTCAGATACTTACTATGTGACCCTTGGGAAGTCACTTAACCCTATTTGCCTCAATTTCTTGATCTGTAAAATGAGCTGGAGAAGGAAATGGCAAACCATTTCAGTATCTTTGCCAAGAAAACCACAAATGGGGTCACAAAGAGTTGGACAGGGCTGAAAAACAACATAACAACAACAAATAATAACAAAATACCAAGGAAGTACACAGAACTGTCATTCTGGCGTCTTTCCCAGATGAGAGCTTCATCAGAATAGCAAAAGACAGGAGAAGAGGAAAGGCCCCTGAGGAACTCAGACAACTGTAGCCATATTCCTTTAAACGTCCTTTCATGATATGGTAGAAAAGTGCATAGGTTCTTGAGTCAGCAGACCTGGTTCTAATCTCATCTCTGATGCTTCCCTTGAAAAGCAAGTCATGTAACCTCTTTAGGCCCCAGCTTCCTAATATAATGGGGTTGGATGTAATGATGAGCTATGATTCCAGAGGACAAAGGAAAAAGTATGCTGACCACCTCGCAACAGAGAGATGATGGATTCAGTATTGCAGAAGGAGACACGTGGTTTTTGGACATGGCTAACATGAGAATTTGTTTTGTATGATATTTGTAATAAGTGTTTTGTTTCTTTTCTTTTTTTCCAGTCAGAGTGGATTCGGAGAGAGAAGAAATGCTTACTAATTGAAAAAACAAAATAATAATAAAATATATAATGAAGGGTTTGGGCAATATAGTCTTTGAAGTTTCTTTTATATCTAGGATTCTTGTACCTTCTTTTCCCTTCCCCTGCCCCTCCCCAAGTCCCAACCTACTTACTGGGCAGAGTGGGGCTGGGTAAGGAACTCCAGCACTTTGCCTTTGTTACTCCCTGTAAATATACCACTTAACCCCTTGCTGGTGGGGGAGCACAGGAGCATGTCTAAAGACAGTGACTGACCTTGCTCCCCACCCTCCCCACCTTTTCTCACCTCATGAGGTTCTGTTGAACTGCTCTTAAAAGCCGTCAGATAAGTTTGAAAAATAGATTTGGGGGTGGGGAAAAGGATGGTGCAGTGGTTCTTATCTTAACCATTTGGCTCTTTGGACGGCTTGTGGTCATTAATTATTAAATCCCCTCCCCTCCTTTTGATCTTCTATGCACCACAGTATTCCTACTCTGCAGTTATTACATAAGGAGCAGGGTAGTGTTGCAGAGACTGAATACAAATCCAATACCTCTTATAGTTGCATGTCTAGTAGGAAGTTCACTATTTCTCAGCTCCAGTAGACATTCAGAGCACATGAGGAATTTGATGTGGGGGACTCTGGCCACAGATATGACAGTAGTGCCCTGGACAGGCACCTGCAACTGGAACCCATTATGCCTCTTCCTCAAACATCACTCAGTCAGGTGCAAAAAAAGTCTGTCCGACACAGAAAGTTGCCCGTTGAAAGGAGTAATGATAATGTCCTGAATCTAGTGGGTATTAAGCAAAGGCCAACTGATTGACAACAGTGACTTGGAAGAGTGCCTGAGTCATAGTCGTGCATCACTTAGAGATGAACCCTGTGATACTTTTGACCTTTGCAATTTTTAAAATCTAATTTTGGTCCAGATTTAATGTTCTTTGCCTAAAATGGTAAAAGTAGATCAGGGTTACAATTTGAAAACAAAAGGGGAAAGTTTTCAATTTGTGTGATTGGATCTTTTGGTACCAGATTTTATTTATCTGCTGCCAAACATAGAAATATCTTTGTGGTCAGGTTCCAGAACTCCCTTTGGCAGCTCAGCTAAGTAGCATCTGGTCTGGAGTCAGGAATACCTGAGTTCAAATTCAGCCTCAGACACTCACTGAGTGACCCTGAGCAAGTCACTTCATCCTGTTTGCCTCAGTTTCCTCGTCTGTAAAATGAGCTGGAGAAGGAAATAGCAAAACCACTTCAGTATCTTTGCCAAGAAAAGCCCAAATGGGATCATGAAGTGTTGGGCACAAGTGAATGATAACAATAATCTTATCTCTTTTGGGGAATTTCAAAGAAGAGAGACTAAAAGGTGACTGACTTTTGGTGGCAGAGAGAGCTCATCAGAACAGCTAATTTTCTCTTTATAAGAATTCAATGAACAAAGCTATAGTTCATTAGCAACATTGCCTTTAAATATAGGCTTTCTTTGTTAATTATCCTTTCTGTTTTCTTCTCTTTTGATAAAACCCAGGTACCAACTTATCAAGACTTCAAAGACAAGCCTGAAACTATCCCACTTCCATATATGGGGGAGGATCATTCTCATGGCTTTCTGTTGCCCATCTGGAGTCACTATTTTCAAAAGGGAACATAAATTGTTTCCCTGAGGTTTGTCTGGTAACTAAAGAGGATCAGTGAATAATATTTTAATTCGTACATTTGAATTGGGCTAGGGTACAATGTGGAACTCCAAAACTACTATGGTTGTCTTTTAGAGAAAGGCATATAGAGGAGTAAGGGGGAAAAATACAAACCCACAAACAAACCTCCATGTACTAAAAGAGTAACAATAACAATATTAAATGAAGTATTTTATTACAAGAATCACTACTCTCTGCATTGGGGGTGACATTTGGGGTGGGGTAGTAGAAGGTACAAAAAGGTAATAAAATCATTGACCTTTGAATAGTCCCAGTGGGAAAGGGAGGAAATTTACTTTCCCAGTTATACAACTAATTAAAAAAAAAATCAAAGAAAGTTAACCCCTTCTTCAAGGTGTAACCCCCCCCCCAAGTTTCATAGCTACTTCCCCCTCCCACCTATACACAGGAAAACTAAATTCATGAGAAAGTCCCAGGAATTGGAGGGGAAGTTATCTTCTTCAGTTTTCTGATATTGGACTCTTTTCCAGAACTCTTTTCCAGTTTTTTCCCTTAGCGCTAGTTTTGTTTTACTTATCTCCTGAGTATCCATTTGTATTCCAGCATTTAACATGAGTCAGATTAAAGTATGTACAAGAAAATAACTAGAAGTGACCTCAAACTGTGAAGAGCCATTGGGCAATTCCTGCTGGCTGTGATACAGGAATGCTTTTAACAGAATTAGGAAGCATTCGTATTATTGGATGCCAAGGGAAATTAGGATCTAGTTAAGATCCCCGTGTTTTACTGACACAGAGAATGAGGCTCACAAAGGTAAAGATGCTTGCCAAATTGTCACATGGTCAGCAGAGCCAGAATTTGAATGTTTCTTTGATCAAGTATCAAAATAATAATTAAAATGAATAATAATATTTAGGTTGATAAGGATGTGGGACATCAGCTGGTCTAACCCCCTGAGTTCCAGAGAGTTTAATTGACTTGCTGTTGTCATACAAATAGTGAGTAGCAGAGTGGGGATTTGAACCCACATCCTCTGATTTCAAACTTTCATCATACCGTCTGCCCGAGGTTTTTTTTTTTTTTAATGCAATCAGTAAGTCACTCAGTCAATAAGCATTTACTAGGCACCTACTATGATCCACAGGCAGTTCGAGGAGTTCACACAATCTGTATAATTTGGGGATTTGGGGTTCAGATTTGTTACTGATGGAATTTATTCTACATAAAGAGCCATGTGGTACAAATTTATGAGTGAATATATAATACTAAGTAGGTAGTTCAGTTCCACTTAAGAGAATTATTAAATATCTCCAGAATGCAGAGAAAAGGGGAATACAGTTCTGCTTTGCTGGTGACCCAGTGCCTTGCTTTGCTTTGCTTTAATTTGGCCTTTATTTTCAAGCTTTAAAAATAAAGACACAGTATAGAGAATCCCTTAGTCTGCTTTCCATAATATGCTGAGTAATGTGTGAATACATGGGGGAAAATGCACCATTTGCCATTTGGAAAATAGTTGGAGGGAAGCTGGATACTTGTGTAGAGCTTCTCTTCTGAGGCACAAAGTCATAATCCTGGCATTTGCTCCTTTGTCCACTCCCACAACACACCTGCCCCCAGTTGTCTTCATAGAATTGCAGAGTGGAAAGGGATCTCAGTGGGTCCTCTTGTCTAGCCCATCCCTAAGAAGCATTGTCTCATTTGGAACTATTCACAGTCAGTGTGTCCTCTAAGACTTTGTATTACCAAAGAAAAGTGAAGGAAGATGTCACATAATACTCAGGTGAATCTAAGCTGTGCCTATAACTTGGATTGTTGAGCTACTATCTGAGAAAAATCCTTGTGTTTAAATCTTAATAGTGGGTTGCATTGTATAAAACTCAAGAAAGGGAAAACACAGTGATAGAGATAGGTCCTTTCTGGTCACTTGAATCTGGGCTCACCAGGAATAATTTATTCCTGTAATGTTTTTGCTTTTCAATTGAATCTCTCATACTTTAGTTTTTGAGAATAATTTTAAATTACTTGTGGAATTTAAACAAAGCAACACAGAGTGTGAAAGAAACAGTGCTTAATCTGAATTGCTATTACAGCTAAACTTTAGTTTGCCCATCTCTTTTGACAACTGTATTTCCAACTGGGATGGATTCACCCCTTTGACCAAAAGATAAAGCTATACAGCTTCCTATCATAAGCCTCTTTGCATACCTGGTTTATAATTACCCAACTCTGTGTTAGGCAAACAGCTTTCACTCCTCTGCATTAGTTAAAAGGAAAGAGCTGAGTCAGCAATTGGGAAGTAACGTTTTCTATTACATAATTTTTCTCTCAAGGTTCCGAAAAAAATGCTTTTGGAAACTTATAGGATGGAAGTACTTCACTGAGACATCTCCACGACTGCTAGTCAATGTCAAATTGAGAATTTATTTGTTGGTCATTATACATACAGCTCCCAAGTTAGAGAGGATACTTTCAGCTACATTTACTCTTCCATTTGACCTTCACAACACCGGTTCCTTCAGAAGGGAGGGCAGCTTTCTGAGACTACACTTGTGACCTTGAAGATAAAACTTAGTGCTTTATGCTTGTTCAAAAACTCAGACCACTGGATGCTTTTGGTCCCCCAAAATGGAATCAAACATACAGTCAGAATAAACAGTATCACACCTTTTAAAGGGATAAACTCAGTTTTCCTCCTTTTCCTACTTAGCCTGGAGAGGAAAGGCAAGAAGCCCCAGCTCCTTTGGTTCTGCCTGTTCCGATTGCATAAGTGTCTCCACTTTCCTCAGGCACGATGACCCTCGTCTGAAGCTGGGACTGAGAAAATAGCTGCATTGTACTGCAGCCTCCTATCCTGCCACAGTTATAAGCTCGAGGATGCAAAGGGAGCCATCAAGATCATGCAGGGGCAATAGGATTGCATATGTGAAGCCAAGCTTTAGAGAGGAACCCATTTATACTGTGGTAAGCTCCTTCTTCTGTACTTAAACTTCCTTGCTTTTTCTTTTTGTTTGCATTGTCCCTTTTGAAGTGGCTAATCAGCCGGCACTATGTACAGTTCTTTGAGAGCAGGTTCTCCTGAGCTTATTTCTTGCATCATATCTATTCCACAGTAAAATGCACTGAAGTAAACTCCATGCACTTTTCTCTACCTGGGAAATGAGTTACACTAAGAAGTCCAGCATTATAGCACCAACTTAGGGCAGTTTGGATGTAATTAAGCTGCATAATTTTATCTAGAAATTTTTATCAGGACTAAAATAACCAAATGGGGAAGAGCCAGGGGATGGGAAGGGCAATATTTGGTCACATATATAATGGTGGGGGGAGGGGTAAAGGATAGATGAGTCAATGCAGCAGAAATGAAAATCAAGCCACACTAAGCCAGCATTTCAACTCTTTCCAAGTGACTCAAAATGATGCATCTCTTACCTTGGATGTGGATAATTCTGTCATGCTCCAGAGTGTAGTTGTCAGTAAGATGATCAGCCCAAGAGAGAGAAATCAGCACCAGGAAGAGTAGACACTTCATCTTGACAGCCACGAGAATCTTCTTCGCTGTGAGGGCATCACATACAAGCAGACTGGTGAAATTGGGAAACCTTTATAGGGTTGCACTGCACAACTTATCATCCTATAATGGCTCTATAAAAATAGTTAACCCAATCTGCTCAGAAAGTTACAGAAGCTGTCCTGGGAGAGCTGAAGACTGCAGCTTTCACAACTTCAGGCCCCCCCCCCCCATTCCCAGTGGGAGAAGCCAGAGAACAAATGGTGTTTAACTCTATCTTTGCAGAAGTATACATCTGGGAAAGCAGAATGCTGGGCTTTCCACACAGATAGTTGCAGGGAGTTAAACAAACAGGATGGGTCTGTGATGAGAGAGGGCTGTTTTAAATTCAATGTTGTTATGTCTTTGGGGTTTTATTTAATTGCTCTAGATCTGGTATGTATGGAATTGAAAAAAAAACCAACTTGGTCAGTCTACACTCACTCATTTAGCACCTAGTCTGATGGAGAAATAAACAGAAAGCTAGGGCAAGTGAATAATATTTGCGTGACATTTCCCATGTACCTTGACAGCTGATTAAGCTGACGCCCTAAAGCAGGATGTTAAGTTAACTGGAGCTAAGTAAGAAAAAGGACAAAAGGTGTCTGCCTGAGGAGAAGTAGCACTTTTTTAAAAAAAAATCACAAATCCACTTACCATTTTAAAGACTGAGTATATGGTGAATGGTTGAAAAATCATGCACAAATTAGGCTTGGAGTTGTGCAAGCTGCCTCTGCAGCTGCACTGATTGATTTTTCATTCATTTCTACCTAAAATGCTGACGCACCAACTTGGTGTGTGTGCCAGGTAGGGTCTCTGCAGTGAGCAGAGCTGCGGCTGCAGGGAAAATCTCTGCCAGGCTGGCAGGAGTAATTAGGCAAATGAGGACCTGGAATAGATCAAGAAGTGCTACACCTGAGGTGCTACAGAAGGGGCAGGCCTTTTATTGCTGTTCTTTTTTATGATACTGATGGTCATTTAGGAAGGCAACTTCTACCCCTCCCCCACCGACTTGGAGGCAAAGGGCTGTACCAAAAACTCTGAGAATTAGCAAAATGCCATGAGATTTGCTGCCCCCCTAACCCTTTCTAGCATGGTGAAATCTCAGTTTATTTCTGTTGTAATATAAAAGTTGAAATATGCTTAGGAGAGGTATTATCTGTCTTCCTTCTGCTTTTTCTCTTGCAATGCAGTCTTGAGAAAATGATTTCTGTTGTTCAAACAGAATTTGTTCAATGCCAAGTTGTAGCTCCATTTTTTTTTTCTGCCCAGGAACTTCCAAATCTAAGACATACACAGAGCGTTGAAAGAGCTGATTCCTAGAGTTCTGTCCAGGTATGCCTCTAGAGCCAAGAGTGATGTGGCAATTATACTTTCCTACAAGATTCTTCAAGTTTCTCATTGGGCTAGATTAAGTTCCAGGGTTTTCTTCTATAATACAAGTCAATCTAATGACTACTTATTAAATGTCTGCTGTACACAGAAGATTGATTCTGAGATTTCCTTCTACTTAAAGACATAAGAATGATTATCTCTGCTATGTAGAAATAAAAGTTACATAATGAAGCCAAAGACAGACTTTCTCAGAGGACTAAGTGTGTTGGCTTTAGAATATTCCATTTCAATGTATTACAGATTCAATTAGTCTCATTTTCAAATGTTTAATTTGAATGTTCCTTTTTTAAAAAGTTCCATCATTTATTGTAATTTAATGAATTTCAAAATTTATTAAGTGTTTACTGTGTGTAGAGTATGGTGGTAGGTCTTGCCTTTGCCCTCATGAAAGTTACTCTCTGGCAGGGGATAGCGGACATAGACACAACAAGAATAGAGAGTAGAACATAAGTTATAGCAACTTATAGGGCACATTTAAAAGCTTACAAAATACTTTACACACATTTCCTCATCTGAGCCTCACAGCAAACTTTTCAGGTTAGGGGAGCTAGACTTGCAGGTTTAGTGAACTCCCTGTGTGAAATCTCCCTCCAGTTTTAACAGATCTAGCAACTCCTCAGTAACTTCTAAAACTGAGTCCCTTTCAAGATGTCTATGGATAGATTTCAGGGGGTCCATTTACTTGGATGGGGAAACAAAATGACATCTTTTCTTTTCCCTAACTTTTAACTAACATTTAGCATTTATTTCAATTATGAATGCAAGCAACAAACATTGTTTTGAGAAAGGGTCCATAGGCTTCATCAGATTCCAAAGGGGTCCATGGCATGCATGAACTCTCAACATCACACACACACACACACACACACACACACACACGATGAATTACCCTACAATAAAGAGTTGCACGGGGGCAATGAGAGGTTATATGACTTGACTGATGAGACAGAGGCAGGAAAGTCATACTATCTCTTTCTTGGATAGATACTACCAATATTATTATCCCCATTTTAAAAGTAAGTAGACTGAAGCAATGAGAAGTTGACTTGACAAAAAGATAAAGAACATAAAAAGGCAACTAACTGATTTTCATGATTAGGTATGCTACCTTAAAATCAACAAGTATTTATTGACTTACGGAATGCCTCCTAGCTCTATCTCTTCTACAGTGTGTCCGGAATTGGGCTCAATGTTGTATCTAGGCTTCCTAAAATTTAAAGTCTGTCCAATTAACAGTTTCAACCCCTCGCCTCCCCCCCTACTCTTCTCTATCACCTAAAACTAACTGCAAAAAGAATGACACACAAAGAAGTGAAACTTGGGTTGCAACTATAGATTTTGGAAATATTAGAGTTTGGAAATATAAGATTTAGATGCTTGAATAGGAGAAAAGGTATTGTGAAAAAGGGCAAGGACAGGAGGAACGATGGAGAATGATTCTAGGCATGACTTGCAGGAGCAGATGGGTGTATATGATCTCTATAGTATGATTCAGTAGCTATCAAGAAGTTGCTTTTGTTCCCCAATCTTAATGTCTAAATTATACCATTAGAGACTCATTCCATCGAGGATTTTTCTTTTGTTTTTTTGGGTGAGGCAATTGGGGTTAAGTGACTTGCCCAGGGTCACACAGGTAGTGTCAAGCATCTGAGGCCAGATTTGAACTCAGGTCCTTCTGAATTCAGGGCTGGTGCAATATCCACTGTGCCACCTAGCTGCCTCCATTGAGTTTTTAATAGTTGTAATTTAAAATCAAAATAAATCAAAGAAGGAGTAACACAAAATGCTTTCATCATGCATTCATACCTTAGTATGCTTCAGTTTATAAGTTGCTTTTCTCCTCCAGCTAGCTGAGAGCAGTGGAATGGGAGATGAGATGTTTTAATGGTGGAGAACAAGAAGTTATACTTTTGAAGTATGCTGTTTTGCCCAGGGAGGACAGAGCTATTTAGACATCCAAAGTGGGGGAGGGAGCTTTGATCATTGAGCAGCAAATGAGCAGCCTGAGGTCAGAGAGAAGAAAGAAAAAGAAAAGGAAGAGGGAATGTGATCAACACAAGCTCTGCCCTCTTTGGAACTTAGCTTAGAACTCTCCCTGATAGCATGGGAGAAGAATGGACAGGGATGGAAGTGGGCAGAAAGAAACACCAGCCTGATTAGAAGAAGGATTCTAGCCAAGACATCCTGGTAGCTAAGGTTATAATCGAGCGGTTAATAAGGTTATCACTGATGTATCTGGTCACTGTGGTGGTCACTTTGAAGTCCATGTATCAAGTATTAATCCATAAAATGAAGGAATAAGAGCTCTCACCACTGAGGGTTCACCGATAGGTAGGGGAAAGATAGCATGGCAAAATGAGGATATAATAATTCTAATAGATGCTACCTATATGGTTTCTAAGCACTTTACATACACCCTTTAGTCCACACAACAATCCCATGAAGTAGGTACAAATTGTCCCCATTTCACAGATGAGGCAACTGAGGCTCAGAAAGGTTGTGACCTTGTCCATAGTCATACAAGTAATAAATGTAAGAACCAGGTCTTCCTGAATCCAAATACAAACGCTTTACTCTTGACTCTGCCTCTGATTAGCTGTGTGAATGTTGCTCTTTGTCTTGGCTTCTTTATCTGCAAAACGGCATCAATGTCTAGTCTATCTCACAAGGATTTAGTGGGGTCAAAATAAGATCACACATGAAAGACTTTGATCTGTTTTTTATAGTACTTTACTCATATTGAGCACTTAATAAATGTCTGTTGAATTCCATTGACAGAGATGCTTTATTAGAGCCTCTCTTTGTGCACTGTGGCAGAGTGCTTTTCTATTCCTTATCTCATTTGATCCTCACAATAACCCTGAGAGAGAGGCAGCTGAAGATGGGAGATACAGAACTACTCTTGGAACCCTGAGTCTGATGTACTGGCCTTAGGTAAGTCTAAGTGGCTGAGCAGGTGCTATTATGCATTGAAAGGGAATTTCTTCATGGGGAATCTCTATACTAATAAAATCACAGGTCTAATAAAACACACACCACACCACACCAGAAAACACCCTGAGTTAGGATATATGTTCCTTAAGATCAAAGACTGGATCTAATTTTTTCATTCCCAGTTTAGTGACATATATGTAGCAAACAGACCAATAAATAAACTTTTATTGGACAATTTCTATTTAACAAACACCGCGCTGAGATTACAAAGACAAAAGTGAAGGAGTCTAAAAAAAGTTTGTTGAACTGAAACATGAGATGTGAGGCATATGACTCAAGGGATGAGGAACCTGAGGAAATCAGGGTGAAGTGACTTGCCCAGGATCATACACTTAGTAAGTGTCTGAGGTCAAAGTTGAACTCAGGCTTTCCTGAATCCACACCCAATGCTCTATCCACTCCCTGCATACATACATACACACACACACACACACACACACACAGATTTATATAATTTTGGCACAATTTTTTAGTGAGATTAATAGGGTTTGTCACCTTAACATGTGAACATTCACACACATCATCCACAGAATAAATGCTTCCCTTTTTTTGTATGCAAAGTTAGTCTGACACCTGCTATTTTCATAGCAGAGTTGTTCTCTGGCTTTCTTATAATATCATTCTTGCTTCAGAATAGGTGATAATAACATTGTCTTGGAGAGAGAAAACACAGAAGAGAAAACCTTCAATAGGTTTTTAAGAGCCAAATGAAATTTATAAATCAAATAAATGTTTTGCACTAAGAGTGAAATCATTTATCAGTCAACACTTTGTAAGTGCTCCATACAGCCAACTATCTGCCTTAGGAAGATGGATGTGAAGTGGACTCTGCTAGCTTGGCAGGAAACCATCAAATGACCCACCTAAAGTCAAGAAACCCAAGTTAAAAAAGAAAAGAAAACACCCAGAAGCTAGATTTTATTCAACGATCAGTCTACCATCTATAAAATATCAACCTGCAGAGTAAATTCAGCATCTAGAAAGTAATGATGCTCTCTTTTCTGAGGGGCTCTGTGTGAGGCTTGGACTTGCTTTTAACGAGGGAATCTTTTTGCCCGAGCATTCGGGTACCTTTTACAATCCTTACTTGTGGTAAGAGGAGCAGGGCAGAGATGCTAGGTGATCCTTACATAAGATAATGGGAACACCTGAATTATATTTCATACTTATAAGTCACTGAAATAACTTATAGCCTGCTCTATTCAATATTATAATATCCTTTAAAACAAAGCCAAAGGTGGGATTTCCTTCCACACTCAAAATCAAATAGCAAGAAAAGTATTAGAAAAAAACAACTACCACAATTCTCCATTCAAATACCCATTTAGAAATAAAGCTCTAATAAGTCACAACTAATGTAAAATGACAAGAATTTACACCACAGCATAGTGGAAAGAACACTGTGTTTTAAAGAAAGGACTTGGGTTTGAATCCTGAGTTTTCTGTTTAATAAATAATCTACCTTCTCTTAGGCACCTGGTGGCACAGGGCAGAGGGTGCCAGACTTGGCATCAGGAAGATCTCATTTTGAATCTTTCCCTGGATACTTATGAGCTAATGTGATTCTGAGCAAGTGATTGAACCTGTTGTACCCCAGTGTCCTCATCTATAAAGTGAGAATAATAAATAGCACCTATCTCTGAGGGTGCTTGTGGGGATCAAATTAGATAACATATGTAAAGTGCTTTGCAAATCTTAAAGCATGCATAAATGGTTATTATTACTATTAAATATTATTCAATAAGGAAGTTAGTTTCCTCTTAAGTAAATGAGGGAGTTAGTTCAGATAGTATCTAAGGTTGGTTCTTTCTCTTAATGCCAATTATTTTATGATCCTTATAATGATAGGCAGCCAGACGCAGTGGGAAAAACCTTGGGCTGAGGGTCTTAAGACCGTTTATTTTGGACTCTACCACTATGGAAATATGTAAACTTTAGCAAGCTACTTCCCTTTGCTAAGCTCTAAAATGAGGAGGTTGGACAAGATGACTTCAAAGATACTTTCTAGCTCCAAAAGACAACATCTTTGGGTCATTTGGTATGTGTACTAGACAGAATAGCGACTGGAACCGTGATGTCATTTCATGTGTTTATGGAAGTGCTAGGTGAAGAAATTCCCTCTACCAGTGTGGCTTCACACTTTGTCTGAGATTTATAATCTTTGAGAGTAGCCTGGGGCACTGAGAGACTAAATGACTTTGCCCATGGGCACACTGCTAGTCTGGGTTAGGGGCATGATTTGAACCCCATTCTTCCTGGTTTTGAGGCTAGTTCTCTAGTCACTATACCACATTGCCTTTGTACACTAGATATGATGGATGAGTATAAAAGCAAAGGGATACAGTTCCTGTCCACGAGGAGCATAAAGTACAAGTTGTGAGAGTCCCCTAAAACACCTTGAAAACACTTAACAATCAAACAGTTCAACCAAGGGCAAATGTACTAACAGAATGACAAAGGTTGGGAGGCAGCAAAGCCAGGAGTGATCCCAGCTCAGGGACCTTACTTAGGGGCGGCTGAAGGAGCATTTTGCGCCTGCTGGGCAAGCTGCTAGCTCTTGTTTAGAGATAAGGAAAAGAAGGGGAGACAGAAGGACAAAAGCAAGGGCTAATATGTTTCATATATGCTCGGAAAACAAATTCTCTTGACAGAAGTAGAGGTGCTGAGTGAGAGACTATAGCTGTTGTCCATTAGTTGTGTCTGACTCTGTGACCCCATGTGGGGTTTTCTTGCCAGAGATACTGGAGTGGTTTGCCATTTCCTTTTCCGGCTCATTTTACAGAGGAGGATACTGAAGCAAACAGGGTTAAAGGACTTGCCCAGGGTCATGTAGCTAGTCAGTGTCTGAGGTCAAATTTGAACTCAGGCTCAGCACTCCATCCACTGTGCCATCTAGCCACCCTAGGTAGCTAGTATTTATATAGTATTTTAAGGTTTGCAAAGCCTTGCAAAAGTAATATCATTTGATAGTCACAAAAACCCTAGGTACTATAATTATTTCCATTTTACAGACAAGGAAACTGAGTTTGAAAACAATTAAATGACTTACCTAAGGTCAAATACCTAGTTAGTGTCAGAGACAGGATTCAAACTCAAGCCACTATGCACCCTAGCTTAAGAAAAGAGAAATGATAGCCAGTTGATTGAGGACATTGAATGCTATCCACTAAAGGTATACTATAATGTCTAATGGCATTGAGGTGAACCTCTGTTCTCAAAAGTTATGCCAGTTAAATACAAGCTCTGGCAGTTCCTACCATGCTGAAAGCCCTTTGGAGCAACCATAACTGCATCCCTCCCTTGACAACAATTGAATGCCATAATGATCCTAAGAAAAATGTGAATTATGTTCAGAATCCTGTATAAGAAGGTGCAGAAGTATATGATGCATTTTAGAAACGCCTCCTCTTAAAGTGATTAAAATAAGAAAAGTTTTGATGTTTAAAGGCATAAACTTTTAGGTGTCTAGAAGGATTAATTTCCTGGGTTCCAGGTATTGATTGTCAACATTTATTTAGCCCATTATGATAATAAATCTTCAAAAAAATACTGCTGCAGTGTATCATAAATACACGAACATGATGAAAGACCCCCCCTCCACAAAGCCCATCAAACAAAAAGAACAGTTAATTAGTTATGACACTGTTTAAGATGACAAATTCTTTGATGATGGTGGTGGTGATAGTGATGATGGTGGTAATAATAACACACATTTTTGAATACTACTTAGTAATTCCAATGAGATGTTCGAAATGGCAAAAGCTATGCCTCAGCCATGTAAGTGAAGCACAAGTTCTGGAGAAGTCAACTATGTTTGAAGGGCTTTAGTACAGATACAGACATTGCACTTATTGTCTGGGACCACGCTAGGGAACTAAGAGGAGGCATATTACTAGTGGGCCAGCTGTGAGGGGAGGACTATATCTGGCTGCAGGTTCAGTCTGTGAAAAAAAAGAAAAATGCAAAATGTCCTCTCATCCTTTTCTTTATCTAGAGCTAAGGTGGTGGTTTGAGTGAAAAGAGAGGAAAATGGTGTTAAGAATTATAGCTTTTAGACTAGAGGTTCTTTACCTGGGCTCCATGAATGTATAGTTGTAGATGTCAATGATATAGAATGATGATATAGGCAGATATAGATATAGATGTAGGCATAGATATAGATATATGGCATAAAGATCATATAGAGAGATAGATTTAGATAATGTACAGGTATATAGGATAAGGATATATATATATATGTACTTATGTCTATATAGAGATAGATTCTAATATGACAGATATTGATATGAGTATCGATGATAGAGAGAGATGGAGATAGAGTTAGAGATATGCATGGTATATATATATATATACATATATATATGACATGATATAGAGATAGATTACAGATAAAGATAGATATAGGCTTAGATATATCTATATATATAGAAATGTGATATAGATGACAGATATAGGCATAGATATATCTATATATGTATAGAAATGTGATATAGATGACATAGATGATACAGATGATAGATGAAGATATAGGTATATATCTCTATATAGATATAGAAAGCAATATTGCAATAAAATTTCTTTCCTTTGTAGTAAGGTAAACTTTATTTTGTTCATTTAAAAACAATATTCTGGGGCAGCAAGGTGGCACAATGGATAAAATACCGGCCCTGGATTCAGGAGGACCTGAGTTCAAATCCAGCCTCAGACACTTGACATTTACTAGCTGTGTGACCCTGGGCATGTCACTTAACCCTCACTGCCCTACAAAACCAAACCAAACCAAACCAAACCAAACCAAACCAAACCAAACCAAACCAAACCAAACCAAACCAAACCAAAACAAAATATTCTGATAAAAGGCCCATAACTTTCACCAAACTGCCCAAAGGGTCCATGACACACAAAAAGGTTAAGATCCTCTGTTTTTTCACTCTGAACGTTAGAGAGGAAGCCATGGCAAGAGTGGGTATAGAGCTGGCCTTAAAGCCAGGGAGATTTGGGTTCTAGTTTTGCCTCTGTCCCATACTGGCTGTGTGACCCTAGCCAGGTCACTATGGGACAGTAGCATAGAAATCCTTCTGAGTGCTCCAGACTTCACTGTGCTCTGTCTGTGCATCAGCAGTACTCTAAGGAAACACAGCATTGTAGAGGACTAATTCTGGTAGTCTGATCTCCCCCAAATAGGTGTAAATGCTGCAATGTTGCATTCAATAAACATGTATTGGTAATGATCACAATATTTTCAGTGGGAATGATTACCTTTGGGAAATTAGGCAGTGCTTTTTTTTTTTTTTGTGGGGCAATGAGGGTTAAGTGACATGCCCAGGGCCACACAGCTAGTAAGTGTCAAATGTCTTAGGCTGCATTTGAACTCAGGTCCTCCTGAATCCAGGGCTGGTGCTTTATCTACTGTGTCACTTAGCTGCCCCACGGCAGTGCTTTTAATGAAATCAAAAGTTTCCATAAATAAAAGGTCTATATTTTTTTATCATCAACATTCTTGTAGTAATGTCGAATGGCTGTGGGTCATGGAATAACATTGTTTCTGAAGAAATGAAGTTGAGGATTGCTCAAAAGGTAATGGGAAGGCTTCTGGTATGCAGGCTGCCATATGTTACAAATGATGAATCATGTAGAAGTAGAATAAAGGATGTCATTAGAGAAATGCATAACAGGAAAAAAAAACAGGCTGGTCATATATTTATAACAAGGGACAATCAATAGATAGTTTTTTGTTATCCCTGCAACATCAAGATAATTTGAGGAAGAATCCCCCTCACCCCTAGGATACTGGATGGACACCCTATGGCCAATTTATGGAGGGGAGCAATGGACAAGTTGAAAAGAGTGAGCAGGAATGGATGGGTTGCAGTCTACCTCACTGGAGGCAACACTCATCAATATGAGATCATAAACCTACTGGAGTCATGGAGAAGCCATTACAAACCTGCCTGTCTTGCTTAGCACAGAACAACCTTTTATGTGAATGTATTTTACTAGCATGGCAAAGCAAAAACCAAAACCAACAACAACAACAACAACAACAATGGCTGCTGAGGTCCAAATTCCAACTTCTTCCCTTCTTGTGTGCCTTTGAGCAAGTAACAATCTCTCCGAACCCCAGATTTCTTTCCGTAAAATAAGAATTATCATAATGGTGTTTCCTATATTACAGGGTTATTCTGAGGATCACATGATATAATGTATGTAAGTACTCTTTAAACAGAAGATGTTCTATGAATGAAAACTATTGTTATTATTAACCAAGTATTATCGACCACTGCTGGAATCATAGAACCTTAAAATATAGACACCAACCAATCTGCAGAGCACATTTTAATAGTATTAGTATGCATTCCTGGCAAGTACAAAAACAACATTAATTTTTATCTATGGCATTGAAAAAATTCACTAAAACAAAATTTCTTCTTGAACAAGTCTTAAAATATGACAAACTCTTTAAGAATGCAAATGAACAATTCTTCTATTTCTCAGCCTAACCTATGATTTCTTTGTTTTTCCATATGCTAAATGCTTACTTAGCATATTGCCAGTATAAGAACAACCAAATTATATACTTCTAGTTGCTAAGGAAACTTGTGATAGGAAAGTTAATACATCCACGTGCCTAGGATAATTTAGTCTAAAACAATTCATTACTGTCAACTTTTCTTTGTTCCTGGCCTCAATTTCCTTTTCAAAAAGACATATTTAAGAGTTGTTCCACAAAATATTCTTTTTTTCTAAAATGAATGATGAATGTGTTTCCCATATAGAACTTCTCATGAAAGATATCTACTTTCAGAGATTAGCTATGATCTGACTCCATAGACTAGGATCTTAACAGTATTTACAACAAAGGCCTATATTCAATAACAATAAAATTTGACTTAAAATGTTTTTTTTCCAGAATGCATAAAATAAACCGACTGCTTGTCATTATCTGTAATAATAAATGTTTCATGAAGACTGACAGGGAATATGGCAGGCTATTAATGGCCCTATAAAGGTCGACAGGATTTCTTCCCAAGTGACTTTCAATTTAAGTCAAGCTTAAACTCATGCATGTTAAAGAGCTTGGTACATTTACAGACACGATTTTGAACAACATAGTGAGACAGCTACCATTCATCTCAAACATCAAGAAAGAGGGCAGGAGAAGTCATGAAGAACTGCTTCCAAGGACTTTTAGATTGTTATTGGATTGTTTCAGAAAAGTGGAAAAGCACTAATCCAAAATAGGACGACAGCAAAGAAAACAAAATGACTCTTTCCAAATTTATTGATTTCACCTAGCAAAAGAAAAAATCTGGGAGGCTGGAAGGAGGAAGACTAGCCATTTGATTCATGCCCTGAAATTTAGATATGCAGGAAATGATTATAACAACCTTCATAATTTTTGAAGTATAAGGGACTTCCTTTTCTAAAGATTATTTTTCAGATTTACACACATACACACATGCGTACATATATATGTATATAAAATTTTCATATAAATCCCCAATGCTATTTTATATTAAATACACAATTTTTTTTAGCACGAACATTTTTGAGGAGTGATTTTTCTGGAAACACAGCCCAGAAAATTAATCACACTATTATTAAATTAAATAATCCTCTCAATCTTTCAAGCTCAAGTTACTAAAATGTTGTTTATAATAATCAGTTCAACTAAAAAAAGCACGGCAATTGTGATAAATTTCAAATTTTTACCACCTAATACTCAAACACAACATTAGTACCAGGTAAAATGAAATGGCAAAACCATCCCCAAACATCCCAAAAGACAGCCTCTGTTGATATTATGGTTCTGACACTAAGATAATTCAGTCAGATAAAAGAAGATTAAATCTGAATCACCATGAAAGAAATTCCAAGTTAGCTTACAAGTAATAAGAATCAGGCAACTCACACAGATTCCGACCAGTGGATAGTTTCTGTGAAGGAGCAGAAAGAATATACATCTATCCCCAACTCTGGATTCTGCCTGAATACAGCAGACATGCAAAGTGCTATTGCCAGTGGTTTGTGAAGTTATTTAATTGTGCCAAGCTAAGATTGAAAGTAAAAATAACTCCAATTAGAATAATGATTCGCAACAGCAGAAAGTTCCCTTTTCTTTTCTCTGCCTAATGCCGTCTCAAAACCCTCTTGGCTGTCACTTTTAAGATATTTTCCAAGCTCCAAATCAGGTTTACTATTGGTCCATATCCTATTTCAAAATATGATCTCATGTAGGATTCAGCTCATTGGCTTACAAATAACAATGCTTGGGGGCAGCTAGATGGCGCAGTGGTTAAAGCACTGGCCCTGGATTCAGGAGTACCTGAGTTCAAATCCAGCCTCAGACACTTGACACTTACTAGCTGTGTGACCCTGGGCAAGTCACTTAACCCCCATTGCCCTGCCAAAAAAAACCAAAAAAAAAAACAAATAACAATGCTTGCTGCCAGTCATTAAGGCTAAGTCTACACAGTACCAAAAGTGGAGCTAAAAACTATTATCTAGCTATTGAGTCAAATAAAAAAAAAAATCAAACTAGGCAGCATGTTGTCATGGGGAGAGAATGGCTTTGGGATCAGAGGAACTGTATTCTAATTCTGACTGTTATTTACCACCTGTGTTGACTTAGGAAGATAACATCACAGTCTTCAGTTTCTTCACCTAAGGGATGAAGAGGTGATGGGATGTTCGCAGTCCCTTCCAACTCATAAATATGTGATTTCTATGACTGTGCTCTAAGAATACAGCTTTTAAATAGGTTTTAAAAGCTAAGCATATTGTCTCTTTTTTGTTATTTGAAGCCCTTTGTATTTAAATCACTGTTATTTTTAATAACCATTTGATTTCTAAAACATGAATGAAATTATTGTGTTTGTACAAGGTATTGAAGAATTTTAGTCTAATTTAAGACAGTTCGGTGAATGACATTTAAAAAGCATTTCTGGTAGAATATTAACCAGCCAATCAACATGATTTATTAAGTGTCCATTAAATATCTATTATTTGTATAAGCCAGGGATAGAAACACAAAATTAAGACCATATCTATGGAAATTTGGTGTTTTCAAAGCAATTTCCTTACAACAATACTGTGAAGTAAGCAGTGTAAATATTGGCTACATTTTACAGATGAAGAAACTAAAGGAAAGAGAATAACTTGCCCATATTCATCAGCAGTTCTAAAAATATTAGAACTCAAATTTCCTGACTCTAAATCGAATGTCCTTTCACTACAAAACACTCAATTTCAGAAAATTGACATAATATTGAAAACATTTTTCTTTTAAAAATGTCAAACCTTTTGGTTTGTATTATTATAGATATTGAGATTCTAGTGTTTTCAAATAAATTCATTAATTACATGAGGAATTCAGAGTAATACAGACAGAGCTATTATTCAGAGTAGACTACCGTAATCCAACGAACCAAGGATACACATGCTCAGGAATATTATCTTCACTGATCACCACATTGCTGCCCTTTTTTCATAACCTTAATTCCTACTATTAGCAACATCAATCAATCTGCCGTTAGCAGAAATCATGGCATCATCTCCAGAAGGCCACGGTTAAAATGTTTATATATTAGGGTTAGAAGAGGCCTCAGAAGGCAATCTAGTCTATTTCACTCCCAGTTTTATAAATGAGGAAACTGAGGCCAGGAAAGCAGTGACTCATCCAGTCTTATAGTCAGTCAGTTGCAGAACCAGGACTAGAATCCAAGTTTCCCACCATCTAACCCTAACCTAATGCTTTTTGTCATACCACATGTTATGGGGAAGGGCAAGAGAGGTCTAATCACATCTACCAGTGCATTAATACAAATTAAATAATCTGACTGTCACCTTGAAAGCTAGAACAAATATGTTACTGTCAGGACAGGGCACAAAAGATTATTTTTCTTAAATGGCTGAGTGAAAAGTGGCAACAATGTCTTGGGGAACATCATAAGAGACCACAGCCTGAGAGTGGAGACTAAGGAGACAGAGGTGAGAGTGCATTAACTAGGGGAATATGAAGATGAGATAAAGCAAAGTGCCATGTGCACAAAAATAAATTTACACGCCTCAGTAATCCCTGAACACATATCACTGTGGCCCACTGAATATTCACCTACTAGAAAAGCTTAGCAGACTTAAGGCAAGAAGCTCCAGAGGCCATATTAGTCTGTTCAGAAGTGGGGAGAGAGACAGAGAGAGAGAGAGAAAGAGAGAGAGACAGAGACAGAGACAGAGAGAGACATACAGAGAGATAGAGAGGGAGAAAGACAGAGACAGAGAGACATACATAGAGAGAGAGACAGAGACATACACAGAGAGAGACAGAGAGAGGCAAAGACACAGAGACACCCTGTATGTTGGTGCTTGAAGTAGGGTAGGACAGATGATATTTCAAGGCTTAGTTTCAGGTAGGTATGCATAATAAAGACAGGAATGTGGACCATGTGGGTGATAGGCTTAGCTTCCTTACCTAGGCTCTTACCTTCACCTGCATGACAACTTGGGGGTATCTAGGAGTTCACCACAGTACTCCAGTCTCTACACAGACACTGGGGATTTTCTAGTAGAGTCCTTGAAAAGGGATTTAGAGGCAAACGGATATAAGGAGTTCAACGGGGATGTAGCAGAAGTTGAAAGGAATTTGCTAACAGTAAATCTGAGGCTTCACTGTTTCCAATCGGCATGAGGCACGTGCAGTGAAAAGAACAGGATGAATCTTAACATGGAAGCACTCTGCCTGGCTGTTGGCTTTATCAGCATTCCCCTCTTTAATTTCTACTTAGCTAAGCTGTGTTTATAAGGTTGCTAAATGCAGGGGTTCCTTTGTTTTCCTCTCGGTACTCTCAGAGCTCAGCACAGTGGAGGTGTTTCACATGGTATTAAACATCTACTAAGGTGTTGACTGCTTGACTGTGTATAACAGGTAGAGAGAACCATGCTAGTTTTCTACTGGTGGTTAATGAAGCTTCAGGGGTTGGATTCCAGTTAGAATTCACCATTTTCTTATTACATTTTGAAATATATTAGTCCACTGGAGAGTTCTTTGATTTGGAAGCACCAGTAATTACAACAGTCAAAATAGGAAAATGAGGACGGTAAAACTGCAGATCCCAATGGAGAGAAAGAATGAGGATTCATGCAGATTTCAAAGTTTGGGGGCCCTTCTGGAAGGGCAAAAGACTATCCAGATCACTTCTTTCGCCTACTCCCACTGGACTCTAAAAACATCCTTTAAGCTTGCTCTAGTTCAGCACCTATTTCATGCCATAGGGAGAGAAGGCAAGTTGAAAGATGTGGGTATGTAGAAGGAGGAGTGAGACCACAGGGTCAAATCTGGCCTCCATCATTGAGGTTTTATGAATCTCTCTTCTCCAAGTACTCCTGTCCAGCACTTTACAAGAAGACTGGGAGAGTGAATTTGCCTAGTGCTACAAAGATGTCACGGGTAAAGTCATTCAGTCAGTATCACTCTACCTTTTTATGCCTTTCTCTCTGAGAAAGTTATCTAGATACCAGCACATTTGACCCTTGGGTTTTGGTGAAAGACTGTATAAGATCACCCGGGGCTCCCTCTTATCAGTGTATTTGACACTGCCAGAACTCTGGGCTAAGGAGGGGATAGCTCAAGTAAATCATGGGTGACACTGTAGACACATCAAACATGTCTCCCCCTGTCCATATTCTATTCATAACACTATTGAATGTGGTCAAACCAGATTAAGATAAAATTGGGGAATATTTAACAAAATAAATAAAAATTTAAAAAAACCATACAATATACAGTTTGCAAGGATACTTATACACGGATTTAGTGACCCCCATTTCTATTTGAATTTGACACTACTGCTGAAAAGCTAGAAGATGTAAGCAGCTATTTAATTTCAGACAATTTGGGAGCAGAGGAAAATAATTTCCTTTCAACATCTAGTAAGATCTGTCACTCATTCCTGAAAGAGATAATTGATACTATCAAAAAATGATATGAGAAAATAAATTAATTTGACAAATATTTAGTAAACACCTATTGATGTATGGACTCTGTACTGGGCTCTTCAAGTACAAAGATTAGAACAAACAAGAGTCCCTGTCCTTAGGAATCTTACAACACAAATTTAAAATTAAAGAGAAGGATGTGATAAATTTGAGGAAATAAAAAAGGATAGTGAATAATTGTGAAATATGGTACAAAGGAGTTTAATAAAGTCATCAGATTGTTTTTATAGGAATAGGCTAGCAAAATCGAAGAATTAGAGGTATAAAAGAAGAAGAAAATTAGCTCATATAAAATTAATACCAATAGTAATTTTTTTTTCTGGCCAATAACTAATTTCCCAAGGCAAACACATTTAACTTATGGGCTTGCCCTTTGTATAAACAGAGCAAGTATCTACCTACATTCCATTCATTCATTCAGCAAATATTTAAAGAGCATATGAAATGCCTCCCTGCTTTTAAATTTCTTCCTCCCACCCCCCCTCCCCTAGTCAGAAAATGCCACTCCTCAGGATGTAGAAGGTCCTCTTTAAAATTGTTATCTTGGAGAAAAAAATCATTAAGCCATTGTTTTCCATTAACAAACACCTTCACTTGAATAGGATCTTGAGAAAGCAGACAGAGCCCTAATTCAATAGAATACAGAACTGATAAGTTACAGTAGTGAGGCAAAGGTTAGCGATAGGTCTTGGGGGCATAACATAATGGAGTTTATGGTGATTCAGTGAGAGAACTGAGTGTTTGTGCACAGGAAAGAAATTGCCTATTTTCTAAGTTTGCTCCCCTTTTCCTTTTGGTTTACACATGGGAAGATGCAACAAGGGAGAGAATTCTATACTTGGATGGTCCTTTGATTTCTTCCACTGATGCAACTATCTATGTCTCCCAATGGGGCTCTGCTGGTAAATATTTAACAACTGACTCTGGGGGGAAAATGTACCAACATACCTTTAAGTTTATTTTTCATTATTAACATTTTCTTCTTCATTTTCTCAACTCCAAACAATCAACAAAACAAGAAATCGGGCTTTGGTTTGTAGTGTTTGCTGATTTCCATGATGTAAATGTTTACAATGTTAATTTAACAACTGACTACCAATTGCAAGCTCCAGCTCCAGTCTACCCCCTGAATCCTATGACCCCTTCCCATATGATTCTTTTTATGAATCATTAAAGGAGATTTACTGAAAATCTTGTTTCTATTTTTTGTATTCTTCAGGAAACTAATATAGCACTTGTCTTTGTATTCTGCTCTTGATATAACAGCAGACTAATTTCTTAGTCAGTCATCTCTGCCTTTGGCAATGACTCAGATATTACTTCTCAAACAGGAGCCCTTGGTTGTATGCTAAAGCCTACCTATCTTCATCAAGAATCTTTTTCATGGCCCAAGTAATTTCATTACTTGCCATTACAATTACTTCGGGATGTTCCATTGTAATCATGTGACATCACCAAGAGAATACTGATATTAAAGACATTGGGTTTTGCTCCAGGGACTAACCTAAGACCATTGAAAACATTTTGTCTTTTTTCAAATGCATTCCAGTCTAATCTTTTAGTATATTCAATTTTGGACCAAACATGGTCCAATTGCAATTCCTGCTCAAGATAAATATGTTGCTATCTATTTTAATATGGCTAATAAATATGTTGATATAATGGATATAAATATTGATCTAATATACATGTTGATAGAACTAATGCATGGGGTGATGTACTAAATATATTGATATAATTAATTTGATGAGTTGCTTATTCAGCTGCATGTCATAGTTGGGTTAATACCCATGTTTCATTTGTCTTCCTCCATTGTATATAGTGATACCAACATCTTCTGTATAACTATGAATTTCACAGAAAAGGTTCCAGGCATTGATGCTATCAGCAATTGTGAAATCTTACAATCAATCAAGATTTCCATCTTTTATTCAAACTCTAAGCAGAATATCTTCCTTGATAGTGATGACTGTAGATGAGCATGATCAACAAGCAACATGCTTACTGAAAGTCTTCTAGTTTTCCATCCCACTTGGTGTCCATACTCAGCACATTGCAATTTCATGTCATAGACTATTGTTTTAATGTATATAACAGCCATTGACTGAGGGGACTTCATTTTATCTGATCAAGTCAAACACTTTAAAAAGTGATAGATAGTCTCATTCATTTATTCAGCAAGAATCTTTAAGCATTAAGAATCTTTAATCTTTACTATGTTCCAGAAACTATGTTTGATAATGAAGACATAAAAACATAACAAAGCAGCCTCTGCTAAGAAGGAACTCGTATTGGGAGGGGTGAGAAAGGAACAACATGTGTGAAGGTGAGGAGATACAAAATATATCCAAAGCAAATAGAAAAATACTATTTGCATTTACTTATCTGCATCCATGTTGGTCCTCCCACCCCCACAGGAAAGTAAGTTCCTTGATGGCAGAGACTTTTATTTTTGTCTTTGTAACCTCATTGTCTAACACAGTATTTGGTACACTAACTATGGCAATAACAACTAGGAGAATCAGAATGAGCTTCTTATTGGAGGGAGCACTTGAGCTGACATGAGGAGCAAGTGAATTCTAGACACTTGGAGAAGAAAGGAGGAGCAGCCTATAATGTGTATAGGCCCTAGAAATGGGAAGTGGGATGCCATGTGTGGGGAACAATTTAAAGGTCAGTGTGTGAGGTTGAGTAATGTGTAATAAACCTGGAAATGCAAGGTAGAGACAGATTGTGAAGGGCTTTAAAAGGCTTTAAAGGCTCTGTTTAACTCCAAACAGAGGGCTTTGTATTTTATCTTAGAGGGAAGAGGGAGCCACTGAACCTTCCTTAGAAGGAAAATGATGGATGTGATTAGACCTCTGTTTTAGGAAGATGGAGTTAGCAGCTGTGTGAAGGATGTATTAGAGAAAGAAAAGATTGGAGAAAGACCAATTGGAAGGTTACTGGTTGGTTAAAAAGTGATGAGTGCCTGAAGTAAGAATGGTTACAGTGTGAGTGATAAAAAGGGGAAAGATCTGAGAGGCGTTAGAGGTACTGTAAAAGTAAAACATTCAAGATCTTGAGGAGGCGAGCAGATGGGTAAGAAGTTGACCTCCAGGTTGCATTTTTCAAAGTATCATCCATGGTACTTTTCAATTCTTTTGGAATAATCTCCAGAAAATATTTTGAAAACTGGTCCCTGAGTGCCTTTAAAATTACATAGCATAATTTTCTTCTACATGTATTTGGTCAAGTTCAACCATTGTTTCCAGATTTATCTTAAAAGTCAATTCATCAACAAGCATGCATTAAGTGTATTAAGTATCCACAGTGCTAGGTACCATGGATACAACCCAAAGTGAAACAGATTTCTAGAGAATCTTGTATTCTAAATGGTATCTACACTTACATATAAATAAAATACTAAATAACATCTAAATTAAAATGTATAGAAAACATAAAGTAAATATAAATACAAGACAAGCTAAAGGGGAGGTGGCACTAGCAACAGGAAAGATCAGGAAAAGTCTCATGAAGAAGGTGATATTTGTGTTGAGCTTTGAACAAAATAGTGAGTCTAAGAGGAGAAAGTGAAGAGGCAATTCATTCTACATGGAAGCCAGTCTTATGTAATTTCCTAAAATAATACATTACCTCAGGATTACTGGATTTGCTTTTTTGAAATTAAAATTTGCTTTTATTAAATTTTTGTTTTTATTAAATAAATTGCTTGTCTGAACCCTCAGACTCTGAGTGGTCCGTTGCATCAGATGAGAAACACAAACAGATCAAATCCTGAGATGGTAAACTCCAAATGTGATGGTTCTGTGATCATAACTGTGGATTTTTTCTTTTTTGTGTTTGTTGTTCTTCTCCAGTTTGATCTAAATGTTCTTAGCTGCATTTAACATCAAGTTCTCTGAAGGCTAATTTTGGAAATGGCTTTTCCCTGTTTTCAAGGAATGCTATGCTTGAAGTTCCATTATTTGCTTAAGTAATGTTTTACAAATGAGATCTTTCCCTAAACCAGTGTTGTCTTTGGCTGATAGGTCTCTCTGATTTGCAAAGAGATTAAATGTTTGAGGTGTTTCCTGGGTTCTTTTGGTCTCCTTATTTTCGATGACTACTTTTGGTCATGTGACCTATGAAACAGAGTCAATCTTAACTGATAAATTAATGTCTTATTAAGAAAAGTCAAGTTAAAGCAGCAGCAGCAGCATATACCATAATTCCAAAACTCAGTTCTCGGTAATTTCTTACTTAATATTAAGCCTCCACCTAGGCCAGCACCCTGGAGAGGACACTCCAGCTACTCCTCATGGGGTAGATACAACACGGGATGCGGCAGTTACTATTTATAAGCCACTCAGGAGCTGCGGCTACCGTATTGAACTCCATAGCCACATTGTGGCCTGTGGCTCTTCAAGGCACTGATCCATGGTTGTCCTCAACTGGTGGAGGCCTACTACTAATATTAAG
Source organism: Dromiciops gliroides (assembly GCF_019393635.1). Classification (NCBI taxonomy): domain Eukaryota; kingdom Metazoa; phylum Chordata; class Mammalia; order Microbiotheria; family Microbiotheriidae; genus Dromiciops; species Dromiciops gliroides. The sequence goes on from NC_057861.1 coordinate 443,261,476, forward strand.
CCTCATATTACTAACATTAGTAAAAAACAGATTAAAATTGAGGCTTGGCAAATTATACAAGTTCTTTTATACTGGGGTTTCAGTGTTAAGAAAGCATATGATTAGACTGAAATGGGATGCAATGGGTTACACTGGGATGAAAACTGGGTTTGCAGTCAGAGGTGCTCACTTCAAGTGTCTGCTCTGTCATGATCTTCTCTGTCATGATCTTCGGCAAGTCATTTAGGCTTTTAGTCTCAGTTTCTCCATTGAAAAGAGAAAGGTTGGGGCAGCTAGATGGCGCAGTGGTAAAGTACCGGCCCTGAATTCAGGAGTACCTGAGTTCAAATCCGGCCTCAGACACTTGACACTTACTAGCTGTGTGACCCTGGGCAAGTCACTTAACACCCATTGCCCAGCAAAAAAAAAAAAAAAAAAAAAAAGAAAGAAAGAAAAGAGAAAGGTTGATTAGATAACCTCCAAATTATTCTCCAGTTCTTTTTCTATGACCTTATGATCTCTAGGGCTATATAAAAAACAAGTGCCCAGAGAATAATTCTTCAAGACTAGATTGTGAGAAGTCACAGAAAAATCCACTGAGAAGCAATATATACAAGGCATTCCTGTTTAAAGGCTGCAGACTCTGAATATCTGGTATTACTCTATTGTTTTGGTAGTTATTCCCATTTCCCAAATCTAAAGTCACTACTATAGCTGCTACTGCCAGTCACATTTGTTCTCCACTAAATCCATTAGTCTCTTTAATATCCTTGACTGAAATTAAGAGGTAACTAGGATGATTAACACAATCTGATTTTCCTTTTCATATTCACTACCTTTCTCCCTCATAAAACACTCTATCTCTATTTTTTTTTTTTTTTTTGGTGAGGCAATTGGGGTTAAGTGACTTGCCCAGGGTCACACAGCTAGTAAGTGTTAAGTGTCTGAGGCCAGATTTGAACTCAGGTACTCCTGACTCTAGGGCCAGTGCTCTATCCACTGCGCCACCTAGCTGCCCCTCCTATCTCTATTTTTAAATAATTTTTACAGTCTTTTTTTTTATTCTTCCTTTTTTGTCTTCTCCTGTATGCTATGGGCACAATTTTTTCCCGAAAAATAAATTTGGAAGTTGCCCTGCTTATTCCATTGCCTCTGCTACTCTTCTAATGTATGCTATCATCAATTTATGCCTATATTATTGGAATTGACCTTCTTGCTTCCAGTTTCTTGCCACTAATCTGCCCTATAAACTACCAACAAACAATTATTAAATACAGCTCTATTTCATTCCCCTCCTCAAAATCTTGTACTGAATGTTGTGGTAGAATCAATGTCCTAAATCCACTCCTGCTCCCATTTGAAAGCAAGGATAGAATGGGTTTGTTTTCCATTGTTGTTGTTGTTTTGCTTTGTATTTCTGAAAAGGTATTAAGGGGATCCTCTAGACTCCCTTAGCTCAAGGAACTAATGGTTTGGGCTGTTGATATTACTTCCTGGTTGTCTTAAAACAAAACAGCCATGCAGAGGTCCTTCTGCTACTCTCACAAAAGGACCCAGAATACCTGATGCTATCTGTCATCTTTGCACTTTTGTTAAGCTTCATCTTTGCTAATTCCTGTTAGGGACCCTGACAATAAATATGTATTCTCATAATTTTCACCTTCCCAAATTCAACCCATCCTTCATGGCCCAGCTCAAATCCTCATTTCCTAGATAAAGTTTTATTCCCTATTTTAGCCTCCACTTTGGCAAAAGTATAAAGGTATTTTTAGGAAAGAAGAAAAAAACAAAAACTCGAAACTATAAGGATACAGGGCATCACAAAGAAGGATCAAGAAGAGACTAAAATGGGGGCAGCTAGATGGCGCAATGGATAGAGCACCAGCCCTGGAGTCAGGAGTACCTGAGTTCAAATCCGGCCTCAGACACTTAATACTTACTAGCTGTGTGACCCTGGGCAAGTCACTTAACCCCAATTGCCTCACTAAAAAAAAAAAAAGAGAGAGAGAGAGAGACTAAAATGATTAAAGAAATAGAGAAGGGGTGTTTTATGAGGGATAAAGATGGTAAAGTTCAAAAGGAAAGTATGCTTATGTTAATTCTCCTAGTTACCTTTTCATTTCAACCAAGGATATTACAAATCCAACCCATCCTTCAGGGCCCAAATCAAATCCTCATTTCCTAGATAAAGGCTTCTTCCCTATTTTAGCCCCCACAAGCATGGTAGAATTGCAAGAGTGTTAGATTTGGAGGCAGAAAGACTTCAGTCCAAATCCTACCTCAGCTGTATGACCTTGGAAAGATCATTTGATCTTTCTGGCCCTCAGTTTCCTGAACTGTAAAATAAGGGAGTTGAACTTGATATATTCCAATATCCCTTTCATCTGTTAACTTGACCCTTCTCTGAGTTACTATCGCACTAATAGTTAGTATTACATAGTTTAGAACTTAATTGCCTTTGATCTGGAGACAAATAAAAAGCCCAAGAGACATAGTTTCTGGATAATTAATAATGAACTTGTTAATTAGGCTAGAAAATAATAAATTGATGGTCAGTGGGCTCAGTAACCAAAGACAAACCCTGGAGATCACTGAATGCTTAAATACCTTTGGAAAAGGGGGTGTCCCTGACAGTTGAAAATCAACTCCGATTGGTGAACAATTAATGAGGGTGTGGACTTTGAAATGATGAGGTGGACTGAAAGCCTTCAGCTCCTCCTGCAAAGAATATGGCTTGATCAGGAGATTCAGCTGTTTCCAACAATCTGGACAGGAGAATCATTTCCATCCAGACCACTGGAATTGATGTTCTACTTCATGAGCTGGGTTACCCTAAACTCCAAAGGAGGTGTGATATGAGGGCATAGACTTAATTCTTTAGGGATGGAATTCACCTACATTAGACTCTGTTTACACTCTAAACAGAAGTAAGGTCTTTCAGTTGGGTGGGGTCCTTCCCAGGATGGAGGAGCAAGATCCCAGAGGATCTGGGCAATTTCATCTATCAGTCCTATCCTCCAGGCCTACAGGTCTGACTGGTCTCTGAATGAGGAAATAAAAAACCTGGATTCAAATGAAAAACAAGTTATCAATATAATAGAAAATAGTGATTTATCTCAGTCTCATACCATCCTCTAGTCACTTCATTCTTGTTGGTCTTCTCTTTCTAACTACAGTGTAAGCACCTTGAGTGTAGGGGCCATCTCTAATAGTTCTGGTTCTTTTTTTCAATCTCTTTGGAACTTTTGCTGGTACTAGTATGTCAATACTAGTGTATACAAAGTATACACTTTGGTGGCACAGTGGATAGAGTGCTTGGTCTGAAGTCAGAGAAGACTCATCTTCATGCATTCCAATGTGGCCTCAGACACTGACTCAGTTTCCTCATCTGTAAAATGAGCTGGAGAAGAAAATGGCAAACCACTCTAGTATCTTTGACAAGAACATTCCAAATGGGGAAATGAAGAGTTGAATATGACTGAAACAAGTGAACAAAGTATGTACAAATTAAATATTTGCTGGTTATTCTTCTAGTCTTCATCTATGAGAGGACTTTAGCTCTTTTAATGGAAAGCAATAGTGGATAGATGATGCCACTCATTTAGCAAAGAGCTGCAGCTATGGTTGCCATCAGTCAGCCTCAGACATGACCTTTTCTTCCAACAGTACTTGAAAGTGAAGATTTTATGATGGACATATGAATTAATTCCACTCTCAGGCTCAGATGAGAATGAGGATAGTGGAGTGGGAAGAGTGCCAGAGTCAGGAAGCATGGATTTATTTAGGATCCAAATCTTATCAGCTGTTATAACTCTATATAGCTAAGTCACTTCATCTCTCGGAGTCTCAGTTTCCTCATCTGAAAAATGGTATTAATGATGCCATAGTACTTGAAACCTCCAGAGTTGTTATGAGCAAGCTACTTTGTAAACCTTAGTGGGGCAGATAGGTGGCACAGTGGCTATAGCACTGGGCTTGGAATCAGGAAGACTCATTTTCATGAGTTCAAATACAGCCTCAGATACTTACTAGCCATGTGACCCTGGGCAAGTCACTTAACCCTGTTTGCCTCAGTTTCCTCATATGTAAAATGAGCTGGAGAAGGAAATGGCAAACTATTCCAGTATCTTTGCCAAGAAAACCCCAAATGGGGTCACAAAGAGTCGGATACAACTGAACAACATCAAGAACAACCTTTAAAGTGCTTAGAAGTATGAGTGAGTAGATAACAGAATCCCAGAATGTAGTATTTGGAGGGATTTCAGAGTCCCTCTAGGACCTGAATTTAAATCATTCCTTATATATTTCCTATCTATTTGACCCTGGATAATCTCTTAACCTCTGCCTGTCTCAGTTTCCTCTGATGGAAAATTAGGGATAATAATAGTCATCTACCTTCCAGAACTGTTGTGAAGATAAAATGAGATAGGTATAAAGTGCTTAGCATAGTTCCCAGCACATAGCAGGTATGCATTAAATGTCTGTTAAAAAAAATCTGCAAAGAATCCTCCATACACCTCTAAACCATACCCAAACAAGCTATAATTGAACCTCCATTTGAATCTCTATAATGAGGGAGAACCTATCATTTCCCAAGGCAGACTATTTTAGTTTGGAATTGCTCTGATTGGTAGTTTTGTTTTGTTTTGTTTTGTTTCCCCCCTTATGTCAAGCTTAAAGATGCCTCTTTGTAACTTCTGTCCACTAATTCTGGTTCTTTCTAATTCAGCCTCCCCATAACAGCCCTTTATGTACTTGAGGACAGTTGTCATCTATCATACCCTTCCCCTCTCTCTAGGCTAAACATCTCCACTTCCTTCAACCAAGCCCCATGTGACACAGACTCAAGAACCTTCAGTTTCCTAGTGGATCTTTGGAGCACTCTACCTTAGTGGTGTCTTTCTTATACAATGGCACCCCGAACAGAACACAACAGATACTTTAGCTGTTGTTTGATCAGAGCAGAGAACAGAGGAACACTTTGTTATTCTTGAAAGCAACCCAAGAACACATTAGCTTTCTGGCTGTCACATCAATCACACTATTCCTGATTTAGAATGAGCTTGAATGCACTAAGACCCTGAGGTTTTTTTTCAGACAAACTACCATCTAACCATTCCTACCCCAGTCTGTAGTTGGAAATATGATTAAAAAAACAACCCAAAATTTGTGTCAGATTTTACATTTATTGAACACCATCGATTGATGATCTATTGAACATCCTCTCATTAGATGCAAGCCAATGCTGTCAACCCAACCTTCACAATTTGGGGTCTTGATTTTGTAATTTAGGGTTTCAGCCATTCTTCTCAGCTTTGTGTTTTCTGAAAATCTGACAAACATGTCATTTCCAATATTACTAAAGTTACCGATAAAAATGTTAAATAGCACAGGGCAGATCCCTGGGGCATTCTGCTAGAAATCACATCTATCAAGTTGACACTGAACCATTGCCAATTAACCTTTTGAGTTTAGCTAATCAACCAGCAATGAATCTATTGAATTGCATTCCACAAAAATAATAGGATATACTTTAGTAAACCCTTTTATAAAACCTAGGAAACCTTTATCTATAATGTTCACCTGACTAGATTTTATTAAACTTGTTGAAAATGGAAGTATGCTAGCTCTGGATATTTTCACTAACCATATCTTTAATGATTCATCCTAGAATTTTCCCAGAAACCAGTCAAATTCATTGGTTTCTTGATTTTGTTCCCTTCCTTCATAAAATGAAAATTAGGATCTTGTAGCTTTCTTTTAGTTTTCTAACCATAGACAATATTAACCCCTCTCCTTTTTCTTCTTAGCTTCCTATCCCCTCAAATTAGTCTCCTGCTCTCCATCTAATCTGTTAAACTAACCTATACTCATGTTATGATATATGGTGATGGGTCCTAAAAGGCCAAGAAGTTAAAAAAGGGTCTTCCTAGAGAAAATGTTTTAATTCAAAGAAATGATGACATAGAAGGATGAGGAGGAATTCAATAGAAAGGACAAGGATTTGTAGTCAGGGAGACTGGGTTTAAATCCCATTTCCACTACTTATTGCTTGTGGGATCCTGGAAAAATCACTCAACTTTTCAGGGTCTTATTTTCTTCATTTGTAGAATGAAGTGGTTTGATCAGGTAACTTCTAAAATACCTTCACACTAATCACACAGCAGGGGAAAACACTCTGGGTAAGGTAGACTTTCCTTTTAAAAAATTTTTAATGTATTTTATTTAAAAAATTTTAAAAGTAATAAACATTTTTATTTATAGTTTTGGGTTCCAATTTTTATTTGTCCTTCCCTTCCTCCCCATGTCCCTCCCTGAGGTGGTAAGCAATCAGATATAAGTTATACATGTGTGATTTTGTAAAACATTACCATATTAGTCATTTTGTACAAGAAAACTTGAATAAAAAAAAAAGAAAGAAAGTGAAAAATAGCATGCTTCTGTTCTTTCTTTGGAGATGGATAGTATGTTTCATCAATAGTCATTTAGGATTATCTTGGACCACTGTAATGTTGAGAATAGTTAAGTGAGTCACAGTTCTTCATCAAACAATATTGCTGTCTCTGTGCACAATGTTCTCTTGGTTCTGCTCGCTTCACTATATATCAGTTCATACAAGTCTTTCCAGGCCTTTCTGGAATCATCCTGCTTTTTTATTTCTTACAGCACAATAATATTCCATCAGATAAGGTAGACTTTCCAATGCCTCTCAAAGAATTTCCTGTGGGTTACTTCATTGATACATAAAGCCAAACCCTGGGTAAAGCAGCACTATTTTAAGCACTAAACCTCTTTATTTCTTTTCATGAATTGATATCTTTTAAATATCCACAATGCATTTGGCATGAATTTGTTGGCAAAATACACTGCAACACTGTTGGCATAGATTGCTCTCCAAGAAATTCTAATTCCCAGTGGTGAATGGGAGTTGCTTAAAAATCTCAGTATGACTGCCAGATGAAATTCAGGCCAATACTTAAAATGCACATGAATGGTGAATGGATGCTGACCTCTCCTGGGGGGACCCACTATTCTGTGTGTATGTATGTATGTATGTATGTATGTATGTATGTATGTATGTATGCATGTATGCATGTATATACCTACACACACATATATATACACACACACACATACATATATATATATATTATTTTTTTTCTTTTTCTGTGCTGTTTAAGTTAAAGCATTGCCAAAGGTAGGCATTGAGCAGGCTAGTAATTCTATTCAGCCTGCAGTATAGCTTAGATGCATGAATATTCACTGGAAAATTTTTAAATGAGAGGCAAAAATGTACAGAAAAGAGGTCTGACTGCTACAATACAGGAGATGATGCTTTGGATTAAGGTGAAAACAGAAACCTCTGCATGATGGATGCTGGGAAAAGCTACTTTTAAGTCAGTCTAGAGACAAAACTGCTAACCAAGGAAGAGTTCATCAAATTAGGATGCCATTATAATATCCCTTGTCAAACAGGGAACTTATAAAAAGAGAATTAGGGAGATAATGAGGGGAGAGAAGGAGGTTTAATCTCTCCATGGCTCACTGTTGTCACATAATTGGGATTATAACACAACAGTCAAGAATTAAGAACAAATAATTTGTCAATCATGCTGAAGTGCCTTGGTAGACTCTAAAATTGGACAACACCTAAATATCCAGGACATAGTTGTGATACCATCAGAGAAGTCAGTAACTCCAGACCAAAAATCCAATCAGCCAATAGTTTTATAGCTAAGGAACCAATGAATGGTATTTTTTAAAATTTCTGGACAAAAATTTCATTAGAATAGTGAAATATTAATTGGCATATATTATATCTGAAAGCACGAAGCATTTTTTTCTAGGTACACCTAACTAGATTCTGTGTTTCCAGTGGCTGACACGTTATTTTCATCACTCCTGAGTTACTAAGGGTTGTCCCTAACTCCTTTGGGTCCTAAGGGTTCTTCTATCCCCATTAGGTTTGCTTGACTTCTCTGACATCTTCCAACACACAACTTCTTCCCAGTGCAAAATGGGGGTTACCTGGAGATCCTTTGTGTTACTCTAGAATTGGGGAGTGGATGTGGAAACTTCAGAGTTGGAGAAGTTCTGGAGTGAGATGGCCCATGAAAGTGACCTATTTGGTATCTGAAGTTGGTACAATATGGAGTGTTATATGACTGTTGTCAGTTTTTTAATATATTTGTTTATAGAAATTCTTACTGAGTTCAAGAACTGAGACTTTGTTTCCTGGTTCTTTTGTATAATGTCCCTTCCATTCTACTCCCCTCATCATGATATGCACTGCTATGAACTTACTGGGATTGCAACATAAATTATTGTTAATAATTGTGATGATTGCACTATGCCTTCAGGGAACATCATGGCTACTATGATATTTTACTGTGGAAAAAGGAATTCTTCTGGAGGAAAGATCTGCACTCATAAACAGATTCAAGTGTAGAGGGGAAATCCAAATTTCTGGCATTGGGAGAGTACAGGAAGGAACATCTGAGACCGTGTAAGTGTCCCAGGCTGATAGCTGAGGAGTTCTCCGACTAGAATTTCTAGCAGTCTGCCAATGCCACAAAGTGCTGTTGTTCAGTCATTTCAGTTGTTTCTTTGTCTTTGTGACACCATTTTGGGGTTTTCTTGGAAAAGATACTGGATTGCTTTGCCTTCTCCTTCTCCAGATAATTTTACAGATGAGGAAACTGAGGTAAACCAAGTTAAGTGACCTGCCCAGGGTCACACAGCTAATATCTGAGGCTAATTTTGAACTCAGGTCTTCCTGATTCTGAGACCAGTGTTCTATCCATTGTGCCACCTAGCTGCCTCACAAAAGACTTTGCCCCACAAAGTCCCATAGCCTGCATCATTAGCAAGGTAGCCTACTAGAGAAAAGGGGGCTCAAGATAGAAAATAAGAGGAATTTATGATCATGCTCACTCAGTATTTTCTGGGGCTCATTCATGCATCATAGAAATTGCTTGTGCCCAATCAAAAACGCCACTGTATAATTCTGCTGTTGTGTGAGAATGGATTTTTTTTTTCTTTTTTGGTCTCTAGCATTTAGAAGGATGATGGAGAAAGGTTGTCCTGCCTGAGTTTGAGAAAGTTTAGGATATTAGAACATATAATTTAAGTATATAGTTCTCTGGTTGATGAGGATTATACATGAAGACATTACAAACTTCATTAAGATTGCAGGGTAGCTGTTAGTCATCAGTTGTTAACTAGGAAAAATCTTAACATTGTAATGTTACAGAATAGACACAAGGTAAGAAGTAATTTCAATTCTTAACCTGTTTCCTCTTCTATAAAATGGGAGCCATAATTTTTTTTTTTTTTTTTTTTTTTTTTTGCGGGGCAATGAGGGTTAAGTGACTGGCTGAGGGTCACACAGCTAGTAAGTGTCAAGTGTCTGAGGCTGGATTTGAACTCAGGTCCTCCTGAATCCAAGGCTGGTACTTTATCCACTGAGCCACCTAGCTGCCCCTGCCATAATTCTTTAACTATATAACCCACAAGAGTATTGAGGGGAAAAGTAAAATTCTATATAAATTTGAGACAACTTATAGAAGACAGAACAGTGATACCAGTTGTACCCGTTCTGGTTAATAGGTCAAATATTCAGCTCTTAGTAAACTTTGTAGGTTGTAGCATCATAGGGATCTTAAAGGTCATGAAGTATAACCTCATCTTTTTATAAATGAGGGAATCAAGGCACAAAAAAGTTAAGACACTTACCCAGGGTAACACAGCTACTAAGGATTTGAGGCAGAGTTTGAACCCAGATCTTCTCAACTCCAAGTCCAAAGCCCTATCCACTATGCTTAAGTGGCCTCTCTACCTTTCCAAAAAGTTGAAGGTATAAAAAGTAATGGAAAATCAAATATTTTGGTGTACAACCAGTTCTCTCCCCTTTCTGGCACCCATACATATGGAAGCAGCAAAAAAAAAAGTGTCTGGAGACAAATGATATTGTGGTCCCAGCTACCTGACCTTTGGTTAAGCTTTTGAGAAGTAGGAGTGTGTTGAAACTGAAAAGTCCTGTGCTGAAGTACATTATTGAACAAAGGCACCACATTTACACAGTCACTCGTGCCATTTACACAGAGATGCGCCGGGGTGTTTGAGTGCCCCCACTTTATTTGAATAGTCTATTTACCTTATTGTGAGCTGTAATACCATAGCCATTAGCTGGTTCCATCCACTAGTCCATCAGGTAGAATACTAGTTATTTGGCCTAACTTTTCTGCCTTATTCAAGAGCGGAAGGGCATGGGATGGTAGAATCAGAGAATGAAAGTCAGATTGAAACTGAACATGTTGAGTGTCTTTTAACATATCAAGTTACAGATTTCTCATTTTTCCTGTATTGTGGACGCTGGCAGTGCTGTGGTTGAGAAAGCTGACTCTCAAGGCCAGGCCTATGGATTAGCCAACTTGGTAAATGCCTACATAATGAGGTTTGAGGAGAATCAAAAAGCCTTCCTGGCCTCTTGGATTTCCCTTTCTCTCTGGCTAATTTACCTGAAGGGGAAGAGGGAGGCTACGGAAAGGGATAGTCTTTTTTTTCCCCTTAAAAGTATTTTATTATTTTCACTTACATGTAGAGATAGTTTTCAACATTTGTTTTTATAAGATTTCTAGTTACAATTTTTTCTCCCTCCCTCCCCTTCCCCCCTCCCCAAGACAGCAAGTAATCTGATATAGGTTATATATGTTCAATCACATTAAACATATTTCTGCATTAGTCATGCTGTGCAAGAAGAATCAGAGCAAAAAGTAAAACAAACAAAAAAAGTAGAAATAGTGTGGTTCAATCTGCATCTAGATTCCACAGTTCTTTTTGTTCCCTGCATTTGGAGAGCATTTTCCATCTTGAATCCTTTGAAACTATCTTGGACCATTGTATTACTGAGAAGAATAAAGTCTATCACAGTTGATCAACACACAATGTTGTTGATATTGTGTACAATGTTCTCCTGGTTCTGCTCAAATGACTCAGCATCAGTTCATGTAAGTCTTTCCAGGTTTCTCTGAAATCTGCCTGTTCATCGGTTCTTACAGCACAATAGTATTCCATTACATTCATATACCACAACTTGTTCAGCCATTCCCCAATTGATGGGCAACCCTTCAATTTCTAATTCCTTGCCACCACAAAAAGAGCAGCTATAAATATTTTTGTACATGTGGGTCCTTTTCCCTTTTTTATGATCTCTTTGGGGAAAAGACCTAATAGTGTTTTGCTGCCTCAAAGGGTATGCACAGCTTTATAGCCCGTTGGGCATAGTTCCAAGCTGCTCTCCAGAATGGTTGGATTAGTTCACAGGTCCACCAACAATGCATTAGTGTTCCAATTTTTCCACAGCTTCTCCAACATTTATTATTTTCCTTTTTGCCATATTAGCCTATCTGATAGGTGTCAAGTGGTACCTCAGAGTTATTTTAATTTGCATCTCTCTAATCCATAGTGATTTAGAGCATTTTTTCATATGGCAATAGATAGCTTTGATTTCTTCATCAGAAAACTGCCTGTTCATATCCTTTGACCATTTCTCAATTGGGGAATGACTTGGATTCTTATAAATATGATTCAGTTCCCTACATATTTTAGAAATGAGGCCTTTGTCAGAAGTATTGGCTATAAAAATTGTTTCCCAGATTCCTGCTTCCCTTCTAATTTTGGATGCATTGCTTCTGTTTGTACAAAAACTTTTTAAGTTAATGTAATCAAAATCATCCATTTTGTTTGTTTGTTTTATTTTTGTGAGGCAATGAGGGTTAAGTGACTTGCCCAGGGTCACACAGCTAGTAAGTGTCAAGTGTCTGAGGCTGGATTTGAACTCAGGTCCTCCTGAATCCAGGACCAGTGCTTTATCTACTGTGCCCGCTAGCTGCCCCCTAAAATCATCCATTTTGCATTTGATAATATTCTTTTTCTCTTGTTTGGTCATAAATTGTTCTCCTGGAAAAGGATAGTCTTTCTCAGGAAAAGGGTTCTTAACCTGAGGGTATGTGAACTTTAAAAAAAATTGATAACTGTATTTCAATATCATTATTTACCTTTTTAAAGCTCTTTATTTTATTTTATGGGCAGCTGGTGGCTCTGTGGATAGAGTGCTAAGCCTGAAGTCAGGAAGACTTCATCTTCTTGAGTTCAAATCTGGTCTCAGGCACTTACTAGCCATGTGACCCTGGGCAAGTCATGTAACCTTGTTTGCCTCAGTTTCCTCATTTGTAAAATGAGCTTGAGAAGGATACAGCAAAGCACTGGAATATCTTTGCCAAGAAAACCCCAAAGGTCAGACATGGCAGAAATGACTGAATAACAATTTTATTTTATTTTATGCTTTTAAAACTTTTATTTTGAGAAGGAGTTTATAGGGTTTATGAGACTGCCAAAGGGTTCTATGATGCAAAAATGGTTAAGAAGCCCAGCTTAAGGCCCTGACTAAGTAAACATTTTGTTGGGCCATAAATGGATGGTTCTGGGAAGTGATGCAAATGTGGATATGGATGCTTATCAGAAGACAACATAATCCCACAATCTGGGAGCTTTTTAATGAATTAAGTATTATTAGATATGTAAGGGTCCTCTCTCCAGAGAGTTATATTCCCACAATGCTTTGGGATCTGAAAGATTTACTCACAGGCTCCAGGAAGCCATGCAAGGCACACATGTTTCTCTGAGAATGGGGCTGAGGTTGGGTTAAAAAAGAGCTGAGGGGAAGTCAGGAAACAGAGAGGGAGGAACCGAGCATGAAAACAACTGGTGAGCTTAAGGATTTCCCTTCTAGGGTTTATAAAGATTCAGATTTCTCCTCCATGCCTACTGATGACAGATTTTGAGCATTGATGGGCAGCACTGATGTAGCCTGGGCCAGCTTCATGACTGCTGCCACTGCATGGTCTGGGGCTAAACATGCCAGCCCCTGCAGACCCTGCCCTACTAGGCCAGCAGCAGCTGATAGGCAGTCCCTTCCATGGCCACCCAAAGAAACAAGATAGGAAGTCACCATTTCTTGCTCTTCTAGAATAGGCACTGTATCAGGCTAGATATGGAACCCAGATACGATAGTCTTTAGTCTGTGAAGTTGAAAAGGGCGTGCTGAGAGGCCGATCTTTTCTTCTCCCTCCTTTTATATTCAAGCAAATTGTCCCTTTTCACCACCCTACCATTAATGGGGAAACTCTTTAACATTCAGAAAAATGACAACCAAAAAAAAAAAAAACCCAAACCCCAAAACAGGAGTTAATAGCAATACTAGAGTAGATGTGAACCCAAACCTGAGTACAAATTCCTGAGAGTAACAGAAGAGATATAGTATATACACATTCATTTCAGAAGTGACTTCTGGATATGGAGATAGTGCCTTTTCTCTAAGATTATCTCTACTTTATCCTCTGTATATCTTTTTTATATGTAGTTGTTTGCATGACATCCTCCCCTATCTTCCCCCCTCTTCACCCATCCCTCCCCTTAAACTATGAGTTGCTTAAGAGCAGGGATTGTCTTTTTTCTGTCTTTGTATTCCCAACACTGAGCACAGTGGTGGACACACAGTAGGTGCTTAATAAATACCTGTTGACTTGGATATCTTATCCCAGAACATAACAATTTTTTTTAAACAGACCATTGTATTTGGATACTCTCTGTGTTATTGTGGCCATTTTTAAACCAAGGTCAGATGAAAAATAAAAATAAAATATTCTTACTCTGTCTTCACACGCAACATTCTTTCTATGAGGTTAAATAGATAAACTTATTATATTAATGGAAGAAGCCAGGTCACCATTCATTCCTTTTTAACCTCAATGTTAAAGAGCTGATATTACTTTACATCTAAGGTATTATTAGTGCCTTGCTTTCTTGTCAGGGCTGTTTTCTAGGACCACCCAGAATCTTCAGCTATTGGAGACTACGTTGGTCAACTTTCCTTAAAAACAGGGGTTGTATGCAACACACGATTTCTGTTCCCAGCACTCAGTAAATCTCCTGTTGGATATAACGCATAGTGTTTATTTTAATCTGCAAAATGCCATTGGCTTTACATTTACAATCCTAGAACAAAAACAACATAAAAGGCATATGTTTAGAGGACTCCCTGGCCTTTATCTTGGACATGGATTCTTAAACCGTGGTTGCTTAAACCCCCTAATGGAGGGTTGAAGGAAAGCTCTAAGTAGATCTTTACAACCAAATCACTGGAACCCCAAACAGCAGGATGTGCTGAATCACTTATATCAGAGGGGAATACAGGATCCTAATACTAGAACTAGCAAGACAACTGTAGCGTTTTGTGTTTGTTTTGTTAAGGGGTGAACTGAAGCCAAGGGAAAGAAAATATTTGAGGTTTTATTTTACTTTGGTCCTTTATAACCTGGCCCCTTCTTACCTTTCCAGCCTTCTTCCATATAATCCATGGTCCAGTAACATTGGTCTCTTTGCTGTTCCTTGAACAAGATCCTCCATCTCCTAACTCTGAACATTTTCATCAACTGTCCTTCATGCTTCATTGTTGGTTATCCTTTATTTATTTATTTTTCTGGTGAGGCAATTGGGGTTAAGTGACTTGCCTAGGGTCACACAGCTAGTTAGTGTTAAGTGTCTTGAGGCCGAATTTGAACTCAGGTCCTCCTGACTCCAGGGCCGGTGCTCTATCCACTGAGCCACCTAGCTGCCCCCATCCTTTATTTTTGAAGAGGATCAATGAAAATCACAATGTTGAGGTAAAATAGTGAATAATGGGTGATGACTTGTGCATGAATTGGATTTAAATGAAACAGAGTTGTACAAAGTCATTAGTTTCACTCTCTTTTTCAATGTCATCAAAGTCCAGGGGCAGGACAAAAGGCAAGAGGACTGGGCATGGCCCAGCATGAAGTGGATGACCTTAGAGGTTTTCAATATCTGGCCAAGTTCTAAGTGCTCCACAGAACCTGCTTCAGATGATTTCATAACCAGTGGAACAAATTGTTCTCACCCACCTTACCATGAAACATTTTAACTTTTATCCAGATTGATTTTAATATTTATAATGGTGGAAGGCTTGAACTGAAGTTGACTCATATCCCTCAGAGAGGCCAAACTTAGGGTTTCAAAGGTACTAGAGGCTCTGGTCTGTGCTTTGCGAGACTCAGATATGGTGGGCCAAGAGCTTGCTGCATATGTTGGGTTTGGTCTGGGTTTGCTCCATCACATATTTGGGGATGAGCCTATGGATCTGGTGCCCACTGTGAGTTCAGCCTGGCCTCCAGGATCTGAGCATTAATTATTTATTGCCCTTGAAGCCTGGACAGAACTTCCTTGTTATTCACAACCTGACACCTACAACCCCAGCTACCATTAGCTTGGAGTGATAACAGACTAATCCTACATTGACTGTGATAAGTCATCACAGGACTCTGGATGGTAAGGCTCCCCAGTACTACAGCTAGCACACCTTTAGTGTCCAGCACCATTATCAGGATGATACAGTTTCCATCTAATGAGATGAAAATCATTTTACTTGGATACTTTTTTTTTCATTCCCATGCACCTCAGTTCTACCTCTGTACGGTTCTTTCGCCCTAATTTTCCATTATATCCTCTTGAAGCATGAAAGTTTACAACCAACATCTCATCTTCATCCTAGATCTGTTCATTGTATATTACTCCAACCTACTTATATGGATATAAACTTGCTTAGTAAGACATTGCATCTTTGGGTACATTCTCTTATGTATACCCCTTTTATTCCCCAGCAGTAAGAGGAGGCGTCTTGCTTCCTCCTCTCTGC